>NC_136069.1:443903346-445168346 GCF_964261635.1 Lissotriton helveticus
TACAAAAGTGGCACTGTGGACAGCGGTACAGTTCATTGTTGCCAAAAAAGATTCCCGCAGGAGGTTGTTTGCATGAAGCTCCAGAAATCCCAGAGCACTGCATTACACTCCAACAAACTATTTCTCAGATAGGCGTGATGTGTATCTGGTCACTATAATTCATGAAAGCACTTCCCCCGTCATGGTTTGGGGTCAAATGTCTGATGTCCAGAAGCCCACCTATATACTTGATTACAACAAGTACATGGGTGGAGTGAACAAGAAGGGCTAGGTTCTTCAGCCATGCAATAGGAGCAGTAAAACTCTGAAACTGTTTACCCACCTGCTCCAGATAGCAACATATAATGTGTATGTTGTTTATCATCGGATAACCACAGCAATACTCATGCCTTTCCTTGACTTTCAGTTGTCTGTGATTGAAAGCCTCACTGCTACAGAAGCAGCAGCCTCCACTTCATATGTTCCGGAAGGCATAGCAAGGATGCAGGAGCAATACTTTGCCAATCGCATTCCTGCAACACCCAAAAAGGAATGATCATATTGTTGTTGTAAAGTGTGCTTGATGCAGAGAAGAGACAGGGGAGCCATGTTTACTGTCTACAGTGCCCAGCTCATCTATCCTTGTGTTTTTCTACTTGCTTTATGTTGTATGATATTAAAGCAAAGTACTGGGAGATTAACTGAGGTGATGCTGCCATTAGTTAAACCTTTCAATGGCTGTGAATGGATACCTACTGTCTAGATATGACTACTTCGCTAGGCAAGCTGCCACAGCATTTTGGTTTCTCTACTTCAGAAAGGCATGGATTTGCTTATGGCTTGACACCTTTATCTGCCTTCAGAACGTGTTAGGTGTTCTGTTCGTCGATTGACAAGTGTATTATAATCCCCACACTGCACATACTGGTGGACAGAACATAAGCCACATTGTCACGGATTACCAAGTTTGGCAAAATATTAAGGACTTGACTAGATTTTTAAGTGCTTGTTAGGGACCTTATGCATACTCCACAATGACCTTCCTGATTGCCATCGAGAACCAGAGTAAGTGGAATAAGTCAGACTAATGTTGTGTGGGACTTATTCACCAACATTTCTACTTGCTTTGAAAGTGTGCAAAGTCAATTAGTAACTTGTATTATAACCATATAATTGAAAAGGGGGACATGACATAATATCTAGTATGATGATTGTTTTCACATCTTTAGTATAAGATGTGACAGCAATCATCATACAAGATATTGTGTCCTGTACCCTTTTTAAATAACATTGGGTATGTGGCAAGTTAGTAATTGAGTTTTCACACGTTCAAAGTAAAAGTAAAAGTGATCGTGAATGAGTCCCACAGGACATTTGTTTGTCTATTACTTTAGAGAACTTAGGCAATATTCCCCAGCATGTTTGTCTTAGATTCAACTGTAGATTTGATGGCTCAGTTCGAGCAATAGGCCTCACAGGGCATCCTCAGACATCCCAACTTGCATCCACAAACTGGAAGGAGTTGGATTTGCACGGTAAGTGCATTGATTGCGCATTATAGACATGTTTTCTTGAGCTTCAAGTAGCTAGGGACGGAAGGCATTATTATAGCTTCACTTAACAATTACACAGGATTAGTCAGAAGTCTGATGAGGACAGAGACACAAACGGGTAAGAAAAGCTCTTAGTAGGTGTGCTCTCCCAGGGATATTGCATAGGTAGAAGGCAGATAGTAAAAGTAGTGAAGATACACATTGTGACTCCATCTTCACCTATGGATTCAAACCTATTGGTGACACACTCACTTTGAATTACGATGGCATGCATGGGTCAACGCTTGACCTCCTTGCCATGTTCATTCTCCATCTGAACTTAGTAGATGTTCAGTTTGCTGTATGATAAGTGTATTACAGTCGCAGTACTGCACATAACGGTAGATGGGACATATGCTACATTGTCACGACTATCTTGCATTTCAAAATCTACCGTTCTTCATAGTTTGTGATGTTCGCTTTGGAAAATACCTCAGAATGATTGCCTTATTTTCAAAGATAGATATACTTGCTCAGAATGAGGAATTGGCATGGGGCATCACCCAACTTGCATCCACAAACTGGAAGGAGTTGGATTTGGCACAGTGAGTGCGCTAAAGGCGCATGAGAAACATATCTCCCTGATCCTCATGTGGCTGTCATGGGAGCCATTAGTTAAACTTCACTAGGCATGTGCTTGGTAATATTCAGAAAGAAGAAGGCGGTTACTTGACAGTGATAAAACGTAGTCAAATTGATTCCGTGCTGTGGCATATGAATGTGATGGCGGTGTATGTTGATGTGAGTGCACTTATCTGCTAGATTGAGCCTTTAGCCGGCGGTATGAAAGTCTTGTGTGTGGTGAATGAATGGCATGTGAATGGACCATTAAGCGGTTGGGGCCATAAAGTGGCTCATCTTCAGAGGGCTTGGTTTTAATATTTAGATACTTTGATAAGTGTTTGTGCTTTGAAGCCAGCAAATTCTGGAGGTGCTAGAAACCACCCAGTGTAAGTGGTGGATTAACTTTAACAAATTAGTACCAGATTTATATTTGTGGCTGTAAGATGGTCTTTAGTAAGAACTCTTTGTTTTTCTTGTCATTATGGGTAGTTGTGGATTTTGGGCCCCAGCTCAGCAATCACCTAGGCAAACCTGCAAGTTTTTAATAAGTGGAAAACCCGGACAGTACAGCAGTGCATGACTTGTGTGTCTCTCGACATTTTTTTTTTTATACTCAGTATCACCTGCAAACCTCAAATTTAGATAACAAATCACAGTTCCCTCACGTTTTTGTGATGAAAGCTCCAGAATCTGTGGGAAGTTACAAACTTCCAACCACCAGGCATTCCCCTGAGTCTCTTGATAAAAATGGTACCTTACTTGTGTGGATGGGCCAAGCGTTAGCGACAGGGAAGGGCCCAAAATGTATTCTGGAGACATCAAAATTATCTATAGCAAAACAACCTGATTTTGCAAGGGAGTAACCTGCGTTTTTGGTCCTGGGCTCGACAGTAGTCTAGGGAACCCTACCAAACTCAGACTTTTCTAAAAACAAAACACCTGGGGGAGTCGAGGGAGGTGTGGCCTGCATGGAATCCCCAAAGTCTTCTTACCCAGAATCCCCTGCAAACCTCAAATTTAGCTGGAAAAATCACCTTTTCCTCACATTTCTGTGATGGAAAGTTCTGGGATCTGTGGGGAGCCACAAACTTCCATCGCCCTGATGCTTCCTCAAGTCTCCTGATAAAAATGGTTACACACTTGTGTGGGTGGGCCAAGTGCCCGCGACAGGGAATGGCACAAAATGTATTATGGAGACATCAAAATATCTAATGAAAAATGACATGTTTTTGCAAAGAGGTTACCTGCGTTTTTGGTCCCGGGCTCGGCAGCAATCCCGGGAAACCTACCATACTCAGACATTTCTGAAAACTAGACTACTGGGGGACACCAGGGAGGTGTACGTTGTGTGGATCCCCAACATTTTCTTACACCGAATCCCCTGCAAACCTCACATTTAGCTAAACAAATCACATTTTCCTCACATTTCTGTGATGGAAAGTTCCAGAATCTGTGGGAAGCCACAAACTTCCATCCACCCGGCATTCCCCTAAGTCTCTTGATAAAAATGGTACCTCAATTGCATGGAGGTGCTAAAAACCACCCAGTGTAAGTGGTGGATTAACTTTAACAAATTAGTACCAGATTTATATTTGTGGCTGTAAGATGGTCTTTAGTAAGAATTCTTTGTTTTTCTTGTCATCATGGGTAGTTGTGGATTTTGGGCCCCAGCTCAGCAATCACCTGGGCAAACCTACACGTTTTTGAAAAGTAGAAAACCCGGACAGTACAGGAGTGCATAACTTGTGTGTCTCTCGCCATTTTTTTTTTATACTCAGTATCACCTGCAAACCTCAAATTTAGCTAACAAATCACATTTTCCTCACGTTTTTGTGATGAAAGCTCCAGAATCTGTGGGAAGTTACAAACTTCCAACCACCAGGCATTCCCCTGTGTCTCTTGATAAAAATGGTACCTTACTTGTGTGGATGGGTCAAGCGTTAGCGACAGGGAAGGGCCCAAAATGTATTCTGGAGACATCAAAATTATCTATAGCAAAACAACCTGATTTTGCAAGGGAGTAACCTGCGTTTTTGGTCCTGGGCTCGACAGTAGTCTAGGGAACCCTACCAAACTCAGACTTTTCTAAAAACAAATCACCTGGGGGAGTCGAGGGAGGTGTGGCCTGCATGGAATCCCCAAAGTTTTCTTACCCAGAATCCCCTGCAAACCCCAAATTTAGCTGGAAAAATCACCTTTTCCTCCCATTTCTGTGATGGAAAGTTCTGGGATCTGTGGGGAGCCACAAACTTCCATCTCCCTGATGCTTCCTCAAGTCTCCTGATAAAAATGGTTACACACTTGTGTGGGTAGGCCAAGTGCCCGCGACAGGGAATGGCACAAAATGTATTATGGAGACATCAAAATATCTAATGAAAAACGACATGTTTTTGCAAAGAGGTTACCTGCGTTTTTGGTCCCGGGCTCGGCAGCAATCCCGGGAAACCTACCAAACTCAGACATTTCTGAAAACTAGACTACTGGGGGACACCAGGGAGGTGTACGTTGTGTGGATCCCCAACATTTTCTTACACCGAATCCCCTGCAAACCTCACATTTAGCTAAAAAAATCAAATTTTCCTCACATTTCTGTGATGGAAAGTTCCAGAATCTGTGGGAAGCCACAAACTTCCATCCACCCGGTATTCCCCTAAGTCTCTTGATAAAAATGGTACCTCAATTGCATGGAGGTGCTAAAAACCACCCAGTGTAAGTGGTGGATTAACTTTAACAAATTAGTACCAGATTTATATTTGTGGCTGTAAGATGGTCTTTAGTAAGAACTCTTTGTTTTTCTTGTCATCATGGGTAGTTGTGGATTTTGGGCCCCAGCTTAGCAATCACCTGGGCAAACCTGCACGTTTTTGAAAAGTAGAAAACCCGGACAGTACAGGAGTGCATGACTTGTGTGTCTCTCGACATTTTTTTTTTATACTCAGTATCACCTGCAAATCTCAAGTTTAGCTAACAAATCACATTTTCCTCACGTTTTTGTGATGAAAGCTCCAGAATCTGTGGGAAGTTACAAACTTCCAACTACTAGGCATTCCCCTGAGTCTCTTGATAAAAATGGTACCTTACTTGTGTGGATGGGCCAAGCGTTAGCCACAGGGAAGGGCCCAAAATGTATTCTGGAGACATCAAAATTATCTATAGCAAAACAACCTGATTTTGCAAGGGAGTAACCTGCGTTTTTGGTCCTGGGCTCGACAGAAGTCTAGGGAACCCTACCAAACTCACACTTTTCTAAAAACAAATCACCTGGGGGAGTCGAGGGAGGTGTGGCCTGCATGGAATCCCCAAAGTTTTCTTACCCAGAATCCCCTGCAAACCTCAAATTTAGCTGGAAAAATCAGCTTTTCCTCCCATTTCTGTGATGGAAAGTTCTGGGATCTGTGGGGATCCACAAACTTCCATCTCCCTGATGCTTCCTCAAGTCTCCTGATAAAAATGGTTACACACTTGTGTGGGTGGGCCAAGTGCCCGCGACAGGGAATGGCACAAAATGTATTATGGAGAAATCAAAATATCCAATGAAAAATGACATGTTTTTGCAAAGAGGTTACCTGCGTTTTTGGTCCCGGGCTCGGCAGCAATCCCGGGAAACCTACCAAACTCAGACATTTCTGAAAACTAGACTACTGGGGGACGCCAGGGAGGTGTACGTTGTTTGGATCCCCAACATTTTCTTACACCGAATCCCCTGCAAACCTCACATTTAGCTAAAAAAATCACATTTTCCTCACATTTCTGTGATGGAAAGTTCCAGAATCTGTGGGAAGCCACAAACTTCCATCCACCCGGCATTCCCTTAAGTCTCTTGATAAAAATGGTACCTCAATTGCATGGGTGGGCCAAGTGCCAGTGATAGGGAAGAGCTCAAAACGTATTGTGGAAGTGCCAAAATTATCTATTGGAAAACAACCTATTTTTTGCACGGGGTTACTTGCGTTTTTGGTCCCTGGCTCGGCAGCAGTCTCGGCAAATCTACCAAACCCAGACATTTCTGAAAACTAGACACCTGTGGAAGTTTATCAAGGTGTGGCTTGCATGGATCCCCCAACATTTTCTTGCCTAGAATCCCCTGCACAGAAATGTGAAGAAAATGTGATAGCTATTTGAGGTTTGCTGTGGATTCTGGGTAAGAAACCTTTGGGAGATCCATGCAAGCCACACCTCTCTGTTATCCCCCTCGTGTCTAGTTTTCAGAAACATACAGGTTGGCTAGGCTTCCCAAGGTGGTGGCTGAGCTAGGGTCCAAGACCAAGAGCTATCTACATTGTAAAAAACAGGCTCTGTTTTCGGTGGAAAAATATGATGAGTTCATGTTGAGTTTTTTTTCCTGTTGTGGCCACTATGACTACGCACAGAAGTGAGGTACAGTTTCCATCAGGCAACTTGGGGGAATAGCGAGTAGATGGAAGTTTGTGGCTCCCCGTGGATTCCAGAATTTTTAATCACAGAAATGTGAGGAAATTAGTTTTTTAATCCAAGTTTGAGGTTTGCAATGGATTGTGGGTGGTAGAAAGTGGTGAGATCCAGGCAAGTTAGCACACCCTGGATACCCCTAGGTATCTAGTTTGTAAAAAAGTACATGTTGGCTAGGTTTTCCTAGGTGTTGGCTGAGCTAGGGTGCAAAATCCAGAGCTACCCACAGTGGAAAAAAGGGTCAGTTTTCAGTGGAAAAATGTGGCTTATCCATGTTGCGTTTAGGACTGTTTCCTGTCATGGCCACTAGGCCTACCCACAGCAGTGAGGTACCATTTATTAATGAGAGACTTTGGGGAATGCCGGGTGGACAGAAGTTTGTGTCTCCCCACAAAGTACAGAACTTTCCATCCCAAAATTTTGAAGAACATTTGTTTTTTTAGTCAAAGTTTAAGGTTTGCAAGTGATTCTGGGTAAACAAACATGGTGTGAGCCACACAAGGCAGCCTACCCTGGGTACACTTGGTGTCTAGTTTAAAAAAATGTATAGGTTGGTTAAGTTTCCATAGGTGCTGGCTGAGTTATGGTCCAAAATCTAGAGCTGTCCACATTGGAAAAAAAGAGGCTGTTTTGGTGAAAAAATACAATGCGCCTATGTTACCTTTAGGGCTGTTTCCCGTAGCAGCTACTATTCCTAACCACTGAAGTGAGGTGCCATTTGTATCAGGAGACTTGGGAGAATGACATGTGCATGGAAATGTGTGGCTACCCACAGATTCCAGAACTTCCCATTACAGAAATATAAGCGAAAGGTCTTTTCAGGTCTTGTGGCGTTGAACACCGCGTAAGCGCTGTTTCCGCCAGAGACCTAATATCGCTGGGTCCGCTTCCCAGGAGACAGCACCTGGCCACGCGCATCTCGCAAAAGGCGATTGGCGTAGGCCACGCGCGCGCGAACGTGCTCGCCGTGGCTGTCTCCTGGGAAGCGCAAACATACACAGGCACACTTCCCCCTGCACGCATGCGCACACACAGAGACACACAAGCGCACATACACGCACATACATGCAGGGAGAGACTCCCCCCCAACCCCCCCGCCGTCGCACACAGAGACACACACACACGCACACATACAGACATCCCCCTTCCCCGCTCACCGGCACTCCGGACTTGTGCAGCATCCGCGGGGCTCTCCCTCGGGCATGGGAGCCCCGCGTCACCACTGCTCCTCCAGGCAGTCCGTGGGCTTCACAAAACGGAAGTCCCGCCCCACGATAGGTTTCGTTTTGCGCGCACACGTCTTGTTTTTCCCGTCACCACTGCCAGGAATGTACTTTCACTCTGCCTTACGATGCTGCTGCCTGCGACGGCTCGTAGCCACAGTCCATTATATTTTGAAAAATCCAGACCCCACAGTGACTACGTGAGAACAAAGTCACATATCAAACGCAGAGAGAGAAAATATTAACGATGTAGAAAGTCCGATGACTAGATAGTTCTCATTTGCTAAAAAGCATAGGCATCGAAAAGCAGAACATGTTGATTTTTTTAGAATGCGTATTTTGTCGATACATGTATGTAGCGTTCAAACCCCGTTGTGGGGCACCTACTTTAATTTCCAAATAAGTAACGTGCTATAAAACCGACGGAGGAAGTTCGATACAAACCATAACATCAAAAGAAATGTTATGGATACCGATTTTCCAACAGTTATTTCCGTAGTGGAGCTAGCAGTGAAAAAACCAAAACCATGCATTGCCGATTACTATAGAGGCCACCTTCGCAGCTGTGTGGTGTGAATTTAAAAAGACGGGCAACGGGTACTATTTACTGTAAACTAGGCATGGCCTCCTACTTAACAGAGTACAGCTGCATTTGTTGATGCAATTAATACGAGTCTGGAACTTTGTGGTTAAATGATAGATGCAGTAATGTTTGAGGTAAACATCACCGACATCAATTTCAGCTTTGCCTAGAAGTTTCTCAGCTATTTTTTAAAGGCACGTTTTTTTTAACCAATATATACGGGACTCTTAGCACAGGGAGGAATACGTCATCATATGAGTACATACAGACACTGAGAACATACAAATGCGCACAGACAAGGGCCCTCCTTCACAGGTAATAATTAGCATACAGGCTAGAGGCCAGAAGTACTATGAACTAGTCACAAAATACAAGTCGCAATTTGCGACCAGTATTTTTACGACGAGTATGGTATTTTCCAAACCAGTTTGTGTACTAATAGGGGGATTTACAAAATTCAGAATAAAAGTTTGTCATAATTTAACCAACATCATGAATATTAATGAGATAAGTCGAAAATTGCGAGCCACAATGATCTGTAGACATCACACAGATGGTGCAGTCTGCAAAGGTCACCAGACCACCATGATTGTTTTTAAATAAAGCAATCATTTTTTAAACAAATGCATTGCTTTCCTTAAAGGAAAAAGAGAAGTACTTAAAAAAAATTAATTAAAACTTATTTTTTAGGTCTCGTGGCAACCGCGCAAAAGGAAGCAGTACATCAAATATGCACACTAGTTTATTGTGCAAGGACAACAACACTGAGGGTCGCTTAACTAGTTTCCCTTGCACAATAAACTGGTGGAACACTGAGCAGCAAATGCAAATGAACCAGTGCTCCTCTATGCACAGCACATTGGCACTGTTTTGTCCATTAGTGAAGAGTGCGGAGATAAGATAAAAGGCGTTATGTGCTTTTGTTAACAGTGCAGGGAGGAGTGGCCGTATGCCTCGGTGAGTGCCACGGAAAAGACACTCATCCTCCTGAGTAAGCAACGCAGACAAAGAAGGCGCTGAATGCCTCAGTGAGCACCACAGTGATAAAGGCACCCCTTGCGTTCAGTGAGCAGCTCAGCCAGAGAATGCAGCATTGCCCGCAATGAGCAGCACGGCGGACATCCTATGCACTCAGTGAGCTGCCTAGACAGACGTGAGTGTTTCAGTGAGCAGCAGAGCGAGGATAGGCATGCCGCTGCGTGCGCCTCAGTAAGCAGCACAGCGAGGGGAGGCTGCGTGCGCCTCAGTGAGCAGCACAGCGAGGGGAGGCCTCAGTGAGCTGCAGGAGGACCCTGAGAGGCCTTGTGCGCCGTCCCTCATTACTGGTTGCTATTGCGTCCCGTTGGTAAGTTAACACTTTTTTTTGGGCCTGCACTGCTGGCAAGCCTCGGGGCAGGACTCGTAACAGCGCTTTTGGAAGCTCTTGTGTGATGACTGCATGCTACACTGAATTTAAAGACAATACCTGACCCTGTCACCCTGCACCCCAGCGACCCCAGCCTGCCAGTGGGGTACCTTATCAATGTGGGATGTGCAACAAAAAAGCAGGGGTATGAGGGCTGGGGTGGGAGACTGCCCAGAGTGAGATGGGCTGATTACAACAAGCTGTAGAATATACGCCTCCCTGTTCATCAGAAGTGAAATATTTTTATCCAAACATTACCAGCACAGCTATACAATTCAAAAGGCGCGTGCTTTAATTGAAATCTAAGAAAAATGAAAACAAATGAGAGTGATAGTCTGTGGGAGCAGAGGTGATTAAAAAACGTACAATTATTAAAACACATTCCTCTAGAGACAAGGAACAAGACAGATTCTTAGTGTCAACAAACCTTGTAGCATCGTTACTGTGTGAAAATGATGGGACAAGCACTAGTAACAGGACAGAACCCGCTTTCATCAGAAGCGAGGACTCCAAGCTTTGAAGCAGACCAGCTCTACTTTTTCATTTTAAGTGGTGCCCATCCATGGCTAGGTAGTATGCCAGAACCCCCCTGCCCCCTTTTACACCAATACAGACTTTGCTAAATATTTCATGCAACACATTGTCATATACAATGTCAAGAACTCAAACTTTAATGCTGTGAGACCTATTGCATTGCAAATGCTTGTTTAAAAATTGTATTCAAAACTTGAGGTTTGCCAGGGATTCTCAGTAAACAAAAAACATGTAAGCCACACATGCCAGCCCACCCTGATTACCCCAAGGTGTCTAGTTATAAAAAATATATAGGTTGGCTAGATTTCCCGAGGTACCGGCTGAGCTAGGGTCCAAAAGCTAGAGCTACCCACATTAGAAATAAGGGTCTGTTTTTGGTGAAAAAATGTGAAGCGTCCATGTTGTGTTTAGGGCCATATCCTGTCATGGCCACTAGGCCTACCCACAAAAATGAGGTACAATTTTTATCGAGAGGCTGGGGCAGCATAGTACAGAAGAGCATATGTGATTACCAATTGTATTTCGCTGAATTTTTGCCTTTCAAATGTAAGACAGCGTATAAAAAATATGACATTTAGAAAATACCATCTAAATCCTACACTAGTTTGGGTACCCACAAACTCAAAGATGTACAAATAACTTCCGCTACTAAAATCTATAGCTGGTGTATTTCAGAAATACATAGGTTTCCTACATACTCCTTTTTCATTCGGCCTATTTCACTATATGAATTGTTCTATACTCAGTACTCAGTGCAAAACCAATGCAAAGTGTAGCTCTGTTGTTGGCTCTTGGTACCTTGCGTTCTTGGATAGCCTACAAACCCGATATATTTCCACAACCAGAAGGGTCTAGCAGACGTATTGGCATATTGCTTTTGTAAATTGACCATTGTGACAAAATGTTGCAGATGAAAAAGTTATGACAGAAATGTCCATTTTTTCCTACTCCTTTTCAATATTTCTTTATTTCAATAGTTATTTTCCTTGGGAAAGCATTAAGGCATCTACACATATGACCCCTTACTGAGTTCAGAATTTTGTCTACCTTTCATAAATCTATATAGTAGTTTGAAAGCACAAAAAATATGGAAAATAGGCGATCTCTTAGAAAAATGCCATAAATAAGATACAAAATTTGGTTTTCTGATTCAACTCTGCATGTTCCTAAAAGTGCGTACATTCCTGAAAGCGCGTAAAATGGTAATTTTAGTACAGTAAACCGTTTGTGGATGCCATTTTTAGGGAAAAAAATCTGACGCTTATCTGGAGCGCTTTATCCCAATTTTCTTTTTAAAAACTCAACATTTTGTTATAGTTTGCTTATTTTCTCAGTCCCCTCCAGGAGAATCCACAAACCCTGGGTATTAGAATCCACAGCATATTTTTTAAAAAGGACGCAAATTTGACGTGGATACTCTATGTGAAAAATCCTTATGGAGTTCTATGCGCAAACTACCCCAAATAGCCAAAAAAGGGTTGGGAAGGCTCAGCAGTTATGGGGTGGGGATATATATATATATATATATATATATATATATATATATATATATGTGTGTGTATATATATATATATATATATATATATATATATATATATATATATATAACCTACTGGCAGTCGCCAGTAGGTATATATAGTTAGGATTTTTTTGAATAGGGATTTCTGAAAATTCTACGTTGAATAACTTTGGCGTTCATAGACGGAATTGGCTGAAATTTGCAATAAAATGGCACATTTTGTTTCTGAGCGTCCCCTGAAAGTTTGGGGGGGTTTCGTCAAGCGGGGGCCGAGAAAAAAGGGGGGTCCCAAAACGTGTTTTTAACATTGAGTTTTCCATAGGGCGGTTGGATTCACTTTTAGCTCGAACGGCTGAATGGATTTCCACAAAACTTGGCAAAATTGTAGGGACTGTTTGCCCGATGTGCCTTTGCTAGGTCTCAGGATATGTGCTCCAGTGGATTTTGAGAAATTAACGTTCAAAAAAATATATATATCTGTGACAGTGTCCCGGTTGTTGTGTTGTGTGGGTGATGTAAGTACCAACATGTAGGTACCAATGAAGAGTCTAAAATTCAATGTACACCGTCTCCTCTGTAGATATTTTGTATGTTCTAATATGGGTAATTTAAATGTAAATGTGTGGAAAAGCACTTCATGCTTTAAAGCAATTGTATTTTTGAACTGATTGTTCTTTCCTCTTAGTCCTCCTCTTTGGTTTTTTTTCCCCACACTCTTCTTCAGCATGATAGTTGATAAATTCGTTCCCTCAAAAGATTTATATACATAAAAAAATTATATTAAATACATATAAAATATATTTTTCCTTTAAAAGAAGAATACATTTTACAGCTTTTGATAAACCATTGAAATTCACTGAAAAAACCATAGGTTATAGACCATATATAGTTAGGAATTAGCATTTACAAAAACCTTGAAAATTCACTGAAAATACCATAGGTTATAGACCCTATATAGTTAGGAATTAGCATTTACAAAACCTTATTTTACTCACACAAAACCATTGAAATTCGCATATATAGTTAGTTGCACTAACTATTTATCGCGCACCCGCAATCCACTGCTGATCATGTCACATATTACATCATTCATTCATGACATGGTCAGTGACATCACTGATGACATCTCAAATGACATCACTGATGACTAACTATATATGCGAATTTCAATGGTTTTGTGTGAGTAAAATAAGGTTTTGTAAATGCTAATTCCTAACTATATATGGTCTATAACCTATGGTTTTTTCAGTGAATATATATATATATATATTCACTGAAAAAAACATAGGTTTCACACCAGTTATAGTTAGGTGGAAATTTTACTCGCATAAAACCATTGAAATTCCCACGTTATAGTTAGTTGGACTCACTATAACTTGCACGTGCAATGCACTGCTGATGACGTCACATATTACATCACTCATGACATGGCCAGTGACATCACTCATGACATATATTTGAGATGTCATCAGTGATGTCATGAGTGATGTCACTGACCATGTCATGAGTGATGTAATATGTGACGTCATCAGCAGTGAATTGCACGCGCAAGTTATAGTGAGTCCAACTAACTATAACGTGGGAATTTCAATGGTTTTATGCGAGTAAAATTTCCACCTAACTATAACTGGTGTGAAACCTATGGTTTTTTCAGTGAATTTAATAGGTTTTTTAAATGCTAATTCCTAACTATAACTGGTGTGAAACCTATGGTTTTTTCAGTGAATATATATATATATATATATATATATATATATATATATATATATATATATATATATATATATATATATTCACTGAAAAAACCATAGGTTATAGACCATATATAGTTAGGAAATAGCATTTAGAAAACCTTATTTTACTCACACAAAACCATTGAAATTCCATATATAGTTAGTTGCACTAACTATATATCGCGCACCTGCAATCCACTGCTGATGATGTCACATATTACATCATTCATGACATGGTCAGTGACATCACTGATGACATCACTGATGACATCTCAAATGACATCACTGATGACATCACTGATGACATCTCATTTGACATTACTGATCACATCACTGATGACATCATTCATGTGATGATACAATGAACCTCTTCAGACTCTAATATAACCTTAGATACACTCAGTGTAAACAGACACTCACAGACTGTCACTCATCCATGGAGTTACTCACACACCTAGTCAGTCTTGCAAAGAATCAATCACACCTCGATTTCCTCAACTATATAGTTATACACACCTTACTTATTGGAACATATAATAACACATATTTACTCTGTTATACAATCCCTGATACAAGTTCACAATAATCCATACAGCCACTCACACATTCACTGGCTCTTATGCACAGTTATTTATATATGTCAACTATCACATGTACTGTGTTTTACATATGTACTTACTTTGACATGTAGCACTGAGATATCCATTCACTCACCAATACACTCATGCACACAGTCAACCGCCCATACAGATGTTTCCACATGCACTTTTGAACCCATACATCTAGTGAATCAACTGCTCACACATCTATGCACAGAGTCATACACCTCCCAGACACCCACACACACACTCAGTCTCCCATACAAATACTTGGGCAACTAATCAATAACCCATATAGTTAGTCATATAGCTAATGATCAACACATGCATCAGATTACAAAACAACAGACACAATGATGCACAATTTAAAACAGTTTAGTCACTAACCCATGCACTCAGTGAGACACATTTAATCACTCACTTATACAGTCAGTCATGCACCTACTAAATCCTTCATCCAGACCGTTATACATCCACTCATTCTTCAATATGTAAGACATATTTTAACTTTACAGAAGCATACAGTCACTGGATGTTGTCATCAGTGATGTCATCAGTGATGTCATTTGAGATGTCATCAGTGATGTCATCAGTGATGTCACTGACCATGTCATGAATGATGTAATATGTGACATCATCAGCAGTGGATTGCAGGTGCGCGATATATAGTTAGTGCAACTAACTATATATGGAATTTCAATGGTTTTGTGTGAGTAAAATAAGGTTTTCTAAATGCTATTTCCTAACTATATATGGTCTATAACCTATGGTTTTTTCAGTGAATTTTCAAGGTTTTGTAAATGCTAATTCCTAACTATATATGGTCTATAACCTATGGTTTTTTCTGTGAATTTCATTGGTTTTTTAACAGCTAATATCTGTAGCTGTAAAATGTATTCTTCTTTAAATCCAAAAATATATTTTATATGTTTATGAATATTTTTTTTTTTTAAATATTTTTTTTTCTTCGTTCCCGCTTCGCGAATCAGGAAGCTTCCCGTTAGCTGACCTTGATGCCGCGAAATAGACCGCGAGCCGGTAAACGTTTCTTTACCGCAAGTGCCGCGTTAGAAAACAACATCGTGACGCCTCCCGTCCGCATGACGTTCCACGTTGTCGCTTGATACGTCATATGACGTGCTACGTTAGCGAACTGGTACGCGAAGCGAGTGCCAAAGCGCAGGTTTCTGGAAGCAAACAGGGAGGCCCTGCAAAGCGCTTAACGTAAACACAGCAAGTCATGTGACTTGGTAATAACACTTTTCATTGGTTCATTTCACTTTTGGTTTCCTAATGATGTAAGACTAGGTCATATAATCTAAAATGAACACTTTTGATTGGTTGAGAACTCTTGTTTTTCCCAAATGATGAAAATCCCTCCTTCTTTCCTCACTCTGACTTTCATCATTGTGAGAGAAAGACCCTTTGTGATCACTGAGCAATGGCTTCTTTAGTAGCTTCAGCTGGTGCTTCCCCACCACCTCCACCACATCCAAGGAAGAGTGGACCACCTGCTCAAGTTGTAATTCAACAAGAAGAAGAAGAAGAGGAACAGGAGGACGAGCACGAAGAGAGGCAGTTTTTGCCTGAGCAGCCCAAGACGTCTCACCGGAAAGAAAACTTCATTTGGCAATTTTTTAAAATTCCCAAAGGTCAGAAAAAAGTAAATGCAAGATACGTAACTTGCCTTATATGTCAAGATAGACTGTCCAGAGGGACCGACAAAAAATACAGTTTCGGAAACTACACAATGCATCGCCATATGACTAGGTGGCATCCTAACAACTACAGTGCTGCACAGTTTCGGAACGACCTAGATAATCTCCCTATTATGGCCAGAAGATCTGTTGTACCGGAAGTAACGGGACCAGAGGGCAGGGAGATGGTGCCAAATATACAAATGAGATTTGGTGAAGTAAAACACACCTGCGTATTTTGCGATGGATTCATTTCCTACGGAGAAAGAAGCATCACTCTGATCAACAGAGCTATTGACTATCATATGCAAGTTTGTCCGAAACGCCCAAAATAATAAATACTTCTTTTTTTTGTTTTGTTGCTCCTGTTGAGCCCTTTACAATGAATCGTTTTCATTGCCCCTCCAAGAAAAACCCAAAAAAATATAAAACTGTTCCGAAAAATTCAAAAACAGTAAAAAAATGTTCAGAAAAATAAAAAAAAAAGTTCTTTTCAGAACTACCTCCCCGTTATTAAAAAATTGGTACAATATTTGGAACTGTGCCAACCTCTATTTCTCTTAGTTCGCTTCCTAGTTCGCTCGCTGGTACGCGAACTGGAAGCGAACCAAAAACAGTAAGTATAAGGGAAGGAAACACACACTTATGTTAAAAGAAAGACAGCTATAGGGGAGTAAACTAGAGATACTATTACCCATAATCCACTACTGATGATGTCACATATTACATCATTCATGACATGCTCAGTGACATCATCAGCAGAGGATTGCGGGTTTTTTGGCAACATGCCTTATCCACGGTTTAATAACGCTGCCTTTTGCTTTATATAAGTTTTCAAATTGTATGAAATATATACCAATTGGTCTTTATGAACCTTTAGGTAGTGCTTTTGTTCATGAGGTCTGGTCGCTTCCATACACATACAGATGTTTCAAAGATGATCAAGAAGTTTATCTGAATGGAGAGGAATGCACTGAGACGCCAGATCATTCACTAATGTGTAGGCACATACAGTTACACGATTCATGCAACAAACACCGACCAAATATGGCTTGCGTGTTGCAAGGCACGCCAGTTCCTGCTATCATCCCCACGTTCAAGTTGTTGGAAAATGGTAGTTATTTGATGCTCAATAATGAAGATTGTTCTGAGTTAATTAAAAGTATTCCTTTTATCGTAACAGTAAGTGAACGGGTTATTTGCTGCAGAAATGTTCTATTTCCTCCCACACATGAACATAGGGAGTTTTCAATCTGGCCACAAATACCAACCTTGGGACACGTTTCAACGGCATGACAAGAATAAGAGCTCTTTTGTCTCAGAGAGAGGTGGCCTTGAGTTCGGCCCGTGAAACTTTCGTACTTCACATAGCGAACACCCGTACACAGGTTTGCCTTTCAATTTCAGCAACATGTTTCCGACTATCTTTAACGCATCCTCCACAAAATCCCTGGCACACTTTTTTAAAGTTGTTACCAGTGGTCTCGTGACTTCATTTGAGAAAATCTTTGGAGTCATCCCTGCTCCCTTTCATTCCATTTTCTCCACTCTGGTTCGTGGATTGCATTTTTACTTGCATTACCAGCGGACGCTCTTGTGCTTTTTTACATTTTTAAATATGGATGTCCCTCCTATGCAACCTCCGACCCTGCAGCTGCTGACACTGTTCCGCAATCGCATGCTAGAATATTATGGCACAATGCCGTTGGCGATATTAAGCACGGCATATGGATTATCTTTTCGGTTCTCCTACTTCACCTGTGTCCAGCCTGTATTTCACTGCCTGACCTGTGATTTCGATTGGGCCATTGATTTGTGTCTCTGCGGACCGGTTTCTCCTGACGTCGACTTTAATCAGCTGATGACTCCTATCATTACTCACGAGTTGATTTGTCCTGGCGAAAGGATTATGGCTGTGGCATTGATGCATGGACTACTTGGTCCCTGGAATTTACTGGCGGCAGCACAGTCTTTCTTGGAACACAGCTTTCTTGAAAACCCACCGAGCTGTCCTCTGATGGTGATAGAGGATCCAGTGCTGGGAGAGCACGTATGTTCTTTTCCGCTTTTAAATTGGATGGCTGAACTGTTTTCGGATGAAGACGGTGACTTCCTATTGGAGGCTGTTGCAGCTTATTTTGCATACACAGTTATGTCATAGACCTTTTTCATGTTTCATATGCTGAGTACTAGCATTTCATTGACAATTCATTGACTTATTTGTCAAGTTTTTATTATTTACCTTGCCTATTGGCTTAAGACTCGATAAAGTACTTGGCTGTTTTATTTTTCTTTAGCATTGAATTTTCCTAGTTTTTAATGCTTTACCTTGCGGACCGTCCACATATAAACTTGCAATCTGCTCTCATGAGATGGCACTTCTATTATCTTATTCAGTTCGTTTCCGGATCATGAGGAGGTGTCATCTAGGTCCTGGATATCTTTACACCGTGTTAAGTTAGCATGGGCTCATTACCGGTTTAAACGCCATTTTTCCTTTTTTGCAACTTCTGCACACGACACTTAGTTGTTGCTTTAGCTTTCCACCTAGTAGTTCATCGTGGTTTACATGAGAATAATATGTTATTGGTCTACTATCTGCTTTACTTGTTAAACTATATCTGTACAGCGAGTGCTAAAGTTTCAAGAACAACACGATACAGAATTGTTATGAGGTCTGATCTCCACGACTTCATACTCATAACATAAGTGCAACTTCTGCCAATTCTGGGCATGAGGCGGGTTTTATATTGCTTTGCCGAACACACATACACAACACTTGATGCGGTTCACATGAAGAGAGAGCTGGTGTATGCTGATGTGATTCCTTCAAATCTAAGACACTAAAGTATGGGCACGCCCTAAACCAACACAAAGAGACCTTCTTAGCAAATAATATAATATGTGTATTAGGGAGGGTGAGATATAAGCAGCCGCGGGCCGTGGAGGGAGTTACGGTGAGGCAGGGAGGCGGGGAGGGGGAGAAGCAGGGTGGAGCCCTCTCTACCTTGCCCCTCCCCCTCCCCGCCTCCCTGCCCCACCGTAACTCCCTCCACGGCCCGCGGCTGCTTATAAGTGTTGCTAACTCTTATTCATTTACAGCATGTTAACATACTGTCACCATTCGCTTTTTATGTACTAGTAACTATGCTGGTAATTTTGCTACTGATAATATGTGTACTTGTATTCTCCACCCTGCTTCTCCCCCTCCCCGCCTCCCTGCCTCACCGTAACTCCCTCCACGGCCCGCGGCTGCTTATAAGTGTTGCTAACTCTTATTCATTTACAGCATGTTAACATACTATCACCATTCACTTTTTATGTACTAGTAACTATGCTGGTAATTTTGCTACTGATAATATGTGTACTTTTATTATCTAAGGTACTACGCCTGAGAAGACGGCATTAGTAAATAAACATTTCAAATACACATGTGTTCTTCTTAACTCCATGTTCTGGTTTCTAAGAAATATATAACGACCGACTGTTCATGAGTTCCACGTATCCTGAGGTACTATAAGTTCATATTCTGGATTGTCTAAACATTGAGAGTTTGTTATATCCAATGTGACACTGTACCTAGCTTGCTAAATAGTTTTTGATTACTAACGTGAGTTTTGGGACACCCTAATTCGCCGAGGTTCCAATCCTCTGTCCACAGTTCTGTGTGAGAACAGAAACCCTGCGACAGGGGCACCCCCGACCCTTGCTGGACCTTCATCACACTTGCGATACAACTCCAGCAATGCGCCACCTTTACGGCACAGATACATCACGCATCTGTGCTGTTTTTGCCCCATGATGCGCCGCATTGTAAATGCAGCACACCATAGGTGACGGAACAGCGGCACAGAATGACTAACACATCCCTGGTGATGCGCCAGTCATCATAAATCTATCCCTATGCTTCTTATCTTGTTAGAGATGAACCGCCATATGTATCATCAAAGTTATTTGCATTTCCTAAATAGCGAACTTTAAGGAATAAATAGCGATTCTTTACCATTCCTAGTTTGCGATGAGCTATTTGCTAATTAGCCGAATGTAGCCCAATGAAGCCCAATGTAGCCCAATGTAGCCCAAAGATGGCCGCCAGACACACAAAAAAACAAATGTAGCCCAAATATCAGCCAGATGTAGCCCAACTATAGCCCAGTGACAGAATGACCAATCAGCTTCGCAAACCTCCGTTACGCGAAGCGGAGCGCTGTTACAGATATATATCTTTTTTTGAACGTTAATTTCTCAAAATCCACTGGAGCACATATATTGAGACCTAGCAAAGGCACATCGGGCTACCAGTCCCTAATATTTTGCCAAGTTTCGTGCAAATCCATTCAGCCGTTCAATTATTATTTTTATTATTTTTTTTTGCCCCGCGGGGCCCTTTTAAAACCTCCACATCAAACCTAGGGGGTCAGCGAGGATCTACTATGCCCCCTTATAGTTATTTCCCCCTTTGTTTTGACCTCCTCTTGTCTCTCGATCCTACCGAGAGACAAGATGGCGGCCGCTACGGACTGTTTGGAATGTTGACAGACGCCGGAGAACCAATCAGCTTCGCTTCACAAAGCTCCGTTGCGCGAAAAGTCCGCGAACCAGAGCGCTAACCGGTCCGCTGTTACAGATATATATCTTTTTTTAAACGTTAATTTCTCAAAATCCACTGGAGCACATATATTGAGACCTACAAAAGGCACATCGGGCTACCAGTCCCTACAATTTTGCCAAGTTTCGTGCAAATCCATTCAGCCGTTCGGGCTAAAAGTGAGGCCAACCGCCCTATGGAAAACTCAATGTTAAAAACACGTTTTGGGACCCCCCTTTTTTCTCGGCCCCCACTGGACGAACCCCCCCCAAATTTTTAAGGGCTGCTCAGAAACAAAATGTGCCATTTTCCTGAAAATTTCAGCCAATTCCGTCCACAAACGCCAAAGTTATTAGACATAGAATTTTCAAAAAACCCATAGAGAAAAAATCCTAACTATATATACCTACTGGCGACCGCCAGTAGGTAATAAAATTTCTATGGCAAAATGAAACCCCTCATTTTGTTCCTTTTCAAATTAAATGTATTAAGTGTTACCACTTTATTCCAATCAAGATGACTTCAGGTGTGCCATACTTTTGTCATAAGTAAAACTGTTAGCGTTCTAGTTGTTCTTTAGAACACTCTAGGACATTCTGTCATTGCGCTATAGTTGGGCTACATCTGGCTGATATTTGGGCTCTTTTGTCTCTGGTGGCCATCTTGGGAGACTGCATATCAGAATTTTTTTAATGAAATATAAGAGGATTTGAGAAGTCACTCAAAATGTGCCCTAATTTTTCTTTCTTCAGCACTAATCATAATTTCTATGGCAAAATTAACCCCCTCATTTTGTTCCTTTGCAAATTAAATGTTTTAAGTGTTAACACTTTATTCCAATGAAGATGACTTCAGGTGTGCCATACTTTTGTCATAAGTAAGACTGTTAGCGCTCTAGTTGTTCTTTAGAACACTCTGGGACATTCTGTCATTGGGCTATAGTTGGGCTACATCTGGCTGATATTTGGGCTACATTTGTTTTTTTTTGTCTCTGGTGGCCATCTTTGGGCTACATTGGGCTACATTGGGCTACATTGGGCTACATTTGGGCTCTAACATATATATAGCCCAATGTAGCCCAATATATATTTTTTCAAAGTTAATTTTCGTAAAAACCACTGGAGAATATATCTTAAGACATAGCAAAGGCACATCGGGGTACCAGTACCTATAATTTTGCCAAGTTTGGTGGAAATCCATTCAGCGGTTCGGGCTAAAAGTGAGTCCAACCGCCCTATGGAAATTAACATGGGGAAAACACGTTTTGGGACCCCCCTTTTATCTCAGCCCCCGCTTGACGGATCCCCCCGAAACTTTCAGGGAAGGAGCGGAGCACAGTGAGGCAAAGTTAAGGAAAATTACAGGCAGATCCCTCATTCGGCGCCAAAGTTATTCCCAATAGAATGTTGCGGATTTCCTATGGAAAACGATCCTAACTATAACTACCTACTGGCGACTGCCAGTAGGTAAAATATATATATATTACCTACTGGCGGTCGCCAGTAGGTATGTATAGTTAGGATTTTTTCTCAATGGGATTTTTGAAAATTCTATGTCAAATAACTTTGGCGTTTGTGGACGGAATTGGCTGAAATTTTCAGGAAAATGGCACATTTTGTTTCTGAGCAGCCCCTGAAAATTGGGGGGGGGTTCGTCCAGGGGGGTCGAGAAAAAAGGGGGGTCCCAAAACGTGTTTTTAACATTGAGTTTTCCATAGGGCGGTTGGCCTCACTTTTAGCCCGAACGGCTGAATGGATTTGCACGAAACTTGGCAAAATTGTAGGGACTGGTAGCCCGATGTGCCTTTTGTAGGTCTCAATATATGTGCTACAGTGGATTTTGAGAAATTAACGTTTAAAAAAAGATATATATCTGTAACAGCGGACCGGGCAGCGCTCCAGTACGCGTACTTTTCGCGCAACGGAGCTTTGTGAAGCGAAGCTGATTGGTTCTCCGGCGTCTGTAAACATTCCAAACAGTCCGTAGCGGCCGCCATCTTGTCTCTCGGTAGGATCGAGAGACAAGAGGAGGCCAAAGCGAAGGGGCAAATGACCATAAGGGGGCATAGTAGATCCTCGCTGACCCCCTAGGTTTGATGTGGAGGTTTTAAAAGGGCCCCGCGGGGCAAAAAAAAAAAATAATAATAATAATCGAACGGCTGAATGGATTTGCACGAAACTTGGTAAAATATTAGGGACTGGTAGCCTGATGTGCCTTTGCTAGGTCTCAATATATGTGCTCCAGTGGATTTTGAGAAATTAACGTAAAAAAAAATATATATATCTGTAACAGCGCTCCGCTTCGCGTAACGGAGGTTTGCGAAGCTGATTGGTCATTCTGTCACTGGGCTATAGTTGGGCTACATCTGGCTGATATTTGGGCTACATTTGTTTTTTTTGTCTCTGGCGGCCATCTTTGGGCTACATTGGGCTACATTGGGCTTCATTGGGCTTCATTGGGCTACATTGGGCTACATTTGGGCTCCAACATATATATAGGCCAATGTAGCCCAATATATATTTTTCAAAGTTAATTTTCGTAAAAACCACTGGAGCATATATCTTGAGACATAGCGAAGGCACATCGGGCTACCAGTCCCTACAATTTTGCCAAGTTTCGTGGAAATCCATTCAGCCGTTCGAGCTAAAAGTGAGTCCAACCGCCCTATGGAAATGAAGGAAATGAATGGGTAATTTGTAATTAGCAAATAGCTCATCGCAAACTAGGAATGGTAAAGAATCGCTATTATTCCTTAAAGTTCGCTATTTAGGAAATGCAAAAAACTTTGATGATACATATGGCGGTTCATCTCTAACAAGATAAGAAGCATAGGGATAGATTTATGATGACTGGCGCATCACCAGGGATGTGTTAGTCATTCTGTGCCGCTGTTCCGTCACCTATGGTGTGCTGCATTTACAATGCGGCGCATCATGGGGCAAAAACAGCACAGATGCGTGATGTATCTGTGCCGTAAAGGTGGCGCATTGCTGGAGTTGTATCGCAAGTGTGATGAAGCTCCAGCAAGGGTCGGGGGTGCCCCTGTCGCAGGGTTTCTGTTCTCACACAGAACTGTGGACAGAGGATTGGAACCTCGGCGAATTAGGGTGTCCCAAAACTCACCTTAGTAATCAAAACCCCTTAGCAAGCTAGGTACAGTGTCACATTGGATATAACAAACTCTCAATGTTTAGACAATCCAGAATATGAACTTATAGTACCTCAGGATACGTGGAACTCATGAACAGTCGGTCGTTATATATTTCTTAGAAACCAGAACATGGAGTTAAGAAGAACACATGTGTATTTGAAATGTTTATTTACTAATGCCGTCTTCTCAGGCGTAGTATCTTAGATAATACAAGTACACATATTATCAGTAGCAAAATTACCAGCATAGTTACTAGTACATAAAAAGCGAATGGTGACAGTATGTTAACATGCTGTAAATGAATAAGAGTTAGCAACACTTATAAGCAGCCGCGGGCCGTGGAGGGAGTTACGGTGGGGCAGGGAGGCGGGGAGGGGGAGGGGCAGGGTGGAGAGGGCTCCACCCTGCCCCTCCCCCTCCCCGCCTCCCTGCTCCACCGTAACTCCCTCCACGGCCCGCGGCTGCTTATATCTCACCCTCCCTAATACACATATTATATTATTTGCTAAGAAGGTCTCTTTGTGTTGGTTTAGGGCGTGCCCATACTTTAGTGTCTTAGATTTGAAGGAATCACATCAGCATACACCAGCTCTCTCTTCATGTGAACCGCATCAACTGCTGTGTATGTGTGTTCGGCAAAGCAATATAAAACCCGCCTCATGCCCAGAATTGGCAGAAGTTGCACTTATGTTATGAGATATAGTTTAACAAGCAAAGCAGATAGTAGAGCAATAACATATTATTCTCATGTAAACCACGATGAACTACTAGGTTGAAAGCTAAAGCAACAACTAAGTGTCGTGTGCAGAAGTTGCAAAAAAGGAAAAATGGCGTTTAAACCGGTAATGAGCCCATGCTAACTTAACACGGTGTAAAGATATCCAGGACCTAGATGACACCTCCCCATGATCCGGAAACGAACTGAATAAGATAATAGACGTGCCATCTCATGAGAGCAGATTGCAAGTTTATATGTGGACGGTCCGCAAGGTAAAGCATTAAAAACTAGGAAAATTTAATGCTAAAGAAAAATAAAACAGCCAAGTACTTTATCGAGTCTTAAGCCAATAGGCAAGCTAAATAATAAAAACTTGACAAATAAGTCAATGAATTGTCAATGAAATGCTAGTACTCAGCATATCAAACATGAAAAAGGTCTATGACATAACTGTGTATGCAAAATAAGCTGCAACAGCCTCCAATAGGAAGTCACCGTCTTCATCCGAAAAGAGTTCAGCCATCCAATTTAAAAGCGGAAAAGAACATACGTGCTCTCCCAGCACCGGATCCTCTATCACCATCAGAGGACAGCTCGGTGGGTTTTCAAGAAAGCTCTGTTCCAAGAAAGACTGTGTTGCCGCCAGTAAATTCCAGGGACCAATTAGTCCATGCATCAATGCCACAGCCATAATCCTTTCGCCAGGACAAACCAACTCGTGAGTAATGATAGGAGTCATCAGCTGATTAAAGTCGACGTCAGGAGAAACCGGTCCGCAGAGACACAAATCAATGGCCCAATCGAAATCACAGGTCAGGCAGTGAAATACAGGCTGGACACAGGTGAAGTAGGAGAATCGAAAAGATAATCCATATGCCGTGCTTAATATCGCCAACGGCATTGTGCCATAATATTCTAGCATGCGATTGCGGAACAGTGTCAGCAGCTGCAGGGCGGGAGCTTGCACAGGAGGGACATCCATATTTAAAAATGTAAAAAAGCACAAGAGCGTCCGCTGGTAATGCAAGTAAAAATGGGAATCCACGAAGCAGAGTGGAAAAAATAGAATGAAAGAAAG
The DNA here is from genome assembly GCF_964261635.1 of Lissotriton helveticus. Classification (NCBI taxonomy): domain Eukaryota; kingdom Metazoa; phylum Chordata; class Amphibia; order Caudata; family Salamandridae; genus Lissotriton; species Lissotriton helveticus. The sequence goes on from NC_136069.1 coordinate 443,928,738, forward strand.
CAGGGATGGCTCCAAAGATTTTCTCAAATGAAGTCACGAGACCACTGGTAACAACTTTAAAAAAGTGCGCCAGGGCCTTTGTGGAGGACGCGTTAAAGATAGTCCGAACCATCTTGCTGAAATGGAAAGGCAAATCTGTATTGAAAAGGGTCTGCACCTCTGTACGGGTGTTCGCTATGTGAAGTACGAAAGTTTCACGGGCCGAACTCAAGGCCACCTCTCTCTGAGACAAAAGAGCTCTTATTCTTGCCATGCCGTTGAAATCTGCTCCCAAGGTTGGTATTTGTGGCGAGATTGAAAACTCCCTATGTTCATGTGTGGGAGGAAATAGAACATTTCTGCAGCAAATAACCCGTTCACTTACTGTTACGATAAAAGGAATACTTTTAATTAACCCAGAACAATCTTCATTATTGAGCATCAAATAACTACCATTTTCCAACAACTTGAACGTGGGGATGATAGCAGGAACTGGCGTGCCTTGCAACACGCAAGCCATATTTGGTCGGTGTTTGTTGCATGAACCGTGTAACTGTATGTGCCTACACATTAGTGAATGATCTGGCGTCTCAGTGCATTCCTCTCCATTCAGATAAACTTCTTGATCATCTTTGAAACATCTGTATGTGTATGGAAGCGACCAGACCTCATGAAGAAAAGCACTACCTAAAGGTTCATAACGACCTATTGGTATATATTTCATACAATTTGAAAACTTATATAAAGCAAAAGGCAGCGTTATTAAACCGGGGATAAGGCACGTTGCCAAAAAACCCGCAATCCTCTGCTGATGATGTCACTGAGCATGTCATGAATGATGTAATATGTGACATCATCAGCAGTGGATTACGGGTAATAGTATCTCTAGTTTACTCCCCTATAGCTGTCTTTCTTTTAACATAAGTGTCTGTTTCCTTCCCTTATACTTACTGTTCTTTTTTTAAAAAAAAAATTTTGGTTCACTTCCGGTTCGCGTACTGGCGAGCGAACTGGGAAGCGAACTACGAGAAATAGAGGTTGGCACAGTTCCAAATATTGTACCAATTTTTTAATAACGGGGAGGTAGTTCTGAAAAGAACTTTTTTTTTATTGTTTTTGTTGTTTTATATTTTTTTTATTATTTTTCTGAACATTTTTTTACTTTTTTTGAATTTTTCTGAACAGTTTTATATTTTTTTGGGTTTTTCTTGGAGGGGGCAATGAAAACGATTCATTGTAAAGGGCTCAACAGGAGCAACAAAATAAAAAAAAAGTATTTATTATTTGGGGCGTTTCGTACAAACTTGCATATGATTGTCAATAGCTCTGTTGATCAGAGTGATGCTACTTTCTCTGTAGCAAATGAATCCATTGCAATGTACGCAGACTTGTTTTACTTCACCAAATCTCATTTGTATATTTGGCACCATCTCCCTGCCCTCTGGTCCCGTTACTTCCGGTACAACAGATCTTCTGGCCATAATAGGGAGATTATCTAGGTCGTTCCGAAACTGTGCAGCACTGTAGTTGTTAGGATGCCACCTAGTCATATGGCGATGCATTGTGTAGTTTCCGAAACTGTATTTTTTCTCGGTCCCTCTGGACAGTCTATCTTGACATATAAGGCAAGTTACGTATCTTGCATTTACTTTTTTCTGACCTTTGGGAATTTTAAAAAATTGCCAAATGAAGTTTTCTTTCCGGTGAGACGTCCTGGGCTCCTCAGGCAAAAACTGCCTCTCTTCGTGCTCGTCGTCCTGTTCCTCTTCTTCCTCTTCTTGTTGAATTATAACTTAAGCAGGTGGTCCACTCTTCCTTGGATGTGGTGGAGGTGGTGGGGAAGCACCAGCTGAAGCTACTAAAGAAGCCATTGCTCACTGGTAACAAAGGGTCTTTCTCTCACAATGATGAAAGTCAGAGTGAGGAAAGAAGGAGGGATTTTCATCATTTGGGAAAAACAAGAGTTCTCAACCAATGAAAAGTGTTCATTTTAGATTATATGACCTAGTCTTACATCATTAGGAAACCAAAAGTGAAATGAACCAATGAAAAGTGTTATTACCAAGTCACATGACCTGCTGTGTTTACGTTAAGCGCTTTGCAGGGCCTCCCGGTTTGCTTCCAGAAACCTGCGCTTTGCGACTCGCTTCGCGTACCAGTTCGCTAACGTAGCACGTCATATGACGTATCACGCGACAACGTGAAACGTCATGCGGACGGGAGGCGTCACGATGTTGTTTTCTAACGCGGCAGTTGCGGTAAAGAAACGTTTACCGGCTCGCGGTCTATTTCGCGGCATCAAGGTCAGCTAACGGGAAGCTTCCCGATTCGCGAAGCGGGAACGAAGAAAAAAAAATATTTAAAAAAAAAATTATTCATAAACATATAAAATATATTTTTGGATTTAAAGAAGAATACATTTTACAGCTACAGATATTAGCTGTTAAAAAACCAATGAAATTCACTGAAAAAACCGTAGGTTATAGACCATATATAGTTAGGAATTAGCATTTACAAAACCTTGAAAATTCACTGAAAAAACCATAGGTTATAGACCATATATAGTTAGGAATTAGCATTTAAAAAACCTTATTTTACTCACACAAAACCATTGAAATTCCATATATAGTTAGTTGCACTAACTATATATCGCGCACCCGCAATCCACTGCTGATGATGTCACATATTACATCATTCATGACATGGTCAGTGACATCACTGATGACATTACTGATGACATCTCAAATGACATCACTGATGACATCACTGATGACATCACTGATGACAACATCCAGTGACTGTATGTTTCTGTAAAGTTAAAATGTGTCTTACATATTGAAGAATGAGTGGAAGTATAAGTGTCTGGACAAAGGATTTAGTAGGTGCATGACTGAATGTATGAGTGAGTGATTAAATGTGTCTCACTGAGTGCATGGGTTAGTGACTAAACTGTCTTAATTTGTGCATCATTATGTCTGTTGTTCTGTAAACTGCTGCATGTGTTGATCAGTAGCTATATGATTAACTATATGGGTTACTGATTGATTGTCCAAGTATTTGTATGGGAGACTGAGTGTGTGTGTGGCTGGCTGGGAGGTGTGTGACTCTGTGCAGATCAATGTGTACTTGTATCAATGATTGTATAAGAAGGTAAGTATGTGTTAGTATATGTTTGAAAATGTAAGGTGCTCTATGTTTAACTGTATAGACAAGAAAATGGAAGTGTCATTGATTCTTTACAGGACTGACTAGGTGTGTGAGTAACTCCATGGATGAGTGGCAGACTGTGAGTGTCTGTATAGGTGTATGAGTGCATATGATAGTGTTGTAAAGATGAGTGATTGTATGTATGAATGATTGTATGGGTGAATGAGTGAATGTGTGTGTAGACATAGGAATCAGTGAGTGCGTATGTAGTAACTAGTATTGGTGTGTCAATGGTTTCAAAAATTATACTCTGTATTTAACACTGGGTGAAACAGAGGTTATATTAAAATGTGAGGAGATGCATTGTATTGTCACATGAATGATATCATCAGTGATGTGGTCATTGATGTCAAATGAGATGTCATCAGTGATGACATCTCAAATGACATCACTGATGACATCATGACACACCAATACCAGTTACTACATACGCACTCACTGATTCCTACGTCTACACACACATTCACTCATTCACCCATACAATCACTCATACATACAGTCACTCACTATTACAACACTATCATATGCACTCATACACCTATGCAGACAGTCACACACTGCCACTCATCCATGGAGTTACTCACACAGCAAGTCAGTCCTGTAAAGAATCAATCACACTTCCATTTCTTCATCTATACAGTTAAACACAGAACACCATACTTCAGTGACATCACTGATGACATCACTAATGACATCTGAAATGACATCACTGATGACATCTCAAATGACATCACTGATGACATCATGACACACCAATACCAGTTACTACATACGCACTCACTGATTCGTACGTCTACACACACATTCACTCATTCACCCATACAATTACTCATACATACAGTCAGTTATTATTAGAACACTATCATATGCACTCATACACCTAGTCAGTCCTGTGAAGAATCAATCACACTTCGATTTCCTCATCTATAGTTAAACACAGAACACCATACTTTTCACACATATACTAACACATACTTACTCTCTTATACAATCACTGATACAAGTACACATTGATATGCACAGCGTCACACACCTCCCAGCCAGCCACACACACACTCAGTCTTCCATCCATCCAGTCATTCTTCAATATGTAAAACGTATTTAAACTTTACAAAAACACACAGACACTAGATGATGTCATCAGTGATGTCATCAGTGATGTCACTGACCATGTCATGAAAGATGTAATATGTGACATCATCAGCAGTGGATTGCGGGTGCGCGATATATAGTTAGTGCAACTAACTATATATGGAATTTCAATGGTTTTGTGTGAGTAAAATAAGGTTTTTTAAATGCTAATTCCTAACTATATATGGTCTATAACCTATGGTTTTTTCAGTGAATATATATATATATGTATCTGATCCCGAAAGTCCACAAAAACCCGGATAAACCCCCCGGCAGGCCCATCATCTCTGCATGTGGGGGATTATTGGAGAAAACGACGATCTATGTTGATGCTTTCCTACAGGACTTTGTATATAAGTTACCCTCATACATCCAGGACTCCAGTGATTTTTTAAGGAAAATCAATGACTTGCAATGGGATCCTGAATACTTGCTAATTACACTTGACGTCACGGCGTTATATACGAGTATTTTACATGTAGATGGTTTGAGGGCTGTGTCTTATTACTTGGGTCAACGTGCGATTGAGTTTGTGGAACATAATAAGATGTTACTGTCCATGATTAGCTTTTGCCTGAATAACAACTTTTTTATGTTTAACCAACAGCATTTTCAACAGATCAGGGGAGTGGCCATGGGGGCCTGTTTTTCTCCCAGTTACGCCTGTATTCATATGGGGTACTGGGAGAGGCAGGTACTCCATGGAGTTCACTCTGACATCTGTAGAGATCATATCGTACGTTGGTATAGATATATCGACGACGTTTTTATGATCTGGAAAGGCACACGCATAGAGGCAGAACAGTTCATTTCCCAAGTAAATGTCAACAACTACAACCTGTCTTTTACTTCTCACATCAGTGAACATCAGGCAACTTTTTAAGATGTATCCATAGAAGTAAAAAATGGTCATTTGGAAACAGCACTATTCAGAAAGCCGACGGCAGGGAACACAGTACTGCATGCTCATAGCCATCATCCTCCTCACCTAATCAGGAGCATCCCGTATGGGGAGATGCTCAGGATTAGGAGGATATGCAGTACTGAGGCACAATGCATGTCAGCACAACGTGCCAGTAAACTTAGGTTTCTGGCACGAGGATATAATGAAAGCATTGTTGACACTGCTATTCGTAAGGCCAATGGATTCCCCCGTGAGGTTGCCTTACTCCATAAGAAATCACAGGCTCCAACTGATTTATCTATGCAGCAACCAGTCAGGTTAATTTGGTCTTTTAACAATCAGCACGGGGCACTACGCAAGATTGTCAATAAACACTGGGACCTAGTAAAGTGTGACCCAGTTATTGGCGGGGTCATGCCGAGAAAACCGGCTATTACTTACAGAAGAGCCTATTCCCTACAAGATGCCCTAGTTAAATCCAGTCCAGAAGTAATAACTAAAAAGGATTGGTTGTGTGGTAGTAGAGGTTTTAGGAAATGCTCTGTTTGTAAGGCATGTACCCATGGGGTTAATAGAACAGAATATCTTACCCCGTTCTCTGCTGTCCCGTACAAGATCAATCAAAAACTCACCTGCAAAAGTGAGTTTGCGGTATATGTGTTGGAGTGCCCGTGTGGCTTGAGATATGTGGGCAGCTCGAAGCTGCAAGTCCACAAGCGGGTTCTCCAACACCTGAGGGCCATTAACACCAATGACCCAGCATACCCGGTGGCGAGACACTTCAAGGAGTACCATAACAGCAATAGTACTTTATTGAGATATTACGCCATTGACTCAATAGCCCCCATGAGAAGAGGAGGTGACAGGAATGCTGCATTAAGGAAGTTGGAAACCAGATATATTCTAATGTTAGATAGTAAGGCCCCACATGGTCTTAATGCCTCAGAGGACTTTTTCACCTGTCTCCGAGGCAATCAATTAGTCCAAGATCAGTGCTGTTTCAGGCCAAACTCAGCTCACATAGTGCGCATCTGTACATACAATAGTATAAACCTACTGTGTTACAAACTGGTTATTGTAGATACGGTGTGTAAATATGTATATATTTTTGCTGAGATCTGTAAATAAGGTACTTGCTATTGTTTTTGTCTGTTAGTCTTTCTAATCTGGATTATATAGAACCTGCCACTTTCTAGATGTCCGATTGTCAGACTGGGATCAGTCTGACAAATATTACACCTACGGGACATATGGAATTTGCCAATCACTTACATACACATATTGAGCACTGTTTTTTCATTATATAGTTGAACTGTCCAGTAGGGGGTTCTTTTTTTGTGTCTATACAGGATTAAAATATGAACTGTGATGTGTTTGCATTACACTTGTATTTAATGGATTAGCTGAATGGGTGACACCTGGTTAATATTCTTTATGGTTTTAGTTCTCCTCCTTTTTTGTATGTGCATATTAGAATTTAGCCCCACAGGCTTAATGTCTTTATAGGATGTTTGCACATTATGTAGATTTTGGAGTATTTAATATGGTGTACATTTGTATACAATTGGTGATACTAACAGTCATGTCGATATAGGGAAGGGCCGAGGGATTTATCCCATTAACATGCGGCAGCTATGGAAATTGTGCGATATAAAATCTTCCTTTGACTGGTGTAAATTATGTAAATTATGTAAATTATCAAGATTTGCCATTATATATTCACCCGGCGTATTGTTAATCAAATAGGGATTTAGCCCAAAATTTGAATGTATGCGTGACCGGTACTCATCATTGTTATACTTAAAACTGGAGTATTTTTACCACATCCATTGTACCGCAATCAGTTCCCTACTGTGATTTGTTGATTTTAAATGCACTAGCACTCTAAATTTCTGCCACCGCCCTCTGTGGCGCCATGTGACCAAGGCCTCTGGAAGGCCGAAACGTTATGCTGTCCGTTGCAGATATTAAAAACTAAATTACTCACGGAATTACTGGGTCTCTCGTTTCTCTCAGCGGTGCTGCGATGACATCAAAATCTGCGGCATCAAGTGGCTGAAACTTTGGTTGATATATATATATATATATATATATATATATATATATATATATATATATATATATATATATACATACACCCCCCTCAGCCACCAACCATAGGTCACAGGGGCAAGGGCCCCCAAAGTCAGGATCCGGTCGGAACCGAGTCAGAATGACCGGCCAGTTTATATTCCGACTGTCAACATCGTAATTGAGTTGGTCGGAAAGCTTCCAATGCGGTCGAAAAGCTTCCGACTTGTGGTTGGAGGCTTTCTGACCAACAGGGTATTTGGCCCCATAGCATTTTATGTTTCGCCAATAACTTTGGCACCGGATAATTAATCTTCGCAAACTTTTACAAACAAATTAGACACTCACTTCAGCTGCTGTCTCGAAAGTTTTAGGGGTGATTCATCAAGTGGGGGTTAGAAAAAGTTTATCCCCATTTGGACTTTAGACATGATTACTGCATTACAGATTTGCACCAAATATGTTAGAAAGCTAGATCTTAGTCCAGAGTAGTGACTTTGGGCAGTTTGGTGTAAATCTGTTCAGTAGATTTAAAGATACAACCGACATCCGGATATCTGGGGGCCCGGATCCTCCATTGATCGGACAGTCCCCGTACTGTAATCTGATTGGCCACAATGAATGTTAAAAATATAGAAGACGGGGCAGGGTGGGATTGCCCTGACAATCTAGATGTGGGTTTAAGAAAATTTTCGGTGGATCCACGGATCCGCTGCAAAATTGAAAAGAAAGGAGGGGGCGCATGGCCTCTTAGAGCCCATGGACCACCACCTTTCTAGGGCTTAATTTACATAATGAAAGGGGGTTGCGCAGACCCCCTTCTTGAGCTTCCTTGAAACCCCAGGGAACCACCAACCCCAGGCTTTTATTTTATTTAAGGAGGGGGGAGCACTCAGATTCCCTTCTTGGGCTTATTACACACCCTGGGGGGGCACTACCTTCCCAGGGCAAAATATGAAAAGAAATGGGGTGGCCATGCAGAGCCCCCCAGGTCCCTTTTAAGAACTTGGTGGGGACACCCGCCTTCCCTCCCGGTTCGTATATGGCTCTGGGGACCAGCCTGTGCAGATAAGGCTCCCTCCTGGAGTCAGTAATGGCCCTGGGGACCGTGCCCGCCCAGGGCCAGCTCCTGCTATGTCTTGGGGTGTGCACCCCTGGGATATAGCTGTTTACTCTGACTTGGGAGGAGCTTTGACAGCTCCCACCAAGTCGGAGCAATCTTGAACACTGCTTTCAGCAAGCGAGAGCTGTGAAACCACTCCTGCTTCCTGGGAGCTGATGTTTCGCCTGTTTCCCTGCCCCCTATTAAGTGGGAATGGAAACAGATTGCTTTCACAGACAAGGAGCTGCATGTTTAGAAACTGGTGTTTCAGGCTGATTTATAAGCCAACGGGGCTATCAAGTGAGAACTGAGCATATGAACTGTGATATCGTTTTGCTGAGATTACCATGTCAATTCACCATGGGCCATGAATTGGAGTTTATGTGCCCACTGGGGCTAGATTCAGAGTATTTGGATGCTGGGGAATACTGAGTACACATGGTTACAAGGTAGAAGACGAATTATCTTTACCCAATGGGAGATAGTATCTCAGTTGGGTATTAGTATTTATTTATTTATTTATTTATTATCATATGTTTTCATTATAAGTAGAAACATGTCCTGTTTACAAAATTTGCTAACACTTTATGCATATACACAGACCTGTTCTTTGGGCCTGTCTAGATGAACAGGTTTACTCCGTGTTTGGAGGGAATAGCTCTAGCAATGGTCTATTCGGAATTGCCCACTGCAACTTGGCCCATTGGTGCAGTAGAGACTTTGAAGCTACGGTAGAGTGGATGCTGGTACTTATCCCACTGGGACGGTATAGACCTAGGCATCAGGATAGATTGGACGCTAAGATTACAAAGGTACCATCAAAAATCATACATTCATAGCTGAGGCAGCCATGCATAGCACTCAGAACAACATAATGAGTGCACATATTGTATGTACGGATGTTTCGAGTATGATTGTGTGATAACGTTAACATGACAAGGCTTATTATTATGTTTTACAGTGTATGTTATTTTGTACAGTTTTCTGTGAATAGTTATTGGCATGATCTGATGTTGTGCTGTATTTGATCAAAAGCTGGTGCCCAAATGATGCATCAGGCCCGGCATGCACAGCTGTAACAACATCACATCATCATTTGTTATGGGCCTGGTGCACCAGCCTTTGATCAAGTTTATGCGTGTCTGGATGAAACACGAACCAGGGTCACATGCCAAAATTTCTGCTTTAGAGCATTTGATTAAATGCGAAACTTCTGCTTATGTAAACATGGTGTGCTTCTTGCCATATATACAAACGTTTAGCTGTATTTGCCATTTCTAATGTTTTGAATGATCTTGTATGTGCCAATTTCGGATTAACAATGTATTTAATGAGTATGATACTCAATTTCAAAATGGGGCTTCTGTATACAATGTACAATGTTGCCTCTTCCAGTCCGTTCTTAATGTCAGTTACAGCTCCATGATTGTTGTTGTAAATATGGAAGGGGGCATCTGCTACCACACCTGTGAACAAAGTGACTCGATCGTTGATAAGCGTCAGGTGTTTCTGTGCCCATTCCTGTCACTTTCCATGGTGATTGACAATAAATCTTTATGGCAAGCATATGAGAGTGTGTGTATTTCCATGAGGGAGGAGTATGTGCTCTATAAATACATATACATATTTTTTCCATGTGGTACTTTGATTTTTTGTAATTGTTTTAGTGTATTATATATTATTTGTAAGTTGTATTAATGTTTATAATTTTCATAAGTAACTATATATATTTTTGAGACTAAAGGTTTAATATACATTAACATAAGTTTTTAAATTATATTCTATAATGGTGTATATGGTATTTAAAAATATTTTGTTGGTATTATACTTTTACGTTAGATTTTTAGTTAATATGGTTATCAATATTGTATTTGTTTTGTGCATATTTAATGAGTTAACTACATTTTGTTTAGCAATATTTTTGTTCTCAGTATTAATTATTTTAGATATTTTTGAAGAATGTTGTATATAGTTATGGGCTTTTTTGTCCATGTAGTTTGAAGATTTTTAGAATGAGGTGATTATGTGGATCAGGTTCATTTATGACATTTTTGTGGTTTGGAAAGGGGCTGAGAGATCAGCTGTTGATTTTGTTTTGAATCGTAACAATAATCCATACAACATTGAACTCACAGCACATACCAGTAGAACCAACATAGTCTTCCTGGATGTGGAGGTCAAGGTTACTGATTGACAATCTTGTACTAGTCTACATCCAACATCAGGCAACAGTTTCCTCAATGCCACCAGTGCCCATCCATACAGTCTGATTCGCAGTATCCCATATGGGGAACGTTTTCGTGCCAAAAGCAACTGTAGTACAAAAGGGGCATATGAAAACGAGAATGCTCCCATGAAGAAAAGATTCCTAAACAGAAGGTACAGAAAGAAGGTAATTATTCACGCCTGTGCCAAAGTAGATTGTGTCTCGAGAACTGGTCTCCTACACTCTAGACCAGAACCAGATAGGGACCAAGTGAGGTTTATAACCACATTCTCCAAACAGGCGTACCAGGTGAGACAAGTGTTTAATCGGAATTAGAACACACTTCAGACAGACCAGGTAGTCAACAAATACCTACATGACACTCATCAGATTACTTTAAGAAAGAGCAGATCACTGAGAAACAGATTGAGTCACATGATCACACAAGAAACGACTAGACTCAGACACATTTGTAACGTCAAAGGTTTCTTTTGCTGTAGGAAGTGCAACACCTGCACCAGGAGCTCCAGTTGCACCAGAATTAACACTCCCCCTAGTAGTAGGGTCCATACCATTAAGGGAACCTATAGGTACAATACTGACTATTGTGGGTACTGACCTGTCTGCCCATGTAACAAGCTTTATACAGGCAGTACCATCCACAGAGCTAGGAAAAGGATATTGGAACACAGACATGCCATTCACTATAACAATCAGCAATACATTTCAATGAAATGCATCTTCACAATAGAAATCTTCTAAAATTCAAGGTAAATACCTCCAAATATTAGGGGTGTAAACAGCAAATACAAATTGAGGATTCTGGAATCCAATTATATACTGGATTTTGAGACTTTAACACTATTGGGCTTAAACTCCAGTGAGGAGATGTCTGTACATTTAGGTTGAATGCTATTTACAATGTTTGCCTGTTGCTCTCCTTCTGTGCTTCCTAAGGTACTTTGGTATATTGAACTGATTTTAAACACTGTATTCTTTTTGTTTTGCTCTCTTTCACATAGGTATCTGCACTGAATGTTTCCTGAGGGTAGTCAGCCGGGCACAGAACTTTCTAGCATGCCTCGCTTTAATTAAGATCATGTCAAAAGAGTGTATATGAGAGTTTAATTGAGCAAAATCCTGATTCAGTTGCTTGGACATACATGCAAGCATTCACAGAAAATAATGCAGTAAAAATTGTTTTGTGCATGTACACAGACAGCAGCTGCCTTCGGTATATGAAATTCAATTTCATTATTGTATTGCCCGTTGTTTGTGTCACCTATAATGCATATGTATTGATGTGGTCAGTACCTCAGTTTGCCGTGATCAAGGCTACAGTTTTAACGCATTGGTAAGGAAATACTTTTGCAAATAACCGCATTTACAGAATCCAGGAGTGTCCGAGATTTCTTTGATCTGAGGAAAGTGTGGAGTGGTGTTTGGGCAACCAGAACCTGACTGGGACCACCGCAACATGCTGCCCCTGAACTCCAGCTTTGGAACTCAAAATTATGTATTAGGCGACAACATTGTGCTAATTAAGATTGTTTCCGATAATCTGTTGATTCAATATTTTTATCATCCATATTTTATAATATAACCAAATTACACATGATTAAATCTACAAACGTGGAGGCCTATTCACAAATGTAAACTACCACGTGAGTAAACCTACATACGTACGTTTTCTCTTACTGGGGCCTATTCACAAAGGTCAATTTAGACTTGAGTAAATCTACACGTAAATTTACTCATACTCCTTTGAGGCATTTCACTACTTTTGCTAGTCACCATTTACGAGTGTAGCATTACTCAAAAGTGTAGCAACCTGTTCTGTTTGTAAGTTTCAGTTCAATGGGGAGAATCTTGAGAACACTGGGGCATATTACCGAGGAGTGCGTTGGAAAACGGACAACGCACATTCCCGTATCGCCGGCTATTGCCGGATTTCATCGCCTTTTTAGCGCGCAATTATCAATGCGCATCAGGCAGGCGAATAGAAATCTAGCGATAGTCAGCGATATGGCACATTAGCGCCTGAAAACAAACGTTGTTTTCACGCGCTAATGTGGGCCTTGAAAATTCCCTTGTGAATAGGGCTCTGGCAGTATCGCCGCTTTCTCGGCACAATTCGCTGAGAAAGCGGCGATACTTGCCCTTTGTAATATGCCCCTTTCTCCTTTCAGATAATGGGGCAGATTTATGAAGGCCTTGCGCCGCCGGTGCGTCACTTTTTCCCATGTTAAAAATGACGCACCTGCGGTGCAAGGCCTTCATAAATCTGCCCCAATGTCTTTATTGCTAAAGTTAATCTATAAGTGGTCGGCTTTGGATTTAAAAAGGTTGTGTACTGGTGAAGGCTCCGGGAAAGTAATGAAATTGAAACACATACAGAAGTAGACTAGAGAAACGAGAGCATTACTGAAAAGATGGTGATGTGAGCAGATGCCATATAAGCAAAGCAATACCACAAAATGAAGCACATATGCAAAGAAGAATGTGTGGCTGTCAATGACAGGGAACATTGACCTACAAAGCATTTCACTGACGCAAGGAAGAAGGTTGTACTTAATTTGAAGCTTCCTATAGAACGAGAATAGATTGAGCTGTGCAATATGTTAGCGTAAAGACTGACAACTGTATTAGTACACGGAAGGCGCTGTCTTTGCTCCATCCCTGATTGTGACATTCAGAGTAATCAAAACAATGCTTGTACATAGCGTCTATCGCCCATTGAGTCTGGTTTGCAGTGAATATAAATAAACAAACAGAATCCACTCGTCTTGGGTGTATCCTCACGGTTTGGGGAACACCTTCAATGTTTTTTAGGTCCCCTCACACACCAACAGGCCCCTTGGTGTCATGCTTCATCATCGGGGTCATCGTACTCCTCTACGGAGTACGGCGTGCTGCGACCTACGGATACGCGGGAGCACTAGGTGGACTATGTGTGGTGTAGGTGAGGGGGTGATTCTATGTGAGTGTACGGTGAGGTTTAGTGAAGTTTTAAAAAAGAACCTGGCTCGTGGGGTAACCAAAAATATTTAATGAGCCCCCGGGCTGGTGCTGTTAAAATTAAAGTGTGGGAGGTTGTGGTGCAAATAATGTGCATTACCTCCTCTCTGTGTGCGTCGACATGTTTCGGTGTAAAAACACCTTCTGCAGGACGGGGTGACACAAATCCCCACCTTACTCACGTTTCTCTAACTTATATCAGATTTTCCAATAAAAAGTGAGAATTACAGTGCAGGTAAAACAATGTACCTAACAAGATGTAGTTTTTTGGTCAACCTGTAAAGGAAAAGAAGACAACATTTTTTTTGTGGTAGTCTACTTCTCCATATCCATAGGTAAAGTGACCAGTGGTTACAGGTGACAAACTTTTGGTCAGAAATTGCTATAGGTGCCAGTTGTGTCTATAGTGGGATAGAAATAAAGAAAAAAGGACCAACTAGACTTACTGACATTTAACATAAAACACACACCAGTTGTAGTGTAGTGGCGGAGTTTGTGCGTGGTCTTTTGAGCATAGCACCATCTATGATAAAGTCAAGAGTACGTTTTTGTTAAGTGCCCCTGTAAAAAAGGAGGGAGAGAAGGGATGTTTCATGCTAATAAGTGTTCACAACATACTGTTTTAAAAATGATGGCAGTGCCTCATGAGCCAAAACGTCGAGGTCTGGTGTGCTACTTCGCACCTGTTTGGAGAAAAGTAGGGGGATGTTACAGTCTCTTTTTCTACTTACTTCTTTGTCGTGTAGGCTATTCTCTCAAGTTACTCACAATTTCAGCAAGGAAATTCCTCCCGATCGACCCCTCTGTGGCTCCGGTGATTAATGCCACAGAGAGTCCCAGGACTTGAGTTTATATACCCTGCTCGAGGTAAAGTTGATTTGGACAATTGGATAATTGGTATTTCCTTACGCCCATATATGGATTACTGTCGGTTCTGCTCGCGACGCTGCAAAACTGTGGCTTAAGATCGCGCATGTGTACACGTGCGCTTTTCGTATCAGATCGTTATGCGCATGTGCCACACTCGCGCTAGCGATGGGATTGCAAAGGCCATGTTATTTAGAAGATCATGCAAAGCTGTGGCTTAGGATTGCGCATGCGCACATGTGCGCTTTCGTTTCAAATCATTGTGCGCATGCGATGGGATTGCAAAGGCAGTGTTATTTAGAAGACCATGCATCTATGGATGGGAAATTTATGTTCCTACTGTGTTTGATTGCACACATCTAATGGGTCATCTTTCAACAGGAATCTGCAGACGTGTTATCGATTCTGCTGATATACCGGCCCGATCATGTGTATGTGTTTGACGTTTTATGGACATCTGTTATTCGACCGTGCACATGTATTAAAATCGTTTTCATCTATACTTAGACACACATGAAAAAATTAAAAATATATTTAAACAAATTTTATGTTGTGCTATCGGATAACTCATTCGAAAAAGTGGTTTCCAGGGGAACGGTAGTTGCAGTTTTTTACTGTTGTAATAACCCTAGTTAGTTATCACTGACCTTTCTGATGGTTTTCCTTGAGGTTCAGAGACATTGTATTTGGGAATTGCAATGAAACACTGACTAAGTCAACTGACCCCAGGGGATATTGTCATTTAAACCAGATGTGCTCTTCCCCAGTCTGAAAACCCATCTTTGTTCTTTCTCAAAGAGTCCTTGCTCTGATGGTAGGTGCTCAATTACTGTCCACCTGATGTCGTTGACACAGTGTTCGTTTTCCAGAAAATGAGTGGCCATCTTGGTAGTTACTCTTCTGCATCTTATGTTACTCTTGTGCTCACCGATCCGCACTTTCACTGGTCTTTTAGTCATGCCAATGTACTCCAAATTACAGGGGCAGGTGATCATGTAAATAACATTCTTGCTATTACAATTGGTTAGTTTACATTGCTCCCATTTGGTACCGTTGGCAAAACTCAAGTGTTTACTCTTCTGGGTGAGGTGGCAGCTAGCACAATTACCACATGGGTAGTGACCACCTAGGCCGTGTGGTGCGAGTTGTGGTTGTTGTTGTTGTATCGGGCGCGTATGTACCAACATGTCTTTAAGATTTTTGCCACGTCTGTGAGCAAAAAGTGGTTTTTCAATGTTCAGAGTGCCACTTGTCAGGATGCGCCAATGTTTGTTTAGGAGTTTGGACACCTCATTAGTTTGCGTGCTATAAGTAGTCACGCAAACTGGTCTAGTGGCTATCTGATTGGTTTGGGTTTTGTCTTCCAACAGTGCTTCTCGGTGGTTATTTCTTGCCCTCTTCATGGCATTGTTAATGATCCTCTCCGGGTACTGTCTTTTTGTGCAGCCTGTGTTTTAAGTCCAGTGCTTGTGCTTTGTAGTCTTGGATTTGGGTGCAGTTTCGTCTTAGTCGCAGAAATTGCCCATACGGTAAATTGGTTCGTAAATGTCGAGGGTGGAAACTGTCATACCGAAGTAGACAGTTTCTTGCGGTGGGTTTAAAATGGGTGTTGGTATGCAGTTTTCCATCCCTCGGAAAAATGTTTAAGTCGAGGAAGACCAGTCTCTCGCTTGACACCGTGTGGGTGAATTTCAGGAATTGGTTCTGTTGGTTCAACCATTCCATGAATTCTGATACTGATTCCTGGTCGCCGTGCCAAATCACAAGCACATCAACAATGTACCTTCTCCAGGTGCTGATATGGTGTCTGTATGGGTTATTGGCATGAAGGATTCTTGTGCTTTCTAAATGGTGCACGTACAGACCTGCCAGGCTCGGCGCGAATGTACTGCCCATGCTGGTGCCATGGCGCTGGAGGTAGAGTGTGCCCTCGAACTCGAAAAAGTTTTTGGTTAGTGCCAGTGTGATGCATTCCATTACCACCACTCTTGGAGTTTGGTATTTCCAATTAGCACTGTACAGTACCTCCTCGATGATAGATATAGTTTCATCATGAGGGAGGCTCGTGTACAGGCTTTCCACGTCAAGACTTAGTAATTGTTGGCTTTCAGGATCAAAATTAAGATCTTGTAGTAGTTGAAGGACCGACTTGGTGTCTTTAAGATATGTGTCCGTCCCTTGTACCAGGGGGCGTAAAAACGCATCCGAAAATTTAGACAGGGGCTCCAAGATGGAGCCAATCCCTGAGACAATCGGTCTTCCAGGTGGGTTTTCCAGATCCTTGTGAATCTTAGGGATGCAGTAGAAATAGGGTGTTCTGGGAGTCTTTTGAATAAGGAAATCAGCCTCCTTTTTTGACAACCAATTATGTGATAGTGCCTCCTCTACCATGCCTCCGATGGTTACCCTGATTGACTCTGTTGGATCATGGGGAAGGATTGTGTAGTTGCGTGGGTCTGATAGCAACCTGAGGCATTCTCTTCTGTAGGCATCCGTAGTTTGGATTACTACTGCTCCCCCTTTGTCAGCGGGTTTGATGGTTATGTCCCGGTTGTTAGCCAACTCACGGATGGCGTCATGTTCTTTGCGGCTAGTGTTTTGGAATACCTGGCGATTCTCTCTGTCTATTTCTTTTAGTTCGGTCATCACAGCATTTTCGTAAGCCAGAATCTCGATGGGCAGTGTGTTATCTGGTGGAACAAAAGTAGACTTTGGTCTTAAGCCTGTGTCGGTTTCCGTTGGTTTTTCTTTCCCTTCAAAGAAGACCTGTAATTTTATTTTACGGATGAACTCTTGGACTTCCGTGTGTAGTTTAAATAGGTCCAGTTTGTTGGTGGTGAGAGACTGGTCTTCCTCGACTTAAACATTTTTCCGAGGGATGGAAAACTGCATACCAACACCCATTTTAAACCCACCGCAAGAAACTGTCTACTTCGGTATGACAGTTTCCACCCTCGACATTTAAGAACCAATTTACCGTATGGGCAATTTCTTCGACTAAGACGAAACTGCACCCAAATCCAAGACTACAAAGCACAAGCACTGGACTTAAAACACAGGCTGCACAAAAGACAGTACCCGGAGAGGATCATTAACAATGCCATGAAGAGGGCAAGAAATAACCACCGGGAAGCACTGTTGGAAGACAAAACCCAAACCAATCAGATAGCCACTAGACCAGTTTGCGTGACTACTTATAGCACGCAAACTAATGAGGTGTCCAAACTCCTAAACAAACATTGGCGCATCCTGACAAGTGGCACTCTGAACATTGAAAAACCACTTTTTGCTCACAGACGTGGCAAAAATCTTAAAGACATGTTGGTACATACGCGCCCGATACAACAACAACAACCACAACTCGCACAACACGGCCTAGGTGGTCACTACCCATGTGGTAATTGTGCTAGCTGCCACCTCACCCAGAAGAGTAAACACTTGAGTTTTGCCAACGGTACCAAATGGGAGCAACGTAAACTAACCAATTGTAATAGCAAGAATGTTATTTACATGATCACCTGCCCCTGTAATTTGGAGTACATTGGCATGACTAAAAGACCAGTGAAAGTGTGGATCGGTGAGCACAAGAGTAACATAAGATGCAGAAGAGTAACTACCAAGATTGCCACTCATTTTCTGGAAAACGAACACTGTGTCAACAACATCAGATGGACAGTAATTGAGCAGCTACCATCAGAGCAAGGACTCTTTGAGAAAGAACAAAGATGGGTTTTCAGACTGGGGACGAGCACATCTGGTTTAAATGACAATATCCCCTGGGGTCAGTTGACTTAGTCAGTGTTTCATTGCAATTCCCAAATACAATGTCTCTGAACCTCAAGGAAAACCATCAGAAAGGTCAGTGATAACTAACTAGGGTTATTACAACAGTAAAAAACTGCAACTACCGTTCCCCTGGAAACCACGTTTTTGAATGAGTTATCCGATAGCACAACATAAAATTTGTTTAAATATATTTTTAATTTTTTCATGTGTGTCTATGTATAGATGAAAACGATTTTAATACATGTGCATGGTCGAATAACAGATGTCCATAAAACGACAAACACATACACATGATCGGGCCGGTATATCAGCAGAATCTATAACACGTCTGCAGATTCCTGTTGAAAGATGACCCATTAAATGTGTGCTATAAAACACAGTAGGAACATAAATTTCCCATCCATAGACGCATGGTCTTCTAAATAACACTGCCTTTGCAATCCCATCGCATGCGCACAATGATTTGAAACGAAAGAGCACATGTGCGCATGCGCGATCCTAAGCCACAGCTTTGCATGATCTTCTAAATAACACGACCTTTGCAATCCCATCGCTAGCGCGAGTGTGGCACATGCGCATAACGATCTGATACGAAAAGTGCACGTGTACACATGCGCGATCTTAAGCCACAGTTTTGCAGCGTCGCGAGCAGATCCGACAGTAATCCATATATGGGCGTAAGGAAATACCAATTATCCAATTGTCCAAATCAACTTTACCTCGAGCAGGGTATATAAACTCAAGTCCTGGGACTCTCTGTGGCATAAATCACCGGAGCCACGGAGGGGTCGATCGGGAGGAATTTCCTTGCTGAAATCGTGAGTAACTTGAGAGAATAGCCTACACGACAAAGAAGTATGTAGTTTTTAGGTCGAGCCTCTGACAGAGCTTGCGCTGTCTCCAACAGCTTGTGTGTTTCTTCTGTGAGCTTTTGGCACACCCATCAATTGCATTGGTTCTTTCTTGTGGCATTCAGAAATGATGGCTTTCTATTGGCTCACCATAATTATCCCTCCTTTGGGTGCTTGTTTCAGCTGAGGCGATTTCACTATGTTATTGCTTTTGTTGGCCATCGCACGCTTCTTCCTCACAAAGCGCGCAATGGACCCTCCTCCTGTCTGGGCATCACAACTCTGACACCTCGTGTAACTGACCTTTTATAGGGCTGTCTATTGTGCATATTCTTTTTCTTTCATTCCCATTTCCTCTTACTCATTTTTGTAGAAATTGCTCCTCTGGAATACACCTGACCCCTCTTTCCCTATTCTCCTGCTTCCCCTCTCTTTTCTTTTTCCCCCTCTATATACCCCGCTCGATATCTTTTGTGACACATGGCTTATTAATCCACGGCTCATAATTAATTCTTTCGAATGTGTTTTGGGGGTTTTACATATGCTATGTCTTGCCTAGTCCGTATCACTCTTTGCATTTACTATTTGTACTTTTCTTGTGTTTAAATTCCAATAAAATAATTTGAACACTAACAATTGCTTCATGCGAATCAACATGCCCATACTTTTTTATTAGGTTTAAATACAATACAATACTGTAGCAGTTTAGCAAACAAGAGAGCCATACTGCCTTTTAATTCGCACAAAGGATCGTTTGCTAAACTACTACAGTATTTTCATTCTACATCGTGTTATTGGTTTATAAAAAATAGTATGTGCTTCTTTACTCAAATTTTGGCATTTATTGGGGCGTTTATGCGAATTGAAAGGCTATGTGTCTATTGTCCAATTCTTGTTAGGCAATATGATTTAGGGGCATCTGAAAAGTGGGGTGCCTATTCCTTCATATGTATTTTTTTTTAAATTGAAACTGTTGCATATATAGGCATACTTTTCAAAAGACGTGTATGCCTATTTATGCAGCGCTTGCAATTCATAAATGTAGATAATAACAAAAACACACGCTACCTTTCAGATGCCCTAAAGAACATTTAGCACATTTCTCCCAAAAAACACTTAACTATTTATTCTAAAGAGACAAACATGTACGTAAAACACAGCAACACTACGCTGTCTTTAACATGCAGCTAAGCATATTACAAATAAGCGAACAAGAAAAACACTTAGTGTTTGACTGCACACAAAATCAATTTAACACAAACTTGCAATTAACAGATACTGGGCCAGATCTTAGACCGTTTTGCCATGCGCAAACGGGGTTGTGAACCCGTATGCACATGCAAAAACAGCATGGGACATGTACAAAGTCTATTTTGTGAATCGCAAAAAATAGCGAGTCGCAAAATAGTGTTTTGCGAGTCACTATTAGGAAGGGTGTTCCCTTTCTAATAACGAGCCCAAGCCCATGTATGAATGTTTTGCGTCCGCAATTCCAGGTGCAAAGCACTCGCAAACAGCCACGGCCCCTGTAGGGAGTTGCGGTGGGGCAGAAAGGCGGGGCGGGGGAGGGGTAGGGTGGTGGATGCTAAAAACCAGAATATGGATAATTGGAGGTAAGTAAACAATTTAATAAATAAAACTAAATTTCATAGCACGCCCTGCATCGCAAAATGCGATGCAGCCCGCGCTACGAAATTCGTTTTGTTAATTAAATTGTTTACTTACTTCCAATTATCCATATTCCAGTTTTAGAACCCCCCCCACCCTGCCCCTCCCCCTCCCCGCCTTTCCGCCCCACCGCAACTCCCTCCACGGGTCACGGCTGCTCGCAAATTACCACCCTCTTCAAGACCCCTTCCCTTTTGCAAATGCAGGGTAAAATATTTTTTAAGGGCAGGCAGTGGTCCCAGGGACCATTACCTGCCTTAAAAAATTAAACGAAAATGTTTCATTTTATGTTTTTTTTAAATGCATCCCGTTTTCTTCTAAGAAAACGGGCTATATTAAAAAAGAAATGCTTTATTTAAAGGCAGTCCCAGACATGGTGGTCTGCTGAGCCCAGCAGGCCACCATACCTGGGAGGGCCTGCCATTTCCAATTGGGTCGCAAATTGCGAGAGGCTCATTACTATTCATGAGCCTCTCATTTTGCGACCCCGTTGGGAATCGCAAACAGTGTGAAATACACTATTGTACGTAGGAAATAGCGCGTTGCAAATTGCAAGTCTCAAAAAACTCGCAATTTACGAGGCGCTATTTTCTTGGTCGTACATCTGGCACACTATTTCGTTAAGAGCTGCATCCGTCCTACGCTGCTGGCTAGTTAAAATGTTAGGGCTAGTATCCTGTTTGGATGTGGTGGTGTTCCCAAAGTGAGGCAGGTCTATAATACCATAACAAATGCAAACTCATCACCATACGAATGCAAAAATAATCATAAATCCCAGTTGGGTCTTTTCATATTTAGGAATTAGCACAGATTAGATATGTAATGAACATCACCACTGCTGTCCCTTCGTCAACATTAGCACCCAAACTTCATGCATACCATTTCTGCACCCTAACCAACACTACTAAACTACACATCAGTCCATAACACTACACTATACTCAACTTAACAAAAATACATGTATTCGGGAATTAAGCAATAATTAAACCACCCAGGATTATGTATTGCATGGCTAAACACTTATAAGTTACCAAAGCGAGACCTATTGGCAATGGCAATGCTTGTTTACCTGATGTCATAATGCGGTATGCCAGTCTGGTGAGCCTCTCTGAAAAGTTATTGTCAGACCTGTCCCAGAGGATTATTTATCACTGATTTCAAATGTATGGCACATATTTCTCCTGTGCTCCAATCTTGTTCATTTTCTGCTGGCCTTTCTCACTCAGTATCCTTAGTTCACAAATCTCCCTAGGTGTACCTGCGATGATCGTAACAGTCAAAGCACATTCCACCTCATATTATTTTGTAGGCTTTACACCCCACATCGGACACAATGTCTACAACCCTATTTTATGACACAAAAATATCAGATTTTATAAACATGCCTTTTTTTTCAGTAACTGGGTAGCCCTGAGGTGTGCTATGAGGTGGCAAAGTTTATAAAATGCTAGCTAGTTACCAGAAAGAAATATTAACTTGGATTAATGTTTCATTGTACGTCAAGTTCACCTTTTACTCTGTACATTTAGATATGTGTTTTTAATATTTTAACCAGTATTTGAATATGTTTTTCTATGCGTGTATTCCTTACACTATGTACTTTTGTGGCTGATTTTTTTTCAGCCGAATAAACGTAATTGCTTGAATGACTGACATAATGAGTCAAGACCTATGTATGACCTTAGATGTCTGGCACATGGTGGGATAACAAGGTATAAGTTACAGTTGCTAACTTCTCACATTCTGAACTAATTTTCATGTTCTGAAAGCCCTTTATAGTTCATAATGTTATGAAGTGATTGCATGTCTGACATGTAATTAGGGTGATTATTGTTTCCCATTACTTTCTTTCCGCATTTGTCTTTATTTGGAAACGAGGAAAACAGGTTTCCATTATGCCTGGAAAGGTGTTAAATGTGCATGCTGTTTTCCAATTACTTGATATACATCTCATGATCAGCTTCTGAGGTGTGAAGTGTGAATGCACAACATACTTGCTCAATACTTCATGAACAACTTCTACTTATGTGAAAAGATAATGCATACATTTTACTTTGCAACACTATGTAATCCACAGGATTTACGTTGTAGGGAAAAGCTCATTAAATGGGTGCTCACCAATCACAAAGCTGCATTGCAGCGTTGTGATTGGCTCAGGGAAGCCTTGTTCTTCCTGCTTCCACAGATGCCAGGAGAGGACGAAGGAAAGGCGGTGGCCGGCGCAGATATGTGTTTTTTTCCAAATGTATTTTTAATTCACTCCCTCTGCTACCCACTCCCTCCCCGTCCGTTCGGTAGCAGCCGCTACAGAGTGCATACAGGGAAGTATAGCCTTACTATTCCTAACCCCACAGCTGTCTAACTTGAAGAAATATGTAAAGTTTAAGTACAAATATTTGGAGTTAGGTATAAAACATCTAGACTTAATTACCTGTCGGTATTTTTTATATGATATTTTGTAGTCAATATTTAGTATCAATGATATTTTATTTTTTTTATTTTTTTAAGTTTGAAGTTTATTAAGGCATAAAGAAGTAAAGACAGTACATGAAGAAACAGTCATAAGGTATAAAAAAACAAGAAATCTCTCTTACAAAGGAAGGATTTAATCAAAGAGATATCAAATACAGAAGAAATAATTTGCAATAAAAATACAGGAATATTGTGGTAGGAGGGAAAACAGTGGAAATGTATAACGTATAAGTGATATAAAAGAAACATAGGAAGCAATCAATAATCTTGCATATAATTAAGATAAAACAATCACGGTGGTTTTTGAACTTCTTCATTGCGTATTGGAGAAGTGGGAGAAGGTCTGGCAATTCTGGATAAATATTCGGTAAGGGGGAGCCATAGAAGGTCACGTTTAATGCTAGGGAAATTGGGGAGACAAAATTGGTGTCTAGTCGATGATTGAAACAAACTGCGTTCCACCAAGCAGAGAAGGAGACATCTTTAGCTTGTTTCCAATGCGATGTAATATGATGAAAAGCAATGGCTATCATGAGATCAAGTAATTTGTGTCTATGGTGGGGTCTAGAAAGATCAGGGGAAAGGGAACCTAGAAAAATATGAATGATTGAAAAGGGGAGAGTGAAATTGAAAATTTTATGAAATTGGGACCAAA
Organism: Lissotriton helveticus; assembly: GCF_964261635.1. Taxonomy (NCBI): domain Eukaryota; kingdom Metazoa; phylum Chordata; class Amphibia; order Caudata; family Salamandridae; genus Lissotriton; species Lissotriton helveticus. The sequence continues at coordinate 443,952,654 of NC_136069.1, forward strand.
CTAATTGCCAGAAATGTAGAATGGGAGGGCATTCGAAGAGCATATGTTTCAAATCAGCCAAAGGGCAGGGACAGGACCAACAAGTGGAGGGAATGTCAGAGGAGAAAGATCACCGAAGTAAGGGAGTAAATAGTGTACGATTATAGATAAAAAAGAAAGTTTGGGTAGTGTTAGCAGCTCTAGATGTACTGTGAATTTTAGACCAAATTTTATCCCAGAGAGTAGATGGCCAGATTTGAGACAGATCTTTCTCCCAAGCCAACTCAACCTTAGATTTAATGCGTTCAATAGATGATTGTAGAGATTTATAGAGAAAAGAAGCAGAGGGGGATTGGTCAAGAGCATTCGAAATAGAAAGGTGTGCTGCAGGAATAGAGTTGGTAGCAGGGAGAGAGGAAAGATACTGGGTAAGGGAGGGGATCAGCGATAAATATTGTTTTTCGAGAAGAGGATGGCAACGAAAATTGGGTTTGGAGGAGATGAAAAGGAAGAGGATGAGTATCAGAAAGAAGTTGAGAGATCCATTTCAAACCACGTGAATGCCAAGATTTCCAATAGAGTGAGCGATTACGGATTTGAAGGTGTTTATTATGCCAAATAGGTTGGATGTGAGTAGAAGCAGTAGAAGGGTAGGAAGATAACAAATAAGGCTGAAGAAGAGAACGAGAGTGAGTAATAATGGGAGATCTGAGAGAAGTTACATTAGACGAAAAGGAAAGAACCTCAATGAATTCATAAGGATGAAGGAAAGATGATTCTAACGTCAACCAAAGTGGAGGATAATAGGGAAGATCTGAAGAAAGCCAACGCAAGGCTTGTTTTAAGGAAAAGGCATTATGATATGATTTAAAATTGGGAAATTTGACTCCACCCAGAGATTTGTCCTTCTTCAAAACAGAGATGGCTATTCGGAGTTTTTTACCTTTCCATAAAAACTTTAACAAAATAGAATCTATCGACTTGAAGTGGTGATTAGGGATGCGGATGGGGATCATAGAAATAGTGTAGAGAACCAAAGGAGCGAGCATCATCTTTATGGAGTCCAGGCGACCCCACCAAGAAAGAAAAAGAGGATTCCAACGATTGATGGATGTAGAGAGCTTAGTAGAGAGGGAGTCAAAATTGAATTTGAGGGTATCAGAGAGACGAGGAGCGAACCAGACACCCAGATATTTAATCTTAGAGGGTTGCCAGGAAAAGCCAGAAGTATCAAATAGATGTTTTTGACATAAAGGATTTAGGGGTAGGATTTCACATTTGTCCGTGTTAAGTCGATAGCCAGATACCTTAGAGAATGAGGAGATTTGATTCAGGAAGGAAGGTAGAGTCGTTTGAGGGTCTGAGCAATAAAATAAAATATCATCGGCGTACACCGATAATTTAACTTGCTTTTGGGGACCATATTGAAAACCAGAAATAGTATCATCGCGTCTAATCTTGGTTAAAAAGGGTTCTAAAGCTAGAATAAACAAAAGAGGAGATAGAGGGCAACCTTGACGTACCCCACGACAAAGGGGAAAATAATCAGAAGTGATACCGTTAGCAAAAATGGAAGCGTGGGGGCTAGAATAGAGTAAGGAAATAAGAGAAATGAATTTAGGAGGGAAACCAAACCAACGAAGAGCTTGAAACATAAAATCCCAGCCTATCCTATCAAAAGCCTTCTCGGCATCAAGAGAAATGGCAGCCAGTGGAGAAGAGAGGGAGGTGGCTTTATTCAAAACATTAAAGAAAACACGAGAATTATCTGATGACAAACGACCTTTAACGAATCCAGATTGTTCAGGACCAATAAGTTCTGGTAGCAGAGGATCTAGTCGGAGGGCTATAATCTTGGCAAAAATCTTATAATCTGTATTTACTAGGGAGATTGGGCGATAGTTTTTACATATGGTATGATCTTTATCTGGTTTGGGTATTAGACAGATTAATGCTTCCTGAAAAGTACCCTGAGAGGAACCAGAATTAACAAAGGATTGAAATAATAATAAAAGTTTAGGGAGGAGAAGGGAAGAAAAGTGATTGTAGAACTCAATGGTAAAACCGTCTGGTCCTGGAGCTTTGCCACGACGGAGGATTGAAACAGCATGTGAAATTTCAGAGAGGGAAATGGTTAAATCCAATGATTGAAAATCAACATGAGAAGATGGAGGGGAAGGAATATCCTGAAAATAAGCAAGAAGATCAATGGGGTCCGGACTGGATTCAGGAGTGTATAAATTTTGGTAGAAAGAGACAAATTGTGTTAATATGTCTTTGTCTTTGAAGAAGGAAACACCAGCTGGACCCTGTATAGATTCAATCTTTGTTTTCTCTTTACGTATCTTGAGGTAATTTGCTAGAAGCTTGCCCATTTTGTTTTGGCCGCCGTAATAGCGGGAATTACATTTAAGGAGAGAATTTGATGCCGCATTTGTAGTAAATTTATTAAATTCAATTTTGGCAGAAATAAGTTCGCGAAGTGAAGATTCAGAGGTAGAATTATAATAGGTATATTCTAGATTCTTGATTTTATCCAAAAGTTTAGTTGATTTGGTGATTGATTGTTTTTTCTTTTGAGAAACGAAATTAATGATAAAACCTCTAGCAGTTGCTTTGAAGGAATCCCACACCGTGACAAAGGGAGTCTCAGGGAGGTGATTTAGTGCAAAGAATTCAGAGGTAAAAGCTGTAAATTTAGTGCAGAAAATAGGGTCTAGAAGTAAAGAGTTATTAAATCTCCAGCGTCCTGAATGAGGAGAGAAGGGGATAAGATCAATATCGACATAAATGGGAGCATGATCTGAAATAAAAATGGAACCAATGTCTGAATGAGTAGCTAGCTGTGCTAGGGGCTTGCTGAGGAAGAGGTAATCAATACGGGATTGGGAATGATGGGTGGGGGAATAGAACGAGTATTCTCTAAGGTCAGGGTTACATAGTCTCCAAATGTCAACTAGAGCATAGTTTCGAATAGAAGTAATAAACTGGGAATGCATCTTAGAGGGAATAAATTTAACTTTGGAATTTCTATCCAGAAAGGGATCCATAACTTGGTTGCAATCACCACCAAAAATAACATATTGCTCATTAATTGTAACCAATTTTTCAGAAATAGCAGGCCAAAATAGTTTATCAACACCTGTAGGAGCATAAACATTAAAAATAACGATAGGAATTTTATCAATAAGAAGATTAGTAAGAACCCAACGGCCATTAGCATAATTTTCATGAGATATAACTGAAACTGTTAACTTTTTATGACATAAAATAACAGTACCATTGTTCTTACCTAAAGCAGGAGAATGAAAAACATGTCCCACCCAACAACGTTTAAGTTTGTTAGCCTCCTTGTCCGAAAGGTGGGATTCTTGGAGGAGAGCTATGTCAGCTTTAAGCCGTGTCAAATGTGTTAGAACACGTTGACGTTTAATGGGGTTATTTAACCCCTTAACATTCCATGTAACTACTCGGAATTTGCAACTTCAATAGAATGATATAAAAAGAAGAAAAAATGAGATGAAAAAGTAAGAGAATAGAAATGTGAATGGAAAAATAGTAAATGTAAGAGAAAGAAATCAGAAGCGAATAAAGAGAACATAGTAAGGAAAAGGAAGAGAATAGGTTGAAAAAGAGAATAGAAAAAGAGAACAGTAGTAAATGCAGAACAATACATGAAGAGAGTAAAAAGATCTCAACAAATAGAAAACAAGTCAAAAGAACTGAGGGGTGACGACGCCAGAAGAGGACGACATCAACAACGGAGACTTACACCGTCGAACACCTGAGGAACCAGCGAAGGAACAAAATTGGAGGGAAATATGGGTACACCGGGATGAAGAAAACACGAGGAGAGGATCTGTAAGAAGATAAAAAATCAGAAGAAAACATTATAGGGACATGTGGTAAATGAAACAGAGAAATAGCACGATAACACTGCACAAAATAGGGCTAGATATACATGGGTAAGAGGCACTCAATCAAATACAGTAAACAGAAACAAGATACAGCAGGGTAACAGAGAGGCAGACAAGCAATAAAACATGGTAAAACAAGAATGGTTAGACAGGTCTTGCAGTGTCCATGTTTTCGGTTTCGTGACGATGAAGGAACTCTTCAAGGACGAGTGGATCTTCAAATGTTGTTGTCCTGTCTTTGTAGGTCACCTTGAAGAGACATGGATGTAGCAGACCAAATCTAGCACCAAGGGTTCTCAGACGTGGTCTCAAATCGAGGAACTGCTTTCGACGATCAGCTGTAACTTTAGCAACATCTTGGGAAAGATATAACCTGTGCCCCTCCCACATAACTTGCTTTTTAGTCTTTGCTGCCGAAAGTACTTGAAGGAGGTCAGTATATTTGAGGAACAGCATGATGACTCCGCGGGGTTTGGAGGAAACTTTCGGGCCAAGTCTGTGCGCACGTTGGATGTTAAGCGAAGAGGAAGGAGGAAGATCCAAAATTTTTGGTAAAAAGGTTTGGAAAAAAGCTGTCGGATCGGATCCTTCTGTAAGTTCCGGAAGATTATAAAGGCGTAGGTTGTTCCTCCGGTTGCGATTTTCCAACTCCTCCGACTGTCGTTTCAGGAGAGAGACATCTTTTTCTAAGCGTGAAATTTTTGCGCAGGAAGATTGAAGAGACTCGGTAGATTGTTCCACCAGAAGAACCCGCGATTCCAGAGTGGACCATTTGTCATGAAGAAATTGCAAGGTTTTAGTGGTTTCGGCCATGAAGGGTTTAAGTGCTCGAAGTTCCTCCAGGATAAGATCCATGGACGCTGAGTGCGATGAAGAACCTGGAGAGGGAGGGTCTTTTTTCAGACGTTTCGTTGAACCAGGTTGAATAAGCTTACTGGATGTAGTAGCCTTAGGAATAGCGCCGTGAGCAGCGTTTGGTTTGTGGAGAACAGGATCATCCATATTTTGCGTAACAGAGTCAGAGTCTGAGGAAAGTTGTGGATTGGCCTTAGAAACTTGAAGTTTGAGGTTTCGAAGCTTCCCCATATATGGCTAGGGAAGGAAATGCAATGTCATCACAAAATTCAGATGAGAAGTCTTGTAAATAAGAAGCAGGAGGTACGCTTATGGTGAAAAACTGAAAAGCGTATATATGTTGCAACGAGGAATGATGAGATGCAACCAAATGATAATCACAAAACTTATATTTTCTCCACAGAAAAAGGCAGAAAAAATTGTGTGAATATAGTATCACTGCATGGCAAGGAATAACAGATTGAAAACGTCTATGTCGACTTAAGAGTGTCCATAGGTGCTATGCAGATGAGCGTGTCCCCATATTGTGTGGAGAAAGGCGCCATACATGAGAAATGAGCGCTAAGGTAGTTGGAGAGAAAAATGGCGTTTTTTGTTGTCATCAAAAAATAGGCAGAGAGTGTCTCAAGTGGAGAGACATGATGTAGAGAGAGTCTCGTGAAGACATGAGGCTGGTGTAGGTAATATCCGCAGCACGCACGCTGAGGTAGAAAAGCGGCGTTTTGTGGTGGAAGAAAGAGCGCGGCAGAATGGAAGAAAATGGCGGCCGCTGGAGTAGCGAACCGCGTCACCAAAGGAAAGAGCGCATAACGCTGGAGTAGAGGAAAGCAGGTTAGCTCCGTCTGCTCACCTCATGTTCCGACAGCGGAATATGCTAATTGCGCCCACAATTTCCCGGTGAATGCGGAGAAAGTCGCCGGTCCCGGTGATCGACTAGCGGAGCTGCGCTATCAAGCCGCCATCTTGTGCGGCGTTCAAGCCACGCCCCCCCGTATCAATGATATTTTGAGCTCGATATTTTGTATGCACACAGTAGGGCACACAATTCTGGTCTATAGAATAGCCCACCCATGAACTTTGACTTTATTTCCGTAAAGGGACCACTGCTTTTAGCATGACAACAGAAGTCTTTTGCTGTGGTGAGCTTCTAGTTAACATGTTACCAATAGCTGTGTGTGCTACTACTTTACTTAATATTACCATAACGGCATGCCATCTATATGTTCTGTATTCAAGTATAGTAAAGATTTCTCACTACATACACAATTGGGACATTCATTTACATTACAGACCCAAAGTAAGTGGGCAGCACTATGTAAATTGCCCGGCAAAGGTTTCTGGCACTTCTGGAACAGTCTCAATGTAGATCAATATCTTGTGACTTGCTCATAGGGGTTCTATGAGACCCTGTCTGCTTAGCAGTTCTGCAGTCCAACAGCATATTCACATGGGTTTTAGGACCATGAGGAATTTACTTGGGTTGGGGTTAAGAAGTTGGTAAATTGAGGGGAGAAGGGTGAAAGAAAGAAGGGGAGACAGTGAAAACGAAGAAAAAGAAGATAGGAGGGCATGGTAAATCAGATGAATACCTTGTGAATAAAATGGAAAGACACTTTACTTGAATGTACTAGCCATTATTGAGCTTGAGACTCTTCAGTGTCTTCAAAGGAGCTCTCAGCATTCCAATGTTCTAATAATAATATTATTTAGTGATACTCTGATCCTGCACAATGTACATGTTTATGAATGACGTCTCAGATAATTTGGGAAATACCTTGTAGAGCCAGTTTTATAAGCTGTATCTATAAAAAAAAAGCAAGACCACAGAACTACCACACTAATATTAAAAAGATGCATCATTAGGTGGCTATAAAATTAAATTAAAGAAGAGCGAAGAGGTTATTATGACAGTGAGTGACACATAACACTCGGGGTATATTCACAAGAACGTTTGATAAATACCGCAAGAGTAGCGTAACGCAACTTGCACAATGCAGGCTATCGCGGGAAAATAACCCTGTGTTACCGTGGAATTCACAATGCGGCGGTAGCATGCGATAGACACTAGATAATGTGCAGGGCCGGACTGGCTACCGGGCAGTTTTGAATGCTCCTGAGCTGGGAGTTAATTTCGTTGATGGTGACCTGCGTGTACTAAACGAAATTCGTTTTGTTTTCATTATTTCGAAGTACACGCAGGTCTCCACATACAAAATCAGCCCACACTGCAGTAAAATCTCCCAGCAGCTCGGCAGCATTCCAAACTGCCTGGTAGCCAGTCCGGCCCTGATAATGTGGCAAATATCCACGTGAAGATCAACGCCACGCTGCTAAAATGCGAAATGCGAATGCAAAAAACATGCGATGAGGCCAAACGCAGTACAAAAAGTAGCGAAAACCAGACACAGGCCTGCAAATCCCACACGTTTGGTGGGACAATGCACCATAAAAAACACAAAAAAAAACCCACAAACAAGCCAAAGCACGTAGGAACAGGGATGCACCCTGACCCAGCGCAGGGGCCAACTCGAACCCCACAACCCCCACAGACTACCAGCAAGGAACAACGGGGAGGAAGGCCAAGGAGAAGAGGGAGAGGAAGACGGGTTGCAGACCGCAGGAAAACTAGACCAGCGTCACGGAGGTGACAGAAAACTACCAGCAACTGACCCACTAGCAGACCACCTGGATTGCAGTCCAAGTGCCGAGGAGGCCAATCCAGGAGGCCAAGAGAGGCGTCAGCATGAAGTGACTCCCTAAACCAGGCACCAACCCGTTGTCAACAGGAAGGCAGCAACGGCGACAGGAGGTGGCAGTCCAGCGCCACCGGAGGAGCTGGAGGAAACCCAGGCCATAGTCATAAGTGTGGAGACGGTGCAAGAAGTAGGGAGTACGGACACAGCTCGAGATGACCTGACATAACCTCAACAGAGAGTGCAACAAACAGGGACTGGGGTGACGGGGGAGATAGGCACAATGGCATACATGCACAACGAGTTGTACCACACTGCACACCCACAATCACCCAGGATCATGTCCCAGATCCCCTTGGCACACTGCAGCACACACACATAGCACGAACGGCACACCCACATTGACGACAATGTGGAAAAACGCACATAGCCGACAGTGCAGAACAGAGGACACAACTGGCTCTGCACATGCACAGAAACATGCCTACTATATCTGACAGAGCCGGAAGCTGAAATGGAAATATATGCATACGATCTCACATCCGCCATGTTGTCCAAATGTATACTGTCCCGCAGAAGAATCCAGCACCCCCACAAACAGCCACAATGTACATTGCCATACAGTCTGCATGCAAACAAGCAAACAATGTGCAAACATACATGTCAACACAAAGTCAACATGCACCTCCCCTTCACAACACAGAGGGGCACACAACACCTTCAGTAGACCACATAATACAACACATCAGTGATGCCTGAGAAGACTACCACACCGTCGACACTGACGCAGTACAACAGCCCATGGATATCTCATGCAACCCCCCACCAGGACACGGCCAGCCAAGCTACTCAGGGGGGAACACCAAGACTGCAACAGACCACACAGCAGGAAGCACCCGCAAGCACAGCTGGCTTACGACACTTCACCCGCCCGGGGTATGGCAGACGCACAGGATCTCAGGCAACTCCGCTAATGAGGACAGTGTTGGCCTCGTGGCGGGGTGGGAGGCGTCGCCCTGGCAGAGACATTGGGCTTTCCGCAAGAGGACCACGCCCAGGGCTACGTGCTTTTTATTCACACTCCTACGCTGACCTGGCGTACGCCTGTCCATCCCACTCTGCTCAAGCTTATGGGGGGGGGCGTAACAGGCAACATTTCCGCAAGAACCTCCACTGGCTGGGGTTACATGGTTGCATCCACTGTCCACTACACTCCATACACCAGAGGTGTATGTCGCCGTAGATTTGGTTGTGTGCATCATACTGCGGTCTGTCCAGCATATCGCCGCCACTCTTGGCATTGTGTAGTTTCCCAATCATGGGTCTACTGCATCCTTCACAAATGCCTAGTTGCCACCTCTCCCCACATTCGGATATTATGTGGCTGAGGTGCCATGCCCCTTGATTGGTCATGTTCAAGGCTTGCCCATGTTACCATTGTAAGTTGTTCTATTGTGAATGGTGGGTGGGCATGTTGTTGTGGTTGTGACTTTGTGACATGTGCATTGCCAGAGTTGTGGATATTATGGTTGTGGAGTTGAGATGAGTGGGGTGTTAATTGGGAACTTGCCAAGTAGCTGTGCATTTCCCTTGGTACCGTCCTGGGAACTCTGGTTGCTGATGGACTGTCGGGGGATGTAGGGATCATGCACACTGAATGTGTATTTGGAGGCGACATTGGTGAAGGTCCCACGGTGTTCGGATGTTGCCTGCACATTGATTTGTGATGTGTGCTTCATGTTGCGCTGATTGTGTGCTGTGTCACCAGGGGGCACAGGTGGAACATGTGTGCAGTGGATTGCCCCCAACATGTGCAGGCATCCGGCTATGGCGTATGGTCCTTGCTTGGTCTCCGGCAGTTCCTGCACATTGTGTTTGATGTATGGGGCCTGGGGTGCCAGGGTGATGGTGATGTCCAGGACAGTTGTGGGGACTTGGATGTGGCTGGCTGTGAGACTCCTCCGACTCTGACGTGTGTTGGTTGAGGTATGCCAGGGGCCAATAGGTGCAGCACAGCCAACAGCTTGGTGTGGGGTGGGATGTTGATTGTCTGCTGTGTTGGTGCCTTTGGCCTGTTGGGCAATGATGGCCAGGATGAGTAGGATGGTTTCCCCTTTCAGCCTGCAGCGGACAGTGACATTGTCAGATGTTGGGCCTGTGAGGCAGTTGCGTTTCCTGGGGTGCCGCTGTCTTTGTCTGCGCTGCCTCTGTGGTGGTCTGGGAGAGGGGAGGTTGTGCCGGGTGTGTGTTGTGACCCTCTTGGGTGTCTGGGCTGCAAGGCATCTTTTGCCCTTCTGATGGCGCCCTGCGCTGTGCTCCCTTTTCTGGTGCAGGCTGTCGTCCGACTTTACACCAGGTCAGAGCAGGTGTACATTTCCTGCTGCTAATGCGCCTTATCGCGTGTTTTGTGTTCCCTGTTTTGAAGTGTCATGTTGTCGCGGATTTGTGCTCGAGAACGCCTCCTCTGCATCTCATTAGTGATAGTTGCGCCAGTCCTCTGTGGCAATGTTTTTTGTGGCTACTATCTCGGGAAAACTGGTGCTGTGGGCTGTTAGCACCAGCTTCTGAATGATGGGGTAAATTTATCACGACTTTGGCTGCGATAAAGTGCAGTTAATTCGGCGATTGCTCCTTGTGAACATGCCCCTCGGTTAGCCAGAGAAATCTAAATAGCTGCTACATTTACTAATCAAAGATGGACCCACTATTTGCTCAGAATTGTAGTATCCAAACCTTGACAAATGTTCAATGGGAACCGCGAGGGGCTTAAATCAGCAAGATATGAATGGGTCAGAGTGGAGGCCGGTAAGAGCAAAGCATTGTCTATTGGTGAGAATGTGAGATACCTATTTGGGAGTGTTTTTTCTCTGTGGTGCCCATATCACAGAAAAGAGCTTATGTTATACAACGCACACTCTTGCACCCAAGACCGGGTCATACGCTGCCTATTGTTCCTGCCACCGAAGACAGTTTTGCATAGTATAATGCTGGCAGCTACCACAAAAAAAATGAACAAATAGTTTAAAAAAAAGGGAACCTCATAGGAAGACAGAACGTCAAACTTTCAGCAATTATGTAAAAAATGTTGGCAAGAAAAGTATTGACATTATTTGTTCGCCAGTTGTTCACGGGATTGTTTACCAATCAATATGCTCATGTCTTTTCAGCTTGTACAACAAACGCACCAGAACAAAAAACCCATAAACACGGACAGGAATGACAATAGAGTGATTTATTGCTGTCTTCTGCCAAATGCGCAGCGTTCTTAAGATGAAAATATTCTGCTGATGCAGAGCTGACATAACTTACATTTTTATTGTGGCACTTCTCTAAAGTATGCCTGGCCTTCCTGGACACCAATAATATTTATGCAGCCATTTTTCTTGTTGGGGGGAAAAAACTCAGCTTCTGCCTAATGGACTGTGTGGGTAGGACAAAATAGCATAATGTGATTTAGAGTGACAGCGCACATAACCAAAGAGGGAAGCACATCAAGGAAACCACCTTCTGTGAGTAGTTTGCAGGAGTGATGATCAAAACCACAGCATTCGACTCTACAATCTGCCAGGAACTTTTACAAAGGGAAAGTAAAATTACAAATGCAGCACTGCTGAATTATTCTCTACTTTCCTTTTGTTGCAGCAGTGAGCCAGATATATGAGTCAATAAACCCTACAAACGAAATGGATGGTTTCATGGGAGGAGCGTCAAAGGAGAAGCGAAAGCTGTTTACGTGGGAATGCTAGTTATGAATTCAAGAGCAGTCCATTGCTGTGTTTGCTCTGTGTTAGACAAGCATTGGCATAGCCAATAGGTCTTGCCTGTGGGACCTTATAAGTATTTAGCCATGCAGCACATTATCCTGGGTGCTGCGCCGCCAGGGATTGAAGAGCTATACAATTATTACACACTGGGTCATGCAGTGTGATTCAGGAACAAATGCTTGCCTCAGGAAATATTTATAGGCACATTCCAAGGCTTTTTAGTGCACAGACAAAAATTCAAGTGCCTTGCTGCAAGTCAACAGCACTATAAAATTCTGTGTTTAACTGCATCAATAGAGTATTGAACATCCTATGAAAAAAAGCAGTGACGTACGTTCCAATGGAGACGTCGCATCCCTCCTCCATCAGGCCTCTATTAACCAGGCACTATTTTCCAGAGTTTTCTATTCTAAGCAGTGATCGAACCTTTGTTTGCCAGCAAGCCCCCGACCCCGCACTCTGTCCCAGCCCCTGGGTATCGGAGCACTGGACTTAGCAACAGCAACAGAATCATCCTATTTGTCAGCTAGAGGGGAAATAATGAATAAACAAGGTCGGTGTCAGCATCACTTAATCTCCGCACACCTAAAAACGAAAAAATTAACCTGATCTTGTGCAATGTAACTGGTGTTTTGTAAAGCACTCTAATACCTTTGGGTCAGCCAAGTTTGACCTCTGTAAAAATGACCCCAAAACTTATTCTGACGTGCTCATGTAAAGCTCCCAACACCTTTGGGTCACTCGAGTTCACATCATATAAACAAGCATCAGAGAAAATGCAACAGGAGTTGCCCAAGCCTTGCCCTTAACTGTGCTGCAAGGTCAGACTGCTGAAGGTCCGGTGACTGAGGCTCACTAAAGCAAGAAGCAGTGAAGCAGGAGGTGTTTGGGAGAAATCATCGCACTTTGATGTCACAGAAAATTGAAGAGGCAATTTTCAAAAATAGTGTCTGATACGCCTGACATTTCATCTCAGTATTTGAATAGGACAGGAACATTACGGGACGGGCGCCAAAACTGAACCACCAAATATGGATAAACAGTGACGTGAGTAGGAATAAAAAAACAAAATAGTCCCCCAAACGAACGCATAAATACAGAAGAGTAATGTTAACAGTAATTGGGCAGTGCGCCTTGGAAGGAAACCAAACACAAAAGAAAGAGACAAAGAGTAAAGTTTAACCACTAGCATGCACATATTTTTGAACCATAATCGAAGGGACGCATAAAAAGGCATTGGGTAGGCTGTAAGCCCACAGAGTGAATACAGCATGTCTCGAAGAGAGAGCGCATGCGCAGTCTAAGCTCGCTTGACATAAAAACCCACTCTATTACAAACTTTTGGGCAACATGAAGAGTTTAACAAAGAAAAAAGAGCTAAAAATGTATGATCTGCATATGCCAGAGGAGGAGCCCATCATATACTCAAGAGATGCCATCCAAGCAGGAACGTTCTTGCTACACCCCACAAACAACTAGTTATCTGTGATTGGCACAGAAGATGCCGGTCTGAACCAGTGATGATGTAGGTGACAGAATGCAATATCGGACGCTGTTGTGCGATTACAGGTAAAGAACCAGGGCAGAGCATGGACTTCCAGAGCCAACATATGAGTACAGAGGTAAACAGACAATGTGGCAATGGCTAAATCCCCAGAGAGACCCTCATTTATACCATAAATGACCCCCTACATTTGTTATCTCCCAAATATTTAGTTGGGTGCTAAGTCATTGAGAGCTCCCCTTGAGAGAAACAATTCCCATCCTCCATCTGGGGACGATAATTTTAAATATAGTGACATATAAACTGTATGTATAAATGATTCCGGTATGATGAATATCAGTCCAGAGTGCAAAACAAGCAAGTTAGATGACATTTCGCAATGTAGCTAAATAAAGCATGCTGGGCCAGATATACGAAGATACTGGTATAAAAAGGTGGTTGCAATTTGCTATCAGTGTATTTTTTTGACACCAGTATCTAATTTTGCAAACCAACTTATGTACTAATAGGTTGGTTCACAAAATCTCAAATTGAAGTGGATAACAGTCCGACCTATTTAATTATTATTCATTAGGCAGGCCACAAATTGCTAGTCACTCTTGAGTCTCTGTGAGAGTTACTGCCTACTGCCCCTCAAACATTGCCGCAATTCACAAAGGGAAGGGATTCAAAGAGGGCCCCTTGCATTTTGCAAATACGTTACCTCCCCAACTTGGGAGGTGGTAACATTTTACGACTCCTTAGTCATAAACTCAGTATTCCATTGTAGTTTGTGAATACCCATAAAAATGTAAGCTTACACAAATGGGTAAGTTTCCCTTTGTGAATAAGGCCATGGGAGCCTGGCAGTAAAGGTTCCTTTTTTGTACATTTGTGAGCGACACATGACTTCAGACATACATGTATTCTCAACAGCTTATGAGGAGAGAGAGGTTTAGGCATGTAGCTACATCAGCATATCTTCCATTCAAAACAGCATAACAACCATGTGATGCTGAGAACTTAAAAATGAGATGAAGAACGTGCAACCCATTTTGTGTAAACCGAGTCTCTGACTCAGCTCTGCATGTTTTCACACCCACAGAGACACGAGGGAACTTAGTTCAATACACTAGCCCTGAATGTGAAAATAGGTTACTCTAGACCTACAAGTTACGGTAGCCCATGGTACATTAATGAGGTTGTGTCATTTCTTTTGGGTTATTAACTGGGAGCAGTAGTAATTCAAACCATCATTCATTAATGATGTACCAACTCCAGACACTAGAAACGGAATATGTATTTCAAAATATTTATTTTAAAATAGTTATTTTAAAATGCTAGGATCTAGTGCAAATAATATTGGTAACATCACAGAAGATAATAAAAAGCAGCTTAGTTTTTCAATAACAGTGAAAACAAGAAAAATCATATCATCACAATTTATAGCCCTGACACCCTCAGTGTGCTATCTCTAAGCGCTATGCTTGTTCTAGTAGTTGAACAAATAATAAGACTGAATTTCTGAGGTGGTGCACATAACTGGACAACAGGGTTTGCTGTCTGTTGCCAGCAATTTCAAGCACAAGCATAAGAACTAGGAGATTGTGTCTACAGGGGAACACAATCCTGGCACCAGCTTGTGAAGGTAGAATGGAATGGTTTGTGGAGATTCTGGGAGTATTGCTTGAGGCTCTTTCAGTTGAAATGGAATCTGATGCCATGCCCATCTGGATCTGTGATCTGCGTCAGCGACCTGGGTGAAGTTTCTTTCCTAACTAAGTGGTCGAGTGACAGTCCTTACATACTGAATCTTATCAGAGATTGAAATTTCTGACATAAGTTGAGGAATGTTTGACATAGATTTGTACATCAAGGAGTAATGTCTCAGATGGTTCGTTATGGACATTTACCTGGGTGGGCTCGAGTAGTTGCGCTACGCAGAACTCCGCCAAGTGTCATAAAAACTCTGGGGCGGCACATAAAGATTCTCAAGCGGCTGGAGTTGCTCTCTGCACGTTTTTGCATCTCATTTTACAGAACAGGCAACGTGAAGTGTGTTCTCACACCAGAAATCATGCACGTACGGCAGCAGGCGGTTTGCATGGGCGCAGCCAGCTTGTTTTTGCTCTGCTCATGGTGTTGGGGCCTACTTTTTTAATCCTTTCTTAATCTATTTAATCCTACCTTTTTGAAACTTATCTACCCCTCATTTTTATTTATTATCTTGCCATATGTCATTGTGTTTGTGTATTTTACATTTTGTTCAAATTTGTTTTGTGTTTTAGCGTGACTTTTGTACCTTTTTTATTCTTTGCTTTACTTTCTTTTGTTTTTTCTTCCTTCTTGTTCCTTGCTGTTTCTTCTCCCCCCCCACACAGCGCCATGGCAGAGCAGGGGAGTGGTAGTGCCAGGCCCCCCCGAACCACCCATAGCACCAGCTGTCTACCTTGCGGGTGGCAGCGCAGTGAAGGGGTGCAGCCTGCGCCATTTATCAGAGGTGGAGGTGGCTGCACTTGCTTTTTTTGTGCAGCGCCACCTCTCCTCCACCTTGGCAGCAGGCGGCAGGCCTGGCAGTGGATCTGGCAGAGCAGCTGAGCGGGGCTGTGTGCCAAAGCTTTGGGGTCCAGTGCACCCAACAGCAGCTTTCGCACTGGTGGGCCAGCATCCTGGATAGCGAACAGGACCTGCTTGACCTGCTGTGCGTGGAGGTTGTGGGGCTTGGTGACTAATAATAATTTATTTTTTGTGTTCTATGCTAATATTTTTTTCCTAAATAGCAAGCATGCTTACACCTTGGTAAGTGAAGAAGTCTATGTTACAAATATTATGTGATCTTCATCTAGACAGGTGCTCAATGGCACTACCTAATCCTACTTGTTGGTGCTCGCTTGGGCTGATTATTTAAGAAGTCATTTAGAGACTCCTCTGTCCTGCCCCTAAGACAGTGTTAGTTATTAGTATTAGTGATTTACCATTCTCTCACATCTCTGTACCTTTCTTTTTTGTAGCTCGTACAGTCCCAACCACAGGCAATTTCCCAGTGATATGCATGCATCTATGCATTGAAAAAAATGCAGACTGAGTTGACCTCTCAAAGGGGGTTGAGACTGAAAGATTGAGAATGAGATGAGAAGCAAAGATCATTTGTTGCAATTTATTAGTAGTTCCAAAATGTACTTTAGGAAATTTTAAATAGGGTTAGGTTTAGGAAATTAGGAATAGGCCCACGATACGAATAGGAGATTTGATTTAGAAAAGTTAAATGTTACTGCGTTTTCCTTTCCCTGGCAGAATATATTTGGGGCAGATTATTAACTGTACCACTAATCTTTTTTTATTTTATTCTGTAAATTTCAGCATCCAGGGGCAAGAAGGAAACCACTGAGCCAGGTGAGGGAGCTGGAGGTGCCTCCCCGAGTTCCGCTGCCGATGGCTCTAATGGCCCCAGTTAGTCCTCCCATGGTTAATTATTGTTATTTCCCTAACTTTTACCACTCCATATTTAGAATTATGTTTCCTTTTTACTGTGCCTTATCTCCTAATTTATTTCCAACCCTTCTTCGTTCCATCTGTTTCCTAAATTCTCCTTATCCCTGCATTTTCCTAGCTACTAATTTGATATATTTCAAGTTTCTGTACTTGACTTCAAACTGTCTTTACTAGTCTGTCTGTAGCTCACTTCTGCTTTGCCGGTAAGCTTTCCCTCTCCCCTTTTATATATTGTGGACAGTTGGTATTCAAAGACTCAGAGAACCTATTTTAGTTCAGCTACTCTACTGTGAAGATTGCATGCCCAAGTAAGGTATTCTACTCATGTTTGTTACGAAGACTTTCTTTTTCTTGCTTAAACAGTAAAACAAGAGAGTGGTTGTGGTCATGGTGGACCCCCAATGTTGTGTGTGTATTATTATCATAGTATACCAGCTGTTGATGACAGTGCAGCATGGCTGGAAGAATAAATAGGACTGCCGCATAACATTTGCCAAGCAAGACCATATGTCCTTTATTGACCAATTATTACACCCCGTTATTGCACTTCAATAACTCAAATTCATCATAGCTCTGCACCTCCATTACAAAAAGGTTTTGAGTTGGAGTGAGTTCCAGGCTTTTCATACATTATCAACCAACAAAATGCCATCCAACAAAATGGGTGATGTGATATTTTGATAGAAGATCTGTAACCAAACTGTAGTGACGTTTTGTGGTTGTAATTTGCAAAAAAAGTGGGGAAATATCTGTTTTCTAAATTGTGTAATGTTTTTTCTAGCTGCACAGACCAGCAGTGAGAGCACCAGTGGAGAGGACGCAGCAGCGGTCAACAAAGGGGGAGTTCCAGCGGCTGCAGGGATGGGCAGTGGTAAGTCACATTGCTTGCTTATTGACAATTGGTAGTATACTCACTGCAAATGTGTTGACTCATGAACATCTCATTTTAGCAGATACACAGTAAGTTGAGTACTTCTGGCCTCTTCGATCTGCAACTCAGCAGACAAAGGTTCATAAATGAACTTTTAACAATGATGGGTTGATGGGAACGGGATAACAGGACGGAAGAAGAAAGGATGGGTGAAATGTATGTAATATGAGTGCAAGGATGAGTTAGCGAAAGGATGCATGGGTGGTGAAGGATGGATGAAAGGGTATATGAGTGAATGGATGCATGCCTGGGTGGGTGAAAGGGTATGAGTGAAAGGATGCCTGCCTGGATGGCCAAAAGGAATGCTCGGAGGGTTAAAGGCAAAGCAGGATGGGTGAATGGATGAAAGGATGCATGGGTGAGTAAATGTATGTTGGTGAAAGGTTCACTGTGAACCTTATTTGGATAAATGAATTGGCTCTATATGGATGGATGATTTTCAATGGTGAAAGAATGAATAAGAGAATATAAAGCTTAAATGGTGCGTACTAAAGCCAAGGGCAAAGATTAAGAATGCTAGAAGAACAATGTAATGATGAATGGATAATTGCTTGACTTTGGCAGATGGGATAGTCTGTGATGAATGTGCCGATCTATATCCCATTCATGAATTCTTTCCCTGTTCTGCAGTACATCACTATTCCCACTGTCTACTTACGGCAAACAGAATGTCCACATGATTGTTTTTTTTATATGTGGCATGTATCATTCATAATATTGATCTGCCTTTTAGTCAGAGTAAAATTGAAATTTATTTTGGAGTAGAGCAGAGCCATTGGGAAAAATATATTTGTCTATTACAGCTGCCCCAGCTAGAGACTGCAAAGACTAGCAAATTATGACAAACGAGTACAAGTGGGGCACACGCTGAGCTAGCATTGATACATTAATTAAATTAGCATAACAAGAGAGAGAATACTTGTACTCCATAGTGCATAATGCCTTCCTTATTAATGAGAGGCAAGTTATTTTAGTTTTTCCATGCAAAGTGTCTGTTTAGTTACTTTTTACTAGGAAATCCTTCAAAAGAAGAAAAATTACTATTTTTTAAAACTTATATGTGCTGTGTTTATTGTGCCTTAATTCTTTTCAGTTAGTACATTTGCCATTTGCTTTTAGTTTTATGTGAGGCATGTGCTGGTAATGGTTGTGACTCTAATCACACCAAATCCAATGGCCCTAGGGGACCATTCATGTACTGCTACTGTGCCACCCACTACATAATGTTAAACAAGTTTTCTGTACAAAGAATTGTTTACAATTTGTCTTTTTATTCCTTTCTAGCGATTCATGGTCTTCGTGCATCTCAGCATGATAAAGTAACTCGGCAGCAACAGCAGAAGCTGGAGGTGATACAAGCCGAGTACCATTGGCTGGTGGCCCAGGGGTGGCCCTGAAGAAGGAGGAGGCAGCTGCCTAGGGCCCCAGCCTGGCCCCAGCACCAGTGCCCCAGCCCCTCAACACAGGTGCTGCCTTCCGCTGACTGCCACCCGCCGCTGATCCTTCACTGCTTTCCCCCCCGTAGACTGCACGTCGCGTCCTGTTGGGGCTGGCGTGGATAGCAGCCTGGCAGAGCCAGATAGAGGGGCACCTATGCGTAGTGCTCCTTTGCCCTTTTTTAACTTTTGTTTTGGTGGGTGGGACTTGTTGTGGGTGGAGGGTAGGAATGTGGAAGGTGGGACCAAGACAGTTTGGACTGTCTTTTTTGGACAATGATTTAAAAAAAAATATTTTTTTATTGAAAGTTGGATGCAAAGCAGATATAGGTAATAACAAATTGACACCATACATGTTCACAAATTGCAATCTTTTACATTGCAAGATACACATCAGTTGCAATATTCTCAGAGTTATCAGTAGCCTGTGTAGCATTCCCCAACCCTCATTGTTCCCCACCTAGCCCTTGTTTTCCCCAAATGATCTGGTATATTATTTTATATCTTCTTATACGTTAGTGATTTTGCTTTTTTCGTTGAGTAATCGTCTAAGAGTCTATCTGCTAGGGGGGAGGAGGCCAGGAGTTCCGTACATTTAGGTATTGCCTTTTGAAGTACGCTGCCCGTCTGTAGGTAGCAAAATGTTTCTCCAGAGGACAGTCCTGAATCACTGTGGTGATAGACGCTTGTTTTTAACTTCACTTTCGATTGTGTACCCGCATACTTGCACATTAAAATTTTAAATCACTGAAACTTTGTTCCTTACTTTTTTTTCTTTCTTATCGTAGAATTGTGTTGAGTTTGGGCAATACTTTATCCCTGCGACTCTTGCTGCTATTAGGGCAAACTGCTCCCTTTAAACTTGACGGCTTCCCCTCCTCGCTTTTAATGCGGGTTGGAGGAAGGACTCTGCCGGATTCCAGGACGCCCCTCCCACGCTGACCGTAGTTACTTAAATGACCGGATGCAAACGCGTAGCGTGCGCGCGCAGCGGGCGTGCCAATGGCGTGCCGGAGGCGCCCCAGACGCAAGCCCGTCTGCGTCCGCCCGCGCCCTGGAGCGCCCAGCGGCCAGAAATCCTGTCCAAGCCAAGGCAGAAAATCGTAACCTTGTTTCATACTCATCTGAGGAGTTACGCCGGATTAGAGGTAACTCTCCTACCTGCTTGCCCCTCGACCTATTAGCTAAAGACCCGGCGAAATGTTCACACTGTAATTTTGTATTTAGTCATGATGCTGTGTCCTTAGTGACATCAACTTCACCCTACAAGTTTTGGAGCATTAACTGCCACTCTCTGCCATAAAATAGAGATCACATTTTTGATCTCCTAACTTTCGCCCAGCCAGATGCTCTGTTCTTGACAGAAACCTGGCTTCATGCCAGCTCTGGTCCAGATGTGGCGAGTGCCCTGCCACCCGGCTATGTCATCGTTAGACAAGACAGAGACTCTGGGAAAGGTGGCGAGATAGCGATCATTTTTAAGGCCACTCACTTCTGTCAATTGGAAGCCCTTCCATTCCCCGATTGGGAAGCCGCTTTGTTTAACCTAACGGTCTCCCCTCAACTGACACTATCAGGTATGCTTATTTACCGCCCCCCTGATAAATCTACTCAGTGGCTATCATCGTTTGCCAAGCGAGTAGCCCTATTTGCGTTGAAGTCAGCTAATTTTATGATTCTGGGGAACTTGAACCTCCATTTAGAAGACACTCAAAATAGCTTAAGCAGTATGTTCTTATCTGATTGTGAGGCCATTAACCTAATACTACGCAATCAGGGCCCGACTCACCAGGCTGGTCACTTACTTGATCCAGTTATCTCAAATATTTCGCTTGACTGCAGTGCCCCTGCTCTTCCTCTTGACTGGTCAGACCATTTCGCCATCTACTTTAGCCTGACTGAAGAGAGTGCTAGGAAAGCGACTTTCTCAGGCACTATGCGTAGTTATAGAGCTTGGACTAAGCTGAATATCCCTGCATTTAACGCCGCACTACTTGCCAGCCGCCCCGACCCTAAGCTAATGTGTACTTCTTTGAATCAGGAATTTTTCCATTGGCTGACCTCTAACATTAACTGCCATCTGCCGTTAAGCTCCAGACGACCCATCACACATCTTCCTCCAGCTCCGTGGTTCACGGACGATTTGAAAATTCTGAAGTCCAAATGCAAACAGCAGGAGAGATCCTGGAGAAAAACATACACCCTAAGTGATAAACTGACATATCGTTCAGAGCTTAAGCAGTACCACCGAGCCTGTAGAAAGGCGAAAGCCTCCTATGTCTCGAAGTCCATTAACAGTGCCACTAGTCGGCCTAAAGTTCTCTTCTCAATGGTGAAGAAGCTAGCAGGCTCAAATACTTCTCCTACCCCACCTGCTTTGGGGGAAATTCAATGTAATGAAATCGCCGACTTTTTTATATCTAAAGTCGATACGATTTACAATTCCCTCTCTTCTGCTCCCTCCAGTACACGTCATGACCCTCCCATTCTGGGTATACATGGCTCTCCATCCCATGCGGCTCAGAATTCAGAGTGGCCCCAGTTTCATCAGAGTTCGCTTCGCGACTGCATGGCAAAGGCAAACTCAAGCTCTCCCCTGGACCCAATTCCTATTGATATTCTTCGACAGATTTAACCTGATCTACTCCTGGTCATACAAGAGCTCCTGAATTCCTCATTACGGGAATCCATTGTCCCGGATGAATGGAAAAGAGCCATGGTGGTTCCACTCTTGAAAAAACCTGCCGCGGATCCCAAGACACTTTCTAACTACCGTCCCATCTCCTAGCTGCCTATGTTCTCAAAGATCTTGGAGAGGCACATAAATACACATCTTACCTCCCATATGGAGACTACAGGCTTCTTACACCTGTCCCAATCTGGGTTCCGCACCCATTTTTCCACGGAAACCACCCTCTTGGGGGTTACTGAGAATTTGCGTTCTCGCCTCGACCAGGGCGAAACCTCGGCGCTTATTCTTTTAGACTTAAGCGCCGCATTTGATACGGTTTCGCACCCTGTCCTTCTGAAAGCATTGAAGGCGGCCGGGGTGACTGGTCCTGCATTGGCTTGGCTATCCTCTTTTCTGAGCGGCCGTTCATTCCAGGTCATTTCTTTCAACTCTTCCTCCTCTGTTCGTTTGTCTGCGTATGGGGTGCCCCAGGGGTCCTCACTTAGCCCTATGCTCTTTAACATCTATGTGAGGCCCCTGGCAACCATCGTGGAAGACGCTGGTCTTTCCCTTTACTCATACACAGATGACACTCAAATCATCATTTCCCTCTCCTCGGCTAAGTCGTGTGCCCCGTCTGCTCTCAAACAGGGACTTAGCCGAGTGGCGGAGTGGATGCAGACTAACCTCCTGAAACTGAATGGAGATAAGAAGGAGGTGGTCATTCTGGGCAAGCATAAACATCTTTGGGGCCCAAAACATTGGCCGCCAGAAATGGGCCTACTACCCCTGCCTGTTGCACAGGTACGGAACCTTGGCTTTGTTTTGGATGACTCACTCTCGATGCGGCACCAAGTAGTTAGAGTGGCAGCCACCTGTTTTTTCATCTTAGGGTGGCTTCGCAAAATCCTCTGGATGCTCCCGTTCTCGACAAGGCGCACTGTAGTCCAGGCTTTGGTCACCTCGCGCCTGGACTACGGCAATGTGCTTTACCTTGGAGCTACCGCGGAGTCCCAGAGGAAACTCCAGCTTGTTCAGAACTCGGCCGCCCGCCTCCTATGCAAAGTCCCGTGGAGATCCTCTATCTCCCCCTATCTTAAAGACCTATCCTGGCTCCGCATCGAAAGCCGAATCAAATGTAAGACCTTAAAACCTGGCTCTTTCCCCAATGATAACTGTTGGACTCATTTTATTGCTACCTCTAGTGGCTCCGGGAGACCCCATGTGGGTAGCTGAGCGCATTATAAGTGTAATTACAAATACAAATACAAATGTCAAGTTCATAGTCCTTTTGGAGATCGCCAAAGGGAACTATTTTCCCTTTCCTTGGAGAGTCCAATAAGGTCCCATTTGTCAAACCCCATGTGTTTAGCCAATAGGCCCAGTTGCACCAACTCCAAGAGTGGAGTAGCCCAAGTTATCTTATTTTTCCACCCCAATGCGGCTGTTGCAGTGTGCCATAGTGCGATTGTTGTTGATGTTGGCATGTGCAGCGGCGCATTTCCTTGCCCACCATGAATCGCTCTTAGGCAATTCGTGGATGACATATTGTGCTTGTCCATCCTATATGCTGGATCTGTTTGTGACCAGTGCACGCGGTGGTTTGTTACTGCAAGTTGAGCTGCCCAATAGTAATATTGGGTTGCTGGAAGAGCAATACCCCCGTCGTACTAACCTTTCATGAGCTTAGCCAGTGCTATGCGAGGGATGCCTTTGTCCCAGATGAGTGTACAAATCTCTGATTGAATCGCTTGAAAATATTTCGGTGGAACCAGATAGGGAGCGTTCAGTAAAATATAAACAAAACAGGGGAGCGCCATCATTTTATAAAGGGCGGCTTTTCCAAGTAACATGACAGGAAGCGTCTTCCAATGCAGCACGTCTTCTTGTAGCCAGCGTAATGGGGGGCTAAGTTTCGCTCATAAGAGACTGCTGGGTCTGTTGTGACATAGATCCCTAGGTATCGAAACCCGTCAGTTACTGTTTGTGCAGCGAAGATCTTGGGAAGCTTGATGCCCTGGCCGCAGAGGACGTATATGAGCGACTTGTCCCAGTTAATAGTATAATTTGAATATTTTTGGAAGAGGGTGAATATATGCAGTACACTGTGTATGGAGTAATATGGGTTAGCTAAGTAAAGTAGTATATCATCTTCATACAAGGAGATTCAATCATCCCACACTTCTGTCCATTTGAGTCCCCTAAGGAGCGGATCTCCCCTGATCGATGTTGCCTATGACTCTAGCACCAGTGCAAATATTAATGGTGAGAGTGGGCATCCCTGTGGTGTCCCCCTTCGCAGCTCAAATATTGTGGATCTTTCTCCATTCACTGTAACCTGTGCTAGGAGCCCAGTGTAAAGAAGTTGTATCCACAACACATATGTCTCTCCAAATTCAAGTCTCTCCAAGACTGCAAATAAGGAAGGCCATGTAATCATGTCAAATGCCTTTTGGGCATCTAGTGAGACTATTATCACTTCCTCACTAATATTCCAGGACCTGCCTAATACCCCAAGGAGGCCCCACAGGTTCAGCACAGTGTTTCTACCTGGCATAAAGCCGAATTGATGGGGGTGCATCAGTTTGGGCAGCAGGAGAGTCAGACGAGTTGCCAGGATTTTGGCAAGAATCTTAACTTCTGCGTTCAACAAAGATATGGCTCCATATGAACCACAGTTTTTTGGGGGTTTGCCACTTTTGTGTATTACTACGATATTGGCAAGCCTCTGACTCGCAGGCAGGGTACCAAGCGTTATGCATTCTGCATACATCTTAATTAAATATGGAGCTATTGTAGATGCAGTTAGCTTGTACAATTCTATCAGTAAACCACTCGGTCCCATTGACTTCCCTGTCTGTAACGCCCTGATTGCCTGTGCCACCTCTTTCTCGGTTAAATCTGCCTCCAAGTTGTCCCTCTCATTTTCATCTAAGGAGGGATGTCTGAGAGTGGCCAGCAATTCTTGGGCCTCAGTCTGTGTGAATGTCCCCGCCGGTGTGTATAATTGACTAAAGTATGCTGCAAATGCCTCTGCTATTCTTTGCCTATCTCTGAGCGGTGCTCCGTTGTTCGATGTAACCTCCAACACCCATCTGTTGGCCTTTCCCCGTTTATCCAACCATGCTAACAGTTTACCCGCCTTGTCTCCTACTTCGTATATACGATGTTGGGTTGCTCGGTATTGCATTTTTGCCGCTTCCTCAGCAAAATCTTTGTACTCTTTTTGTTTAAACATCAACCTGTGTTTGGTGCCTGGGGTATCTAATAATGTTAACTCAGATTCTGTTTTGCTAATCTCCTATTCCATTGCAAGCAATTGCTTCCGTTTTACTTTTAAATGTCCGGCTTTGGCAGAGAACCCTGGCCCCCTAATTACCGTCTTATATGCTTCCCACATTATTTGGGCTGAATCCACCGACCCGTCGTTTTCTTTAAAATAGTGAGTAGTCGCTACAGCCAAACCCTCTTTTATGCTTGGTATCCTAAAGTACCAGGACTTAAGTGCCATTACCTGTCTTTTGGTGGAAGAAGTACCTCCATAACGAGCCACCATATCTTGGACCAGAATTGTCCGAGATATCCCTTCCATCGGGAGGTGAGCCACCTCCTCAACATTGCAAGCTGATCTGCCCTTCCAAACATATAATCTATTTGGAACAGACTTCCATGAACCCCAGAATGACAGGTATACTGGCAAATAGTGGGATTCTGAACTCTCCATACATCTAATAGGCCCATAGCCATCAAAAACTCGTTGAGTGCCTTCCTAGGTGCTTCCCTGGGTTTGGCTGGCTGTCTATCCCATTCTCCATTAGTGACCGTGTTGCAGTCCCCTCCTATAAGTATTTCTCCCTCCAGTAGGTAAATTATGTGTGACCCCAGGGCAGCTAGGGCGGAGGAATGTAATCTCGGAGGTACATGAAGGGACGTGATATTCAGTAACCTGCCATCCCAGTAACGCAACAGAGTGACAAGCCTTTCCAGTGTATCATATTTAACCATTTGTATTGTGGAGGGGAGAGATTTACGCAGGAGAATACCCACTCCCCTTGATCCCCTGGTGCACCCCGCATCAGCCACTAGCTTATATCCCCACCTATTTAATGCACAATAGGAGGTCTCTTGTATGTGGGTCTCCTGCAATAACACAAGGTCTGGCGCATGTCATTTTAAGTACTGAAATACTACGCCTCTTTTGATTTTGTCCCAAAACCCATTTACTTTCCACAAGAGTATCTTCAAATTACAGGAGGGGGGCGTTAAAATCAACTTTACATACATTTTGTGATTACCGTGTGCACCCCCGAAGGCTCTGGAAGGTATCATGTTTCCCTGTGGGCCACCAGAGGCGATTGGCTGTCCGATACTTCCATAGGTAACAGCATAACAACTAGAGTTGACATTCGTTCTGAACATAACTTCGTTCTGCACATGTAGTGTAAGCTTTTCTTCCATATTCAACAAAAAAAAAAACTTCTGTCTATCAACCTCGAGCAGCTTCCCAACCCCACCCCCCACCCAGCCTCCCTGCAGTGTGGACCTAAAACTGCCCACCCCCCAACCTTGCAGAGTTCCTGTAATACCCATACCCATAACTACAACGTTGGGGAAGGCGACCTAGCTGGTCTCTAACATATCGCAGTTCCTCCACTTCTGTCTGTACTATTTCAGCCATTTGATACCTTTTACATTTAGGCTATCCGGACCTAACATGCAATAGAGCCAGTTACCCGTTACATGTAATAACCTTGTAAGATTAAACTATTATTTCCGGAGTCCTATTACGGGCACCCTCACTTTTATGCTAGCATACATAACAGTCACAAAGGTGTTTCCCACTAGTCCAAGGGAATAAACAAACCATGTTGGAGTATTGTTACGACTACCAGTGTCTTGTGAGTCCTTCAGTTACTTGGCTGTACCGTTTTCACCCTCCTCCACCTCCAAACCTTCACCTTGTCTGTGATTCTCCAGCTGCCGTTCTTGCCCCTTTGCACGCCAGTGGGGGTTAAATATGTGGGCTCCAGCAGTTCTCCACCCATACAGCCACTCCCAGGCCTCATCTGATGATATAAAAAAACATGACTTCCCTTCCTACACCACCCTGAGTTTGGTCAGGAAGAACATTGCATATTTTATGTCTTTTTCCCTGAGCGCCCTTTTCACCTCCAGAAAGGAGTGTTGCATCTTTTGAACATTCACTGTGAAGACCGGAAAGAAGGATATTGTTGAATTTTCAAACTTTAGTGGCGGAGCATATCGGGCTGTATGGCAGAATTATGTCTCTATCTTTAAAGTGGGAGATCCTCACAAGGATAGGGCATGGGGTCGCACCCGGTCTCGGTGGGCTTCCTGGCACCCACTGGGCACGTTCTGCCAAGAAGTACTGGTAAAGAGCGTGGGGTTTTAAGTGGTTTTGGTCCAGGTCCTACACAAATAAGTCTGTGGCAGGGCCTTCCGCCTAACCCTGGGCAAAGCACTACGCTACGCCCGCGTAGTTTGCGAAGTTTGTGCTACTTCGCACTACGCGAATTGCACATAGCACAGTGCAATCATGCATAGCATAGTGCAGCGGTCATTTATTTGCTTGCTCGCGGCCCTCAACGTCAAGTTGGCGACCGCGAGCAAGCAAAATGACATGGCGGCGAGACTTTTTCCTCGTTCGCGATCAGCAACATCACGTTGCCGATCGCAAGCGTGGAAAATAAATATCCCGGCAAATTTCACAATGCGGGGAGGTCAGGTTTCTCATTGCGAGTGGTCGCGTATGCTCGCGACCATTCGCGATGAGAAACTACCAGTGCGCTTTGAGAAAGCTGCTGCTCGAGTAGAAATCTACTCAAGCGGAAGAAAATTACCGCTAGCACTGTGCAAGATGCAGTTTGCACTGATTGCACATCGCGGACAAGCATCCGGCACTGTGCAATCAGTGCGAACAGCATTTTGCACAGTGCACTAGGCAGTTCGCGTAGCTACGTGTAGCTCGGGTAGTGCGAAGTGCACTTCGCTTAGCTACGCGTAGTGCTACTTCGCAAACTACGCCCAGGCTTACTTCCACCCTCTCAGGAACCCCCATAATACTGACATTAGTCCTACGTGAGCGACCTTCATAATCTTCAAGCTTTGCTTCCTATTTGGCCGTTGTTGTTAGGAGCTTTTACATGTCATATTTAAGTGTTTTGGTGGGTTTCTGTAGCGTGGCAACGGGGTCTTCCGTAACTTTAACTCTGTCCCCTAGACGCACACCCTGTATTGCCACCATTATATCTTGCAGGGTCAGGGCATCTTCTTCCATTAGTTTTTGCGGACCGTATGTCTTGGACTTCCCCACTGTGTCTTCCGTTTTGGAGTGGGCATATTTTTCAAGTTTAATTTGATGCGTGGGTTTCGGCACCTTAGGATTTGGCTTCTTGTCAGGGGTATGATGTATTTGCTCACTACCCCCCCCCCTTGATTCAGAGTTCACCAGTATACCTTTAGGCTCTTGGAGCAGTGCAGTTTTCAACAGCTAATATTTAGAGGGAAATGCCACACACCTTTCATGTACCTGAGATCTGTCCTCTGGCACCCTCAGCTCCTTAAGGTCCGGAAGCCCAGCCTCGGGCCAATGCCTGCTCTCTGCAGTATGGCGGTCTCTAGGAGGCCCCACTATCACGGGTCTGCTTATGTTGTAGCCCCGCCATCGCCGTATTTTTGAGCATCAGGGGACCCAGCTGTCTGCCATTATCCACTCAGTCCGTCATGGCTCACTGCGAATTCCTTATTCAACTTCACCACCTGTGCAGCTCTGGGTTCAGTAATTAGCTATGCGCCCATCCAGGCCGTGAGTTCTGGTGTTTCGGGACTGGGCCCGCTATGTTTCTCTAGGCCGAGGCCATGTTTGCAGCTACCCACTCGTGCCTCAGTCACGTCCTAGGCACTCTCTCTCTGCTCCCAGCTGCATAGTCACTGTGTCGCCCCCATCTTCTCTCAGGTATCGCTATTTTAACCGGGGAGAAGGACACATTTCTTACCGCAGCAGGATCCGCTGTTGTCGATATCCTCCGAGTCTCAGCCACCTCGTTTGCAGTTGTTTGTGGGGCTTCTCCTTCTGCTCCGCACTCCGGGCTTGATTGTTGCTGTCTTCTTCTTTCTGGAGCCACGGGACCTCCCAATTCCTTCTGGTCGTTCCCTGAGGTATTCCTCACCCAGGCGACGATTGATATCTTGGCTTTTACGGATATTTGGGGTGGATTTCAGGGGAATTAGGGAACGATTTTACAGAGCTCTCTCCAAGTGCAGGCCATCTTGGGTGCCTGCTGGCTACGCCCCCCCTTTTTGGACAATGGTGATCATTTTGGTAGAACAAAGGTTGGGGATGAGGAGATTTGTTTGGGGAGAGGGGTGGGCTAGTTGTGTGGATTGAAGGGGTGGGTTTATATTGTTTGGTTAATAAATACTTATGTTACTTTCTTTATGCCTCAAATCTTTTTGAGTCTGTTTTACTTTTCACTGCTACCGTTTAGTTATATTGCAACCTGGTTTTAAAATTTGCTGGCAGTGTATAACAGTTAGGTATCAAGGTGCTAAGGTGGTAGTTGTAGCAGCATACTAGAACACTAACAGTAAAGGAATCAGAATGGAGGTCCCACTCCTACCTAGTTGAACTCCAACTGTAGGATTTTAATTGGAAAGATTATTTATCGCAGGCAACTTAAATGAAATACAAACTGAGCTAATGGGTCATATATGATTGTATCATAACTTTGAAGACAATTGAGACCAGACTACACAAGAAAGAATATGTCATAGTGAACATATACCAAACACTACTAAATTGTTCAGAGCAATGGTGAACTAGTATTTTGATTAAAGCTAAAGTTACACCTGAATCGTAAAGAGGACTCAAAGCCTGGAGTGGACATTGTTAAGTGTTTACGTAACGCAACACACAATGCCTGAATGATGATCCTGATGAATTATGTTTTTCTATATCTAAAATATCGATCTCTTTTTATGCATGGGTGGGAAAATGGACCAGTATGGGCTATTGTTTCGGTAATAGAAGTAGAACTGAATATCCTGCACTGAGTTGGTGTTGCTTTCATCACATCAACCCCACCAAGTCAACATCAAGTTGCCGATCGCAAGCGTGGAAAATAAATATCCTGGCAAATTTCACAATGCGGGGAGGTCAGGTTTCTCATTGCGAGTGGTCGCGTATGCTCGCGACCATTCGCGATGAGAAACTACCAGTGCGTTTTGAGAAAGCTGCTGCTCGAGTAGAAATCTACTCAAGCGGAAGAAAATTACCGCTAGCACTGTGCAAGATGCAGTTTGCACTGATTGCACAGTGCGGACAAGCATCCGGCACTGTGCAATCAGTGCGAACAGCATTTTGCACAGTGCACTAGGCAGTTCGCGTAGCTATGTGTAGCTCGGGTAGTGCGAAGTGCACTTCGCTTAGCTACGCGTAGTGCTACTTCGCAAACTACGCCCAGGCTTACTTCCACCCTCTCAGGAACCCCCATAATACTGACATTAGTCCTACGTGAGCGACCTTCATAATCTTCAAGCTTTGCTTCCTATTTGGCCGTTGTTGTTAGGAGCTTTTTCATGTCATATTTAAGTGTTTTGGTGGGTTTCTGTAGCGTGGCAACGGGGTCTTCCGTAACTTTAACTCTGTCCCCTAAACGCACACCCTGTATTGCCACCATTATATCTTGCAGGGTCAGGGCATCTTTTTCCATTAGTTTTTGCGGATCGTATGTCTTGGACTTCCCCACTGTGTCTTCCGTTTTGGAGTGGGCATATTTTTCAAGTTTAATTTGATGCGTGGGTTTCGGCACCTTAGGATTCTGCTTCTTGTCAGGGGTATGATGTATTTGCTCACTACCCCCCCCCCCTTGATTCAGAGTTCACCAGTAAACCTTTAGGCTGTTGGAGCAGTGCAGTTTTCAACAGCTAATATTTAGAGGGAAATGCCACACACCTTTCATGTACCTGAGATCTGTCCTCTGGCACCCTCAGCTCCTTAAGGTCCGGAAGCCAAGCCTCGGGCCAATGCCTGCTCTCTGCAGTATGGCGGTCTCTAGGAGGCCCCACTATCACGGGTCTGCTTATGTTGTAGCCCCGCCATCGCCATATTTTTGAGCATCAGGGGACCCAGCTGTCTGCCATTATCCACTCAGTCCGTCATGGCTCACTGCGACCTCCTTATTCAACTTCACCACCTGTGCAGCGCTGGGTTCAGTAATTAGCTATGCGCCCATCCAGGCCGCGAGTTCTGGTGTTTCGGGACTGGGCCCGCTATGTTTCTCTAGGCCGAGGCCATGTTTACAGCTACCCACTCGTGCCTCAGTCACGCCCTAGGCACTCTCTCTCTGCTCCCAGCTGCATAGTCACTGTGTCGCCCCCATCTTCTCTCAGGTATCGCTATTTTACCCGGGGAGAAGGACACATTTCTTACCGCAGCAGGATCCGCTGTTGTCGATATCCTCCGAGTCTCAGCCACCTCGTTTGCAGTTGTTTGTGGGGCTTCTCCTTCTGCTCCGCACTCCGGGCTTGATTGTTGCTGTCTTCTTCTTTCTGGAGCCACGGGACCTCCCAATTCCTTCGCTCGGTCCCTGAGGTATTCCTCACCCAGGCGACGATTGATATCTTGGCTTTTACGGATATTCGGGGTGGATTTCAAGGGAATAAGGGAATGATTTTACAGAGCTCTCTCCAAGTGCAGGCCATCTTGGGGGCCTGCTGGCTATGCCCCCCCTTTTTGGACAATGATGATCATTTTGTTAGAACAATGGTTGGGGATGAGGAGATTTGTTTGGGGAGAGGGGTGGGCTAGTTGTGTGGATTGAAGGGGTGGGTTTATATTGTTTGGTTAATAAATACTTATGTTACTTTCTTTATGCCTCAAATCTTTTTGAGTCTGTTTTACTTTTCACTGCTACCGTTTAGTTATATTGCAACCTGGTTTTAAAATTTGCTGGCAGTGTATAACAGTTAGGTATCAAGGTGCTAAGGTGGTAGTTGTAGCAGCATACTAGAACACTAACAGTAAAGGAATCAGAATGGAGGTCCCACTCCTACCTAGTTGAACTCCAACTGTAGGATTTTAATTGGAAAGATTATTTATCGCAGGCAACTTAAATGAAATACAAACTGAGCTAATGGGTCATATATGATTGTATCATAACTTTGAAGACAATTGAGACCAGACTACACAAGAAAGAATATGTGATAGTGAACATATACCAAACACTACTAAATTGTTCAGAGCAATGGTGAACTAGTATTTTGATTAAAGCTAAAGTTACACCTGAATCGTAAAGAGGACTCAAAGCCTGGAGTGGACATTGTTAAGTGTTTACGTAACGCAACACACAATGCCTGAATGATGATCCTGATGAATTATGTTTTTCTATATCTAAAATATCGATCTCTTTTTATGCATGGATGGGAAAATGGACCAGTATGGGCTATTGTTTCGGTAATAGAAGTAGAACTGAATATCCTGCACTGAGTTGGTGTTGCTTTCATCACATCAACCCCACCAAGTGTGTGGACAATGAATGGTGCAAATTATCATGGGCCCGATTCACAGAACTAACTTAAGACAAAATCCTAAACTTACTACCATTTTGGTATTCACAGACGGCACTTACTCATTTTGGTATTCACAGAAGGCACTTACTCATTTCGGTATTCACAGAAGTTAGGAGTCCTAACTTTAAGACTCCTAAATGCCTTCTGTGAATCCCGAAAGTCTTAAAATTAGTATTTTTCTCAACTTTACTACTACTAAAATGAGAAAAATCCTAATTTTAAGACTTTCGGTATTCACAGAAGGTATTTAGGAGTCCTAAAGTTAGGAGTCCTAACTTTACTACTACTAAATTGAGAAAAATCCTAATTTTAAGACTTTTGGTATGCACAGAAGGCATTTAGGAGTCCTAAAGTTAGGAGTCCTAACTTTACTACTCCTAAACTGAGAAAAATCCTAACTTTAGGACTTTCGGTATTTACAGAAGGCATTTAGGAGTCCTAAAGTTAGGACTCCTAACTTCTGTGAATACCGAAATGAGTAAGTGTCTTCTGTGAATACCAAAATGAGTAAGTGCCTTCTGTGAATACCAAAATGGTAGTAAGTTAAGGAATTTGTCTTAAGTTAGTTCTGTGAATCGGGCCCTAAGTCAGACCTCAATAAATCACAGAGCTCGGGGGAAGAGGGTCAGTGGTTTGATGAATGGATGGCAAGGGGATTTTAGGAAAGATGAGACAAAGGCAAACACTACGCAAAGACAATAGTCATTTGGGCAATGAGCAGTCAACCATCATCAATCGGGTTTGGGAGGAAAAGGAAACAAAGAAATGACTATGACACAGTTAATTTTAATGCAATGCAAACAGTCCGTCAGCCCCAAAGAGACTTAAGTTATATTATATTATTATTATCTAAATTGTCTGTAACCAAGGTCTGAAAAATAGCAAAAACAAATTATGTAGGAGTGAAGTAAACAACACACACAGTTGTAAAAAATGATTATTAAAAGAAAAATTATACTGTATTGCCAAATTGGGAGGTGCATCTACATTCTTCTTGGATTGTCCGTCAATCTTGGGTGCCTGGCTGAAGGAGCCTGGTAAGGTAAACGTGAGTTTTATGATGCTTTTGCCTTTTGTGCAGGAAAAGAGAAGGCCTGTGAATTGTATAACAGAAATATATAGTAGAATCAAGGTGAAGGACAGAAGGTAAACTTCATGAGGAGTGTACCAAAAAGACATGCAATCAATTAGGTGAGCGCAATTACAACCACCAACAATAACGGACAAGTGGCTGCATGTATTAGGCTGATCAAACTTGCAACTGTCATTATCATAATATGTAGCTTAGCGCATTAACAATGTGATGATCACCACGTGTCTATCTCTAGTTACCTACAACAACAGCCCCCTCACCCAACCACCACATAGTACATTGTGGTACATTGCCAATCCTCTTTGACTCACAAAATATACATTGGCCAGTCTTGTAAATCAAGGGCCTCATTTAACAGAAAGTGCAGCAGCATGATAGCACAAGCCCTTAGGCTGCGCCACGCTGCAGCACTTTCAAAGCACAGGGATGCAACATATTTACAATATTATGTCACAATTGGCTGCCTTGCACTGATCCAGGGAGGACCAGTCCTGGCTGTTCGGGTTGGACTGTTCCCATTGGGCGCAGGGTCAAGACTGATTTGCATATGGCTGGGTCCAAACTGGAATGGCTTGGTGAGCAAAATAAAAGATGGATTCAGGCCCAGATCTCTGTACTGGGGTGAATGTATGACATTGTTCTGGATTTTGTCCATCAATAGTTCTTTTTGCATTTGTCACCCCGAGTGAGACGGGTATGCTCAGACGTGAGTCCCATGCTCTTCATGCCACTGGAATCAAGCTATCCTGGCTGAAGAGGGTTGAAACCCCGAAACCGGCCCTAGGATGTTTGTTTCCAGTCCAGGGAGGACCTGGCCTGGCAGTTCGGGGAGGACGGTTCCCATTGGGCGCAGGGTCAAGACTGATTTGGATATGGCTGGGTCCAAACTGGAATGGCATGGTGAGCAAAAAAAACGATGGATTTAGGCCCAGATCTCTGTACTGGGGTGAATATATGACATTGTTCTGAATTCTGTCCATCATTAGTTCTTTTTTGCATTTGTCACCCCGAGTAGGACGGGTATGCTCAGACGAGAGTCCTGTGCTCTCCATGCCACTGGAATCAAGCTATCCTGGCTGAAGAGGGGTGAAACCCCGAAATCGGTCCTAGGATGCTTGTTTCCAGTCCAGGGAGGAACTGGCCTGGCAGTACCCGCTGGACTGTTCCCATTGGGCGCAGGGTCAAGACTGATTTGCATATGGCTGGGTCCAAACTGGAATGGCATGGTGAGCAAAAAAACGATGGATTTAGGCCCAGAGCTCTGTACTGGGGTGAATGTATGACATTGTTCTGCATTCTGTCCATCAATAGTTAGTTTTGCATTTGTCACCCGAGTGGGACGGGTATGCTCAGACGTGAGTCCACTGCTCTCCATGCCACTGGAATCAAGCTGTCCTGGCTGAAGAGGGGTGAAACCCCAAAACCGGTCCTAGGGTGCTTGTTTCCAGTCCAGGGAGGAACTGGCCTGGCAGTTCAGACTGGGCCATTCCCATTGGGTGCAGGGTTAAGACTAATTTGCATATGGTTTGGTCCAAATTGGAATGGCATGGTGAGCAAAAAAAACGATGGATTTAGGTCCAGATCTCTGTACTGGGGTGAATATATGACATTGTTCTGCATTCTGTCCATCATTAGTTCTTGTTTGCATTTGTCACCCCGAGTAGTCCTTGCTGATTTCCAGTGGTAACCCTCAAAAAGAAGGAGCATCTCTATCAGGTATTTGACTAGGCCCCATTGGTCCATCTCAATGATCATGCCTTTCATAGTTTATCTCCTCTTTGCATAACATATTCATTGATCGGTCTGTACTGCTCAGGCAGACGTTGCAACATGTAATAAGTCAAGTTTCAGCGTGTTGGCACCTACTGTATAAGTGCTTTAACTGGCATTCTATTATCACGCTGGATGATCCTCAACTGCATCCAGGCTTTAAAAGAATTAATAAAATGAGTGCAGATTCTGCTGCAGGTGGACAGTAAGTTGCTGACTTGGTCTGACAAGACTATATTACTGCCATCGTCCATGGCAACAAACCTGATGTTTGGTTGCAGCCATTCAAAGACCTTGTTGTTGAAGTCATCCAAGATGTTTGCAGCAGTGTGGGATTTCTACATGGCAAACATGACTACTGTTTCGTGCTTCCGAGCGCTATTAAAAATTTCTGCAGTCTCAACACCTGAAGATATAATTTCTCTAGGCCCCACAAAAGAGATCCAATGTGCAGTGATGCATATGTAATCAGTAGCTTGGCAAATGGTCCACTTGTCTGTCATCAGGTAGATAGTGTGAACAGAACTCTGCTGCAAAGTTTGTCCAACCAATTCCAGCACATCGTGATGTATTGCTGGAACAGGGCCCTGTGGCAAAATAGGTTGTCCTGGGCACCTTCCATTTCAGGCAGATGGCCACCACAAATTCTAGAAAACCCACTCCTTCCACAAAACAAAAGAGGAGGAGCTCCGGTGCTAAAATTTTACCCAGTTTGGCATTGCACAACCGTGCCTTTGGGTAGCTGTGTTCGTACTGCTCCTCCTGCTTAACCTATTTGGTGCTCATGACGAGACCAGCTTGTCATGAGTCACAGTGGAGCTGTGCTCATGACAAGCTGGTCTCGTCATAATGGCTGCACTCCGCCCACGCGCGATTGATTCCCCGCCTGTGCGGGTGAATTAATCAGAGGGCGGGGTCATGACGAGACCAGCTCATCATGAGCACAGCTCCACCGTGACTCATGATGAGCTGGTCTTGTCACAAGCACTGCGGCGCCGCGCTCACCCCCCCCCGCAACGTCGGGGAATTGTATGCTCTTGCCTTGGTGTTGTTGCTGATGTGAGCAATACTACTGCACTGCTGGGGACAAAGCTGATTTGCATAACAAAAATGTCACCCTCTTCTTCACCTTCACCCTCCATCATTGGCTCAGATTCCCTGCTCTCATCCCTTCACTAACACCACTCGCAGTTTTTTGGCCACTAAGGTGCGCTACCCAATGGATTGCATGGTGTTTTCTCAAAATTGGTACCCCAACTAACATTTGCTCTGCAAATGGCTAACTGTAAAGAAGTTCCAAATAAGGGAGGTCAACTTTCTGACACTGATGCCACTGCCAATGTCAGAAGAAATGGCGACAGGTGGGTGTTTTGACATTTGCCTTTTTGCAGTGCCTACCTCTACTGAGGTGGTTGTGGATGTAGGACACTGCTGTGGCTTTTCAAATAGGGAAGCTGGCAGTGGTGGTGGTATCTGTGCCACATCCCTCAGGACAGGTTGAGATAAGATAATGTCAGTCTCCACTAAGGTTGGGCTAACATCCATGATGACTTGCTTGTCGTAATCTTCCTCCTCTTAATCCAGAAATCTAGTGCTTTCAGGAATGTTTCCGGCAACAATTGGGTACTACTTTGTGAAACAGATAACTCCAAATCAGTGTCAACGCTTGCAGATGTTGCTGTGGTTAGAGTGGCTGCCTCTGTAGCAGACATGGGCTAGGGCTTAGGCTGAGGTGTGGTTGTTGATCCAGGAGTGCTGCTCCCAGCTTTCTCCACAGAGGCAGGTGCGGCAGGCACAAATTTGCCGAAAAAAGTTTGGGTCAGCTCGGCAGTGGTGGAAATGGGCTTCTTCTCCTCCCAACTGGCCATTTTCTTGGCAGCACCTTTCTTTGGGGCCATCTTGAAGCTGTCAGTTGGCAGTGGCACTTAGCTTCACAAGCTAAGGAGATGTTCGTGTTGTGTGGTCATGCATCACTTCATGCATAGGCCTTCTGTCTGGCAGTGCTGTGGGTGATGTCTCTTCTCTTGTGCACCTAAAGCATACAAGCAAGAAAAACATCAGTGAAATATAGCATTTTCACAGATAATTAGTACTACAAACAAACGATATCATTTAGTGTGGTTACAATACAGTGTATCCATTTATAAAACTACACCAACATTCAACTTTCATGTACACTCAGGAAGGCTAAGAAAGAGCAACAGCAACATGCAGATGTAACTGTTTGCATCAAGTTGGGATGTGGCACTCGGAGGTGCAGATGACAATGAAATAATCCCTAGAAAATGAATGCTGTTGTGCGGCTGTGCGCCTATAGCAGACAAGTGGTTGACGCCGGATATTCGGAAATTGGGGGGAAAAATGATTGTTAAAAAAGTAAGGAAAACTGTAAAAAAATTAAAAACTAGATTATTATTCTTTTAATTAAAAAAAGAATGTTTTAAAAAAAAAGTTAAAAAATGAAAAAAGTAAATTCATAATTAAAAAATGAACACATTTAAAAAAAATGCAGAAAACGTAAAAAAATCCTAAAAATTACATTAAAAAATGTATGAAAAAATTATCAAAAAAATTTAAATTAAAAAAATATCATCGCTGATGTACTAGGTGAAGGGGACTACCATGAGAAACCCACTGGGATTTGGTAGGTAAGGACTGGTGCAGATGAAAAATGTAAAAAAAAGTATATAATAATATATAAAACACTGTTCACACAGTACATTCAGTATGAGTATTGAACTACTAGGCCTCAAGAATAACACATAAAATGGACGCCAGCCAAATGTTCAAACAACAAGCAGGAGGCATGGCCACAGCAAAGAGCACATGCAGGCCTATGGCATTAGCACACTGGCTGGCTACACAAAATGGCTGCTGACCACATGGTTAAACAGCAATCAAGGAGGCATCGCCACAACAAAGAACACATACAAGCCTATGGCAAAAGCACACTGACTGGCTACACAAAATGGCTACTGACCACATGGTAAAAAAAAAGCAGGGAGGCATGGCCACAACAAAGAACACATGCAGGCCTATGGTGAAAGCACGCTGGCTGGCTCCACAAAATGGTCAAAAGCAAGCAAGGAGGTATGGCCACAACAAAGAACACATACAGGTCTTTAGTAAAAGCACAATAGCTGGCTACAAAAAACAGCCACAAAAAACAGCCACTGACCACATTGTCAAACAGCAAGCAAGGAGGCATGGCCCCAAACAAGGAACACGTGGAGGCCTACAGCAAAAGCACTCTGGCTACCTACACAAAATGACCATCAGCCACATGGTCAAACAACAAGCAGGTGGCATGGAAAGCAAAGAACAGATGCAGGCCTATGGGCACTGACTATGCAAAATGGCCACTGGGAAACAAAGAGGAATGGTGGCCAAAGGCAAACACACTCACACACTGGCCAGACAAAGCAGGCATTGTAACACAGGAGAAAAAAGTATTAATTTAGCAATGCCAAAAATAAAAATTAAATCGGCTAAAAATGACTACACACATACTTCTAAGGCATCAAATATATTACCCCACCTATACACTGTTTGCAGAAAAGGATTTGAAATAACCCCAAAAAAACACATTTCATAATTAAATCCAGTGCCATCAATGGCCTAAGTGATGTTTCAGTTCAACAGACACCACAGAAACTGTTGTTTCATGCACCCATGACTAGTACTTTGACTACTGGCTGGAAGGCCCATTGACAGACTAGGCCACATAGTGAAATAAATGAAAAATGCACATTTATTTAAAACAAAATAGAGAAAATGTACTGAACTGCACAACATTTTTCCTTTGTAAAAGAAGAAAAATTGCGTACAAACAAATACTAGGCCCCTAACTGAAACTGAATACAATTTTAAAATCGAGTAAAAATTCAAACAAATCCTGGTGCATGCCCTCTATGAAACAAACAACACACTTATACAACAATGTTTTAACTTGTAATATCACAAAGGCAAAGTCCTCAAATCCAATGGTATATATGCAGCAGACACACAAAGAGATCCTTCCAGCTCCAAATCCAAATGACAAGTGACCAGAAGGAGGAAAAAGCACTGGGAGGTGTCTGCTGGACAGGAACAGGAAGTTGAAGTATCTGGGGTACTTCTGGTTGAAACAAAAAGTTAAATAAAAAGGGCTCCTCGCACAAAAAAACCCAATTGAACTGTCCATTTGAGAAGATTTTTAACTCCTAGTTTGCAGCCGCAGTCAATTGCGCTCACTCACGCATGTCACAAAAAAAGTGCTGGAAGTCGCTCGTGCGACCCAAAGCTAGGCCTGGGCAGGAGATTCCGTTCGGCTCGCAAAAATTGTGGAATTTGGGTAATTTTGCGTACCGCGGAGAACGCGGAATTGCCAAAAATTCTGCGATCCGCTTTCAAAATGCGCGTTCGCAAGATATTTCTCCCTGAGCATGCAAACAGCGTTCGCAAACAGGAAAAAAGCATTGCGAACAGACTGAACAGACAATTCTGCGTATTTGTGGAATT
Organism: Lissotriton helveticus; assembly: GCF_964261635.1. Classification (NCBI taxonomy): domain Eukaryota; kingdom Metazoa; phylum Chordata; class Amphibia; order Caudata; family Salamandridae; genus Lissotriton; species Lissotriton helveticus. The sequence continues at coordinate 443,991,828 of NC_136069.1, forward strand.
TTTTGGGTGCTTGCGGAGATTTTTTACCATTTCGCTGAGCTTTGCGGAGCGCGACTAAGCAAATTCCGCCCACCTCTACCTAAAGCCACACTAGTGGCAGCGAAATCTCGTGGGCGCTTGCTCATGCCTGACAAGTCTTTCATGGCCCCTCCGCATGCATGAAACAGCATTTTGAACGCACCAACGGAAGAAAAACACTGCTCCGTGGCAGAGTTTATTGGTAACTCTGCATTCTCCACGAAATGCGGAGTTGCTGAATTCCACAAACTATGCAAGCGGAGTGGAGTCTTACACCCAGGTCTAATGGACACATAACGTGAGAGCACATCAATTCAGACTACACTATTTTGGCTACGGATGTTATATGACTTTGAAAAATGTACCTGCCCAAGACTGATGTTGTGCTGAGGGTTTTGTGGATGTCTATATCTTAATGGCTTGGCACTTTCACAATTCTTAGAAAGATAGGCACAGATAACATCTGTGTCAAAGGCAGACATGCTGGTGATTCTGCATAATTTGAGGAAAATGGTAGCCTCAATTTTTAAAGATGGCATCCTCCATTATCTAGGATGGATTCAGGGCCAGAAGTAAACATGCTGGACAGGCTAACTAAAATCTAAACTATAGCTAAAATAGACCCTGTGTTTTGTTAACCAAAACCTAGAAGAAAGAAGCCTAATAGCGAATTATTAAAACAATAGAAATATGGTGAGGAGCAGTCATAAGATTTATGACAGTGCTGAAATTATTTCTAAACTAAATAGCTACAAAATTATCACTGAATGTATTTTTGATTGATCTTGCTTATCAGAGATATTCATTATACATTTACAGAATAAAAAGCACATGTTAGAAATGTGCATTTGATGAGATAGTAATTTATCACTTGTTACATGTTCAGCAACACATGTCTTTAAATTGAAATGAGAAAAGGGGTCTCTGCTCTGGTAGACATGACCCTTATTACATCCCCCCTTGATGAGAAATATATAGTTAAAAAACGTTCACTATAATGTGCAACATCCTATGCTAGGAATATAAACAAGGGCTTTATGCACAATGAAAAATTCAAGATAACTAGACATTTTTTTTCATTTTCTGACTATTGCGTCTGGTTCAAAAAAGAAAAATATATAGAAGGCAAAAAGTGTAAAAAGTCTAATTTAAAACTCTCTCTGTTTACAAAAAAAACACCCAAAAAAACAGGTACGATTACTTTTGTGCATTGGAATGCAATCAATTCATCTTTGTTTCGTTCTTTTGAAGATGTTGAAGTGAGCTTTCCACTGAATTCAAAGGTTGAACATTGTTTAGTCTTTGGTGGTGGTTTGAGAAAACAACACAGTGGAGCAAAAACAACTGTAGCTGTGGAGAAGTGTGGCTCACTGGTTAGAGGAGGCAGACCTGGAAGCAGAGGTCAGCCCAGGACCAGGGTTCAATTCCCGACTCGGCGGGGTCTTGAGTCCTAAAATGTCCATGGACTCGACAATTCTCGCTCCGGTGCCTACTCGATTCACGGGTTCACACTCTGCGACTCTGGGCAATAGCTTGCTTAATCTCCACAACGGCCCCTCGCGGCGGGATGCCTGGCTTTCACCTTGCGGATACCCTGCCGGGGTTATCTCACAGGGGAATACCAGGACGGGTTCCCTAAGCAAGCGCTTAGAAACCGCTTGGTGATTGCGCTATATAAATTCCTGTACATTTACATTTACATTTGGATTAGATAATGCAGCTCTCCATATTTCTCTGAAGTTTCTCTGTTTTCTGCCTGTAGGAAACAGCAGATGTGCTTGACGCGTCACCAACAAAACATTTTCTAAAAGATTTATATTTATATGTGTGGAAATCCTTGCAGTGTTCCTACTGTTTATAATGTGTATAATTGTACAATTCTCAGGATTCAATGCTTTTGTACATTTCATAATAACCACAATATCTCTCTTTGTACTTCAAAGCATGAAAACATGAACCTTCATTCCCTTGGACCTGATAAAGAATCAGGAATAGTCATGTAAATAATCAAATATTTTACCACATATACTAATTGCAATGTCTTATAGGGTCCCATACTTTAATAAGGAGCACTTTCCCAAACGTTGTCCTTGGGCATAGAATAAGCTGTAATGTTGGCAGCGTAGTAATCTTGTTGAGCTCTGTGGGATGACAGATGAAGTTGAAGTTCTTGAACCACAGGTTGTGGAACAGTTCTTTCAGGGATGCAATGTCCATTCAGTAGCAGTAGAACAATATTCAGAGTTGCTAGCCGCATGATGAACAAGAAACACCGTTGTAGTGATTCAAGCATAGCACCATGGACGTATCAGGTACCTGTTACGAAACAAATGATATGCAAGAAGAAATCAATGGCGTAGGGGGAATGTGGATTGTGATGAAAAGTCCTCTGTATAGAATTCAGATTTATTTTCGTAGATGTCGCCTCTGTCGATGTGAACTCATGTTGTGGTTCATGGTACCCAGAGCAGTAGTTGAGAGCGTAGAATTGCTAAAATTGCAGCATTAGGTTCTTAAGTGGAATCTGAAACTTGATGTAAAGCTGGAGACACAGTAGGCTCCCTTGACTTAGACTCAGAATACTAGCATCACTGTACTCTTCTTGCGGCATTTCTGCTACAGTTCAGGAAAAACCTGAAGACCTAGCTTTTCAGACTACCCCAGCACTCAACGGAGCCGTCCTCTACCGCCCCAGGGCATTGAGACCCTCACGGGTGAGTAGTTGCACTTTACCAACTCCTGATTGATTGATTCCCCCAGAGTAGAGAGAGACTGGCACTTTAGGGTCAAAAGGGGGTTCGTTAAACAGAATCTGAGACATGATGCTTTTATTGTGCTCAATAGGCACCTTCTGGAATGGGAGGTCTGTAAGATAGCTCAAATACTTGCTTATCAGAAATATTTTCCCAAACTTTGATAAGACACTGTTCAGCAGTTTTGGAATTCTTAACTTCACAGATGGCAGAGTTGCAATGCGTCACATTGGATAGTTTAGTTCTGACTCCTTGAATGTTTTCTAAAAGCTTTTGTCCAGTATCTGAGTCAGACAGTTTGTTTCTGCCACCTTCCAAGGGTGTTCTAGAACAGGTATGTACTCCGGAGAGCATATGATGTGAGGTGCAACCACCTATAACACCCCTAGGCACACTTTTTAATGCTCTCTAGACTTCCTACAGATTATGCAACCAATTCAGTCCTTCATTCAATACCCCAGGAGCAATGACTTATCAAAGCCTCCTCACCTAACCAATTGCTTACTACTTGAAATAGGTGGGTGAATTGGAGCTAAGCACCTAGAGCAGACGTAACATCTCTGTAAGTCTTTAAGGCAAACACAGGGCTATTGTGTGAATGGAAAAAATAAAAACTGCTTTCCAACCACCTAAGCATATCAGCATTTCTTTGTGGCCCAAACCCATAAGAACCTGGAGCTTGAATCAGCGGAAACTAATATAAAATAATAATAGGTAAATCTGTGATAAGCCTGGTATTGTTAGGGGAAAGATCACCTCTAAAGGGCAATCAAAATATTATGGGGAGTTTGCATGGCGGTATGTGCAGATGCATTAATCCCCTGAGATGTTGTGATTAAATATAACGTGACACGCTAATCTAGGAGCATGTTTCTTTTTCACTCTTGGTTCAAAAAACATTATAATGTTGTCTGAATTGAGAGTGTAGGAGTGAACCGAAGACTAAGCTCCTTTTGAAGTTGCTTAAATCACTGTTAAAATATCTGTGTCGATGTTGCCTTGACATCGGGATAACTGCAGATTCCTTTCGAAAGGTATAAGCTGCATCTGCAGAACAGCATATTCTGCTGCACAGATCCCTTAAATGTGAATGTATTCACTTTTATGGTCCATGGTGCGAGGCATAGACCAATGACTCTGAAAGACAGCCAACTTCCCCAGAATTTCAAATACTTTATTTACTTCCCTTCTAAACCTCTGTCTCCGTTTAGGCATCAATGTATAAAATGTACATTATACGCTTTAAAACTGAACCCTACACAGCTCTAGTGCTGCAAATAAAAGATTAGCTTTACATAATGAAGGTAACAGGGATTGGGCATAGCTGTTCAGGGGAGACATCTAAAAAACTTTAGAATGTGTGTGTAGCTCTTCGAATTTGCTAGCTCTAAAGGTTTCCTTCATTGTAATACTATCCAGCTACTGGTTGTAGAGCTGTTAACAGAGAACAGCTCTGTAGTACTTGTATGGGTGAAACATTTAGTAGTTGCTTATGATGTGTAATGATTTATTAATATTAGTGTTGTAAAGGCATTGCAAAAAAACTTGCTGCTTGCATTATGTGAGACGAGATACAAACTTTGTGTTTTTTTTTTTAAATCCTCATATGACCTCCGTAGATACAACAACCTCTCAATCTGTACCACCCTTGTCGCTCTTATCTAAGGGGTATAGCCTCAGCTGATTGTATTCATGCAGAACCCAGCCACACCACACATCGTAAGCTGGAAGAGGTATAATCATTGGATTGTACAAAGTAATTTAAACACCAACAGTGCGATCTAACAAATTCCAAAACAACCCCACATCTGCTGTACTCCTTTTGGTCCAAATCTCTAAACGTATTGTACCGCATTCCACCAGGCTCTCCAAGTTGGGGGCAGAGCTTGGCACCATAGCTTACATTTCTCCCTTCTTGCCAAAAGAACAAGGTAGAATACTAATTTACTCTGGAGCCCCGGGAGCCCCGACACCCCATCAGGCTTCATTATAATACCAAAAATAATAAGAGAGGGGCTTACCTCAACCTCCATGCCCAGCACATCAGACTGACTACTAGTGCTTTAGATAACTTTTGAACCCTCCTGAGGCACAGCCGGGAGTAGCAAGGAAAACTGAGCATAACTTTGTTTTAAAAACTGTAAAATTTCACTTTACTTTTTAAATCACTCACCTTCCCTGTCACACAACTACAGTGTGCAGGCACCCCTTCCTGCTGAAAAACGAGCACTGGTAAGGGCAAAATCACCGTTTTCCCGCCAACTTCATTCCCCTCTCCCTGACTGGGACACACCCACTTCGAGGCCACGCCCCCCCTTCAAAGTTATAAAAGACGCGCTGACTACTAGTGCTTTAGATAACTTTTGAACCCTCCTGAGACACAGCCGGGAGTAGCAAGGAAAACTGAGCATAACTTTGTTTTAAAAACTGTAAAATTTCACTTTGTTTTTTAAATCACTCACCTTCCCTGTCACACAACTACAGTGTGCAGGCACCCCTTCCTGCTGAAAAATGAGCACTGGTAAGGGCAAAATCGCCGTTTTCCCGCCAACTTCATTCCCCTCTCCCTGACTGGGACACGCCCACTTCGAGGCCACGCCCCCCCTTCAAAGTTATAAAAGACGTGCTGACTACTAGTGCTTTAGATAACTTTTGAACCCTCCTGAGGCACAGCCGGGAGTAGCAAGGAAAACGGAGCATAACTTTGTTTTAAAAACTGTAAAATGTCACTTTGTTTTTTAAATCACTCACCTTCCCTGTCACACAACTACAGTGTGCAGGCACCCCTTCCTGCTGAAAAACGAGCACTGATAAGGGCAAAATCGCCGTTTTCCCGCCAACTTCATTCCCCTCTCCCTGACTGGGACACGCCCACTTCGAGGCCACGCCCCTTGCATTGTTCCCTCCCTACAAATATGTGCATGTTCCGGAAGCGCAGCAGACGAGCGCAGCGGGCGCGACGATTGCGCGCAGAAGGCGCACATAAGGCAAGCTCGTCTGTGCTCGTCCGTGCCGAGACCGGGCCAAGGGCCAGAACCCCTGATCAATCCCCGCGACTGGCTCGCCACATCTACCCCAAATCCACATTGATGGCATTACGCACGCCTAACACTGACTGCGCTCAATTCAATCCACACCTATGGTCAGATACCACAAAATTTACATGTCCTCACTGCAACGTTAAGTTACAGATAACTAATGAAAAAATCAAAACGCATGCTGTCACTGCATCTATGTCTACCGACATCACTGCTGCACTAATTAATGCACGATCCCTTGTCAAGCACCGGCAAGAAATACACGATCTTATTATCAATAACAACCTTGATTGTCTTTTTCTCACGGAGACATGGACGGATGGAGCATCCGATCCTGACATGGCAATTGCGACCCCCCCAGCCTATAACGCCTATCGCCTAGATAGAGTGGGGCAGCGCGGAGGAGGACTAGCCATCATCGCCCGCGACCACATAACGGTCAGAATATCTCACATCCACTCCACCTCCTGCGAAGCCCTTCTTTTCGATCTTAAACTCACCCCAACATTTCATTTTAAAGGCATCCTCCTATACCGACCACCAGGCCCTCGCACCAACTTTCTAGCAAATCTGGGTGCAATACTAGAAGCTCCATCGCTGGAAGACTCATTTACATTATTGGGAGACTTGAACATCCATCTTGAGAATACATCTGACAAAGACACCTGTTCCTTGATATCAGACATGCACACCATGAGTCTTCGGCAACTGGTAACCACCCCCACCCATATAGCCGATCACACGTCAGATGGCATATTTACTAATATGCAAGGCGTTAATATATTAGATACCTTACCAATGCCATGGACCGACCACTTCGCCATTTTAATAAAAATATCAGTCACATTAAATAGACTCAGATCCCACTCTGTACTGAAACCACAAACCATCAAAGTTTGGAAGGACATCGATCACGCTGAGCTAACGACCTTACTTGAAAAAACCCGTCCTGACTCAACATTTGATCCAAACTTGGCCAACCGACAATTTCAGGAGTGGATAGGTACCGCCACCCACTCCTTAGCCCCAACTAAAAAACTCTCTAGAAATAGAGCAACGCCATCAGCCCCATGGTTTACAGAGGAGCTCCGTATTAAGAGGCAATTCTGTAGAAACAGGGAGAGACACTGGCGCAGATCCTACAGCGCTGAAAGCAAGACCAGTTATAAGGAAGCACTCGGACAATACAAAGCCCTTATTTTCGAGACAAAAAAATCCTATTTCACTGAACAAATCAATTCTGCTAAAAACTCAAGTAAAAAACTTTTTGAGATAACTAAGGTCTTAACGGGAAACGCACCGGACCTGAATCCTCCACAATCTCAAGTCTTTTGTGATTCTCTGGCTGATTTCTTTTTCACAAAGGTGAATGATATATATCAAGCATTCTCCACAAAAACAGTAATCAGCTTCCCCACATCTAACAACGGGATCAATAATATCGAACTATCTCAGATCTCAGACCTTGGAGAAACACAAATCAAGGAAATAACGGCCACAATCAAATCAGGCTCAGCATTAGATCCCTGTCCTCTAAAAGTCATTCGTCCGATCATGGACTATCTCTCCTCTGACATTGTATCAATCTGCAACACAATGTTCAGAACTGGGATATAACCAGACACCCTTAAAAACACCTTGGTCAAACCCTTACTTAAGAAAGCTAATCTGGACAAGGACCAACCAAAAAACTACCGCCCCATAGCCAGTCTTCCCTTTTTAGCCAAGGTAGTGGAAAAGGCTATGAACTTACAACTCTCGGAGTTCATAGGAAAACATCAAAGATTGGACAACACTCAATTTGGTTTCCGCAAGTTCCATGGAACCGAAACTGCCTTAATAAAAGCTACAGAGGACATAAGAGTGATACGGGACCAAGGAGGTAAAGCAATACTCGTATTGCTCGATCTGTCGGCAGCCTTCGACACGGTCGACCACAAGATCCTGGTCGACCGTGCCGAAAACCTGGGCATCCGCCACATGGCTAGAAATCTGCTTTCCTCCTTCCTGGCCGGTAGATCACAGGTGGTCACACTGGGGCCCTTCCAATCGCACAAGCTGTCACTACCGTGTGGGGTTCCTCAAGGCTCATCCCTCAGTCCGACACTATTCAATATCTACGAGTCGGACCTGGCCTCTGTCATCAAGGCCTATGGGATGAGCCTTACCTCATACGCGGATGACACCCAGCTTGTGTTGGCCATCAACGGGAATGGAGACAAGGTAGCCGAAAACTTCCAAGAGGGCATGCGGGAGATCGGTGAGTGGATGGCCTCTAACTGCCTAAAGTTAAATGCTGAAAAAACGGAGGTCGTCATATTTGGACATCTCTCCCCCGGATGGTCAAACACCTGGTGGCCCCCTACGCACAGAACACCACCTACACCAGCCGTCACCGTCAGAAATCTGGGGGTGATTTTTGACGATAAATTTAATTTCATGGCCCACTCAAATAAAATAGCAGCAACAGCCCATCATAAACCGTTTCTACCAACCTCAGCAGGTAAGACGCTGGTAAGCGCCCTCGTGTTGTTATCTCTTGACTACTGTAACGGCTTATTCATCAACGCCCAAGCAAGAGTGACCAACAAAATGCAGACCATCCAGAATGCTGCAGCCCGTCTCCTGTCTGGAATCCCAAAGTTCTCACCAATCTTCGAGACCATAAGGGACCTGCATTGGCTCAAGATTCGAAACAGGATCAAGTTTAAAGCGCCGTGCATACTCTATAAAGCATTGCACAACTGTGGCCAACATTTCCTGAAATCCCAACTCAGATACCAATCCTCCATAAGATCGCTCCGATCTAACAACCTTAAAATCCTACAAATACCACGAACAAAAACAGTTAACTGGGGCGATAGACGCTTCCTTGTGGCAGCTCCCAGATTATGGAATTCCCTGCCAGCTTCCATCAAAGACAGCCCATCCCTGATGCATTTTCGCAGAAAGATAAAGACCTGGCTGTTTGATGAAGAATAGTTACCGGCCTAACCTCGGGAATACATTCAAAGTTTCTAGCGCCGAGACGGCTACGGGCAATTGTACGCGCTGTATAAATCTCAAAAATAAATACATAAATAAATAAATAAATCAGACAAGGTCTTACCCACACTGCCCCAGAAATCTTGAATCAAGGGGCAAGCCACAAAAATGTGAGCATCATCTGCTTTCGGTACTCCGCATCTCGTGCACTTAGCCTCTCCACCACCGCTTATTTTGGCAAGCTTCGCATGCGACCAGTATTTCCTGTGCAGTGTGAAAAAATGATTCTTCTTGAGTGCAGCAGATTTAATCAATGGATATAAAATTTCTAAGGTTACTTGCAATACATTTTCCAGATCTTCACTCGCCAAGCACCTCTCCCAGACCAGGTATGGATGCTCCATTTTTCTATCCACTGCTGCAAAAAGATGCTGATACCACTGACCTACTTCTTTTTTCTCAGCAGTTGGATCTTGCAACTCATCTTCCACGGAGGTATCCTCGGGGATTAACCAACGTTGGCTCTTACACCATGAAGAGATTTGGTAGAATTTAAATCTGGAGAGAGCTCCACTAGTAAGGTTCCATCAAACTTTCCAGGGGTAACAGTTATGCCCATGCAGTATATCCTTCCAGTATGAGACTCCAGCCTCTTTTAATGGCTGGGATAGAATGTCTGTGAGGCATTTTGGTGTTTCTGGGAATCCCACACTGGAGCCCAGTCACTATAATGCGACAATCCAAAACTAGCCCGAAACTCCGCCCATAGCTTAGCCGCCATATATAGAGTCTTCACCCTGATCCTTTTAAAGTATTTGGGAGCTCCAAATTTATACTTAAAGCCTACCTCATCCAGATCTAAAAGCATAGCTTTAAACATACTACCAATCAGGGAGCTACCTGGTTTCAAAAATAACATCCTGCAGTTTTTTAATTGATATGCCCAACAATACAACTGAAGGTCTGGCAAATCCAAACCTCCCTTAGCCAGTTTCCGCCTCAGTTTCTTCCAGGACAGCCTGATCCCTTTACCTGCCCAGATGAATGAGACTATCTTGCCCTGTGTTTTTATGAAGAACAGTTTTATCAAATTCCAAGGGAATATTATTAAAAAGGTAGGCGTATTCAGGAAGAACACACATTTTAAACAGATTGACTCTCCCGTAAACTGGATAACAGTAGAGTCTGCCATCTCTTCAGTAAAATATCCACCTCCCTCGAGACTTTCTCTAGGTTTGTTTTGGGGATCTTTCCTTTATCCTGAGTTACTAACACTCCCAAATACCTTAGCTCTTTAGCAAGCCTTACCCCCTGTGCTGGGGTGTTCCAAGCCATAATCTCGGTCTTATCACTATTGACTTGAAACCCCGACACTTTACCAAAAGACTGTACTTCAGCCAGTAGCTCAGATAGCGTGGGGTTAACATTAGAGGAAAATAGAATAAGATTGTCTACATATAATGCTACCTTCCTAGTAAATCCATTGACTTTGAAAGGGGAGATGTTGCCATTCTGCCTTAAACTCTGAGCCAAGCGCTCGATGTACAGATCAAAGAGGATGGGGGATAATGGACACCCTTGCCTTGTACCACGCTGAATTATGTCCGCCGCAGTGAGATTACCATTAACCAAGATCTGGGCTCAGGGGGAATTATATATTTTTTTAAGGACTTCCCTAAAATTAACTCCAAAACCAAAATCCTTTAGAGTATTATTTAGATAGTGCCAGTTAACTTGGTCAAAGGCTTTTGCAGCATCAACCGTAATAATGGAAAGGGGAACCCCTAATGTTGTAGCCGGATCGACTGAACCTATTAAGGAATGAACCAAATCCAGCATTTGCCTAGCCGGTAGAACCCCTTTTTGATCTTGATGGATTATTGGCCCCACTATCTTACTAAGCCGAGCATTTAATATACCTGCAAAGATCTTATAATCACAGTTTAGTAGTGATATGGGGTGATAAGATTGACACTGAGTTGGGTCCTTGCCCGGCTTAAAAATTAGGGAAATAACAGCCTCACTCCATGAATACAGCAGGGATGAACTCCCTCTAAGGATCTCGTTAAACAATCTCAGCCAGATCTGGATAATTTTGTCAGATATTAACTTATAAACCTCTATTAGAATTGCATCGGGTCCCGCTGCTTTCCTTTTCTTAGCTTTATTTAAAATTGCACGTATTTCACTCTCCTCTATATCTTAGGTCAGAATTGTTTGACTAGCCGAATCCAGTTTTGGTAGTTGTTTTTTAGACAGCCATTGATCTATAACCTCATCCTCGACCGTTAGCTCTTCACTATACAAGCCTTGAAAAAACTCCACAAATGCTTTCTCAATATCCCTTTTTTCCTCCACCATTTTGGCTCCTACCTTAATCTGGTTAATGAAATTACGGGATCTATCAGATCTGCCTTTCATAGCGAGTAATTTGCCACAGTTTTCACCCCGGTCAAAATCACTAATCTTACTTGCCTCCCACTTTTGGAGCATCATTTCTTTGGTTTTGAGCCTAAACTTCATCTGTAAATCCTCTACCCTAGCTACAAGAGTTTCTTTCTCTGCATTGGCCATCCACCCCCTTTTTAAGGCTGTCTCTGTGAGTGCTAGTTGCTTTTCTAAATCTTCAATCTCACTTTTTTCTGATCTAGCCCAACCGATGCCGCCCCCATTTAAGGTCCCCCTAAGCGAGGCATTAAAGGCATCCCACACTATATTCAAAGAGGCAGAATCTAGGTTATATTGAAAAAGGTAGCTGTTTCTCTGTTTAGTAGCTATGGGGTTGAAGGCTGCAAAAGGAACCTTCTAAAGATTGGTTCAGAGGGGAGATCCAATTTTAAAACAATAGCGCCATGATCAGAAATGTGGATCGGTTGATATTTGATTAACCTTACTGATTCTAACTCAGAGAGATCAATGAATATATGAACAATTCTTGAATAATGGTGGTTCTTTTTACTATAGAAAGAATATTCTCTCATTTTTTTCTGCCAAACATCACAGAGATTAAATTTTTTTAACATTGTCACTAAGTAAGCTTTGACACGGGGCACCGCAATTTGTGTTCTGGGGGAGGATCTATCTAAATTATTATTAAGCAAAACGTTAAAATCGCCACCTAGAATCAAGGGGGCTTCAAACTACACCAAGGCTAAACATAGATTATTCAAAGGATCGATGTCATCCTCATTAGGGCCGTAATAATTGGCTAAAGTATAGTTAATACCATGGCACCTCACCTCAGCTATTACCCACCTTCCTCCATCGTCTGTCTGTGACTTAATAAGCTCCACTCCTGCGTTTGATTTAATAATTATAACCACTCCCTTCGAACAACATTGTTGGTCAGAAGCTAAAAGCTTCCCCTCCCATCTTAGCTTTCCAAACAAAGCCTTACACTCTGACTGCAGCAAATGTGTCTCTTGAAGCATAAGATTCTTAGCCGGATTCTCCTTAAGATGTTGCAAAACCAAACGCTGCCTTCTCCTGACTCTCAAACCGTTCACATTCCAACATAGAATCTCAAGAAATTCATCTCCATCTACCCCAGGTCTACAACCTTTCATAACCCTTATTCTTCCCCAAACTATACCTACAGATACAAATTAAGTCATATGAGGTCATATTTAGGATTTTTTTATTTTCTTTCCCCAATGCTCCCTACCCGCACACGTGAAACACCCCTCCACCCTCCCACCCCACCCTTGGGAACCCTCCCTGACAGTTCCTTGGCAAATACATTTTGCCAATTTGGGCCCAGGCCCACTAACCTCAAAAAAAGAAATGTTAGAAAAATATAACAGCTGAGCTCCCTTCACTAACCATATACTTAAATTTCAGTTAGCTGCTGATTTCTTATTTGACAAAAAAATGTCCACCTCTTCTGGTGATCTAAAGTTATGCATCTTGTTATCCAGATTGACCTTTAGGAATGCCGGGAATCTTTATTGGACTTGCGCACCTAATTCTTTTAAAGAATCTATCTGCTTGCCAAGTTCCCACCTTCTATCCTCTGTGATGTGGGAAATATCAGATCTTATTCTGGAAGTCGAACCTTGTAGCTGGATAGTTTGAAGCTTCAACGCAGCCCCAAGTAGTTGTTCCTTAAGGGAATATGATTGGATATACACCAAGATTTTCCTGGGTTTCTTCCATCCTGGGTTTCGCTTAAATGGGTCCCTATGGACCGGTTGAATCTTCGCCTCCCAAACGGACGCTGAGGCAACCAGGGGGAATGCTTTAGTCAGAATTTCAATAACAAAGGCCTTGATGTTATCCCCCTCCATTCCTTCTACTAAATCCAGAATCCTGATGTTATTCCTTCTGGAATTATTTTCAATTCTCTCCAATCTTTCCGAAAGGTCTCTCTCCCTTTTCTTTTGCCTACTCACTTCTAGAGTGTTCCCCTTCACATCTAGACTAAGCTCTCCCACTTTATTCTCTAGCTCCTCCATACGATACGTTAGTGCAGAGATACTTTCCTCTGGATTAGTACATGTGTCCTGAATCTTTTTCTGGTTTACTTCAGAGGTAGAAAAACGTTCCTTAATCTCTAAGGAAAGTTCGGCCAGCATCTTCTGGATTGAGTATCAGCCCTGTGTTGTTATCGCCTGTCCCCTATCAGGAGTTTCATTCCTCATATCAGGACCGCTCTGATGAGCATTACTCTCAGCTGAAGAGCTGGCATCAGAAAGGACTGCATACCTAAAAATAGATTGCGTGATGTTCTGGGCCAAGGCTGCGCACTGCTTTACAGTTTCCTTGTTACACTGCATGTTCAATTTAAAGTAAGACCTTAAAGATGGAGTCACCCTTGCTGGAGGCAACGTAGATTTCTTCTTCCTGTCCTTAATGGGAGTCCGTTTCCCGTACTTACCGACCTTATCAGGCCGATTCCTAAGTCTAGGTTTGTTAAGTACAGCCTCTAAGACTCGGCTAGGGGGTATAGTTTGAGACTGAGGAAGCTCTTTCCCCAAAAAAGTATGTGATCTTAATTTGTATCTTTTGCCTGCAAAAGCCTCAATGCCAAGGTTTGAACTAGTAGGGAGACCAGAAATACAATTCTGTTGCCCACAAGGGCCCTCTTTAAATGGCTGATTCTTCTTCCCGCACTGCTGAGGAACTAACTCCATGGACCTAAATCTACTCCTAAAGACCTAAGCTCATCCTCCTTAACCTCTATGGGGTGGAGACATATGTCCAGGCAGCAAGGTTTCCAAATAACCAGGGGGCCAGAGCACTCCTCTGTGGGGGACTACCTTGCCCTCCACACATGTACTGATAGACAACACGCATAGTGTGTGCAGGCCTTTCCTGGGGTGGTCCGATAACAAGGAACCAACTTAGTTGGCTCGCAGTGGCTGGACCGAGCTTGGCGTGACTCACCAAGCACTCCAGCAGCTCTAAGACAAGCAGAAGCTGGTCCGCCACACATCAGGTACCGGGAGGGCAAAGAAGAAAAAGAGTAAAAAAGAGGGTGTCACAGGGTAACAAAGCTGTATGAATTACCTTCACAGGGTAACACAGGCTAACACGGCTTATATAAGGCTACATAAAGCACTCCCCTTCTGTCATACTAATAATTTATCTCTTTCCTACTACAAACATGGGGGAGCGACATCCCTCCAAAAACCATCAAAAAAGCTTCTATATAACTGCTTAGGGCAATGGGCAATCCTAGTCCCAAGTCCTAAATCCCAGTCCCAGTCCCAAGGTAAAACTTTTCAAGTGAATTCCGACAGTCCTTGTACACCAGCTGTTTAGGCGGTTCAGCAGTCTAAGAAATTACCTCCGAATTAGTTTTAGGCGAAAACACCAACTTGTAAAAACACACAAAGTTAGTATGAGTCAATTTTAAACAAAACCAGCGTTGTACCTCCTGCCTCCTGGGCCACGAGCTTCCCCAGACTCCAATCTGTATTAAATCCACACAAAAAAAACTCCAGAATATGTAGATGCCAGAACATTGGTAACTCAATTTATTGTAGGAATACGTTCCTTATGTTATGCACTGCTGAACCAAACTGCAAAGTAATGATAAAACCAAAGTATGCATTTCACTGAATGTCCTCATAAGAATGTTAACAACCTGTACCTATATTGTTACAATGCTAAAAGCCAATAAAAAATTGTTTATAAAAAAAAAACTCCAGAGAGCAAGCCTGCAAGGAAACGGGGGCGTGCACCACACTAACCCGCTGACCCGCCCAGCTGCTCGCGGCTCACAGCCGCCGCCGCGAACCTCCCCGTACACCGTAGAGCCAACCGAGCGGGCCGGGCTGGGGCTTATAAAGGCAGAGGCAGGGGCAGAAAACAGAAGAAAATTACCCTGAAAACAGAAGAACCTCCGCTAACCGGCAGCATTACACAAGCGGGAGATCAGCTTTTCCTAATGAGATCAGTGGAGCTAGACCCGCGACCGGCTACCTAGCTGGCCTCCATGTTCCCCCGATGTTACCTTCACTCCTACCTCAAGATACAAACTTTGTATCAAACAGTGTTTGAAAGAAAAATCTTGCTGCACCACAGAATTCTCCATGGGGGAGTGAAACTTGCTTTCAGTTGTGATAATTTGATTAGTACAGGAATGGAATTTCTATACAACCATCGTGTGAATGTAGTCTAAAAGTTCTCAGAGAAAATACATTTCTCTATTTTGTCTCAAACATGTCAGTTTCCAGTCCATGTGAGATAACTGTACACATTTTCGTACAATGTATTTCAGAAAATGTGAGAAAATTCAAATATTACATAAAGGCTTCACCTACTCAACCTATCGAGCAAGTAAACTCAAAAGTATGAAATCCCCAGCAGGGATTATATATGTTTTTAATATAGACTGTGAAATAATCACGTAGCCCCCTGTTGCATAAATCTCAGCTAAGCGAAATTAGATTGGAATGCACAATTTTGCCTTTTTTAAGAGACAATTTTGTAAACGTGTATGGTCAATAATGTTCTGTCCTAGTCAGGTGTTTAGAATAGCCAATTAAAATTGGTGATGTAAATGTTTTTACATATGGATCTTCCTGTGAGATATACATTGTTTTACTGCAAACAAATCAGGACTACTACTAGCCCATACATTATTTTATATACAAATCTAAAAATACTGAAACATACTGTAACATGAAAAGTAGTTAAATATTCTTTTTTTTGGGTGCTAGGTTTTTAGCTGAAAAACCCAATGGAAATGTCCTGAATAATTTTAAATGTACATTTTCTATTAGGTTAATTTCTTGTATGTCATTAGTTAGCAAACCCATAGCACCACTATTTGAAGTATGGGGCAGATGACCACCAAACCATGTCTGTATTCAAGGAGACTTCTGGGTTTCAGTGGAGTACCTATTTAACTCCACAAATCCTGCAAGTCTGTATGACTAAAAGCTTTCAGTGTTGCAAATTCATAACTGAGAATATTTGCTTAAGAAATGCAACAAATGCATACAAAAGTTTTAAAAGGTATGTAGTGTGTACATTCACCTTCTCCCATAGCACTAGAAACTACATGTGTCAGGTTAGCAAACAGAGTCAATAAGATAGATTTTTACTCAGAAGTCAAATAGGGAGTAACCTTCTATCAATCAAGCGCTTAACAAACCTATGTTAAATATTTGCTCTATGAGTGTGCAATCAGAAACTTCTAAAAATTCCAGAAGATCTAAATGCTCATGTTGAGCGCCAAATGTCGCATAAACTGAGTCTCTGCCTCAGCTCTACAAGGTTTGTTTTCACACCCACGGGTGATTGAGTGAACGTAGTCCAGTGCACCAGCACTTTAAGTCAAAAACAGCTTATTGTAGCCCGCAAAACCCCACCCAGGACATAAATGAGGTGGTGTCAATGCTTTTAGGTTACTAACAAGGAGCAGATGTAATCCAAATGACTGTTACAGAGGATTTACACACTCTAGATTACTAGAAACTGATTGAGTATTTTAACATATTTATTTAAAATTGTTATTTTAAAATGCCGGGCTCTAGAATACATAACATTGGTAATATCACAGAAAATAATAAAAAGCAGTTAAGCTTTTCAATAGCAGTGCATACGGAAAAATGGTGTCATCACAATTTATAGCCATTACACCCTCACCGTGCTATCCCAAAGTGCTAAGCTTAATGAAAAAATAATAAGCCTGAGTTTCGGAGGTGGTGCGCACACCTGGGCAACAGGTTTTGTTGTCTTTTTGGAATCGCTTGTCACCACCACCAACCACCACCAACCCCATTTCGAGCTCAAGACCAAGCTCTAGGAGATTGCGTCTCTAAGAGAACAGAAGCCTGGCACCAGTTTGTGAATTCAGAATGGTATGCTTTGTAGAGCTTCGGGGAGTCCTGCTTGAGGCTCTTTGGGGGGATGGAATCTGGTACTGTGCTCATTTGGATTTGCTATCTGCATCTGCAGCCTGGGTAAAGTTTCTCTCCTAACTAAATTGTCAAGCAACAGTCCTTACATACTGAATCTTATCAGAGATTGGAATTTCTGAGATAAGATGAGGAATGTCTGAGATAAATTATGTGTATTAAGGAGTGCATCTCAGACATTTCCTTATGGACATATAAGGTGAGAGGTCGTCAATTCAGACTACACTATTTTGGCTATGTATGTTATATGATGTTGAAAAGGTGTTTTTATCTGAATGACATTACACTTTCATAGTTCTTGGAAAGATAGGTAAAAAAGACGACATCTGAGTCAAAGGCAGACATGTTGATGAGTTGTGCATAGTTTGAGAAAAAATGGCAGCCTTTATTACCTACGATGGATCTGGGGCCAAAGGTAAACAAGCTGGACAGGCTAACTAAAATGGAAACTATAGCAACAAGCATTTACAATGCAATGGTCTCGGCATCATTAAAGGTAGAGCTATTGGCATTGCTCATGACATTTTTTTTTCTTTAAATCATAAATAAATGGCATTGTCATTTACATTGTCAATACACACCACTCTGCACTCAACTGCACTCACCTGCACTGCACTCAACTGCACTCACCAGCACTGCACTGCACTCACCTGCACTGCACTCAACTGCACTCACCTGCACTGCACTGCACTCAACTGCACTCACCTGCACTGCACTGCACTCACCTGCACTGCACTGCACTCACCTGCACTGCACTGCACTCACCTGCACTGCACTCACCTGCACTGCACTGCACTCACCTGCACTGCACTCACCTGCACTGCACTCACCTGCACTGCAATCACCTGCACTGCACTCACCTGCACTCACCTGCACTGCACTCACCTGCACTGCACTATACTCACCTGCACTCACCTGCACTGCACTCACCTGCACTGCACTCACCTGCACTCACCTGCACTGCACTCACCTGCACTGCACTCACCTGCACTGCACGCACCTGCACTGCACTCACCTGCACTGCACTCACCTGCACTGCACTCACCTGCACTGCACTCACCTGCACTGCACTGCACTCACCTGCACTGCACTCACCTGCACTGCACTGCACTCACCTGCACTGCACTCACATGCACTGCACTGCACTCACCTGCACTGCACTGCACTCACCTGCACTGCACTCACCTGCACTGCACTGCACTGCACTCACCTGCACTGCACTGCACTCACCTGCACTGCACTCACCTGCACTGCACTGACCTGCACTGCACTCACCTGCACTGCACTCACCTGCACTGCACTGCACTCGCCTGCACTGCACGCACTGCACTCGCCTGCACTGCACTGCACTGCACTCACCTGCACTGCACTGCACTCACCTGCACTGCACTGTACTCACCTGCACTACACTCACCTGCACTGCACTACACTCACCTGCACTGCACTGCACTGCACTCACCTGCACTGCACTCACCTGCACTGCACTGCACACACCTGCACTGCACACACCTGCACTGCACTCACCTGCACTGCACTCCCCTGCACTGCACTCACCTGCACTGCACTGCACTCACCTGCACTGCACTCACCTGCACTGCACTCACCTGCACTGCACTCACCTGCACTGCACTGCACTCACCTGCACTGCACTGCACTCACCTGCACTGCACTGCACTCACCTGCACTGCACTCGCCTGCACTGCACTCACCTGCACTGCACTGCACTGCACTCACCTGCACTGCACTCACCTGCACTGCACTGCACTCACCTGCACTGCACTCACCTGCACTCCAATGCACTGGCATGCACTCCACTGGACTGCACTGCACTCACCTGCACTGCACTCGCCTGCACTGCACTGCACTCACCTGCACTGCACTCACCTGCACTGCACTGCACTCACCTGCACTGCACTCACCTGCACTGCACTCACCTGCACTGCACTCACCTGCACTGCACTCACCTGCACTGCACTCACCTGCACTGCACTCACCTGCACTGCACTGCACTGCACTCACCTGCACTGCACTCACCTGCACTGCACTGTACTCACCTGCACTACACTCACCTGCACTGCACTACACTCACCTGCACTGCACTGCACTGCACTCACCTGCACTGCACTCACCTGCACTGCACACACCTGCACTGCACTCACCTGCACTGCACTCCCCTGCACTGCACTGCACTCACCTGCACTGCACTCACCTGCACTGCACTCACCTACACTGCACTGCACTCACCTGCACTGCACTGCACTCACCTGCACTGCACTCACCTGCACTGCACTCACCTGCACTGCACTCACCTGCACTCCACTGCACTCACCTGCACTGCACTCGCCTGCACTGCACTCACCTGCACTGCACTGCACTCACCTGCACTGCACTCACCTGCACTGCACTCACCTGCACTGCACTGCACTCACCTGCACTGCACTCACCTACACTGCACTCACCTGCACTGCACTCACCTGCACTGCACTCACCTGCACTGCACTCACCTGCACTCCAATGCACTGGCATGCACTCAACTGCACTGGCATGCACTCCACTGCACTGCACTGCACTCACCTGCACTGCACTCGCCTGCACTCCACTGCACTGCACTGCACTCACCTGCACTGCACTCACCTGCACTGCACTCACCTGCACTGCACTGCACTCACCTGCACTGCACTCACCTGCACTGCACTCACCTGCACTGCACTGCACTCACCTGCACTGCACTCACCTGCACTGCACTGCACTCACCTGCACTGCACTCACCTGCACTGCACTCACCTGCACTGCACTGCACTCACCTGCACTGCACTGCACTCACCTGCACTGCACTGCACTCACCTGCACTGCACTCACCTGCACTGCACTCACCTGCACTGCACTCACCTGCACTGCACTGCACTCACCTGCACTGCACTCACCTGCACTGCACTCACCTGCACTGCACTCACCTGCACTGCACTCACCTGCACTGCACTGCACTCACCTGCACTGCACTGCACTCGCCTGCACTGCACGCACTGCACTCGCCTGCACTGCACTCGCCTGCACTGCACTGCAGTCACCTGCACTGCACTGCACTCACCTGCACTGCACTGCACTCACCTGCACTGCACTGCACTCACCTTCACTGCACTCACCTGCACTGCACTGCACTCACCTGCACTGCACTCACCTGCACTGCACTGCACTCACCTGCACTGCACTGCACTCACCTGCACTCCACTGCACTCACCTGCACTGCACTCGCCTGCACTCCACTGCACTGCACTGCACTCACCTGCACTGCACTCACCTGCACTGCACTGCACTCACCTGCACTGCACTGCACTCACCTGCACTGCACTGCACATACCTGCACTGCACTGCACATACCTGCACTGCACTGCACATACCTGCACTGCACTGCACATACCTGCACTCACTACTCTGCACTCACTACTCTGCACTCACTACTCTGCACTCACTACTCTGCACTCACTACTCTGCACTCACTACTCTGCACTCACTACTCTGCACTCTGCACTCACTACTCTGCACTCACTACTCTGCACTCTGCACTCACTACTCTGCACTCTGCACTCACTACTCTGCACTCACTACTCTGCACTCACTACTCTGCACTCACTACTCTGCACTCTGCACTCACTACTCTGCACTCACTACTCTGCACTCACTACTCTGCACTCTGCACTCACTACTCTGCACTCACTACTCACTACTCTGCACTCACTACTCACTACTCTGCACTCACTACTCTGCACTCACTACTCACTACTCTGCACTCACTACTCACTACTCTGCACTCACTACTCACTACTCTGCACTCACTACTCTGCACACTCACTACTCTGCACTCACTACTCTGCACTCACTACTCACTACTCTGCACTCACTACTCACTACACTGCACTCACTACTCTGCACTCTGCACTCACTACTCTGCACTCTGCACTCACTACTCACTACTCTGCACTCACTACTCTGCACTCACTACTCACTACTCTGTACTCACTACTCTGCACTCACTACTCTGTGCACTCACTACTCTGCACTCACTACTCTGCACTCACTACTCTGCACTCACTACTCTGCACTCACTACTCTGCACTCTGCACTCACTACTCTGCACTCACTACTCTGCATTCACTACTCTGCACTCACTACTCACTAATCTGCACTCACTACTCACTACTCTGCACTCACTACTCACTACTCTGCACTCACTACTCACTACTCTGCACTCACTACTCTGCACTCTGCACTCACTACTCTGCACTCACTACTCTGCACTCACTACTCTGCACTCACTACTCTGCACTCACTACTCTGCACTCACTACTCACTACTCTGCACTCACTACTCTGCACTCACTACTCACTACTCTGCACTCACTACTCACTACTCTGCACTCACTACTCTGCACTCACTACTCTGCACTCACTACTCTGCACTCACTACTCTGCACTCTGCACTCACTACTCTGCACTCACTACTCACTACTCTGCACTCACTACTCACTACTCTGCACTCACTACTCACTCACTACTCTGCGCACTCACTACTCTGCGCACTCACTACTCTGCACTCACTACTCTGCACTCACTACTCTGCACTCACTACTCTGCACTCTGCACTCACTACTCTGCACTCACTACTCTGCACTCTGCACTCACTACTCTGCACTCTGCACTCACTACTCTGCACTCACTACTCACTACTCTGCACTCACTACTCACTACTCTGCACTCACTACTCTGCACTCACTACTCACTACTCTGCACTCACTACTCACTACTCTGCACTCACTACTCTGCACTCACTACTCTGCACTCACTACTCTGCACTCACTACTCTGCACTCACTACTCTGCACTCACTACTCACTACTCTGCACTCTGCACTCACTACTCTGCACTCACTACTCACTACTCTGCACTCACTACTCACTACTCTGCACTCACTACTCACTACTCACTCACTACTCTGCGCACTCACTACTCTGCGCACTCACTCCTCTGCACTCACTCCTCTGCACTCACTCCTCTGCACACTCTCTGCACACTCTCTCTGCCCACTTACTCTGCACTCACTACTCTGCACTCACTACTCTGCACTCACTACTCTGCACTCACTACTCTGCACTCTGCACTCACTACTCTGCACTCACTACTCTGCATTCACTACTCTGCACTCACTACTCACTAATCTGCACTCACTACTCACTACTCTGCACTCACTACTCACTACTCTGCACTCACTACTCACTACTCTGCACTCACTACTCACTACTCTGCACTCACTACTCTGCACTCACTACTCTGCACTCACTACTCTGCACTCACTACTCTGCACTCACTACTCACTACTCTGCACTCACTACTCTGCACTCACTACTCACTACTCTGCACTCACTACTCACTACTCTGCACTCACTACTCTGCACTCACTACTCTGCACTCACTACTCTGCACTCACTACTCTGCACTCTGCACTCACTACTCTGCACTCACTACTCACTACTCTGCACTCTGCACTCACTACTCTGCACTCACTACTCACTACTCTGCACTCACTACTCACTACTCTGCACTCACTACTCACTACTCACTCACTACTCTGTGCACTCACTACTCTGCGCACTCACTACTCTGCACTCACTACTCTGCACTCACTACTCTGCACTCACTACTCTGCACTCTGCACTCACTACTCTGCACTCACTACTCTGCACTCTGCACTCACTACTCTGCACTCTGCACTCACTACTCTGCACTCACTACTCACTACTCTGCACTCACTACTAACTACTCTGCACTCACTACTCTGCACTCACTACTCTGCACTCACTACTCTGCACTCTGCACTCACTACTCTGCACTCACTACTCTGCACTCACTACTCTGCACTCACTACTCACTACTCTGCACTCTGCACTCACTACTCTGCACTCACTACTCACTACTCTGCACTCACTACTCACTACTCTGCACTCACTACTCACTACTCACTCACTACTCTGCGCACTCACTACTCTGCGCACTCACTCCTCTGCACTCACTCCTCTGCACTCACTCCTCTGCACACTCTCTGCACACTCTCTGCACACTCTCTCTGCCCACTTACTCTGCACTCACTACTCTGCACTCACTACTCTGCACTCACTACTCTGCACTCACTACTCTGCACTCACTACTCTGCACTCACTCACTACTCTGCACTCACTACTCTGCACTCACTACTCTGCACTCACTACTCTGCACTCACTACTCTGCACTCACTACTCTGCACTCACTACTCTGCACTCTGCACACTCACTCTGCACTGTGCACACCACTGATATCATGGAATCTTCCACCACACTTTCTAAAACTCTATAGTCCGAAGCATAATAGGCACAGAACCAAAAGAAGGGTAGACATTGCTTAAAATAATCTTATTGTATTTATGAGAAGCAAAAGCGAGACTGTGAAATGAGCTGAATATCAGTTTGTTATGAATCAACAGAGTGCAGTTAGAGAACCAAGAAATAGTAATTTAGAATCCGGGTTAGAAGGAGTAGTAATCACAAGCTGAGGATCAACGGGCGCGAAACAGCGTGGTGGGCGCGCAGGAGACGCAGCGTGAGCGTGCACATCAGCTGAAGATCGCCGGAGAAGACACCGAGTCTGCCTGCTGCCGTGACTGACCCGCTGCAGAGGGAAAGAGCCCGGTGAGTGGGGGTAGAGGGGGGGGGCGGCAGAGAGGGAGTGGGCAGAGAGGGAGGGTGTGTGTGTGTGTGTGTGTGCGCGTGTGTCTGTCTGTGTGTGTCTGGTGTGTGCCTGCCTGCCTGCCTTTGTGTGTGCGCCTCCACAGACCCTGGTCGGCTCGTGCACCGCTCTGTACTCCCTTGCGCGCTTACTAGGTGACAATAGTTCTCGTTGCCGAGACCTAAAAATGGAACCTGTCCTATATGTATTTGAGAATCGAAAACTAAAAGGAAGAAGAATTAGGGAGGGAAATAGTCATTAGATTTATGAAATTGCAGGAATAATTTCTAAGGTAAATAGTTACTCGAGTATGTTTTCAATTATTGTTGCTTATCAGAGATATACATTTACATAATAAAAATTCCATGCCAGAAATGTGCATATGATGAGATAGCAATTCATCTCTTGTAACATGTTCAATAACACATGTCTTCAAAATGTAATGATGAAGGGATCTCTGCACTGGAAGACATGATCCTTACAACAATCCTGCTTCTTTTAACACTGCACTACAGGCAATTGTCAGCATATGTTTAGTCATATACAACAGGTCTATCTTTTTATGTGCAGAGTTCTCTGCCCCAACTGTAGAGTCTCCGCAGTCGTAAATTTAATATTAACTCATAGTTTGTTAATACCAAAACAAAAGTAAACCTAAATGCGTGAAAGTTTACCATTCTGAATCATGCCTCCAGAGTCATGGTGAATTTTGATGATTAATTTTCCTAACACAAATCACGTAGGGATATTCAGTGCTGAAAATGCAGGATGTTGAGTCCCCCAACAATGAAAAAGAAGAATAAATATGCGACCTTTGCCCAGTTAGCTCATAGGCTGACCCTGCTGCACAGCTTAAAGATGAAGATACTTATGATTACTCATGGGTGCACTGCTTCAAAACATGGAACCAAAAGGGCCTCTATTAAGCATAACCCTCAGAAGCACCTGAATATCAGACACCCCAAGAACATAGTTGTATTGTATTCCAGTCAAATAACATGTGAGTGTGCAGACTCTTCAGCTGCAACTGCAGACGCACACACATAAATTGATTCAGCATTTTCACTATGCAACAAACATGCACATATGTGTCCTTCAAGGCAATAAGTTTGAATTGAAGTTGTGAACAGACTGACGGACAATCCCTTACCAGGGCATTGTGAATGATACTTTGCAGCTCTTGACACATCATGTCTGTGCCCCAACATCTCAATAAATTCCATTTGCAAGTCAGTCACCACCACCAACCCCATATGAAAATTCATTACAATATCAGGGACAAAAAGGAGCCTCTGGATATTCTACACACCTGTTAGCCAACTATGTTGTAATTGTCCAACTTAAACCCCCTATGTAAAACATGTTTTTTATAGTGTTGAAAGGGTTTCCAGTACTCATACCAATCCCTTTACATGCTTCTAAATTACACAAAATATGTCTCTCCAATGTTATCTCTGTACACATGGACAGTTTCATTACCCTCACCACCTACAGTGGTGTATAAATTGACATAAAAATCATATGAATCTTGTTGAGCGTAGCACTCCCCATTATACTTGAGCGATTGTATAGCAGTATACCACCTGACTGGGGTACATATCCCTGGGGATTCACTATCCCAAAGGTAAGTAAATCACTCCTTGTATTCCCATATATGTGGTGTTAAAATGCATCTAGCAACCGGTCAATGGATTGTTCAGCGGAGCAAGATATGCTTCCATGGCGCATAGACACTGCCAACTGAGATGTGAGAAGCATGCTTGATCATTCAATACACCACAGTTCATCTGTATCTTTTTTGACAAGTGCAAGTTGTTCTTTTTGCTAGCTTTGCTTGAAACTTCCTGTTCCCTAACAACAGTCGTGGGCACCTCCTCGGTCCTCTGCCATTACATAGGTGACAATATATATTTTTTTATCATAGTGACCATAATGATTTTCCACGGTAAGTGGATTTTTCAGTTCCTCTAAATCTGCTAAGTGTTAAAACTCAAAAACTGTGTCTATTACATTGGGGAATATTGCAATACTGTAGATGTCCTGTTTCACTCTGATCAGCTTTGCTTATGATAAGGACATTCTATGTATTTGCTGATATTGAATAATTTCATTTAGGATGGATTTGGGCGCCATCTTGGAGTGGTGTTCACTTTGGGCGCCATCTTGGAGTGGTGTTCACTTTGGGCGCCATTTTGGAGTGGTGTTCACTCTGGGTGGGTGTTGCTGACGAGCGGTCTAGCGCTCCGGCTGAGTGGAGGGACGCCTATTTAAGGCGACCTGCCCTGTGGACTGCCCTGAGAAGGTACTCGCGCTTTGCATCGCGCTATGCGCCTAAATACCGCGCTATCATTTTTAAAGCTACCCTTATAACTATTTGTGTTCTTCTTAGTTGTACTCTGCCCTGATTTTAATAGGATTTATTGTAACCCCCTCACTTGCACTCTAATCGGCTCCTTCACCGCTGTTTTGGCGGGTCCGGTTTCTGGGGTGGGATTGGCTTTGGGCGCCATCTTGGAGTGGTGTTCACTTTGGGCGCCATCTTGGAGTGGTGTTAACTTTGGGCGCCATTTTGGAGTGGTGTTCACTCTGGGTGGGTGTTGCTGACGAGCGGTCTAGCGCTCCGGCTGAGTGGAGGGACGCCTATTTAAAGCTCCCTCCAACACGCAGTGGTTACGCGCAGTGGGCGTGCCTGAGTCGTGCCAGAGTCCTGCCCGTCTGCGCCCGTCCGCGCTAAGGAGGCGTGGCCCGCGGCAGGACTCTCGACCTGGCCATCATGACTTTACCTTTGAGAACTTATAGTAGGGCCGATCTACTGGCCCTTCGGGACCGATGTACACATTGCGAGTTTTCGCCTGTAGTCCCGCTTTGTGGCCCATATCATTGTAGGTGTGGTGCTTGGTCATTGGAACCCCCCTCTCTTATACGCTCCTTGGGGCCTGTTATAAAGAGGGTAGGACAACGGGATCTGAGTATCTGGAGCTTAAACGTCAGATCTGTGGTAAAGCACCATCAGGAGGTTTACGACCTTCTCATTGATGGCTCGCCGGATGTGCTTTTTCTAACGGAAACGTGGCTCCAGGACTCTGACTCCTCGATAATTAACCTAGCCTTTCCCCCAGAGTATGCTATTTTTACTTTAAATCGGACGACTAGAGGTGGATGCATTGCGATGGCCACCAAACGGTGTTATCCCTGCGAGTGGAAAGCCGCTGAACTTTTGGGGTGTGAGGGTGCCCTATTTAAAATAGCGTTTAGTCACCAGTTTACCTTCTCTGGTTTATTAATTTACCGGCCTCCGGGCTGTGACTCTGTTTTTAGGGCTGCTCTTCCTGAGTACATTAGTACAGAGGCACTAGGATGCGCAAATTTTAATGTTGTGGGAGATCTTAATCTCCATTTGGACTGCCCTTCTTTACCCTCTATTAGGAGCTTTCTGGCGGATCTTGAGGCTCTACAGCTCTCGCAGATGATTACTTTCCCCACAAATAGAGGTGGTCATACTCTTGACCCATTCTTCACAAATCTAGAAGGATTCAGAGTTCTTGGTTCCTCCCAGTTGGTCTGGACAGACCACATGCTGGTGAAAACGGCATGCTCTTTGTCTGACTCTCCTTTTCTATCTCAGGACAGACTTGTTCTTAAACGACACTGGAACAAATTAAGACTGGAGGATTTTTACCATCTGCTCGAGGAGGTTCCTTTAGGTCCGCTCACCGAGGTTGATTGTGGATACGACTCCTTCTGTGAGTGGATATCTGGTGCCCTCGATTCTCTGATTCCTATGTGTTGGTCCAAGTGTCATCGGAAGGAGCCGAGTCCTTGGTATGACACTTCCTTGGCATCTCTTAAGAGGGCCTGTAGACAGGCCGAAAGATTATGGAGGAAGTCGTACGACCCAGATCTGAAGATATGTTATCTGGCCAAGGTCAAGATCTACCACAGGGCAGTGTGTCAAACTCGCGCTTCCTTTTATGCTCAACAGTTTCAGAATTCTGCCAATCCATCGAAACTTATTTTCAAAGTATTAAAGGACCTGATGGCGAAGAGAGCAACTGCAGTGGAAATATGCTCGGACTCACATTGTGAGGGTTTGGCCTCTTTCTTCCATGAAAAAGTGCACGCCATCTATCGCACTTTTCCAACGGGTTCCCTGATGTTAGAGCAGGTTGGTCGCACCTTAGGTGAGGGGGAATGTCTTTCTATCTTACCCCCCTTATCTCTGGAGGTGTTTGACTCTCTCAGCGCCAAAATCAAGTCTGAATCTCCGGCAGACCCACTGAAACCGGCCCAACTCAAGACCCTGGTGCCGGTTTGCCGTACCCCGGTGCTGTCCTTGATCAACCTGTCCCTCTCTACTGGAGTGGTTCCCGTCAGATGGAAGCAGGCAGTAGTCACGCCAATTCTGAAGAAGGCGACCCTTGACCCCCTTAAACCTGAAAGCTACCGCCCTATCTCCCTTCTCCCTTGGGCCACGAAAATAGCGGAGGCCCATGTGAATGCCACTCTTACAGACCATCTTGGTAGGCTTAACATTATCGACCCTACCCAGAACGGGTTCCGTGCGGGTCACAGCACGGAGACGGCCCTTCTCTCGATGGTCGAGCATCTGCGTTCCGTGCTGGATTCCGGTCGGACGGCGGCACTATTGTTATTAGATCTCAGTGCCGCCTTCGACACGGTCTCGCACGGGATTCTGATTCGGCGTCTTGAGGAGGTGGGCGTTTCTGGCTCCGCCTTGCACTGGTTTCGATCCTTCCTTACGGATAGGTCATTCCAGGTGGCGATCCCGCCCGGTAAGTCGTCATCCTACCCGTTAGACCAGGGAGTCCCACAGGGGTCATCACTGAGTCCCACCCTTTTCAATCTGTATGTGAGACCATTGGCTGCGGTCGTCAAGCGGTGGGGCCTGACCATGGTCTCTTACGCAGATGACACGCAGCTGGCGGTCACACTGAGTGGGGACTCAGACCTGGAGGCTCCCAGGTTCTGTGATGGTCTGCGGGAAGTGGCTAACTGGATGAATTCCAACTGTCTCCAGTTAAACACCAAGAAGACGGAGATTATGGTGGTTGGTAAACAGGTGGCTTTGTGGGGTGACAAATGGTGGCCTTCGGAGTTGGGTGTGACTCCCCTCCCAGCGGCAGAGATAAAAAACCTGGGGGTGTGGCTTGATCCTTCTCTGAGTTTCATCTGTCATACCAAGAAGGTGGCGGCTTCTTGCTATGGCATCATCAGAGGACTTCGACCCATCCTCAAATTCTTTGATGCACCCACAAGACAGCTGGTGGTCCAAGCATCAGTGCTGTCCAGGCTGGACTATGCCAGCTCCCTATTGGCGGGGGTTAACCAGTCAGAATTTCTGCGGCTCCAGCGGGTTCAAAACGCTGCGGCCCGACTGGTGACAGGTCTGCCTAGGCGGTGCTCGGTGTCCAATGCCCTGCGCTCTCTCCACTGGCTCCCTGTGCAGCAGAGGATTAGATTCAAGGTTCTCTGCCTTGCATTTAAAATCCTCAAGGGTACTTCCCCACAAATCTTGGAGAAACTGCTGATCCCCTATGTCCCCTCTCGCACTCTTAGATCGCTAGGCCAGAACTTAGCAGTGGTCCCGCGTTTTAAGTTGAGCAGAATTGGTGGCCGCTCCTTTCGAGTCCTGGCAGCGAGCTGGTGGAATTCTCTCCCTCCTCAAATCCGGGCCATCGATGAGCTCCTTCAGTTTAGACGGGCTATCAAGACCTTTTTATTTGTTTAGCTCATCTGTTGTGTCTCTTCTCCTTTCTGCCCGCTTTTAATGCTGTGTTGTGTTTTCCTTCTCAAAGCGCCAGGACGCCCCTTTGCTGGGGAAGCTGTGCGCGGTACAAATAAAAATAACATAACATAACATAACATTTGAAGCACCTAGATGAAGTACAGTTTCTTGGAATGACCCAGATTCCAGGAGGTAAAATGAGCACAGGAGTGTCATATGGGCCAAAAGGGTGGGGATTGCATGGTTTCATTGTGTGTGAGGTGCAGAATGCAAACGTCCCAAAATAAGACCTAAGGTGGCCTGACTGTTGAGTTTGAATTTGTGGCAAATGAGAACTATTTTATTTGGATTATTTTCATTCTGGGTCTAAGTATACGCTCTTCCTCTTAAAGTCTTCCTGGGTTGCATTTGCATCTTACCTCACCCTTTACTAAATCATAATCAATTTTAGAATGATTTCATTGGTCTGTAATATTCATTTCAGCCTGAACCCTACATTTGAAACATATGAACCAATTCACAAAGGTAAATATGCCTACGTATATGTACTTGCATTTATAATGACTACTACAGCTAGGTGTTACTCAATTGTTTTGGTCATTCACAATTTCAGAGAGGATAGTTACACCTAGCTGTAGACTTACATGTTTCCACCACCCAAACTTACATTGTTGAATTGCCTACTATAGAATTTACGAGTGTTAAGTAACTTCTTGTAACTTTTCACCTGTTGGTGGAGATCTACGACCCTGAGATGGAACCATTGTGTGGTTATACAGCAAGCATTAGCAAGAGGGAGGGTGTTGGTGATGTGCAGGAGGTTAGGTGGGCTGTGCACATAGGTACGGGGTAGTGCATGTGGTAGTTCATGGAGCGGAGGTGCTGGTGCGATAGATTTATAGGGAGATAGTCTTGGGAAATAAGATGCAAGACTGTGTCAAAAGCGTGCCTCTTGATAGCAGAGTGTTTATAAACAATGGGTTAAACCCAGAATAGTCATTGAGGACCTGGGTAACTATTAGAATGAAAGGAAGTAATTTTCTATGTGATTTGTGCTCGCTTTATTTCCACACTACGAGCTGAATAGATATGCAATACCTTGATAATACGTAACAAATGTTGGTAAAAATCTCTTTTTTGTATATATGAATTTGTGCATAATTTGTCCACACTGTTGATTAGAGTGATGAGTCTACACTAACCTGTGAGTCATGTGCACTCTATACTTGCAAAAATGTTATGAAAAAAAATGACCATCAGGATTGATCAGTAATGAAGGGATTCGTTTGACCTATATATACTTTTATATATATACTTTTGTAAACAGCATATTGCATTAAAAAGTGGCACGATTACTTTTGAAAATTAGGAATTTGTAGTTCTACAACCCGAGTTCATTCAGAACTACGATTTTCAAACAGGGTTAGTCTGTCTTCGACCTCTACGATACGAGCCCCGCCCCCTCCCCCAACCAACTAGGAAGTGTTGCTATCGCGGCGGTAGCTTTGACAGAGAGGTACCGGAGAGTGATGGCACGTTAACAACTGCTTGGCGTTCGAAGTAAATATTTTTTTGAGGAATACACAACGGATTTGCGGGCGGATTCTAGACGTCCCAAGGTATTTACTGTGAGCCCCGCATTCATGTAGAAATCGCGGTATAAACACGCCAGACCTTGTAAAAACGTGGTTGTCTGTTTTATTGCCCAACAGAAAGCAGTTAACAGTACAGAGGATCCAGTCTTTCTTCCTTGATAGCCCTCATCTATTGAAGGTACAAATGTACAAATCTGTGATTCCTTTATGGTCACGAATATCTGGCAAATAGTAATTGACAAGGACTTTCTCTTGAATTTTTAGGCTTTATCCTTTATTCCTCCCACCTGATAGAAGCCACCATGCCTTAAGGAGAAGCGGTAACTTCGAAGTACGATCAAAATAGTAATGTTATGCCCCACTTCTTTAAATGACCATGCATGCAAAGGCAATTAATGTATGATTTTGTGTGTCATTTTATGATGAAGGTTTCGCTCTCTCTTCATGCGTTAACGGTTTGGGTTACTCGATGCTGAACCCAATAGGACTGCCAAAATAAGCTGAAGGTTTTTTGGAATCTCGTCTTTAGGTATGGACCTGCTTAACACATTGTGGTGTATTATTAAAGACGCCAAGGAAATGATAACCAACCTCGTTTACTTTGTAGGCTGCCCAACCTACTGTGAAAGAAAATTTATTGGAATCAACCAAGAGCAGACTCTGTAGAGGCTAATAGGTAAAACCACATTGTGGCATTCCCTCATGTGTGCATAATTGTTTGTAGTGGTTTTGATGTCTTTTGTGATCCAAGTCAAGAGATGATTTAATTGTTTTCATTAAGTCTGGATTCTTGTTTGCTTTAGACGATAGCCATACGCTGTACAAACAACCTGACTATTTACGGCCACTAATCTCTTCCGGACCTGATAATCCATCTTGAAGTAGTTCCCACTTCCCTCGCCCTTGGCGATAGGTGAGAACTAGTCGTGTACTTAATGTTAGATGCTCAACACATTGTGGTGTATTATTAAAGACGCCAAGGAAATGATAACCAACCTCGTTTACTTTGTAGGCTGCCCAACCTACTGTGAAAGAAAATTTATTGGAATCAGCTAAGAGCAGACTCTGTAGAGGCTAATAGGTAAAACCCCATTGTGGCATTTCCCTAATGTGTGCATAAATATTTGTAGTGGTTTGGATGTCTTTTTTGATCCAAGTCAAGAGATGATTTAATTGTTTTCAGTAAGTCTGGTTTCTTGTTTGCTTTAGACGATAGTCATACGCTGTATAAACAACCTGACCATCTACGGCCACAAATCTCTTCCGGACCTGGTAATCCATCTTGAAGTAGTTCCCACTTCTCTCGCCCCTGGCGATAGGTGAGAACGAGTCATGTACTTAATGTTAGATGTAACAGTGTGTAATTCAGACACTGATTGACGACACGGTTTTTAATTTCTAACTGTTAACTATATTCCACCATCCATTGAAAAGATAACTGGATGTGTTGGCTTCTAATTGAGTTTTCAATTGCTCCCTAGGAGGTTGCCCGCCCACAACTTCTTTGTCCTGATGAAGACCCATTTGTAAGGAAAAGACTCCTACTGTCCTTTCGGGTCGAAACGTAGACGACTACACACCAACGACCAACTCCTGTCCCAATATAGACACTGATCGCCTTAAGGGAGTTAGGCTCCTTCTACTTGAACAAATTTGGACTCTCCATGAGCCTTGTGATGTGGCCTTTATTCTAAGGGACCACCCATATGTACTTGTTTGAATAACAATAAGATTTGTCACTGAATGACTCAGATCACTTTTATCCTATTCCCGACACTCCCTTCACTGCACCCCTCCCTGTTGTGAATGTGGGCACAAATATATTCGAAAATGTGTTATTGTCTTATAAGTTCCAATCCATTGAACAGGATATATATGCAAATTTTGAATTAAACTTCTTTTGCATTGAATAGCTTTGCTTCTTTGAATTGATTTAATATAATGGAATGTTTTTGTAAATTGTGTTGCTCTAAGTCTTAGGACCCCTTCCTTTCATTCTCTTGATAGCAGAGGGCGGTTCCCTTTTCTGTCTCCCATTTGCATACTGTAGCCTGTCAAGCTGACAGTGGTGGAGTGGAGGGAGCTTTCCGATGTAGCGTAAGTGTTCTTTTGACCAGCAACACGGCCAGTCATGCCAAACGAGTGCAAACCATGTGTTTCTTTCTGCGTTTAAAAATGCCAAAGGTGCAGGCCTCCCAAGTGTAAATGTCAGTAAGTTCAGTGAACTCGCAAAATGTGGCATGAATATTGTGCCAATAGGTGGCATGGGGAAGACAGGGCCATAGATTGCATTATAAATCCACGCTAGCCGAGTTACAACAGGGACAGCGCAGGTCAGGTAAAATCTTAATATCCCCCGCCCTACCCGCCTCCTTCCACTCCATTACCTTTAGTCCACTTCTTCTTAAAATGTCTCCTTCTCCTGCCACGCTCCTTCCCCTTTCCCCCTTCTTCTTTAAAAACTCCTCCACCTCATTCACTCGCTCCCCCTTCTCTCCTTTAACCTTACCTCACCACCATGCTCGCCTCAATACCACCCACACTCCACCCCCCCCTAGACCCCAACCGACAAACTGCCCGCACTCACCAAACACGGACCTAACTCCTGGACCATTCCAAGCTCTCCAAAAATGCCAAAAAGAATCTTAAACATAAATTTTTAAAACTCCACCCCGAAACCCTTATCGAAGACAACTATTACAGCCCCACGTCCCCAATAAAAACTAACTATATCTTCTACACCAAACGCCCCTCCAAATGGAAGACCCCTATCTGCACCACCTTCCAGTATCGAGCGCAATCAGAATCCCCCACGGTTTCAAAATTGCCACTTCTCCTTCCTCGTCCTTCCCTGGTGATGTAACTATCTCCATCTACAAAACTGGAAACATCCTGATCCAAGCCTCTGGACAGCACCTCACAATTTTTTAACTCCTCTTCTACACCCTTTTCAACCAGCTGACTCTTACCTCCCCCCCTCAACGCCCTCTCAGTCCCTCAATCCCTCAGTACACCACTCAAACACCTCAACTCCTAACCCTCTTCCAAACGAAAATCACCCTGATATAACTACTACCTTGACAGCCTCACCTGTACCCTCCCCTACTGTAATTTTACCCCCTCCACTGAGTCCAGCTTCCAGCTCCACCCATGCTCAAACCCCCTCCACCGCTCAGAGAATCACCTTACTACCCCATGACAACACTGACAGCCTTGACTCACCCCTCCCATTAACGCCCTCCTCACCCTCCACTCTGACATCATCTCCCCTTCACGCCTCCAAACCCTCCTCCATATCCCCATACCCCCACAGACCGTCCATCTCTTACACCTAACCACCTCCCCCTTACCCCTCCTCCCCTTCTTAACCACCCTGCAACAATTAAACCCCCCCACGTACCTACCCTGGCCCCTTCCTCCACAAATGGCATCTCTATGTCTACCTCACCGAAAGCCTCCACTGCCCCAATCCTGTCCCCTCTCCCTACTCTAGCTCCCCTTCACACCTACTCCCAACCCTCCTACATATCTCAGAAGCCAATGCCACACCCCCACGACACTCCCCTCCGTAATGACACTCTCCTCTCCGCAGAACCGGTTTTGCCCACCTCTCTGGAACTATACCCCCCACTCCGCTAACCCACTCCCTTAATCTCCCATATCCCCTAATGACAATCCACTTCCAACACCCCTTCACCTCAATAACACCCCTCTCACCTTTTAAACCACCCCCATTCAACCATTTCTCCCCGGGTCCTGACCTTCCCCTCATCTAACCTCTCAACCACCCACTACGCCGATACTACAACCCCTCTCACATGCTCCCATCGGCTCCATCCCCTTCACCACACCCCCTCCAAACCATTTCACATCATTAAAACACCGGACCATTCTCCCCCCCCCCTGGCCTCCCACACTCATCTAACACACAGACCTACCCACGCCACTCCCTCCGGTGAAATCACCCAAACCAAGCGGACAACCCCATCTCTCTAGTCACTCTGCCCCTAACTCCCCCTACACTCCGAGCACCCTCACATCCCTCCTTCTTAACCTCAGCCAGACACTTCGTGACTTGGACGATAATCTCGTTACCCTAACTACCGAACTTACCCTACTCAGAAAAGATTTTAAGCAATTCAAATCCTACATACCCATTTCCCACCCCTCCTGGCGCTCTCCCCTTTATACTAACCCCCGAAAACACCTAGATCCCAAACATTGGTTAACTATGCCACGCTTCTCCCGCTCCCACAGACCCATTCGAACCTCTAACACCTACTCTGCCCCTGACCTCGCTGCCCTCTGCCTCACCTACCTTAACAACCC
Organism: Lissotriton helveticus; assembly: GCF_964261635.1. Taxonomy (NCBI): domain Eukaryota; kingdom Metazoa; phylum Chordata; class Amphibia; order Caudata; family Salamandridae; genus Lissotriton; species Lissotriton helveticus. Next base: position 444,027,412 of record NC_136069.1, read on the forward strand.
CCACCTAAAGAACCCCCCCTCACACCAAAATCCCTGTTATTCTGGGGATAAGCAGAATCCCTGAGTCTCCTAACTCCCCGAGACCGCCCCCAACTCACTTGTATTCAATTACTCCCCCCCTATCGCTAAACCCAAACCCCTTTCCTGCATGCTTGTGAACTGCCGCTCAGCTGTCCTTCATGTGACTGAAATCTCTGAAACCATTCTTAATGTAGACACTGATATCCCCTTCCTCACTGAAACCTGGCTCAAAGACCACTCAACACCCATTATTGTCCTTCTGACCCCACCCGGCTACTCCATCCTCGGAAGAGATAGACCTGAACAAATAGGGGGTGGCCTAGCAATCATTTTTAAAAAAGAACTTCTAATCTCCCTTATCAATAACACTGACTACACAACCTTTGAATACTTAGGCGCCAAACTCAAAATGAAATGCTCCCCCCCATTAAGAATGCATAACATCTACCATCCTCCTGGTCAACCCCTTCCCCCTTTTGCTGAGGAATTCTCCGACCTCCTCACTAAATCTTCACTCTCCAGCTTCAAAAACCTCTTCCTTGGAGATCTCAACCTCCACCGGAACGAACCCAATGACCCGACAATCAACCTCATTACCAACCTCCTTGAGATTAGTGACCTCAAGCAACTTTTCCTCTCTCCTACCCACACTAAAGGAGCTATACTTGATGCAATCATCTCCAACCCAGACCTTACATCCATATCCAACATCATCCCCTTTGACTGGTCTGACCACCATCTCATTCTCTTCACAATATCCCCCCCAGCCCCTCCAGCCCCAATAAAAATAAATAAAGCTACAATTGTTACTAGAAATTTTAAACAAATCCCTCCTGGTGTACTAGAACAGAAACTCCATTCCCAACTCAGTCTCACCCCCCCCTCTACAAACGCTAATGACCTTACAGAGCATTTCAACAAAACTGTCATGGAGGTGTTAGACCAACTAGCCCCTCTGAAACCTAAAACATTAAAAAATGCCCCCTCTAAATCATTGTTCGCCCTAGACCTTAATATAGAAAGACGTTCGCTGAGACTGGCAGAAAGAATATGGAGACAGCACCCCTCCCCATCCCATCTGGCCCTCCTAAGAACTGCGAGATCCTTGTACAAAAAACTCATTTTCTCAGAGAAACCATCATTCTTTCGTCTTCAACTCTCTTGCACCAAAAATAGACCTAGAGAACTGTTCAACATTGCCAAAAACCAAACCAACCCTGCACCCCTAAACCCAGTGGCCTCCATTAGCAAATGTGAAGAAGTTGCCAACTTTTTCTGTGAAAAAAATCGCAAAAATAGACCGTGTTTCCTTGACGCTCCACCCTCACTCACCACTCATCCACCCCTGATTACCTCACAGCTTCCCCCTCTCCCCATAACACTTCCCTGACCCCCTCTCACCCCCTCCCTTCTCTCATCCCTCCTGAACCCTCCCCCCTTCCACTTAAAAATAACGCCTCATGGCTTAATTTTCACCCTGTATCTGAACAGGAGGTCTTCAACATTTTATCTAAAACCAAACCTTCCTTCCACACCAAAGACCCTCTCCCGTCCGCACTCATCCAAGATCTCAAACACGTCATCGTCCTCTACTGGACCAATATCATCAACACCTCATCAACTCGGGCAAATCACTCATCCCCAAAATCCTAAAGCTGACCCCAACGACCCCAATAACCTCCGCCCCATCTCCAACCTCCCCCTCCTCTCTAAAGCCCTGGAAAAATGCGCCCTTCTCCAAATGGACCAACATATTGAAACAGCGCTTCTCAATATTGTTGATGACATTCACCTAGCCCTGGACAAGGGCGAGACCTACCGACTCATCCTTCTTGACCTTTCCGCGGCATTCGATACAGTTTACCACCCAACCCTACTCAACACACTCAAAAATCACTTCGGCCTCAGTGGCACTGTCGTTAATTGGTTCACTTCCTACTTCCGGCACAGAACCCAACAGATTAAAATTCAAAACTGCCTCTCTAGCCCAACCTATGTCTCCCTTGGTGTCCCACAAGGATCCAGCCTCTCTACTGCTCTCTTTAACCTCTTTATGGAACCCTTTCCCGGATACTCAAACAAGAAAAAATCAACTACCACCTATATGCTGACGACACCCAACTGTACTATAAAACAAAATCCCATGCTGATGTCCTCCACCTCAACACGGCCTTAACCAAGATTCAAACAACAATCATCTGAAACTCAACCCGAACAAAACGAAGATCATCCTCTTCTCTCCCAAAAACAATTCGCTCTCCATCCAATCATGGATTGACGACCTTGCCGATTCGGTTAAATCACTCGGCATCGCCATCAACAATAAACTCACTCTTAATTCCCATGTCAAGAACTCAGCAAAAAGTGCACTCTTGACTCTCCAGCATCTCAAAAAAATCAAATCTTTTATCCCAGCTGAAGACTTTAAACTAATTACCCAGTCTCTTGTTCTGTCCAAAATAGACTATGGTAATGCCCTTCTCTCTGGCACCCCTAAAACCCACCTTGCCCCCATCAAATCCGTTCTCAACCTAGCCGCCAGACTAACTTCAAACTGTAGTCGCTTTGACCACATCTCCCCTGGCTTCAAGTCCCTCAATTGGCTCCCCATTGAAGGCAGATCCTCCTTTAAAATTGCCTGTTTTACTCACAAAGCCCTCTACCAGAAGACCCCATCCTACCTCCCTACTAAACTTAAAAATGCTGGCTGTGCCCGAACACTGAGAAGCACCAACACTCTTCTTCTCATACCCCCCTACTCAAGAAAGCCCGCTCCTTCTCTGGTAAGGCCCCAACCATTTTGAGTGCCCTGCCCAAAGACCTTCGTTGCTACTCCAGCTTCAAAAAAGACCTTAAAACTCATTTGCTCACGAATTTTTGAAAAAAATAAAAAAATCCCAGATACCCTCTCTGACTACCTCTCCCTCTCCTTCCTCAGACCTCTCTCCCTCCCCACTTACTCCCCCACTTTCTCCTCCCCATCTTTCTACCACCCACTACCCACTATATCTTTTGAATCTCTTGACACTCTGTTAAATTTCCTTTTTTACAATAACATTCCAGTTCCGGCAACCTGCTTCTCTATCTCTATATATATGTACCTCTAAATCACTATGGGGCATATTATCAACAACTAGCGATAATTATCGCTATGTTGGTTTAGTGGCGATATTTTTATCGCCGAGCTGCGGCGATTTTCAAGGTATATCTCCTCAGCAATAAAAATCGGCCGAAATGCATGAATATCGCTGAAAAGTCAGCGATATTCATGCATTACCGAGCTAATGCTCTTAGCCATGTTATCCACCTACCATTGGATAACATGGCTAAGAACTGCTCAGGGGCAGGTGTTAGCTTTTGGAGATATTCGCGCTTAGCGCGAATATCTCCAAAAGTTGGTAATAGGAGATAGCGATGTTAGCGACTGTTTTCAGTCGCTAACATCTTGGCACGCCCACTTTGCATGTCATTAGTGATAAATATCACTGACATGCAAAGCGGGGCCCAAGATGGTTGCTATCTCCTACTAGCTGTCGCTAACTGATGTTAGCGACAGCTAGGTAATAGGGAGATCATTTTATCTCCGCTTTCTTGGCTTTTAAAGCCAAAAAAGCGGAGATAAACCCCCTTGATAATATGCCCCTATGTTCCTTATATTCCTCCCTGTACTGTTTAATTGGTTTGAGCACCTGCATTACCCGGTTTTGTTTTAATGCCTTGATTGTTTGTATTATTTACTCCCATTGCTTATGTAAAGCAATCTGATACCCCAGGGTGGAGCTAGCACTATATAAAACCTTCAAATAAATAATAAATAATAATAAATAAGCATGGAGGAGGTTATGAAATTGAATACTTTGAAACCTGACATTTCTTGAGATGCTATGAATGAACGTCAGCATCTGTGCCCAGTCCATGTCATTTAGCACCCTTCCTATATCTTCTTCCCATGTGGTACAGAGCCGGTGTGGCTACGATTGCACTATAGAGCCAAGTGATTAAGTGACCCCCTTCTCCCATGGTGAGGAGCGCTTGCAATACTGTTTGTGTGGGGACTCTTTGTCTCTGGGCAACCATAGTATGTTTTAAGTATTACGAAGTTGGCGTTTAGTAAGAAACTGCCCAGTTGGAGGATAGAATTCAGTTTGTAGCTGTTCAAAGGAGATAAGGTGCCCATCCCGAAAACAGGTCTCCATCTATGGTCAGGGAGGAATCTCACCAGCTGCTTAAAGCAGGGGCCGTATATGTGACCGTGTATCGGGGGAGGCCATGTAGAGGAAACCTTAGGGCATGTGGAAGAACGTGTCATGTTAGAGGGCGGGTCCTTGACAAACATTGTCAGGCTACCTGTACAGCGGCAGGAAGTAGTGGCATGCTTCTCTGAGATTGTGGGTAGCTATCCACCGAGACACCTTTTGCAATTTGGCTGCTAAATAGTAAGCCTAGAAGGAAGGGGTGCCTAGTCCACCTTCGCCGGTAGGCAATTGTAACTTCTTCAAGTCAATCCGGCAGCGAACATTTCCCCAATAAGTTCAGTTAGCAGAGTGTCGAGTTCCCAATAAAAGCTGCGAGTAACTATCACCTGGAGAGTGGTGAAATAGAAGTCATAGTAGGATCATCATTTTTGGGAGTGCAATCCTCCCAGTGGCTGCCGATGGGAGCTTCTTCCACAAAACCACTAGGGGTTTATATGATGCTAGTATGGGATGCAGATTGCCATCAAAAAGTGTAGACAGGGTATAGTACATGCAAATTCCTAAGCATTGAACCACAGAGGTATGCCAGGTAAGGGGAGCTTCACTCAGAGTGATCTCTCATGGAGGCAAAGGTGTGGGCAAATGAAGGATTCATGCAAGTTAACTGTTAAGCCAGATTGTCCAGCGAATGACTGCAATGCACTTTGCATGAGGGTGAGGTCTGTGCTGGCATCGCTAAGAAACAATAAAATATACGGCTACATATAATGACACTGCTTGTGTCCTGTGTGCATGGAGGATGCCCCAGTGTAAACCAGCTCAACTGAGTTAGATGGCAAGGGGTTCCATGGCCATCACAAGGGTGAGAGAGGACACCCCTGCCGAGTGCCGCATTTACCTAAGAAGACGTTGAAGATATACCGGCCCACCCAGTCTCTCGAGAGGGGGTTGTGTCTAGGAGTCAGTTGTAGGCACGGAGGTGACAGCCCAGGGCGATACGCTCAAGGACCCGAAAAAGATAGCTCCAGTCCAAGAGTTGAATACATTCTCTAGGTCCAGGACCAGGCATGCCACAAAAGGGAACTGCCCCTGGACATGATCCCGAACGTAGAACAAGTGTTGAAGGTTAAGGGAAGTGCGACTTCTGGGGGCAAACCCATTCTGGTCCAGTTGAATAAATTCTGGTAGTACTTGGGCATATCAGTCAGATAAGAGTTTACCCAGGATTTTTTAATCTGCCTCTAAGATTGCGATTGGGTGGAGGAGGCTACATTGATAGGATCCCGGGATCCCGTTCTGGCTTGGGGATGGAAACTAGTAAAGACTCACAAAGGGAGGACGGTATTTTGCCCAGTCAAAGGCCTTGTTGTACATGCCAGCTAAGCGAGGTGCTAAGATGGTAGAGAATGTGCAGTAATATTCTACAGGGAGGCCGTCAAGGCCTGGAGTCTTATTCCTGGCCAGGTACTGGATTGCAAGTTTATGATAACACATAAGGTGTCTCATTGAATTATAGTGATCCATGGTAAAGTGAGGTGTGTTATTAAATAGTGAGCGGTTCTTTCCAGTGTTGTTAGAGATGTTGGATTAATATCTGTACCATTCTGAAAAAATGTGTTATTTACTTATTTATAAGTTTGATATAGTGTTAGCTAGACCCAAAGGTATCAGAGTGCTTTACAAGATCATGAAAGAATACAGTAAATCAGGGATGCAAAAACATATGAAGCAAGACTAAATAGTACATATCAAAGCACAATAACAAACCAAAAACAAGAGAACAATTTGAGAGGATCAATAGACAGCATTAGCAAACAAACAACTGACTATGACAGAGGGTTTAGTCCTGTACACAAGATAATAACCAAGTTCAGTAATCTAAGAATTAAAGTATTTGTTGAGGAGGCGGAGCTTCAGGTCTCCTTTGAAGCAAGGGAAGGAGGGGTTGCATTGCAGATCGCTAGGTAGAGAGTTCCATCTGGTCGGAGCATTTCCAGAAAAAGAGCAAGGCTTGGTAGGTGTTTTTTTTTAGATTGGGAGGTAGTAGCAAAAATGCGTTGGAGCTTCTCAAAGATCTAGTAATCCGTGCTTTCGTAAGCTTGTTTTCTAAGTAATTGGGTGTATGTGAAGTGCTTTGTGGCTCATACAGGCAATCTTGTAAGTACATCTATCTTCAATGGCAAGCAGTTTAGGCTCTTGAGGGCAGGAGTGATGCGTTCAAACCGTTTGATATCTGTTATGAGCTGGGCTGCCATGTTTATAACTGATCTTAGGGGTGCGAGGTGAGCTTTTGGCATCCCAGTGAGAATGACATTTCCATAGTCCAGTTTGGAGAGGACCAGAGATTGCACCACAATCTTGAAATCAATGGAGGGAATGAATGGTTTAATTTTCTTGAGGTGTTTTAGTGCATGAAGCACTCCTTTGGCTGAATTTTTGATGTGCTCTCTCATTGACATGTTGTTGTCCAGGAAGTAGCCAAGGAACTTTGCAGAGTTGGATATAATGAGAGAGCAATTTAAAGCGTTCAGGTTGCTGAGCCATCCTTGGATTGGTAGGTGGTTGCTTTTGAGGGATAAACAGAATTATCCTTCTTGGGGATGTTTGTTGCTTCTACAAAGAGACTTTGCCTTTGTTGACCCACCGCCTCACCACCTAACTCTCCGGCTGCCTGTGTTTGGAAGCACTGTGTGGAATGCTTTTTTATTGCAAATACTGGTGCAGCTTCCTCCCCCCCTGTGCCTCCTGTTCCACCTGGTTGGACTCCCTTTGTGGCTGTTGCTGTAAAGTGTGGGCATGAGCACAAGCTCCCCCCCCTCTGTGTGCAACTTGGTGCTTACCGATGCTAAATCCCTCCCCTGCTTGCCCCCCACCCCCCGCACTTGATTTTGCTGCAGTGGCTGACGCTTTCCTGGCGGTTGAGGCTGTGCATTTAGCAGTGCTGGCAGGGGTCCTTTTCAGTGGCGGCTCCTCTACAGGGGCGTTTGGGCGCCGCCCCCCTACTTTCTCGCTGTGCGAGAAGGCAGAAACAAATGGTAGTTATTACCATAATAACTACCATTTGTTTCTGCCTTCTCGCACAGCGAGATAGCAGAAGTTCCTGGTTAGGGGTGGGTGGTCCTGCTTGAGGGCAGGGGGGAGTGGCTTGTCCAAACAGTCAGGATTAACAAAAGCGGGCAAGCCACACCCCCTGCCCTCGAGAAACACCGCCCACTCTCCCTGTTCTCTCTCTATGCTGCAGCATACAGAGAGAAAATGACCCGGGTGGGCAGCGGCCTGACCAATCAAAAACACTGTGGTGGAGGGGAGGGAGGCTGCCTGCAGCCTTACTGATGACGAGCCCAGAGGAATTCAAACGCAGCGATGGCGGGAGGCGGGGGTCTCCGGGACTTCACTAAAAGCAGGCGGTAAGTTTACTTTTATTTTATTTTTATGTTTTCCTTAAACCCCCTGCCCCTCCCATCCCCTCTGCGGTATGACTACCCCATTTTCATCCCCCCACCCCCCGTAATGCCGGCCAAGACTGTTCTTTTGCCTCTGATTATTTTTCGCTGCGGTTAATATACACTGCCAGCAGTCGTGCAGCAGCTTGGTAGGCCTGTCCTCACCCACTTAGTCGTGTTTTAGGCACGTGCATGCCTGGTATAACGCTAACGCTGCACGGATACAACACTGTCCTCCTGTGGTTCAGGTGCAAAGAACTGTATAAGGTTGGTGTGGAGACTGGTTTGATTTCTCCTTGGTGCATCACCTTTTCTTCCATTTGCGCTGCTATTGGACCCTGAGGGGGACGAGGAGGGTGGGATGTCTCGGCTCTCACTGCCCCTTACATCCTTGGATCAGATGAGTTTTTCGAAGTCGCAGTGAGTTAATATTGTTTTGCAGCAAGAAACAAGTGTGTTTCTTTTATAATTTGTCACTAAATAAATTGTCATGTGGGCATGAATGTACTTCAACGGTTGTCAAAGGGTAATGTATACATTATTTGTTCGAAAATAAAATTATTTTCTACATAAATGATGAAATTGGGGGTGTTAATTGCCGATGATATTTTATACGTTTTATTTAATGTAATCTCTTCATTTGCTTCAACCCCATAATGGTAATTCCTGGTATTCTTATACACTTGAAAGGACAAGAGAGTTCACTAATTCAATGCCTTTTTGCTGAATCTGGATGTCAGACTGGCACTAGCGAGGTGGAATCTGTGCCTAGGCCATGTAAAAGTGTACTTATATCAAGTGGAGGGAGAAGGAAAAGTCTTTGATCCCTTCAATTTCCTTATTGTCAATACCAAAAATCAATGGGGGGAAAAAGGATCACTTGTCCTGAGTAACCAGGGTTTTATATTCTAATCGTTTCCTGTTCCAATAAAAAAAAAACCTGAATGAATGAATTATGGATTTGTAGAGCGCAACTAAACCCATAGGCATCAAGGCGCTAAGAGATGGTACAACTGTTTGAGAAGAGGTGGGCAGATCACAGGTAGGCTTCTCGGAAGAGCCAGGTCTTGAGTGCTTTGCGGAAAAGGGCACGAGAAGCAAGACCCTTGAGGTCGTCAGGGAGCGTGTTCCACAGTATGGGTGCGAGGGAACGGAAGGCCCCACCACCCCATCTGGCCTTGAAGACTCGGGGACAGTCAGGAGATTTTTGTTGGTAGAACGCAAAGCCCTGCCGGGGACATAATGGGACACGAGGGAACGAATGTCTTATGGCCCAGTCCCGGTTAGGGCGCGATGCGTAAGGCAGAGGGCCTTAAAGTTAATCCTGGCCTGCATGGGGAGCCAGTGCAAGTTCCTCCTCATGGCAGAGCCTGACGAGCGCTTCGGGGCATCTATGACAAAACAGGCCGCTGCATTTTGCACGATCTGAAGGCGTTGGACCAAGCCGTTGTTAATACCTAGATATAGTGCATTGCAGTAGTCCAGCCGGGAGGTTACAAGAGCCTCATTCACGTATCAATCCTCGGTTGGCGGTGTATCTGGATTCTCCGCCTTTATCTTAGTTACGTGACAGCATAATCATTGGGTTTAGTTGTATGCTTCCTCCACCAGGAGGTAACCACTGGTTAGTGCAGTAGTGATTAGAGAGAAAGGAAGTAGTGGGGTGTTTCTAAAAAAGCTAATATGTCCAGTAGACACGAGTTTTAATTAATACTAGAGAAAAAGCCTGTTTAAAATAATTGGCTTGCGTAGGAAGCTGTGTTAGGAGGCTTCCGCACTAGCTATTGTCCATAAAAAGGTCGACATGTTTCAGCCATTAAATGACAACCCCAATACAGGAAGACCTTTCTCCCCAAACCAGAGCTCAGCGATGATTTGCCGTTATAGGCTTATTCCTCTTTACTCATTCTTTGTCTTGTCAGTAGCTTTGGATTTACGTTTACTTGTTACTTTTGCTTATTTCTACAGTTTTAGTCCACACGTGGAAATACGCGCTTTTTACCAAGTTTCTAATGTCCCCAAAGTGCCCATCCAGACCTCAAACAGGAACACGACTGAAGCGTTTGTTCATAAAAAGCAGCTTTTATTCGCATTACAACCCAATGCATTTCAGGCTTAAATAGCCCTTCGTCAGGGGTCACTAAAAAAATCACAAATAAAGCTGTAGTCAGTACATATTAATATCAGAAGGCATTACAAATTGATGTACCACAAAATATGTCACCACCAAATTTCATTGAATCTCATGCCTTTCACTTGACTAACAGTTATTGTGTTTGTCACCCCATGTTAACATTCTCTATTTTGTATCAAACAGGTACCCACATTATGCCTCGGTAAAAGTTCCTCATGTTCTCACTCCAGTATTAACCCTCTAGTTCTCAGCTCTTTATGTTAATCTGCCATCCCTTTTCACGAAACTTCCAAACTGTGCTCTTTAACCTGCAGTATTTAAGCATTATTTCGTACCTGCACCAACACGCTGCTGATCTTCGAACGTCCTCGAAAGCTCAAAAAAGTGTTTAGAAGTCCCTCTCCCCACTATCCATTATACCGGATATCCTCTGTTGCTCCGCCCCGCTTAACCTGCACCTGCCTCGAGTTACGCTAAAGGCGTTCGAACATGAAAAATGAAACTCACATTCCCATAATGCATTACAAAGTGCATTATGGGAATGTGAGTTTCATTTTTCATGTTCGAATGCCTTTAGCGTAACTGGAGGCAGGTGTTTTTGAGCTTTCGAGGACGTTCGAAGATCAGCAGCGTGTTGGTACGAAATAATGCGAGAATAAGAGAATGTTAACATGGTGTGACAAACAAAATAACTGTTAGTCAAGTGAAAGGCATGAGATTCAATGAAATTTGGTGGTGACATATTTTGTGGTACATCAATTTGTAATGCCTTCTGATATTAATATGTACTGACTACGGCTTAATTTTAGATTTTTTTAGTGACCCCTGACGAAGGGCTATTTAAGCCTGAAATGCATTGGGTTGTAATGCGAATAGAAGCTGCTTTTTATGAACAAACGCTTCAGTCGTGTTCCTGTTTGAGGTCTGGATGGGCACTTTGGGGACATTAGAAACTTGGTAAAAAGCGCGTATTTCCACGTGTGGACTAAAACTGTAGAAATAAGCAAAAGTAACAAGTAAACGTAAATCCAAAGCTACTGACAAGACAAAGAATGAGTAAAGAGGAATACGCCTATAACGGCAAATCTTCGCTGTGCACTGGTTTGGGCAGAAAGGTCTTCCTGTATTGGGGTTGTTGTCTAAATCGTGTCATTTGGGCATGACACTAAGCCACGTCGCACGCAAATTGGATTATAATGGATTAAACGGAGAACCATGGTGTGCATCCCACCCCCCTATATTCAGCCATTAAATGCCCATAAGGGGTTAGGTTGGCTTTCTTCAGGACCTAATAACGATAGTGAGTAAATTAGAAAAAACAAAAAAACTGAGGAACAATCTTGTACTGTAGGTTGAATATTGGGAAATTTTCTAAATAGCTAAAGGCCTTTAAAGTATCTTGCGGTGTTTTTGTTGACACCTCTTAGGGCGTGCTGAGGGCGTTTCTCCTGTTCCTATGCAGGTCGGACACGACTTGTGCTGCCTTCTCAGACCACGGAAGCCCCGGCTCAACCAGGGAATGGGAGCCTGGGCTTGTTCACAAGGCAGACTGTAATGCAGCCTGCATGGAGAAGTGAAAGTGCGCATGACTGGCTTGGGCGGCCCGAGAGGGATGACCAAACAGTAATTTTGCACTTGAGTGGGCAAACCACTCCATCCCTGCCCTGCTCCGTGTGCTGAGCAGCCCCGCCCACCCACCCGCCTGCAAATGAAATACATCATGATAATAACTGTAAGTTATTATCATGTTATGTTTCCTTTTCTCGCACTGCTTGAAAGCAGTTGGGCAACGCTCCTCCGCCATAGCGGAGGAGCCACCCCTGAGTAAATCCTCTATCTTTTGCAGCCAGAGAAAGTGAACCAAACAACAATCTCCAGGTTAAAAGAAACTAAGCAGCAATTTGTCAGAAGACATAGCCTGACATTTGGCCTCTGTCTGTGGCACACAGCAAATATGACAGGATAAAAATAAAAGTAAAGGCATCTTTATTGCTCATTTATCTTCCTAACTACAGCATGGTTAATTTGGTGGGGCTGCAGTACACCCTGCAGTGCCTGGGAATGTGTTCTGACATTCTGTCACAGCTGCTTTCCAACTCCTGTCAAAATCAACTTTCAGACTGGTGGAAATGAGTTTGTCCATGGACTTCCCACACTACTAGGTTTTCAAGACAGTTGCCAAACTAACTTGTAGGCAAAGTAACAGTGATTTTCCTTTCATACAAGAATTTATAGTATACACATTTGAAAATCAACTTTTAGAAGTTTGAGAATGTTTCTGAAAGAAACCACTCCTTTACTCAGTCTCCTAACGGTATAGTTCATTTTTATACCATCTGTGAAAAGAGGCTTAGCCTACTGAATATATTTTCTTATTTTGTAATTTAATTTAATTTGTAATGTGAATGGGGTATGGAAGGATCCGGTTGTCCAGCACAGAGACCCCTTTCTCATTTCAGTATCTCATCAAATGTCCATTTCTCATGTGTGCTTTAATTCTGTAAAGGTATAATGAATATCTCTGAAAAGCAAGATCAATAAAAACACATACAGTGATAATTTAATAACTACTTAGCTTATAAATTAATTCAGCAACGTCATAACTGTTATCCTTGTTTCCCTCTATTATTTTGATCACTTGCTTTTATGCTTCTTGGTTTTAGTTTTAGGTTCTGAAACACATACAGGTCAATTTCCATTTTAGTTACCCTGTCCAGCTTGTTTACCTACGTAGGCCTCGACTGCATCTTGACTAATGGAGGTCCCCATCTTCCCTCTCTCAAACAATAGCCTGTCTTTCCCAATCTATGCAGAATCATTATCATGACTCCTATTAGATACAGATGACCTTATCTCTCTAAGAACTGTGAAAGCGTCAAGCCCTTTTATCAATGACACAGATACAACTAACAAGGCAACATTTGTATGGGTCAAAAATCTACTTTTCATCATGTCAAGGTGATTAAAAACACATATTGACATATAATCAAAATAGTGTAGTCTAAATTGACGCACCTTCACTTTATATGTCCATAAGGAAACACATAATCTATTTCAGACATTCTTCATCTTATAAAAACAAAAACAGAAGGGAGGGCCAAAGGGATCAATTAAAGACTCACAGATTAAATCACCTAATTCAATTTATCATTCATACAGTAATACGTAGTCTATTCGAAAAAGTGTCCTTAAATATATGGACACCACAAGTCTCAAGTGCTCGAAAAATAGAGTGCAAAAAGACCAACTTTTTGCACTCTATTTTTCGAGCACTTGAGACTAGTAGTAGTCATATATTTAAGGACAGGACCTGATTTAGATCTTGGCGGGACTTCCATTTTCTCTCCATGGTAGTGTTTACTCCTTCAAGCTGACAAATTCCAGTCCACCGTATTTAGATGTGGGCTGGCTGATCAGCGTTGGCAAACTGTTTACCATCACGTATAGGCTGTCGACTCAGCGTACTCCTCCTCTGGCTAACATTTACTCTGTTGCTTTCAGGGTGGCAGGATTGCACCAAGCATATTTCGATTTCACAGTTGTGCTGTTGTTGTTCTAGCAGTGAATTGAGAACGAAGTTTTCCCATCCCGGGACATGAATAACATTGTGCTATTCCTGTGGCAATCCAATGAAAACTAGCATTACACACCAGGGGTCGAATTATAGTGTAGGTGCATTTTCATTGTTTGTGCCAGGTGCACCTTTAAAGTGGTGCGCTTGGCACAAACAATGAAAATGCATCCTGTTATCATGAGTGCTCTGCCCCCAGGGCAGCTGCGAACACGCGGTGACTTGGTGGCAGCATATTCTTATGAAATACGGAGCGGATGCTTTTAACCCGCTCTATGTTTGACAGTGCAGAGGGCAACCGGTCTGCACTTTCAAAGGGAATTAAACATCCCCTTGCAGGTAGGTGCAGTCAGTGACTGCACCCGCCTACAAGGAGATGTCTGGGCCTGGGGGACTCCAGGAAAACGGTCACTCACACCCTTATTACCAGCAGACTCGACAACGGCAACACCCTCTATGCCGTAATCAACAAAAAACTCCTCTGACTGTTCAGAATGCCGCTGCCAGACTAATCCTCGATATCCCACAGTGCAACCACCTCACCCAACATCTCTGTGACTTCCACTGGCTCCCGGTCAAAAGAAGAATAACTTTCGAACTGCTCACACACGCCTACTTGGCCCTCCACAACATCGGACCACTATACCTCAACAAGCGCCCCTCCTTCCATACCCCCAAGAGAAACCCCCACTCCGCTGACCTCGCCCAAGCTTCTACAGGAACAGAGCGGGTGGAAGGTCCTTTTCCTACCTCGCAGCCAAGACCTGGAACGATCTCCCCCTTTACCTCTGGCGAATCCCGACACTGCACCAATTCAGGAAAGACCTCAAGACCTGGCTCTTCGAATGACCCCAATGGAGCTGCATGCACCCCTCCCCCAAAAGCCTTGAGACCCTAATGGGCGAGTAGTGTGCTTTACAAACCCTGAATGATTGATTAATTGGGGGTCAATAGAACCCTCTTTATCCCCTGCAGAGGGCTGCTCTCAGGAGGAGCACTGACTATGCGCCACCTTTTTAATGGCTCACTGTCAATGCGACTTCTGAGGGCTTCTTTGCCTTTATATCCACATCGGTAATACAGCGCGGGTGCAAAGGAATTCCCTCATTTGCCCAGGGCGGGCCCTCATGCAATTGAGGGAACGCCCCCTTGAAGACAGCGCTGGCACTATATATGCGCTAGTGCTATCGGTATTATAGAGCTGGCTGCACAAGTATCTGCGGCCTCTTCTCTAAAACCAAAGTGCCCGGGGGTGCGCAAAGCGGGCGCAAACGCCCATTGTGCCCCCCAGTTCACTTTATGTAATACAGCCCTGATGTGTTTTGGCTACTTGTTTAGGCCTGCATACTACTCTATAACACACATTCCATTTCAGACCATGATCCTTTGCCATTCCACTGCAGCAGAACTTTGTACCTGGGCACTTTTTTTGTGATGTTATGTTTTTTTTATCCCTCTGTTTCTTGTTCATTTCCTCATTTTTTCAGTTACCTTATGGGTTATTAAATTCATCTAAGTTTATCATGTCAGAATGGCAGGGAAGGACAATCCCTGTTTTACTGAGGGAGAATTGTCAACCATGGTGGATGAAATTCTTAAAGTAGAGCCACAAGCGTTTGGCGCCCAATTACAAAATAGAACTGTAGCTCAGAAAAGGCAAATGTGGGCCACAATAGATGACAGAGTGAATGCTGTAGAAAATAACCTGAGCACACAGGAGCAAATTAGGAAGAGGTAGAATGACCTGTGCAGGAGAGTATGTTCCCTGGCCTCCAAGCGCCACCTGTAACCCCAGAAGACTGGTGGTGGTACTCCCAGCCCCTGTTACAACTGTTTCCCTGGGAGGAGAAGGTATTGCAAATCCTACATCCAAACTGTCACTAACCCTAAATGTCCTTTTTGCTTTCAATTTAGCTGTTTTTGATGTGTTTTGAACCTTTTTAAAACATATATTAACATTTTTTCTCTCAATTTAGTTACATAAATTGTAGCATTATGGTTGTTTCTCTCATTTTACTAATTGTAAATATGTGTTGTCAATATGTGTGTTTTTCTTCATGTTATTTTATTCTTTTTTGCCTTGTTTCTTTGTTTTTCTGAATGCATTTTGTTGAATTAAAGATTACAGATTTCAATCTCCAATACATTCACATGATTTAATGGTGCATGTAACTGTTTTACTAGGTATATTCAACTTACAATTTTGCAAGTGTTAATGTTTAAGTGAAATGACTACCACCATCATGATGCTTTGTTTTTGTTTAGTGAAAATAATATTACAATGTTATTTTGGTCATATTTTGGTCATTCTCTCTTTTTTCCTATATGTTCGCATATATGTACAATTGTAATGTATTTATCAATCACTTTTTTATGATATGTGTTAAAATGTCATTATTTTGTTTATTTTTGTATGTTGTCACTTTCTTGTAATTTTATTGAATTAATGTTATTTATTTTCCAAATCAAAGTATGTTGACTCAGAAATGTTAATGTCTGTTATGTTGTATACTGAATTAAATTTTTTTTCAAAAGAATTGTACTTTGCAATTTTTATAGGATGACTAATGCTATTTATCCGTGGACATTGTATAATTTTCAGATTTTTACCCTGCTCAGCCTTGGAATGGTATATTTTGCATTTCTCCTCTCTACTGGGTTGTTTGGAATGTTTGCAAAATTTTAGGTATACTTCCTACTTTTTTTCCCCATTTCAGGACATCATTTTACTTGTTTTTTAGAAATAGTTTTGTCTATAATTTGAACAGTTTTTGTAGTTTATAATAATACCACTGAAAAGTATATTCATCATAATAAATCGCTTTTTCCTTTTAGGTTGCTTTTTTCCCCTACAAACTGATTTGATGCATCATCCAGATTATTATAATATTTTTGTAACCTATTTTATTATAAGTCAAACAACCAGAGTTCATGGACAACCATCTGCCATTACTACTGATGATACCTCCACTCCAGACCAGGAACAAGCCTTACGTGAGTAATCCACACCTGGTAGTCTGGATGAAGAGGAGCAGCCTGGTCCATCTGGTCTGCCTGGGCACACAGCTACAGTGAGTCTCTTTCTGCCCACACCTTAACTTCCGACCTCAGCTGTTACTACAACTCAGCCTCTCTCTACCGCCACTTCCTGCTTCCAAGGAACATCACCCCAATCGCGTACCCCCCCGCCCCCAGTGCTGGCTGTTGTTGAATCAACACCACTACCACCTCCTCCAGCCCAGTCAGGTTCTAGTGGGATATGGCACACATGATTGATTTACCCGTATGTGCAGGGCTTTTCCAGCAACATCTTCCCCTTTCTGTGGTCCAACAACATCTGGGCCTACTACGTCTGCCTCAGCCACAGAGAGGGAGACTGTGCCACAAGAGGAAACACCTGCATTCACCTCTTTTCCTGCAACTGTTGATTCAGCAGTCCCCCTCTGGAGGGGACAGTCAGCCAGACTAGCAGAAGAGGATGGCAAGACCTCCACCATCACCTGCAAGAGACGTAAAACCTAATTTCATCCAGTGTGTAACTACCATTCACTCTGTGGACTATTTTCTGGACACATTTACCCTTTTCATGCCAGCTGTATTGTGGACATTGGATTTCAAGCAATTTTGGCTCTTCAATATTAGTTTCATTCACCATGATTGACTCCTAATTTTGTTCTTAGTTTTTTTTGTAAAACCTTGTTTTTCTTCATTTTGTTTAAAAACTAAAGTAAATACAAAGACTGCTGTTGTATTTCTTTTCTCAATGTGTTAATTTTTTTCATTCTAGTATACATTTTAAAATGTAACATAAAAAAAATTATTAGTTCATAAATACATTCCATGTTGGTAATGTTTTCAATTTTTTTAAGTAGACAGAAAAGAACAAAAAACACAAATAACAAACCAACATATTTTATTAATTGGAATAAAGAAATGTTTCTTGTATTTTCCTAATACATTATAACCCATAAATATCCACAAAAATCATTCAATATTTTCATTTACGGTTCCAGGTCTTGCCGCCGTGGAAGAACGGGAGATAATCTAATAAATCTGATTAAATAGGCAAACTCTTACTGATGGATGCTTGAAAGTGTAAGTTTGCACAAGGTGTATGATGATATGATTTGTATATTAATTTTTGTAACCTGAAACCAATATATTTCAGATGACTACCAGAGGACTGTTTTGAGCCTGCCTAAAAATCAATACATGAGTGTGTTTGATGTTTTAAGGGGACAGTTTACCAAACAGGCCAAAATGATTAATTGTGTCAAGTGTTATGCTCTGTAACAACTGTGAAGGACATAAGGCCAATTACAAGTGACATAGCATAAAGTACACTTATGATTCAGTGGATGTTCCAAACATCACAAGTGTTTGTTAGCATTATCAACAAACAATAGTGAGCATGTGATTGAATGGCTTCATTTTTGATCAAAAACATATTAAAAATGTTTTTAATCAAAAATGTAATTTATTTATGTTGAAAGTGACAGATTTGCATGTTGTCTTACTCCTTCACAAATGTGCATGTAAGCCAGTCTGTTTTTTTGAAAAATGAATTTAGTAGGCATACTTTTTTGAAAAAAACCAGATAGGAATGTGAACACATTGGTGATAGAGTAATAGATACCCAAAAAACAGCATTCATTTTTTGTCCTTTGTTATGTCCAGATTATAAATCAATAATGAACAAAAATCAATCAATCAATCCATCCGTCATTAGTAAAGCACACTACTCACCCGGGAGGGTTTCAAGGCGCTGAGAGGAAGGGGCAGCTACTGCTCGGACAGCCTGGTCTTGAGGAGTCTCCTGAAGGTCAGCAGGTCCTGGGTCTGGCGCAGCTGTGAGGGAAGGGTGTTCCAGGTCTTGGCGGCGAGGTAGGAGAAGGATCTGTCACAAGTGGTGGTTCTGCAGATGTGTGGGATGGCAGCGAGGGCGAGGTCGGCGGAATGAAGATGGCGGTTCGGGGTGTAGAAGGTGAGGCATTTGTTGAGGTATGTTGGTCTGGCGTTGTGGAGTGCTTTGTGAGCGTGGGTGAGGAGTTTGAAGTTGATCCTTTTGTTGACTGGGAGCCAGTGCAGGTCTTTCAGGTGGGCGGTGATGAGGGAGTGGCGGGATATGTTGAGGATGAGTGATGCTGAGGCGTTCTGTATTCGCTGTAGTCTTTTCAAGAGTTTGGCCGTGGTTCCTGCGTAGTGGGCGTTGCCATAGTCCAGTCTGCTACTGATAAGGGCCTGAGTGACCGTCCTTCTGGTTCCGGTGAGGATCCACCTGTAGATCTTACAGAGCATGCAGAGGGTGTTGAAGCAAGAGGAGGACACGGCGTTGACTTGCTGGGTCATAGAGAGTAATGAGTCCAGGATGATCCCCAGGTTGCATGCATGGTTGGTGGATGTGGATGCCGCTCCCAGGGTGGCTGGCCACCGGGATTCATCCCAGGCAGATGGGGAGGAGCCCAGGATTAGGACCTCTGTCTTGTCTGAGTTAAGTTTCAGGCGGCTGTTCTGCATCCAGCAGGAGACGGCCCTCATTCCTTCATGGAAGTTGGTTTTGGCGTTGGCGGGGTTCTTTGTGAGTGAGAGGATCAGCTGACTGTCGTCAGCGAAGGAGACGATGTTGAGGTTGTATGCGCGGACGATTTTGGTGAGTGAGGCCACGTAGATGTTGAAAAAGGTAGGGCTGAGGGAAGATCCATGGGGCATGGATCAGATGATCTTGGTGGCTTCGGAATGGAATGGTGGGAGGCGTACCCTCTAGGTTCTGTCACTGAGGAAGGAGCTGGTCCAGTCCAGGGCTTTGTCGCGTATTTCGGTGTTGTGAAGGCGTGTGCCAAGGGTGTGATGGCAGAGGGTGTCAAAGGTGGCCGAGAGGTCCAAGAGGATGAGGCCTACGGTTTCGCCGTTGTCCAGTAGGGTCCTGATGTCCTCTGTAACAGCGATGAGGGCGGTTTTGGTGCTGTGCTTGCTGCGGAATCCCCATTGGGACGGGTCCAGGATGTTGTTCTCCTCGAGGTAGTGGGTCAGTTGCCTGTTGACGATCCTTTTGATGACTTTCGCCGGGAACAGGAGCAGGGAATTGGGCTGGAAATGTTTGAGGTCCTTTGGGTCTGCTCTGAGTTTTTTGAGTAGGGCGTCCAGCTTTCCGGGAAGGTGACAGTCTCAAAGGAGTTGTTGATGATCTTCCGGAGCTGAGGTGCAATGATGCGGTCTGCTTTGTTGAAGATGTGGTGAGGACAGGGGTAGGATGGTGAGCCTGAGTGGATGGTGTTCATGATCTTGATGGTGTCGTCGTCGTTGACGTTGGCCCAGGAGAGCAGGCGGCTGGTGAGGCTGTCGGGTGGTGAGTGTGCGGTGTTAGTGGTTGTGGGGGGTTTGGTTGTTGAAGCTGTTGTGGATTTCAGCAATCTTGCGCTGAAAGAAGGTGGCTAGGGAGTTGCACAGGTCTTGTGAGAGCGGGATGTTGTTGGAGCTGGAGCTGGGGTGGTAGAGTTCCTTCACATTTTGAAGAACTCTTTGCTGTTGTGTGCGAAGTTGTTGATGCGATCCCTGAAGAAGGTCCTTTTGGTGGCTCTAATGAGTTGATGGTGCCTGCGGTTGGCGTTCTTTAGGGCAGCGTTGTTGTCTGGAGACCGTTCGTGGCGCCACTTTTTCTCAGGTCTTTGGCAGGTCCGCTTGAATTCCTGGAGGTCGGTGTTGAACCAGCTGGCTTTTCTGTTTGTGTGTCTGAGGGTTTTTTGTTCGCAGCGAGGGTGTTGGCGCAGTCATCAATCCATTGCCTGAGGTTGGGGGCGGCTGTGTTGGTGTTGGGGGGTCTCGGGCGAGGGTGGTGATAACCTTGTTCCAGCTGCGGTAGGGGATTTGTTGCGGGTGGTGGTGCAAGGTGGGTTTCTTGAAGGTGAAGTGAACGCAGTGATGGGTGGTCCAGTGTAGATCGGAAGGGTGGCTGAAGGAGACGTGGTTGCTAGTGGAGAGGATGAGGTCGATCATGTGTCCGGCGGTGTGGGTGAGGGTCGTGGCGAGCTGTTTGAGACTGAGGGTTGGCAAGGTTGTCGAGCAGAGAGACGGAGTTGCTGTTGTTGGCGTTCTCGAGGTGGAAAGTCTGGTCTCCGAGGATGATGTAGTCTGTGGAGGTGAGAGAGTGCATGCTAACGATGTTGGCGGTGGCCGGGGTCCGGGGGGTCTGTAAACCAGAGTACCTCTGAGGGTGATGTAGGGGTCCGTGTGGATCTGGAAGTGCAGGTGTTCGGCAGGCTTGGAGATGGCTATTCCTCCTCCAGGTCTGTTGGTGCGGTCCCTTCTGGTGATCTTGTAGCCATCAGGGATGGCTATGGTGATGTCGCATGCCAAGGAGGGGTACATCAAGGTCTCTGTTAGGAAGGTGAAATCCAGGGAGGCTGAGCCGAGAAGGTCCCAGAGTTCTATGCCGTATTTGTGGACGGAGCGGGTGTTCAGTAGTATGCATCTGAGGTGGTTGCGTTCTGCTGTGGCGGGAGGGGTGGAACGTGCAGGAGTTCAGCGGCTGGTGAAGTGGCAGCTACGACAGGTGAAGGGTCGGTGGGTGAGCTTCGGTGTGGCCTGGATGCAGTTGGATGATTGTCCGCTGTTGAGTGCGTGGAGGAAGTTGGAGTTGTAGCGGCGTCGGGGGTCGCGTTTCTCGCAAGGGCCAGGGGATCTGGTGCTGGGCGTGGACCAGGCACAGACAGGTGCAGACGGGCTTGCTTTATGCGCGCCGACCGCACAGCGGTCGCCATAAGTAGGGGCGTGACTGTAGGACAGGAGGCAGGAGCGGGGCTGAGACGGCGTGGGAGGGGCCGTGGGGCAGTAGCAGTGGGGAAAAGCTATGGGTAAATAAAGCAGGGGGCGAAGCACTAACAGTACAGTCAAGGCACTACAATCAGGTGCAATACAGAAAGGAAAACAATGCAGAGCAATGCCGTAACAAGAATACAAACGATACCATGCAGAGGATACGAGGGGAGCAGTGGTCTCCTGGAGACAGGCGGGCATGGAGTCAGGTGGGCAACAGGCACGAACCCTGCAATGTAGGGGACTCGATGCTGTGGTGGTGAGGCAGAGCTGCTGGGGAGAGTGCAGCCTGGACCAGAGGCCCTTTTGCTGATGGGATGTTCCGTCACACATATGTTGGATTATCCCATCTGGAAAACTCTATGGGCCAGATGTACGACCAATGAATTTTGCGACTTGCTAATTGTGACAAATTGCGAGTCGATGGGGTCGCAAATTGCATGCCTCATGAATATTAATGTGGCTGTCGCAATGTGCTACCCATTGGGAATGGCTGGCACTGCCAGGGATGGTGGCCTGCTGGGGTCAGCAGACCACCATGTCTGGGACTGCTTTGTCAATAAAGCAGTTTTTTGTAAAATGCAGACCATTTTCCTTAAAGGAAAATGGGATACATTTAAAAAAGAAAAATGTAACTTTTCAGTTTCATTTTTTAAGGTAGGCAGTGTGCCTGCTCTTAAAAAATATTTGTGCATCCATTCACAAAGGTGAAGGGGTCCCTTGGGGACCCCTTACCATTTGAGAGTGCCTTACCACCCTTCTGAGAAGGGTGGTAACCTGCAAGGGTTTTGCCACCGCAATTGCGGTCTCAAAACAATCATACATTGGGTAAGGACTTTCTATTAGGAAGGGAAGTCCTTGGCACTCTCCTTCCTAATAGCAAGTCGCTAACCCTATTTCGCGAGTCGCTAATAGGTTACCGACTCGCAAAATAGAATTAGCACATTGGGCTGACCTATTTCGCAGTTGCAGAGGGGCTGAAATCCCCTTTGCGACTGCAAAAAACGGTTGTGCGTCTGGCCCTGTATCAGGCACAAAAAATGACTCATTAGGAAATTCGTAGAGACGTAGCAAATAACTTGACAAGCTTGTTAGCATCAAGGGAACCTAAGGGCATCAAATGGTTTGATGCCAAGTGTACAAGGGCCCAGAAGGACCTGAAGAAGGCTCTACATACCAGCCCACGAGATCAAGCTCTTCTTAGGAATGCAAGGCAGTCCTATAAGCTTATAGTTACACAGAGGAAACATGATTTAAGGAAAAGGGCTTGGGAGGACCTAGAGAGAGCAGGTGCGCTAAGGGACTCTAAAAGCTTCTGGGAGATAGTAAATCGGCCCTTGTTCTCCGAAGACTCAAGTGCCATGGATACTTTAATACCAGGCGATATTTGAGAATCCCATTATACAAAAATATTTAATCCGCACGGCATTACTAACTTGGAAATAGGTCAGGAGGTCCCATATGACATATTATCTGCTGAACTTCTGAGCTCCTCGCTCCTTGTGAGCGAGGTGGAGGAGGCTCTCAACAAAGGTATATCTTTAAAAGCCCCTGGCCCGGTTGGGGTGCCCCTCGATTTATTTAAGAGTAACCATCAACTTTGGGCACCCCTCCTGACAAATGTCTTTAGAGCTGTAATATCTGGTCCAATCCCAGTATCATGGAAAGAGGCCATAGTGGTCCCTGTGTATAAAAAGGGAAAGAAGGAGGATCCTTCTTGTTATAGTCCCATTTCTTTAATTGATGCCACGGTCAAGGTGCTAGGGAGGGTGATCTTAGCGCGTCTTGAGACGTTGGCAGATTCCAAAGGTATGATATCCCAAACCCAATATGGCTTCGGAAGAGGCATGGGGACAAATGAACAGTCCCTAAATCTAGCACTGATCATGGGCAAGTACATGAAGGCAAAGAAGGGGTCCCTACACCTTGCCTTCATGGACTTGTCCAGTGCCTTTGACACAGTCAATAGGGGTAGACTGTGGGACATGATAGGGGTCATGGGTTTTGAGGAATCCGTGGTCACTTTATTACGTAGGCTGCATGCATCCACCACAGTGTCTATACGATATGGTCCAGGGTGTGAAAAAACGGGGCCCATTATCTCTATGGAGGGAGTACGTCAGGGGTGTATACTGGCCCCCTTCCTCTTCCTCTTGTACACTAACGGCCGTGAATCTGCCCTGAAAAGCGAGGAGTTAGATCTGCCAAGAATAGGAGGGAAAGTAATTCCGTTGTTGTCATATGCGGATGACACGGTTTTAATGTCCTTAACCGCTAACAGCCTACAGAAGTCATTGAACGTTTTTAATAAATTTATGTCAGCCTTGGATCTAAAGGTAAATTTCAATAAATCTTATATTATGGTCTGTGGTCCTAGTCAGACCAAATCAAGAAAGTTTATGGTAAATGATAAGAAAATTGACAAGGTTTCAAATTTTAACCATTTGGGGAATGTTTTTAATGAGAAATTGAATTGGGCACAGCTTATCACATCCAGGGTCCAGAACACTAGCCGTGCAGTGGAGGGACTCTTCCGCTTTGTGAGTAAATTGGGCCATAAGCCGGTAGTGGAACTGATAACCTTATATAGATCAAAATGTTTGTCTATTGCCACATATGGGGCGGGAGTATGGGGATACTATCAAAGCACAACACTCCAGATATTAGAGAATAAGTTCCTAAAGAGACTACTGATGATCCCCCAAAGTGCCCCTTCAGCATTTTGTCATACTGAGCTAGGGGTTGATTTTATTGCGGATCAGATTAATATTGCCCCATTAATCCTCTGGGCGAAAGTTTGGCGGTCAGAAGACTTAACGCTAACAAAAGAGATTGTCAGGGAATGCATGATGTTGGACAATGCCGAGGCCATTCCTTGGCTCAGTTAGGTAAAGGGAAAGTTCAAAGAAATAGGCCTTGGGCATTATTATGACAATACGGACAGCATAGACTCAAACGCGAAACAAACCATTAAAAATGCATTCTGCAATGAGCATGATAAACCCAGGAGGATAGTTGGGCTGCAACCATACATTAACCAGCGCTTTTTGCATCCCCAATTTTACCTGTCCTTCACCCTTAACACACATTTTAGATTTTTCTTGACTAGATTTCGGCTCTGTACTTTACACTTTTTATTGGCCTTCCCCAAACAGGCCGGTTGGTGCAATAACCTCTCTCCTTGTCCGTGCGACAATTCAACAAAACAAAGCACCTTGCACCTTATTCTATTCTGTGCACTTTATAGGGATCCAAGGGCCCGGTTACTTATTCCTTTTTAAAAAAAAGCTCGTCCTTGTAACTACCATGAGGGTTTTAATCTTTTATTATCCTTATCGAATGAAGCAATTTGTACTGTAGTCATACATTTTATCAGGAACGCTTTCATAATAAGGAAACGGTATGAATCATAAACAAAACTGACGTCTCCCATTTATATTTGTAGAATTTTAGAGTTCTGTTTTCTAATAATTCTATGAGAAATTGTGGTTTATTTGAGTCAAATAACATTTTATTGTATTAACTTGACATTAGGTATTTGCATATATTGTGTACGAATGTCCTACTTTTATGGTTTATTTAAATCGAATAAAGTTATTTGACTGACTGACTCATTAGGAAATTTTAGAAATGCATTCAGGGCTATTCTTTTTCATATTGTAATATACATGAATGACTGTATTTTAAATTTAGTGTAATGTTGTACCAATTTCTGACTGAATTGAAAGTCAGTTTATTTATGTAATCATTTTCACTATAATAAAATGTACTTAAGATATTTTGGAGTCAATTTGATTTTTTTTTAGCTCTGTTCTAAAGTGGACTAAAAATGTATCAAGCCTTATGTATTTACTTATGTTGTAGAAGTAATTTGAAACTGTCAAAACAAATATTTATTTAAGTTTTTACATTGTGAAATGCCTAAACAAATTAAACAGGCTTTCAGTATCTAGAAATACTGGTACAACATTGTAGTACATATTGATATACATTGCTTCATATTTTTACTTTTAAAATAAAAAAAGTTCTGTTTTTTTGCCTTGTACACAGAATGTACAAAGGTATTTTTGCTTTATTTTTCTTTTTGTTACATAAATTGACTATTCAAAACAAAAAATCAGAACCATTCAGCTTGTGCCTCAACTCAGATGCCTTCTTCAATCCAAATCCCACCCCAAGCCCAAGCACACTCACGTCTTTGCAGGCACCCACTCTGACACATAAACACAAACATAAAAAGAAACACAAAGAAACACCCAAACAACATACATACACTATTGACACTACACCCCCAGCACTCCACTCACCACCCGTAGGACGTCTCCTCCATTGGGAGGTTTTGCTCTTTTTGGGCACTGGGGATCTTCCTTGTAGTGCCCATACTCAAAGCACTCATAAAACTTTGGAGCTTTTGTCTGCCTCTTGTCAAGGAGGCTCTTTTTCTGGTGGCCGAATTGGGAATTGGACCCTGTGAGTTATTTTGGAGACCTTAAGAGAACTCTTTTTTATCTCCCCTCTCTTTTTTCTGATGGGAACCCTGAACACCCTTTTGGAAGTCCCCCCCAGATACCTTCTTAGACACTCTGGTGCTGCTCCAGATATCTGCATCCTTAGCAAGCTTCCTGGGGGCAGTAAGCTTGCTATCAACCAGATGTTGGCACATCTTGGTAAAAAAATAATAAACATGTGCTCCCTTAAAATCAAATTGAACAGCTCTGAATAATCATCAACCTTGCTGCCCCTCAATCAGCCATTCAGTGCCATGCTGGTATAATCTAAGAAATCAACCCATATCTGTGATGATATCTTGTGGCTGCCCCGAAATCTTTACCTTTACTTCTCAGGTGCCAGTCCGAACTTGTACCAGTAACTGGCGGGGGGGGGGAATTCAGTGAGGTTACCCTCTTGTCCCTGGACAACTAGGGATTTTTCCAACAATCTATTTGCCATCAAATACTGCAAAGTATAGGCAATGGGTTACCATCAATGGTCAAGTTATGGAGGCAGTGAGGGACACAGATACCAGTAAGACTGGTAAGGAGTCAGCTGGTTTTCCATTTGAGTGTAGGTGGTTAGGTCTTCTGAAAGTTGCAGTTGAGCTCTGCCATGCCTGTGGACTGTTTGTTAAGTATTGACCTGGAGAAGATTACCTGGACAGAAGTGGAGCTCAAGGCACACATAGAAATGTTAGGTTTGCCTGATGGATTTGTGCAACCACCAGATCCATGCCTGCCCAGGATGGGCCCATGAAAAGGGCCCAGCTAGCTGCGAAGAAGGAGAAAGGCAAGATGTGTGGGAAACACCCCCTGAGTGTCTCTTTGTTGAGGTGGTTGAGGCACCTGGGGTGGCCACCCTGGAGTCACCTGAAGAGGGTATTGCCCCACTTGGTGACCTGCCACAGCTTGCTGGATGGAAAGTGGAAGGAGGAAACACCAAGGAGGAGTTTTGTAGGGCACAGAGAAATTGCCTAACCATGGAGAGCATGAGGCAACAGGCTGAAGCCTATGCAGCTGATGATAGCCTTGGAAGTCATCACATTTATTGGGAGGACAACCTCCTTTACAGTGAGCCTAAGGACCCTGTGCATGGAAAACAAGAGCCCTGGTGGTCCCCCAATGCTACAGGGCCTTCCTACTGGAGCTGGCTCATGATATACCTCTGTCAGGACACCTGGGCAAAGACTAGACCTTTACAAGGCTTGTCTCCCACTTTTATTGGCCTATTATCAAGAATTCCTCAGATGCTTTCTGTAGGACATATGTGACCTGCCAGGCCATTGGTAAGACAGGGCGGAGGCTAAACACCCCCCTAATCCCTTGCCTTCCATTAGCACACACTTTGAAAAGGTGGTCATTTACATTGTAGGGCCTATAGATCCACAGACATCTTCAGGCAACAAGTTTATCCTGGTTCTGGTGGATCATGCCACAAGGTACCCAGAGGCCATCCCTCTGAGGACTTCCCTGCACCTGAAGTAGCTAAGGCCCTTGCAAAACATTCAGAATGCCTCTGCCAGACTCATTCTGAACATCTCTCACTGCAGCCACATCAACAGCCACCTGAGAGACCTCCACTGGCTCCCATTCAACAAAAGAATCACCTTCAAACTTCTTATACACACCTGCACAGCACTACACGATGTGGGACCTGTATACCTCGCATGCCACATGCCCACCAGAGACCTCCGCTCCACCCAAATAGGCCTGGCTACCGTCCCACCTATCTGCAGGACCACAGCCTGTGGAAGGTCCTTCTCCTACCTCGCATCTGGAATACCCTGCCTCTCCACCTCAGGCACTCACCATCAACGCGCCAATTCAGGAAGGACCTCAAGAACTGGCTATTCGACTAAACAACAGCTCCTTCAATGGACCAGCCTCTCCTCCCAACTCTTTGAGACCCTTATTGGTGAGTAGTCGTGCTTTACAAGCCACCTGATTGATTGGTTGATTGATTGATGGGGAGTTTTACTAGAGTGGGTTTCCCCAAGGAAGTAATGTCTGACAGAGGCACCAACTTCATGTCTGCTTATGTGCAGTCAATGTGGAAGAAGTGTGGAGTAACATACACGTTTTCCACCCCCTACCTACCAGAAACCAATAGGCATGTTGCAAAGCTCAACAAGAATGATCTAAGGCCTGCCTGAAGACTTGAGGCATAAGTGGACCGTCCTCTTGCTATGCATTTTCTTTGGTTACAGCGAGGTGCCACAAAAGGAAGTGGGCTTCAGCCGCTTTGAGCATCTGTATGGACATCATGTAAGAGGATCTCTGAGTTTGGTGAAAGAAGGGTGGGAGCAAGCTCACAGGAAAATCCCCCAGGATAAAGGTACATCGATGCTTGCCTTCAGAAGCCAAATGGCTAAGTTGTGGAAGCAAGCTTCTGACAACTTAGAAGCCAGACAGGAAGTGATGGAGCCGTGGTATGACCAAAATGCAATCCCTGGGCATAAAGTGTGGGTGATGATTGATGATACCTTTGGAGCCCATAACCCTCCAAGACTGTTGGACAGGGCCTTAGGAGACTGTTGAGCATAAGAGTAAAGTCACCTACCTGGTGGACCTCAAGACCCCAGACAACCCCACATGGTGATCCATATCAATTGTCTCAAACCACATTTTTAGAGGTCCGAACTCACCATGCTGTTGGTAACAGATGGAGAGGAGGACGAGGAGAGTGAATTTTGACCTTACCTCTTAGTCTCCAAGGAGAAAGATGGATCAGTGGAAGGTGTGAACCTGTCCACCCAGTCTGAGTCCTGAACAGCAGAGGGACTGCCACCAGTTGCTGGGGCAGTACTCCTCTCTGCTTTCCTTTATCCCTGGAACTACCCACCTGCGTACCCATGATGTGGACACAGGCGATATCCTCCTTGTCAAGAAATATCTCACAGGCTGTCTGACAAGGTGAGGGCCAGCATTAAAGGTAAAGTTTCTAAATTGTTGGAATTGGGGGTGATAGAACCCTCCAGTAGCCCCATGTCCAGTCCTGTGCATCTGGTACCAAACAAATCCCCACTGGCCACTAGGTGTGGGCAGAACTCGCAAAGTTTCACTCCGAGGAATTCCTCAGAGTTACATGAAAACACCATGATATTCCGTAGAGTGCAGCGAATATGCAGAAATCGACAAGTCACACCGTTCATGCTGAGTTTTAACACCAACAGCTTGTTCTTCGTTGCAACGTCGGTGCACAGCACCACCCTGTGCACCAGAGGATGCTGCTTCTTTGCTGTCGCTTAATCACTGTGAATGGTCGCGACTGTCAGCGTTGAGAACATCTTGCTGGGTGTCCTCCTGGCACCCAAAATTTGGGCTAGGTGTGTCTGAGTGCTCATCTGCATACTGATGGCTCATCTTGGGCAGGATGGGAAGGAGGTGCTGGCACTTTAACCTGAAAAGGCAGTGTTTTATGCCCACACAGAGGATTGATTACCCCCCTGTAGTGAGTGAGTCTGGGCTAGAAAGAAAGGACCTATGTAAACTTTAAAGACCCTTATTTTAAGTTACCCCCACTTCAAAGGCAAATCTGGGTATAAATGCTAGGTCTCTGACTCCACCAAACCAGACAGTTCTGGACCTGCAAAGAACATCTGTCAGAAGAACTCCTGTGCTGCTACAAAGACTGTCACCCTGATGGACTACTGCTCTGGATGAACGGCTTTTCTGCTGTGCTGCCCTGCTGCTCTCTGACCCTGCTGAGACTCTGCCTTGTACCCAGAGTGATCTTCAAGGGCTTGTTGGCATGCCTCTTGTTTATTGAGACTCAGGGATATCAAAGTCTCAACACCTGCTCCATTGCCTGGTCCAATGGAATTGGAACAAAAGGGGGTGGTGATGGACGGAGCATCTGAATCAATCAAACACTCACACCCAGTCAAAATATCTGGTTTTAATCCATCACCGTTCTTTAGCCCACTCTGCCACCCCAGTTCAGACATGGCTATATGCAAATCAGTCTGACCCTGTGCCTCATGGGAACAGTCCAGCCCGAACTGCCAAGCCATGCCTTCCCTGGACCGGAAACAAGCTTCCGAGGACCAGTTTCTGGCATTCCAGCCGTCTTCAGCCCGGCTTGCTTGAATCCAGTGGCAAAGTGAGCAAGGGACTCATGTCTGAGCATACCCTGCCACACTTACGGCGGCCAAAAGCGGTACAAAAGGGGGTGGTGATGGACGTAGCATCTGAATCAATCAAACACTCACACCCAGTCAAAAGATCTGGGTTTAATCCATCACCGTTCTTTAGCCCAGTCTGCCATCTCAGTTCAGACATGGATATATGCAAATCAGTCTGACCCTGTGCCTCATGGGAACAGTCCAGCCTGAACTGCCAAGCCATGCCTTCCCTGGACCGGAAACAAGCTTCCCAGGACCGGTTTCTGGCATTCCAGCGTCTTAAGCCCGGGTCCAGATGTGGCAGAGTGGGCTAAAGAATGGTGATTGATTAAACCCAGATCTTTTGACTGGGTGTGAGTGTTTGATTGATTCAGATGCTCCGTCCATCACCACCCCCTTTTGTACCGCTTTTGGCCGCCATAAGTGTGGCAGGGTATGCTCAGACATGAGTCCCTTGCTCACTTTGCCACTGGATTCAAGCAAGCCGGGCTGAAGACGGCTGGAATGCCAGAAACCGGTCCTCGGAAGCTTGTTTCCATTCCAGGGAAGGCATGGCTTGGCAGTTCGGGCTGGACTGTTCCCATGAGGCACAGGGTCAGACTGATTTGCATATAGCCATGTCTGAACTGGGGTGGCAGAGTGGGCTAATGAATGGTGATGGATTAAACCCAGATCTTTTGACTGGGTGTGAGTGTTTGATTGATTCAGATGCTCCGTCCATCACCACCCCCTTTCGTACCGCTTTTGGCCGCCATAAGTGTAGCAGGGTATGCTCAGACGTGAGTCCCTTGCTCACTTTGCCACTGGATTCAAGCAAGCAGGGCTGAAGACGGCTGGAATGCCAGAAACCGGTCCTCGGAAGCTTGTTTCCTGTCCAGGGAAGGCATGGCTTGGCAGTTCGGGCTGGACTGTTCCCATGAGGCTCAGGGTCAGACTGATTTGCATATAGCCATGTCTGAACTGGGGTGGCAGAGTGGGCTAAAGAATGGTGATGGATTAAACCCAGATCTTTTGACTCGGTGTGAGTGTTTGATTGATTCAGATGCTCCGTCCATCACCCCCTCCTTTTGTACCACCAATGGAATTGGACCCAGGTGATTGTGCCGCTAAAACTGATGCATCTCCTGTCTGCTAGTAGCAGAACAGGTGCATTGATCCTGTTGTGGGAACAGAATTGCTGCATCGCAGTGGGAACCAGTGCATTGCCAAAAATAACCAATGGATCGGTACGCACGCATTGCCATTGCTGCAGTGTGGAAATATCAACGCAGCACCTCAATGGCATGGAGAAACCCAGTGCTTCATCTACGGAACCAACGCCTCTCAGCTCACGCATAGTCTTCAGAACTTGCGTTTGGCTATCTTTGTATGAAGAAAATCAACGCAGCACCTCATCTTCGGGGTCAACACCGACGCATCACTTGGCTACACCCCGCATCTCGCTGTCGGGACCAGTATCAAGGTACTTTGTTCAGTGGAGTTGCATAGTATCAAAGCTCACATGAAGTTTCCAGAGTAATGTGAGACATGAGACTGTGGATTATATCTCCACTTCCCGCTATCACCTAGCCTGCCCAATAAAGCCAAAGCAAACCAGTGTACAGGGTGCAGAGGGGAAACACGAGCAGGAACAAAAAGAAGAAGGTTCTTTGGTTTGACCCGGATCACCAAATTTCATCACTGGACAGGTACATGACCTGATAAGCAAGGCATTAGAGTAAGACTCTACTTAAGATAGAGAGAAACAAGTTTGTAAAACATTATCTAACACATATGTAACTTTTCTATACCTGATGCTTTCCCATCTTCCACTAGCAGCCAAAATAAGGTTTTCAGGAATCAATGAGCAATTCTGCATGGGAAACAGCAATCAGAAATATCACAATGTTTACCCCATCCCTTTGTGCGCAATGTAGAGATACATATGTAATGTGCTTACCATGAATAGGAACATAGAAAAGGAATTTTAGCCCATAAGTGACAGCCTAGTCATAAACCCGAAGGGAAGTTTTGAGTAAGCAACACATAAAAATAAAAATGCAAAAAATTTGCATGCTAAGGTATTTCCTATTTCCATAAATATTCAGGAATCTAATGTATTGACTGCTATACTTCAGCACAGCAAACAGCAATATAACGATGAGGAATGCAGATGTCTATTTCAATTATGGAGACCCTATCAGATAAGTATTTCCAGATATTTCTCTGTAAGTATTAATCAAGCATCTAAGGGCAAGCACGTTACTGCCTTGTCTACGCGATGCTTTTCAGTTTTCTTTTCTTTTTTTTTGTTATGCAGGATAGCTCCCCACAGTGCCACCGAGTAGATGTGAAGACACCGACCGATAACTCGACGCTAGGAAACAGGAACCAATTGTGCTGCGGGACCCAGAAGCAGGTGAGTGACCCCGGACGCGAAGGAGACGCTCGCATGAACTAGAAAGCAAAGTGCTCCTTCTGTCCCGACGCATTCTTTTAGCCTTGCATGGCTCTCTTCCAGCCGCAACTAGCAGCCCGGATGGAGTATTCTCAACAGTACACCCTCCCAAGAGTGCCCCCAACCGGTTTGGGTTCCAGGGCTAACATCTGTGAAAAAGACGTACCAAATGAAGGGCATGGACATGTCCCACAGGCTCCCAAGTGCGATCCTCAGGTCCATAGCCCTTTCAATTTATCGGATACTGTAGTCTACCCTGTACCCGTCTAGAATGCACAATAGCTCCTACTTCATATCCTTGTTTGTCTTCCAAATTGACAGGAGCAGGATTTATTGGCAACACAGTTTTCTGTGCAACGGGCTTCAGTAGTGACACGTGAAAGACGGGGTGTATCTTCAGAGTCATAGTGAGGGAGTTTAAGTTTCATGGCTACAGGGTTTATTATCTTTATGATTTTATAGGGACCTATAAAACGAGGTTTGAATTTCCGAGCCCCTTTTATTGTGATGCGGTAAGTGGACTACCAGACCGACTATATACTTGCCCGACGCAGCTCGCTACAGCAAGTGCAGAAGGAAGGCGACACTCCAGCTGATGCACTGATCAATAGACTGCCTTTCTCTCGCCGAGAATCTAGCTCCAGTGATTCCAAGCTCTCCTTGCGGGGTGTTGGGAAATCAAGTCCAGAGACAGAGATACCAGACCTCCTTCATTCCAAACCAAGGTATGGAGCTGATTAGAACCTAGAGAAACCTTTGGTAGATTCTTGGCAAAAACAACTAAACATATGCTACACAATACTTACTTCTTTCCGCGTACAGACTTAGGTTAGGTACATTGGGGTAGGCGTATTTAGAAGCACCAGTTGAGTATTTTAGTCAATGTTATTTATGTATGTATTTTTATATGGCTAAGAAACCATACAATGCTTTTACAGTATTATTTTATAATGCTCTTCTCGCTGTACGCATTATACTTTGCAGTCTGCTTAACGATTGTAGCAGTTCACTTCTCTTGTATGAGAAAGAAGACTGTTCAATAAATCTTTTTATTGAAAACGCCTGTCTCTCTATTCCTCTACAACTCTGTTGAAACAAAGCATGCATGATTGACTGAGTGAAATACTTATCTATTGTTTCCGCGACTCTAAAAATATATTTCTTATTCTTGGGAAACAAAGTTGTCATGTTTATGCGGTTGTCAGAACCTAATCCCTTCTTGTGAATTCGAAAAAGTTTCTAGTGACCTCTGAGCTAGTTGGCACTCACTATTAAATTTAGTATATTCGATAGAGACCTAGTCGACCTCAGTCCTACATCTATTCTATAGGATATATTAGACAAATGCGCAGAGCCTATGGGGAATATAGGAACTACACTACATGGCGCCCAACGTTTGGTAAGGCACTAATTTAACACTAGATAATAAAGTAACTCAGTCGTGCTTTTCTCAGAGACCCCTTTTCCCGTAAAATACTCCAATAGATGTCTGAAGTGGGTAAAGGGATAAATATCCGCCATAGCCGAGTAGGACGTGAATCCTATGTATTAGTCTTTGGTTCATTTCAACGTTGAAGGATATAGAGTTCCAAAATATTGTGCACCTTATCTTTGTTTCCTTGAAACTTGCTCTGCAAACTTTCATTAAACAAAAATGCCGGATAGCGACACCGAGAACGGTGAAGCTATAGGCAGCAATGCTGTACAAGCTTTAAACTTTACAGGTCTCCAAGAGACCGACGCGGATGCTATAAGCATTGCAGAAACTTTAAGGAAAGCCATCACTATGAAACTTATAAGAAATGGCCTATCATTTAGAGGTGGTAGGGTCGTTTTTGTGATAGAGGCACACAAATATCATCAGACAGAGGATTCTATTCATGGATAGTCTTCCCTGAAGCAAATCCAAGAACAAAAGTGTTTCACTTCTACAAAGAAGATGAAGCTCCAGAGAAATAGATTCCTTTCGAGGATGTTGAAATTCCACTAACATACCAAGAGCATGCGTTCTGGTTTAAAGGCGCCCTAAAACATACACATCACTTTACCAGGCTCAGTCCACTAGGAAGACCAGGAGCAGCATGGCCGGTATTATCCATCTATACACCACATCCTGCCATTGAAATGATGACAGATGCGGAACTATTAGTTCAAATAAAAGAGCTAATTAAAATCACAAGACATTTGGTTCAATACGTCATGCGGACCTTTACTGTCCAAACAGCAATAAGGATTCCACAACACACCCCTTATCAGGGGAACACAAATAAAATTACACCACAGACTATACAATCATTCATTGGCAAATTACCCGCAAAACGGGAACAAATTCCATTCTGGATAGCTCAAAAAATTACTCAAATTGAGGCAGTATTACCTGATACTACTCCTCATGAGAAACATAGGATTCTAACAATCTGTTTACCAATGGGGATCGCACCACACCTGGAAGACTGCGACACTTGGGGTACGGTCTTTGCTGCAATCTACACCAAAACACATAGTGTTCTGTCTATGGCGGTAATACCAGACGTCCTGAAACAGATTCAAAATGAATACGGGGTAGAACCTGCTTTAAATCTGGGTATGAAACTACTGAAACATTTCAAACAGGTCTCAACAATAATTTTAGCTAAGATTAAAGGTGAAGCAGCATCTGTGGCGATCCGCCAAAAGTTACGAGAATTTGATGTAACTGAGCAACCATATGAACTGGCCAGAGTAATTGAAAAATCCTATGAAGAACTAGGTAGACACAGTTTGAGTGATAAACCAGTAAAACCCCAACTGACTGAAAGTCCTGAAAAGGTCTTTATTAAAAACACTCCTAATCCTCCCAAAAAGAAGTGGGAGAACATTAAACAAACTTCTAAATAGAAGCGTTCTCAATCCCAAGGCAGGTCTCCTCAAAAGGAGCCCTCTGAAAGGAGGTATAACCTCAGGAATAGGGATAATTTGAGAAAACCTGATAGATATCAAGATACTGATACACGTTCCTCTCGTACCTTTCAGACTTCCTCACAGAAATCCAAAAGAAGAGGACGATCAGAACAAAAGGAAGAACGTGTGAAGTCCAAAGACCACCAGCACGTTCCAAAAAATAAGAAAACTCAATTCACCAAAAAGAAGATAGCAGGTCTAAAAAGCAGACATGCCGAGGATCTTGAGGACACAACTCAAGAATGGGGAACGGGCTCAAACGATGTTGGACAGCGCAGCAGAACTCACCCTAGCTTGCAAGAACTTGAAGGATTATCTGGAGACAGTGGACTTGAATGAGTACATCCAAGTTGAAACTGCAGATACCAGGGTTAGTGTCCCACATAAGTTATATGAAGTAACACTCCAGATGGAGGGGGACATAACTAGAAAAATAAGAGCACTCTTTTGGGAGAAGCTCTCTCAGGGTTATGGGATACCAAAGGGGATGATGGACCGAGTGCTTGAGCAAATGAAACACTCACCCCCAGTCAACTGATCTGGGTTAAATCATCAATCGGCAAGACAAAAGGACAGACCCTATTGGGTTGTGTTACTATATCAAAGACAACCCCAAAACACATACTTCTAGGAAGAACACACTTGTAATGATCTATCTCTAAGTTGTTATCATTTTTTAGCTCACTCCACCACCCCAGTTCAGACATGGCCATATGCAAATCAGTCTGACCCTGTGCCTCATGGGAACAGTCCAGCCCGAACTGCCAAGCCATGTCTTCCCTGGACCAGAAATAAGCATCCTGGGACCGGTTTCGGAATCATAATCCTCATCAGCCAGGCTATCTTGAATCCAGTGGTAGAGTGAGCAAGGGACCCACGTCTGGGCATACTCTGCCAACTCAGGGCGAACAAAGCGATACCAAAGGAGATGATGGACGGAGTGCTTGAGCAAATCAAACACTCACCCCCAGTCAACTGATCTGGGTTAAATCACCATCATTTTTTAGCTCACTCCACCACCCCAGTTCAGACATGGCCATATGTAAATCAGTCTGACCCTGTGCTTCATGGGAACAGCCCAGCCCGAACTGCCAAGCCATGTCTTCACTGGACCGGAAACAAGCATCCTGGGACCGGTTTCGGATTCATAATCCTCATCAGCCAGGCTATCTTAACTGCAGTGGTAGAGTGAGCAAGGGACCCACTTCTGGGCATACACTGCCAACTCAGGGCCAACAAAGCGATACCAAAGGGGATGATGGATGGAGTGCTTGAGCAAATCAAACACTCACCCCCAGTTAACTGATCTGGGTTTAATTCATCATCATTTTTTAGCTCACTCCACCACCCCAGTTCAGACATGGCCATATGCAAATCAGTCTGACCCTGTGCCTCATGGGAACAGTCCAGCCCGAACTGCCTAGCCATGTCTTCCCTGGACCGGAAACAAGCATCCTGGGACCAGGTTCGGTATTATAATCCTCATCAGCCAGGCTATCTTGAATCCAGTGGTAGAGTGAGTAAGGGACCCACGTCTGGGCATACCCTGCCAAGGTGAACAAAGCGATACCAAAGGGGATGATGGACTGAGTGCTTGAGCAAATCAAACACTCACCCCCTGTCAACTGATCTGGGTTTAATTCATCATCATTTTTTTGCTGACTCCACCACCCCAGTTCTGACATGGCCATATGCAAATCAGTCTGACCCTGTGCTACATGGGAACAGTCCAGCACTAACTGCCAAGCCATGTCTTCCCTGGACCGGAAACACGCTTCCTGGGACTGGTTTCGGATTCATAATCCTCATCAGCCAGGCTACCTTGAATCCAGTGGTAGAGTGAGCAAGGGACTCACTTCTGGGCATACACTGCCAACTCAGGGCCAACAAAGCGATACCAATGGGGATGATGGGTGGAGTGCTTGAGCGAATCAAACACTCACCCCCAGTTAACTGATCTGGGTTTATTTCATCATCATTTTTTAGCTCACTCCACCACCCCAGTTCAGACATGGCCATATGCAAATCAGTCTGACCCTGTGCCTCATGGGAACAGTCCAGCCCGAACTGCCTAGCCATGTCTTCCCTGGACTGGAAACAAGCATCCTGGGACCAGTTTCGGTATTATAATCCTCATCAGCCAGGCTATCTTGAATCCAGTGGTAGAGTGAGTAAGGGACCCACGTCTGGGCATACCCTGCCAAGGTGAACAAAGCGATACCAAAGGGGATGATGGACTAGGGGCTTGAGCAAATCAAACACTCACCCCCAGTCAACTGATCTGGGTTTAATTCATCATCATTTTTTAGCTGACTCCACCACCCCAGTTCAGACATGGCCATATGCAAATCAGTCTGACCCTGTGCTACATGGGAACAGTCCAGCACTAACTGCCAAGCCATGTCTTCCCTGGACCGGAAACAAGCTTCCTGGGACTGGTTTCGGATTCATAATCCTCATCAGCCAGGCTACCTTGAATCCAGTGGTAGAGTGAGCAAGAGACCCACATCTGGGCATACCCTGCCAACTCAGGGTGAACAAAGCGATACCAAAGGGGATGATGGACGGAGTGCGTGAGCAAATCAAACACTCACCCCCAGTCGACTGATCTGGGTTTAATCCATCATCATTTTTTAGCTCACTCCACCACCCCAGTTCAGACATGGCCCTCTCAGGGTTATGACATTCTTTTAGCTGAACAAGACTGGCCACCTGAATTTGTCAGGGAGTGCCCACATGGCGAAAACATCATTATGCCAGCTTTCTCCAACCATATTCCAATTCATAAAAAATATACCTATGCCAGGAAATGGGCAGTAACCCAGGGTCCTGCATTGTATAAAAATCATGTAGGATGGGAAGAGGATTCTCCTCAACCTAAAATCAAGTAACAAACTCAGCCAACAGCACAAAGGCAGTACCCAGCTAAGCAAGAAGCTAAAAAACAGGTCAGATTAGATCAACTTAAATACCAAGGGGTGATTGAAACATGCACCTCATCCATGAACAATCCTTTGTTTCCTTTCTCCAAACCAGACGATACATATTGTCTAGTTTTGGATTACAGACATTTAAACTCTTGTTGCAAAACTTTTGCAGTACAAAATGCACACAGTGCAGCACTAATGAATAACATTGCGCGTAAAAAATATAAAACCACACTAGATATTTCTAACGGTTTCTTTGTCAAAACATTGCACATGAAAGTAGATATTTGACCGCTTTCTCAATCATGGGGACACAGCGTCAATTCTGTTGTCTCTCTCAGGGATTCAAGAATAGACAAGGGTTATTTTCAGCCAGAGTAACAGAGTTACTACAAACCTATGATGATGAGGCATTATCATATGTCGATAACATCTATCTAACAGACGATGACTTGGATAGGCACTTGAACAGAGTGAAGACCATTATTTTGGGATTCGCCTCTGAAGGGTATAAATTCAATTTCTAGAATTCGAGAATTGCTTATTTAAACGTCCTTTTCCTAGGATACGAGTTATCAAGTGAAGGTAAAAGTCTGGCAGCAAACTTTCTAGAGAAATGTGCACTGCTCCAACCTCCAAAAACGCTGAAAAACTTACAGTCGATTCCAGGTTTCCTACATTTCGGAAGAACTTACATTCTAAATTCCGCAGAAATGGTTAAACCTCTCTATGAATTAATCAAACCAGATTACAAAACAGTTAATTGGACACAAAAACACACAGAAATTTTGCGTTCAGTCCAATCGGACATGTTGGCAACAAAACATTTGCAAACACACGTAAACACACGCAAGTTAGTGATCCGAATCATCCCAGGAAGATGCAGATTCACGTACTTAACTTTTAATGAAGGAGAAAAAGTACCAATAGCTTACAAATCTCCATTGTACACACAAGCTGAAATGAAATTCACTTCTACAGAAAAAATTCTGACAGCGGTTCAAACTACAGTAGCAAAAGAGAGAGCCCTCGCACAGGGTAAGTGCATAATGGTCATTACTCCTCTACCTGCCTTAGAGGCACTGACGAAAGCGAGCATTACGAATGCAAAAGCTTTACATCCGAGATGGATACAATGGGTTAATTCTCTTGCTGCAACAGACGTTGAATACGTTGTTGACCCTTATTTGAAAACACAAGAATTTCTACAATATGAGCACGAATGTCCTCTGCCTACTGAGATTCTGCCTCTAGAACTGTATGAATGTATAATTTATACAGACGGATCAGCACAGCCCGCTATTGGGGGTAAACAAGCTTATAGTGCTGCGTGCGCGATCGTTAAAGGTCGCTGGCGAGATGGCAAATTCCGACCAATGGTCACTAAAACTCAATCTCTAGGAGATTGTACAGCTCAGCGAGCTGAACTACAAGCATTCAAGATGGCGCTTGAAAATACTGACCGCGAATTCTCCACACTCATAGTGTGCGATTCGAATTCCTGAGTTCAATCTTACAATGAATACTTGCAGAACTGGATTGAAAACGGTTTCAAAGATGCAAAAGGTGGCACAATCAAGCATAAGTTGCTATGGGAACAAGTTGTTCAGTTACTGCAAGAACTACAAAAGGCTCACGGGATACATACACTGAGTCATCAACGTGATGGCGTTCACGTTGCATGGAATTCATTGGCTGATGAAGCCATGAAGGCAGCTGTGAAAACGCCTTCCGTAGCTGCAATCACTCTTTCAAAAACAAAAATAGACGGCGAAATAATGCTAGCTGTCAATGCTTCAAGCAAAGACAGTGGTAAAACATTACCAAAAGGCTTTCCACTCAAATACTCATACATAACTGATGCGAATAATGTTCAGTTTGCTCAAATCCCTGGAGTGGGGGATAGAGTAATTCCAAACATGGAACATAGATTAGGACTAAATTTAGCAGCACATGAGGGGCTTGCCTCTGCACACGTAGGTGTTTCTGCTACAGTGTCGTTATTAAAACAGAGATACTGGTGGCCGCGCATGAGGAAACAAACCCGAAACTATGTTTTGGAATGTGAAATCTGCTAAAAGATGAAAGTCTCTACAGTGAAATGTCCTGCGCAGACACCCCTATTGATTTCAGACAAACCATTAGCTTGCGTTTACCTGGATCTCTGCGGTCCCTTACAGAGGGAAGATAACTATAAATATATCAAGGTCGCAGTGGTTTAATGCTCAAGATTAATTTGGATGTGGCATCAGCACTCGGCTGACGCTCGAACTGTTATAAAAGATTTGCGAGTCTTTATCGGCACATACGCAGTCGGCACGCTACATTCTAACCAGGGTCCTGCATTTAGCTCTCGAGCTTACAAAGAGGCCATGGCCAATATGGGTGTTGCATTGCGGTATTCTAGTCCATTCCATCCTGAGGGAAATTCGGTAGTGGAGAGAAAAAACTGGGACATAAAGCAATCTATAACAGCTAGGGCTCTAGGCTCGGGTGACGGGTGGGTCAAACTCTAATAAGTGTGCAACGTAGTCTTAACAATCTGCCAAGAAGTTCTCTAGGGGGTATCACTCCATATGAAATCCTTTTTGGAACTAGAATGATTGTGCAGGACCTCGATTGTCACACTTCAGTGGTAGAACAAAAACCCTCTGATATCAAAGATCGTTTGGCTGTTTTGCAGGAGTTAAATGGAATAAGATCCAGACAAAGTAACGTACTCCTGAAGCCAACAACCACTGAAGAGAAACCATCCGTCCCAGCAAGACATGTCTGGATTCCAAAGATTGGGGATCTAGTCAGAGAAAAGATCAAGGACAAGAAGGAATTTGGGCCTTCCACGGATCAAGAACAGTATTACTGCCACCCCTTGCAGGTAAAAAGGAGAACAGGTTCGTGTCCATCAAACTGGTCAAACCACATCATGTGGCCGATCATAAGTAGTAGGCCAAGTGGACTCCAAAGATGTAGAAGACGCCAGAATCTGGCTATTATCCAAGAGGTTCAAACTGAGAGACTCATCACCTTTGAAGAATCTGCAGTGCGAAAAGAAGGACTAGGCAACAAAGCCATGGAACTTGTACCTCTTGAGACCCAAATAACAGTTCGTCAAGAAACGCCTGTCTACAATGAAATAGCAACTGACTATACAAATGTAACAAGTGATCAAGTGGTTCCAGCGATTTCACCAAATCCTGATACAATCCCTACAATTGACAGAACTGCCTCTGGCTATTTCATTAACTTTGATACGTTTTCTGAGGATCCTAGCGAACCTGAAAGGACGCCAGTAAAAATAACTTTCAAAGAACAAGCAATAGAACTTTTTCATCAACTGGAAAAGACTTATCTGGTTTCACCATGGATTGAACTTCGGATTGTGTTGGGTGTACTTTTTCTTCTACTTTGGTTGACTCTTGTATTTACTTTGGGAATGCTGATAAATGGAAGATATGTTAAAAAGGACAGAGCAAGTAAGAAAATCAACTTACTCCTCAAGCCACACAAATCATCTCATCGTGAACAAAGAGACTTGTCATCAGTGAACATCACAGCCGTTCCTATACCTGGTGGTATAGCTTGGGACATAACTGAATATGACATTCTTGGTCCGGCGGAGCTGTTGAAGATTCTACACCAATTCAAGATTTCCTTGAGTGACTGTTTCATCTAGTACCTGTTCTGATGATTGGGACTTCGAGACTGTTAATATTATGATGTCGGACTTAGAAATGGCTGCAAAGTTTACAAATCATGAATACTTAGAAGGTTCATCAGATTATGAACAAATGTATTGTTATAATCACTATGGTCATCATTTCTTGCACAAATCTGCAAATCCTAGAAATGTATTTACTTATAACCAATGGGAACATTGTCCTATGCCACCAAAGGGTAGTTCAAAAACATTCTTTGGCAAATTTCATAATTTTCAGTGTATAATGTTTAAAATCCAGAATCATTTTACTTTAAAAATGTTACTAGGACATGAATGAAAAGTATGTTGACAAATACAAAGCAAATTTATTCTGCAGCCTTTTTTGCTCAGCTGTCCACATTAGATTTTGACTTTTGGAGAGACAACATTGAGACAAAAACTGTCTGGGGCACAAAAGACTGGCAAGTGCAGGGATTAGAAGCTTTATTTAGAGCCTGCATCATCCCAGAGCAAATAATGTTTTTGAATGACACTGTTCAGCAGACATCTTGTCTTGGTTTAGCCAAAATAAAAGATTTAAAGAA
The DNA here is from genome assembly GCF_964261635.1 of Lissotriton helveticus. NCBI lineage: Eukaryota > Metazoa > Chordata > Amphibia > Caudata > Salamandridae > Lissotriton > Lissotriton helveticus. Next base: position 444,069,752 of record NC_136069.1, read on the forward strand.
ACCGTCCATACCTACACCTACACCTGATAGCAATAACACTTCAGATTGGGAGGTCGACGTACATACTATTTTGCTTCAAAACAGAACAGATCCTGCTGGAAAAAATAGTTAGTCTGTCCCACAGACACAAACAACTGTTAAGATAGATTCCTGAATAAGATACAAGGGTTCACATACACTAGGTCAGATCCAAGATGTGTTCAAAGACAGCATCCAGGGATAGTAACATCAAACAGTGTAGGGAAACTGTGCCTTGAGTGGCTACACAAGTCTGCACTGAAGGAAGTAAAACAACACTTATTTTTACTTAAAGACGGCGCTGACCTGAGGGACTTCTTACTAGGACCTAAAAAACTGCGTCATAAACGTTTTATATACGCCTGTATCTATGCCATGTATAATGAAGCATGGAAGATTATGCAAGCAGAAACTGCAGAATGAATACGAGAAATTGATTGTATTAATTTAGAGAAATCTCTCTCTGTAGTTGACAAAGGGTTAATGGCTCCGTCATCCAGGATATATTCTTTGGACAGCATAGTATCCTCTGCCATAGACATAATGGAACAGTACTTGGTCATGTTGCATCATGGTCAGTCGCAATTACGTTCTATTATGCTATTAGGCTGGACGTTACAAAACCTTCGTTCAGGCTATGTGCCTTGGCGTTTAATCAACACAACGTCACTGTTTTCTGAATTTAATCTCACAGATAAAAAAATCAAATTGGCACAGAGGGGAGCAGACTATACGGTGCTGAGCATTGAAAAACTGGAAAGTTTGCCATTTACAGTCGCTAAAAAACCAGCCATTGAATGGATAATACACAGTACAATAACTCTGCCTGTTACAATTTTCCATTTTCAGTATTGCTTAAAACGTATACCAGCAGGCCTATATGAAAGGTTGGGTAAAGAATACATCAAGACATCCTAGGAATTACCTTACACACACAGATGTTGAAGTGGGGGAAAGAAGTGTTTCTTAGTGGCAATAATTGTGAAAACACACTAAGTGGTTCTCTCCTATGTCAGGGTATAAACTTACATGGGGCCTGCGATCGTTTCTCTAACAATTTATCCTGCCATCTGCAAGGTTCACCAGCTGCAGTGATTGATCCAATTTTTAGGCAACTTTCTAATGGAAGTTACATCATGTTGAATGATCACAGCTGCTGTGGCATGTTGCCAGGTTTAGCCTTTCTCGTAACTGTGTCAGCCACAATACTTGCTGTATGCAAGTATTGTTTCCAAAAACTAAGACAGACTGGGAGTTGGCTTTATGGCCTTCTCTGAACATCTCTTCTATACGAATTGATACTTTAAGCAGAATGAAAGCCATTCTTTTACAAAAAACTGTGCCATTGACCTTGGCCAAAGAAACCTATGATTTGCAAGTCGCAAGGACTTCTGCAGAGATACACACCCTATTAACTACAAACTGCCCTGTAAATTTCTCTAAAATGTTAGGTCGTATCTTAAACATGTCTGATACAAGTGGTATTGTACATGTATTTAAGACGATTTTTTCTGGACTGTTAGCACCTTTTGAAGCAGTTCTAGGAATTTTTCCAAACTTCCGGCACTCTGTGTTTGACGGACTGCCCCTCGCTTTGGGACTCGCAGCAGGGATACTATTTGTGCTCCTTTTGCTCCGATATGGCAAGCCAAATCACAAGCAATACCCAGTTCACCGTGGAGAACACTCTTCTGGCGAAGAAGTGTCGTGAGCGCATAGTCAAAATTTTGGAATTTAACTCGTTTGAGAGAATTAAATACCACATGGTTTATGTCATTCAGACCAATCTGGCAAGATTGCATCTTACCTGTTCTACCATGCCTGCTATGTGGAGTAGAATGCGTGTTAGACATCTGTCTCACACTTCCATCTGTCATGCCAAAGGATGTTGATGCTTTGTTGGACCCAGTAAAGGCCCATGCGCAGTGTTGTCCCCAGCGGCTACCGATTCTGATGACAGCATTCATTGAGATCTCACAGACGCAAAATGCTGACGGTGAGGTAAGAGAGGAAAGCGGCACACAGGTACCATCCAATTCAAACATTGCTAACGCGACCAACGCTGACGGCGATGCTTTGCATCTTTTTGCAATTAATCTTCTTAACGAGGTAATCCAACTTTCACCTACAATGGTAGACAAAATCTTTTCAGACTTAAAAGATTTGATTTTTTCTCCAATCAATAACACTGACTTTTGAATTGGCACACAGTGTTCTGAGAGACTCTGAATTCCACCTTCATTTTTCAAAACAAGTTTCTAACTTTGGAACTCTGTTTTTTCTATGATCAAACTTTTGTTTTTCCAAATTTGTATTTCTTTCATTTTTTGGCACAAAGTAATCTGCTCATAGCAGAACTATTCATAGAGAAGTAGAATTATTTGAAAAACTTCCAAGAGACAATATTTGACCTTTTCCACATTCAAACAGTTTATATAATCTGCCATGGAATGGTCTCGACTTTCTCTTCTGAATTTAAGAGCCATTTCATGAATGTATTTTCATGATTCATTCGGATAGCATTTTCAAATGTCATCTATATGCTTTGAATGAAACAATGCTTTAAATGCGTACAGCACAAATGCTTTTCGTGTACAAACAGTACCAATGCATCTTTATGTATTTTGGGTGGGTTTTAACACATCGTTTAGATATGTTTAATGTGTTTAGAACTTAGTAATGTCGTACATAATAAAGTGGAGTGGGTGTTGTGTGGCGTTTTAGGCTCCGAGTGACGTCTACCGATTCATGCCCTTATAGAGGTACAATTCACATTGCCCTTATATAGGCTTAGAAATCAATCCCTTATTTAGACATAGCCCATGCAGACCAAATACAGGCATGGCTACTTCCACCCGTACCAAACGTCACAACAATTTCTTGGAAAATCGGCTTAAGCAATTAGGGAACTTCCCCTTGCTCAAATATTATTTGTCCAAGAACTCATGTACTTTGCAAAGAACAACTATTCCCTAGGGGTTCTTTCCTGACGTTATTATGACTGACTTTACGTCACTCTATGACATTTCTAAACACCTTTAAGTTATAAATATACCTCCACTTGCTACGGCAAACTACGGTGGTTCGGTGTAGTTCGACTATCTACTTGCCTGACGCAGCTCACTACAGCAAGTGCAGAAGGAAGCCGACTCTCCAGCTGACACACTGATCAAGAGACTGCCTTTCTCTCGCCGAGAATCCAGCTCCAGTCTTTCCAAGCTCCCCTTGCGGGTGTTGGGAAATCAAGTGCTGAGACAGAGATACCAGACCTCCTTTATTCTAAATCAAGGTATGGAGCTGATTAGAACCTAGAAAAACCTTTGGTAGATTATTGTCAAAAACAACTAAACCTATTCTACACAATACTTCTTCCTGCGTACTAGACTTAGGTTAGGTACATTGGGGTAGGCGTATTTAGAAGCACCAGTTGAGTATTTTAGTCAATGTTATTTATGCATGTATTTTTATATGGCTTAGAAACCATACAATGCTTTTACAGTATTATTTTATAATATTCTTCTCGCTGTACGCAATATACTTTGTAGTCTGCTTAACGATTGTAGCAGTTCACTTCTCTTGTATGAGAAAGAAGACTGTTTAATAAACCTTTTTATTGAAAACGCCGTCTCCCTATTTCTCTACAACTCTGTTGAAACTAAGCATGCACGATTGACTGAGTGAAATACTTATCTATTGTTGACTCTAGAGATATATTTCTTATTCTTGGGAAACAAAGTTATCATGTTTATGCGGTTGTCAGAAACTAATCCCTTCTTGTGAATTCGAGAAAGTTTCTAGTGACTTCTGAGCTAGCTGGCACTCACTATTAAGTTTAGTATGTTTGATAGAGACCTAGTCGACCTCAGTCCTAAGTCTAATCTATAGGATATATTATTCCAATATGCAGAGCCTATTGGGAATATAGGAACTACACTACAGTGTCTCATGTATCAGTTTAACAAACTCTAGTGAAGCAGGAGCCGCTGCGGAGACAGCCGGGAGTGGAAACAGAAAACGTGGATGAAAACCGTATGAACAGAAAAAAGGAGAAGAGTCTTTGGAGGAGTGTATACTATTTTCAATAGAAAATTCAGCTGCCCACAGATATGCGTCCCAATCAGCAGTGGATTCTAATAACTGACACCTTATATACTGCTCTAAGCACTGATTGACTATTTCTGTCTGTCCATCAGTTTGTGTATGATGTCCTGAGGAAAAAAGCACATCGATTTGTAAAAGATTGCCTAACCCCTTCCCGAACTTGGAAATGAACTGAGGATCATGGTCTGAAACCATTGCAGAAGAAAGCCCATGCACTCTAACAATGTGTTGTACGAATAACTATGCTAACTCCTGAGAGGTAGGGAGGGATTTCAAGGCTATAAAGTGGGACATTTTTGTTAACATGTCCACCAGCACCAGTACAACAGTGTTTCCTTGTGTGGTTTTGGACAACACCACTATAAAATCCATTGAAATGGAATGATGTGGACTAGGAGGAGTAGGCATGGGAACCAAAAGCCCAGCAGGTACTTGATGTGAACGCTTGCTTTTTGTCCATATGTAACATTTCTGTATGTAATTCTTCAGTTGCCAGAGAAGGCATATAAAAAAACAAAACAAGCAACAATCTGGCAAAAATGTCGTCTCACAAGTTCTATAGTGTTCTTGTATCCGGGATGCCCTGTGAGTAAATGAGCATGACTCCATTCTAAAGCCTATATTTGTAATTCTGCTGTGGGAACCAGTAAACCCCCTTGTAAGTAGAGAAGGTTATTGGTTCTGATCCCTTGATGTTTTGTCTCCCATGCTTTTACCTCCCCAGTGTCTTGTGCTACTGACACCTTCTAAATGAATTTCTCTTCAGAACATACCACCCAAAGTATACGTTCAGTGGCAATAATGGGAGGGGTTTCCCATTCCTGTTCCTCATTCTCATAACCCAATCTGCCTTTCAATGTCTCTTTCCCGGTTGAAATTGTATTATAAAATCAAATTCGCTAAAACAAATGAACAGTTTTCTATGGTCAGTGAGAACAGTAACCTTATGTAGAGCTCCCAGCATGTAGTGGCGCCATTCCTCAAAAGCTCTTTTTATGGCTATCAATTCTTTGTCTCCCACTCAATGGTTTTGCTCTACGCTATTCAGCTTGTGTGAATAGAAAGCCACAGGATGTAAGCATCTTGTAGTTGTATCTCTCTGAGACAGAACACGCACTATAGCCAGCTGGGAAGCATCAGCCTCTACTGTAAACAACTGAGAAGGGTTTGGGTGTTTTAGTACGGGAGCTTGAGTAAAGACTCCCTTGTGTTTGTTGAAGGCTATTTCTGCTTCAGTAGACCAAAATAATGTTACCCCTTTCTTAAGTATTTTAGTTATAGGGGAGGCTGGTACTGAAAGATTCTCTTTGAATCTTCTATCTAGGTTTGTGAACAATATGATGCTCTCTACCTCCTTCACTGATCTAGGGCATTGCCATTGTGATTGCTGAAATTTTCTGGGGATCCATACCCACTCTGTCCGGAGATGGGATGAACCCTAAAAATGCATCGTGCTGTGTGTGAAATTCACATTTGTCCAGTTTTACTAACAAATGATTTTCCGTAAGTTTCATCAGTACTGCGCATAAATGGTTTTCATGCTACGCTATTGAAGATGAGTAAACCAAAATGTCATCAATGTAAGCTGTGACATATATGTCCAACATTTCTCTCAGAACTTCATTTATGACGAATTGGAATGCTGAAGGGCATTACTAAGTACTCATATAGGCCAAAGTTGGTATGGAAGGCAGTCTTCCATTCCTATCCCTGCTGTACTCGTACCATGTGATATGCCCCTCGCAAATCTAGATTGGTAAAATTCTTAGCCTTTTTTACTTAATCCAACAGAGATGAAATCAAGGGCAATGGATATCTGACCTTTATTGTGTTCTCATTCAGAGCTCTGTAGTTGATGCAACACCAAAGACCCACTTCCCGCTTTGGTATTAAAAAAAAGAGAAGAGGCAGGAGATATAGAGGGGCAGATGAACCCAATGTGTAGCATCTAATCTAGGTACCTTTCAGAGATGCAGGGCGATGGGCCCTTGAAGTCACTCATGTTGCAGGTCGAGCTCCTTTCTGATGGGATTCGGAGCGCTGGTGCCAAGAGGCATTGGGTGCTGCAGTGTGAAGTGCAGGTCACGGTGCAAGCGGCTCTGTGGCGGTGTCAGATGGCGTCGTCGGTGAGACCAGGCTCGCGGTGCGAGATGGAGGCTGTGCTTGTCATTGTGCTAGCAGGTCACGGTGCAAGTAGCGTCGTTGTCGTTGCGGAAGCGCTGTAGTCGGCTGACGAGCTGGAGTCAATGGCGCCGGCATCAGTAGGCCAAGGCTGCGGTGTGGGCGGTGCATCATGCAACTCACGAGTGGTGCCCCCGAACCACGGTGTAGGTGCATCTTTTCATTCACCAGCTTAAAAGTTCCTGCTGTGTCCATGAGAAGTCTATCTACAACTCTAGACAATTGTCTCATCTTGACATCATTCTCAGCTTGTCCCATGAGAGGAATAATAGCTCCTAAAATGCCCATAGCAACTTGCTCAATACTTCTATTTGTACTTCCTAAACAGTGCTCCTCACTCAATTTTTGTACATGATAAATTCTAGGAAAATCCAAGGCTAAATAACATGAACCCACCAAATTATTTGGCAAATTAAAGCAGTCTTCCCATGAACATCATTAATTCCCCTCAACACAGGTTCTCCTCAGTCAGAAATTTCCCCCTAACTACATATTTCACCTTTCTTTTCTCATTCTGTTCCCAACCTTGGATGTAAACTCGAAAACCTACATTTATCTTCTTCCTTAATATCTTCCATTGCAATCCTGTTTTCTTTTATTCTTCTTGAGTCCCTACCACCTTTTTGGCTCTCTCCTTATACTCACAGATAAAATCATATTCTTCATTTAATAAACATGGATACGCACCACCTTAATTATTCTCAGCACCAATATGCGTAATCTCTATCAAATACCATATTTTGTCACTTTTTAATTCTCTCTAATGAATAGATTTTTCAGTGTCGCATTATAGTAGTCATATATGAGGAAAGTAACTCATCATTAGCCACAAACACATTACAGGAGAATCAGTAAGAAAGTTCCAGTTGCTCGTATGTATCCCCTTCCCAAGGCGACTTAAGAGGTAAAGTGCAGACAAACCAATTGCTAACACGCATTATGTTCATGTATTGCCTAATCATTCTCATATATACATTATCTCACAGATGTCAGTGAGCATACCAACAGGTCAACTAATATCAATAATATTATAGTTAATAAGGGCTTCCCTACAAGTGTACAGCTGGTGCTGTATCCCATCCTGATAATAGAGACCAAAATCAAAAGCAAAATGAAAATTTCTTAGAAACAAAAATCAAGTTCTACTTTATCTTCTTCTTTCAAAACATAAACAAAGAGATATAAAAATTCAAGCTCTTCACTCTGTTCATAATTTTTTTCTCAAACAAAAACTCACTTCTTTTCAGTATGTAAATTCAGAAGTCAAAATCAGTAAACCAGTTCAATTAAACCAATTTATAGAATTCCACTGTGTATCCTCGCTCTATCTCTTAACCTTTGATCACCATTTCCATCTTATTTTGAAGTATCATCAAAAACAAAAACTAAGAGCCTGATTCTGAGTTTGACGGTGTGGGAGGGGGGCGACAGGCCACCACCCGGCTCCCACACTGTCAGTGGTCACCGCCAGCTGCCCGCCAGATTACAAGTTTTCTCGTTGTCTGGCGGGTGGTCCTTTGTGTTCCCACAGGGGAGCCTTTGAAAAAGACACTGCAATGGTAACACCAGAGCCCATTCTTGCACAGCATGGACTCCGGAGTCCATGCCATGCAGGAAATGGGGTGCGTGCACACAGGGGGTATCATTTGTGCTCCTCCCCTGCATGCATCCCCACGGCCTGAGGCACAGGGGACCCTGTAGGGCCCCTTTAGTTCTTTCACCGTCAGCCTTTTCATGGTGGGCTCACTGCAAGGAAACTCTGGCAGTGAGGAAACTCCTAATATGCTTGGTGGTGCTGCAATGGCACCACCAGCATATTACTGTCTCACACTGCTGCAACACAGCTGGGGGAATGCCAGTTCCCTGGCAGTTGCAGCGGGCCTGCGGCAGTCCGACCACCAAACTCAGACTAGGTGGTCGGACCACTGGTGTGTCAGTAGCCGCCACGCCTCCTTGGGTTTTAAGGTGTTAAGTCCCCTAAGTCTCTGGCTATCTCAAGGTGGTCTAGATCGTGATCTTTCTCACAATAGTCACTGCATCTGTCATCATCCTTATCTGTATTACCCTCTGAGATTATAGCCAGATACACCCATTTTAATGAAGCATGCTGCCGATTGAGAACTCTCTTTCTGGTCAATCTTTTACTAGACAATACTTTGCTCTCATTAGGTTCCCAAGCTGATTGTTTTCTTGTCTGGATTCAGTTTACATGTTCACTTTTTGGGGATTCCTTCAGCCCTTACTTCTTTAGTGACAGTCTCTAGTCCTGGCTGCTCACAGAACCTTGATTCTCACTTGACCTTGCATGTTGTTCAGGCTTGTGATTGCCAGTTCTTTGCAGAGTGAATATTCTTTTTCCAGTGGCTACTTGCCAGGCTTATCATTTTGATAAGAATCTACTTCTTCTTGCTGCTACCTATGCTTTGCTCTTTTGCCTGGCAACAGCCCTTCACTTTGATCATTTTATAACTGTACCTCTGAAATTTCAAAACTTCATCTGAACTCTCACTAACTTGATATTGTCTATTGTTGGATCTCTCTTTCATTATTCAACTCGATTTTTAATGTGATCTTCACCAGTTACAAACAGTTTTCATAATGTCCTGTAACTTTGTTCGGCAGTGTGTGCAACTTGATAATCAGCTTCTGTCTCTTCCACCGTTTTAACTGCTCTCACACTCTTTGTGTGAGATGTGTGTAGGCATTGAGGCATACCTGTTCATTTGACAGTGCTGTTTATGGGCAAAATGACTTTGAAAGGGCAACTCCAATGCTCATCCATCCATCCCTAGTAAATGTGTGTGCACATAAGGGTTCAATACCCAGCATTCAGATTATGACATTGAGAGTCTTTGTAGTCGTCTGTGACTGCATTCCCCTGGTGAGAGACATATATCACCACATGAGCTAGCCCTTTACAATAATCCAGAACAATATCACCAGTTATTGAAATTAATTAAGCTAAAGGTACATGTGCAAGTGCCATTGTCCTTCCCATGATGACCTCATTGGGCGATATGCCTGTCTTTCTGTTTGGAGTACTTCTCATATTTATCAATATTAAGGGAAGTGCTGCTGTCTATTTTAAACCTGTTGAGGCAAAGATTTTCACAGGATTGTTTTTGAGAGTGATGTTTGTTCTCTCAACAATGCCAGAAGATTGAAGTCAATAACTGCATTGGAAACTTTGCTTAATCTCCAAAGCTTTACTAATTATCTCGAGCACCTCATTCTTACAATTAGTGCCACGATTGTTCTCAATAGAAGTTGGGAGGCCGAATTGTTGAATTAACTCCTTCAACAGTAATTTGGCTACTGGAAGGCTCTCTGCACTCCTGGTGGGAATACTTCCGCCCATTTCCAGTATAAACAGAATATTACCAAGATATACTTAAGATCGTTGCAAAGTGGCGTTTCAATAAAGTCTGATTGTAACCTCATAAATGAGCCTTCTGATTTGCCAATGTGATTCATAACAAACAGTTTTTTCCGGTGATTGTTTCCCTGACAAACCAAACATTTGTCAGACACATCTTGAGCAACATGTTGAAATCTTGGGTTTTTTAAATACTTTGGAATAACCTGAAGTGACTATCCATCCTGGCATGAGTCTGATTATGCAAATATTTACACATGGGCTTTAGCATCGAGTTGGGCAATATATATTTCTAATCTTTGGTCACATCATACCTGCGGTAAGGAGGATGAGCCTTGAATGGGTTGGGGCTTCACACCAGAAAGAACCTATGAGGCACTTTTCAACCCCACCGTTTCCCCAAACTCCCTCCTCCCCCCAAAAAAACTTGCTAAGGCTAGTGCCGAAGTCCTGGGGTGTTTTCACAACCCTTAATGGATGTCGACAGTTCAAAATCTTGGAAAACGAGGTGGAAAAAAACTATTTACATGGAGACCATATGATGGGAGCCAATATCGTGTGTCACACAGTGGCACCGTGTGAGTTGGCAGGTTTGTCAGTCACATACACATTCTGATAGTTCTTGTAACCTACTTTAACCTTACTTTTATTTTTTCTTCATCAGGAGCATCATCCTGCAGGTCCCTCAATTCAGTCAAAGAAGTAGGAAATAATCCATGAAATAACATTCACATTGTTTTAGCTCTATGTATCAACATTATTTACAAATCCTTCATCTTTATTCTCTTGAATTTCAGTCCCTTCCTGCAATGCACAATACCCTGCCATTTGGTCAGCATACTTGTTCTCTGATGTGACCAAATCCACGCCAGACTTATGGGTTTGACCCTTCACCACTGCCACTTCTTTTGGTTTCTGAATAGCATCCAACAAATCTAAAATATACATTCATACTGGGCCAGATGTACGACCGTTTTGTGACTCGCAAAACGAGTGTAAAACCATTTGCGCATGCAAAAGGGCCCATACACGAGGTACAACAGGCAGTCAGAAATCGGATTTTGCGATTTGACAGATTACCGAGCCTCAAACAAATGCAGTTGGAATTTGCATTTCTCAAATAGCGACTCCCTATTTGCGAGTTGCAAATCTACATGCACAGACCAGTCGCAATTAGCGAGTATGCGCAAAATTACCTGTTTGCACATGCAATTTACCATGAATCAAAACCGGGTGGTAACAAGGCCCAACCTATAAAAACTGGCCCAGAATGCAACACAAATCTCACTTCAATGACTGCCCAGTACATGATAGCGAGGAGGATCCGGAATTTGGCTGCTCAACAGAGAAGACAGAGACAGGAGAGGATTTTCAGTCAAGCTAACCCTGCTTAACAAGACAGGGGAAGAGATATGTGACCAGTACAGGCTGAGTAGCAATGTGATTTTAGAGCTAATAGACATCTTGAAGCCAGTACTAGAAGGCAGAGCCCAGCGCAGCAATGCAATCCCCACCCATGTCCATGTGTTGTGATTCCTTCACCTATTGGCCACTGGAATTTACCAAGATGTCGTTGTAGTGGCTGGAGGGGTGCGCAGAGTGCACTTTTGCGTTTCTTACACATATTCCTTGACAGCACGATCCACTACACACACAAACACATCTACCTGCATAGATGGGACCTATCTGCCCATAGGTCCCCCATCCAACCTGGAATACATATTCCGAAACCACAAGAGCACACATTTTTCAGGTAGTCTGCAATTGCCAACACATCATCACAGATGTACCCATGACTCCTACATCTTTCTCTAGAGTGGCATTCAACAGCGACTAGAAAGGGGGGAATTTGATGAAGGATATCTACTAGGTAATGCAATGTGATGTACAAAGTGAAATGTATTAGTATTAACATTATGCAATATACGTTGTCACGCCCTCATATTTGTCTCAACAGGTAGCAGTGCATATGCCCTGTGGCCATGGATCCTCACGCCCTACTTGAATCCAAACAGGCAACATGAGACACGGGACAGCAGTGCACACAGACGCACCAGGAGTATGATTGAGCGCACCTTCGGCATCCTTAAATCGTGCTTTAGGTGCCTTTATAAGAGCAGTGGGGCCTTGCTGTATCAGTCTGTTATGGCTTGTAAAATAGTAGCAACATGTGCCATTCTTCACATCATTGCCTGCAGGAGAGGTCTTCCCATGGAGGTTTCTGGTTCCGACTCAGAGGACGATGACCCTGCCCCACCTGTTCGCCAACCACCCGAGCAAAGTAAAGCAGCAGAGGGGAGACGACGCAGGGACCACATAGCCAGACATTTGTTTTAACTGTAAGATGCATCCATTCAAATTACAGCCTCCACAAATGACAAGACTAGTATCATATTTCACAAAGTGGGAAACCCTTTATTATCTGAGTAAGCATTACTGAACATCAGGACAACATGTTCTTCATGGACAACATAAACAAAAATGATATGACAAAGTGTGGTTACTCCACCGCCAACAATGGGCCAGGAGGGCAATGGTATTGTCCACATACAATGTCCAGTCACTATCTGCCTCTTCTGGGGACTTGGTTGCTTTTACCCTGTTGGGATGTTGGCTGCCTGCTGCTACTCCTCTGCAGCTTCCTGTGTGTCTAGGCAGTGGAGACCCTGCTGTGGCTGGACACCTCACTATCTGGAGCATTCCTCATTCCCCCCATGACAACACTGGAGGTCTGTACGGCCTCAAAAGCACCGTTAATGGTCTGCAGACCTCTGGTACATCTCCACTAAAGTGGCTCATTTCTAAATGCAAGGACAGTGTTTGTCTTCAGTGAAGGGTGGCTGCCTGGGACAGGCTTGTTATTGCCTGAATCAATGTCCCCATCCTGCTTCCCCTGCTCCTTTCATTATACCTCTGCTGCCTCCTATCCTCTGCCAGCTCAGTGGAGAGCTGTCCCATCACCCCAGTCATGGCATCTAACTTTGCATCCAGTCAGCCCTGGTTTTCTACCTTGTGGTGGTATATTTTTGTGAAACCCTGGGCCAGCTTTCTGTTGATGACACACAACTGTCTTTGTTGCAGGTGCTGAATTTGAAGCATTGCCTGCTCAATGCTGCTGGCCTCTGCCTAGTCATCAGTGACTGCCTTGAAGTGGGCATCAGGTCTTGGATGCTGCGGCCTCTGCAAGAACAGCTTTGGGCACAGCTTTTAGACCTTGGTGACAGGAGTTGTTGCTGGTGCTGTTTCCTTGCATGGATGTGTGTTCCTGGACATCTGATGTACTCTGGCTGGACATCCAGCTCTGCCTCCATCTGGTCAAGATCCAGATCTTCCCCTACCTCATCTTGTGTGTCCTGGACTGGCACAGGTGCATCTATGTGGTACATTAAGAAACAAATAAATGCATGTGTGAGAAAGTAGCTCAGTGGTCAGACAATGTTTATTAGCTCATGTCAGAGAGTGACTCCACTGTTGTGTGTACATGACTACATACCGCAAGATGAAACAGCTATGTCTTTTGGTGCCAGAGTGTTTAGGGGTATCTATGTGACATGTCTGTGGGCTTCTGGTACTGGTAGGTGTGTGTGATTAATAGGTATTTTGCACTTACCAGAAGTGGTTGCAGAGGTGTTGACTGTCCCTGAGGCACACACTGTCTCTGTATCCGTGGGTCTCGTGCTCTCCATGCCACTGGAGTAAAGCTATCCTGGCTGATGAGGGGTGAAACCCTGAAACCTGTTCTAGGATGCTTGTTTCCCGTCCAGGGAGGACCTGGCTCGGCAGTTCGGCTGGACTGTTCCCATTGGGTGCAGGGTCCAGACTTATTTGCACATGACTTGGTTCAAACTGGAATGTCATGGGTAGCAAAAAAAAAGATGGATTTAGGCCCAGATCCCTGTACTGGTCTTAATGTAGGACATTGTTCTGCATTCTGTCCATCAATTGTTCTCTTTGCATTTGTCACCCGAGTAGGACGGTTATGCCCAGACATGGGTTCCGTGCTCTCCATGCCACTGGAGTCAGGCTATCCTGGCTGATGAGGGATGAAACCCTGAAAACGGTCCTAAGATGCTTGTTTCCAGTCTAGGGAGGACCTGGTCTGGCAATTCGGGCTGGACTGTTCCTATTGGGCGCAGGGTCAAACTGATTTGCATATGGCTTGTTTCACACTGGAATGGCATGGGGAGCTAAAAAAAACAATGGAGTCAGGCCCAGATATCTGTACTGGAGTTAATGTATGACATTGTTCTGCATTCTATCCTGGCTGATGAGGGGTAAAATCCCGAAACCGGTCCTAGGATGCTTCTTTCCAGTTCAGGGAGGACCTGGCATGGCAGTTCGGGCTGGACTGTTCCCATTGGGGGTAGGGTCAAACTGATTTACATAAGGCTTGGTTCAAACTGGAATTGTTCTGCATTCTGTCCCTCAACTGTTCTTTTTGCAGGATCATGTTGTGGTGCAACTGATGGGGGGAGCATTAGATGGTTCTACTTCAGACCCTTGGGACTGTGGCAGCCCTGCCTCTATCTTTGCCTTGGCACAAGAGCGCAGGTCGCACCACCTCTTCTTGAGGTTATTGATGGACCTATTTGGGACTCTCAGGGCATTCATTTGTTGCAGCATCTCCCTCCAGATCATCCATTTGTCTGACTCTGGGAAATCTTGGGAGACCCAGCCAAACAGCTGTTCATGGTTGTTGCAGCAACCATCTGTGAGAATTTTTAATCCCCTTTCTGAAAACTTTATTTTGTGTTTCCTCTCCTTAGCGCCCTTCTCGCTCTGCTGGCTGGCCATTGCAGGGTTTGTTTGCTGCCTGGATGAAGTCTGGATGTTGCTTCTGGCTCCACTGCGTGCTCCTTCTGCTATTTGGGAATCACAATGGACTTCACTTCCTGGTTTGGAGTCTGTCAGCTGTTCCAGAAAGTCATTGGGATACTTTTTAAAGTCGCGGTCACAAATTGGGACCCTCTTGAAAACTGCAACCCTCTCACAGGCAATTTGCGACCCTTCCGTTGTCAATTTGCGACACACACGCCATTGATTTGCGAGCAACCACCAACTTGTGGACAATTACAGACTCGCTAAATGCGAAGAGACTCAATTTCAACTCACAAATTGATGGCAATAATTGGTTGTATATTCTGTTCAGCAACTCCTAATTTGCGAGTCTCTATTTCTCGCAAATTGTGAGTTGCAAATTTGCACAGTGGTACATCTGACCTACTGTTTTTTATTGGAACACCCAAGGATGTCATATACCCTCTTTTTGACCAGAGCTGACCATAGTCATGTAAAACACCAAACCTGCATTGTCTCTCTGTTTAGAAAGATGCACTCACATTTTCTGACAAGCAGCAGGTTCTTGTTAGGGCAATTCATCCCACTAATTGTGCTAAAGTCACATTTGGTAAGGAGAAATCCTCTAATCTTTCTGAAACAGAACAGAATGCATAAGCAGCCCTCAATCCTCCATATACATCTCTCAGACAGGAACCATGAACAGTGTCAAATCTGAGTTCTCTAAAGGAACTTCTTTAATGTCTTATCTTGCTGTTGCGCATAACTCTGTTACATCAATGCTGTCATGTTCCAGTTTATTGTCAACAATATTTTCCCTATCTTCACTTTATGTATGAAATCAGAAGTGTTGCTGGGTTTATGATATTACACCTTCAAATTAAAATGTTATCTGCTTATGGCAAGTTAACCTGCTGTTTGTAATGTGCTGTGTTTTAGTGCTTGTTAAAAGAATTTCAACAGAATGTCGAGCATATGAATTAAAGTATGACCCAAAACAATCCCTTCATTTTGCTTTATTGCCAAGCAAACGTCTGCAACCAGTTTTTAATATCCAGGAAGACTTACAGAAACTCGGTACAAGACTCCTGACAAGTAAGATATTGTATGCTTAGCCCTCTATTCCTCTGATCAAGTATTGAAAGCAAACATCTATCTTTCTCATGACAGAACAAGTTGAAAATCATACTGTAATCAGGCATCCCAAGTGCAGGCGCATGACACAAACTCTATTTCAATGTATTCAATGATTCAAGGCACTTACAGTCAAATGGTACCGGATCTCATACATCATTACATGCCAGCTTTACTAAAGGCCTTGCAATCTGGGAGAAATGTGGATTTGACAGTCTACAATACACAACAATTTCCAGAAACATCGGAAACTCCCTCTGGGTGGTCTGGGATTCATTTCGGAATAGCAGAACATGTTCCTTCTGAACTTTTTGCTTACCCTTTTCAATATGGTGTCTGAGATAGATTACATTTTTCTCACAATGTTGCATCTTTGTCAGGGAGGTTTTATGCTAATTTTTCACTAAATGATTCAGCAATAGTATCAACCTTAAAATCCACGTTCATCTTAGATGGCAACAAAAGGGCACCTATGTATTGCACTAGGACTGATTTACATGGCAGTTTCAAACTGTCTAGATCCTTCTTTAAAATCTGGGAGAAAATTGAAAGGCTCTCTTTGTAGCTTTATAGCCTTGTGGGATTATACACCACACAAGTTCCTTATTCAAAAATTTAAATACAAAAAGGAACTGTGAATCCCAATTCAATGCTTTGGAAAAGAAAGTTTGGCACAGGTCAATGGCAGTGAAACATTCTACCTCTGTTGGAATTTAGAGCATATCTCTGCTGAATTCAATACCACAGGATAACAAGGAACCATACTTTTATCAATGTTTTGAAGGTCTAGTACAATTCTCAATTTATTACAAGAAATGTGCATTGACAAACTCTCTAAAGATTCCCTGCGCAAAGGTTTTCTCAATCACTTGTTTTATTCCCTCTTCTGCTTTTTTGGAAAGTCTGTATTGTCTAGTTTGCTAAATTATTGCATCTGATTTTACTTTTAGTTTCAGTGGTTCTGCTATTTTTATCAATCCAATTTCCTTTCCTGAAAAATCCCATAACCCTTCTCTGACAGGTAGACTCAAATCAGGAGGGAGATCTTCTTTTTTCAAAATTGGGTACATTTCAACTCTCAAATCCTCTGCGCTAATTTTAAAAAGTGAATCTTCATCTTTTGTTACTACTGCTACACCATCTGCTGTGCAGTAAATAACACAGGTCCTCTTGTCAAGAAGATCCCTTCCAAGCAAGTTCACCCTGCTTGTATATCATAGAACAAACAGTTCTTTATTGTACATATATCCTATTGTGACTGGCACATCTGCTGAAACTTGTTTTATAGTCTGTCTGTTACTAAGTGCTACAACTTGACCTTCCTTTACAAGAAGGGTATGGTCACAACTTCCCCTGAATTAATTGTAGAATAGGTAGCCCCCATGTCAATCAGCAAACAAACAGTATGTCCATTGGCTTCTCTGTGAATATATGGGCCCTTTTGATCAACCTCCAAGACTGCTCCAAATAAGCAATCTTCCTCAACTCTCAGGCACCATCATTGTGAACTGGTGCCCACCACCCCATCATTGATGGTCATGGTGCTCTGTGAATAACCTTGAATATATGGCATGTTATTTCTCATGATCTGTGCAAACACTGGAGCTGAAGGTGCTGGCATTTTTAATATTTTCTGTTTCTGCATGTTCTGTCCCAAATTCTGCACAAATTACAAGCAATGGTCCTTTTCAACATCTCAACATCCCTATTTATTTATTTATTTATTTATATGACTTATAAAGCGCACAATCACCTAACAGGCATTCTGGCGCTGGCAGAAACAGACTGAGATGACACTGAGACTAACCGTCAACTAAATCATGGGGAACAGCCAGGTTTTTAATCTCCTTCTAAAAGTGAGAAGGTCAGTAACTTGCCTGAGTTCCAACTGAAGTTCGTTCCATAATTTAACGGCAGCTACACCGAAGGATCTACCCCCTGCCTTAACTTTCTTGAACCTAGGTATCCTCACCAGTCTCCCCGAAGAGGAGTGAAGATTTCGCCCAGGAACATACCTATTCCCTAATCATATTGTTTACCTTGTTGAGTTGTGCCATCTGATACATGCCATTTATGCTTTTAATACCATTGCCAGTACTCACAAAGTTTGTATTTGGACCCACCTGTCCCTTTTCAAACTGCTTTAGGCAATCATTAGGTTTTCTTTCAACTTCCTCTGTTTGTTTTCCAAATAATCACTACTGTTCTTTTCCAATTTCAAAATCTCATCAGTGCCCTTTGTTGACCTAAAAAATGAACTCTGCTGAATTTGATTGCAAATCACTGACTTTAACCCGTATACGAAACGCAAAAATGAACCCTCCAGCAGCATTGTTCCCTGCATTTTACACTCCTCTATATTTCCTGAATATCTGCATCAAATTCTTTTAATAGGAGTGCACTGACTCTTTAGGCTTCTGTGCTATCCTCAAAATATTTTCCCAATTAATATCCCTTTCTGAAATATGTTTCTTCAAATGCCCAATCACTGCCTTATATTTCGCTGCCACATCCAGTGATGGTGCGTTGATAGTGTCCAGTTTAGGTGGTCCCTGTGTCCCCCACCCTACAACCACCTTATATTCCAACCACAAGTCCTTTGGAACAACAATTTCAAACAACAAATTTAAATCTCTCCACAAAATCGGAGAGAGGCAAGTTAGTTTATGCACCTCGGCATACCACTTTGCCGGGTCTTCTCTCAAATTTGGAAAATAATGTGTAACGGCAAACAAATCCAACCTTCTCCAAGGTACATGCACCCGATTACTCCGGGCACTTTTCTCAAAGGAAACTCAGTCACTGTACTCGTTCCTACTTCCGAATCACTTGCTAAGCATTTCCCCATTTTCACCTCAATGTTCTTCATGCTGTTGATATTTCATTTAATTGTTCCATTCCTGTATATTCTCGATCAGATCTTTAATGTGGGCTCTTAATGTAATGCGACCCATCACCATAACTTCATGTGGCAAATCCATTTTGTAATTTTGTTTGACATTTTAAATTTTACTTTGGTCGGCATCTAATTCACCTGCTAATTCTTCCAATTTGCCACGAGCTTCATTAGTACATCTAGATGCTTCCTTGATAAAATATGTCATTTCATCAGCTTTGCATGTCAGTAATCTGTTCACATCTGTTGTACCCTGAAGCATCTCTTCCAATTCTATCTTCAGGATGCCAATACAGACTTCTTTAGGTGGTGGTTCTATCACCGCTGTCTGTGTAACTTGCTCTATGCCACTTGTGCGAGGCACCAACACAGTAACTGAAGTGTCTAACTGGGCACTTGGTACAACTCCAGTAAGACCTTACACTGCTGTCGTATCTCACCCACCACCAACTTCAAACGTTGCCTTGGTTAGTGCTACCTGTTCATCTGTGTATGGAGGAGGTCTCAACATCAGTAATCAATCAATCACCAGATTTATAAAGCTCACAGCTACTGGAAGAGTGTCCCGGCGCTGCTTAGATTAATTGACCACCTATAACAACAGCAATTGACCGATACGCCACTTCAAATAGCCAGTTTTAAAGGTAGCGTTTGAAGGTAGGTTTGTCTTTCAGCACCCATAGATGGAGAGGAAGGGAACTCCATGTGGTGGTAGCAAGAAAAGAAAAGTAGTGTTGTATAACTCCTATATATCCCTATATCGTGTTAAGTTAGCATAGGTACGTTTGAGATTTAAACGCCATTTTTCCTTTCTTGCAACTTCTGCACACGACCCTCATTTGTTGACTTAGCTTTCAACCTAGTAGTTTGCCGTGGTGAATGTGAGAATAATATGTTATTGCTCTGATATCTGCTTTGTTTAATAAAACATGTCTGCACGGAGAGTGCTGAAGTTTCAGGAGCAACACGATATGGAATTGTTATGAGGTCTGATCTCCACGCCTTCATAGTCATAACACAAGTGCAGCCTTTGCCAACTTGGGCTTGAGGCGGGATTGATATTGCTTTGCACGAGAATTGTTAACACACTTGATGCGGTGCACATGCAGAGAGAGCTGGTGTATGCTGATGTGATTCCTTCATGCTAGGACACTAAGGTATGGGCCCGCCCTAAAACAACCCAAAGAGACCTTCTTAGATAATAATATAATATATGTGTTAGGGAGGGTGAGATATAAGTGTTGTTAACTCTTATTCATTACAGCATGTTAACATGCTGTCACCATTCGCTTTTTATGTCTTAGTAACTATGCTGATAATTTTGCTACTGATAATAAGTATACTTGTATTATCAAAGATACTGCGCCTGAGAAGACGGCATTAGTAAATAAACATTTCAAATGCACATGTGTCTTCTTTACTCCATGTTCTGGTTTGTAATGATAATATAACGAAAGAGTGTTCATGAGTCCCACGTACCCTGAGGTACTGTAAGTTCATGTTCTGGTTTGTCTAAACATTGGGTGTTTGATATGTCCAATGAGACACTGTAGCTAGCTCGGTAAGGGGTGAGTTGGTTGCTAAGGTAAGTTTTGGGACATCCTAATTTGCCGAGGTTCCACTCCTCTGTGCACAGTTCTGTGTGAGTACAGAAACCCTGCAACATGGCGCCCAACGGTTTCGGTGGTCTTATATCATGACACTCGAGTAGTTTATCGTTCATGCCTTAACCCCTTCACGTCCGTTTCCGGAAAACGGGGTGTTGGTGAAACCTACCTATTTTTTGAAATAGGTCTTTATTCAAGCTTGATTCTTACTAAAACGGTTTCTTTGAATTACTACCCAGTTGTGCTACAAAGTATTCTTTGTGTTTTCTTGTTTCCAATTCTGTGATGGCGGCAGCGGTGGCTATTGCGCAGCATAGTCGCGTAGCGGTACGCAACCATCTTCAGACGTACCAGGTCCCAGTAGATGGGATGGCTGTGATTTTCGTGGTAAGTGCAGATCCGGCGTTTCCTTACGAGTTGTTTTACTCTTGGGTTACGTTTCCGGCTGTGGACGCTAATTCTGGTTTGTTCCACTCCTACACCGCCTCGGATGTCCCGGCTGAATATACGCCATACAGGGCATTGGAAATACCTATTGATCATTGGCAGCATCGAGTTTGGTTTGATGGCGCCCTCCCCCACTCTTTGTCCCGTGCGAGGTTAGGTCCACTCTCAATTCCAGGTACTAATTGGCCTGCGTTGGGTGGCTTTACCCCGCACCCGAATCACGGGGCTTGCACCCTGGCAGAAATTCGCAGGCTGCATGTAGTTTCCATTTCCGTGATTCGTGCTTTAGTGCAATACATCGGTCGACATCTTCCTGGTGGGCCCCAGGGGGGTGCGGCCGCTCCCATGGAACGAGGCGGAATGCGTCTCAATCCAGTGATGGTAAATTCGGTTTTTGGTGCGCGTCCTGTTGACAACGATGACTTCCCATTCTGGCTAGCAGAGAAGTTTGATCAACTGGAGGCGGTTTTTCCGAATTCTACTCCTGCTGATAAACATAGAATGTTAACGATTACTCTACCGAAGGATATTACTCCTGAACTTGCTGACTGTGAAAGCTGGGGAAAAACTTTTGCAGCAGTTTATACGAGGTGCTTCGGCACCCCGTCTATGAATGCCCTGCCTGAAATCATTAGACGTGTTCAGAATGATCACGGTCCAGAGGCAGCGGTGGAATTGGGTATGCGCCTGTGTGGTTCTTTTGAGATTGTAAGTGATCTCATTCTCTCCAATGTTAAAGGAGATGCAGTTAACTTTCAGGTGTCGAATGCTTTGGCTGCTCTGCCCGATGCCGACAAACCCCGCCAGTTAGCAAAGATTGTAGTGGCCGCTTATAAAACGATAGGCCGCACAAGTAGAGGTCTGAAATATTTTCCAGTGAAGGATAAAAAACAACCTCAGGGACAATCTGCTGTGACAGATGCCCAGCCCAAGTCCAAAAAATCGAATTGGCCTAAAAAACAGACACAGGGGAAGCAGACAGTGCAGACTCAGGGTCCTTTTCCTGCAATACAAGCTCCTGCGCCATCCGACAAAGTTTATGATTTGCGCGACCGCGCGATGATTAAATCACCTGATCGTTTTCAGGGTTCTGATCAACGCTCTCCTCGTTCCTTTCAGGACACATCGGCCCCGAAGACCGGTGGAGGAGGAGGGGGTGGACGTGGACGTGGTGGCCAACAAGGACGTGGTCAGTCCCGCCAGACGGACGGCGCAGTGAAGCAGGAGGATTCTACGCCTAGGCGTCCGCAGTTTGCGAAAAAGAAAGTCGCAGCCTTAACAGCGCATCGATATGCCACAGATAGTGAGAACGCGGCTTCGGAATCTGACGTGGGCTCTGACCTTGCTGGACAGCGCGGCGGAGATAACCATAGTCAGGGAGGCGCTGCGTCCACTACTGAGGGTGACAGCGACTGATGTCTACGTTGTGATAGAAACAGCGGATACGAGACTTGCTCCCCCTGAAAGACTATATGAAATTGTCCTGTTAATTGAAGGTGACATACAGCGTACCGTTAAAGGTGTATTTTGGGAGAATCTGTCTTCTACATATGATATTTTACTTTCGGAGGCTGACTGGCCCCCACCTTTTGTGCTCGCGGCGCCGCGAGGGGAGGAGGTGATCCTACCCAGTTTCGCGAACACTGTCTCGAAAGAGCATGCGCAGCATTTTGCAGAAGAGTGGGCTCGGGCTCTCGCGCCGGCTCTGTACCGTAACCAATGTGGTTGGGATAAATTGTCGCCTTGCCACGAAATTCCGTTGCGGTCTCAGCCGCAGCCTCAACCTCAATATCCCATTCGGCGTGAAGCAAAATCTTCCGTCGCGGAAATCCTTGAACAATTGGAATATCAGGGAGTTATTGAAACGTGTGTGTCACCGATGAATAATCCCCTTTTTACTGTGAATAAACCTGACGGATCATATCGTTTGGTTTTGGATTACCGGCATTTAAACTCGCATTGCCGTAACTGTGCAGTACAGAATACCCACGGCTCTGCCCTAGTGGATAGTCTCGTGCGTAAGCGTTTCAAGACAACGCTTGACATATCCAATGGTTTTTATGCCCACAGATTGGACAGCCTTAGCTCCCAATGGACAAGTTTTACAAGCGCTGGAGTCCAAAAGCAATTCCGGCGTCTTCCAATGGGCTACAAGAATAGTCCTGGTATATTTACCGCTCGAATTGTCTCTATTCTGGAGGCACTCGATCCTGATGCTTTTTCGTACGTGGATGACATATATCTCACAGACGACGATATTTGGGAGCATCTGTGTCGTGTAAATTCTCTTGTTTGCAACTTCGCAGACATGGGTTACAAATTCAACTTTGCAAAATCGCACATTGCTGAACACACAGTGTTGTTTTTGGGCTATGAGCTCAACAATGAGGGTAGAGGTTTAGCTCCTCACTTCTTAGAGAAGTGCGCACAATTGCGCGCACCAACGACATTGAAAAAAAATAACAGTCTTTACTGGGCTTTTTGAATTTCGGCAGAACATACATTCCGGAATATGCCCAGCGTATCAAGCCTTTGTATGCTTTGATACAACCAACTTTCTCAAAATCATGCTGGCTGCCTGAGCATTCAGCCATTTTGCAATCCTTGCAGGCTGATCTGCTCGCTTCTAAATATTTACTGACTCGTGATAACCACACCAACCTGGTCATAAGAATAATTCCTGGGACGGTGGGTTTCACGTACCTCACTTTTAATGAAGGTGACACAGTACCTATTGCTTACAAGTCACACTTGTACACCTCGGCTGAGATGCGGTTTCCCACAGTGGAAAAGGTTTTAACTGCTGTACAGATGGCTATTCTAAAGGAACGAGCTCTGTCACAGGGGAAACGCATGCTAGTGGTAACACCCTGTCCTCATTTGGAGGCAGTCACGAAAGCCAGTGTACCAAACTCAAAGGCTTTGCACCCTCGGTGGATTCAGTGGGCTGCGTCATTGTCATCCGCAGATGTCATGTTTATTTTTGACGCTTCCTTACGGTCACAGGAGTACTTGCAGTATGAATTCGTTCATCCTGCTCCTCTGGCGATGCGACCTTTGGAGGACTTCCATTGCATCATTTACACTGATGGGTCGGCGCAGGTTGCGCATGGCTCTAAACATGCCTACGTTTCCGCATGCGCCATTGTGGTCGGTGCTATGTTGAATGATGAGTTCATTTCCAGGGAGGTACACACGTTGCCCCTGGGCGATTGCACTGCACAATTGGCAGAGCTTCGTGCTCTATTACTAGCTTTGGAGTACGCAGATCCAAGTGTTACTACTCTAATTGTAAGTGATTCTTACTACTGTGTCCAGTCTTACAATGAAAACTTGTTCTTTTGGATTCAAAATGACTTTCGTGATTCCAAGGGTGGCACAATAAAACATAAAATGATCTGGGTTCGAGTGGCAGAGCTTAAGGCTATGTTGCCACTCGTTTATGTGATTCATACTCTCGGTCATCAGCGCGTGGGAGTACACGCTCTTGGCAACTCGCTTGCTGATGAAGCGGCGAAATCAGCAGTATCTACATACTTAGTTGCAGCAGTTACTAGGTCTAAAACCAAGATTGATAGCGACATCTTGGCAGCGGTTGCTGCCTCTGAGAAGGGAAGTAAACATCCTTCGGGATTCCCTTCGAAGTATAAATACCACTTAAGTCCCGAAAAGGTTCCTTTTGTGACAATTCCTGATGTTGGGGAACGGCTGATTCCCAACACGGATCGCAGAACAGACTTGATTACAGCGGCTCATGAAGGTGTGGCGTCTGCGCATGCGGGCGTCTCAGCCACTGTAACGCAACTACAACAACGTTTCTGGTGGCGGGGACTGTACAAACAGACGCGTGATTATGTCCTTCTTTGTGACATATGCCAGCAGATTAAACCTTCAACTGCTACGCGTCCGCCACAGACTCAGTTGTACATTTCTAATAAACCACTAGGCTGTGTTTATTTAGATCACTGCGGTCCTTTTTCATCTGATACTGCGTATAAATACATCTTAGTAGCAGTTGACTCATGCACACGCTTTGTTTGGGTATGGCCACATCGCAGCGCTGATTCACGGACTGTCATCAGAGATTTGCGTATCTTTATAGGGATTTTTGCCTGTGGTACCTTCCATTCGGATCAGGGTCCGGCTTTCGCCTCTAAGGCGTATAAGGATGCCATGACTTCGATGGGGGTCCAAGTCAAGTTTTCGTCACCCTACAGACCCGAGGGTAATAGTGTAGTTGAACGAATGAACCGTGATTTAAAGCAATCTTTGACAGCCCGAGTTATAGGCACTGGCAGAAACTGGCTGGCTCACCTCTATGGCATGCAGCGTGCTCTTAATAATCTCCCTAGAAGGTCTCTGGGTGGGCGGACCCCATACGAAATGCTCTTTGGCATCAAGATGTTCGTCCCTGACCTTGACGGTCTAGACTCGGTGGTTCGCGCCACTTCCTTTGACGCAGATGAACATTGCAATGTTTTACAGAATCTACAAAAGACGAGAGACACTCTTGCAAAGGAACATTTGCCCTCCACATCGGATGATGCGTTGCAGATCCCGGTAGTTGGCTGGCTACCCCAAGTTGGAGAACTGGTTCGAGAGAAGATCGACAACAAGAAAGAGTTTGGTCCCTCCTATCGAGCTCCGGTCCCAGTGCTTGGAGTGAAGGGCACAAGAACAGTCATTTTACCACCACTTCCAGGTCGTAAGGAAAACAGGTTTATTTCTATTGACAATGTCAAGATACACAGAGTGGCCGATTCTTCTTAGCATGACACCGGCTGTTTCCTGTCCTTCCATTGTGAGAAATTCAGTTATGCCCACTGCTTCTAATAATGAACCTGAGGTGGCCATCGAATTACCTGCTGTTTCCAGTCCATTATTGAATAATTTACCAGGAACTAACCTTGATGAGACAGACTATACATACCCCACTGATTTGTCCATGCCTGACCTGCAAGCTCGTTTAGCCACGGAATCCAGATTTTCTTTTGACTCTGCTTCCCTTGCCTCGAAAAAACCCTCTAAAATTGCAGTATATGCTGGCCTGTTTAAAAAACATTTTTTGATACCTCCTTGGATATACATTTGGCTGGTCCTTTTTTCACTGTACCTTTTTATGTCAATTGGTTTTGTGTTTTATTTTTTCCGGATTATGAATGGACACTATGTCGAGGAGAGAACTTGCATTACTCATTTAAATGGAACTTTGGCCCCACTTTCCTCTTCACATTCTACACATAGATTAAAAAGAGACTTGACTTTGGTTAACATCACAGCGTGGCCTGTTCTGGATGGAATCGCGTGGGATGCAGTTCGTTTTCAGATTCATGGCCCAACGGAAGTCGTTAATGTCCCTAATGTACTAAGAGTTAATATGGGGGATGTGGTGAAACAAAACATTCGTTCTGATGATTGGGATGTTAATGCTGTGGAAAGTTTGTTTTCTGATTTGAAATATTATGCTGCTTTTGATGCTGAGGATTTATATTTAGAATCTGCTAATTACGGTGAATTGTTCTGTTACCAACATTATGGCAATCACTTCTTACACAAGACATCTTCCCGAAGGGATGCGGTTAATTTTACTCAGTGGGAACATTGCCCAGCACCTACACAAGGGAGTTCAGAAACGTTTCTTAAAAAGTATACTTATTTCACTGACTTTAATCAGTCCAATCCCGAGTCCTTTTATTTTAAATTTAACAAACAGCCACTGTCCAAGGTTCGACTTACAAATACAAAATTGTTATATTCAAAGGCCTTCCTGGATCAATTAGTTACTGGAGGGTATGAGTTATGGAAGGATACCATAGACCTTAAATCAGTTTGGGGCTCAAGGGCCTGGCAGGTACAAGGCACTGAGGCTTTGCACCGTGCATGTCTCATCCCAAATCATATGTTGTTTTTAAATGAAACCATTTCCCAGACCACATGCTTTGGATTGGCTACATCTAAAAGGTTGAACACCCCGTCTTTCCCGGAGTTGGAGGAATATGAGAATTGGAGTAATTTTACTAAATTGTCCATTAGAGAGATACAGGCTCTGCTTCTGAATTCCTCCTTTAACATTTCCAGTATGAACCCCAAGGGTTGGCTGCTTTGGCACCGTAGTGCTGATTCTTGCCAAAAGAGATTTTTAAATATGACTGACGGTTTTAAGACTGTTAGATCTGATCCCCGTTTTGATTTGAGTCATACTGTCACCTCTTACTCTGTGGGCAAGTTGTGTCAAGCTTGGCTGAAACATTCAACTTTACCTGCGGTTAAGTATCACCTTTCCAAACTGAATGCAGACGTGGATTTGAATGATTTCATTAAGGGCCCAGCTAGTGGCAGGTCGAAACGCTGGTTATATGGTGTTTACAATGAAATTTGGAAACTCTCACAAATTGAGGCTGCTTCACGCCTTAGGGCAATTGATCAGGCAAATCTTGAGAAAGTTCTTGCAGTTGTTGACAATAGCATTAACGTGCTTTCCTCTAGAATTTACACATTAGATAATATTGTGTCGTCTGTTGTTGATATTGTGCATGATGAAGTGTCTGTATTATACCATGGTCAAAATCAATTACGTTCAATCATGCAGTTTGCATGGACACTACAGACTCTAAAAATGGGTAAAGTTCCCTGGGGATACATGAACGTTTCCTCTTTATTTGCACCGTTTAATTTGACAGACAAACAACGCTTGCTTTCAATGCGTGATGCTTCCTTTTCTATGCTCCATATTGAAAGATTGGAATCTTTACCTTTTTCTGTGGCAGAGACCACTGCTGCGACGTGGCTTATCCACGGTTTAATAACGCTGCCTTTTGCTTTATATAAGTTTTCAAATTGTATGAAATATGTGCCAATAGGTCGTTTTGAACCCTTAGGTAGCGGTTTTCTTCATGAGGTCTGGTCACTCCCATACACATACAGATGTTTCAAGGATGAACAAGAAGTTTATCTAACAGGGGATGAGTGTACTGAGACGCCAGATCATTCTTTAATGTGTAGACACATACAGTTACACGGTTCATGTAACAAGGACAGACCGAATATGGCTTGCGTTTTACAGGGCACGCCAGTTCCTGCTATCATCCCCACGTTTAAATTGTTAGAGAATGGTAGTTATTTAATGCTCAATAATGAAAACTGTTGTGGTTTAATTAAAGGTATAGCTTTCATAGTAACGGTTAGTGAGCGAGTTATTTGCTGCAGAAATGTTCTTTATCCTCCCACACGTGAACATAGGGAGTCTTCCATTTGGCCACAGATACCGACCTTGGGAGCAGAATTCAGCGGCATGGCTAGAATAAGAGCTCTATTGTCCCAGAAAGAGGTGGCCTTGAGCTCGGCCCGTGAAACTTTCGTGCTTCACATTGCTAACACCCGTACGGAGGTTCAGGCTCTTTTAAACACTGATTTGCCTTTGCATTTCGGAGCCATGGTCCGTTCTATCTTTAACGCATCCTCCACAACGGGCCTAGCACATTTTTTTAAAGTTGTTAGCGGTGGTCTCGTGACTTCCTTTGAGAAGATTTTTGGAGTCATCCCTGCCTTCTTCCATTCTATTTTTTCATCCTTATTTGGAGGGTTCCCGTTTTTGCTTGCATTAGCGGCTGGCGCATTGGTGGTTTTCTGCCTTTTTAAATATGGATGCCCTTCCTGTGCAAGACCACGCACAGCTACTACTGA
Source organism: Lissotriton helveticus (assembly GCF_964261635.1). Classification (NCBI taxonomy): domain Eukaryota; kingdom Metazoa; phylum Chordata; class Amphibia; order Caudata; family Salamandridae; genus Lissotriton; species Lissotriton helveticus. The sequence goes on from NC_136069.1 coordinate 444,097,992, forward strand.
CGCGGTTTCGCAACCGCATGCTTGATTACTATGGCACACTGCCGTTAGCGACTCTAAGCACGGCGTTTGGATTATCTTTTCGGTTCTCCTATTTCACCTGTGTCCAGCCTGTATTTCGCTGTCTGACCTGCGATTTCCTTTGGGCCATTGATTTGTGTCTCTGCGGACCAGCATCTTCTGACGTCGATTTTGATCAACTGATGAGTCCTATCATTGCTCACGAGTTGGTTTGTTCTGACGAAAGGATTATGGCCTTGGCGGTGGCACATGGACTAATGGGTCCCTGGGATGTGTTGTCGGCAGCGCAGAATTTCTTGGAACTAAGTTTTCTTGAGAACCCACCGAGCTGTCCTCTGATGGTTATAGAGGATCCGGTGCTGGAAGATCACGTATGTTCCTTTCATCTTTTAAATTGGATGGCTGAACTGTTTTCTGATGAGGACAGTGACTTCCTCCTGGAGGCTGTTGCAGCTTACTTTTCATATACGGTCTTATCATAGACACTGCCTCAAATTGACATGCTGATTGATAGCATTTCCTTGATTTTATTGACTTTTGGTCAAGACATTTTATTTTTTGCTTGCCTATTGGCTTGAGCCACAGTATATTTGTGGGCTATTTTTTTAGCATTAATTTTTATATTTGAATCTTTATTCATGCTCGTTTATAAATGGATTCTGCTCTCATGTGATGGCACTTCTGTTACCTTATTTAGTCCGTTCTCGGATCATGGGGGGGTGTTGTATAACTCCTATATATCCCTATATCGTGTTAAGTTAGCATAGGTACGTTTGAGATTTAAACGCCATTTTTCCTTTCTTGCAACTTCTGCACACGACCCTCATTTGTTGACTTAGCTTTCAACCTAGTAGTTTGCCGTGGTGAATGTGAGAATAATATGTTATTGCTCTGATATCTGCTTTGTTTAATAAAACATGTCTGCACGGAGAGTGCTGAAGTTTCAGGAGCAACACGATATGGAATTGTTATGAGGTCTGATCTCCACGCCTTCATAGTCATAACACAAGTGCAGCCTTTGCCAACTTGGGCTTGAGGCGGGATTGATATTGCTTTGCACGAGAATTGTTAACACACTTGATGCGGTGCACATGCAGAGAGAGCTGGTGTATGCTGATGTGATTCCTTCATGCTAGGACACTAAGGTATGGGCCCGCCCTAAAACAACCCAAAGAGACCTTCTTAGATAATAATATAATATATGTGTTAGGGAGGGTGAGATATAAGTGTTGTTAACTCTTATTCATTACAGCATGTTAACATGCTGTCACCATTCGCTTTTTATGTCTTAGTAACTATGCTGATAATTTTGCTACTGATAATAAGTATACTTGTATTATCAAAGATACTGCGCCTGAGAAGACGGCATTAGTAAATAAACATTTCAAATGCACATGTGTCTTCTTTACTCCATGTTCTGGTTTGTAATGATAATATAACGAAAGAGTGTTCATGAGTCCCACGTACCCTGAGGTACTGTAAGTTCATGTTCTGGTTTGTCTAAACATTGGGTGTTTGATATGTCCAATGAGACACTGTAGCTAGCTCGGTAAGGGGTGAGTTGGTTGCTAAGGTAAGTTTTGGGACATCCTAATTTGCCGAGGTTCCACTCCTCTGTGCACAGTTCTGTGTGAGTACAGAAACCCTGCAACAGTAGGAGTCAGTCAATTTATTTCCTCTGTATTCTCAGGACCACCACCAACATGGCATACGAAGAGTGCAGAGGTCTTGCCAGATAGTATGGAATAATCATCTTAACCAGGTACCATGGCCCAGCCTATTGGAAGTCACTGTGAACCAGCATAAGCCATTTTACCATGCTCTCTCCTTGATAGGCAGACAGCTGGATATGGTGGCTTTTCTGCAGTTTTAGTAGAAGCCGAGCTGCGGCATTGTTTACCAGCTGGAGTATTCTACGTTGGTAAGCCAGTAGGCTCTAATAAAGAGAGTTGACATAGTCTAGATGAGAAGCGATAAGGGCATGTATGACCTTACTGCAAAGTTAACAGATACAGGAATTTCTTTAGCGATATTAGGAGATTGAAACAGATGCCCACCACGCCATCCTCTTGTAAGCAAAAGAAGTCCTGTTGTCAAAATTGTACCCAAAGATTCTGTGCTATGATGACAGGATCTGGCGAGGGTGGGACAAGACTGGGTCAGCATTCGCCATCGCCAGTGGGGAGAGGTATGCCAAATAGCAAGATTTCAGTTTTGCTCATGTTACACAAAACACGGTGCCTCATTGTATTTTTCTACAACGGTTAGAAACACACATGCCTCCATGTTTTCCCTATTCTTACTTACGCTTCAAACTCATTTAGGACCGCACAGGAATACAGCTTGTAACCTTGCAGGAGGATCTACCACTGGGAATTTGGCAAACATCCAAAACTCCTTTCTCCTTCGATTTGGGCATAAAAGACCATAAATTCTCCAAACATCTTTTGGGGACCTTTAAAGGAATAGGTGCTCTAATGCTAACTATCCTCTGCTACCAACTATGTGGGAGCCAAATCCCAATACTAATTTGAACCCCAACATTTTATCATGCCAACATTTACTAAAATAATTTGGCTCCAAAATCTATTGGTTTCATTTAGCATATTTCAAAAAATACTCTAATATCAGAGACTACTTGTAGTGTCTGTAAGCTTTGTTAGAGGTAGATACCACATAATAGACTGAATGTTGTGAAAAAAATAAGTAAATATAAGAGACGATATGTATTTGAATGATTTTCTTTTAGGACCACATCATCTAAAAAATAGAAGATTCATAACTACAATATTCTATTTAGCTATAAAAGAAGAACAAGTACATCCAGAGAGAGCAGTTTCAGAAAGAATAAGCACGCTGACAGTGAACTGATGCAATCTGCTTTAAAGTTATTGATAATAGCTTTTAAACTTAATACAAATGTATCTATATTATCTCTTCTATCACTCTTTCTCCTTGAAATCTTTTCTGAGAACATTTGAATATCATGCACATGGACAAGCTCAAATATATATGGTCACACAATTAAGTTGGGTATTACAAATGCTTACCATCAAACAAAGTGCCTTGGTCTTTGATTTATCAAATGTCCATCTTTCTTCCCAAAAGTTGCACAGCAAGACAGATAATAATCTAGAGAAAAGGATCCTATAGACTGTTCTCTATCGCACAGATAGATAATACTTAATGTGAATATTTGCATGAGCTAATCACTTCATTTAATTTTTATGGTTGTCAGAAAAACATGTCTCTTTGATTGTATAACCATATACATGATACATGTTCACAACATGCTTGGGTTTTTTTCTTCTGAATTTCACTTGCTGTGCTTTTGTTGAGGATTGCTTGTGTCTATTTACTGTTAAAAAAGTAGTGAAATGTTTAGGAATAACATTCTATCCTATTCTGGTAAAAGTTGTTGAAAGTATTTCATGGCTATTGATGTAAAAGATAACGCTCAATAAATTAAATATGCTTGTTGCAATTCTAACACAAGAGAGGTAACACTGGCCTCTGCAGTGGAAGCATTTACTCTTCAAACAGCCCATTCTACCTTTGAAATAAACACTCTGGGCTTGATTTAGTGTTTGGTACGTGGGTATTCCCTTACAAAGTTGATGGATATCATGTCCATCTTATTACAAGTGCATTATATCCTAATACACTTGTACAATACAATACAGTACAATACAAAAAACTTGCAAAGCGCTCAGCTGCTTCCGAAGAGGCATCCCGACGCTAGCGGAATAGGTCGGTATATAAACAAAATTAGACAGCAGAGTTAGAAAACAGTTTTCAAGTTTCTTTCCAAAAATTGCATCAGATAAAGCTAACCGAAAGCTGGTTGGAAGGACAATTCAAAGCTTTACAGTAAGGAATACCTCTTCTTGCTTTGCACAATCGAGGAATCTGAAGTAGTCTTTGACTACCATATCTCGAGACCTCCATTGATAGTAGGCCTTAATTTTGTTTCTTAAATGTGCAGGAACTCTGAGATACAGGGCTTTAAAGGCCAGAGTGAAGGCACTGACTTGAACTGGCTTGAAAATCGGCAGGCAGTGAAGATGTTATAGGTGGGGTGTTTTCTGAATCCATCAAGCAGCAGCATTTTGCACAATCTGTAAATGATGCAGTAAAAAGACATCTAAGCCCACTTTAAGACTGTTAGTGTAGTTCAGTTTATATGTCACTAGAGAGTGACAAATAGTCTTATGTGTGTCCTTGGGTACAAGCTGTGACATTCTCTTTAAAGATTTAAGAGTGGCAAAACAGCTGTCCGATGAAGTTTTCATTTGAAGAACAAAGATGAGTTTGGAACTAAGAATTATCCCTATGTTCCTGGCAGTTGATGCACAGAAAGGAGGTGCAGGAGCTCCAAAGGCCACCAATTGCATGGGTCCAGATGGCACATAGTACCAAAAACAAGGACCTCTGTTAAGTCTGAGGCAGTTATTGCTCATCAAAACTCCTACAGACCTTAAGCCCAATGTGAAGGAGTTGAGGTCCCGAGAATCTTCCTTATGGAAGGATAAAAACAATTGAGTATCATCAATATGGGAAATCATCCTGAGACCCCAAGTTTCAACTAGACTCGCTAGCGGCTCCAGATAAATATTAAAAAGAGTGATTCTTAGAGCTGATCCCAGTGGCACTCCACACTCAAGAGGTTTTGCAGAAGAGGAAAAAAGTTGTAATAACATAGACAGGATAGCTGTCACATTTGTAATGGACAGGCCATCCACAAACCTCTAAATCAGGTCCTCATTTTCTGACTCTGTTTCCTAGCCTGCTGCACATTGTTTTTCAAGCCTTGAAATCAACTGGAATTGTGTAAGGTTTTAAGTTATTGGATCAGGATTATTAACTGGTTTGAGATCTATTTTTGGAACCATTTATGCCTTTTGAGGTTATTTGTTTTCAATTATGTTTGGTGGAATATCGACAACTCTTCCATCTTAGGGTGCGTTTTCTTTAGTTTTGTGCTGCTAAAGTGATCAAGAATAATATGAACACTAACAATCCCCAAATGGCTGAACAGCAGAGCCATAAAGCTATTGCTTTCTGTATGGGAGAAGATTGACTTTCTAGACTGAGTGCACTTTGGAAATCTGTGTTTTCACAAACTTCAACCTCCTCATGTGTGACCTGTGTATCAGTGCTTAAACTGAACTGTTTGTGGACTGTCATCTTGAACACAAGGCAACTATCAGACACGGAGTCAACATATTAGAAAAGAATACAAAATAACAGACGGCTAAGCAAAATACTATCTCTCCTAAAACAGCCTAAGAAGGATTCTCACAGAACAAGCCTATTTCCACGGTTTGTTAACCAATAACAAAACCAATGCCTACTATGGTACTCTGCGAGATTACATGTATCAAAATACCTATGTGTAGGTTTTAATGTAGAGTGATAAAAATCCACACTTAAATGCCTATTGAATGTAACATATAGTTTTCACAGTAGATATGTCAGGCTTGGTGCTTTTATTATAACATTTCATAATAACCAGATCATGCCTATAGCCATGATCATTGGCTTGCCACCATTACCAACACACCTGGCTAAATTGAGTATAAACTTTCCCACATGCCAAAATGTGCAATACAAGCAGTCTTTTTAGTGAAGCACCTCTCTTAGTAAGACTCTGAAAGCTCTTTTTTGTTGATCACATAATGCCAGATGACAGTCGGCCTATCATGCCAGACCTAAAATATCCATGTAGATTAGTGTATTCCTTGGTATCCCACACTGCTCTCAAACATAAAACTGCACTCTGGAGGGGTAGAGCCCAGAAGATCAAAGAAGATGGATGAATTTCGTTGAGCTCCGCATTGGACCAGACCTGCTGTGGCCCACTATCAATAAATCATGGACAACACAAAAGTCCAAGGACAGTAAAATGTAAGCAGAGCCAGGGGGCAGCAGAACACTTCTGCAATGATGTCCTGATGGAAACAGGTGGGCTAGAGACCTACTGAGAGCAACAGGTCCCAAATAATAACCTAGGTGATCCTGCAACCTTGCTAAAGGAGGGATGCTGGTTCACAGAGATGTAGTACTCATGGCTCTGTAATGGTGGCGAAGGTATGAGGACTATATTTGAAGGGCAGACAGAAGGTGAAGGCTTGACATAGACAACAACTATTGAGAGGGCACTTTTGGGTACTTTAGCACACGGTCACAAGGTTGCTTTCGGACATGAGGCCCTAAAACTGACAGAGGAGTGGCACATTCAAGTACTATTTGCAGGCATAGAACTCTTTCAGCGCTGACATCAAGAAACAATGGGAACAAAGAAAAAGCTCTAGCTTTGGTTCATCAAGAAACGATGGAGCAGCCACAGAAAATGCTCATGATAATCCTAGCCTGGATTAGCAATGTCAAGTGATGTGATGAGAAATAATTTGAATGAGATGCAGATAACTCAGCAGTACTTCCAGAGATTAATATTGCTGACCCTCCTGGATTTCATATTCTCATCAAACTGCAAAAGCTACTTAATGGTGGTAATGGTGGCCAGTTTCAATGTTGAGTGTACAATACAGACTCCTGAGTTCGAAGAACTCTGGGCTAAACACATGGTGGTAACATCTAGGCCATGGAGCCATTTCAATTACACCTGAGTAGCCGGAGTAATTTCATGTTACTCTTGTGATGTGAAATTACAGAAACATAGGTGATTATGCCTGCTCATATAATTTAATATAATTAGGGGTAAAAATGCCTTCAGCAAGAGCACAGGAAGAAAGTGCAAGAGGTTGATGGCTGCTGCTGTTCTTGTTCTGTTGCATTTAGTCCTATTTACATACAAAATGCATCAATCATCAGATCCATCTTGTACACAAAGGTGTATCTTTTGCTATGAAAATAGCGCTAAATGCTGTGTTATACTTCTCATGTAAATTCCACGCACTTCTGCTGTATTTTTGCATAATTACGCTACCGCAAATTAAGCGAAATACAGCCACCCTTAGCAACATCGCACTAATCAGCCTGTGGCTACAGTATAATAGGTTCTATTATATTGGGAATGTACACCTAAGACATTATCTTTCTCCAGATTCTCAATAATGTTGAAACCTGTGAGACATTTACCGTTTATGGAAGCAGTAACAGGCAGACCGAATAATCCAGTGAAAACTCCAGATGCCATGTTGCATGGCTCAGTCCTGGATACTATCTTGAATGACCTCACAGCACTTAAGACCTCTGTGATTACCATTAAGGAAAACACATTGAAGGTATCATCAGAAATTGTGTCTCTCAGGATAATTCTAGCTACTTTTAACTCCTGTCTAAAGGTGACAGAAGGTAATAGCAGTTGACTGGGAGCAGGATCACTGGAACATGTAAGCAAATCACTTTGAGCTGGAGGACAGAAATCGACAAGACAATCTTCGCTTTTCAGGTTTTCCTAAAAAATAGGAAAAGGATTATATATTTGCCTTCCTGAAAATGTTCTTGCCTAATAAAACAGAATCACATTTGAACCACCTTTTGAGTTCCAAAGAGCGCATAGGGTTTGAACGGTGGCTGCTGGCATGACCAGAGGCAAATCATTGGATGTATGACATTACAACACATGCTTTTACATCGCATGCCTTTACAACGCGGTTTTTACATCGCAAACCTTTACAAAGCATAGCGCTTTGGGGTGCTGGATAGTGAAAAGTTTAATTTACTATTCCAACTCCAGTCCCCGTGGACAGTAGGGAAGGTGTTGGATAGTAAATTAAACGTATTCCCTATCCTAGAGCGCCCCCCAGTGCAATGCGTTGTAATGGTTTGCGTTGCAAAAGTTGCGTCATAAAGGCACTGCGTGGTAAAAGTTGTGTTGTAAAGGATGCCCAAATCATTATGTAATTACTTCGACACCAACAAAAATTTCACTTGTTCCATGAAGCAAAATGCATGGGTGCATTTATACATGGTGACCCAAGGATCTTGACCTTCTAGGATATCTCGAACAAGAAACTACAGGAACCGAAAAGTTTCCTTGACCTGAGCCCATGGTTTAACAGGATGGAGATCAGCAAGTCCTGTTTTTGCTGGCCACGATATTAATAACCCATGATGGCCACACAACGGAGTTTACTGAACTGGACCAACTGGACCATTTGTTGGATGCTGGGGCCCCTTGGCAATGGATAACACAAAGCTTTGACCAGAACTCACGACCTCTTCCCCAGCTACCCATGCATCCCAGCTGGACAATGTAAAGTGGAAAGAGAAAGATTAGAATCAGCCATGAGAAATCTGGAGAGAAACACAAACATCGTCGAAATCACGCCCCCCAGATGGACAAGAAAGATCCTTGCTCAAATCCACACATGAAGGAGAGACCCTGTTTACTTCTTAAAATCTGAAATGGCAGGCACAGAACTTTGGTGATACTTGAACACCTTGGAATATATTGATCACAGAGATGTAGATTGTGGTATGCTGCATGTGCCTTTGACTGGAGATCAGACTCCGTTGCAGAAATGCTTATTGGATAATATGATATCATGGAGTGAATTGTGGCAAAGAGGTTCTGATGGATTGCTAGATACCTTCTGGGATTACTGAGTTTGGTAATGATCCATAAATTTGTACAGGCCTGGAGGTATGGATTATGAGTTAACATTTCCTTTGATCTGCCTACTCTGGGATACCGTCTCCTTTTTAACACAAACTGCCTGCAAGAATGACACAGGATTATCAGATTCCTCTGACATCTGAGACCCCCCTGTGTCGATTACAATGCCTTGTCATAGATTTCGTCCAATATGGAAATAATCTGAGCGCCTTCCCACATTGTAAAGGGCCTTATGCTTGGTTTTCCAGCGACTCACCTGACTGAAGTTACATTAGAAACTCCAGTTACACCCATAGTGAACCTAACACAGAAGTGGTGCCTGCCCTGCTCGGCTCTGATGGTGATCTGTAACGTTAAGTAAATGAAGCACACCTACATACAAGCTTTGACTATTTTTTCTGAGGCACTTGTGAGCAATTCAACTCACGCAAACCATATTAGGATATACATTACTGCCAACAAAGGGTCCATAATCACATGAGCCCAAAGCACACCATTAGCACAGCCACCCTTTTTTTTGTGGAGAGTAGACCAGTGTACGTCTTACTTCTGGCTAAGTGCTCAGGCTCATAGGGCCAGATGTGAATGAATGAATGAAAGACATTTCTAGAGCGCATGGTTACCCGGGCCTCCCAGTGTTAAATGCAAGGCAACTTCAAGTTCGAAAGGAGTTAGGGGAACGAAAAGGTCTTTAGGTGCTTGCAAAAGGTCAGATAGTTCAGTTCAAGGCTAATCCAGAGGGGTAAGTGATGCCATAGTTTAGCAGCATTATACCCGAAGCGGCGCCCTCCTCTTCGTGATTTCCTTATTTTAGGAACTGCTGCCAACTGCTTGTTATCAGATCTTAAAGACCTAGAGGAGCAATAAGGCTGAATGATAGATCTGATAATCTGTGGACCTTTTCCTAATAAGGCTTTGTGGGTGATACACATCGCCTTAAATTGGATTCTTTCTTGAATCGGTAGCCAATGGAGCAAAGTAAGCGCAGGTTTGGCTGAAGTGCGTTGGAAGTATTAGTAAGCAGATGTGCTGCACAATTTTTCACAATCTGCAGCTTTTTGATGGTGGAAAGCGGGGCTCATAGGTATAGAGCACGGGTACTCATAGTACGACCCGTGGGCCGGCAGCGGCCCGGCAAGCCTTCCGTGGCGGCCCACGGACCATGAGACATTGTACCCGTGTTTTTAAAAAAGCCTTTTCAAAGAGTGTCTGCAAACACTGCTGGTTGCAGAGACACTCGGAGTCAGAGAGACTCTGCTGCTCTGTAGGGCCGGGCGATTATTTCCAGCCAGGCCAGAGTGGAGCTGCAGGGGCGCTCAGAGGGGGTGAGAGAAAGCAAAGCCCCATTCACATGCAAATGGTCTTTTTAAAGACCTGTTAAGTGCTCGGGTGGGGCTGTGTGTCTGTGCGCGCTGGGGAAGCTGGCTGGGGAAGCTGGCTCAGCCCAGATGACACACAGGCAGGGTGAGATGACAGAGGGAGGTAGAGGGACAGAGACAGAGGGAGAGGGAGGGAAAGGAAGACCGAGACATGGAAACAGAGAAAGGGAGACAGACAGAGGGAGGAGGGCGACGGAGGGCGACAGAGGGAGACAGAGTGAGGGAAGGGGAATGAGGGAAGGGGAGTGAGGGAAGGGGAGTGAGGGAAGGGGAGTGAGGGAGGGAGTGATGGTAAGGGAGTGAGGGAAAGGGAGTGAGGGAAAGGGAGTGAGGGAAAGGGAGTGAGGGAAAGGGAGTGAGGGGAGGGAGTGAGGGGAGGGAGTGAGGGAAGGGGGAAGGGAGTGAGGGAAGAAGAGGCAGGGAGGGAGGGAAGGGGAGTGAGGGAAGGGAGTGAGGTAAGGGAGTGAGGGAAGGGAGGGAGGGAGGGAGGGGAGGAAGGCAAGGGAGTGAGGGAAGGAGAGGGAGTGAGGGAAGGGAGTTAGGGAAGGGGAGGGAGTGAGGGAAGGGGAGTGAAGGAGGGAGGGAGTGAGGGGAGAGAGTGAGGGGAGGGAGTGAGGGGAGGGAGTGAGGGAAGGGGAGTGAGGGAAAGGGAGTGAGGGAGGGATGGAGGGAAGGGGAGTAACGGAAGGGAGTGAGGGAAGGGAGTGAGAGAAGGGGAGGGAGAGAAGGGGAGGGAGAGAAGGGGAGGGAGAGAAAGGGAGGGAAAGGGAGTGAGGGGAGGGAGGGAGTGAAGGTAGGGGAGTGAGGGAGGGAGGGAAGGGGAGTGACGGGAGGGAGGGAAGGGGAGTGAGGGAAGGGGAGTGAGGGAAGGGAGTTAGGGAAGGGAGTGAGGGAAGGGGAAGGAGTGAGGGAAGGGAGTTAGGGAAGGGGAGGGAGTGAGGGGAGTGAAGGAGTGAGGGAGGGAAGAGAGTGAGGGAAGGGAATGAGGGAAGGGGAGTGAGGGAAAGGGGGTGAGGGAAGGGAGTGAGAGAAGGGGAGGGAGGGAAAGGGAGTGAGGGAAGGGGAGGGAGGGAGGGAAGGAGAGGGAGTCAGGGAAGGGAGTTAGGGAAGGGGAGGGAGTGAGGGAAGGGGAGTGAAGGAGGGAGGGAGTGAGGGGAGAGAGTGAGGGGAGGGAGTGAGGGAAGGGGAGTGAGGGAAAGGGAGTGAGGGAAGGGAGTGAGAGAAGGGGAGGGAGGGAAAGGGAGTGAGGGAAGGGGAGGGAGGGCGGGAGGGAAGGGGAGTGACAGAAGAGAGGGAGGGAAGGGGAGTGAGGGAAGGGGAGTGAGTGAGGGAAGGGAGTTAGGGAAGGGAGTGAGGGAAGGGGAGGGAGGGAGTGAGGGAGGGGAGTGAGTGAGGAAGGAAGAGGGGGAAGAGGAGCGAGGGTGAGGGAAGGGGAGTGAGGGAAGTGGATTAGTCAGGGAAGTGGATTAGTGGGGGAAGTGGATTAGTGAGGGAAGTGGATTAGTGAGGGGGTGAGGGAAGGGGAGTGAGGGAGGGAGTGAGGGAAGGGGAGGGAGAGAGGGAGTGAGGGAAGGGGAGTGAGGGTGAAGGAAGGGGAGTAAGGGAAGGGGAGTGAGGAAAGAAGAGGGGAGGGGAGTGAGGGTGGGGAGGGAAGAAGAGGAAATGAGAGGGAAGGGAGAGGAGAGGGAGGGAGAAGGAAGGAGAGGGAGGGAGAGGGAAGGAGAGAGGGAGAGGGAGTGTGACAGTCAGAGTGAGTGAGACAGAGGGAGACAGGGAGGGAGAGAAGAGAGAGAGGGGGATGGAGGGAGGGAGGCAGATATATATATACACACACACACACCCATATACCGGGTCTGGTAGCTCAGTGGACGAAGGCGTCCGCTGCAGGGACCTGTGTTCAACCTCATGGTCACAGTTTTTTTGTTGCTCTAGCCCCGCCCCCTCCCCCACTGACCCCGCCCCCACCGGTGAGGCCCTCGGACACAAACCACACTGTAAATTTGGCCCCCGAGAGAAAGTTTGTGAGTACCCATGGTATAGAGCATTTGCGTAGTCCAGGCGAGACAAAATTAGAACCTGGACCAGCACTCCTCTAGCAGAGAAAGGAAGCAAGGGGAAGGTCTTTCTTAGCATTTTTAAGATCCCGTAACAGCAAGCTGCCACCTTGCGTGCTTACTCCTTAAAAGCAAGATTATGATCGACCCACACTTCAAGACTCTTAATTTGGTCTTTGGGAGAGGGAGGAGGACCAAGACAACTAGGCCAGAAGGAGTCAATTCTCCGCATCAGCTCTGTTTTAGCTCCATTAAGTTTCAAACATGAGCTGTCCATCCAGCTAGAAACCTTTCCCAGCCATGATGCCAATCCTAAGGGTGAGTTTTCCACTTGATTAAGTGACACCACCAGCTGAGTGTCATCAGCATAGGTGATGATCCGAATACCAAAAGGTGTTACTATTTCTGCCAAGGGACTCAAATAAACTTTAAATGGAGTGGGGCTCATGGACGAGCCCTGTGGGACCCCACACCTAAGAGGCATTGGCTCTGAGCTAAATTCCTCTTCAAATACTACAAAGGATCGATCCTCTAAAAAGGATTGTAGCCACTTTAATGCTGAGCCAGCAACTCCAACATACCTGAGTCTTTGAATTAGCAGCTGGTGGTTAACTGTGTCAAAGGCTGCTCTGAGATCAAGTAAAATGAGTGCAGCGCTGCCACCTCCATCCAGAATTGTTCTTAGTTCTTCCACCACTGCCACAAGTGCAGTCTCAGTGCCTTGCTGAGGTCTGAATCCTGTCTGTGTGGGGTGAAGACAATTATTGTTTTCCAGGAAGGTTTAGATTGTGGAATGTTCGTGCTTCTCAGCCACTTCTTCTATCCCTGGTAACAGAGAGATCAGGCAGTAGTTTGCTAGTACCCTGGGGTCAAGGTTAGTTTTTTTTAAAAGGGCTCTAACCATAGCCTGTTTACAAAGGGGAGGTACTAGTCCCTTTTCTAAAGAGGTATTGATCACTTCTAAAATCACGGGTGCTACTGTCTCAGAGACTAAATTTAAAATACTAGGGGGGCGGCATCAGTGGGTGCTTCAGATTTCAGTAGGCCCAAAATCCCTCGAAGGGAGAAACAAGTTCAACGGGGGGATTGCCTCCAGCAGATGCTTTGCGGAGCTGTCACCAAAGGAAAAGACTGCAATTAAATTACAGCATAAGGGGATATCAGCAATAACAACGAGGGGCGCGGGAAAGGTAAAAGTGATTTAGCAACCTTTAAAAATTCACGAGGGCAATATGCTGCTGAAGTGATTCTTTTTTCATAATAAAGTGATTTGGCTGCTTTTATTTCAAGTTTATAGATCCTTATTCCAAGCCTGTATTTAGTTTTGTTAGCAGCTGTAGGATATTTTCTCAAATTCCTCTCTAGCCTCTTACTGGACTGCCTAAATTCCCACAGTTTGGGCGTATACCAGAGATTATGATTGACTCCCACTTTATTATAAGTAAGCATGGGCGTAAAATCCGCTCCGCTCGCGGATTTTTCGGATTTTCTGCAAATTCGCAATCCGCGAACTCTCGCGAATTTGTCGAAAATCCGTGAATCCGCTCGCGGCGGATTTTTTGCTTGGTTGCGGCGCGCGGCGTGGTGCACGGCGTTCACTTTCCGTCATTTAGCGTTTGCCGAGTTGTTTTTCTTTGCGAGTGACGCGCCATTTTAGATCTTGCTGCGTGTTCCCGCGGGAGTTTAGCGCCCGCGAATACGTACTCGCGGCTTGCCACCTTGCACAGCACACCTCGCGAGAGTTCGCAATTGCGAACACGTAGTTGCGGCGGAAAGGAACAATCTCGCACTTGCAAAATAGAGATTTTGCAATTTCGCACAAGAAAATCACCAGCAAACAGGATAAACCTTCAGAAAATTATGACTTTTATCAGAATCACTCCTCAGGTTGACATTTGCATGGCCTTTTTTTTTGCAAGGAGTCCATTTTGGGGGGGGGGGAGGAAGGAAGTGCCCCACAGTCTCCAACTTCCTGTTCCTGTCCAGCAGGCTCCTCCCAGTGCTTTGTCCATCTCCTGGTCACTTTCATTTGGATCTGGAGCTGGAAGGATTACTTTATGTGGGTGCTGCTGGATATTTGGATTTGAGGCCTTTTTGACTGTCTTTGGATCACTTTTGGATTAGAAATCAACTTTCACAAGTAAGTTTGTTTGGGGCATTACAGTTGCTGCAAGTAAAATTTTGGAACTTTTTCAGAACATTAAATAAATTATATTGTGGGTAGCCACAGTATCCAGTAGGACCAGGGTTGGTTAGGGGTGCATGATACAAATGTTTTGTTGAATTTAAACACCATTGAGGCCATGGATGGGCTGGGATTGTGCTGATTTTTGTCGTTTTCTTGGGCCTGCTGGTGGGGCCCTTTGCCCAGGGGTGGTGAGTGTTGCATGGGCCTAGTCTTTCTGTGGGGTGTCTTCTTGAATTTAAACATAATTGAGGCCATGGATGGGCTGGGATTGTGCTGATTTTATTGTTTTTTGTCGTTTTTGGGGGGGTGCTGGTGTGGCCTTTTGCCCAGGGGTGGTGGTGCATGGACTGAGTGTGCCTGTGGTGTGGTCTCACTCTCTTTAATGTAAACATCATGGATGGCATTGGATTGTGGTGATTTCTGGCTGTTTTTCTGTTTTTTGGGGGTGTACTGTTGATGTGGACTGGCCATGTGGGTGGTGGTGGTGGCCATCTTGAGTGCTGGCTGGTACAGGCAACATGTGCTTGGGGTGTAAGGGGCCATTTTGAGGAGAGGCAGTGTCTGAGGCCTGCACTTATTTTGCCTACTTTTCATCCATTATGCCCAGGGGTAGTGACTGAGTGTTGCATACTTGCATGTCCCACTCCCTAGTCTTTCTGTGGGGTGTCTTCAATGTAAACATCATGGATGGCATGGGATTGTGCTCATTTTTCTGTGCTTTGTCGATTTTTTGGGGTGTATAACTGAACTGATGTTCCTCTGTCTTCCATTGCTTTTAGGTGCACAAAAAGACTCAAGAGAACCACCAGTGCCAGGAAGAAGTCCTGCAGCGGTGTGTGTGTGCAGCATAACGTCACGCGACGTCACGTCTGGACACAGAACCCTCTGCAACTCGTGCAACTGCTGCCGTGCTGACCTGCTCTGAAGAAGATGGCCCCCAAAAAAGTAACCCGTAGCTCCTCTAGCAAGAAAGGTGCCAGTAAGGAGCAGAAGAAGCAAGTTACCAAGGACACTGGTGTGCTGCCCGCCCCTTTTTTTGGGAGTAAAAAAAAAAGTATGCCTGCAGCAGCAGCAGCGGGATCTGCTGGGGACCAAGCTGGCAGCAGCACCCCCGCTCCATTGGGCTCAGTGCCACCACCACCACCACGCCAACTTAAGTCCAAGCCCTTGAGTGCTGCAGAGGCAGCCAGTATAGTTGTTCAATCACCATCGACCAGTGATGTTGGCTCATCGCAAGAAAGCAGCAGCAATGTCCCTCAATCAACACAGGTTGTTGTAGCTCATCTGACGAGTGTTGAACAACCACAGCCGCAACAACAATCACATGTGCAAGTACAAGCCCAAGTACATGTGGAAGGAGAGGCAGCGCAAGGAGATGCGCAAGCAGAGGTGCATGGAGGGTCACAACAAGTGCCCACAATAGTTGTTTCTCCCGAAGTAGGGGCACATCAGGAAATCGACAATCAAGGCGAGGTATCATTTGAGGAAGCCACTCCTCCTGATGATCCTTCATTGTCTTCCACACCCCTAGCAAGGAAGAGATCAAGGGTGGTGTCTACATCTTCTTCAAGCACACCTCCTTCTGATGATACGGATCAAACTTGGGAACCAGCACCACAGCCGTCTGAGAGTGAGGCACACCATGATCCGACAAAGGTAGTTAAGCGTAAAAGGAAGCTCGTCCAAAGTCTCAGAGTTATGGAGTGTGATGAGTCTCAACAAGAAGTGGCGGATACTGCTGCTGATGAAGACTCTGCCAACGACGACCCAGTCATCATAAAGGTCACTGCAGCCCCAGCGGGCATGCAGCAAACAGACATTTTGACCCTAGCCCGAAGAACTGCTGAGTGTGATGATGATGATAATGTTGTCGATGAGGAGGCAGTGGAAACACCACAATCATTGGAGTTAAGTAGTACACCAACTCGTCCCGCTTCCATATTTCTTTCTGGCAAGAAGAGACCTCCGTCAACCTCGACCTTAATTAGTGGCGGTGAAAGTGCAAAACGTACAAAAGTTGGGCAATCCAGATCCTCCACTTCATCTGGCATTAGCTTCATGACCACCACCACCAGTATCGCCGCCTCCTCCATGTCCCACAGACACTTCAAGTCCCCAGTTTGGGACTTCTTTACTGTTTGTCCAAAAAATCCAAAGTTTGCCATTTGTACCATTTGTAAGCAAGCAGTTAGTCGTGGTAAGCCAGGTACCAACTATGGTACCGGAGGCCAGAGAGGTCATCTTAGGAGACAGCACACTGTCAAATGGTTTGCGCACCTAGATGCGATCAAGAAAGGCCAAATTCAAGGAAACGTTGATGTTTCATCTGATGATGACGAGCAGGAAGAAGACGTGTCAAACACTTCCCTTACACCCAGTACCCCTGTCAGCAGCACACCCAATGTGAGGCACACTAAGAGTGTTGGAGCGAGTGAGACACCAACGCACAAAAGTTCACCAGCGAGCAAAATTGGGTCAACGAAGTCATTATCAGCCCGTAAATGCTTGGTCCAGGGCAACATTAGAACAATGCTTACTTCAGACGTGCCATATGAACGCAACCACCCACTGACGCGTCTGTATAACACTAAGCTGGCTAAAATGCTAGCTGTGGACCTTCTACCTTTTTCTTTTGTAGAAGCGGTAGGTTTTCTTGAATTAGTGGCAACGCTCTGCCCTAAATGGAAGGTTCCGAGCCGGTTCTATTTTGCCAGAGTTGCGGTTCCAGCACTACATGAAGATGTGCTGGAGGCGATTGGGGCAGCTTTGCAGAAGAGTGCTGTTCACACAATACATCTGACAACAGACATGTGGACCAGTGGCGCAGGCGCTGATTACATGTGCATCACTGCACACTGGGTCTCTTTTTCAGGTGTTAAAGCAAAGCTAAACGCAGGTGTTGACCCGGACAAAGTTTTCAAAGCTGCTCGGAAACATGCAACACTAGCCATGTTTGGCTTGGAGAAAAGTCACACAGCAGAAAACCTTTTGGAAGAGTTTGACAAAAAGGTCTTGAACATGCTATCCCCCCTAAAACGCAAGATTGGTTATGTTTCCACGGATAATGGCGCCAATGTAGTTAAGGCCATGTTGCAGGGTCACTATTTTAGAGTGCCGTGTTTGGCGCACTGTATCAACCTGGTAGTTCAAAAATTCTTGAGTGATAAAGGCAGTACAGCGTTCGAGGTAATGGCCACCTGCCGCAAAATGTGCAACCATTTCAGCCATTCTTTTAAGGCCCGGAAGCATCTGAGGAGACTGCTACTTCAACGTGGAATGCCAGTGAAAGCACTCATCCAGGAGGTGGCAACACGTTGGAACTCAACCTTCTACATGCTTGAGCGTCTGTATGAGCAGTATACGGTACTCGATCACTATTTCTTCACAGAGGGTACATCTCAGAAGGAGGACCTGCGGATGAGTGCGGCGCAATGGGACATAGTTAAAAGCCTGACAGACATGCTTCGTCCTTTTGAGTTCTTCACGCGTGCAGTCAGCCAGGAGGACTGTAATTTGGGAAAAGCTATCCCATTGTTGTGCATGCTGGAGCACCAACTGATGGCGGTGTCTTCTGAGTTTGAAAAAGATGAAAAAAAAAAAGACCATTTTATTTTGTCTCAGAAATTATTAGAGCGCCTACGTGGTGATGAACGTCTTCAAAAGATCAAGTCAGATCAGCATTACATTTGTGCTACTATTCTGGATCCACGCTACAAAAAGGCGCTGGCAGGCGAAGCATTCTTTCCTTTTGATGATGCAGATGTTCAAAAGTACAAACATTGGTTAGCCTTGTCAGCCAAGAGGTTTGAAAAAGAACGGCAGGTTATTGAAGGAGAAGCCAGTACATCAGCATCAGCATCAGCATCAGCAGGCCATCCCCAGTCACAAGAATCCACTTCTGCACCTGTGGCTGGGGCACAAGTGACCTCTCAGCCGTTAAAGACACCGGCAACTGGATCATCTGCACCACACACAACAAAAACAGTGGCTGTTGTAGAGGATTGGCTAAGTTTGCTTGGGTATGGTTCTCGAAAAAATGTCACAGCCACAGCAAAAAGTAAGCAAAGTGGAGGAACCGTTGATGTCCTTGAGTCGATGGTGCAGGACTATATGAATGACTCAACAGTGGTCTTTCTTAATGAGGAGCCATTGCAGTATTGGCATGGCAAAAAACAATTGTGGCTACAGCTCTACAACCTGGCTATAAACTATTTGTCTTGCCCACTCGCAAGTGTGTCTTCTGAACGTGTTTTCAGTGCTGCTGGTGGCATTGTAACTCCCAAACGGAGCCGCCTCTCGCCCAAAAATGTGGAGCGGCTGACAATGATCAAGATGAATCAGCACCTCATACCACCAGATTACAAAGTACGAGAAAGCACGCCGCATGAAGACGAGGAGGACGGCAACGTAGATGAGGGGATTTTTTCTCTGTTCGGTGGCACTGACCTCATCCAGCCTGAATTCGCAGAGTATGATGACGAAATCTTGTTCTTATTCCCTGACACCGAGCCCTGAAAATGAGACAATCAATCAAGAACTTTCTTTTTCGTCCTTATTCACTTTTATTCCTGTGTGCTTTGTGTCTCTCTTTCTTTGTTTTGCACAGTTAATTTAATTCAAACTTTAATCACCTAATCCCAAAAACAAGACCATCATCAGAACTGTCTTCACTTGTTTGCTTATTGATTTGAAGGTGCCGCAGTCTACATTCCTCAGGTTCACAAGTTCTGAAGAACATGCTCCTCTATCCTCCTCCTCCAGACTGCGATTTCCCTCCAAGCAGAGTGCTGGATTACGCCCAATGAAGAAAGACTCAGCACTTGTGGGGGTGTTGTACTTCTTTGCGGGTGAGTTGACGGATTTGGGCCCATTGCTGTGAAGCTCTAATAATGGACAAAAGTGTTTTGGACCAAATATGAGGTGGAAATTTCTTGCCGTTTTTGCTGACTTGCTTGACTTTGAGGTGCTCTTTGGCGGGGTTCCGGGTGTTTGTGGGTAATTTTTGTTGTCTGTCGAAGCACTGCTGCGAGCCTGCGACAGTCTAATCTTGATTGCATTTGCTTTTCAGGAAATCCGTGGTGGAAAACAGGAGTTATGATGATTGATGATGATGATGATGACCTAGCTGCACAGCGCCGCGTTTGGACCGAAGGCCGAGAGACATTGTAAGTATGAGATTTAGCTTTTTCGCTGTTTGGGGGTGTTGTCGGGTGTTTTTTTGCGGGTGGGTTGGCGGGTCTTGCCTGGGGCATTCCTGGGAAGGTCTAATACCGGATAGAAGTGTTTTGGACAAAATCCATAAGGAACAGCCTTTTTTTTGCTATTTCTTCTGACATCTTGCTCAATGTAGCGTTTTGGGGGGCTTCCTGCTGTTCGTGGGTGGGTTGCGGCCGGGGTCTCTGTCGAAGCACTGCTGCGACAGTCTAATCTTGATTGCATTTGCTTTTCAGGAAATCCGTGGTGGAAAACAGGAGTTATGATGATTGATGATGATGATGATGACCTAGCTGCACAGCGCCGCGTTTGGACCGAAGGCCGAGAGACATTGTAAGTATGAGATTTAGCTTTTTCGCTGTTTGGGGGTGTTGTCGGGTGTTTTTTTGCGGGTGGGTTGGCGGGTCTTGCCTGGGGCATTCCTGGGAAGGTCTAATACCGGATAGAAGTTTGTTGGACAAAATCCATAAGGAAACACCAGTTTTGGCACTTTTTGTAAGTTAGGGTTCGTTAGGGTTAGCCCTAGCAGCAGGATTGCATGTGTTTCGGGGGGTTCTATTGCAACGCAGTTCTGTTGTTGTAGAGCACTGTTGGAGCGATGCTGGCTATGGATACTTTTGCTTGCTTGCAAGTGGTTTGAATACAATCCACGGTCTGTATTTGGGCCTACTGTTACTTTCAAAGTACGTTTTGTAACCATTTTTCTGCTAGGCATCGTTTTTGGAGATCTGATTGGGGTTCTTCTACATTTTTGCGACTGGCTTTAGTAAGGGTCTTGGTGGGAGCATTGCTGGGAAGGTCAAATTTTGTTCTAAAACACAGTAGTACACCTACCTTGAGGGGAAAGATCCGCTATAATATTTTGGCCATACTTATTGATCCTTAAAAAGGTGACTCAGACAGAGCACGCAATTTCAAAAATATTGTACTGTCTATTAGGGAAATCAAAGTGTCACTTTTTGAACCACACAGCGTACATACCTTTTATTTATTTATCAGTGGTATTGTAATAGCACTTCCTGTTTTCCGTTCAATAATTACAGGCCGGGTTTCAGTCAACATCCGCCAGGCAGGCAGTGGACAGGGTGTCTTCTGTCAGTGGTCACCACATTGATGGACGAAGCGTCAGCTGGAATGGAGGAGTGCCGCCAATAAGAGGAATTGTTTGCTGCATGCAACTTACTTACCAAATTCAACAGGACAACTCCAACAACATACGCAATACAGATACAGTATCCATTGTTGTCTTTTATTCTATGAGTGTGACTGCATGTGCTTACCTTTAGTTTGTAACCAAAGATTGTCTGTATCTTCAATTATTGTTTGTCCATGCTCTGCTTTTTTTTTCTTCTCTCAACAAAACCTACCCAAAAAGAAACCCCCATTCCCATCCATTTTACAAACCCTAACCCTCTTCCCCCGGGCTGTGTTGTTTTGCTTGATGTCTGACTAAAATGACATCAATAATTCCACACACTTGCTGGGGAGGATAAGGTCATAGCAACAGGCTGGTGAAGGAAACGAGGATATCTTCTAGACTTACTCAGCTTCAGTACTATATCTTCTAGTAGTAGTAGCCAATGTCAAATAAATTCAACGCAAGTACTAGTTATACTTGCAAGCAAATACTTTACCATTTGTTAGGCTACATTATGGCACTGTTCTAGTGTACTGTCACCTGCTATTTTCTCGATCGTACCGTAACCGTTGTAATGCTACAGTAAGGAGGACAAACAAGGTTTCGTTTTCTTTTTTTCCATAGGCATGCAACTGCCACTGTGTCACACCACTAGTACCACCGTAATGAGGAAATGTCACCCGCCCAGGATTGACAACGTTAATCCCCATTTCACCTGGAGCCAGCCCTGGGCCTAGCCCTAATTTCTAACACAAATTACAGGTAAGATAAGCGTTTGGTGGGAGGTAGTATAATGGAGTATTATTTCGGAGTAGACAAGAGATTGACGGTTGTACTACTAAAGTCCTACGACTGTTCAGGAAAACAAAGTTACTGTTACACCCCCGCCCCCCACCCACCAGACTGAAAAGCAGTAAAAAACAGGTATGGTCAGATAAAGTTTAAAAATATATTTATTTAGCCCTAACAAAATAATCTCCCTCACCCACCCTAACCCCAACGATTGTCTCTGAAACGTCCCAAAACGATCCCAACTCCCAAATCCCACCCCCCAAAAGTCTATAAAAAAAAGGGCAAGGGACACTCCACTACTGGAGGGTGCTGGTGCTGGTGCATGATGCGGCATGGGCATCATACTCCTTGCGGAGGGTGGCAAGCTCGGAGCGGAGGCCCTTAACCAAGTTCTTATACTTCAGGACCTCCTGCTCCAGGTTGGACATGCGGACTCGTAGGCGGCGTTGGCGGTCCTTGCAGCTCCTGTGGGGGGCAGCTGGTATTTCGGTTGCTTGGCGGTGGCGGTCATCTTTCTTAGCCCGGCTCGGTCCTGCTGGCTTAGTCACGGAGGAGGATGCAGTGGTCACAGTCGAGGATGTCGTTGTTGCCCCGCTCGACTGCGTGTCCTCCTCCTCCTCCAGGGCCACCAGCCGCCGATATTCGGCGACAGTGGCCTCCAGCCTCCGTTGCCGGGCCAATCTAGCCTGCTCCCTCCTTGTTGTTGATTTGGAAGGAGCAAGTATATGAAGAAAGAAAGACATAGTCTGTAACCAATGCTCCTTATTAATAACACAAAGTGATTGAGCCGAAAGTTGGGTCACAGAGTACAAGTAGCAAATTGAAAGCACAGTACATAACTATTGAGGACAGTATCTATGTAACCTCCCACTTCTGCATCCTTGCTCTAACATTAGTGGTAGTTTAATGAACAAATTCTACGACCACTATGGACTTCCATTACAGTCGACTATGACAGTACACCAGTCTTATTCTTCTTCTTCTCTCTTGTTTAGGGAAATTGTTACGTTATCTTATGCAAGCCGGCAGAATGACATGGACAGCACAGTGAACTTGCACCCGAGAAAAAAAGTTGCACACCATGATGAGTGAGACAGACTTGCGTTACTGTACCGGTCCAGTACATGCAGGTGGTGAAGATATTACTTTTCTATTACGGGTGGCACTGAGAATACTCTGTTACAAGGGCTACTGCTTAATTAATTTACCTTTCACCCTACAGTGCAAATGAGTACTAGAAAAGGAAAATGAAGAAGCTAACTAATTTGATTATATATCACTTCACATGGGACGTATTTGATGACATATGAGATGACTTTAGGTGCTTTGCTTAATATTGAGTGAACAGTGATACACCCACACATGAATGACGTACTACAAGTAAACTAAAGTTATTAAGAGAGGTACGGAGTGTCCACCGTAATAACCAGATATATGCTGTGATTGCAAACGCAATACAAAGTACTGCTACTATTCATGGTAGTATTGGACACATTTACAATTTCTTTTCCTTGCCTTCCCTGCACTGGAACGGACGTGCGGGTGCGGTGGTACATGCTCTTCAAGGTAACACTTACTTCACCTGGCGACCATCTACTCTCTCTAGATACACATGTGCTATCTAAGACTCAGAGAATACCATGCTCCGGGCATCCATTCAGTCAAAGTATACGCACACATACAGTTTCTGTTTCACCCACCCAGGCTGCTGTCCTTCCACCCATCCTTGCTTCATCATTGACCCAGCCATGCACCATACCATATTCTTTCCTTCCCAGCCACCTCGGGGGCCAAGCAAACACATATCGTTCTTCTTTGCCAGCCATCATACAAGTTCGCGTCCCACTTACTTACACCCTTCTTTCGCTTTTCGTTCATCCCATCCATCACGTTCGTCTAAGAACTTATTGGGATTCTTCTCACCAAAAACTTCACAGCTAAGTCGAAGTACATTTCGAGGAGGCTACTACCTGGTTGATTTGTAATTGTAATACACCCGTGCAGAAAGCACACTATGCAGTCTTCAATCTCAATAAGTAAGGAATATATAGCTTACCTGTTTCCGCCACCACCGTTTGAACCCCCACAGGACCGTCCGCCGGCTCTTGCACCGCCTCCTCCCCAGAGTCCTCCGAGTCCTCGCCCAACACAGCCACCTCCGCGCTGGCCCCGTCACCAGATGTTACACCTACGAAGTACATTTAAGAATGTTAGAATACACCACTCACTACTATATAATATTTGGTCTAGGAGAAATGTTAAAAAAACAGAATACAATGTAATAATTTGTGACTGTCTACTCCATAGTAAAAATGTCCCATTTTCCAGGGAAGGCTGTTGTCTTGCTGCACTTTTATGCACAACTGATGAATGCTTGCTTTTGATTTTTAACACGCACCACTTTTTCTCCTAACAGACAGAAGCTTGACTCCTAAGAACACGACCAGGATCAAGTTCAAACCAGGTGAGAGCTCGGCTCGACCACAAGAAATGTGTCCAATTTATCGTAAGCACTAACCACTTTTCCATTTTCAGTTAAATAGTTTTATGACAAAGTAGATTTTAATAAATGTGTTTACTTTTAATAAAGCTTTTAAACTTAAATAGACTCTGTGGTTTTTGTTCCTCCAGACTAGAGTGGATGAGCTAAAGGTTTTGGAATTTTTGCAAGCATGAGTCCCTCTGACACTTCTTGACTGTGCTGTGACTCCGTACTACTCTCTTGTCCTGCGTACGATAATCTAGAGATCATTGGGGATCTATAATCGGTGACTTCGGGAGCTGAATGACTCTGCCACACTATCTAGCCAGTAAGGAGACAGTGCATAGAGGTATTGCTGAATATAATGGGAGTCCAATGGAATTGCCAAATGTCCAATCTTAGTTAGCTACACAGACAGACTAATAAGAATAGTCTAGTAATACCACAGGGAGTCATATTCGAGGCAGGATAAGAATTTATATCCAGTCTACAAGAAGATCAAAGACGATTTAGAAAAAATCGAATGAGGAACGCTAGGAAAAAATAGGTACTGTTTATTAAAATGTAAACTTACTGGGGCCAGCAAAGGAGCCCTCGCCTGCCCGATCCTGGCCTGCATCCTCAGCACCCTCCTCCTGTGTCCTCTTGCCCTTGGGGGGAGCTGATGTACAACATGAAAGAAAGAAAAACCAGAAAACATGAATGAGATTTTTCAACCAAATCAAACATTTCAAAAGAACAATAACAAAATATTTTGGAAAAATAGCAAATAGATAGACAACTATTCCACGGGATCTATCTCATGTGGTATACCACGTTATTCGTATTGCCTGATTTGCGGAACGTTGACTTAGAAAGTTCCTATGTAACTCAATAAACAGACTACTAAAGAGGTTTGCCTAGGCCTGGCACTGCAGGCAGCAGTGCGCAGCACGCGAAGTGACAGACAAAGTCCATCCTGCTTGCAGATCAGTGAATACTCAAACTATCAATCCACCCGCCACCACCGCCACTATTTCTTCTTATAGCCATGTGTCTAAAGGAAGGACTGGACTTCAGTCTGTTGGGGCTGATTTAGAAGTCCCTTGCGGAAGTTGCGGCTCATTTTCCTCCATTGTTGCGTGCCTTTTGTGACGCAGCGGCAGAACAAAAGACTCGCCATGGTGTTGGTGCGGCGTATATATTAAAAAAAAACACATATGGGCATATGGGCGATGCATCACGTTGTAAAGCCCTGCGCCATCAGGGGGCGTTCCGGCGCAAGGGAGGGCGTACCTGCGCAGGAACGAATCCTAAAAGTGGCTGAGGGAAATCGACAAGATGTCAATCAGTCACTTTTAGGACAATGATGCATGACTCAAACCCTGCGCGCTTGAAGCCGACGTACGGCTTGATGCAGCATTGGGGAGATAGGGTACCCCAGAGCATTGCTGGAGCTGCGCCATCGTTGGCACGCAACTCCAGCAATGCGCTGCCTTTACGGCACAGATGCGTAAGGCTTCTGTGACGTTTTGGGCCAATGGGTGGTGGTGGCATGGCACACAATTACTGCCGCATCCCTGCTACTTTGCAGGGATGCGCCGGTAATTGAAAATATGACCCTTACTGTCTAGCATTACGCAGTTCTTATCTTTACACTACACTCATACATAATTTCTCAGGCCAATGAAATGCTTCTGAACACAACATACAAAACAAAGAAGCATAGTAGCAAGCAAGGCTACTGAGAAGGAGAGCAGTGCACCTGAAATGCATAGAAGATTTTGAAATATAATTTACCTCAATGTAATCGGCAGCATTATTGCTCTTGGTAAAGAACAAAGATTTGCAAATAACAGAGCAGGATAAAACAGAGTAGTGAATGTACTACTACTACTACTCACCAAGCCCGGGGACCTCTACGCCGAGCGCGTCCAGCAAGTCCCGCTCCCGGTCCATGACATCGGTCCAGCGGTGGGTGGCCTGGTTATATGTGCGCCGGACCCCAGAGATCTTGTACATGGCCCGGCACACCTTCTCCCACCGCTTGCGACGCTCCCGGATGCCATAGCCAGTCGCGATCTTGCCGCCTCCCAGGATCGTCTTGGGGAGGCGGCGCTGGACGTGGAAGATCAGTGCCGCCACTTCCTCCGCGCTGAAGATCTCCCTCGGGACCACTTGCTCCCCCCTTAAACGCCCGCACGGGAGCCGGGCACGGGGTGCGGGACCCTTCCCCTTCTCAGGGTGCTTCCCGGCTCCCTTTACCATGGTCTGGGCAGAAATAGAGTTAAATGATAAACAAGAAATAGAATAGTGAAGAAGAAAAGAAAAGAGTTTAAAAAAGTAGTTTAAAAGTAACTAAAAGCTGCAGAAAACACAAAAATATAGAGCTAGAAAAATAGAGGGATAGATAATAAGTAAAATTAGATCAAAAAAACTTCAAACAAGCAAAGGATGGCAGAGATTGAGAGAGGATAGAGAAAGCATGCCCAGAACCATAGCAATGAATGAGAAACAAGATGGCCGCGCCCGTTCACGACCGCGTGGGTAAGTTCGCGCGAGATTTTCCTTGCGAGTACGCGCGAAATTGTACTAGCGAGCAGCACACTTTGCGAGATTACACATAGCGGCCGGAAACGGAATTACGTCACGCCAACAAGATGGCCGCGCCCGTGTACGACCGATAGGGTAACTTGGCAAACGTATAGCTAGAAGCGCCTCGCGAACACGCGCAAGATCACGCGAACATACACGTCGCACAAAAAACAATTTTGTATTCGCACGTATTCGCGGCTTCCGAAATCGATCTCGCACGGATTCGAGCCCCAAAAAACGCGCGAAATTGCAGAAAAAAACAATTTTAGCTAAACTGAAAGCAATGAGCAGGTGCAAAAGTTCAAACTTAACATTAGTAACATTCAAGGTAGTGCTTCCTGAGGGGCCCCTCCAGAGTTTGCAACTATTCTATGACCCTGCTATGACCCAAACAGCAGGCTCATAGAATAGCTACAAGTAGACCATAAAGGTCCTGTGAAAAAAAATGTCACTGCAACAAAAAGCAAATTACAGATAAGGAAGGAAGCAGGTGCCAGCCAGACTGGAAGTTTCAAAATTACTGACACATTAATGACCCACAAATTAATTGATGGCAGTTGAAGAAGGGCAGGTGTGCTTGCTTTTTTCAACCACCATAATCTACAGTGATAAATAAACCTAATGGGTGGCAGTGAGGATGTACCAGAGGGTGGCATGGGTGTCCCAGAGGGTGGCAGTGGTGAAACAGAGGGTGCTGTGAACCTGTGATGATAAACCAGACGTAGAAACAACATAGTCGCGGCCGTTGCGAGCCGAAAAGTAAGTTCGCAATTGCGAACTTGTCCCAAAATCGGCGCGAACGCGCGCCAACACAAAAAACGGGAAAATCCGCAAATCCGCTAGAGTTCGCGGATCTTCGCGGATTGCGAATCCGTAAATCCGCACGTTCGCGTACGCGAGATCCGCTAGATCCGCCCATGCTTAATTATAAGTGTGTATCTTTGGCAAAATAATATCGAGTGATGACTCTAACCATCTATTAAGTTTACCATTGGCAGTTACTGGGTTGGTGTCTATAGTGGGGATAGTTTCTTCCAAAATAGTCACCCACGACTTGGTCAACAATTTTGCCCACGCAAATACATGTCTGATGCTTTTCTCAGCCAGAATGGAAGCGTCTTGCCCAGTCCATTCAAATGGAATTAGAGAATGGTCAGACCAAGGTATTGGAATGGGTCCTTGACCAGTAGACTAGGGATGTTAGAGAAAATGGGGTAATGGGGTCCAGTAGGTGGCCTTTACTGTGGGTGGACCTGCTGACTACTAAATGTGTGAGTTGGAGCATCTCCAGCCCTTCTATTACTTCCAATGCAGATGAAAGTGAAGCATCATCAAATTGTAGATTAAAATACTCAAGAAAGGTAAAAGTGGGGCGAGAGCTAGCCAATCCAGCTACAGTATCGGGGAGCTCCTTGCAAAAGTTGCCCAAGGGGCCTGGGGGACGGTACACCAACATACCTGAAAGGGTGCTGACATGGGAAGTACCAATGGTAAAATAAAGACTTTCACAGTCTTGTAGAGGATTCAAGGTGGTACGCCAAGTAAATTAATTTTTTATAGATATTGGCTATTCCACCTCCTCTCCCTGTTTCCCTATCAAGCCTTTGTATTGCATAGCCCGGAGGAAGGGTTTGCACGATGGCGGGGCTAGCATCTGCATTCAACCATGGGGAGAGGAGTTGGCCTAACGGCTAGGCCGGTCGACCTCAATCTGGGGAACTGTGTTAGAGTCTCGGCAATGACGCTGAACATCCTGTGATTCTGGGCAAATCACTTAATTTCCCGGTGCCTAACAAAAATGAATGTGTACTCATGTAATGCAACTGGTGCTCTGTAAAGCGCTCTGATGCCCGATTCGGGTCAAGTTTGCGCTATATAAAACTCTGCAAAATAAAAAAAATAAAAAAATAAACAATGTCTCTGTCAGAAATAATATAGCAGTACTTTCTTCTAATAGTAGATGCATTTCTACTGCATCTTTAGGTAGTGAACGACAGTTCACAAGAAACATTCTAAAAACCTCTTTAATAGGCGAGTCTGAAGGAGTTTTCAGCACGTTGCAAAGTTTAAAATGAAAAAATTGGCAGTATTTAATAGAGCCTTCCGGTGGCATAGAGAGTAAGCACTTACTTATTCAGGTTTCTCTATAACAGTTAAGTTCATTTGCAGTGTAAGAGTATTTTTCCCTTGTTAAACCGGCAGGGATCCTGGCTCCTGGTCCTGGCTGGGTGCAGACAGGCAGCGGTCGCTTTGTGAGTTTCTTATGAAGCCGAGTGAGCATGACCGAGCGAACGAGGCAGCGTCAAGACTATAGCGCTGACCTGCAAGTTAGTAATCCCCCAGAAATAGCAAGCGCCGCATTCAAGTGTGCAAAAACGCTAGGTGTGACAGTTAAAATGACAGCAATGTTAAAAAAAAAATTTTAAAACCCGGAGCATTGAACACAGCTCCTTCAGTGCAAGCAAAATCACACATAGTAGTAAAACTTAAATATCTCGTAACATCGGCTTCGACCTCAAAGGATGTCGCTGCGTGGTTGCATCATCGGTTCTGAGTGAGCGTGACAATGTACGAAGCATTTTAACGCAATGAGCTGTTTGTGACTGGTAAAATGCATTTTGCCATGTACAAAAGTCAAAATGCACCTCTATAATTTATTACCAGGTCCCATTTTGCGATTTGGTATTAGGGCGGGCGTGTTTAGGGCGTCCCTTTCTAATACCAAATAGCACTGGTATGTATGAATGTTTTGCAACCAGAATGCGTTTGCAAAGCATTCATAATTTACCAACTCCATAGAGAAGGTGGTAGCCCACTTGCAAACCAGATGGGGTCCCCCCAAGGAACCCCTTCCCCTTTTTGAATGTTGGTGAAAAAAAAGGTTTTAGGAGCAGGCACTGCCTATGCTTAAAAAATGCAAAGAAAACTTTTCTCTTTTATTTTTGTAATGCAGCCTGTTTTTCTTGAAGGAAAACGGGATGCATTAGAAGAAAAAAAGTATTGCTTTATATAAAAAGCAATCACAGACATGCTGGTCTGCTGACCATAGCAGGCCACCATCCCTGTAATGTTAGCCATTCCTAATGGGTCGTCAATTGCGACCTGCCTCATGAATATGGATGAAGCAGGTCCACGTGCAACCTATTTGGGAAACGCTAAATATGTCCCAGACACATTAGTACATTTGATTTTGCTAGTCTCTAATAGTGAGTTTCAAAAAATCACAATTAGAGACTCGCAAAATCAAATGGTAGTAATTCTGTCACTTTCAGCTAGATTCATCATAGTCCCGTTTTGCGAATCCTTAATTGCGGTTATTAAGGAATAGCTATTAAGGACTTGCAAAACGGGATTCATGTAGGAATGGCACAAAATATTGTGATTCCTACATCATCCTTATTTGCGATTAGCAAATTGCTAATTGCTAATTGCTAATTGCAAATAAGGAATAACTTCCCATTCATTCCTATGGGCCTACATAGTTATTCCTTATTTGCGATTAGCAATTTGCTAATCGCAAATAAGGATGCGATTTCAAGGGTACTAGGGGTGTCCAAAGGACACCCTGTAGCACCCCTGAAAAGCAAATGTACACAGGTGTTGCGCACATACATGTCTAAAGGACATGTGTGTGTGTAACATGCAACTGAGAAAAATGCACTAAAGTGCTTTTTTCTATTTTTTCGCTATTTACCACGAAGTCAGACTTTGTGGTAAATAGCGGCCAAAAATTGCGAAATCGCAATTTAAAAATGGGTAATGAATTGCATTTAAGGAATCTCAAATAGAGATTCCTTAAATGCTATTCCTCGCAAATTTGCGAATTTGCTATTAGCGATTTTTGCATTTGGGATGATGAATCCCAAATGCAAAAATTGCGCTCGCAAAGGGCCAGATTCTCAGAATCTGGCCCTTTGCGAGCCGTGTTCGACTTGATAAATCTAGCTGTTTATGACTCCCCACCATGACCTGTGGACTGTGTCACTGAATGCCGATCAGTAAACACATTACATTAAGCAGAATAAACTCTCTTTTACTTGATTTTGTTCACCTCAGATATTAATACAAGAGGCACACCTATCTAATTTAGAAAGCAAACTACTAAGGCGGGAATGGTGGTGAAAGGTATAACCCTGCAGTAAAAGCCCCGAAGCAGGAACACCAGACACTTCCTGGAAGTCATTTTGGACACGATGAATGACAATTTTGATTAGGAAAGGGCGCCTGATGTGAGTCACTCAGACCAGGGTAGATGCAGATGGCCACAATATTTTTTATTAAAATGCACACACGCCAGCAGAAAGTGATACTCCATTTATACCTCGATATTGAATGAAAACACATTTTTCTGGGATGTCATCAGATTACTGTTGTCCCTCACTTGAGGTAAAGTCCTGATAGGTGGTAACTGGAACTTAGTGCAGGACCCGTTTGTAGATACTCAAATATTGAATGCCAGACTTTGAGCTGACAAATCCCTGGTGCACTATGCACCTTACTGAAAGAGATTTTACCTTTACAATCTGTTTCTACGGATCCCGCACCCAAATAGATTTGTACTTTGAGTCTTATACATTATTTGCCAGGGTCGTGCTTGCCACCATTGTGCCCAGCATTGTGTCAAACATTAAGAGATAAGGATTAATTTAGATCAAGAACTGGGAACACCTCTAGTAGTGGGGTTTGCACTGGGGACTGCATGTTCTCCTACAAGTTAAAAACAGTCCTTTCTGAATACTAATCTAGGTGGAAAAATCTGTGTAAGAAGAGACCTTGGGCCCGATTCACAGAACTAACTTAAGACAAAATTCTAAACTTACTACTTTTGGAATTCACAGAAGGCATTAAGTAGTAGTAAAGTTAGGATTTTGTCTAAGTCTGTTTTAAGACTGTTTAAGTCTTTCCTAAGTTTGTATTAAGTCTGTCTTAAGTCTGTCTTAAGTATGTCCTAAGTTTGTCTTAAGTCTATCTTAAGTCTGTCTTACGTCTGTCCTACTACTTTTGGTGCTCACAGAAGGCATTTAGTAGTAGTAAAGTTAAGATGTTGTCTTAAGTTTGACTTAAGACAGACTTAAGACAGACTTAAGCGAGTCTTATGATAGTCTTAAGACAAACTAAAAACAAACTTAGGACAGACGTAAGACAGACTTACGACAGACTTAAGACAAACTTAGGACAAACTTAAGACAAAATCCTAAGTTTACTACTACTAAATGCCTTCTATGAATACCAAAAGTAGTAAGTTTAGGATTTTGTCTCCAGTTAGTTCTGTGAATCGGGCCCCTTATGAGGGACTGGGAAATAAGAAAGAAAAAATGTACCCCTTTAGCAGTCACTTTTACAAAAAAGAGTACTGGAATTAATGGCAAATTACAAAACTCCCAAGATACGTTAAGGAACCTACTCAATACAAAATGTGAGTTGAACACTTTGCTAATGTCCCTAGCTGAAAAGGCACTCTGTCATCTATGCCAGCACCAGTATGAGAGAGGGGAAAGGGGGGGGGGTCTCCTCTCTTTCCCGGTAAGACAGCAAGAAGCATAGCATATGATCCCAGCGATTTTACACAGGGATTAAGAGGTGGTGACCCATTCCCCCAATATCTTGACCACTTTCAAGAATTTGTATCAGTCAGTATATACATCTGAAAGTAGGGACTCTGACGCAGGTGAACCCGGCTTTCTGTCACCTTTGACTGAAGATGCTAACCCCATAGTTAATTCAATCAGTAGAAGCTGAGATAACAACAGAAGAGATGGCCCAGGAAATTGATGCCAGGCCTTCGGTTAAGGCTCTGAAATGCTAGATTTCCCATGGAATAAAAATGCCAACAAAGAGGCAAGTGCTCCGCTCTTCCAAAATATCTTCGCAGGTATAGTACTTGGCATGACTCCTCTTCCAGAACTTAATATGGCAAAAATCTGTCTTATTTGGTAAAAAATGTTTTTATTAGTCACAGAAACAGTACACAGGATGGCTGCATATTACAGAAATAAAAGTAAGGTAACAAACCCCCAAGCTGACAAACGTTCTATCGGAGTTACAGTTTCCACAAGAAGGGGAACAAGTTTGTTAACCTCTGCAAATGCCAACTCAGCCTGCCTCTCATATATGTTATATATCAAGAGATATAGAACTTTATGCCCCCCTCCCAACACAACTCTCTCTCACCACCCACCCCCACACAACAGAATACAGACAAGGGAGGCGGTCCATGGATAATGCATGCTCTGGACTCTAAGTCCAAAAATCTATATCTGTTGACACTATTTGAACTTCCGATGTCTGGTCAGCTATTCAGGGTGCCCAAGTGTTCCTTCACCTAGAACTGGAATAGGTGCATATCGCGCAGCGAGGGAGGGCAAACCGCCAAAGGAAGACCACTTGTGAGATAAATGACGAGAGGGCCCCATTTATATTCAACGTTTTTATAGTCATCTCTAAAAATAGCAGCCATCCTCTCCATAGTTAAAATCTCCCAGAGACGTGAGTGCCATTGTGATAGCGCTGGTGCTGCCTTTTTTCCCATGCCTCTGCAATCACTATTTTGGCGGTCCCTAAACAAGCTCACATTATGGCCCTGTCAGCTTTTGGTTGGTGTTCTAACTCCTGATCTCTCAGTCCCAGCAGAGCTCCCTGCTTGGTGGTTGAGATAGAATTTCCTCCCAAAATGTTTGAATCGTAGGACAGTCCCACCAAATATGACTAAAGTCTCCTAGGAGGCCTCACCCCCTCCAGCAAAATCTGAAGTCTCTGGGAAGATCTTTTTGAGTTTAGTTGGTACAAATGACAGTCAAAAAAAATCTTATAGTGTGCTTCCCTGAGATAATCTGTCTTATTTTAAAGCCGGATAAAGATCAGTCACAGTTTACCTCATAAACGTAGACATGACAATCCTCACAAAAGTCTTGACAAACTTCCAAAAAGCAAATATTAACAACACTGATCTACCTTACACAGGTTGGTTTTGTCTCACATTGCTCTTCCGCATCCCACTTACCATCACTTTCCAACATATTGTGGTAGGTACGACATGACAGGGATGAGAAAGTAGCTGTATCATTAAAGTCAGAGAAAGCATTCAATAGGGTAGAGTTGGACTCTCTTATTAGAGTGCTAGCAAGAGAGGGTTTGGCAACGGTTTCCTCTCTAAAATAAAATGGCTATATTCTAAGCCCTCAGCACTTGTGTTTTTTAA
This sequence comes from Lissotriton helveticus, assembly GCF_964261635.1. Lineage (NCBI taxonomy): Eukaryota > Metazoa > Chordata > Amphibia > Caudata > Salamandridae > Lissotriton > Lissotriton helveticus. The sequence continues at coordinate 444,131,613 of NC_136069.1, forward strand.
TGGCTTCATGTCCCTGACTTTAGAAATTGGGAGGGGGATTAGGCAGGTGTTGTAACACTGGCATCAAAGTTATACCCACTCCAGGTGGAAAGCATAAAACACTATTATGCTGATGATATCATGGTGACTTTGTCTGACCCAAAGCAATTCAGTAGGGTCCACATTGAACTGATCTTGGAGATTTCAGTCTGTTCTGGTTATCGTGCCAAGTTGACCAATGCAAAGCACTCCCCTTGACTCTGGTTACGACCAATTTCGATGGAAAGTCACCAACAGCAGCGGTTTTCCCATATGGGCTCTGTGCCTATGCCCCCTCTATTGTTCCCTTAGATAGCTGAAAAAATCAATGTTCTAAAGAAGAACAATATGCTGAGGGCAGCAGAACTCAAAAGCACTCAGCCTCTTTTGCACTGTATTTCTTCCTGGAGCTCCTTTGATGCTGCATATGCGCAGCTACCGGCAGACAGTGCCATTAACAGAATTTGCTGGGATGACAAGCTCACAGTCCCGATGCCTGTGAGGACATCAGCTCAGCAAAGTTATATCCTCGTAGGCCAAACTCCCCCCTGACGACTCTTAGCCCCCACTCCGGCGCTCAAAGCTCAAACCCTGTAGTGGAAGTGGGTTCACGTCAGTCAGGGAATTGAGCAACGCCTTCCCACGTGTTCACACTTCGTCACAGGCTGGGGTGGGGCCAACAAGCCTTACTGACCCCACCTTGCCCAGTAACGATTTGTGAAAGGTTGGGATTAGGAGTAGTAGGAGGCAAGCTGGGCATTGGAGTCTACGCAGTTTATCATCACAAGTTTTGAAGATGCTGTACAGACTTCAGTTATTTATTTATGCATTTCTATAAAGCGCGGACTTTACCCGAAGGTGTCAGAGCACTGTACAATAGAACCAGTTACGTTACATGAGAGAAATGTTACAAAATAGAACATACAAAAATATCAGGACACAGAATCAAACACAGCAGGCAAGAGGAACGCAATATCAAACACAGCAAGCAAGGAATGTACAAAAAAAAAATACTACACATTTACAATGACTAACGAATTTCCTGGCGGGGTCTGAGAATAAAGGACTTAGTTCTGAAAGTGTCTTTGGAATAGAAGAGATTTGAGGTCCGCTTTGAAGATCTGGATGGAGGTGGTGGCACAGAGCAAAGGAGGAAGCAAGTTCCAGATTTTCACAGCATTACCTGAGAATGATTGAGCCATCAATTTTTCCCTTTTGAAGGAGGGGAGCTCAAGCAGAAAATTTTCCGCATTCCGAGAAGGTCTCAAGCCTCTAGACAATTTCAGTTTGTTCGCCAGATAGCGAGGGGAGGAAGAGTGCACGGCTTTGTGGGTGATGCAAGCCGTTTTGTAAATAGCTCTAGCCTCAATGGGAAGCCATCGGAGAGAAGACCGGATAGGAGTGATGTGGTCACTTCGTTTGAACTCTGAAATGAAGCGAGCTGCTGAATGGAGGACGGATTTGAGGGGGGAGAGGTGAGATTTGGGAAGGCCAGTTAGAAGAGAAAATTACAATAATCCAGTCCAGAGAGAACTAGCAATTGGACCAAGGTTTTTAGGTCTTTCTCCGGGAAGAACCGACGAATCCCCCACAGAAGGCGCAGCTGATAACGTGCGCTCTTGGCAATGGAGTTAATGTGTGAGATTAGGTTGAGTCTTTTCTCAAGTATAACACCTAGGGATTTAGCACAGTCGACAATGATGGGTTTACTGTTGAGTAAATTCAGCTGATCCATCCAGGATTGAACAGGAGGCGGGGAGAGAGAGGTAGATAGGAGGAGGAATTCAGTTTTGGAGGGATTGAGAATGAGTTGGTGAACTAACATCCAGTTGTGAGTAGAGTTGAGAGTAGAGTTGAGTAGTGAGAGATCTTGTGAGGAAGACACCTTGAGGTAGATTTGGGTGTCATACGCATAGAGATGTTAGAGGATTCCAGATTTGCTTAGGAGGTTCCCTAATGGTTCCAGATAGAGATTAAACAGGGTTGGTGCAAGGATAGAACCTTGAGGGACGCCTTGACCAACCACCAGTGGAGACGAGAAACTGTTCGCAATCTTGATCATTTGGGATCTGTCCGAGAGGAATGAGGCAAACCATTTAAGCACTGTGCCTTCCACACCCATTCTCTGTTGAAGAGTGTTAAGGAGGGTGTTGTGATTAACAGTGTCAAAGGCCATAGAGAGGTCAAGAAGAATCATAAGGCACGATTCCCCCGAATCGAGTTTATGCAGCGCATCATTGATCACTCACACCAGGGCTGTTTCAGTGCTGCAATTTTGAATAAAGCCAGACTGGAACACGTTAAGGAGTTTATTGCCCATAATGTGTTGGGAAAGTTGTTTTGCAACACATTTTCCTGTGATCTCTGAAAGAAAAGGGAGATTGGTGATGGGGCGGAAGTTATTGAGGTTGTTCTCATCTGTGGAGGGTTTTTTTTAGAAGGGGGGCAACCTGTCCTGTTTTGAGGACAGCTGGGAGGGATCCTTGACTGAGGAAGAGATTAACTAGTCTGGTCCAGTAAGCGGGAGTATTGGTAAAGAAATCAATGGCGATGACACTAGGTATGGGGTCAGAAGAATGGTTGAAGGGTTTGGTTTCGAGGATGCATTTGAGGAGGTCATTTTCCGAGATGGTGGCAAAGTTCTGCCAAGTGACCAAGGATTTTCGCTCCTCAATAGGGGTGAGGTGGGTGACCTGATCCACCAGCGATTTGCTTCCTTTGCTGCACTTACTGAGAGGAAACACCAGAGCTTTCCCTCCATAGTCCTTCCAGCAATGGAAAGCAGGAGAGTCCAGAGCAGAGAATATAGGGGCTCTTCATATATTTAATATACTAGACAAGCAAGCCGGCAAGCCAGACACCAGGTGAGATTTCCTTTTGTAGTTTAATATGGCTGAAAGGTTTCATAGCTATTTATGCATGTCAATGACCTGATTTATGGGTGTTTCACCACATCTGCTGCTACCGGACACAAAGATGGGAGCATGGTAAAACCTGTTACATGAATTTTAGTTTTAGTGTGATTTTAAAATGGGAATGCTTGCATACATTTTTTTAACCCTGTTCCTTTCCTAAGAGGGATAGGCTTACCGTTATAACACCCATGTTTAGCACTTTGTTTATTTGATTGGTCTTTTGTTTACTAAAACTAGTGTATTTAGTCTGCACCACTGTTGCCATACCAGGCTGAAAAGTAAAAAAGTAGCATGCCTAGACCGTGCGCATGCATATTTAGACTTTCCTTACTCGTGATCGGTCAAAAATGAAATACTGATACTTTGTTTTTCTGCCTCACCACTTTCCGACTTCACCAGCCACCACTGGTCACCAACCTGAAATATTTAGAAATGTATCAGAACAGGGCATTGCAAAATGTGATGCATCTGGGTGTGTTCGTCAAAAAGATTCAGAGAGACATAGGTCAATGATTCCTCTTGAACGTCTCCCTATGGGCAAAGGTACAAATAACAACAAACACTGGTAAATGCATTAGGTTTTGCCTATGTGATTAATAATTTTTAGGTTGTGAATTTTAGCATGGTGAGCAGTTTTGCAATATAAGTTACTAAAACTTCATAAAAGTGTTGTGACTTGTTTATTGAGAAAGGCAATATGTGCAGTAACTGCCCTTTTCACACAATTATGGATTTACAGTATTTGCCACATAATCCATAATCAGATGCATAATGTGCAGATTAAAAATGTCGTGATATGTGTTGCTGTACAGTGAAATGCCTTTGCAAAGGTTCACTGGTCACCTTTTTTTTGCTTATTGCTATATTTAGGTTTTAAACCTGTAGTTATGAGCTACGACCTATGCCCCGACAGTGCTAGCAAGTGTAACAAGTGCTGGAGGTCAGCACAAGTTTAGCGATGGACACCTCCCCCAGCAGGCACATGTATCTTTGCTACACCTCTGCATGATGTGCTTAAAGTGCCCTCCGCCAGACAGCTGAAGAAAGCAAGGCTTGGAGTTAGAGTGTAATGGCTTGGACGTGGCATGACAGCCAGAGCTGCCATCATTGGAGCTGGAGAACCAAGTTTGAGTCTCGGCGTTGGCTCAAGATCCTGTGATTCTGGACAAATCACTTAATCTCCCCATGCCTACCAAAAGAATTAATGTGTTGTCGTGTAATGTAACTGGTGCTCAAATAACACGCTTCAATACCTTTAGATTCATCATGCTGTCTAAAAAAAAGGAGAAAGTGACACTATGGGAGGGTGACAGGCAAGTAAGCAATCAGCACAGCGCTTTGAGGGTCCATTACACAGAATAATGTTCCAAAAAAGCAGAGCTTCAAAAACTATATGCAGTCACAAAAAGAAATTGATTACGAAGTAAAAAGAAGCTCCAGCAACAAAAACAAGTCTGTAGCTTTGAGACTCCCTGGGTTAGGGCTACTCAGTAGATGCCTCCAGCAGCCATAGATCACAGCTCCTATGCGAGGGGGGCCGCATTGAGGGGTTTTGCGAGGTGCAGTTAAGGAAAGATCTTCAGACTGTGGTACCATCCAGGCAGAATGCTTTGCTCAGCTCAGAGCAAACTTCTCCAGATACCTAAATTCAGGAAAGTTTGTTGGGGAGGAAGTAACTTTCTCCTCAACACGGTAAAATTGTGGAACTCACTTCCTTTAGCTATAAAGAATTGCTCAACATTACTCTCCTTCAGAAAAGCATTGAAAACTTGGCTTTTCTCAAACTAAATCTTATCCTATCACTCATTTCTGGTTGATTCCTCCGCTGCAGCGCCTAGCCGCCCTTGGGCATTCGAGCGCTATATAAATTTCAAATTCATTCATTCAGACTCACACCCGATTGTATTAGACTGTGAATGCTGGGAATACAGTGGACGCAGTGTTAGCAAACAACTCTAGCACTATGTGCTGTACAAAAATTAAAGCAAAGCATTTGAATGAACAATAGCTTACCCTTTTATACAGTTACTCTGTAGTTGATATATAGGGCTCCCGGTGTAATGGTATTCAGTTTTTTTACATTTCTGTCTGTATTTATCTATTTCTATTTTTTGTCATCTTTATCTGTATTTATCCATATTTATTATAGGGTGTGTGAAAAAAAAGCTGAAAACTGGTCAATTCCAGCATTTGTTTAGCCAATAAATATGCAGTCACGCTTGAATGCCTGCCAGGTTTCAGTGATATGAACACCCGCAGAAGATTAATCAATGCACCTATATGAAAATGCACATTGTGCATATCTACTGCTGCTTAAGCTTCTGTAAGTTTCTGTACTAAAATTCATTTTTCTGTAACCATCTTACCTATCAGTCCACACAGTTTCTGGCCTGGCAGTCATGGCGAAGTGTATTTAGAAGCACTCAAAAAGCACCCAATTTCCTTTTGTTTGCACATTTAAAAATAAATACAGACAAGAAAATAAATGGTTTTTTGTCTGTATTTATCTGTAAAAACAGAAAACAGGGAGCCTTATTTATAAATATACAGTACCTTTGTGGGATATAAATTGGTGCATTTTTAAAGTCCACCCACTCATTATACCACTTGCAACTTATAGCAAGACCCCTCTGAAAGGCTAGTTCCTGCACAAATCAGCAGCCTTCACCTGTAATTTAAAGTGCTGGAGTTCAGCACAAGTTTAGAGATCGACAACTCCACTAGCAGGTACATACATTCTTGCTAGACCTCTGCATGATGCGCTTAAAGTGCCCTCCATCAGACAGCTGAAGAAAGCAAGGCTCGGAGTAAGAGTGTTCTGGCTTGGACATGGCGTAACATCCAGAGCTGCCAACTTTGGAGCTGGGAAACAGGTTTTAGTCTTGGCGTTGTCTCAACATTCTATGATTCTGGGCAATTCACTTAATCTCCCCATGCCTACCTCAAAAATGAATGTGTTGTGTAATGTAACTGGTTCTTAAATAAAGTACTCCAATACCTTTAAGTCCATTGCCCTGTCTAAAAAACAAGGAGAACGTGATTTGTCCACAAGGGTTGCGGTGACACTACAGAGAGGGTAACAGACATGCAAGTAATCAGCGCAGCACTTTGAGGGTCCATTACACAGAATTAATGTTCCACAAAAGCACAGCTTCAAAAACGACATGCAATTAGAAAAAGACATTGATTACAAATTAAAAAGAGGCTCCAGAAACAAAGGCTCCCGAAACAAAAACAAGTCTGTCACGCTGTGGCTCCCTGGGTGGGGTTTCTCAGTAGACACCTCCAGCAGCTGCAGACCACAGATCTTATGAAAGGTGGGCCACGTTGAGAGGGTTTGCAAGGTGCAGCGGGGAATGATTCACTTGTTAGAAATAAAACTGATCAGCTAATGAAATGATTCAGAGGGCAAAATCGTTTGATAAACTAATTAATTCTCCGAACAAAAATGACAGCATTTAAAAATTAAAAACAAGGCAACCGCTTAAAAAAAGGTTCCACAAAAGCGGATGGGAACAGTACTTGGTCACCGGTAAACTGATAAGAAAAGGACACGAGGAACCATGAGGAACACAAAAAATAGTATGCTACAGCCAATAGAAACTGAGAAAAAAGTAAGTGGCAAGGACAGGAAATCAATGAAAAGCAGGGAAAGCAAGGGGTGAAATGTAAGCCGCTTTTAAGATGTATCAATAGATTTCACAAGCGCAACGCAAACAATGTGTAGGTGAATCCTACAAATTGACATCATGCCACAACTGAATTATATCCTTGCAATGCTCCCATTCTGACTCTCAGGCAACCAGATTTAAACGCTAACTAAAATTGTGGAAATCTTTCTTTTCGCATGGCAAGAAACCCTGACTCAAACTACCCAAGCTGTATGTATAGATGGAAAGTGGACATCTATTACTATTATATGTAGATTGTTATTGATTATCTTTTCAATTGGCCCAACTCAGGAAATACATCCACTCTATGTTAGAACCCCCTAACTGGCTCAATCCTGAGAATGCGGTATAAAGATAATACATGGGTTTGGGATCAGTTTATAGCGAAGATTTCCATCAGTCAGACAAGACAAATCTTATCTTCCATGCAAAGGTGCTCATATGAGAAACTAAGAATTAACAACAGACTACATAGAAGGCTGTGGCTCTGGGGAAATGAGTAGATTCACATTAGGAATACAGAGCAGTTCTGGCCTGACTTGCAGAGTAAAGGGACTTCCACATTAGATCACACAATTTAGAGAGATAGAGTCAACGCTTTGCAATACTGCAGGCAAAGTTCAACCTCATTGCAAGACAATTCTGGAATTATCAATGACTGAGAAAATATTTGAGAAAAATCCTAAGCCCAGGATCCATAATTTCCCAAGACTCTCCAATTTTGACCTAACTCATTGCCTGGGGCACATATCAAGTGACAGTATGCGGACTGTACAAAATAAGCAATCATTGTTTATTTTCACACCCTACAGCTGAGGTGAGGAACTGTACAGATGGTGATCACAGAGATCAGCTTTGAATATGCAGAGGAAGATTGGTTAGATGTACTGCAGACACATGATGAAAACTTGTAGAAGGCCTGAATAAAGTTTAGTTTCTATGAGATTCTCCATATATGGCTCTAGTCGCCACAAACACTGGTTTTAGCTGGCCTTATTAGGAGCACAACATGTTGGTGATGTCTCGCTCTAGAATGGGATATGGTGCATATATTATAAGAGTGCTCAGCACTTCAAAGCTTTTGGAATGAAGTATGGTTTAGAATGACTTGATCTCTAGAAATAACAACTTCATTAAATATGTCCACAAGGGCAGATGGTTTGCTAAAATTTCAATACTGAGATTATGGAAGATGGATAAAAAACCTGACGATTGAGACATGGTTGCAATAGGAGCAAGTTACTTACAGGCTCAATGGAGATTGATGGAGCGAGGTTCAGAATAAAATTTTGTCCTGACTCGCAAAGTTAAACTTCCATAATAAGAATAACCGTATTAACTGATTTGTGGTGAATTATTAACCAACCTAGATTAAAATGCATTTACATGACACGAGGGACTAATATATGTGCTCTTTGTTGCACTTGTAAGTGTGTCGAAAATAATAAACTAACCTTGCCTATTGTCTTTGTCAGTATTAAATGCGGCTGTTTAATTAATGACTTGTGCTTATTTATGTGCCTATGTCAAGTCTTTCTGTCTTATATGTGGCATAAGTTTGTGGAGAATTATGTGGCAATGTGCTTAAAGCTAGGTAACATTTATTAATGGGTTAATAATTAGCAATGGGGGTGGGTAAGAGAATGGATCTCAATTCTCTAATTAATTAATGTCTTGTGTTTGTTTGAATACTTGTTACCAAGGGAGAGGCCTAAGGCCTAGAGCTTAAAGTGGGTGTTTGGAATCCTGTCGTGAAGAGCTGAGCACAGAGAAATGCATAAAATAAAAAAAATAGACTTTGCAAGACATGCTCTGAAAGTGACAAATCCAAGGACAGGACGAGGCAAATCAGCCAAGCTAAGGAAGCAATGAACTATTACACAATAAAATGTTGCGCGCATGATTGAGAGGACAATGGTGTTTTAGAAAGCTCGACTTTTGGATTGAAAAAGAGGTGATGATCTCACATGGACTGACATCTGTCAGCCAATTGGAACTTTGGATGGCAGGAAAAAGAATACTTTTAGCGGAGATTAGCTAGTCAGAGAAGGTATAAAACTTGACCCCTTTGACAGGAGGGCCCCTTTTTGCTTTCCGATTCCAGAAGGGCGTGTCGTGCTGTTCAACTTTCTTGGTGCACGTAAGGATAATAGGCCTAAATGATTTTTCCCTTACAGGTGGAGCTAGGATTAGTTAGGGAAATAGCTTGAGGGATTCGAGACTGTTATATTGCCTTAATACATGTTTACTATAATGCTTGAAATGTTAGTCTAATTGATCATTCCTCATGAAATGCTGCTTATTTGCTAATAAAATAATGACTTATTAAAGAAGATGCTTTTTCTTTGAATAATAAAGTTTAATAAAATTAGTTTTTTGAAACGACAAGCTGGTCTTGTTTATTCATGGTCTAGTTACCATCAGCTGATCCATTTACCTAGTGACTTAATTAATATGATAAATGCATAAAACCATGGTAAGAAATGATAAACTGCAGATGTATATAAAAGTGTAAATAGTTTGTGCATAGGTTCTGTTTAATTAGGTCACATGATTCAGTTGCCCAAAAATTGTCTTGGTTGTTAATGGGCCTTGTGAGTGATTTATAATTAATGGTGAGTATTATGGTGTTGTGTAGTGTTTGTGAGACAGTTTTTCTATAGGGGCGCTGGATCAATTCGTTGGTAGCAGAGTTAAGGTTGCTATGGTAACTGTCATGCTACATGGTAATTACATAGGATCGATGTTTAACATATGTTGAGTTTGTTCAGTTGTTATATGTAGTCGAAAGGTTTTTTCCAGCAGTGTGAAAATTCCTGGTTTGGTACCGGTACAAGAGTAGTGTAACAGGTGAAGTTGCACAGTGTATTTGTTCTGTTTCAAAATAGTGGTATTGACATATATCACTAGTGTTGTGGACGTACAGCACGAGTTTAGGGATTCTAGGTGTGCAAGGTAGATTGTATAGTGAGGATTGTCTATGAAATTCTAGCTTTTGAGTATAGGGACTTGGAGCCTGTTTTAAAACTCACTGTGAAAAGAGTAGTAGATTTTATCCAAGCTTGAGTGAAGGGTAAGGAAGCGTCGTCTATCTTACTGGCGAATCAGGATTTCATTGGTTGGTTAAAGTCCTACCGAGATTCATGTATACATGGTTAGGGATATTTTCCGTTTGAATGTGCGTAAATGATTTAGTAATATTCGATTGAGTTAAACTTTGAATTGTCACTTTATGTGCATTCAGAGGGAAACGAGTTTGATATTACCTGTTAGAAGGGTAGAGTAAGGCTATTTACTTTATCAACTAATTTAAATACTCTGTGAGAATAGCGTCGTCTATTCCACGTAAAAGAATATCTGAATGACTGAAAAAGCTATCACTTTATTTTAGCGAATCAGACAAATGCTTTGTTTTTGTAGAGTTATTAACTGAATTTCATTGAAACGTTTTGTTAAAATGGCGCTGTGAAAATATTTTGTGAAGGAGGGGTGAGCTCGAGGAGCGAGAAAAGTGAAGCTGCAGCGGCAGTATACGTCACAGGGTCCGCGCTGTGATTGGCTTGCATAAGTCACAGCAAGCGCACTGATTGGCTCACATAACTAAGTTGAGCTGACAGCTGATTGGTTCTTTCTGAAAGCAGTAATCCTATTGGTTGAGCAAGGTGGGGATGTAGCCTAACCTGATTGGCTTGTTGGTGTGTTTCGCGCATGGATTGGTTGCTTTTGCGGAACAACCAGGAAACATTTACGATCTATTTTAAAGTAAGCGGAATCATTTAAAAACATGGATTATTATTATATTAAGCAGAAAAAGAAACTTTCATGGTTTCAAAAATTGAAAAATAAATTGAAATCTGACAAGAAAATTGAAACACGAGGTGGAAAGTTACTTCATAAGTACAAAACACCTGCAGCTTATATGGAAGGTGAATATATGACACCTTCCCCAAATGCCCACAGTTACCGGTTACCATTGATCCTACCGGGCCTTCTCTCACCTCCTTGCCTACACTTGACCGAGAGAGTTTCTTAAAAATCTGCAGAAAGATTAAATCCGGATCTCCGGCAGACCCCTTAAAACCGGACACTTTCTGTGAAGCCCACGAACTCGTCACAGAACACATCCGTGACATCATCAATCGATCACTCTCCACCGCCAGTGTTCCTTCCAAATGGAAGCAGGCCTGGGTTTCCCCCATTTTAAAAAAACCCACCTTAGACCCCTCACTTCCGGAGAACTTCAGGCCTATCTCCTTGCTCCCCTGGCCTGCCAAAGTCGTCGAGGCACACGTCAACAATATTCTGTCCAATTTCCTCCTTACCAATAACATTCTGGATGACTCACAACACGGGTTTAGAGCTGGTCACAGCACCGAGACAGCCTTGCTCAGTGTCTCTGAGGACCTCCGCTCCATTCTTGACACCGGCGGTACGGCAGCACTGGTCCTGCTGGACCTTAGTGCTGCCTTCGATACGGTGTCACACGAGGTCCTTTTGACGAGATTGGAGGAAATTGGAGTTACAGAGGCAGCCTTGGGATGGTTCAGAGACTTTCTGTCTAACAGGTCCTTCAGAGTCTCTACCCCTCCTTACATCTCGAAGGAACATAGCATTGGACAGGGAGTGCCGCAGGGCTCGTCCCTTAGCCCTACCCTGTTCAATGTCTATGTTCGCCCTTTAGCGGAGGTGGCCAGAAGGAATGGAATGGCACTGGTATCCTATGCAGACGATACCCAGTTGGTGGTGGCTCTGAATAACAACAGTGGTCTGGAAGCCCATCATTTTAAACAGACACTCACTGACATCACCAACTGGATGACGGCGAATTTTCTCCAACTAAACGCCGGAAAAACTGAGATTCTGCTACTGGGGAAAAACACCGCATCCTGGGGAGACAACTGGTGGCCTGACATCTTAGGCCCACCCCCCAAGCCAAAAGATTGTGTTAAAAATCTGGGAGTTTGGGTCGACTCGGCTTTAAAGTTTACCATCCATACTAAGAAAGTGGCTGCCACGTGCTTTGGCATTCTACGTAACCTCAGGCCCATTCTGAAGTTCTTTGACTGTCGCACCCGCCAGCTCATTGTTCAGGCGACGATCCTGTCCAGACTGGACTATGCCAGTTCTCTCCTATTGGGAGCGAACCTGGCTGAAACCACCAGATTACAGAGAGTCCAGAATGCGGCAGCCAGGGCTCTGGTTGGCCTTCCTCGCCATTCTTCCGTCTCTGGAGCCTTAAAAAAATTGCATTGGCTCCCGGTGGGCAAAAGGATCCAGTTCAAGGCTCTATGCTTAGCCTTTAAAATTCTTGAAACCGCCTCTCCCCCCTTGCTGAGTCCCCTCCTGTCTGAGTACACCCCTAGAAGATCGCTCCGCTCAGAGGGACAACATCTTGCGACCATTCCCCGCACTAGACTGGCCAGAGTCGGTGGCCGATCCTTTAGTTTCCTGGCTGCCAAGCTATGGAACAGTCTGCCCGAAGTCATACGGGGGACTCAAGACCTCTTAGCCTTCAGAAAGGCCGTCAAAACTCATCTCTTTCAATAATCTGTCATCTATCTGTGCTATTTGTTTTCTGCATTTGGTCTGTTCGCAGCGCCGGGACGCCCCTTGGCTGGGGCAGCCGTGCGCTATACAAATTTCCATAACATTAACATTAACATTAACATTAACATTAACATTCCATAACATATGGTTATCATACTTGCCTATGGTTTGAAAATTGGATGGATTATACCAAGAATGATGGTGTTTTAGCATGGCCGGAAGATGGTTCCTTTAACATTAAGGTTATGAAAAATTTAAGAGACAAGATGATGACACTTGAACCAAAGCCTAGACCTACACAATTTGAAGCTTTAGCTGAATGGGAAGATGAGATGTTTGAATTGGAACGAGAGAAAAAAGGCATAACAAGAGGGACCAGATTAGACATAAATAGAGAAACTCATGAAGATAGAATGCGTCGATGGAGACGTAGTGCATGTGATGGTTTGTACCCAGTAAGAGTGATGGTTACTGAAGTACCAGGTCAAAAGAATACCCGAAAGAAAAATAATATTGTTGAAGATAATGAATTATTAGATCCCATTTTAGAAGAGATTTATATTACAAATCAGAAAAAGACTCCTTATCAACCAGCCTGTACATGGGCTTCCCCGATCGTTCCTTCAGGTATTACTCCAAGTGCACCTCCAAGAGAAATAATTAATGAAGCATCACCCACATTATACCCGAATAATGCAAAAACCCCTGAAAGAGTAGAAATTCTAGTATATCTGGTGAAAACAGAAATTATGTTGAAACCCCAGTTCACAGAAATTAATCCCTAAGAAATGTAATGAGAACAGAAGGTTCTGGGGAAATGCCAAATATTTCAGAATATTTGCGAACAAAAGAAGAATTAATACAGCAGTTAACTAAAAGCATGGAAGCAGTAACGGTACCATAACGATTGGTCCTGTTCAACCAATATTTGATCAAAGAGAAGTTAGACACTCAGCTTTAACTATTCCATTAAATGCAGAAATCCAGAAAGTGGCTGAAAAATTTTACTCAGATTTATCAGAAATTCACAGAGAAAAAACAATGATGCCTGATTTAACTTTTAATCAAAGTCCGTTATGTAGAACACCAACAGGTGCAGAATTTGATGCTGATTCGCCAGAAAAGAGTATAAATAAAATAGATTTAACGCATACCCCAAAGACTCCAGAAACTAAATTACTTGATGTTGCAAAATTGAAAGCAGATTTTGAGGAATTATTTATTGGCACAATTGGACCTGACAATTTAAAGCATTATCGGGATGAGGAATTGTTGTTTATTTGTAAAAGCATACAATGGAAAACTAAAAACAAGTATGAACAGTTGGAAGAATTAGCTATTGAATTAGAAGTTGATTTGAGCAGACAGAAGAATTTGGGAAAGCATTACAGAATAGATTTTACTGAGAAGGATATTGAAAACATGAATTCTAATGGAAGAATAGTACATATAAAGGATTTAATTGTGTATTTAAAGAGATTAGGAGATTTAAGTAAATGGAGAGTAAAATGGACAAAGAAAAGAGAGGAAGAAAAAAGAGAAAGAGGAGAAGTAGCAAATCAGTTTCCAATGAGGGAAATAGCAGGTGGTGGGTATGTGTATGTTCCTTGGACAAGACAGGACATTTTATTGTTCACCAATGATTTCCCTCGGCTGAGAGAAAAGCCTGTGGAGTGGTACCGACAGGTGGATAGATTTATCAAAGTTTCAAAAGTTCTGTCGATTGATCTTGATGGATTCTTTGACATTGTTGTCCCATCAGATCTTTGGACAGAATGTAAAATTTCTGTAAGTTGGCCCAAAGAAGAACCTCTTCGAGATAGAGTAACAGGTGCTCCATCAGCAATTGTTATTGATCTGTATGACAAGGTAATTGTGTGGTTGAAAAACAAGATTGCCCCTAAAGAAGATGATTGGGTTAAAATAGACAGAACAAATCAAGAGCCAAAAGAATCAGTACATTCATTTTATGAAAGGTTACTGTTGGTTTTTAAACAGTTCAAACAGTACAGTGGCTATGAAAAATTAAGTGAAAAGGGCATGAGCCACTTTATATACAGGTTTGTTTATGGCTTAAGACCTGAAATTGGTGACATGATTAGGAATGAAATTGTTGGTTGGCAATCACTCTCAGTTGATGACATTTTGAGAAAAGCAAAATATTGACGAGATAGATGCTAAGCAGAAGAAGCTAAAGGAGAAAGCAATGTGGGCACAGGTGAAGGTAGCTGAACAGCAAATAGCAACCTTAGAAAATAAAAATGTTAATCAGAATCAAGGACAATTTAAAGGTAATCATAATAAGCCAAAATTTAATGTGAATATTGAAGAGTTAAAATAAAAACTCCCATGTTTTAATTGCGGCGAAATTGGACACTGGAAGCGCGAATGTAAAAATCCGCCCAGAAATTTTAAAAATGCATCATTAAATCCACAGATGCAGAATGAGATAAATCTGCAGCAACAGCTACAGCAACAGCTACAGTAACAGCTACAGCAACAGGTAGTGAATCAGCAGAGTCAGATACCACAACCGCAGAGATACAATTCAGAGACGGGATTCTGTGGATGTGAACAGGTAAACAGATCACAAAGAGTGAATGTGCAAAATGTTTCTCAACAGTATTTGTTGAATGAAAATGGAGGGAGTGATTCTGAGGATTACTTATGACGGTGCCTGAGAGAGGAGGAAGAGTGTGTGCTTGGAGCCACTCTTGATGTAGACCAATCGGGTCCATTTGTTAATGGTAAAGTGAATGATGTAGAAATCACTTTTCTTGTGGACACAGGTGCTACCCGTTCTACTGTTAGATCAGTGGAAATAGAAAACCTGCCTCTCTCTGGGGACACCATCCAAGTAGTTGGCGTAGCTAATCAACAAATTAAAACAGATTTAACAGAACCTGTCAAAGTTGAAATTGGTCAGTTTAAGGACAAACATAGATTTGTAGTTTGTAACAGCAGTCCTGTAAATTTGTTAGGGAGGGACATCCTTTGCAAAATGAATTGCAGAATATATTGTTCACCGGATGGTTTAGAGCTCCAAACTCTAGAAGAAGATGGGCTTTACAAATTAACAATGTTAATGGTTGAAGCAGAGGAAAGTAAATTATTTCCTGCATTTGATAAAGACAATCTCCCAGAAGAATTAAAAGAAACAGTTAATGCTGAAATTTGGGATCTTACAGGAAGTGAAATGGGATTGATGAAAAATGTGGATCCAGTTAAAATTACAGTAAAACAGGGAGTAGATTTTCCAAACATTTCTCAGTATAAAATGAAGGCAGAGACTATTGAAGGTGTTATACCTGTAATTGACAAATTCATAAAACAAGGTGTTCTAAAAGAAATTGAGAGTAGCCCATGTAATTCACCAATTATGGGTATCAAAAAGCCAATGGAACTTACAGGATTGTTCAAGACCTGAGAAAGGTTAATCAGATAGTTGTTCCATGTTGCCCAGTTGTTCCAAACCCAGAGGTAATTCTTTATCAGATTCCGCATGATGCAGAATGGTATACAGTCATAGACCTCTGCAATGCGTTCTTTACTGTTCCATTGCATCCAGAAAGCCAGCAAATTTTTGCGTTTAGGTTCCAGGACCGCATCCTAGCATGGTGTCCTATCCCTCAAGGGTATACAGAGAATCCATCTATCTTTAATCAGTTGCTAAAGAAATCTTTGGAGAACTTAAATTTGCCTGGAAAATCAACATTAGTCCAATACATAGATGATCTTCTTGTGGCTGGAAAAATTAGAGATAATTGTGTAACAGATACTATTACTCTTTTAAATCATTTGGCAGATGAGGGACATAAAGTGTCTCCTGCAAAATTACAGTTTTGCAAACAAGAAGTTAAATATCTTGGTCACAGGATGGCAAAAGGAATTAGACAAGTGACAATTGAGAGAATTAAAATGATTCAGGGAATGCAACCTCCAAAAACACAAAGACAGGTCAGAATGTTTTTAGAAATGGTTGGTTATTGTCGCCAATGTATTAATGTATTTTCAGTAATTGCAAACCCACCTCAGAGACTGACAAAAGCAGACATAAAAGACCCAATTATTCTAACATAAACTGAGTTAGAAGCTCTTGAGCAGTTAAAAAGAAGTTTATGTGAAGCACCTGCATTGGGAATGCCAGATTACGAGAAAGAATTTGAGCTGTATTGCAATGAAAGAGAAGGTTGTGCATTATCAGTTCTAATTCAGAGACATGAAAAACTGAGAAAGCCAATTGCCTATTTCTCAGCAGTTCTTGATCCTGTTGCAAAAGCATTACCTGGCTGCTTAAAAGCAGTGGCTGCAACAAGTGTAAGCCTTGAACAGAGTGAGGGAATCATAATGGGATTTCCTGTAAAAGTATATGTACCCCATTCTGTTGAAATTCTTCCTACCAGAAGTAAAACACAGCATTTGACAAGTAACAGATTAACCAAATATGAGGAGGTAATTTTGGGATCAGATAATGTCTTGATAGCAAGGTGTGTGAATTTAAATCCTTCCACATTATTGCCTGATGGTACTGTAACAGAAATCAGAAATGAGAATGACATTGATCACGAGTGTTTAGATGTTTTGGAATACTGTACAAAACCCAGACAGGACATTAAAGATGTCCCGTTAGCAGAATCAGATTTTGTTTATTTTGTTGATGGTTCATTTTTGAGAACAGATGAAGGTGTTCTGAGAGCAGCATACTCTGTCTGCACAGTTGCGGATGTAGTTGAGGCCTCATGTCTCGAAGGAATTCGTTCAGCTCAAGTAGCAGAATTGATTGCTTTGATTCGTGCATGTGAGAGAGCAAAAGAGTTAAGAATTACCATAGTGACTGGTAGTCATAATGGATATGGCGTAGTTCATGACTATGGCCAGCTCTGGTCTCAAAGAGGTTATTTAACTTCTGCGGGAACTCCGATGAGGAATGCAAAGTTGATCAAAAGATTGATTGACGGCATTCAGTTACCAGATAAAATTGCTGTTGTGAAATGTACAGCGCATAAAAAAGGGAATGATTATATAACTAAAGGAAATGCCTATGCAGATGAAATTGCTAGGTATTGTGCAATGAACAATTTTTCAATCAATCGGGAAAAAGACAATGAACATGTTTTGAATTCACTCATGCTAACATCTGTAGTTGAGACATGGCAAGGAGTAAAAGATTTACAAGATGAGGCAGATGATGAAGAAAAAGACAGATGGTTAAAAGCAGGTTGCAGACAGCGTGAGGAAGATGAAATTTGGGTTTACAAAGATGACAGACCAGTTATGCCAGATAGCATGATTGCTGATATGGCTAGAATGTATCATGGAGCAGGACATATTGGAAGAGATTGAATGATCAGGTTGTTAAGGCAGACATGGTTCAACCCAAAATTCAGACTAATTGCAGAATCTTTTTGTCAGAGATGTTTGGTTTGCCAGCAGATTAACCCAAACAGAAAAACAGTTGTGAGCATGGGAACCATAGGACGGGAGGGTGGTCCTTTTACCAGGTTACAAATGGATTTCATTGACATGCCACCCCATAACAGGTTGAGGTACGTTCTTGTGATAGTCTGTTTGTGTCCAAGATGGGTGGAAGCGTTCCCAACACGTCACAATGATTCAGTTACTGTTGCAAAATTGCTTTTAAGGGAGATCATACCTAGGTACGGTTTTCCAGTGACTGTTGAAACTGATCGTGGAACATGTTTTGAAAACAGACTATTGCAAATGATTTGTGAAGCATTAAATATAAAACAAAAGCTGCATTGTGCCTACAGACCAGAAGCATCCGGTGTTGTTGAGCAAATAAATGGTACAATTAAGAATAGAATAGCCAAAATGTGTCTAGCTACAGGAGTAAAGTGGACAGATGCATTTCCACTTGTTTTGATGTCTTTGAGAAGTACCCCTGATAAAAAGACAGGTCTGAGTCCTCATGATATTGTCATGGGTAGCGTCATGAGACAAGCATTTTTACCAGTTGGAAAATTAATAAGTATAAATGATAGCGTCATTTTGAAATACTGTAGGAACCTTTCTGACGTCGTGACTTCTGTGTTCCATCAGGTGGGAACTGATGTAATTACAAGAGACAAGGAAAAAGCTCATGATCTGTTACCAGAAGACTGGGTGAGGACAAAAATACACCGGAGAAGAAATTGTCTAGTACCCAGGTGGCAGAAAGCAAGACAAGTGATTCTTGTCACAACAAATGCGGTAAAGTGCAAAGGATTGAAGAGGTGGATTCACGCTAGTCACACGATTCGTGTGCCAACACCTGAAAATCCTGACGAAGGTGACACAACAACTGATTCAGATTCTGAGGAAGAACCTGAAAGAAATCCAGATCCTGAAGATCGACAAGAAGGTCGACATCTGGAGAATTCAACTGCGAATGAGGCATTGAATGAAAATTCTGAAAAAATTGTGATAATAGACTCAGAAGATGATGAAAATCTGCTAGAGAAAGAAGCAGAAGAAGAGTCTGATCAAGTGAAAATTCAAAATCAGGAGAGTATTGAAAAGCAGATTGGAAGCTCTGAAGGCAGGAACGAAAATTCTGAAACTGGGAAGTTGGAAGTGATCGTAGAAGAAAATGAAGACGAAGTTCCGAGTACCAGCTATAAGGATGATGTTCCTAACAGAGTGAAACTGCCGAGTATAGAAGAGCCTAGATTTAGAATCGAAATATCAGAAACAGAAAGAGAAGATAGTGATGAAGATTCTGAAATAAGAAATTTTAGAAAAAGAACTTGGAAAGCAGAGTGTAATCAGTCTGAACCAAAGAGGAAGATTTTGAGAAAAGGAGATAATTGGCCAACTCCAATTGAGAAAGAAGGTTTGAAATTCAAATTGGTAAACAGATCAGAAGAACAGGTTAATGAAATATCGAGTCAAAAAGGAGATTCTGATAAGAAAACTCAAACAGGAAAGAAAATAGAAGTGATTACCAGTAAAGCAAAGAGAGTAGTGAAACCTAATCAAAAATACAAGTCCCCTGAGTGGACCTACATTATTATCCCACCAGTAGTGGAAGTGAATAGTAGTAGTCAGGAAGATTTAAATGACAAAAGTGATAATGACAGATTTTGTTTCAAAGTAAAGCTGTAATCTATTTTTGGCATAAGGCTGAAGAAAATGTGTTAGGTGACACAAGGTCGAAGAAATTGTGTGAGCTGAGAAAAACACATTGATGTAAGACGCAAGGTCGAAGAAAAGCTGTTAGAAAGTAGGGGTTTCTTTAAAAAAAAAATTAAAAACAGGTGGGGTATATTTTAGTGATTGTTAGTGATTTTAAAATTTTTGATTTTGATTTTTGATTTTTCTTGAAAGGCTCTTGTTACAGAGTAACAATAACTCGAAATGTTCAATCTTTAGGAGATGTTGTAAAATGTCTTTTATTGGTGTGGTTTTAATAATCCTGGTCTGGTTAATTTTAGCTGTCATTTTCCCTTTTGGTGTTGATAAATAGATGTACAAAGCTAATATGACAAGTAAAGCTATGGTTAAACAAGGTAATCACGATACAATAGGCAAAACTAATAGAATTATTGATCATAAGCCAGAGATTCACCAAGATAGATCTGCTGGTGATTTTTCTAGTAATACTTTTTCAAGACTTCTTTCTGAATATGTTAGAGTTATGGATGTTAAAGGTTGCTACATTTGTGTGAAATTGCCTGCTTCTGTTTCGGAGGGGGTGACATATAACATGCTTCCTCTTACTTATGGCATCACTTGCAGCATAATAGCTAGTCTGTTTTATCAAACAGGTCGTTTAAAGTATTATTATTCTAATTATAACGAGATTTGTGCAAATTTAAAGGTTGACAAAAGCTTGAATAAGCATAAACAAGCTAAACAGATGAGGGAATTTTTCATTGTAACTAATGAACTCACCTATGAGTATGCTTTTAGAAACAATTTAACTTGTAAATTGAGAACTGAAGAGAAGACTTTCTTAAACTTAGTTGAAGAGCAATTTATAAAAGGAATGGGATGCTGAAACAAACTAAATCTAAGTTTTGGCAAATTGAGGATGAAAAGTTAAATGGTAGAACTGGAAATGTTGCAATTCACATAGATAAACCTGTTAGTGGAAAGCTTTGTATTAGGAGAGACAATACGCTTTTTGACAATTATTTTGTAGGTGCTAGTCAATGCGAGGATACTTATCAAATCTTGGGTGGATGGGGATTTAAAGGTGGTATTTATTTATTTATTTTTGCTATTTTTAAAGCGCGCAAATACCCATACAGGTGTCTCGGCGCTAGTGATCACAGAAGCTCCCTACATTTTAAAGGGGTGGTTAGGCAGAGGAAAAAAGCCAAGTCTTGAGGCTCTTTCGGAATTTAAGGAGCGTGCGGGCATTTTTGATATATAGTGGAAGGGTGTTCCACAATTTAGCCGTGGCTGTGGTGAAGCACCTGTCTCCCCAAGTGGCCTTTTTAGTCCGAGGGACATACAGCATAAAAGCTGTGGAGGATCGAAGGGTTCTGCGTTGCTCCAGTGGGCGGAGAGCTTCTTTTAGGAACTTTGGTCCTAAGTTATTAAGGGTCTTATAGGCTATACAAAGAGCCTTAAATTTTATTCGGCTCCTGACTGGGAGCCAATGGAGCTCTTTGATGTGATGGGAGACAGATGTGAATTTGGGGATGGAGAGTAAGGTTCTGGCCGCCGCGTTTTGCACCGTCTGGAGTTTGTTGAGCACTCCTTCCTGGGCGTTGAGAAGCAAAGAGTTACAGTAGTCAGTTCTTGAAAACACTAAGGAGCTCATAAGTGTTTTGCCGGCTGACTGTGGTAGGTAAGGGAGGATTTTCTTGATTTTTTTGAGAGTGTAGAAGGCGGATGATACGACGGTATTGGCGTGATGGTGGAAAGTCAGTTTAGTATCAAAGGTAACCCCCAAGTTGCGGACCTTATCCACCGGTTGGGGGGGGGATCCCAGCTCCGGTGGCCACCATTGTGGGGACCATATTGGTCTCAAGCTCCCGAATGTCATCACCTCCGTTTTATCGGAGTTAAGTTTGAGGCAGTTTGATGACATCCAGGAGCCTATTGCCTTCATTCCCTCCTGAAAGTTAGCTGCCACGCTAGCTCCATTATTGTACACCGATAATACTAGTTGCGTATCGTCGGCGTAAGTGGTAAGGGCAATGCCAAAGGATTTTATCACCCTCGCTAAGTCCGAAACATAGATATTAAAAAGCGTTGGACTTAGCGAGGAGCCTTGTGGGACGCCGCAGGGAAGTGAGAAGGTTTGGGAAGTGAAGTGACCCATTTTAACAGTCTGTGGACGATTGGCGAGGAATGAAGCAATCAGATCTTTAGCTGTTCCTCCTATTCCCAGAGCTGTGACACGGTCGATCAGGATGGTGTGATCGACCGTGTCAAATGCGGCGGAGAGATCTAGGAGTATCAAGACGGCCGATCCTCCCTTGTCCATGGTTGTTCTGATTTCGTCTGCGTCTTTCAATAATGCTGTCTCTGTCCCGTGTCCCTGCCTAAAACCGAACTGTGTGTCATCTAGCAAGTTGTTGTCGTTGATGTATTTTGACAGTTGCGTGTTCATGGATTTTTCAAAAATCTTTGCTGGGAATGGGAGACAGGCGATAGGTCTATAGCTTGCTGGGATAAGAGGGTCTAGCGTTGGTTTTTTCAGCAGTGGTTTTATGATCGCCTCTTTCCAGACTGAGGGATATATACCCGTTGCGAACATAGCATTGCATATGGTCGTCAATGGAGGGGAAATTGCTTCCGGAATTCGGTTGAGAATGGAGGGGGGGCATGGATCAAGGGGGGATCCGGATTTAGTGCTAGCTACCAGACGACGAATGTGATCCTGGTCCACCGCGTCAAAAGATAATAAGGTTGGGTGGGTGCTGGTGAGAGGAGGACTCGGTGATGGTAGGGGGGTAGAGTGGGAAAAAGTCTGGAAGATGGAGCTAACTTTTTCCTCAAAAAAGCTGGCCAATGCATCTGCCAGTAGTAAAGATCCAATTTTTCCGGGAATTTATTTTGTCTGTGGAGATAAGGCCTAATATAATCTCCCTGATCACTGGTATGGCACTTGTTATATCGGATTAGTTTTTCCCCAAAAATGTCATGTAGATCGAAATGAAAAGGGTTCATTCAAAATTAGCAATCATCTGAGTAGATTCAAGAGAGAAAGTTTTTCAGATATTTTGGGAGATATTTTCGGTGCAGTAATACCTTTTGTAGGTATAACCCTGAATGCAGTTAAAATCAGAAAATTGTCCACAATTGTTGACAGATTGTCAACTGATACTGCTGGTGGTTTTCAGTTAGTGGATACTGAAATTATTGCCATGAGAACATTGGTTATGCAGAATCGTCTTGCCCTTGACATTCTGCTAGCAAAAGAGGGAGGAGTTTGTGGAATATTACATGTCCAGCATTGCTGCACATATATTCCTGACAAGAGCAAAAATATTGAATTGTACATTAAAAACATTACAGAGCTTCATTCAGAGATTGTTCCTTTAGAAGAAGAAGATTTTTCAGAACGCTTGAGCAAAAGATTTGCAGCAATCAAAACCTGGTTTCAAGAGATAGGTAGTTCCATTTTAGGCAAAATACTGACTCCTTTATTAGTTATAGTCTTTGTGATACTTTTGTTGAAAATTAGTTGTATGCTTCACAAAAGAAAGAAGTATCTAAGGGAAAAGAAGAGGATTTATAAGCTCAGAAAAGAACAAGATAAGGAAATAGAACTAGAAGAGTTACGTAGATCACAATATGAGAGTTTCAAGCAGACAGCAGAAACACAATTTTAGAAATACTAATACAGTGAAAGTCAAAACGTGTTCTTAGGTTAAAATTTTGCTAAAATTTGGGTGTAGTTTGGTGATTTTGAAATCACCAGATGAGGGAGTTGATGGAGCTAGGTTCAGAATAAAATTTTGTCCTGACTCGCAAAGTTAAACTTCCATAATAAAAATAACCGTATTAACTGATTTGTGGTGAATTATTAACCAACCTAGATTAAAATGCATTTACATGACACGAGGGACTAATATATGTGCTCTTTGTTGCACTTGTAAGTGTGTCGAAAATAATAAACTAACCTTGCCTATTGTCTTTGTCAGTATTAAATGCGGCTGTTTAATTAATGGCTTGTGCTTATTTATGTGCCTATGTCAAGTCTTTCTGTCTTATATGTGGCATAAGTTCGTGGAGAATTCTGTGGCAATGTGCTTAAAGCTAGGTAACATTTATTAATGGGTTAATAATTAGCAATGGGGGTGGGTAAGAGAATGGGTCTCAATTCTCTAATTAATTAATGTCTTGTGTTTGTTTGAATACTAGTTACCAAGGGAGAGGTCTAAGGCCTAGCACTTAAAGTGGGTGTTTGGAATCCTGTCGTGAAGAGCGGAGCACAGAGAAATGCACCCAAAAAATAAATAAAATGGACTTTGCAAGACGTGCTCTGAAAGTGACAAATCCAAGGAGAGGACGCGGCAAATCAGCCAAGCTAAGGAAGCAATGAACTGTTACACAATAAAATGTTGCGCTTCCGAGGAAGTTGAAGTCGCATGATTGAGAGGACAATGGTGATTTAGAAAGCTCGACTTTTGGAATGAAAAAGAGGTGATGATCTCACATGGACTGACATCTGTCAGCCAATTGGAACTTTGGATGGCAGGAAAAAGAATACTTTTAGCGGAGATTAGCTAGTCAGAGAAGGTATAAAACTTGACCCCTTTGACAGGAGGGCCCCTTTTTGCTTTCCGATTCCAGAAGGGCGTGTCGTGCTGTTGAACTTTCTTGGCGCACGTAAGGATAATAGGCCTAAATGATTTTTCCCTTACAGGTGGAGCTAGGATTAGTTAGGGAAATAGCTTGAGGGATTCGAGACTGTTATATTGCCTTAATACATGTTTACTATAATGCTTGAAATGTTAGTCTAATTGATCATTCCTCATGAAATGCTGCTTATTTGCTAATAAAATAATGACTTATTAAAGAAGATGCTTTTTCTTTGAATAATAAAGTTTAATAAAATTAGATTTTTGATACGACAAGCTGGTTTTGTTTATTCATGCTCTAGTTACCATCAGCTGATAAATTTACCTAGTGACTTAATTAATATGATGAATGCATAAAACCTTGGTAAGAAATGATAAACTGCAGATGTATATAAAAGTGTAAATAGTTTGTGAGTAGGTTCTGTTTAATTAGGTCACATGATTCAGTTGGCCAAAAATTGTCTCTGTTGTTAATGGGCCTTGTGAGTGATTTATAATTAATGGTGAGTATTATGGTGTTGGGTAGTGTTTGTGAGACAGTTTTTCTATAGGGGCGCTGGATCACCATCATGATAAGGTCGAAAAGGTATATCAGGATTTTTCAGCTGATGAAGACAATTGATAACGCACCATCTCTGGCTCTTCTTCTGCTCTCAGGGATAGGAACAGATGCCCCCGAACAACCCAAGCAGGAAGCACTATGTGAAAAAGGTATTGTTTTCATTTTTGTAACTATTGTTTTGTTATGATGTATACATTAAATTCTTGCATTGAGGTTTTAGAGATAATTAGAAAAGGTGGACACACGTGAAGACCATTGGGACTATTTCAGAATCAAGTTCGTTGCAAAGAGAGACTTTTCCATCTAGAACCTGAAGTAATTCATTGTTGAGTCATTATTATATGAGGTGAAACCAGCAGAACCGCTCTCTTATTGTACCTCAGCAACGAAATTTAGGTTGTATAGTGGCAGCTGTGATGTTATTGTATACTCTTCATCTTCTAATAAAAATACGTTTAAAAAATGCACTTTGTGGAAGGTGCTGGAGGTCAATACATTCTTCACGACTACCCTCCTTTTCCAGAGAAAACCAAACACCGCAAATTATCTAGCTATTCAAGAAACTTGAACATCATTATATTGTCATTGTTGTGCCCCTAAAAGTTCAAGCTCAGACAGCCACGCTGCCGACTTAGGCAGCTGAATAAATAAACAATATAATCACAGCAGCTTGGAGGTCAAGTACTTTTTTCTGTGGGGCACACAGCTTCTGCCCAATCAAAACATGTACTTTGGTCTACCAATGTGTAGGTGGAGCCAAAGCCCCTCTCTTTAGTTCTTGGGGAAAGCTCTTTTTTTTAGGTTAACGGTGATCACATTATATGTTGTCAATCCAAACCCAAAAAGAGCGCTCATTCCTATTTCAGAAATGCGTGTTTAGCCTCGGGAACTCCTCTAATGTATTCAAGGAACTATCTCATTCAGAGACCCACCACACCACCGCACCAGATTCAAGGGTTTAAAGGCTCTACATTGCATAAACTGCATGGGCGTTCTTTATTTGTCAAATCACAATTTGAAGGGATAATGAATTAAAGTAACTTGTTTGGCATTGAGAGAAAGATAGGGAAAAGGTGCGAAAGAAGTAAGATAAAAGAAAAAAGAAAAGAAAGAAAGAAAGAAAGAAAGAAAGAAAGAAAGAAAGAAAGAAAGAAAGAAAGAAAGAAAGAAAGAAAATGCTTTTACCATTAGGAATACATTTTAACGAAAACTAATAATTTCAGCTAATACTGTTGATTTGAAACAGAGGTCGATCAAGTGATTTACTCAGTTATGTCTACATTCTCCTACCTGCGCTTCGGAGCAGGCGGGAGGGTGATCTCCCTGGTGTCTCTCCCTCCCTCTCTCCCTCCGTCTCCTGGGCTCGGTTCTCTGCTGTTGCCCCTCGAGCAGTGAGTGCAGAGGATCTAGAATTATTTCATTCTAACAGGCCTTTTGTTGTGTTCTATTTCCATGACAACTATTCAGAGTGGCCACGAGTGCGCAGCGCATTTCCCGCTACTCTTCAGTGATTATTGTTTTTCTTATGAACTTTCCGCCCTCTCCCTTCATATCCGGGACGAGCAGACTAAATCAGAGTCATGCAGGTAGCCATAACTATACGGCTAATTCTCAGAATAAAAAAAACGTTTCTTTCAGAGACGTGAAGGGTTCACTAAGTCAATTTCCGTCTACTGTGTCATAGTTGTTAAGTGGACCATGAAGACTGCTTAAGTAAATTCAATACTTTGCTCACAAGCTCCTGTCCTGGCACGGCAGGGTATAGGTATGGGCTGCTGTACGTCGTCATTAAGACATAAACACTGTACTATTCACCTAGAGAGGTCACGATTAGTGCCGCAGAATAGTCACTTGACCCTGCTCATTTAAATGAAAATCAGTATGCCAGTTAGATCATCGGCCTAGCAGCGCCGTTCCTTGCAACTAGCAATTTAGCGAAAAGCATTAATAACAGTTACCGCCCTCTACTCATGATGTAAAGCACTATTAAATGCCTGCCCAGCAATTATGGCTCCTCACATAATGCGTGAAGCAACTCCACTGCCCCTAGGAGTCAAACGCAAGTGGCAGTGGGTGGCGGGCTGAGTTAACCAAGACAGTGACAATCAAAATTAAAACTCCCTGTAATAAAAATTACTGGGAAGTAATTGGTGCACTCATTCCAGACCTTAGAAAGTGAGAATGTATCAAAGCAGAACCACATCGACTACTTAGGACTGAAAAATAACAAGGTAGACATGGGCAGCTGCACCCTGCAACCACCTGGGAAAACAACCACACAGAACAGTTGTGGGAATTTGAGGGGCCACAACTAATTCACAAATTGTAGTGATACAGGAAGGAAAGCAGATATGGAAAGATGGTGGCAATGCAAAACAGACCTTCAGAGATGCCCTCTGAATATCACAGTGGGGGAAAATATACCTCAGATTGAAACCCAACAAAGTAGGAAGGACAGGCAAGCCCGCTGCTGGTAAAGGAATTAAATGAACCTCCTCCTCAGTATCCATCTGAAGTGCAATGGCAGCCAAGAGGGAGCAAAAGAACCCTGGATAAGTAAAATGAAACTACTTTTCCCTAACTATTTATTGACACTTCTGTAAAGTGCATCTTTTCTTCCTATAGGTTTCCAAAATAGGATTAAGCACTGACTCACTTACAAAGCCAGAACACACCCAAAATGTGTGCTAAACCTTATGGCGACTGTTAGACCTGACATCATTGGCGTGAGTCTCCCTTCCATTTTTTATGGATTGCCTCCTCTGTTTTGACATATTTTTGCTGGTTGTATGTTTTGGGCCCTGTGCCACTGCTAATCAGTGCCACAGTGCAAGTGCTCCCTATGTTAAAGTGATATACTGATTGGATTCCATGATTGGCTTATTTGATCTACTGTCAGCCCCGAGTACAGTGCACCATATGTGCCCAGGGCTTGTAGAGCAAATGCTGCTGGTGGTCTTGCAGCACTGGTTGTGCCACCCACAGAAGTAGCTTGCAAAATGGGTCTCAGGCCTGCCATTGCAAGGCCTGTGTGTAGTCTGTGACTACCATGTCGACTTGGCCAAGTGCACCCACTTGCCAGTCCCTAAACCTTCCCTTTACTTCATGTTAGACACCCCTATGGTAGGCCCAAGGGCAGGGTGCATTATAAGTATAAGGTAGGACATGCTCTGATGTGTGTAGCATGTTCTAGTAGTGAATGACAGCCATTTTTGTTTTTCACTATTGAAGGCTACCTGTTCTCATAGATTAGAATGGCAGTGAAGATTGTTACATCCCTACAATCCTAACTGACTCAGGGAACATGGTAGAAGTTCGAGTTTAGTATGCCCGAACTCAGAATAATAAAATACATCTTTTAGTAAAGTTTATTTTAATATTCTGTGTTTGCAAATACCACTTTTAGAAAGTAGGTATTTGATTGCCTAACCATTTGAGCCCGCCTCTGCTGACTTGTGTATTCCTTGTCTGGGCTTGTGGGTGACAGGGCTGGGGAAATTCCAGGAGACCGTCTGGGACAGCCCAGTGGTGAATAGGGAGATTTACCTCCAGATGGGAGGGGGAGAGTGCACTTGGGACCTGAATAGGGCTGGGCCTTCCCTCCACAATGCTGGCTCCACCCCCTGTGGCTTGTCTGATGTCTCTGCCCTGCACAGTAAAAGGAGAAGGGGAATCTTGTCAACAGAGTCCTCCAGAGCTGCATCTTCCCTCCCCTGTGCTGGCTCCACCTCCTGTGGCGCGTCTGATGTTTCTGCCCTGCACAGTGAAAGGAAGAGAAGAGACATGTAAACACAGTGCTCAGGAACTGGTTTAAACTAGGCAGAGGCCTCTCTGCCTTCAGAGAACAAAGGATTTTTGGGTATAAATATTGGGACCCAGTCCCACAGACTTTAGATCACTTCTGGAACAAGAAACCTTTCTGCCAAGGAGAAGAACCAAGGAAGCTGCAGGAGTTTGGACTGCCCCTGTGCCAGTGTGTTGTTTGCTGGGTTGGCCTGCAGTGGTTGCTTCATTGCCAAGGGAACGGAGAAGGAACTTTGTAAGGACTTTCATCTACAGAATTTTCTCCAAGGGCTTGAACTGTGCTGCCTCCTGCTGAAGTCTCAGGGCCAAAAGACTTCATCTCCAGCTCCCTCCTGAATTTCCTTGCTGGGAATTCTGACTCCAGTCACTTGCGTGCCGCTGGGAGCTGGAAGCACGACGCATCGAGAAGAAGCGTGTGGCCGCCGCAGCTGAAATCATCGCAACGCTGGAGAAGCGAGAGTTCGTCGCATCTCCCTGGAAGCGTGTGTTCATCGAAGCTGTCTGCTGTCATATCGCCGGAGAAGTGCGACGCATCGAGAGAGCTGTCATCGCATCGCCGGAGAAGCGCATCGCAGGGCCTGTCGCGGCTCCAAAGGACAGAGTCGTCGGAAGGCTGCCAGGGCGTCATCGCATCGTCATCGCATCGCCGCATCAAGGGCGTCATCTTCTCGCATCGCAACTGGATCATCGCATCAGCATCACATCGCATCAAGGCGCCATCATGCGCA
Organism: Lissotriton helveticus; assembly: GCF_964261635.1. Lineage (NCBI taxonomy): Eukaryota > Metazoa > Chordata > Amphibia > Caudata > Salamandridae > Lissotriton > Lissotriton helveticus. The sequence goes on from NC_136069.1 coordinate 444,160,620, forward strand.
CCGCAACAGGTCGAGAATCTACGCATCACCTCCGCACCGTTAAGGCTCACGACGAGTCCCCTACTCTGCGCAAGCATTGAGGAAGGACGCAACCGTTCCCCCGGGTCACGGAACCGACACATCTCCCCTCTTGCGAGCCTTTTGTTCACTTTGCGTGCCGCATCCAAGAACTTTGTTGAGAACTTTGTCGCATTTACCATCAACTTGAATTAAGAGACTATTATCATCTTTTAAGTAACCTTTAGTACAGTATTGTAGATTTTTGTCGTTTGTGGTCTTGTGTTTAAGTCTATATAAAGAATACTTATTTTTTATAAAACCTGTGTTGTGTCCATCTGTATTGTTATCACTGTATTACTGTGTATATTCACAAATGCTTAACACACTGCCTCTGAGATAAGCCTGTCTGCTCGTGCCAAGCTACCAAGGGAGTGAGCAGGGGTTATTAAAGAGAGTAATCCCCTTGCCCTGACTTAGAAGTAAGGGTCCCTATTTGGACAAAGGTGATAACCATTGCCAACTAGAGACCCCCAGATCTAACAGCGATCTTCTAATTTTCTAAGGCCTTTCATTACTCAATAATATTCAGCTTCGTCATTTTTGTTTTGGCTTTGTACCGTGGTACACTGTGGAAGTACCACAGTATACTGCGACCCTATGTAACACGATTATGCGCGTAAAGGCTTATTTACAGGTGGCTTGCTGAACGTGAGGTCCCTGCCCAAACACGCTCACGAAATCGCCCAGCTCATAGATAATCATCATCTTGATGTCTTATTCCTGACGGAAACATGGACCCACTCCGACTGCAATATAGAACTGGACTGGGCTTGCCCACCAGACTTCAAAATCTTGCATCTCCCACGACCTAAGGGGCGGGGCGGAGGTGTCGGTGTAATCTATAGAGCATCATGGTCAGCAAAAACTATTGCCATGGACCCAGTGGTCGGGACCGAAATACTCGGCCTTTCCATCGACTGTCATCTTGGTACCACCTTTACGGCGGTGATTTGCTACCGCCCGCCGGGAGCGTTTAATTCTACTCAGCAGCAGTCGCTCCTCACCACCCTCACCAACATGGCTACCTCTCACAACAACCTGATTGTTTTGGGCGATTTCAACCTTTGGCCCAACGGCAGTCTTGACTCTGCACTCAACAATCTCCTAATCTCTTGTGAAGGAATGGGACTTTCCCAGCTAGTGAACAAACCCACACATGCAGCAGGGCACCAGCTCGATTTAATCTTCTCCTCCCCCCAGCTAGCACTTCTGAGCGACATTCTGCCAATGTGCTGGACTGATCATGCACTGATCAAATTTCATATAGTAGGTAGCAGGTCTTGCAGACCGGCATTCCACGGTCATGTACCCCCGTATAGAGACTGGAAGGCTCTGGACAAACTCAGACTGAATGGCCCAGTATTTGAAGTAGAAGACAGTTTCTCCATTACGCAACCAGTGGAGGCCAACTACCTATCCCTTTGTACAAGGATCTCCAGCACCTCGGAACGTCTCGTCCCTCTGAAAAAGGGCAGACCACAGAGACGAGCACCGGCCCCATGGTTTGATGACTCCTTGAGAGCTCTCAAACTAGCATGTAGACATGCAGAGAGAAAATGGAGGCAGGGTTACTCTGACATTCATAAAACCCTCTGGAAAGCAAACCTCCGGAAGTATAAAACTGCCATCGCCCTAAATAAGGCCAAACATTATTGCTCCATCATAACCAACGCCACGAACAGCTCAAAGAGTATTTTTCAAATACTCAAAAATCTGACCAACCCGGACTGTGTTACCTCTACACAGCCTCCTACCCAAGCCCTCTGTGACAATCTTGCAGTGTTTTTTATTAATAAAATAAACACCATTATTCACAACCTGAAAACATCCCCCTCTTCAGAAACTTCTAACATGCTGAGACCAGATACCAGCTTGCGAAACTTGTCGCCTCCTGGCTCTGTCCTTCTGGCTAGACTGGGGGAATTCCCCCCGATCCCGGCCGTCGAGTTTGAAAGACTTGCGCTTGGTATCACCTCGGGTTCCCCACTCGACCCCCTACCTCCAAAAGTCTGGAAAAATTTTGGTAATGAACTTTTTGACACCATGCGCCTAATATGCAATCAGTCTTTGCACAGTGGCTTTGTCCCAACCCCTTGGAAACAGGCACTAATCACCCCTCTCTTAAAGAAACCCTCCCTGAGCCCAGACTGTCTTTCCAACTACCGACCCATCTCTCTGCTGCCTTTCCCAGCGAAGGTCGCCGAACGTTGGGTCAGTTCATGCCTGTCCGCCCACCTAGAACAAAACAACCTTCTCCACGATCACCAGTTCGGTTTCCGTCCTGCCCACGGCACCGAAACAGCAGTCTTAACTGCCATGGAGGATCTTCGCATGCGTGCAGACAGGGGACAGCCAGTGGCATTGATACTGCTGGACCTGTCTGCCGCATTCGACACGGTCAACCATGGTAGGCTGCTGCAGAGACTTGGGGAAGTGGGAGTGGAAGGCACTGCATTGCTCTGGTTTCATTCCTATCTTCGGGACAGAAGACAGGCTGTCTCTCTTCCCCCTTTTCAATCCGCCTTTGCAACAGTACCCCAGGGAGTCCCTCAGGGCTCCTCCATCAGCCCCATCCTTTTTAATGTGTACCTCATCCCGCTAATCAAACTGATCCAATCCTTTGGGGTCAAAACAATAAATTACGCGGATGATACACAGCTCATCCTCTCGTGGGAAGGTGAAGATGCCATTCCTTTCTCTACCTTCCACGACTGCCTAAGAGAGACGGCTGGATGGCTACACAGTAATTCCCTCCAGTTCAACTCCGCGAAAACGGAGGTCCTGTTCTGCTCAGGCACTAAGATACCCCGTCAGTTTCCGAACGAATTCTGGCCCCCGGAGTTTAGAGACAAACCTCTGCCAGTTCCTTCGGTGCGCAACCTGGGTGCCATGCTGAACAACAAATTAAGTATGGAAACCCAGGTGACGAAAACTGTGGGGATCTGCACAGCCCTGCTTCGATCACTGCGGAAAATCATGCCTCTTCTCCCGGCACAAGCCAGGGCGTCGATAGTCAGGTGCACGATACTCAGTCGCCTTGACTATTGCAACGCCCGGCTCCTGGAGTCTCCAGTCACGATGTTGGACCGACTACAGCGAATTCAATCTGCCGCCGCCAAGCTGGCTCTTGGCTGGACGAGGAGGGCCTCAGCCACAGCAGCTCTGGCTGAGCTACATTGGCTACCCTTAAAACAAAGAGTGGCCTTCAAGTCCCTCTGCATTGTCTTTAAGGCTCTGCACGGACTTGGACCTAAACCCCTGCAAGCCCTGTTTCGGTGGTACACTCCTGCCAGAGACCTACGTTCATCCTCTGCCTGTCTGGTAAAGGTGCCCAGATTTAACAGAACCAGAACAGGGGGCAGATCATTCAGCGTTGCAGCGGCCAAGCTGTGGAACAGCCTACCCACCGACATACGTCAGATATCACAGCTTCTTCCCTTCAGGAGACGTATTAAGACCTGGCTCTTCCCCTAATAAATTGTCCGTCTGACTGTTCTCCCGGTTTACCGTTAACAGAGTAATTTCCAGCGCCAGGAAGCCTGCAAGGTGTCAGTCGCGCTTTACAAATTCTCAAAATAAAATAAATAATAAACACTACGTTTTTGTCCCTTATTACTAACAAACTTTTAAACTAATAAGGAAAAGCGCCCTTTCAAAGCTATAATCTATATTCTTGCCAAATTTAATCAACTCCACTGTACAACATGCCACTCCACTTTACGTCACTCCATGCACTCCACTGCACTCTGTGACATGCCACTTCACTCTACATCACTCCACTCTATGCCCTCTACACCACTTTACTCGACTCTACAACATGCCAATCCACCCTAAGGCACTGTACAACACACCTCTCTATGGCATGCCTCTCCACTAGACTCTATGACACGCCACTCCACTGTATGCCACTCCACTCTGCGATAAGTCACTCCAGTGTATGCTACTGCACTCTACAGCACTCTACAAAGTATGATCTACTCTACCGCACTCTACGCTTCTCCACTCTACAACACTCTACTCTACTCTAAGCCACTCTACAACGCTACTTCCACTCTACAACAGTCTCTACAACAACTCTCTCTATGCCGCTCAATGCCACTTTACTCAACTCTACTCTATGACACACTACTTCACACTACTCATCTGTACTCCACTACTCCACTCAATGGCACTCCACTTTATGCTACTCTATGTCACTCCATCTATGACACTCTATAGCACTTTACTCTATCACTCTGTATGACAATCTACTCCAGTCTATAACACTCTACTCCACTCTATAATCCTCCACTGTATGCCACTGTACTCCACTGTATGATACTCTATGACTCGCCACTCCACTCTATGACATGCCATTCCACTCTATGACAGGTCATTCCACTCTAAGACAGGCCACTCCACTCTACGACACTTCACTCCACTCTCCAACAGTCTATGCCACTCCACTGTATGACAGGCCACTCCCATCTGCAACACACCATACCACTTAACCACACATCACTCTACTATACAAGATGCCACTCCACTCCACACCACATAGCACTACGCCCTTCCACTATAGGACATTCTATGGCACCCCACTCTAAGACACGCAACTCCACTCCACTCTGACTCTAAGACACACAACTACACTCTACGTCACTCCTCTCAATGCTGTGTCAGCCCATGCCACTCCAGTCCACAACATGCCCCTCTACTCTACAAACCACCACTCTACTCTATCACATGCCACTCCACTGTACGAAACGCCACTTCAGTCTACACTACCCCACTCTATGACACACCACTCCACTCTACAAAACAGCACTCCACTTTATGCCATTCTACTGTACTGTACTGTATGCTACTCCACTCTACACCACTCCACTCCATGCCACTGTACGACTCTCTACTCCACTCTGTGACACTTTATGCTCCTCCACTCTTCGACACTCTACTCCAATCTATGGCACTCCATGATGCTCTACTTCACCCTATGCCACTGTATGACACTCTCCTCCACTGTGCTGGACTCTACACAACTCCTTCTATGCCACTCCACACAATTAACTCAACTCTGCTCTTTGACACACTACTCCACTGCATTCCACTACTCCACTCTACTCTATTCTACTCTATGCCACTCTACTCAACACCATTCCCCTCTACAATATGCCACTCTACTCTATGACATGCCACTCCAGTCTACCACATGTCACTCCAGCCTACCATATGGTACTCCACTATGCACCTTTCCACTCTACGGTCCTCCACTCCAACACACTTTACAAGTGCTGTTTGTGTAGCTGAAACAGGCAAACAGCAAGCAAACCACTTTATTCTTGAAAAGCAGTTCCGGTCTCTGAGTGTCATTAGAAAGCAGGAGTCCTGAAATCCCTCAGTCCTTGAATGGGACTTATTCTTCCAGTTGAAGTCATGAGTCTCCTTCCAAAAGGGGTTCTTGGGGTGGAGTATTTCTATGCCCAGAAATGTTCTGAGGAGGGGATGGTCGAGACACCAGATTTATCATCCTTTCTAGCAAGTGATTCTGCCACCCAGTCATATTTTCTTGCAGTCTCCACATCTCCTTTAGCAATACTTCTTCTTTGTGTTACTGTAAAATTACCCAGGACTCCTTTTCTCAATATGACAGAATGCTTCTGCCACCACACAGACCTCTCTTCAGTTCCTTACCAACTGCCCTATTTAGATGAACTCTTCTCCCACCTGACAAAGTCCAAATGCGTTTCTCTCCACTTTCACTGAAGCCTGGCTGTCTAGGAAAGTCTTGGGAGTAAGATGGAGAAGCCCTCCCTGGCATCTTAAGTTAAAAGAGGTGGTGATAGGCCTGTCCTTTGTTCAGCCAACTATTCTTCTAGACTCAAAGGTAGCCAATCCCTCATAAGTGTTAACACCACTCTGCACACCCTGGGCTTTGAGGCAAGCCATTGTCTCCTGAGCTATAGATGTTAGCTTTCCCAACCAAGGATGTGAATTCAACCTCTGAAGATGTGATGAATGGTAAAATTATGGTAAAACTAGTTTTATTCTATCAAAAGGTACCATGACACCAACCCAAAAGGTACCAGATTCTCTTTACATTGAAACTGGGTGCAGTGTAAAAATAATACCTTTTGTAAGAGATTTTGTATTGGGGAGGATGTACCAATGACACCTCAAATAAAACTAAATGTCTCACTCCCCCTTGTAATGGGTACTAGAACTAGTTTTAAACCAGTTCTGTCCCAGGGAGACTCACGTACATTTTATAGTATTACTTTGCTACTCAATTATCAACATTCAGATTTCATCATTAAATCAGTTTTTGAAAAATAAATAGGAATTAACTTTGAGTGACTTTCCTACTTATTTTTTATAAATTTGGCACCCTGCATTGAGGGTTAAAGCGGCTTAATTTAAGGGTGGCCTAATATGCAGAAATAGGTTTTCTTACATGTCAAATGGCCTTTTTCGGTTTTGTCTGCACAGCCTCTAAATAAAAAGAAATCTCAAAAGTTGCTTACAGTCCACCCATTACTTATCATAGTTGGCTTGTTTGCCATTCTCATTTCTTTGGTTTCTATTGGTTATTGCAAGCAATTTCCGTCTCTTTTCGTCTTCCCTCATGTGTTTATGTTTTCTGTAGAGCATGGACCAAGTACCTCATCCTTTTAAAGACATCATCGGCTGCTTTAGTTTCTAGTACACTTTTTTTCTTTATCATGCACTTTTCTAGAGTGCACGTGTTTGCAGTCCCTCTCCTTTACCACAACTCTCCTCACGCTCTTGTTCTTTTTCCTCCATCTCCCGCTTTCCTACCTTTTGCATCGTCCTTCCGCCCTCTGTTCTGTTTTTAGCCATCCCTCACTCTCCTCCCTCTCTTTATTCTGTTTCATCCCCTGCCATCCTTGCACTCTCTATTGTTTTTCATCTTCCGCCCACCCTCTATTTCATGCTCTCTGTTGTATTTCATCATTCCCTTCCCACTCTTCACAGTGTAAAACTCACCCCACCCTCCTCCTGCTCGCCTTTTCAGCTCTCTGCAGTTTTTTCATTATACCCCTCTTTTCTCACCACCCCAACCCCCCTCATGTAGCTTGAACCATTCCCAACCCCCTATGCTGTTTTGAGACATATTGCACAGCAGTGCTCTGCAGCATGGCTTTAAATAAATAAAAACCACTACAATGTGGTTAGTGCTGGCCCTGACAAAGTTCTTTTAAAAAATAAAGGCCATGCTGCACAACAGTACGTGTGCAACATGTAAACAAACATTGACAAAGTCAATAGGTCGTACATAGGTAAAACCTATTGGCTTTGCCGAGGCTTGTTCTTGCCAGGTGTTTTTGCATTGCCTTTACTGCAACCCAGCCAGACCACTGGCGTAACGAAAAGTGAGGGGGCCTCCCTGCACGGTACTTAGGGGGGCCCCCTCTGGGCTCAATCAGGAGCTCTCCCGGCCAGAGTTCAGTGCCGAGGGGGCCCCTTAGAGCTAGGGCCCCCCCGCACCACGTGGGCTGTGGGGGCCTGTGTTACGCCCCTGAGCCAGACCACAGTGGTGCTCCTGGTAGCAATTTACTTTTGTCATATATGGGGTATGGTATAAATTCAAGCTTCAGCCCACATATCACATTTAACTTTCATGCCATTGATGCTTTTTCTGCACTATCTACTATGGTCTTTTGGGAAACTTAAAGAGACTGATTGGGTGAAACTCATTTTACCAATACCATTTTAGAGCCAGAACACAATTCTGAATAACAGTGGCATAGGTCACAGAGTCCTAACACTAGCAAACATAGGGCCCAGGAAAAGGCAAATATTCTGGTGTGACCATGTGGAAACGGTGGATTCGCTACAGTATGCAACTGGAATTTCTGGTGCTCGAGATATCAAAAAACAGGATGTATTTTAGGGGAGTGGTCTTTGTTTTTATGTTAGGAAATGGAGCAGCAGGAGTTAGGCAATAGGTATAGTTGTTTAAACATTATTTTTGAGTTAGAATAGGTAAATACTACAAGTAGACGAGGCAAACTTCACTTTGCAAGTACTGGGTCGAAGGAGACGTACGCCATCAACTTGCTAAGCATTCTAATTGGGTGAGCCATTCTCAGACTTTCATACAGGGTGCTAATTGAAATGCTTGTCTGCTGAAGATTAAACTTTAAATTATCTACGACTTTTGTGATGGGTCATCCTAAATTCTGCTACACTATATGCTAATCGTTGCAATATCATATATATGCCACCTGCATCCTTCCACAGAAGCTTTCCCTAGTGCAAAACAAATTATCAGCAGTGTTAGAATATATTTAACACTTTTATCTGATCATTAAGTAAAACATTACTAAAACAGGGCATGGTGGGAATTGACTTCTGATAAGAGCAGCCCTGTCTCACGCTAGCATTCGCAGCAGTGGCTGGTACAAAAAAATCACTGGCTAGAAAAAATCTGATTTTGCATTTCATTGGTGGCATTTATTGTAATTATTCGTGTACTGCGGCCCGGCCTAATTTTTTTTTGATTTCAAGAAAATTTTATTTAAAAGGAAGTGATACAAAGTAAACAGATCAGAATCCAATTCAAGTGATACACTACTGCAAGAGAGCTATACAATCAGGGGCTAAAACTTGAGAAATAATCAAAGTAAATGCATATAAAATAAAGGTAGCCAGTTATAAAGTAGAGAATTCAATAAGGAAAAGCTATTAGTTGGGAACTAAACAAACGTATCACTATCAAATATGGAGGTGGGGACAGGGGAGGAAATAGAGTAAGAGAAGAGAGGAAAGAAGAGAGAGATCAATAGAAGGATGAAAAGGAGTAGAGGACAGGAAAGAGAAAAGAAAGAAGAAGAAAAAAGAAGAAAGAAGAAAAAAGAAGAAAAAGAGGAAGGATTCCCACAGGACTGACCACCTAGAAAATGAAAGGACAACACTTAGACAGACATATCAAAAGGAAACTGAGGAACCAACCCTTTTGAGGACAACTCCATATAATCATCCAACGCTTTCCGAACCCCCCTAGAAATAGATGGAGAAAGGTGAGCTTGATCAACCGACGTCTGAGCACTACGTAAAAAGGAAACCCAGGCCCACCATGTATGATATGAAACCAAAGAAAAGGATTTCCATTCCATAAGAATGATTTTCACAGCAATAGAGAGGAGAAGATCCATCAACTGTAAATCCAGATGATCCAATGGAAGAGGAGTAGGGGCAGCCAGTGGACCCAACAGAATGAAAGGGAAAGAAAGTTGGAACTCAATACCAAAAATAAGAGACAGATGTTTATGGATGAGGTCCCAAAAAGGCTGAAGCAAAGAGCAACCAAAAAACATATGGTGAAAATCACCTGGCAACAAGCCACAACTCCAGCATAGGTTGTCATCTTTAAGATTCAGCGAATGAAGATGCACAGGCGTCCAATGGAGGAGATTGATAGAGAAAAACGTAGATTGCATTAAAGATGGTGCAATTTTATTACGGAGAGAGAGTTTACCAATTAATTGCCAAGTCTCTGAGGAAATATGATCTGTAATAGCAGGATCAAAGTGATGTATCCATTTTTGCTGAGCAACCGTCTGTGCGGGTAGAGAAGCAGATGACAAAAATTTATAAATCTTTGAGGCCACATGACCAGATTTGATCCAAATATGAAAAAGTGAGATAAGAGAATAGGTGGGATGAAGACGGACTTTAGCAAGGGCCACTTTAATTTTTAGAAAAGTATAAAAATCAAGATTTGTTAAAGAATGCTTTTGAGCCAGGGTGGAAAAAGGAAATGGTTGATCAGAGGAATCATACAGATGTTTAACAAGCGAGATCCCTTTATCTACCCAGTAGGCCATAAGGTTGGGAGTAAGGTTGAGTTTAATTTTGGAATTCCGCCAGATAGACGACCACTTAGTTTTGTGTAAAGGAATTGCCACTTTCTTGTCTACTTTCCTGACCGCAGCAATTGTATCAATAATGATAGAACGAGAAAACAGGATATGTAAACTAGATGTCGTGCAAAACGAGGCAGCAGGTAAAGGGGATGCTAATGCTTGCTCAATGAGCAACCAAGAGGGAACATGAAGAGATGGAGGAGAGAATCATAAAGCTCCTTGAGAAGCCAGAAAGGCAGTTTGGTATTTTTCCCAATCTGGAAAATTGCAACCCCCCATATCGCAAGGCCGACGCAAAAATTTGTATGCAAGTCTAGCACGTTTGTCATTCCACAGAAATTTAGAAGTCAGAGCATCGATTTCGCGAAAAAAGGAGTCCGATAATTTAACCGGAAGCATGGAGGAAACAAAATTAATAATCGGTGTGATCATCATTTTGAGAGTCTGGAGACGACCCCACCATGAAATATGTTTCGGAGACCATGTATCTAGAAGACGACGGACTTTAAGGAGAGTCTGGGATTCATTATAGGCAGTGGTAGCATAGAGAGTAGAACAAAAATAAACCCCTAAGTATTTCAGATGTGTGGATTGCCACTTAAAGCCCGCTGAGCCAATATGGGAGGGGAAACAATAGGCATTCAAAGGGAACATTTCTGTCTTATCTTTATTTAGGGTATACCCCGAAACCGATGAAAAGAGGGAAATGATATTTGAAAGAGCAGGGATTGCCAAAGCAATATCATCAGAAAATATGAGAACATCATCCGCGTACGCAGCTGTTTTAATACAGTGAGGCCCGAAACAAAAACCTTTAATATCAGGGTGTAACTCAATCAGTCGAAGGAAAGGGTCAATAGACATTAAAAATAAAAGTGGGGATAAAGGACATCCCTGTCTAGTGCCCTGACGAAGATTAAAAAACGACGATGTAGCACCATTAACTCTAATGTTAGCTTTAGGTAGAGAATATAAGGACATTATCATATTAATGAAAGAGTCGCCAAGCTTGTGTGCGCACAAAACAGCTCGAAGAAATGGCCAAGAGACCTTGTCGAAGGCCTTTTCTGCATCAAGGGCCAAGGCCGCAGCAGGGAGTTGAGATCTTTTGGCAGCACCAAGAACGTGACAAAAAGTGCGTATATTATCCCGCGCAAGACGGCCTTTCACAAAGCCAGTTTGAGAGGGATGAACAAGATGAGGGATAAAGGGTTCTAATCTTTTGGCTAGAATTTTAGCAAAAATTTTAGCTTCCATGTTAAGGAGAGAAATAGGACAAAAGTTTTTAGGATCCGAATGATCCTTCCCTTCTTTCGGGATCATTACTATAGTAGCTTCAGCAGCAGTACCAGAAACAGATCCATCCTTAACAAAAGAGTCAAAGAGAGATTGTAATTTGGGAACAAGCGTAGGAAGAAAAGTTATATAAAATAAGATCGGATAACCATCAGGACCTGGAGCCTTGCCAGAACGAGTAGCTTTAATTGCGGAAATAATTTCTTCGGGGGAAATAGGCTTGTTTAGAGAAGTACGATCATCATCAGAGACCAACTGAATCGGAACCGAAGTTAAAAAAGCCTGACACCGGTCAAAGGTGGAAACAGTAGAAGGAGTGTACAGTTTATCATAATAGTCACGAAAGACTTCAAGTATTTCCCCTGTTTGAAATTTTTTAGAACCTGTGTGGTCAGTAATAGAAGAGATTTGTGAGGACTTAAAAGAGAAATCGTGAAATTTTAAAGTAGCAGCCAAAATCTTCCCAGCACGATTTTTTAACAACAACTTCTTGGATTTCTGTGCCTGTACTCCAATATGAGCTCGTTTAGTAACAATGGTATTATATTTGTATTTCAGTTGTTTTATTAGCTGTAAACAAGATGAGTCTTTAGATTGTCTAAAGGTGGCTTCCAGAGTTTTAATCTGAGATGACAAGTCTGTAAGCTCCTGTTTAATATCCGAATTTCGTTTGGACATACACTTAATCACCTGACCACGGAAAGTGCACTTAAATGAGTCCCATAGAACTACTGGGGAAGAGACAGAGCCTTCATTCTCATGAAAATAAATGTCAATAGCTTTAGAAAATTCATCAACCTGAGAAGCATCTTGTAAAACTTCGGTATTCAATCTCCATGAACGACCGCGCCCTTTAGGGGCAAATGAAGACAATGTAAAGGTGACCGCCGCATGATCGGAAATCAAAATAGGATGTATATGTATATGTGGCCCCCCTAGCGAACATCATGAGATCCCACGGGTTCATTCCGGTTTCATACGCGGATGATACCCAACTCCTCTTCCCTTTTAAAACTATGACTCCTGAGGTGCGGGCCTCCTTCGCCCAAGGGATGAAGGAGGTGTCTCGCTGGATGGCAGCCAACTATTTGCAGTGTAACGTCTCCAAAACGGAGGTTATGCTTTTCGGAGAGGCAAAACGGTTGTGGACCCCGAACTGGTGGCCTCAAGACCTTGGCCCGGTCCCTGTGCCCAAAACCGTGGTAAAAGACCTGGGAGTCAAACTGGACCATGAGCTCACCTATACACAACAAACCAATCAAGTGGTGGGTGCATGCTTCCATGTCATAGGGCTTCTCAGGAGAGTATTCCCCCTGCTACCAGATACCACCAGGAGAACGTTGGTCCAGTCCTTAGTTTTAAGCAGGCTGGACTACTGCAACGGGTTAATGCTAGCTGCCAATGAGGGCATCTTTGCTAGATTGCAGGTTGTGCAAAATACGGCTGCACGACTGGTACTGAATGTCCCGCCCCGCACTCCCTCAAAACCACTGTTGGCCAAACTGCACTGGCTTCCAGTTAGGCAGAGGGTGATGTTTAAGATCTGCTGCATCATCCACAAATGCCTAACTGGAACTGGTCCCGGTTACCTCACTGAGAAATTTATCCCCTATGTGCCGTCCAGATTCCTGAGATCGGGAGATCAGGAACTATTATGTGTTCCTAGGGCCATGAAGGCAAGAAAGGGGGAAAGAGCCCTATCGGTAGCAGGTCCAAAGCTGTGGAACCTACTCCCTAAGGAAATCAGAGTATGTAGGGAACATTTCCCTTTTAGGAAAAAGCTGAAAACATTCCTCTTCAAATCCCTAACTGACTGATCTCCTGCCTAGTTTATTAAAATGTTGACAAGTCTTTTCTGTTCTTTGGTTGTGCCAAAGGCGCGGAGATATTCCTTCGGGAATCGATTCATAGCGCCATACAAACCTGGAAATAAATAAATAAATAAATATAAGCGGGGAAGAGGAAGACGAAACAAGCGAAGAATGAACCAGAAGATAGTCAATACGAGAGAAGGAAGAATGAGGCGAGGAGAAGAAAGAAAAATCACTACCAGTAGGGTTGTGAAGTCGCCATAAATCCTGAAGATGCGTAAAGGAACACATGTTAAGCATTTGTTTGTGAGATTTAGGAGGACGAAACTGAAATGCAGAGTTCCTGTCTAAAAGAGGGTCCATTGGTAAATTAAAATCTCCGCCTACAATAAGATTACCAGAGTGCGGGGTGTCATTTATTTTTTTGGTAACCGACTTCCAAAAGGCCGGATCATCAACGTTAGGAGCATAGATATTCATCACACAAAAAGGTCATGTTGACCATCTGATAACTTAGACAACAGCCAGCGACCCAGAGAATCATGATCAGAAGACAGTATAGATAAACCAGAATTTTTTGAAACTAATGTAATGACCCCATTTCGTTTACCAGAAGCATCAGAACAGCAAACATCCGAGACCCATTCCTTCTTCAAAAACAACGCCTCTCTGTTAGTGACCTTGGTCTCTTGAAAAAGAACTAGGTCAGAAGACAGAGATTTACAATAATCCAAGACTTTTGACCTCTTCACTGGATGATTCAACCCCTTAACATTAAGGGATAAAACATTTAAACCGGGCATGGAAATACAGAATAACACAAAAAAGATGACATGGATGACAGAAAAAGGAGCAACCTTACATAAACAGGGAACAAATCTTCAGTCCCAGAAAACACGGAGGGAGAATCCATGTGGGGAATCCAAGAGAAAGAGGAAGAAAGAAGAGAAGAAAAGAGAAAAGTAAGGAGGGAGAGAGGAAGCAGTAAGGGAGGCCTCAAAAAGACCAACATCATACTAGGGAGAACGTGGAAAAGGCGAGTACGGGTCCCCTACTGTGAGGAAAAGTAACTGATCATAATAGCCCCAAAATACAACAAGCTGATAGCAGTAAATATGAACTGTTAAGAGACAAAAGAGGCAACGTAAAGCTGCAGAACCATGTGGATAGGCATAGTGTAACTTAAAAACAGAGTATAGACACATTAGGTCATCAGACTAATATCAGAGACATAGCAATAATAGGTAAAACTAGCAGAGAAACTAATTTAGAAAAACAAAAAACATAGGCAACTTATGAACACTAGATGAGTGAATAACGCGCAATATGCACATCCTAACAGAAAAAACATATCTAATGAACAAACTATACCTGTATATGATAACAATATATAATTGAAGTAGAAAACATCGGAAGAAACAAATAAGTAGGAAATAAAGGAGGAAAGAGAATAACATGAATAGAAAAGTAGAAGATAGAAGAAGACAAAAATGAGAAGGAATATGTAACTATTAAGAGATAAGCGTCGAGAAAAGAGAAAAGAAACTTGAAATAAATAAATAAGAACAAAAAATAAGAACAAGAGGAGCAGAATACAAAACTGAATAGCATGACTTTGGAAAGAAGGAGAGAGCAGAAAGCAGTAAGGGTCCAGAAGAAAACAAAAGTCTATCAAATAACCTTGGAAGACCGACAAATATCGATAACATGAACAGGCATAATGTACCGAAACAGAATGTAGAATTACAATTAGTTAGTAGTCTAATATCAAGAGACATAGCAATACTAATTAATATTAGCAGAGAAAACTAATTAGAAAAACAAAAGCCTGAGATAACTCATGAACAGGAGATGAATGCCTGTCAAACAAAAATGCAGAACCTCAAAATATAGTTAACGAACAAGCTATAACTGTATATGATAAGAATATATAGTTGAAGTAAGAAAAACCGGAACATATACCTATGAAGGAAAAAAAGGAAGAAAGATATGAAAATAGATAAAGAAGAGAAAGACCGAAAGAAGACAAAAATGAGAAAAAATAAGGTAACTAGCAAGAAGCAAGCGACTAGAAAAGAGAAAAAAAGCTTGGGTTCAACAACGACAGAAAAAAGAGCAAGAAAAACAGAACGCAAGCTAAAGAGTAATACTCTGGAACAAAAGGAGAGAACAGGAAGCAGTGTAAACACCAGAAGAGCAGAAATAGTCTAGCAAACAACCCTGTAAGTGAAGAGCATCATATAAGCTGAACATGAGAGAGGGGAGACCCAGGCCTGCAAAAAAGTACATCCAAACGACAGAAAAAGACAAATCAAGTGCCCGAGGCACCCGAAGCCTGCGAAGTCACTTTCTGAATCTCCATCTCTATCTCCAATTGGTTGTCCAGAAATGTAGATAAATCAGCCTGTTCATCGAAAATTCTAGAACGTCCTTTATAAGTAATGCGGAACTTCGATGGACCAGAAAAAGAAAAGGGAATGGCCATTTCTGACAAACGCTTCCGAAGATTGAGGAAGCCCTTCCTCCTTATAACCGTATCTCTGGCAAAGTCCTGAGAAATTGAGATTCGCTGACCATTCCAGATGACTTGTTTAGTTTTGCGCATATGAGAGAGAATCTGTTCAGTATGCTGATGTCGCAAAGGCTTAAAAATAACTGCTCTTGGCTGGGTAGCCGATTTAGACCGAAACGTTGGAACACGATGTGCCCTTTCTATCTCAAACTCTCTGAGGAATGAGATTTGTAAGGTGTCCGGAATCCAATGAGATAAGAACTCTATCATAGATGAAGATGATTTCTCTGAATCTTCCGGCAGGCCAAAAATGCGTAGGTTAGATCTACGGTTGCGATCTTCCTGCTCAGTGAGATCTCTTCGCAATGCCGCCATTGAGCGCTCCATGTGGTTGATGGATCTGGAGTGTTTCTGCATACCATCCTCTGCAGCACTGATTCGTGATTCCGTGGCAGATACACGAAGAGAGAGGGCTTTAAAGTCATTCCTGATAGCAGACACCTCCACCTGCAGCAAATCCGTATTAGTTTTTGTTGACTGCGCAATATCATGCACCTCATTAAGGCGCGTTAAAATGGTGTCCAGCGTGGAGGTAGTGTCTGACTGAGCAGAGTCAGGCGTAGGAGACACAGCCTTAAGTCTCTTCAGTGACGTGCCCACATCTTTAGAGTCTTTGTTACTCGTGGAACGACCCATACTTGCAGCCATGAGGAAGCAACCACAAAGAAAAAATATGCAGCCACGTGAAGGAAAGAGAAGAGCAAAAACTGCGCAGACTTCAGTCCAAAATGAGAAAAATAACACACTGAGCTCAATGGGCGCTAATAAGATAATAGCGGCGGACTTATATGCAGGCAGACATGTAGCCAAGAAATGATAGAGCCACAAATAAATCAGGAGGGCACACCATGGAGTTCGCAGGAGAAAAACCCACACCTGAATGAGATAGCCGAACTTAGAGAAAAATAGCGCGTAGGCACCTTAATTCCCAGCCAAGCAGCAAGAAAATAGGAAAAAAAAGGAAAAAATGTTACCAAGTGCAGGCATTATATAAGAAACACCCTCGGCAGACACCACGACCTGAAACATTGTAGCGCCAACAGCATCCTTGAGGAGAAATGTCATCTGCGTCAAGAGCAGGAAATGGCGGCCGTCTGTGAGGAAAAACGAACGTCAGGCAGAAAGCATGTAGCCGGTGACAAAGGCAGCAGGAAACCTCGTAAATCAGCTCCCTTCACATTCCGCTGCTGAATGCTGTCTGTTCCGCTCACAGGGGCAGTCGGGGAACGAAGAAAACAGCCCGACGGGAGAACTCGCCTCGGAGCTCAAGCGCAGTCCGCCATGCTGAAGCGGCGCGCAAGCCACGCCCCGGCCCGGCCTAATTTTTAAAGAAATGTTCTTCGCTTGACAAACAGGTTCTGAGTTTTACTGAGTGCATGCACGAACTTTTCTTGTGGATCACACTTAATTTCAGCGATTTCAGACCTATTGTGTTCACAGAGTTATCAGCTTCGATAAATGTAGGCAATATAATGTAATTCTCTGAAAGTGGCACTAACTCTCAAAATATTCACGTGAAAGCGACGAAGGAAGGCGCCGCATTAGCACAAAAGGAATCAAGTGACATTTGTGTCATGTAAATTTGCACAAAAGGATTCAAGTGACATTGGTGTCATGTAAATGTATGCACTCAAGGGATCAAGTCCAATGTTGTGACTTTGCATTGGGGTTGTGTCACTTTTGTGGTGAACACCATGCAAAATCCGTTTTGACAGTTACTAAGCCACTGAAAGCAACTTATTTTGGTTTACCATGGTTTAATAGATACAAAGTAACACCACGTAATGCATAGCGCTGCCTTGCGTTACTTTGCAGCGGGTAGGCATTAAACTGATGGAGCATGGGCGTTCCCATGTATTCACCCATGTCTTGTGACACAAACACAAAATGCGTCAAAATGATGCACCTACCCAACACAGGTGTAAACAAATAGAAATATATTTATTTCTCCTCATTACTTCCTCTTTCAATGTGTGCTGCATTTTGCAGGGCATATGGAAAGCGGAATATGCCTCTAAGGATTGTTTTTGAACAGGAAAGAATTCCTTCATGCACAAAAGAAATCCTGCCCATAACGCAGGCACCCTTGCAGCTTGGAGCAGGGGTGCCTTCATTGGCGCTAGGCAGCATGTAGTATGAAAGTGCAAGGGAAGAGTAGAAATACTCAATATATTTGTAAATATAGAGCATTTCTATTCTCTCCCTTTCACACAACGAAGCACAGTACTTTCCTTTGCTGTATTGCTTTACATGAAATAATAGTAAATGTGCTCCCAAGTAATTCACTGGAACGCCGGCACAAACGGAGCTGTTTAAAGGACGGTGCATGGCATATATGAGTCATTTGAGAAGCATAAACACAGTGATCCCCCAAAGTCCTTGGAGTAATAAAAGTATAAAAAAATAAAACAGACCATTTCTGTTAATTATTCCAGCCTCGCCTCTTAATATCTCATTCACTAAATTAGCAATTACATTTAGATTGTTTGATGCTATTAATAAGTGCCATCATATTACATTAACTCAATTGTTGATGATTTTTCTTGTGCATTGGAAGTACTTACATCTGTACCAGAGATCAAATTTAGCAATGCCATTTCATTTCTTTATGATGCTTTGCCATTGATCATTTGGTTAGCCATTGTTTTTCACTGGTTTACTTCATTTGTGGAAGCACAATGACCAAGTACCCAATGAAAGATTTCATGAGGCTCATGCCAGTGCTTAATTTGAGCTGGTGGTTGCTAGTGGGGGCCATCAGCACAAATTTTTTGTGCACCAGAAGTTATTTTTTCACATCAGATATTTACCAAGAACAAGAGAGGGAAAACACACACATTGGAAGACAGGGGAAGAGAAAACTGTCACAAGGGGAGAAAGCAGGAGCCTAAAAGAGACTGAAAGAGTGAGATGAAAGTGTCTGGTAGTGGTATAAAGAAGCATGCTGTGGATTTAAAACGACCAACCTTGGTATTTGGCATTTTGATATTAATTTGCACCGCCCACAGGCTTCTGAGAAGAACTTCAGGCACCAGTAATCTTTCTTTCATAAATTAGGCACTACTCTTGGCTTGTTAATTCTTGTAAGAAACTGCTTTGCTTGTCTGCATGTGCTATATCGTCTAAGGTTGGCATAATAGTCGAAGACACATTTTTTCAACTAAGAGAAAAAACACATGTGATGTCAGGCTTCCCTTTGTGTGCACAAAAGTTCTGAAAGCAGGTAGCAGTCATTGCCTTTTTATTGGATGTCAGAGTGGGATGAAAACTAGGGAGGTTTTTATAGTGGATTTGCTATGCTGGGTAAAACAGCCCTGCTCTTAATGTACACCATGCAGACCACCGAGGAGTAAACCTATTTATGTTTTTTTATTTCACGTGGGAACATTGCATCCAGTCTGGGCTCCGTTTTGTTCCTGTTCGGAATGAATGTGGCATGGCAGTCTGGACTAAGCTGTTCCTACTCGACTAGTACCAAGGCTCAATTGTATAAGGTTAATGTGCATACAAATCAAAAACATAGAGTGGAGTGTTTCCTAGAGTGATTTTGTTGAGATTCATTCAAGCATTCCGGCAATCTTTTTTTTCCATTCTCCAAAATCACGAGACCAAATGCATCTTCCAGATCCCTTATCATTATTTGTCTACTAGTGAATGTTTTAGCCAAATTATTATTCAGAATATGCCCGCCTGAGGTTTTCCAGGTTCTCTAAGTTGGTTTTGACCGGTCATACATTGCCCACATACTGTTTTGCAGGAATGTCAGTAGCTCCAGGCTCCTTTTGCCCTCCTAACAGCTGACACTGCAAGGACAAGTTGGGTAAGGGGGAGCAGAGTGCCCCCGGGAATCTGCCCACTGGAGACTCATGATGGCCAAGTACTATTCTGTCCAGTCTTTGGGTCACCAAGAATCCTTTGAGTCATCTTGTGATGGTCTACATTAGGGTTGAGGCTCTCTAACAGGACTACTCTGCACCATGGCATTTTGTGAGAAGTCTGGCTAGAGATGAGCGCCCAGATTTGCCTTGCTGGCAGTCTCCATGAAGTTCACACATGCACTAGTCAAGCCTGACATATCTCAAACTTTAACCAACTGATTTTGCTTAACCATTTCATATCTAGCACAAACAGAAACATCTATATAGGTGCTCAGCTAAACAGACATAGCACACTGCCACTCATCCTTTTTGGTCCATGCACACTACCTGCAGTATGCTTACAGACTTCCATTTTGGTACCTATCTATAGTCTTACAGGCAATACACCCATGTGCTTCATGATCCCTGGCCTTTCCATCACATGGTCACATATGTTCTCATAGGGGTCACATGAGTTTTGTTTTGACTATGCATTTCTTGTATTCCATGAGGTCATTTGTATGTTCAATTTAGGTTTAAATATATTTATTGTATCACACAGCATATACCAACAGGTTACTTACATCCATAACACAGTCACCGAAACCTGACAACCCCAACTCAACAGCATGTCTTAACACCACTGCTACCCTTGAAGCCCAATAGGGGTAAAGGGTTAAGCAACAGACACTGAAAAAGAAACAACAAAAACAATTTTAACCAATCACAACACCAACCTCTGACCCTTTATACCCTCCTGGATGAAGACCCCTGGACCACCAGTGATCATGTCCTTTAACAGGGACAATCAGTAACCCAAAAACAATATAAGCACTGTTCTTCATCAATCATACTCAGGTAAGTTATCCACCTGGAAAAACACATATTTCTACCTCGCAAAGTCCACCCTAAGTCTCCCTGGAAACTCCTCATACACTGTGCTGCCTTTCACCATCAAGCTGTGCTTAATCTCAATTAAAGCCTTTTTTCATACCGATGTCTTTTAACTGAGATTGGGAAAGAGGAAGAGCCTTGCCTCTATCATCATGACTTTGAGCTTTTTGTATTGCCACCAGTAGTCTCTGTTCTCTTTCATCTACTGAAGTCAAGGTAGACAGCAATTTGCTGCCTTTAACATCGTTGTCTCCTCTGAGATAGCCTGTATAGGCTCGCCACTACAAGTCGCATTACCTTCACTTCCATATTCAGTACTTATCCCAACCTCCCCACAATTCCAATCACAGTGTGTTGTCAGCTTGAACTGTTGCCAGTGCCGGAGAGAGGATTCGTGTTTCTCAGTCTTCCTCTTTAATCCTTTAATAAACCCCACCATTGGTTGTATGGACCTTTGTTAGTCAACAAGGAGAGTTGAGAAGGAACAAACATTTAAAACAAACACCATGAACAATGAAGTCCATTTGGGACTCAACAATAATCAATAAAGAGAGTTGGGGTAAGTTAAAGGGGTTTATTAGCATACAATTAATTTAAATCGATTTATTTGATCAGTAAATATTAATATTTAGTCATCATCATAACAGATTTAAATCATCCTTTAGTCAGTATTTCATTTTTTTAAAATAAATCTTTATTGTCATTTTTTCAAGATACATACAGCCGCCCCCCTCCCCCCCCACCCCACTAACCAGGTGGACAGGTCTTTACAAACAAGTTAATTCTGGGACTCAAGAAAAGTATCTTCTCCTGCATAAACCTTGTCTTTCCACCACATCTCCTGCTTATCCATATCGTATGACATTGCCTCATTAGGCAACCTATAAAGTGACCTAATAGGCGTTTTCATTCCCAGTACCTTTTCAACTACTTCAAATCTAAGGAACCCTTCAGGGATGCCCACGTTTTCCCCCAGTGAAGTCCCTAACCTGAAGATATTTTTAAAAAATTGTTACATCCTAAATTGAACCTAAGCCGTAGGTTTTCAAACTTAACTGTTTCCCCCTCCTGAAAGAGAGCCCCTAACTTGTTAGGACCACCCTTTTCCCATCGAGTCACGTGAAAGTCTTTAAAGATTTCTGGTGGGTTGGGGTTCTTATGAATCGGTGTATAAAAATTGAAGCGTCCCAAACCTAATTTATCTGAATCAATGCCCAGATTTTGAAAGAGCAGCAGAGTGTCTTAAATCTCACTATTTTATAGTACCCATATTCTAGCTGCTGCCAGAGGACCCCCATGTCTCATCCCCAATCAAGAGTTCATATGGAGTGGGGCTATCCGATTTGGCGTTCCCCTTTGACCCTAACATGATAGCCAGCTGTTGTATGGTGGTGGCCCAATAATAAAGTCTAATATTAGGTACCGCTAGCCCCCCATGCTCACGCAAGAGAGTCAAGTATTTGAGAGGCCTTCTAGACCTAGTATAAGCCCACAGAAATCTTGAGCTAACACTTTCACTTATATGAAACCATGATTCCCAACTTCGAGAGGGATAGCTCTAAAAAACATAAAGGATTTTGGGGAGAAAGACCGTTTTGACCACGTTAGTTGAATCATAGATTATTTATTCTAGCAAATTACTTTCTAGTTTTTTTTAATTAATGGATCTAAATTCATCCCCATGATTTTATCAAAATCAGATGTAATATTAACCCCCATATATATAACCCCTTCCACAACCTGCCTGTCCTCCAACTCATCCTCTCTGTTCTTTACAATTTGGGTCTTATCCTGAATATTTGCCAAACTGGTAAGCCTCTTCCTCTATTTCCGGAGCTGGGGCAACAATTGCTAAATCATCAGCATAGACCAAGATTTTTGTAACCCAGTTGTAGAATCTCACAGGTAGTATTAATTTGTTGTTTTCTTTCCTCTTTATCAGTGGGCCAATATGTAGGGCAAATAGCAAGGGAGAACAAGGACATCCCTGTCTGATCCCAAGCCCAATCTTTTCAATCAAGGCCCAGAGATAGGGCTAAGAACCCCTATTGAATGCGGAATGAACCCATGCTGCCACGAAAGATGATTTTACTGATTATTCCAGACAGCCTTGTCGCCAAATGTTTGGAGTAGATTTTGGAGTCACTGTT
The DNA here is from genome assembly GCF_964261635.1 of Lissotriton helveticus. Taxonomy (NCBI): domain Eukaryota; kingdom Metazoa; phylum Chordata; class Amphibia; order Caudata; family Salamandridae; genus Lissotriton; species Lissotriton helveticus. The sequence goes on from NC_136069.1 coordinate 444,183,129, forward strand.
CATTAGGGTAATTGGCCTGTATGAACCTAACTCTGAAGGGGCTTCCCTTTCTAAAGAAATATTATAATACTCTCTAAGGCCCAGGGCCTGGGTGGTTCTTCTCCTTCTTGCACTATCAAGAAAAGCTCCAGCAAGTATTTTTTAAGGCTGAGGTATAGGATTCCGTGCCAGTTGACTAGTCAGCAGGTAGAGCAGAAATTGCTAAGGTAATTTCTTCTGCCGTTATCAGTTGTTCCAGGTACTCCAGTTCCTCAGTATATATTTTGCCCAGTGTAACAGAATTTAAGTCATTCCCTCAAACTCGTTACTCTTCCGAATTTAGCTGCGGATAACATTTCTGAAAGGCGGCCCTAATTTCAAATTGATCCGTCACCAATCCTAGGAGGGGGTTTCTAATTCCCTTAATTGAAGACCGTTTTGTTTTTCAATGCAACTCGCCTGTAAAAGGTGATGAGAAATGATAAAAAATTTCAACCTCGCATGGCTTTGATGTGGGGGCCAAAAAGTATGAAAAGGCAGGATCTGCAGGATATGTCTCCACCCCGACATCTCTCAACTCGTGAGCTAAATTTAGGTCCAATAAGGAACTTAAATACCTTGAGTTTACGGCCTTTATTCAGTTTTGGCCCTGAATCCTGCAGTTCCCTATTTAGATTATTATTAAAATCCCCCCACATAATAAGGGGGAGTGGCCATAAATTCAACTCAAGGTCTAACCAATGGAATACTGCTGGGTCATCTGGGCTGACTCGTATAAAGAACATATCGTAAAACTCCAGGTGGTGTGTAGACACTCTGTGATGACCAAATGGCCATACTTATCTTTCCGGACACAGGGGAAGGAACACCCCTCTCTCTGAACCAGGATTGCCACCCCTGTGTGCCTGCCCCTTGTGATAAACATACCACTTGATATCACAGTGAATAGAATACCTTTTTGGGGTTCCTCAGTATGCGTTTCCTGCAGGTAGATAATATCTGTTTTAAGAAATTGTATGTCAAGGGACACCCTCAGTCACTTCTTTGAGTCATTTAAACAGCAAATATTTGATTGTTACTATCCACAGGTTACTCATTCTTACTATTTAAAGCGGAAACCCTTATCACATCTATTATATTTAATCCTGTATTTATGTCTCCATTTTGTGAAAATGCCCCCTGTTCCCTTGGGTATCACACCACAACCCTCCCAACCCTGCCTCTGGTCCACCCTGCAACTCCCCACCCCCGCCCTTCTCACAATACTTGAGCAAATTGGTCAAACATGACCTTGGTGATGTCACCATGACCACCCCACCCCAATGTGCCCAAAAGCTCCAGCCTACATAAACAAAACATAGGGAAGAGAACAATAGAGTAGGAACGTTTAGGAGAAGGACTACTGAGTCCAGAATCAAGGAAAAGAGAAATGACCTGATCTTTGCCCTTAGGCTGTGTACTCCCAGAGTCAAGCCATAACAGTTTCCATTATAGTCCTGCAGACCCTGGCCCCCCTTTCATCTCATCCAGGAACTCCTGGGCTTTGATTTCCGAAGCAAAGACCCACCCTTTCCCTTTAGACATAACATTGAGGCGAACCAGATTCAATAGATATGCTTAACATCCGAGACCCTGAAAAGGGGAGATCAGCTGACGCAGCCACGACCCCCTTTCCACCATGGTGTGGCAAAAATCGGGCCAGACAATGGCAGTGTGGCTCTCGAAGGTGCACTAACCTTCTGGTCTCGCCTTTTTAAAATGGCTTGTCAAAGGAGAAAATTGCCAAAAAGGACCAAGCCTACCCTGAGCCTATTGAGTTGCTCTGTAGTTTGACTTCTCCTAGCTTTCATTGGAAATTGATGGACCCGTTACAGCTCAGTCTCCCTGTCCCACTGGGCAGATCGAGGAAAGCTTCCTTGAGAAGTTCCACCATCATCCTCATTAAATCTTTATTTCGGTGGATTTTCACCATAAAAGACATTATAACATTTCATAAAACAATTAAAAGATAATGTTTATACTTTACAGAATCATCCAAGTCCGTTAAAAAAAGTTTCATGGTACAAATGTCACATTTTGTTCGTTAGGGTCACTGACCATCCTTTAGGCATTTTCTCCTCAAAAACCACATTGTACCTAGATATTTAGCCACTGCAAAAACAATGTGGTCCGACAAATCTGTTTTGAGGACTCTGAAGGCGGCCAAACACTCTCCAAATCCCAAGTTTCTGCATAAAGGGACGATCCATTTCTTGCGAATCTCATGATAGACTGGGCAAAAAAAGATTATGTGGAGCTCAGACTCATTTGCCACTCTACAAGCTGGGCATACGTTGACCGCTTGTTTGCTCCACTTGCTTGTAAATGCTCGAAGTGGGAGGGACCCGTGCCTCCACTGCAAATAAAGTTTCCTGAGTAAGGGAGGATATAAATTGTCTAAAACTGGCTCAAAGCTATAGGTATCCTTAGTACGTAAAAATGACTCCGTTAATGTCCCATGATTTTGACGGTGGTAGAGTGCCATTAATTTGCTATCGTGGTATACCTTTGCCAATGTCTTTTTGGGGAAAAGTGGGCAGGTGGTTAGAGGGTCAGACCACAGCTTCACAAGGCCCAGACCCTCCAACTCAGTTTTGATAAATTTCAGCCATTTGATTTTCCCTGCATTAGGCATAGCGAGCACCTCCTGGAGTCTCTGCCTACAGCTGATCAATTCGGGAATTGACCACAGCCTACGCCAGTAAGCCAGGGGTCGAAAAGCCAGTTCTTCATCGAGGGGTCGCATCCCTAGATCTAACCTTAAAGGGACAAGAGGCGTGCTGGAAGGAAGTGCTACAACCCTGCGAATGAACTTGTTCTCCTCTTTCAGCAGGTCCTGAGAGGCTGCATGGCCCCAAAGCTCACACCCGTACATAGCAGCCCCCCTTGCCTGTGCCCTATAAATTTGTAGAGGTGGACCAACGGGTCGGATAGATGACTTGTTTTTACCCAAGAGCTTCATGGTACCACCCGAATACTGAATCAGTTTGAGGAGTGCTTTCTCTTGGTGGGTGCACCAGGACATTCTCTCATTTATCATAATTTCAAGGTACTCAAAAGTCCTCACCCTTTCGAGTCTGATTTTTCCGATCATGGGGCTGGAGCGGAATTTTCCACCATGAAACATTTAATATCATTCCCCTCAATGTTTTCGGCTAGACCTAAGAAACTTAAATTATTGCGCCGTTGGTGATTCTGAAACTCTTCAAGCTTCCTCATAACATTAGCTTTTGTCATTCCTGTACCTCTTTGTGTTTTTGCAGTTTCCCAACGTCCACTTCTATTACTCCAGCTCTTTCTTCTACAAGGGTTACTTTTTCTTTCTTTTCCAAGCAGGCATTGCAGATCTTCTGTATTGACCCTGGCAAGTTCTTTGTAGCCTGGTGAGTCCTGCGATTCTCCAGCCGTGCATCCCCTTGCATTTGTTTTAGGCTGGAGTAAATCAGCTTGATAGAGGGGATGTCTGCCGAGCCTGAGGTAGTACATAGCCCAGAATGTGGTACACCCTCTGCCGAGTCATCATTGTAGATCTGCCTGGTACAGAGTAGTCCCATTTTAATTTACAAGCCTTGTTGGTGTCCTTGTCTTGGGTGGTCTCCTCGCCCTGGATTTCTTTCTCCATTTCTGGGTTGAAAATTTACCATGACTGCACACTGAAGTCCCGGTTCCAGACTGCTTCCGGCACTTGATGCCGACAACTCAGATTCCTCCAATAAGGAAAATTATTTCCCCCCCAACTTTGGGGATCCCAGTTCTCTCCTTGTGCTGACCTCCAACCAGTTTATCCCTGGGTGTTTAGGAGAAGGAAAAGATTCAGGGACTGCAGGCCCATTTTTTAGAGACTCAATACTCGCCTCTTTTTCCAATGGTCTAGAACACAAGGGCCCTCTCTTGTGGCCTTCTCCTTCAGTGTTACTCTGCTCAGGTAGCCTGGTCCCAGCTACGGCTGGCTTTTCTCCTCCTTTTTGCAACGTTGTTTTAGTATTGTCTGCCAAAGGAAGAGCATTCCTGTTTGTCCGAGAACTGAGGGAGGGAACTCACCTCTCAGATTGCTGGAGGGCAGCCTTGGGCTAGCTGCAGCGGTTAAAAAAAATCACCACCAGCATAGGCTGCTTGAGACTGCCGTGGTCGTAGCAAGCCTTCCCCAACAGTTGCCTCTTGCAGACGTCCTCTGCATCCTCAGGTCCTTTCGCAGCCAGAGCCATGAGCTGCTTGGGGCTGCCCTGACTGGTGCACGCCTTCGCCGACGACTGCCTCCTACGGACCTCCTCTGAATCCTTGAATCCTTTCACAACCAGAGCCACAGCATCCTCCACTTTCATGGGCAGCACACTGCAGTGAGACTGAGCCTAGACCCGGCATGCAGCTGGTGCGTCCTTTACTGCCTTACTGGGCTTCAGTGGCATTCTCCACCAGAGACGTGGTGTAACACCTCCAGGTAAGCTGCTGACTACAGATCCAGCCTGGCAGAGTGCCGTTACCACTACCCCATGCTGGCCACAGAGTGAGAGAGCACGCTGAAGCCAAAGTCAGGTGAGGCTTGGTAAGTTAGATTCTTCAGTCATATCACCCCTTTGTGTCTATTGGTTTTTCGCCTTCCTCTGTATCGAAGCATTCCTTGCACCATCCTTACACCATTTAGAGTTGGAGCCATCTTTCCCCCACCCATATTCCCAATGACCATTTAGTCTGTATTTCAAAACAAGATAAAATACCACATTAATAAGAATTACAAATAAAATGGAGAAAATATAGCAAGTGTGTTCCTTAAAGGAATTTCCCAATCTAAATTAATAGTGGGTTAGACATAAATAGGATATTTCTTCAATAATCAAGGAAAGATGTCAGTTTCAGAAACCCAAATGAAGAGTTCTAATGAGAGAGTGAATATGAATAGGCATGAAGTCTTTGCACTTAAGCAAAAGCAAAAAAATTGTAAGCTGGAAAATATTCTCACCTGTAAATCAGCAAGTGTATATAGCCTCTGGGTGAGAAAGGTAAAACTCAGATGTATCTCTCCTATCCAGTTCTGCTCTGCCCTCAAACTAAGGAATGCACTAATATAAATCTACCATAGCATCATTTGAAACAAATATTACATTCCCCCACGCAACAACCAATCAATTCTTGGCAAACATTGGGGAGCAAGTAAACTCCCTAGTTTCTCAGATATTCACAATGAAACTGAGAACTGAGTTCTTGAAATTTTACACTAGGAACATCTTGTAGTACAGACTGTTCTTCCCACGAGTCACATTTCCTGCCACCTCCTCTCTTACAGGTGAGAACCTCACTATCAGTTGTCCAAAACATAACAAATGCCTATTTACTAGCTAACAGAAGGCTTCTGGAAAGTTATAGCGTCTGCAGTGGAAGAGAAAAACATATTGTGGAAGATAACAGTTTAATGCGAAAACAAGCCTTTTAACCCTAACGTGTACAATCAATGTTTAATATGGCATCAGTAATCCGGCTAATTTAAGTCAGTACATTATGTTACTTCATGAGTGTGCTCACGATGCCTTAGTATGATTATATACTACATAATTGCATGTATTATACCTGTGTTATTCAGCATAAAGTTTTGCACTTTTTAATTCAATGCGTCTAATTTGTAAAATTAGGAATTTCGCCCTATCATCAGGATACCCAGCACTCTCATTTGGGTTCCTCTATGGAGATTGTCTATCTGATCATTCCTGGCATCTAGCATTGCCATTCCATTAATTACCTTGTTCCTGAAAGCTTCCAGCTCTTCCACTATATATGTAGACAACTACATGTAGTGCTTCAAAGTCTGTATTCTTCCATTCAGCGCATCCTCTTATCTCTCTGTACCTGCTGCTCTGTTGATTAGTCCTTCCAGTTTATTTTCCACAGCTTTCACAGTTCAGTCAACTCATTTTTTCCAATCATCCCGTGGCACATTGTATTAATGGACCATAACAGGCATTTCCTATTTTGTGAAAGCTTCTGGTCATCTTTACACTCTCTAAGGTGTTCACTTTTGCTTTCATCCCACGGCCTACCACTGGAATTAAAAAAGCCCTTGATGGAGCGAGGGTAGAAAAAAATGTATGTAATACCCCTCGTGAAGTCCCTCTCTCATAACAGTGGAACACTGAAATAATATCGAGGGACAGAATATCGACCAACAAAAATATCGTTGACAAAATATCGAGAGACAAAATATCGAGTTTCTATCTACAAACAGGTAAGTACAAAAATATCGAGTTAAAAATATCGTTTACAAAAATATAGTTGTAAAAAATATCGACTTTAATAAAAACAATTTTTAATTACATTAATATAAAAAATTAATTACTAAAATATACTTAACAATACTTAAAATAACTTTTAATAATTAAATAATTAATGAAAGTAAAAAAATAATTTTTTTTATCATATTTCTTAAAACATATATATATAGTAACAACATTTAATTAATAATAGGCAATATTATTAACGTACAAATACAAAAGAGTAAAAATTACTATTCCCACTCCAGTGGGTGCAACAGTAGGGAAAGCGTTGGATAGCGTAGGGGTTAAAATTACTATTCCCACTCCAAAGAGTGCAACAGTGGATATATGACGTTACAACGCAACTTTTACAACACACTACCATTACAACGTAAGTATTGGTAAGTATATAATAATTTTTATAATTTAAATTATTTAAAATTAATTTAATATAATTTAATTTAATTTAATTTCATTAAATTAAATTAATGTAAATTTAATTTTACTTTATTTTTACACTGTACCCTTGTACCCCAAAAACCGAAAACTGACCCTGAACCCTAAAAAAAAACCTTTACCCAAAAACCCAAAACTGACCCTGAACCCTAAAAATACCCCTTTACCCAAAAACCAAAAACTGACCCTGAACCCTAAAAATACCCCTTTACCCAAAAACTAAAAACTGGCCCAGAACCCTAAAAATACCCCTTTACCCAAAAACTAAAAACTGACCCTGAACCCTAAAAATACCCCTTTACCCAAAAACTAAAAACTGACCCTGAACCCTAAAAATACCCCTTTTACCCAAAAACTAAAAAAGGAACCCTAAAAATACCCCTTTACCCAAAAACTAAAAACTGACCCTGAACCCAAAAAATACCCCTTTACCCAAAAACTAAAAACTGACCCTGAACCCTAAAAATACCCCTTTACCCAAAAACCAAAAACTGACCCTGAACCCTAAAAATACCCCTTTAATTTAACATAATTAGCAATTAATCAATTAAATTAAATTAATTACCAATTACATTTAAAATAATTAACAAATATTTTTTAATTAACAATTAATTAAATATTACTACCAATTATTAAATTTACATATTTAATTAATTATAATTAAATTACTTCCCACCTATTTCCCTATAAACCCACAACCCGCTACAGGAAATACATTATTTAAATTTACACAATTAGCAATTGATCAATTAAATTAAATTAATTACCAATTAAATTTTAAATAATTAACAAATATTATTTAATTACCAATTAATTAATTATTACTACCAATTAATACATTTACATATTTAATTAATTATAATTAAATTACTTCCCACCCTATTCCCCTATAAACCCACAACCCGCTACAGAATAAAATTACACAATAATTTTAAAAAAATCATTAATTAAAAATAATTATAACATAAAATGACACTTTTCACACATATTATAACATAAAAACACTATAAATAATTAAATATTATTTAAAAAACGATATTTTTTACTATCTAGATTATATACTTGGATATTTTCACTTTCTATATTATTTACAGTCGATATTACTTCACTTACCTTAAAACCGATATTTTGGCTGTCGATATTCTGTCCTGTCGATATTTTGTCCAAACGATATTTAAAACTCGATATTCTGTCCAAACGATATTTTGGAGTCGATATTATGTCTGTGCACCCATAACAGTAACATGAACTAATTTGCGTGGTTTGAAATACTAACCAACCTAGAGTAAATTTGCACCTACACAAATACACGTGGGAAATCAATTTTGCTTATGTTGCAACCATAATTAGCTAATAAAGTGATTTTGTCATCTCCGAAACTAATAAGCAGCTTTAAATTAATCCAAAAGCGGCATGAATGTGTTTTCTGTTTGTCTGTTTGTGGCAGAAGCTGGAAGATGGGTAAGCAAATTACGCATAAGTGTGGCTTTAATTGCTAGGTAACAACTAACAGGGATACCTTAGTAAAGGGGGAGGTAAATAGAATCGGTTTTAATTAAAAAATTAATAGCTATCTGTGTTTGTTTCTATAATAGTTCCCGTATGGGTCTTTGCGGCCTGTCCAAAAATGGACGTTTGCATGAAATTGAGCTTGAGGCGTACCACGCATGTGCAGAAGCTATGACCGAAAACTGTAGACGAAGCTTGCAAGGCCTCTAGCTGAATGAGCTGGGTCAAGGACAAAATGCCCTGAAACCCTGAATGACTGCCAACAAAATGGAAGTTCATAGTGAAATCATGGGAACCAAAGCTAATATTGCGATTTAAGGACACGAGTGACATTAACATTTACAGAGACAATGGCTATATTCAATTTTGCTGATGTCCCTGAAGCTGAGATGAGGCTATGCTCTTCCACGCCTTGAAAGGACCAATCAGATGTATTTGAGACCCCAAATGTTTCAGAAAATTAGATAGTTTAGCTAGTAAAAAGGGTATAAAAGAAGGCGTTCCGATGAAGTAAAAAACGTTCTTTCCTGATGTATCCTGACATGCTGCTGGAATGCTGATTGAATCCTGACGCGTAAGAGCTCTGCTGTTTTCATTTTATTTGAACTTAGACTGAGTGGGAACAGAGTGTTTAGGTGAGGGTGATAGTTAGGGAAATAGAAGGATGAGCTTGGGTACTATTATGTTTTTTCCTTAAATAACAGTGTCCTTTGAATTTAAATAAATGTCCATTTCTGAGCTTTATTAATAAAATTAAATGTTGGAGACGTACAATGAATAAACCTGAATTCAGTATAATTTAAATTGTGTGAATAATAATGATTCATGACTAAGAATCTTTGCTAAATAAAAATTAGATAAATGAAGAATTAAGCTGGTCTTGTTCATCCTTAGCCTAATTTTTACTAGCATGATCCATCAAAATTAAGGTTGGTGTGTCTGAATAAATCGATTAAATATCAGAGCCATGGTAAAAGAATTTAAACTGCAGATGTATATTTTGTAAATAGGATAGTTTATTTAGACACTCTGCTTTGATCCAGCCACTCTCCTTTGAATCTCACCAATCCACGAAGTAGAGAGAAAGTGTGTAAAGTGAAATTAGTGTTATGGGCCCCACTGATGAGTAAATGTAATGATTGCGATTTCAGGGAAAGGTGATGAGGATTTTAGACATTATTTCCGGAGAGGAGCTGCATCAGTTATAAACTTGGTAGCAGAGCATTGGTTGCTATAGAATTAGCTGCGATAATGTATAAGGTGAAATATATAGATTTTGATTTACAGAATTATGACTAACACCTGTTGAGTTCGTATTATATTATATGTAGTCCTGAAAAGGCTTCCGAGGATTGCGTGAAGCTGGTGCCTCTGTCTGCAGGCAGAGGAAGTGTGGCAAGCGGAGTCACACATCGCATAGTCTGTTTCAAAAGGTAGTATTGTTGTATACTGCAGTGGTATCGTCGTATATCACAAGTGGTGTCATCCCACATCACAAGTTAGGGACTTTACGTGTGAAAGGATAAATGCATATCAAGGACAGCCTATAAAATCTTGGCTTTCGAGTACAGGGATCATTGCGTATCCTGATTTAAAACTTACTGCCAGGAGAGAAATAGAGCTTAACCCGAGCTTGTGAGAAGGGTGAAGGTAGAGGTAAGCGCTGCTTTATCGGCGAGTGCAAAATTCTGTGGTAGAGAAGAGGTAAGCGCTGTCTCCTGGAAATACAGAATACTTGTGTGATTGAGAAAACTATCACTTTGTTTGGCAAAACAGACGAATGGAGTTGTTTTGTGTAAGTTACTAACCGATTCAGTTGTATATTTTTTAAATATGGCTTCTCAATAAATTTTGTAAAGGAGGGGTCAGTCTGCGCTGCAGAAGCCGGAGCGCTGGTGACGTCAAAAGTGTCGCGCAGGGATTGGTCCTTGTGACCAAAACAGAGTAAGGGCTGATTGGTGCATTAGCGAAAGCAGCAAAGCAATTGGTTAAGCACTAAGGAGACGTATCTTGTTCTAATTGCTACGCTAGTGTAAACCGTGCTGTGATAGGCTGGTGTTACGGAGCAGCAACAGAAAAGTGAGCGATCTTTTGAAAGACAGGAAAACTATTAGAAATATGGATTACTATTTCAGAGAACACAGGGAGAAACCTTCATGGGTTAAAAGATTGAAAAAGGTATTTCAACCAGATAAAGAAATAGTGACAAAAGAGGGAAAATTGTTTCCTCCGGTAAAAACGCCTCCTTCTTACATGGCAACAACATTTGGATATCATACCTGTATATGGTTAGAGAATTGGGCTAAAAATACTAAAAATTATGGTGCTGTAGCATTTCCAGAAGTAGGATCTTTAAATCCGGCTGTTTTGCAAAATCTAAGAGAAAAGATTATAAGACTTGAACCAAGACCTAGACCAACTCTGTTTGAAGCGCTAGCTTCATGGGAAGACGAGATGCATGAGTTGGAAAGAGAAAGGTTGGAAAATCCACGAGGAATAAAGGGTAGGTTACGTGGATTATGGGGAGAAACACATGAGAGTAGAATGCGTCAATGGAGAAATGCCGATATGTGTGTTGGAATGTATCTGGTTAGATTAGTAGATGACAATGATAGGGCAAAAATGTACTGAGAAAAGGAACAATGTGGAAATAGGTAGGAAAAGTTGTGGAGAGAGTGATTCGGAGGATGCGGTGCTGAAAGAAATATTAAATAGAAGACCGCCACCTTGTCAGCCCGGTTCTTCATGGACTACTTCTAATGCCCCACAGATAGAAGACTGATATAATGAAACCCCAAAAAGATTTTCAAACTTTAGGGACTTGCCTGAAAGGACAGAAATGACACATGATTCAAATACACCAGTGATGGACACTAGACTTACTGGTACTCCTTTACAAAGTAATGACATTCAAAAAAGTGTAACAAGGATAGAAATACAAGTTGAAGAACAACAAGGTACTTCTGAGTATATACGTTCTACAAATGAACTAACTGAAAAGATACAAGAACTTACTAAAAACAATTGGTTAAGCACTAAGGAGACGTATCTTGTTCTAATTGCTACGCTAGTGTAAACCGTGCTGTGATAGGCTGGTGTTACGGAGCAGCAACAGAAAAGTGAGCGATCTTTTGAAAGACAGGAAAACTATTAGAAATATGGATTACTGTTTCAGAGAACACAGGGAGAAACCTTCATGGTTTAAAAGATTGAAAAAGGTATTTCAACCAGATAAAGAAATAGTGACAAAAGAGGGAAAATTGTTTCCTCCGGTAAAAACGCCTGCTTCTTACATGGCAACAACATTTGGATATCATACCTGTATATGGTTAGAGAATTGGGCTAAAAATACTAAAAATTATGGTGCTGTAGCATTTCAGAAGTAGGATCTTTAAATCCGGCTGTTTTGCAAAATCTAAGAGAAAAGATTATAAGACTTGAACCAAGACCTAGACCAACTCTGTTTGAAGCGCTAGCTTCATGGGAAGACGAGATGCATGAGTGGGAAAGAGAAAGGTTGGAAAATCCACGAGGAATAAAGGGTAGGTTACGTGGATTATGGGGAGAAACACATGAGAGTAGAATGCGTCAATGGAGAAATGCCGATATGTGTGTTGGAATGTATCTGGTTAGATTAGTAGATGACAATGATAGGGCAAAAATGTACTGAGAAAAGGAACAATGTGGAAATAGGAAGGAAAAGTTGTGGAGAGAGTGATTCGGAGGATGCGGTGCTGAAAGAAATATTAAATAGAAGACCGCCACCTTGTCAGCCCGGTTCTTCATGGACTACTTCTAATGCCCCACAGATAGAAGACTGATATAAGGAAACCCCAAAAAGATTTTCAAACTTTAGGGACTTGCCTGAAAGGACAGAAATGACACATGATTCAAATACACCAGTGATGGACACTAGACTTACTGGTACTCCTTTACAAAGTAATGACATTCAAAAAAGTGTAACAAGGATAGAAATACAAGTTGAAGAACAACAAGGTACTTCTGAGTATATACGTTCTACAAATGAACTAACTGAAAAGATACAAGAACTTACTAAAAACATAGAAGCTGTGACAGTCCCCGTAACTATAGGTCCTGTAATTCCAGTGTTTGAAACTCAGAGAATAAAAGAACCAACTTTGACCATTCCATTAAATCAGAGTTTGCAAAAAGTAAAAGAGAAAATGTATCCAGATTTATCTGAAATTAAGAGAACCAGTAACTTAATACCGCCAGATTTAACTTTCAATCAAAGTTTACCGTATAAAATTCCAATCGGAGCAGAATCTGACTCTGCGACGCCTGAGAGAAGGGTAGAAAAAATAGACTTGACACAAACCCCAATTGGTCCGTCAGAGGAAGAGTTAAGTGATTGGCTTAAAACCCTAAAAGTAAAGGATAATGAACCCTAAGTATTGGATGTAGCCAGACTAAAATAGATATGGAAGAATTAATTATTGGGACCATTGGAACTGATAGACTAAAAGCATATCAAGATGTTGAATTAATGTTCATGTGCAAAAGTATTACCTGGAAAACAAAATCTATACATGACCAGCTAGAAGGATTAGCTAGTGAATCAGAGGTGGACTTTTCAAAACAGAAAACATTGCAGAAATCGTACAGAGTAGATTTTACAGAAAAAGACATTGAGAACATGAATACCACAGGAAGAATAACCCAAATAAAGGAACTAATTGTGTTACAGAGGAGATGGGGTGATGTGAATAAATGGAGATTAAAATCTATACATCACCAGCTAGAAGGATTAGCTAGTGAATCAGAGGTGGACTTTTCAAAACAGAAAACATTGCAGAAATCGTACAGAGTAGATTTTACAGAAAAATACATTGAGAACATGAATACCGCAGGAAGAATAACCCAAATAAAGGAACTAATTGTGTTACCGAGAAGATGGGGTGATGTGAATAAATGGAGATTAAAATGTGCAAAGAAAAAAGTAAGTATGGGCGAATTTTGCAGATCCGCGGTCCGCGAATTTGCGCGAAATGGTAAAAAAATCCACGAGTTTGTGGATTTTCCGGCGAACTCGCGGATTGTTTTGCCATTTGCAATAATGTGACACGTGTACCCTAGTGTGTGTGTGGCGGGGCCAAACGGGCGGGGCTTCTATGCGAGTTCACATGCCTCTTGTTTATAAAGGGTCAGAGACCGATCAGAGCAGCAGATGAGAAGGAAGCAGCCTCCTGGTCACAGGAAGTACACGGGGATTGCGCTAGAGAAACTCGTGGATGCAAAGACCTCCATCAAGGATTACATCTAAATGTAGGCGGTAGATATGGGGAGGAAGCACACCTGCCTAGCCTCGACTGTGCTCACTAGTTGTTTGGGCGCCGAGGTCCCTCGAGTGAGCTGTCCATCATTGTGAGGAAAGGGCACGAAGACATTGCATACCCTAGTGTGTGTGTGGTGGGGCCAAACAGGCGGGCCATCTCTGCGAGTTCACATGCCTCTTGTAAGGGTCAGAGACAGATCAGAGCTGCAGATGAGACGGAAGTAGCCTCCTGGTCACAGGAAGTATACGGGGATTGCGCTAGAGAAACTCGTGGATGCAAAGACCTCCATCAAGGATTACATCCAATTGTAGGCGGTAGATATGGGGAGGAAGCACACCTGCCTAGCCTCGACCGTGCTCACTAGTTGTTTGGGCTGATTATAATGAGGTTTAATTTTTGTGACAGGAGCATCGTGCCAGAATGAATCCTGCATGCATATTTATCCACGAAGATGCCACACTCTACTGGAAAAAAAATCCGCCCACGAGCGGATTTGCGGATTTTTGGGCAATTTCGCGCAATTTACGGATCGCGAAATTGCCTAAAAAACGCAAAATCTGTGAGCGGAACGGATTTTGCGCCCACACTTAGAAAAAAGAAGAAGCCAGTGATAAATCCTCATTAGCATTTCCTGTGAGAGAAAAGGAAACAGTTATAACCGAATTAATTCCCTATGAGAAAAATACCAGGAGGAGGATATGTACATGTTCCCTGGACTAGACTGGATATATTATCTTTTACAAATGATTTTCCCAGGCTGAGAGAAAAACCAGTAGAATGGTATCAACAGGTAGATCGATTTGTGAAAGTCTCAAAAGTGCTATGGGTTGATTTAGATGGATTATTTGACATAGTTGTACCTGCAGATTTGTGGACTGAGTGCAAGATAACTGTAAATTGACCCAGAGAGGAATACCCTTGTGATAAAGTGACAGGTGCCCCATCACCTGAGGTGATGCGCAAATATGAGCAAGTAATAGTGTTTTTGAAGAATAAAATTCCACCAAAAGAAACAGATTGGGTTAAAATAGACAGAACTATACAGGAATCGAAAGAATCAGTACACGCATTTTATGAAAGACTGTTGCTAGTGTTTAAACAATACAGTGGGTACGAGGAATTGAGTGAAAAGTATATGAGTCATTTTGTGTATTGATTTGTGTATGGATTAAGACCAGAAATTGGAGACATGATTAGGCATAGTTTAATAGGATGGCAGTCAAGTACCGTAGATGAAGTGTTGAGGCAAGCCAGATACTGTAGTGATGAAATTAAAGCTAAACAAAAGAAGCTAAAAGAAAAAGCGATGTGGGCACAAGTAAAGGTAGCAGAACAACAAATAGCACAATTGGAGAATAAAAATACTGATATAAGTCAAGGAAAACCAAGAGGGAATTTCAATAAGACAAAATTAGACTGCTGTGTGGCAGCAGTCCAGTAAATTTGCTAGGTAGAGATATTTTGTGCAAAATGAACTGCGCTATATACTGTTCACCAGATGGTATAGAACTCCAAACTCCAGATGAAGATAGCCTGTATAGAATGACCATGTCAATGGTAGAAGCTGAGAAGAGTGAATTATTCCCAGTATTTGATAAAGAAAAGATACCGGCAGAACTAAAAGAAACAGTGAAAGAGCAAGTGTGGGATTTTACAGGATAAGATATTGGCCTGATAAAAGGTGTAGATCCTGTAAAGGTTTCTGTGAAAGAAGGAGTTAGTTACCCAAACATTTCACAATACAAAATGACAGCAGAAATAATTGAAGGAGTAACGCCAATAATAAACAAAATGATTGAACTGGGTATCTTGAGCGAAATAGAAAGCAGTCCTTGTAATTTACCGATAATGGGATTGAAAAAGCCAAACGGAACATTTAGAATTGTGCAAGACCTTAGAAAAGTTAATAAAATTGTTGTCCCGTGTTGTCCAATTGTACCAAATCCAGCAGTGATTCTATACCAGATTCCACATGATGCAGAATGGTATACCGTCATTGACTTTGGCTCCCCGTCGACAAGAGGATCACGTTCCGGCTCCTCACCCACGCACACAAGTCTCTCCACGACCTGGGCCCCAAGTACCTCAACGACCGCCTGACCTTCTACACGCCCACCCGCCAGCTACGGTCCACCAGCCTCGCCCTCGCAGCCGTACCACGCATCCGAAGAGCCACCGCCGGAGGAAGATCCTTCTCTTACCTGGCTGCCAAGACATGGAACTCCCTCCCCATTCACCTTCGGCTGACCCAGGACCATCTCGCCTTCAGGAAACAACTCAAGACCTGGCTATTCGAGCAGTAGCATACCCCTTCCCCAAGCGCCTTGAGACCCTCCCGGGTGAGTAGTGTGCTATACAAATGGTATGATTGATTGATTGATTGACTTGTGCAATGCATTCTTTACGGTTCCATTAAATCCAGAAAGCCAGCCAATATTTGCGTTCCGGTTCGGGGATCGTATTTTGGCAAGTTGCCGAATTCCACAGGGGTATACTGAAAGTCCCTCAATTTTCAATCAGCTGTTAAAGAAATCATTAGAAGGTCTGAGCATGCCTGGAGAATCTGTATTGGTCCAATATATTGATGATCTATTGATGGCATCAAAAACAAAAGATGAATGCATTACAGATACCTTTGCATTGTTGAATCATTTGGCCGAAGAGGGACATGAAGTGTCTCCATCAAAATGACAGTTCTGTCAGAAAGAAGTGCAGTACCTAGGTCACAAGATTGCAAAAGGAACTAGACAGGTCCCTGCAGAAAGAATAAAAATGATACAAGGAATGCAACCACCAAAAACACAGAGGCAAGTCAGAATGTTTCTGGGAATGGTAGGTTATTGCAGACAGTGGCTAAGTGGATTTTCACTGATTGCAACGCCTTTACAGAGACTGACAAAAGCAGACATAAGAGAGCCTATTGTGTTGAACAAAACTGAGATGGAAGCGTTTGAACAGTTAAGGACAAGTTTGTGTGAAGCTCCAGCATTAGGGCTGCCTGACCTTGAAAAAGAGTTTGAACTGTATTGCAGTGAACGAGAAGGATGTGCGTTGTACTAATTCAAAGACATGGAAAACTGAGAAAGCCAATTGCATACTTCTCAGCTGTCTTAGACCCGGTTGCAAAAGCCTTACCAGGTTGTTTGAAAGCAGTAGCAGCCACAAGTGTAAGCTTATAACAGAGCGAAGGAATAGTGATGGGATTTCCTGTGAGGGTATATGTGCCTCACTCTGTGGAAATTCTCCTCACTAGAACCAAGACACAGTACCTTACCATAGAATGACGAAATATGAGAAAGTCATTCTGGGAGCAGACAATGTGACAATTTCCTGTTGTGTTAATGTAAATTCTTCCACATTACTACCTGATACTTTGGAAACTGAAGTGAGAAATGAAGTTGATCACAAGTGTTTGGATGTTCTTGAATATTGCACCAAACCAAGACCTGACATAAGAAATGAACCATTGCCTGAATCTGACTATGTGATGTTTGTTGACGGTTCATGCCTGAGAACGGAAGAAGGTATTTTGAGTGCTGCCTATGCAGTGTGCACAGTTGCAGATGTTTTGGAAGCCTCTTGTCTGAAAGGAATTTGTTCTGCTCAAATAGCGGAATTGATTGCTTTGATTTGAGCATGTGAGTTGCGAAAGGAAATAAGAGTTACCATAGTGACTGACAGTCAGTATGTATTTGGGGTTGTTCATGATTATGGGCAACTGTGGTCCCAAAGAGGTTATATAACTTCTGCAGGATCCCCCATCAGAAACGCAGAGTTTGTGAGAATGTTGATTGATGCTATTCAGATGCCTGATAAGATTGGTGTGGCGACCGGGGCGGAAAAGTGGCGGACGGTGTTTCCGTCCGCCGCGGTCCCCCCCGCCATGGTAATATGGCGAGGGGAAATGGGTGGCGGGTGGGCAAGGATGTTGGGCGGATCGCCACCGCCCACATGGCGGTGGCGATCCGCCCGACATCCTAATGGGCCCCTAAGTGTTCAATTCTTACAAAATGTTGCAAAATGTCAATGATATGCACTGTATTGCTAAGTCTAGTATGGTTGATTTTAGCTGTTATTATTCCTTTTAGATATGATTTTGAGAAGCTGCAATCTAACGTGACTTAGAATGAATTTAAAACAGAAAAACCACCTGTATATAGACCAGAAATTCACCAGGATAAGTCGATTAGCGATTTTTCCAGAAATACATTTTCGAGGTTGCTATCTGAATATGTTAGAACTGGGAAACAACCTTTACAATGCAACTTTTACAACGCACTACCATTACAACGAAACTTTTACAACGCAGCATCCATTACAACGGATGCAATTACAACGCAACCATTACAACGCATGACACTACAACGCACACCACTACAAAGCATGTCATTACAACTCAGTCATTACAACGCATACCATTACAGCACATAACATTACCATCCAACACTTACCCTACTGTTGCACCCCTTGGAGTTAGAATAGTTATTTTTACCCCTACACTATCCAACACTTACCCTACTGTTGCACCCCCTGGAGTTAGAATAGTACTTTTTACACGTACACTATACAACACTTACCCTACTGTTGCACCCCCTGGAGTTAGAATAGTAATTTTTACCCCTACACTATCCAATACTTACCAAACATGCAATGTAATGTTATGCATTGTAATGGTATGCGTTGTAAATGTAGTTTTTAAAATTTCGTTGTAATGGCATGCGTTGTAATGGAATGCGTTGTAATGGATGTTGCGTTGTAAAAAATGCACTGTAAAGGTATGCGTTGTAAAAGTGTGCATTGTAACATCATACATCCGTTAGAAATATGGATGCTAGCGACTGCTATTTGTGTGTGAAATTGCCAGCGTCAGTTTCAGAAGATGTCACTTACCATCACCTTCCACTTACATATGGTGTAACGTGTAGTGTAATAGCAAGTTTGTTTTATAATACAGGGAAATTAGAGTACTATT
Source organism: Lissotriton helveticus (assembly GCF_964261635.1). NCBI lineage: Eukaryota > Metazoa > Chordata > Amphibia > Caudata > Salamandridae > Lissotriton > Lissotriton helveticus. The sequence continues at coordinate 444,201,623 of NC_136069.1, forward strand.
ATTCCAATTCTGATGATATTTTTGCAAGCTGAAAATTGATAATGCATTAAATAAGGTGAAGCTAGCTAAAGTAATGGGAGCATTTTTCTTAGTAACGCAAGAATTGACACACGAATATGACTTCAGACATAATTTGACTTGTAAAATGAGGAATGAAGAAAAAGTATTCTTAAATATGGTTGAAGAAAGGAGGGCCATGTACAAAAGAAATGAAAGGATGAAACATACTAAATCAGAATTTTGGCAAGCTGAGGATGAAAAATTGAATGGTCAAAATACGAATGGTGCTATAAATATAGACACTCAGTCCTTAGGGAAGTTTTGTATTCGCAGGGACAATACTTTGTATGACAATTATTTTGTGGGAGCGAGTCAATGTGAAGATACATATCATATAATAGGGGGATGGGGGTTTAAAGGTGGTAGAGATCCGATTTTTCCTGGGATATACTGTGTTTGTGGAAATAAGGCCTATTACAAACTGCCAGATCATTGGTACGGGACATGTTATGTTGGTTTGGTCTTTCCCAAAATCTTTCATGTAGATAGAAGTACTAGGGGAACATATGAGATAGGTAAACATTTAAGTCGTAGAAAAAGAGAGAGTGTGGCTGAAATAATTGGTGACATTTTCGGAGTACTGATACCAATGGTGGGGATATCTTTTAATGCAAACAAGATTCGAAAGTTGTCAACGATAGTCGATCGATTGTCAACAGATACTGCAGGAGGATTCTTAATGGTAGATAATGAATTAGTTGCTATGAGAGCTATGTTGCTGCAGAATCGTCTTGCTCTTGACATAATATTGGCAAAAGAGGGAGGAATTTGCGGAACCTTACATGTACAGCACTGTTGTACGTACATACCTGATAAAAGCCAAAACATTGAAAAGTATATTAGAAATATTGCAGAGTTGCATTAAGAAATTGAACCACTAGAGGTTGATAGTGTTCTTGGAAGAAGAGGTAAAAGTTTTACAGCAGTTAAACATTGGTTACATGAGATAGGTAGTTCAATTATAGGTAAACTAATGTTGCCAGTGCTCCACCATGAGTGTTAAACTAGTTTGACTTTAACCAACAGACTCCAACAAACTGACATTTCTAAAATTACAATAAATTATATATCTCATATGCATACACACTGAAATGTTTTTAAACATTGTTTTAAAATATTGTCACAACTACTATCATGTTTGATAGATCAGTTTCTACTTTTACAGCCTCTTGAATCTTACAAGGCTACAGGTTCTAGCTAATTTTCATAACTACAAAACTCATTTGAAAAAGAGAGACTGTAGCAAACACTTTATATATAATATGCCATTTCCTATAGGGTGAGCCTCTATACTAATGCAGTAGACCTGACATCGTGATAAAGCAAAATTGGATAGCTGTATTTTATAAAAATATAGTCATTTTATTTATATTTTCTCAGTTTATCTTTTTCATATATATATTTTAGTTTACAATTAATTCATAAAGTTCATATTATTATAGATGGATATAATCAACAACATACAAAAAAGGAAACACATATGCAAAAAGAAAACAACACCAAATGATTAGTTGGTTAGAGGACTATTGAGGTTGGCAATGCGGTGGGTTGGAGTGCTTACAGTTGAGAATAACACATGAGCTTTTTAAGAAGACTCAGATTGAACAGCAGAAATATGTTCCTCAACGTACCAAAGCGGAAATGTGGAAAACCTAAATACTCTATATTTTCCATTAAGAAGAAGAGTTTCTTTGACCTCATGCCTAAAAAATGCCTCTAATTCAAGAAGCCATCATACATCATCATATTCCACACTTTAGCAGACTTTAGCACAGGTACACTGGAGCACAGGAGCAGGGCAGCTCTATGCCTAGGAGAACATTCAACAGCACAAGATTAAATGCCTCCAAAGTAGAATACACTGAGGGCGAGGCCTGCTGAAGCTCAAGATGGCAGTTTCCTAGAAGATCACCTGTGGAAAGCTCTGATTTAAGTGTGTGTGTGTATATATATATATATATATATATATATATATTCACAGAAAAAACCATAGGTTATAGACCATATATAGTTAGGAATTAGCATTTACAAAACCTTGAAAATTCACTGAAAAAACCATAGGTTATAGACCATATATAGTTAGGAATTAGCATTTAAAAAACCTTATTTTACTCACACAAAACCATTGAAATTCCATATATAGTTAGTTGCACTAACTATATATCGCGCACCCGCAATCCACTGCTGATGATGTCACATATTACATCATTCATGACATGGTCAGTGACATCACTGATTACATCACTGATGACATCTCAAATGACATCACTGATGACATCACTGATGACATCTCAAATGACATCACTGATGACATCTCACTTGACATCAATGATCACATCACTGATGATATCATTCATGTCATAATACAATGCATCTCCTCACACTGTAATATAACCTCCGTTACACCCAGTGTTAAATAGAGAGTATCATTTTTGAAACCATTGACACACCAATACTAGTTACTACATACGCACTCACTGATTCCTATGTCTACACACACATTCACTCATACAATCATTCATACATACAATCACTCATCTTTACAACACTATCATATGCACTCATACACCTATACAGACACTGACACTCTGCCACTCATCCATAGAGTTACTCACACACCTAGTCAGTCCTGAAAAGAATCAATCACACTTCCATTTTCTCATCTATACAGTTAAACACAGAACACCTTACATTTTTGAAACATATACTAACACATAGTTACTCTCTTATAGAATCACTGATACAAGTACACATTGATCTGCACAGAGTCACACACCTCCCAGCCAGCCATACACACACTCAGTCTCCCATACAAATACTTGTGCAACCAATCAATAACCCATATAGCTACTTATATAGCTACTGATCAACACATGCAGCAGCTTGCACAACAACAGACATACTGATGCACACTTTCAGACAGTTTAGTCACTAACCCGTGCATTCAGTAAGACGCATTTAATCACTCACTCATACAGTCAATCACGCACCTACTAAAACCTTCATTCAGACACTTATACATCCACTCATTCTTCAATATGTAAGACATATTTTAACTTTACAGAAACATAGTCACTGGATGTTGTCATCAGTGATGTCATCAGTGATGTCATTTGAGATGTCATCAGTGATGTAATCAGTGATGTCACTGACCATGTCATGAATGATGTAATATGTGACATCATCAGCAGTGGATTGCGGGTGCGCGATATATAGTTAGTGCAACTAACTATATATGGAATTTCAATGGTTTTGTGTGAGTAAAATAAGGTTTTTTAAATGCTAATTCCTAACTATATATGGTCTATAACCTATGGTTTTTTCAGTGAATTTTCAAGGTTTTGTAAATGCTAATTCCTAACTATATATGGTCTATAACCTATGGTTTTTTCTGTGAATTTCATTGGTTTTTTAACAGCTAATATCTGTAGCTGTAAAATGTATTCTTCTTTAAATCCAAAAATATATTTTATATGTTTATGAATAATTTTTTTTAAAAATATTTTTTTTTCTTCGTTCCCGCTTCGCGAATCGGGAAGCTTCCCGTTAGCTGACCTTGATGCCGCGAAATAGACCGCGAGCCGGTAAACGTTTCTTTACCGCAAGTGCCGCGTTAGAAAACAACATCGTGACGCCTCCCGTCCGCATGACGTTTCACGTTGTCGCGTGATACGTCATATGACGTGCTACGTTAGCGAACTGGTACGCGAAGCGAGTCGCAAAGCGCAGGTTTCTAGAAGCAAACCGGGAGGCCCTGCAAAGCGCTTAACGTAAACACAGCAAGTCATGTGACTTGGTAATAACACTTTTCATTGGTTCATTTCACTTTTGGTTTCCTAATGATGTAAGACTAGGTCATATAATCTAAAATGAACACTTTTGATTGGTTGAGAACTCTTGTTTTTCCCAAATGATGAAAATCCCTCCTTCTTTCCTCACTCTGACTTTCATCATTGTGAGAGAAAGACCCTTTGTGATCACTGAGCAATGGCTTCTTTAGTAGCTTCAGCTGGTGCTTCCCCACCACCTCCACCGCCTCCAAGGAAGAGAGGACCACCTGCTGAAGTTGTAATTCAACAAGAAGAAGAAGAAGAGGAACAGGAGGACGAGCACGAAGAGAGGCAGTTTTTGCCTGAGCAGCCCAGGACGTCTCACCGGAAAGAAAACTTCATTTGGCAATTTTTTAAAATTCCCAAAGGTCAGAAAAAAGTAAATGCAAGATACGTAACTTGCCTTATATGTCAAGATAGACTGTCCAGAGGGACCGACAAAAAATACAGTTTCGGAAACTACACAATGCATCGCCATATGACTAGGTGGCATCCTAACAACTACAGTGCTGCACAGTTTCGGAACGACCTAGATAATCTCCCTATTATGGCCAGAAGATCTGTTGTACCGGAAGTAACGGGACCAGAGGGCAGGGAGATGGTGCCAAATATACAAATGAGATTTGGTGAAGTAAAACACACCTGCGTATTTTGCGATGGATTCATTTCCTACGGAGAAAGAAGCATCACTCTGATCAACAGAGCTATTGACTATCATATGCAAGTTTGTCCGAAACGCCCAAAATAATAAATACTTCTTTTTTTTGTTTTGTTGCTCCTGTTGAGCCCTTTACAATGAATCGTTTTCATTGCCCCCTCCAAGAAAAACCCAAAAAAATATAAAACTGTTCCGAAAAATTCAAAAACAGTAAAAAAATGTTCAGAAAAATAAAAAAAAAAGTTCTTTTCAGAACTACCTCCCCGTTATTAAAAAATTGGTACAATATTTGGAACTGTGCCAACCTCTATTTCTCTTAGTTCGCTTCCTAGTTCGCTCGCTGGTACGCGAACTGGAAGCGAACCAAAAACAGTAAGTATAAGGGAAGGAAACACACACTTATGTTAAAAGAAAGACAGCTATAGGGGAGTAAACTAGAGATACCATTACCCATAATCCACTGCTGATGATGTCACATATTACATCATTCATGACATGCTCAGTGACATCATCAGCAGAGGATTGCGGGTTTTTTGGCAACATGCCTTATCCACGGTTTAATAACGCTGCCTTTTGCTTTATATAAGTTTTCAAATTGTATGAAATATATACCAATAGGTCGTTATGAACCTTTAGGTAGTGCTTTTGTTCATGAGGTCTGGTCGCTTCCATACACATACAGATGTTTCAAAGATGATCAAGAAGTTTATCTGAATGGAGAGGAATGCACTGAGACGCCAGATCATTCACTAATGTGTAGGCACATACAGTTACACGATTCATGCAACAAACACCGACCAAATATGGCTTGCGTGTTGCAAGGCACGCCAGTTCCTGCTATCATCCCCACGTTCAAGTTGTTGGAAAATGGTAGTTATTTGATGCTCAATAATGAAGATTGTTCTGAGTTAATTAAAAGTATTCCTTTTATCGTAACAGTAAGTGAACGGGTTATTTGCTGCAGAAATGTTCTATTTCCTCCCACACATGAACATAGGGAGTTTTCAATCTGGCCACAAATACCAACCTTGGGACACGTTTCAACGGCATGGCAAGAATAAGAGCTCTTTTGTCTCAGAGAGAGGTGGCCTTGAGTTCGGCCCGTGAAACTTTCGTACTTCACATAGCGAACACCCGTACACAGGTTTGCCTTTCAATTTCAGCAACATGTTTCCGACTATCTTTAACGCATCCTCCACAAAATCCCTGGCACACTTTTTTAAAGTTGTTACCAGTGGTCTCGTGACTTCATTTGAGAAAATCTTTGGAGTCATCCCTGCTCCCTTTCATTGTATTTTCTGCACTCTGGTTCGTGGATTGGCATTTTTACTTGCATTACCAGCGGACGCTCTTGTGCTTTTTTACATTTTTAAATATGGATGTCCCTCCTATGCAACCTCCGACCCTGCAGCTGCTGACACTGTTCCGCAATCGCATGCTAGAATATTATGGCACAATGCCGTTGGCGATATTAAGCACGGCATATGGATTATCTTTTCGGTTCTCCTACTTCACCTGTGTCCAGCCTGTATTTCACTGCCTGACCTGTGATTTCGATTGGGCCATTGATTTGTGTCTCTGCGGACCGGTTTCTCCTGACGTCGACTTTAATCAGCTGATGACTCCTATCATTACTCACGAGTTGATTTGTCCTGGCGAAAGGATTATGGCTGTGGCATTGATGCATGGACTACTTGGTCCCTGGAATTAACTGGCGGCAGCACAGTCTTTCTTGGAACAGAGCTTTCTTGAAAACCCACCGAGCTGTCCTCTGATGGTGATAGAGGATCCGGTGCTGGGAGAGCACGTATGTTCTTTTCCGCTTTTAAATTGGATGGCTGAACTGTTTTCGGATGAAGACGGTGACTTCCTATTGGAGGCTGTTGCAGCTTATTTTGCATACACAGTTATGTCATAGACCTTTTTCATGTTTGATATGCTGAGTACTAGCATTTCATTGACAATTCATTGACTTATTTGTCAAGTTTTTATTATTTACCTTGCCTATTGGCTTAAGACTCGATAAAGTACTTGGCTGTTTTATTTTTCTTTAGCATTAAATTTTCCTAGTTTTTAATGCTTTACCTTGCGGACCGTCCACATATAAACTTGCAATCTGCTCTCATGAGATGGCACTTCTATTATCTTATTCAGTTCGTTTCCGGATCATGAGGAAGTGTCATCTAGGTCCTGGATATCTTTACACCGTGTTAAGTTAGGATGGGCTCATTACCGGTTTAAACGCCATTTTTCCTTTTTTGCAACTTCTGCACACGACACTTAGTTGTTGCTTTAGCTTTCCACCTAGTAGTTCATCGTGGTTTACATGAGAATAATATGTTATTGGTCTACTATCTGCTTTACTTGTTAAACTATATCTGTACAGCGAGTGCTAAAGTTTCAAGAACAACACGATACAGAATTGTTATGAGGTCTGATCTCCACGACTTCATACTCATAACATAAGTGCAACTTCTGCCAATTCTGGGCATGAGGCGGGTTTTATATTGCTTTGCCGAACACACATACACAACAGTTGATGCGGTTCACATGAAGAGAGAGCTGGTGTATGCTGATGTGATTCCTTCAAATCTAAGACACTAAAGTATGGGCACGCCCTAAACCAACACAAAGAGACCTTCTTAGCAAATAATATAATATGTGTATTAGGGAGGGTGAGATATAAGCAGCCGCGGGCCGTGGAGGGAGTTACGGTGAAGCAGGGAGGCGGGGAGGGGGAGAAGCAGGGTGGAGCCCTCTCTACCTTGCCCCTCCCCCTCCCCGCCTCCCTGCCCCACCGTAACTCCCTCCACGGCCCGCGGCTGCTTATAAGTGTTGCTAACTCTTATTCATTTACAGCATGTTAACATACTGTCACCATTCGCTTTTTATGTACTAGTAACTATGCTGGTAATTTTGCTACTGATAATATGTGTACTTGTATTCTCCACCCTGCTTCTCCCCCTCCCCGCCTCCCTGCCTCAACGTAACTCCCTCCACGGCCCGCGGCTGCTTATAAGTGTTGCTAACTCTTATTCATTTACAGCATGTTAACATACTATCACCATTCACTTTTTATGTACTAGTAACTATGCTGGTAATTTTGCTACTGATAATATGTGTACTTTTATTATCTAAGGTACTACGCCTGAGAAGACGGCATTAGTAAATAAACATTTCAAATACACATCTGTTCTTCTTAACTCCATGTTCTGGTTTCTAAGAAATCTATAACGACCGACTGTTCATGAGTTCCACGTATCCTGAGGTACTATAAGTTCATATTCTGGATTGTCTAAACATTGAGAGTTTGTTATATCCAATGTGACACTGTACCTAGCTTGCTAAGGAGTTTTTGATTACTAACGTGAGTTTTGGGACACCCTAATTCGCCGAGGTTCCAATCCTCTGTCCACAGTTCTGTGTGAGAACAGAAACCCTGCGACAGGGGCACCCCCGACCCTTGCTGGAGCTTCATCACACTTGCGATACAACTCCAGCAATGCGCTACCTTTACGGCACAGATACATCACGCATCTGTGCTGTTTTTGCCCCATGATGCGCCGCATTGTAAATGCAGCACACCATAGGTGACGGAACAGCGGCACAGAATGACTAACACATCCCTGGTGATGCGCCAGTCATCATAAATGTATCCCTATGCTTCTTATCTTGTTAGAGATGAACCGCCATATGTATCATCAAAGTTTTTTGCATTTCCTAAATAGCGAACTTTAAGGAATAAATAGCGATTCTTTACCATTCCTAGTTTGCGATGAGCTATTTGCTAATTAGCCGAATGTAGCCCAATGAAGCCCAATGTAGCCCAAAGATGGCCGCCAGACACACAAAAAAACAAATGTAGCCCAAATATCAGCCAGATGTAGCCCAACTATAGCCCAGTGACAGAATGACCAATCAGCTTCGCAAACCTCCGTTACGCGAAGCGGAGCGCTGTTACAGATATATATCTTTTTTTGAACGTTAATTTCTCAAAATCCACTGGAGCACATATATTGAGACCTAGCAAAGGCACATCGGGCTACCAGTCCCTAATATTTTGCCAAGTTTCGTGCAAATCCATTCAGCCGTTCAATTATTATTATTATTATTTTTTTTTGCCCCGCGGGGCCCTTTTAAAACCTCCACATCAAACCTAGGGGGTCAGCGAGGATCTACTATGCCCCCTTATAGTTATTTCCCCCTTTGTTTTGACCTCCTCTTGTCTCTCGATCCTACCGAGAGACAAGATGGCGGCCGCTACGGACTGTTTGGAATGTTGACAGACGCCGGAGAACCAATCAGCTTCGCTTCACAAAGCTCCGTTGCGCGAAAAGTCCGCGAACCAGTGCGCTGCCCAGTCCGCGCTTACAGATATATATCTTTTTTTAAACGTTAATTTCTCAAAATCCACTGGAGCACATATATTGAGACCTACAAAAGGCACATCGGGCTACCAGTCCCTACAATTTTGCCAAGTTTCGTGCAAATCCATTCAGCCGTTCGGGCTAAAAGTGAGGCCAACCGCCCTATGGAAAACTCAATGTTAAAAACACGTTTTGGGACCCCCCTTTTTTCTCGGCCCCCACTGGACGAACCCCCCCCAAATTTTCAAGGGCTGCTCAGAAACAAAATGTGCCATTTTCCTGAAAATGTCAGCCAATTCCGTCCACAAACGCCAAAGTTATTAGACATAGAATTTTCAAAAAACCCATAGAGAAAAAATCCTAACTATATATACCTACTGGCGACCGCCAGTAGGTAATACGTATATTACGTATATACATATATATATACATATATATATATATATATATTCACTGAAAAAACCATAGGTTATAGACCATATATAGTTAGGAATTAGCATTTACAAAACCTTGAAAATTCACTGAAAAAACCATAGGTTATAGACCATATATCGTTAGGAATTAGCATTTAAAAAACCTTATTTTACCCACACAAAACCATTGAAATTCCATATATAGTTAGTTGCACTAACTATATATCGCGCACCCGCAATCCACTGCTGATGATGTCACATATTACATCATTCATGACATGGTCAGTGACATCACTGATGACATCACTGATGACATCTCAAATGACATCACTGATGACATCATCCAGTGACTGTGTGTTTCTGTAAAGTTTAAATATGTTTTACATATTGAAGAATGAGTAGATGTAGAAGTGTCTGGATGAAGGATTTAGTAGGTGCGTGACTGACTGTATGAGTGAGTGATTAAATGTGTCTCACTGAGTGCATGGGTTAGTGACTAAACTGTCTTAATTTGTGCATCATTATGTCTGTTGTTCTGTAAACTGCTGCATGTGTTGATCAGTAGCTATATGAGTAACTATATGGGTTATTGATTGATTGCCCAAGTATTTGTATGGGAGACTGAGTGTGTGTGTGGCTGGCTGGGAGGTGTGTAACTCTGTGCAGATCAATGTGTACTTGTATCAATGATTGTATAAGAGAGTAATTATGTGTTAGTATATGTTTCAAAATGTAAGGTGCTCTATGTTTAACTGTAGAGATTAGAAAAGGGAAGTTTGATTGATTCTTTACAGGACTGACTAGGTGTGTGACTAACTCCATGGATGAGTGACAGAGTGTGAGAGTCTGTATAGGTGTATGAGTGCATATGATAGTGTTGTAAAGATGAGTGATTGTATGTATGAATGATTGTATGGGTAAATGAGTGAATGTGTGTGTAAACATAGGAATCACTGAGTGCGTATGTAGTAACTAGTATTGGTGTGTCAATGGTTTCAAAAATTATACTCTGTATTTAACACTGGGTGTAACAGAGGTTATATTAAAGTGTGAGGAGATGCATTGTATTGTCACATGAATGATATCATCAGTGATGTGGTCATTGATGTCAAATGAGATGTCATCAGTGATGTCATCAGTGATGTCATTTGAGATGTCATCAGTGATGCCATCAGTGATGTCACTGACCATGTCATGAATGATGTAATATGTGACATCATCAGCAGTGGATTGCGGGTGCGCGATATATAGTTAGTGCAACTTACTATATATGGAATTTCAATGGTTTTGTGTGGGTAAAATAAGGTTTTTTAAATGCTAATTCCTAACGATATATGGTCTATAACCTATGGTTTTTTCAGTGAATTTTCAAGGTTTTGTAAATGCTAATTCCTAACTATATATGGTCTATAACCTATGGTTTTTTCAGTGAATTTTCAAGGTTTTGTAAATGCTAATTCCTAACTATATATGGTCTATAACCTATGGTTTTTTCAGTGAATTTCAATGGTTTTTTAATAGCAAATATCATAAGCTGTCGAATGTCAAGTACGTGGTAAGTAAAAACATTTTCGTGTTTATGCACACTGATCTGCTTTGAATGCTGCCCCCCCCCTCATTTCTATTAGGAGTACTCTCTCTTTGCAGATAGTGAAAGGTAGTTAACGCAGGCCTTTGCCCCCGTTGTAATACGTCGTGCCTGCTTCTCTCTCCATTTGATTGATTGTTATCCAAGCATTTACTGTTTTAGAATTGGTTCTCTTTGGTTCATTCTCTATTTACAAACAAACACAGAGTCGCAATACTCTGTTTAGTCTTTGCAGATAACGAAAAATCGTGTAAAAAAACAAAAGGAATCGAGCAAAATCAGTAGGCCACTAATGGGATCTCTTTTTGACCTCGCTAAAATAGAAACATTAGGAACAACCCCTCATGACAAATACGAAACTAGTGAGATGAACTGAACTCCACACCATGATGGCTGCAATACAGCTTGGCTCCGCCACCCACCCCGCCCAAAATAATGATAAAGAGCGGCTGCCATGATTGCTCGCGGAATGGCCACGACGGAGCTACGAAATGGTGGTGCTCTCATGCTAACCCCAGCTTCAGTCTGAAACATCCAGAAACACTGTAGACTACCAATTCGATCAGTTCCGGTAGCGCCCCAATGTAACCCGGTAGAGAAGAACTAGCCCTCCCCTCTTTGACTGATGGTTCTTGTTGCCTGTCCCTTCTGTTGTCATTTAACAGAACTATTTAGCCTGCTGAAAGGGGTTGTGTTCCGACCGCTGGTTGGTGGAGACATTTTGCCTATATTCTGGACCTGCGTTGTCGCGTAATGCGTCATATGATGCGCCGCGTTAGCGCATCCGGAAGTCATCCGGGGCGCGACGCACAGCGCGTAACGTAAGCATAACAGGTCATGTGACTTGTTAATAAAACTTTTCATTGGTTCATTTTACTTTTCTTATTCTAATGATGAAAGGCTTGGTCATATGACCTAAAAATTACGCTTTTTATTACTTCCGAACATTATTTTTTCTTAAATATATGTTATAATGTTCCAGGCTAATGTACTTTCCCGGAAAATTTACAACTGTCCTGCAAGTAAAATATATTCTTTTTTCGAGAAAAAGGGCGTTTCTTCGTCCCATGACGGAGCCGTTGAGCAAAAGAGGGTCGACCTGCTGTCTTAGTCGCCGATACGCATGAATATGAGATTCTTATCGATCACTTTATGTTGCAGGAGTAGAAAACACAACAGCCCTTGACCATTTATCTTTACTGCGTTCCTGTGTATTATACCTTTTACCCTTCATGTAATTGGTCTGCTTTATTTCACTTGCCTTTTAATGATTCTAAAACAGTGACTATTATTAAAAACTTTACCAATGTATATACTACTACCATGTTTTCTTTTAAAAACCTTTATTGTGAAAATTTCATTATACAAATACGAGCCTATAACCACGTGGGCCGGCCACGGAGCAAACTGTAATCGTATATGATGAGTAGACATTTACACTGTAGAGGAACGTAACGGGCGGGCCATTAGGTTGCAAGAACTAAGGTGTCTAACAGTTGCGGAATCGGTGGACGTACATTTTATAATTAAAATACGACAGGGCCAGTTACAATAAAATTATCTACATATACATTTGCGGGCAAGTACCATGGGTGACGTTAATTCGAACTTTCAATAGTACAGTAATCAATAACACATCAGAACTTAATATCAATAGGGATGTCGAAATACTCAATCAATTCTCGTCCCCGCCCGCCATGTGCTTCAAAACTGCATACGTATCTCGTGATTTCAAGGTTCTGCAACCAGTACACAACAAGGAGTTACGAGTCCCATTTATTCCGGCGCCATTTTGGGCGAGGACGGACAGGTCCAGGATATAGTCAAAATGTCTCTACCAACCATCGACTATGATGATGTTCATATGCTGTATTTATAGAGTAACACTCATCTGTCCACATGAAATTAATTTGCCACAATCTAAACATGTCATTTTAATCTTTCCAAAGTTCTTCTAAATATTTGGGACCGTTTCCCTTGCCTCTGATGCTGTCAGTGCCACTTCTTTGATGAATGTACTGGCAGGTCGGGGGTTCTCCTCCAAATCTCTCTTTTATGCAGCACTATAATTAATTGGTGCCACCTCTCCATATGACGATGCATGGTATAGTTACCATAACTATATTTTTTTTCGGTTCCTCTGGAGAGTACATCGTGGCAGATGAAGCGTATAACGTACCGGGCATTTACCTTTTTTTGCATGTAGAGGAAAGGAAAAAAAAATCGAGCGTCCCAGTTCTAAGGTGTCCCAGGGCCATTTTAGTGGACCAGGCCCAAATCCAAAGAACAGGCCGCCATTTTGAGAGTCCTGTTGCAGCCGCCTGTTGCTGTAGCATCAAGAGCGGCCGAAACTCAGCTGAATGGCAACTGAAACGGTAAAGGGGCGCCCCACTACAGCAGACGAGCCTCCACCTAGGAAGACCCGTTCACGCCGCCTCCCCCCCCCTTCGGGCACCCCACGCCGTTATTCGGAGCAGTATTGTAGGATGGCCACACCAGTGCAGCAACTTGCTAGACACCACCTCGGTGGTAACCGAATCTCAGCGCCTTGTGGTGTCTTCTATTCAGAAAACATTGTTGTGCTGCCTTCGACCTATTCGCCGCAAGTGCGCACGCAACTCAGCTGCATAGCTTGCTAGACACCACCTCGGTGCTAACCGAATCTCAGCGCCTTGTGGTGTCTTCTATTCCAAAAATATTGTTGTGCTGCCTTTGGCCCCATTCGCACATCGGTCCGCTACTGACGCCATCTCACAGGCCAACGGGGCGCCCCACGCCGACTTTCAGCATTGTAGGATGGCCACACCAGTGCACCTTACTAGACACCACCTCGGTGCCATCCGGATCTTGGCATCTCAGCGCCTTGTGGTGTCTTCTATTCAGAAAATATTATTGCGCTGCCTTTGGCCCCATTCGCACATCGGTCCGCTACTGACGCCATCTCACAGGCCAACGGGGCGCCCCACGCCGACTTTCAACATTGTAGGATGGCCACACCAGTGCGGCAACTTACTAGACACCACCTCGGTGCCATCCGGATCTTGGCGCGTTGTGCTGCCTTCGGCCTATTCGCACATCGGTCCGCTACTGACGCGAACTCACAGGCCAACGGGGCGCCCCACGCCGACTTTCAGCATTGTAGGATGGCCACACCAGTGCACCTTACTAGACACCACCTCGGTGCCATCCGGATCTTGGCATCTCAGCGCCTTGTGGTGTCTTCTATTCAGAAAATATTGTTGTGCTGCCTTTGGCCCCATTCGCACATCGGTCCGCTACTGACGCCATCTCACAGGCCAACGGGGCGCCCCACGCCGACTTTCAGCATTGTAGGATGGCCACACCAGTACAGCAACTTGCTAGACATCACCTCGGTGCCATCCGGATCTTGGCATCTCAGCGCCTTGTGGTGTCTTCTAGTCAGAAAAAATTGTTGCGCTGCCTTTGGCCCCATTCGCACATCGGTCCGCTACTGACACCATCTCACAGGCCAACAGGGCGCCCCACGCCGACTTTTACCATTGTAGGATGGCCACACCAGTGCCACAACTTGCTAGACACCACCTCGGTGCCATCCGGATCTTGGCATCTCAGCGCCTTGTGGTGTCTTCTATTCAGAAAATATTATTGCGCTGCCTTTGGCCCCATTCGCACATCGGTCCGCTACTGACGCCATCTCACAGGCCAACGGGGCACCCCACGCCGACTTTCAACATTGTAGGATGGCCACACCAGTGCGGCAACTTACTAGACACCACCTCGGTGCCATCCGGATCTTGGCGCGTTGTGCTGCCTTCGGCCTATTCGCACATCGGTCCGCTACTGACGCGAACTCACAGGCCAACGGGGCGCCCCACGCCGACTTTCAGCATTGTAGGATGGCCACACCAGTGCACCTTACTAGACACCACCTCGGTGCCATCCGGATCTTGGCATCTCAGCGCCTTGTGGTGTCTTCTATTCAGAAAATATTGTTGCGCTGCCTTTGGCCCCATTCGCACATCGGTCCGCTACTGACGCCATCTCACAGGCCAACGGGGCGCCCCACGCCGACTTTCAGCATTGTAGGATGGCCACACCAGTACAGCAACTTGCTAGACATCACCTCGGTGCCATCCGGATCTTGGCATCTCAGCGCCTTGTGGTGTCTTCTAGTCAGAAAATATTGTTGCGCTGCCTTTGGCCCCATTCGCACATCGGTCCGCTACTGACACCATCTCACAGGCCTACAGGGCGCCCCACGCCGACTTTTACCATTGTAGGATGGCCACACCAGTGCCACAACTTGCTAGACACCACCTCGGTGCCATCCGGATCTTGGAATCTCAGCGCCTTGTGGTGTCTTCTATTCAGAAAATATTATTGCGCTGCCTTTGGCCCCATTCGCACATCGGTCCGCTACTGACGCCATCTCACAGGCCAACGGGGCCGCCCCACGCCGACTTTCAACATTGTAGGATGGCCACACCAGTGCGGCAACTTACTAGACACCACCTCGGTGCCATCCGGATCTTGGCATGTTGTGCTGCCTTCGGCCTATTCGCACATCGGTCCGCTACTGACGCGAACTCACAGGCCAACGGGGCGCCCCACGCCGACTTTCAGCATTGTAGGATGGCCACACCAGTGCTGCAACTTGCTGGACACCACCTCGGTGCCATCCGGATCTTGGCGCGTTGTGTTGCCTTCGGCCTATTCGCACATCGGTCCGCTACTGACGCCGCCTCACGTGCCAACGTATTTTCTCCGCATTTTATACCCTATGCCGCATAACAGGTCATGTGACTTGTTTATAAAACTTTTCATTGGTTCATTTTACTTTTGGTTTCCTAATGATGGAAGGCTTGATCATATGACCTAAAAATAACACTTTTCATTGGATGAAAACTTTTTTTTTTCCCAAACGATGAAAGCCCCACCTTGTTTCTGGATGTTTCAGACTGAAGCTGGCGTCACCATGAAAGCACCACCATCTCGTGGCTCCGTCGTGGTCATTCCGCGAGCAATCATGGCAGCCGCTCCCCACCAGAAGCCTGCAGGAGTCGGGGGCCCCCAAAACTTTTGTTGAATCCTCAAGGCGGAGGGGACGCTTTCGAGAATGGGGTCCAAGACCTAGCAGACAAGCGTCCGATTTCCAAGGTGTCCCAGGGCCATTTCAGTGGACCAGGCCCAAAAAGGAAAGAGCCTGTCGCCATTTTGAGAGTCCTGTGACAGCCGCCTATCGCTGCACCGCAAGAGTGGGCGCAACTTAGCTGAATTGCGGCTTTTGACACAGTGGACCAAAAGCAGACGGAATGGCAACTGAAACGGTAAAGGGGCGCCCCACTACAACAGACGAGACTCCACCTGGAGAGGCCCGTTCACGCCGCCTCCCCCCCCCCCCGGGGCGCCCCACGCCGTTATTCGGAGCAGCATTGTAGGATACCAAAACCAGTGCGGCAACTTACTGGACATCACCCTGGTGCCATCGTTCTGCTGCCTTGGAACTATTCGCACAACAGTTTGCTACTGATGACCCACCCCCCGCGACGCCCCATGCCGGATGCCGAAATCAGTGCGGCACCCAGGCAACATCACCTGGGTGCCGTCCAGAAATCTGGACGTTGTGCTGCGTTGGGACTATTCGCACAGCCGACCGCTACTTCGTTGTTTTTCCCTAAAAATGTTTAAATGTTTTTACTGTTTTTGTTTTGTTGTATATATTTATAAGTTATTAAAGTTTTATAATCTTACTACTGTGTTGGAGTGCTATATATTTTTAATGTGACACATAATTGTAAAAACTTTGATGTACAAAGAGTCATCCCTGGAATCTTCCGCTTCAGGCTCGGTCCCCTCCCCAATCACAATACAGGATGGTTTTCAGATAGTAGGAACGCGTGTGCTGTGACGGATCTCATCGAGTGTGGGCCTTGATCTACTATAACTCCTTTGAAGAGGGGTGATTCTTTACAGCTGGGGCCATAAACTACATCTGCAGGGCTAGCTGATAGCCTAGGACCGGCCTGGACAATCGGACACAGAGGAAAAGGAGTGTCAGAGGGTGCGGTAGTGAATAGGGCGAAAGGGAGGTGTCGGGCGGGCACAGGGTGTGATTCTCAGGGAAGAGCAGCGCAGATGGGGGGAGGTTTATTACCCATGCATAAGACAGAGAACGGGGGTGACCAGTGCCTGGGGGAGATGCTTGCGAGGGTGGGGAGCCATGCTAAGGATCGACAGCGTGCAGAGAGTGGGTCTGGTCAAGGCATCTAAAATGACTGCCGTGCACGACAAAAGTGTGGCATTTGAAAAAAGGCAAGATGGCGCAGACAATGTTTTTCAACACTTCCTGATTTCCTTCGAATCGAACGTTAACAGACGTTGGGGCATATTACCAAAGTTAAGCGATATTTATCCCTAACGATGCTTAGCAACAAATTTTTTACCGCTAAGCATCGTCAGAAATTATCGCAGATAAACCTTGCTATTATCAAGGTTTATCGCAAATGCGATAAAAAACGACCGCAATGCATTAATATCGCTGAAAACTCAGCGATAATTATGCATTACCGAGCTAATGCTCTTAGCCATGTTATCCACCTCCCATTGGATAACATGGCTAAGAACTGCTCAGGGCAGGTGGTAGCTTTTGGAGATATTCGCGCTTAGCGCGAATATCTCCAAAAGTTGGTAATAGGAGATAGCGATGTTAGCGACTGTTTCCAGTCGCTAACATCTTGGCATGCCCACTTTGCATGTCATTAGTGATAAATATCACTGACATGCAAAGTGGGGCCCAAGATGGTCGCTATCTCCTACTAGCGGTCGCTAACTGGTGTTAGCAACAGCTAGGTAATACAGAGATAATTTTATCTCCGCGAAGCGGAGCGCTGTTACAGATATATATCTTTTTTTGAACGTTAATTTCTCAAAATCCACTGAAGCACATATATTGAGACCTAGCAAAGGCACATCGAGCTACCAGTCCCTACAATTTTGCCAAGTTTCGTGCAAATCCATTCAGCCGTTCGATTATTATTATTATTTTTTTTTTTGCCCTGCGGGGCCCTTTTAAAACCTCCACATCAAACCTAGGGGGTCAGGGAGGATCTACTATGCCCCCTTATGGTCATTTGCCCCTTCGCTTTGGCCTCCTCTTGTCTCTCGATCCTACCGAGAGACAAGATGGCCGCCGCTACGGACTGTTTGGAATGTTTACAGACGCCGGAGAACCAATCAGCTTCGCAAAGCTCCGTTACGCGAAAAGTACGCGAAGCGGAGCGCTGTTACAGATATATATCTTTTTTTGAACGTTAATTTCTCAAAATCCACTGGAGCACATATATTGAGACCTAGCAAAGGCACATCGGGCTACCAGTCCCTACAATTTTGCCAAGTTTCGTGCAAATCCATTCAGCCGTTCGATTATTATTATTTTTTTTTTTTGCCCCGCGGGGCCCTTTTAAAACCTCCACATCAAACCTAGAGGGTCAGGGAGGATCTACTATGCCCCCTTATGGTCATTTGCCCCTTCGCTTTGGCCTCCTCTTGTCTCTCGATCCTACCGAGAGACAAGATGGCGGCCGCTACGGACTGTTTGGAATGTTTACAGACGCCGGAGAACCAATCAGCTTCGCTTCACAAAGCTCCGTAACGCGTAAAGTCCGCGAACCGGAGCGCTGCCTGGTCCGCTGTTACAGATATATATCTTTTTTTGAACGTTAATTTCTCAAAATCCACTGGAGCACATATATTGAGACCTAGCAAAGGCACATCGGGCTACCAGTCCCTACAATTTGCCAAGTTTCGTGCAAATCCATTCAGCCGTTCGGGCTAAAAGTGAGGACAACCGCCCTATGGAAAACTCAATGTTAAAAACACGTTTTGGGACCCCCCTTTTTTCTCGTTACGCGGGGGCATAGTAGATCCTCCCTGACCCTCTAGGTTTGATGTGGAGGTTTTAAAAGGGCCCCGCGGGGCAAAAAAAATAAATAATAATAATCGAACGGCTGAATGGATTTGAACGAAACGTGGGCAAAATTGTCGGGACTGGTAGCCCGATGTGCCTTTGCTAGGTCTATATATATTTGCTCCAGTGGATTTTGAGAAATTAACGTTCAAAAAAAGATATATATCTGTAACAGCGCTCCGCTTCGCGTACTTTTCGCGTAACGGAGCTTTGCAAAGCTGATTGGTTCTCCGGCGTCTGTAAACATTCCAAACAGTCCGTAGCGGCCGCCATCTTGTCTCTCGGTAGGATCGAGAGACAAGAGGAGGCCAAAGCGAAGGGGCAAATGACCATAAGGGGGCATAGTAGATCCTCCCTGACCCCCTAGGTTTGATGTGGAGGTTTTAAAAGGGCCCCGGGGGGCAAAAAAAAATAATAATAATAATAATCGAACGGCTGAATGGATTTGCACGAAACTTGGCAAAATTGTAGGGACTGGTAGCTCGATGTGCCTTTGCTAGGTCTCAATATATGTGCTTCAGTGGATTTTGAGAAATTAACGTTCAAAAAAAGATATATATCTGTAACAGCGCTCCGCTTCGCGGAGATAAAATTATCTCTGTATTACCTAGCTGTTGCTAACACCAGTTAGCGATCGCTAGTAGGAGATAGTGACCATCTTGGGCCCCACTTTGCATGTCAGTGATATTTATCACTAATGACATGCAAAGTGGGCATGCCAAGATGTTAGCGACTGGAAACAGTCGCTAACATCGCTATCTCCTATTACCAACTTTTGGAGATATTCGCGCTAAGCGCGAATATCTCCAAAAGCTACCACCTGCCCTGAGCAGTTCTTAGCCATGTTATCCAATGGGAGGTGGATAACATGGCTAAGAGCATTAGCTCGGTAATGCATGAATATCGGTGAGTTTTCAGCGATATTAATGCATTGCGGTCGTTTTTTATGGCATTTGCGATAAACCTTGATAATAGCAAGGTTTATCTGCGATAATTTCTGACGATGCTTAGCGGTAAAAAATTCGTTGCTAAGCATCGTTAGGGATAAATATCGCTTAACTTTGGTAATATGCCCCAACGTCTGTTAACGTTCGATTCGAAGGAAATCAGGAAGTGTTGAAAAACATTGTCTGCGCCATCTTGCCTTTTTTCAAATGCCACACTTTTGTTGTGCACGGCAGCCATTTTAGATGACTTGACCAGACCCACTCTCTGCACGCTGTCGATCCTTAGCATGGCTCCCCACCCTCGCAAGCATCTCCCCCAGGCACTGGTCACCCTCGTTCTCTGTCTTATGCATGGGTAATAAACCTCCCCCCATCCGCGCTGCTCTTCCCTGAGAATCACACCCTGTGCCCGCCCGACACCTCCCTTTCGCCCTATTCACTACCGCACCCTCTGACACTCCTTTTCCTCTGTGTCCAATTGTCCAGGCCGGTCCTAGGCTATCAGCTAGCCCTGCAGATGTAGTTTATGGCCCCAGCTGTAAAGAATCACCCCTCTTCAAAGGAGTTATAGTAGATCAAGGCCCACACTCGATGAGATCCGTCACAGCACACGCGTTCCTACTATCTGAAAACCATCCTGTATTGTGATTGGGGAGGGGACCAAGCCTGAAGCGGAAGATTCCAGGGATGACTCTTTGTACATCAAAGTTTTTACAATTATGTGTCACATTAAAAATATATAGCACTCCAACACAGTAGTAAGATTATAAAACTTTAATAACTTATAAATATATACAACAAAACAAAAACAGTAAAAACATATAAACATTTTTAGGGAAAAACAACGAAGTAGCGGTCGGCTGTGCGAATAGTCCCAACGCAGCACAACGTCCAGATTTCTGGACGGCACCCAGGTGATGTTGCCTGGGTGCCGCACTGATTTCGGCATCCGGCGTGGGGCGTCGCGGGGGGTGGGTCATCAGTAGCAAACTGTTGTGCGAATAGTTCCAAGGCAGCAGAACGATGGCACCAAGGTGATGTCCAGTAAGTTGCCGCACTGGTTTTGGTATCCTACAATACTGCTCCGAAGAACGGCGTGGGGCGCCCCGGGGGGGGGGGGGGGGGAGGCGGCGTGAACGGGCCTCTCCAGGTGGAGTCTCGTCTGTTGTAGTGGGGCGCCCCTTTACCGTTTCAGTTGCCATTCCGTCCGCTTTTGGTCCACTGTGTCAAAAGCCGCAATTCAGCTGAGTTGCGCCCACTCTTGCGGTGCAGCGATAGGCGGCTGCCACAGGACTCTCAAAAATGGCGGCAGGCTCTTTTCTTTTTGGGCCTGGTCCACTGAAATGGCCCTGGGACACCTTGCAAATCGGACGCTTGTCTGCTAGGTCTTGGACCCCATTCTCGAAAGCGTCCCCTCCGCCTTGAGGATTCAACAAAAGTTTTGGGGGCCCCCGACTCCTGCAGGCTTCTGGTGGGGAGCGGCTGCCATGATTGCTCGCGGAATGACCACGACGGAGCCACGAGATGGTGGTGCTTTCATGGTGACGCCAGCATCAGTGTGAAACATCCAGAAACAAGGTGGGGCTTTCATCGTTTGGGAAAAAAAAAGTTTTCATCCAATGAAAAGTGTTATTTTTAGGTCATATGATCAAGCCTTCCATCATTAGGAAACCAAAAGTAAAATGAACCAAAGAAAAGTTTTATAAACAAGTCACATGACCTGTTATGCGGCATAGGGTATAAAAAGCGTAGAAAATCCGTTGGCACGTGAGGCGGCGTCAGTAGCGGACCGATGTGCGAATAGGCCGAAGGCAACACAACGCGCCAAGATCCGGATGGCACCGAGGTGGTGTCCAGCAAGTTGCAGCACTGGTGTGGCCATCCTACAATGCTGAAAGTCGGCGTGGGGCGCCCCGTTGGCCTGTGAGTTCGCGTCAGTAGCAGACCGATGTGCGAATAGGCCGAAGGCAGCACAACGCGCCAAGATCCGGATGGCACCGAGGTGGTGTCTAGTAAGTTGCCGCACTGGTGTGGCCATCCTACAATGTTGAAAGTCGGCGTGGGGCGCCCCGTTGGCCTGTGAGATGGCGTCAGTAGCGGACCGATGTGCGAATGGGACCAAAGGCAGCACAACAATATTTTCGGAATAGAAGACACCACAAGGCGCTGAGATGCCAAGATCCGGATGGCACCGAGGTGGTGTCTAGCAAGTTGTGGCACTGGTGTGGCCATCCTACAATGGTAAAAGTAGCGTGGGGCGCCCTGTTGGCCTGTGAGATGGTGTCAGTAGCGGACCGATGTGCGAATGGGGCCAAAGGCAGCGCAACAAAATTTTCTGACTAGAAGACACCACAAGGCGCTGAGATGCCAAGATCCGGATGGCACCGAGGTGATGTCTAGCAAGTTGCTGTACTGGTGTGGCCATCCTACAATGCTGAAACTCGGCGTGGGGCGCCCCATTAGCCTGTGAGATGGCGTCAGTAGCGGACCGATGTGCGAATGGGGCCAAAGGCAGCGCAACAATATTTTCTGAATAGAAGACACCACAAGGCGCTGAGATTCCAAGATCCGGATGGCACCGAGGTGGTGTCTAGTAAGGTGCACTGGTGTGGCTATCCTACAATGCTGAAAGTCGGCGTGGGGCGCCCCGTTGGCCTGTGAGATGGCGGCAGTAGCGGACCGATGTGCGAATGGGGCCAAAGGCAGCGCAACAATATTTTTGGAATAGAAGACACCACAAGGCGCTGAGATTCGGTTAGCACCGAGGTGGTGTCTAGCAAGCTATGCAGCTGAGTTGCGTGCGCACTTGCGGCGAATAGGTCGAAGGCAGCATAACAATGTTTTCTGAATAGAAGACACCACAAGGCGCTGAGATTCGGTTATCACCGAGGTGGTGTCTAGCAAGTTGCTGCACTGGTGTGGCCATCCTACAATACTGCTCCGAATAACGGCGTGGGGTGCCCGAAGGGGGGGGGGAGGCAGCGTGAACGGGCCTTCCTAGGTGGAGGCTCGTCTGCTGTAGTGGGGCGCCCCTTTACCGTTTCAGTTGCCATTCAGCTGAGTTTTGGCCGCTCTTGATGCTACAGCGATAGGCGGCTGCAACAGGACTCTCAAAATGGCGGCCTGTTCTTTGGATTTGGGCCTGGTCCACTAAAATGGCCCTGGGACACCTTAGAACTCGGACGCTCAATTTTTTTTTCCTTTCCTCTACATGCAAAAAAAGGTAAATGCCTGGTACGTTATACGCTTCATCTGCCACGATGTACTCTCCAGAGGAACCGAAAAAAAATATAGTTATGGTAACTATACCATGCATCGTCATATGTAGAGGTGGCACCAATTAATTATAGTGCTGCATAAAAGAGAGATTTGGAGGAGAACCCCCGACCTGCCAGTACATTCATCAAAGAAGTGGCACTGACAGCATCAGAGGCAAGGGAAACGGTCCCAAATATTTAGAAGAACTTTGGAAAGATTAAAATGACATGTTTAGATTGTGGCAAATTAATTTCATGTGGACAGATGAGTGTTACTCTATAAATACAGCATATGAACATCATCATAGTCGATGGTTGGTACAGACATTTTGACTATATCCTGGACCTGCCCGTCCTCGCCCAAAATGGCGCCGGAATAAATGGGACTCGTAACTCCTTGTTGTGTACTGGTTGCAGAACCTTGAAATCACGAGATACGTATGCAGTTTTGAAGCACATGGCGGGCGGGGACAAGAATTGATTGAGTATTTCGACATCCCTATTGATATTAAGTTCTGATGTGTTATTGATTACTGTACTATTGAAAGTTCGAATTAACGTCGCGCATGGTACTTGCCCGCAAATGTATATCTAGATAATTTTATTGTAACTGGCCCTGTCGTATTTTAATTATAAAATGTACGTCCACCGATTCCGCAACTGTTAGACACCTTAGTTCTTGCAACCTAATGGCCCGCCCGTTACGTTCCTCTACAGTGTAAATGTCTACTCATCATATACGATTACAGTTTGCTCCGTGGCCGGCCCACGTGGTTATAGGCTCGTATTTGTATAATGAAATTTTCACAATAAAGGTTTTTAAAAGAAAACATGGTAGTAGTATATACATTGGTAAAGTTTTTAATAATAGTCACTGTTTTAGAATCATTAAAAGGCAAGTGAAATAAAGCAGACCAATTACATGAAGGGTAAAAGGTATAATACGCAGGAACGCAGTAAAGATAAATGGTCAAGGGCTGTTGTGTTTTCTACTCCTGCAACATAAAGTGATCGATAAGAATCTCATATTCAGGCGTATCGGCGACTAAGACAGCAGGTCGACCCTCTTTTGCTCAACGGCTCCGTCATGGGACGAAGAAACGCCCTTTTTCTCGAAAAAAGAATATATTTTACTTGCAGGACAGTTGTAAATTTTCCGGGAAAGTACATTAGCCTGGAACATTATAACATATATTTAAGAAAAAATAATGTTCGGAAGTAATAAAAAGCGTAATTTTTAGGTCATATGACCAAGCCTTTCATCATTAAAATAAGAAAAGTAAAATGAACCAATGAAAAGTTTTATTAACAAGTCACATGACCTGTTATGCTTACGTTACGCGCTGCGCGTCGCGCCCCGGATGACTTCCGGATGCGCTAACGCGGCGCGTCATATGACGCATTACGCGACAACGCAGGTCCAGAATATAGTCAAAATGTCTCCACCAACCAGCGGTCGGAACACAACCCCTTTCAGCAGGCTAAATAGTTCTGTTAAATGACAACAGAAGGGACAGGCAACAAGAACCATCAGTCAAAGAGGGGAGGGCTAGTTCTTCTCTACCGGGTTACATTGGGGCGCTACCGGAACTGATCGAATTGGTAGTCTACAGTGTTTCTGGATGTTTCAGACTGAAGCTGGCGTTAGCATGAGAGCACCACCATTTCGTAGCTCCGTCGTGGCCATTCCGCAAGCAATCATGGCAGCCGCTCTTTATCGTTATTTTGGGCGGGGTGGGTGGTGGAGCCGAGCTGTATTGCAGTCATCATGGTGTGGAGTTCAGTTCATCTCACTAGTTTCGTATTTGTCATGAGGGGTTGTTCTTAATGTTTCTATTTTAGCGAGGTCAAAAAGAGATCCCATTAGTGGCCTACTGATTTTGCTCGATTCCTTTTGTTTTTTTACACGATTTTTCGCTATCTGCAAAGACTAAACAGAGTATTGCGACTCTGTGCTTGTTTGTAAATAGAGAATGAACCAAAGAGAACAATCAATCAAATGGAGAGAGAAACAGGCACGACGGATTACAACGGGGGCAAAGGCCTGCGTTAACTACCCTTCACTATCTGCAAAGAGAGAGTACTCCTAATAGAAATGAGGGGGGGGGGGCAGCATTCAAAGCAGATCAGTGTGCATAAACACGAAAATGTTTTTACTTACCACGTACTTGACATTCGACAGCTTATGATATTTGCTATTAAAAAACCATTGAAATTCACTGAAAAAACCATAGGTTATAGACCATATATAGTTAGGAATTAGCATTTACAAAACCTTGAAAATTCACTGAAAAAACCATAGGTTATAGACCATATATAGTTAGGGATTAGCATTTAAAAAACCTTATTTTACTCACACAAAACCATTGAAATTCCATATATAGTTAGTTGCACTAACTATATATCGCGCACCCGCAATCCACTGCTGATGATGTCACATATTACATCATTCATGACATGGTCAGTGACATCACTGATGACATCACTGATGACATCTCAAATGACATCACTGATGACATCACTGATGACATCTCAAATGACATCACTGATAACATCTCAAATGACATCACTGATGACATCTCAAATGACATCACTGATGACATCTCATTTGACATCAATGACCACATCACTGATGATATCATTCATGTGACAATACAATGCATCTCCTCACACTTTAATATAACCTCTGTTACACCCAGTGTTAAATACAGAGTATAATTTTTGAAACCATTGACACACCAATACTAGTTACTACATACGCACTCACTGATTCCTACGTCTACACACACATTCACTCATTCACCCATACAATCATTCATACATACAATCATTCATCTTTACAACACTATCATATGCACTCATACACCTATACAGACACTCACACTCTGCCACTCATCCATGGAGTTACTCACACACCTAGTCAGTCCTGTAAAGAATCAATCACACTTCCATTTTCTATTTTTTCCATTTTCCATTTAAACATAGAGTACCTTACATTTTCAAACATATACTAACACATACTTACTCTCTTATACAATCATTGATACAAGTACACATTGATCTGCACAGAGTCACACATCTCCCAGCCAGCCACACACACACTCAGTCTCTCATACAAATACTTGGACAATCAATCAATAACCCATATAGTTACTCATATAGCTACTGATCAACACATGCAGCAGTTTACAGAACAACAGACATAATGATGCACAAATTAAGACAGTTTAGTCACTAACCCATGCACTCAGTGAGACACATTTAATCACTCACTCATACAGTCAGTCACGCACCTAAATCCTTCATCCAGACACTTATACATCTACTCATTCTTCAATATGTAAAACATATTTAAACTTTACAGAAACACACAGTCAATGGATGATGTCATCAGTGATGTCATTTGAGATGTCATCAGTGATGTCATCAGTGATGTCACTGACCATGTCATGAATGATGTAATATGTGACATCATCAGCAGTGGATTGCGGGTGCGCGATATATAGTTAGTGCAACTAACTATATATGGAATTTCAATGGTTTTGTGTGAGTAAAATAAGGTTTTTTAAATGCTAATCCCTAACTATATATGGTCTATAACCTATGGTTTTTTCAGTGAATTTTCAAGGTTTTGTAAATGCTAATTCCTAACTATATATGGTTTATAACCTATGGTTTTTTCAGTGAATATATATATATATATGTGATCAAGGCCACTGCGTTGGCCAAAACACGTAATGATTGCTTTGCACCGCTAATATTTGAAAAATAAAAACAACGAAACCTTGACAAGGAGAATCAGCGTATTGGAGTTGTCCGTTTCTCGTTGTGGTGCCTGGAAGCACCTATGAGTGATAATTGATATATTTATATATTTTGTTTGCATAACAATATGTTTATGTTAAATAATTTGCTGTTCCAACAAATTCAGGGAGTCGCAATGGGGGCCAGCTTCTCCCCTAGTTATGCCTGCCTCCACATGGGCAGGTGGGTGGGAGGAGCTGGTCCTTAAGGCACAACATACAGAAGCTATGGAAAATAAGGTTAAAGTCTGGCTCCGGTTTATTGATGATTTATTCATTGTGTGGCAGGGGACTAAAGATGAAGCTGAACAATTTATCACTCAAATTAACCATAACTCTTTGAACCTACATTTTACAGCTACCATCAGTGATACAAGTGTCAATTTTTTAGACACTCAGGTTTACATAGAGAACAATACATTGGAAACAAGACTTTACTGCAAAAAGACGGCGGGAAACTCCGTACTACACGCCACGAGTGCCCACCCACGCCACCTGGTTAATAGCATTCCTTATGGCGCAATGCTAAGGCTCAAACGTATTTGCAGTACTAACAGCGAACTAGCAGGGGCTCAAGAAGAGAGTAGGCAGCAGTTTTTGAATCGCGGCTATTCTCCCAAAACCGTGGAACAAGCCATATTTAAACCCCAAACATATGATCGCAACCATTTACTGGTTGGTAAAAAAAGTCCTGATATCACATCCCGTACCATCTTAGAAGGCGAAAAATCGAGTAATCCTGTTTTTCGCCTGATTATGGGGTATAGCAACCAGCACAAAGAAATTGACAAAATTGTGCAAACAAGCTGGCCACTAGTTCTCAATGACCCGGTAATAGGACCCCTGCTCCCGCAGAGGGTGTCCATTACCCACAGTAGGGCCTCATCCATGAGGGATTGGTTAGTCACCCCGAATCCACAAATCATTGCCAACACCTCATGGTTACAAACTCACAAGGGATTTTCCGGTGTAAAACATGCAAAGCATGTACCTACGGGGTTAACACCGTTACTTACAAAACTACCTTTAGTCAGAAACCCTACAAAATATCCAAACTGCTAACCTGCAAGACTGAATATACCATCTATGTTTTATCCTGTCCTTGTGGCCTACACTACATTGGTAGCACAAAACTTCAGGCCCATATCAGAATCCTCCAACACCTTCGAGCGATTAATAATGTTGACAATACATACCCAGTAGCGAGGCATTTTAAAGAATGTCATCAATCCAATAACAAGAGCCTCAGCTACTTCCTGATCGATACTGTCCCTCCAAGCAGAAGGGGTGGTGATCGGGAGGGCAAACTCAGGACGTTGGAGACAAGGTATATCCTCCAATTGGATACCAAGCACCCGAATGGCCTCAGTATTACGGAGGACTTATACACCTGTCTTTAACTGTATACACCTTTTTTTATATATTCACTACTTTTGACCCTTCCAGCACAATACCTATTTCTATCCAGAGATTTCATTTTTCCTAATTGAAACGCAGATGCGTTCAGTGATCCAATGTTGACAATTTGCACATATAAAGAAGGGCGAGAACCAAACCTTAATATTACAATTGTATATACAAAAGTATATATATTTGATATTTATTTTTATATTTAACATGCAATATTCAATATTTAATATTTATTATTCAATATTTATTATCTATTTATTTTTAACAATTTTGGTACTCACTGTAGATAGCAATCCATTTAGTTGTGGTGTATGTATATTAATTTTTTGATGAACCATTGCACCTGACATACACCATTGAATGCGTTGTTTCTCTGATTTAGGATCTACTGCGACTACAAGGGTCATATCTGAAAATCACTCTAGTGTTTAATATTAGGTCATAAACTATTGGAATTTTGTTTGTTATGAACTTCATGAAAGGATATATAATGATCGTTTTACGTGTTAATCTCCATATGCATAACCACCAGAAGCGGGGATCCGTGGTGAGGCATTAGTATTTTATGTCCAATAGACGTATGCATATTCAAATCAGTACAAAATCCAGTCCAACTTTAAATGATAGATTTGGTATTCAACATTGATATGCACCAAACTGCTGCTATGTTAGCATAGGCAGAGAAATGTCTACATATATACAAAAACATCTGTTTTTAATGTACTGCGATGACACAAATTTACACTTTTGCACAATGGATCTTTATTCCATGTGACATATACTGAAGTATGTTATTTAATGTGAGGCAATTTATCAGGAGAATGTTTGTAAATAATGATGAATATATATTTTTATCTTATATA
Source organism: Lissotriton helveticus (assembly GCF_964261635.1). Classification (NCBI taxonomy): domain Eukaryota; kingdom Metazoa; phylum Chordata; class Amphibia; order Caudata; family Salamandridae; genus Lissotriton; species Lissotriton helveticus. Next base: position 444,230,767 of record NC_136069.1, read on the forward strand.
CATATATTTTTCTACCTTTTCACTCCACTATTATAGTGTGATTGTTACATGTCTTTGTACACTATGTTTTAAAAAACATGAGACTATGTATTTTGTATTTTACATTTATCCTCTTCAGCCTCTCATAGAAATTGCCTAGTATGTCTTTCAGCTCTATTATAGAGCCGATCACCTGGTTATTGTTTGTAACAAGCACTGTCACTTTAAAAGCACTCCCAGAGCATACAATTTTTTCGAGTGAGCGAGCGGCTTTTGGGCTGCGAAACGCGTCTTGGCATACGGGAAATAAAATCATCTTGAAGCTCTAACTTTTGGGTCTGTGTCCGGTTTTGCAGCGAGAGGCGCTCACTATCCTGTCAGCGTGTGGCGCAAATTTGGAGTTTGTTCATATATGTATATATATATATAAATATATATATATATATATGTATATATATATATATATATATGTGTTCCAAAATGCAAGCAAATGAGCGCGCTGTCAGGACAATAGAAAACAGCAATTCCAAAGGTGTCTCAGTTGTTTAATCCACAACGCGTTTCACCACACGAAATGGCTTGATCACGTGAATAATGTACACCAATCATCACATATGTACTACACGAGTGCATCAACATAGAAATGGGACTGTGTTAACCAACATCATGTCTCAAACGTATGTACAGCCACGTATCCAAATAAACACGCTGTTGCCAAATGATGCTGTAACATAATAGAATCATGAGACATACACATTTTGTAAATGCGTAAATAAATACATCACATCAGCAATTGGAAAATTAGAAAATCACATAGTGTCAGTGCCCCGTATAGATGAAATAAAATGTACAATACAATTCTACACATCTTGATTGTTGCTTTCAAATGTCTGTGCGACCTCTGCACAAAAATATAATAGACATAGTACATATTGGTATGTCAGAAGGGAACCACTCCTGAGAACATATGGTCACCGTCTCCGGAGCTCCGCCACCCCTGCAATGTGTGACGCATGAGGCATGAGTATTGTACCGATCTAGCAATAAAGTTCGGTATTCAAAATAACAAAGCAACACAAGTACTAAGGTGTAAATAAATATACTGTTGATGCCAGAAATAAGCAACAAAACCTCCAAAAATGGGGTGACATACATTTGTTCAAAATATGGCAATATTGGCAAGTGCCAGAACAAGTATTGTATTGTATTGTATTGTGATTTGTAAAGCGTGATTGCTGCCCAATGGGCGTCCAAGCACTAAGCATGGAGAACAGAGCTGAGGGTGGCGGAGACTGAGATTTAAGTGGGCCTGGCAAACAGAAAGGTTTTTAGATGTTTGCGGAATGAGAGTAGGTTAGGGTTGGACCGGATTTGTAGTGGGAGTGAGTTCCACATTTTAGCGGCCTTTAAGGAAAACATCCTTCCTCCGGTCCTAGCTCTCCGTACTCTTGGGACTACGGCCAGAAAGGCCTCCGTGGACCGAAGGGTTCTATTAGGGTGGTATTGAGTGATCAGTTTGGTAATGATCGCTGGACCCGACTTCCAGAAATCTCGGTGGGCAATACATAGTGCCTTGAAAGCCACTCTCTGTCTCACTGGGAGCCAGTGTAGGCTGCTCAATGCGGGTTTAGCAGACTGCGTCCTTGGAATCTGAAGCAGGGCGCGGGCTGCGCAGTTCTGGACCACCTGTAGCTTTCGCATGGACGTCTCAGGGGCTCCCACATACAGGGCGTTGTTTGAATCCAGCCGGGACTGAATCAGGCCCTGAACTGCCACTTGTTTGGCTTCCATTGGGAGGAGGGGGAGGACTTTCCTTAGAGTTCTAAGTAAGCCAAAACAGATGGCGGATAGTTTAGTAGCCTGGGTGGAGAAGGAGAGGTTTTTGTCCAGCCATACTCCTAAGCTTTTTACGCTTTCTTTGGGAGTGGGAGGGGTGCCCAGACACCCAGGCCATATGGAGGGAAGTGACGTGGGTAATGCGGGTCCTAAGAGCATGAGCTCGGTTTTGTCTCCATTAAGTTTCAAAGAGGAGCATGTCATCCACTTTTTAATGTCCTCTAGGCAGTTCATCAGACTTCCTGAGGTGTGACCGGCGCCTTCCTGAGTCATTGAAACCACTAGCTGGGTATCGTCAGCATATGATACAATTTTTATACCCGAAGGTTCGACGAGCCCAGCCAGTGGTTGCATATAGACATTGAAGAGCGCAGGGCTTAGTGAGGAGCCCTGCGGTACTCCACAGTTCAGGGGTTTCCTGGCTGATATTGTGTCCCCGTCGAAGATCTGGAAGGATCTATTGTGCAAGAATGAATCAAGCCATCTTAGAGCATCGCCTCCGACACTGATGTTGCCCAGACGGTTCAGCAAGGTGGCATGGCTGACCGTGTCGAAGGCTGCGCTTAGATCAAGGAGGATCACTGCCACTGATCCTCCCTGGTCTAGTATCCTTCGGGACTCTTCGGTGACTGCCAGCAAGGCGGTTTCAGTACCATGTTTGGGCCTGAAACTTGTCTGGGATGGGTCAAGGAGTGCATGGCTGTCCAGAAATTGTGTCAGTTGGGTATTTATGTACTTCTCCAGCACCTTACTTACCCAGGGAAGTAGTGAGATTGGGCGGTAGCTGGAGTGATCTTCTGGGTTGAGGGTGGGCTTTTTCAGCAGAGCCCGTACCATAGCTCTCTTCCATCCAGTGGGTACTGTGCAGGAGGATATGGATGAGTTGAGGAGCTCTAGCACCACGGGAAGAATGGCTTGGCTTGCTTGGAGCAATATTTCTGGTGGGGCAGGGTCAAGGGGAGAGCCAGATTTAACTTGTCGTGCCCGTTGTTGCAATGTCTCCAGGTTTAGTGGGGGGAAGTGGTCCAGCGTTGGCTGTCCTGGGGAGGGGGAATTAGTCGGAGAAGTCTGATTGGGTGTTATTGAGTTGTTGGCAGCTGCAGGGAAGGCGGAATAGATCTGAGTGACTTTGTTATGGAAGAAGTCTGCAAGTTCATTGCATTGTTCTAGCGTTTTCGGGACTGGGGGGGCAGTGTTGACGGTAATGCATTTTTTGACCAGGTGGAAAATTTCCTTGGGTTTTGATTTTGCTGCCATTATTTGGTCTGCGAAGTAGGAGGCCTGGGCCGCCCTAACCCCATTTCTGTAGGCCTTAATAGCCTCTTTGTATTGGGTTTTTTTTTCCGGGAGAAAGTCTAGTCGCCAGGCTCTCTCTTTTTTCCTGCAGAGGCGTTTTAGGTCTCTCAGAGAATCTGAGAACCAAGGAGCAGATTTGTGTGACCTCTTGGGAATGGATTTCAATGTGTGATCATCACACAGGCCGGGGCAAAGTCTCCAAATTGATGAGCTCAAAAATAAGCGAAACAAAAGTGATAGTGAAAACTAATAACAGTGCCGGCCAGTGCCTGACTGTGCTTCTGAGATATAGTCAGAGTCATGTTCAATTCAGGCAAGACGATTTAACGGAGACTGGAAGCACACAGAAAACAGCTGAAATAACAGCTGAAAAAACACAGTTCCACACATGTGTAAGTTACCCGTGATGTCAATGGTGATGGTAAGTGCAGCAACGTCCAGGTGCTCGCGAGTAAGAGAGGAAAACAAAGGGAAAAAACGCCTGTGACAGTTGAGTGCACGTGACTTGGGACCCTCTCTTTCCTCCTGTAAAACAAACAAAAGTAGATAAAGAAGGTTAAAAACAGGCTGAAATAGCTGGTCAGCCAGTAACATGTTTCATATAGATGAAAAACAAGGGCACCAGACTGTAAATAAATTACACAAGGAATGGAGAATTATGTGGAAACCAGAGTATGTCGCAAACATTAATCTTTTAAATGAACTGATAATTCTTCCTCTTGATTAAGACCCCCCGGATCCTTTGTTTGGAAGTCTATGATCATCTTTGACTCTCTTTGTCTTAGTGTGAGGCCCCTATTGCCTCCCCTCGGATTCTTGGTAACCTGTTCTAGGATGATGTAACTGAGATCTTTGGTGTTGGAAAAGTGATTCTCCCTAAAATGGCGTGCCACGGGGTATTTGGGGTCAAAATTGGTAATGGCCCTGGCGTGCTCCAAAATCCGCTACTTTGTCATACATGTGGTACTCCCAATGTACCACTTGTTACACGTGCATACTATGGCATAGACCACAAATGTGGAGCTACACGTGAGCAATTGGGCGATATTTTGGGTGATGTTTTTGGTAATCCCATTATAGCAAACCTGTTTGTGGCTCTTACTGTTGGTGCAGGCTTTGCAGTGGCCGCAAGGGAAAAAACCATTGAGGCCCTGCATGGTGGTGTGGAAAAGTAAATTTTGCCATGTTCTGTGTCCCTACGTGTCCCCCATCTTATGTTATGTGTGCATGATTAATATGCATATGTATTCCCCATGTTTGATTAAAGACGCAATTACAGTTGTGTCCATCTCTAGTATGCTAGTTTCCAGTCCTCGTGAAAGCTACGAGTATTAGGCCTATGTAAAGTTACGTTGCCACGTTTCTCAGTGTGCACGTTATTTCATTGAAAAGTCCCCGTTTCTAGGCCTCAAAAGGGCCCGGACACCAGATTCAGCTCCTGTCTCCTGAACCCTCGCTGAGGAGCGATACAGCCCCCACCTGTATCCTCGACCCTTCACTTACTTCCTGCCTCGCAGTGCCCGGCTCGGCCTGGCTCTGCCCACGAGTCTGCCAAGAGTATGTTATGATTCTAGTTATCAGTCCAGCCCTCCTTCTCTGCATTCCTAAGCTACTGAATCGCATCAATAGTTTCCGTCATTGTCTAGCCTTTACGTCTCCATGTAAGAGAAATACTGTATTTATGGTCATTTAATATTCCTCAACACGCACTACATGTAGAATAATGCATGCTCCAGTCTTAGAGTCTGTTAGCCTCTCCCCTCCTGACTCTTAGTTTATATCAACATGTCCTCTAAACATCAGATACTAGATAGGGTTTAGGTACATGTCGCCCTGACTCTCCAGACTTCAGTCTCTACTCCTAGCGCAGAGTTCATAGCCCCCAGCTTCTCCTAGTAACACGTCATTGTCAGTTTGCGCGCACCATTAGGTCAGAGGTCCCGGCTCCTTAGGTAGCCCCCTCCATGTTTCCGCCCCATTTATGACATATTCTGTTACGTTTACATCACATGTCCATGTATACGCCTCTTGTTACACCCACTTTCACCCTTATCTTTCGCGACTGCTATTGACCACACCCACTGCTCCGCCTACTGTATTCACTGTAATGCAACTGTTTTAGTATATATGCTTGTGTACTGTTATTAAATGTTACGCCTATACGCCAGTCCAATCCTGTCCCCCCTGCAGGGCCCTGCCATCCTGTTCCCGTGCAGGTTGTCCTGTTCCTGTCCTTATGCTGTATTAAACCTGCAAACTCCTACTACCTCGAATCTTGACTCTTATTTATTGAGCTATCTGTTATTGCTATGTCCAGTCAAACCTAGATCCGGTATTATTTATTTATATACCACATAATGGCGCCCGAACAGGGACTTGCCCTTTCCCCACGCGCCGGTGAAGCCACGCCGGCCCCCTGACCCTCTGCAGCCGTGACGGAACCATACCGTGCACCTGCAGATATTTCTGCTTCAAGTATCCCTCAGGCCCACGGAGGAGACGGAGGTGGCGGTCCAGCATCCAGACGAGGCGGTGGAGGAACGCGGCGAGTCCCGACCAGAGCCCAAGCCGAGAGTCCAAGGTCCGAGGTATCCGGAGGCCCACCCGTAACTGAAGTCCGAAGTTCGTCCGTCCGGCGTCGAAGCAGTCCAGTCCAGTCCGAGGCCTTCCGTTCTTGCTGCCCGGTGAGTACCGTTGCTGGGGTAGTATCTAGACAGGGTCAATCTAATTGACTCTGGTCCGTGGGGTTTGGTGGTACACAGATCCCAAAACGAAGTGTCCACTTCGGTGGATGCGGGTCCTGACGTGTCTCTTTATGAGACCGGTAAGTTTCGTACTGTTTTAGCAGTGCATCTAGTTTCTGTTCTAGTCAGTTCTGTTTTTGAGAAATTCATGTATTCTGTTTTCAGTATTCCAGGTAGTATTCTGTTCGAACTGTTATTTTAAATGTTCTTCATGTATTTTTAATGTCGTGGTATGAAAGTGGTGTAATTATCGTGTTCATTGTGTGTTGTATTGTGTCTAGATTACAGTTCAGTCATGCCGCTATTTTCTAAACTACGTCAGTTGAAAACTAGAAAAGGTCTGTTAGAAGCAGCAGTTCCTGTCCCGCCTAGGGACAGTCCAGGTCATTTTATGTATCAGAAGCATGGCATAAGTGCCATATTATATCTAGATTTATGGGTGGAGTACACTAAAGAGTTAGAAGAAAAGTATAGATGGCCCGTATCAGGTACGTGGGATGCCGAGTGCATCATGCGAGTAGAAGAAGCATTATGGAAAAAGAAAGCCAGACAGTCACAGAAAGATGCCATCGAGTTATGGCGCAAAGAATCTCATAAAAGAGCCGAAAAAGAAATCAGAAAGTCAGAACTAAGTAGAGAATCCTTAGAACGAGCCCAAGAAAGGGAATTAATCGAGATAGGTGAACGAGTTAAAACCGAACAGTCGGACAGACAGAGGAATGCCCTCATTAAGGGTATGTATCCTCTTCTTGCCGAGGGCTTGCCAAAAGCAACCCCGGAGGCATCCAGTAATTTTCCGCCACCCTTAGTTCCGATCAAGCTACGTCACAAACCGACCGCAGCTGATATTTTTATTTCGTCCTATTTGGACGACACAGTCCCAGAATATGCAAATCTTGTTCCGCCAGCTCCTGTAAATAATGTAAATCCTGCTCCTCCAGTCACCGGAGTACCTGCTACGGTACCCCCGGTCCAGCCCACATTACAATTTCCCGCCGCGCCAGCACGAAGAGTATCGGTCGACGATTCTAGTTTAGGGGCCGCAGGAGGAGGTCCTCCTGGTACCCCGCCGCCACACCAACGTGTAACGTTAGTCGAGTTACATGAAAGTGCGTTACAGCGTATGCCCAAATATAAGTCCGTTGCAGATATCCGACGAGCTCTTACTGAATGCCGCTATGATCCAGTTGCAGGTGATGATAGTACAGTTATATATTCCATCCGTGTAAGACGGGTGACCGGGTATTTGGACACCCTACCGAATATGAAAGAAGATCTAGACAGAATATATCGTTTCATCCGTACAGGGGATGATCCAGAAAGTATTGGCGAAGCCATGTCTCAAAGGAAAGCTGAGATCCAGCTCATGTTATTAAAGTTTCTGATTAATTGTTTAATAAGAGAACAAGATTCTCCGACTAAAGATCCGGCCGAAATGAGAATCCTGACAAGGTGGAGTGATAATATAGCCGAGGGTAAGCACAGAACCATCAGTAGTATAGAGAGTATGTACAAGAAAATTCGTAAAGAAATAATAAGGTTACACGAGAAACGCAAAGAAGCACTAGTAAACGAGAAAGAGAATGACTCTTCTACTGAAGAGGTAGACGACGAGAATCCCACCAGAATAGCGTATGTAGGTAGAACTAGACTTTCCGACCGACATTCACGTCTAGACTACAAGAAAACTGTTCCTCATCCAGCACCAGAACAAGGTTCTCTAGAACAAGTATTTCAAGCTACCGATCACATTCTGAAATCACGAATCGGTTACAGTGAGTTAAGTACTATGCATGAACAAGAACTAGCCCGATCAGCAGTCCGATGGATTACTGATTCTACCACTTTTTCAGATGAAATAGTGGCACAAATGTTTCTGAAACTGCCCCCAGCCGAGCAACGACTGGTGGGTATGTATATGATCCAGCACCTCATTACTCTGTATGAGGGTCAACATTCTGATCCAGGTCCGTTACATGATGTCCTGAACGAGTTACTCCAGTATAGATGGAAAGGTCTAGGTACCGATTTAATTAGTGTCATTCTAGAACAGCGCCACAAATATAGAACGTTTTTGAACTCGCATTTTGTTCATGTTCCACCTCCAGAAAGTAAACCCTTTTATATAGATAGACAGAATCCGTTACGAGAGGTACACCCAGTTAGGACAGCAGATGGTGAAATGCAACGAGTGTTTGTTTACACCCCAATTACAAAGATGGAACTCTTAGAGATGAAGAAATTAATTCCCTGTCATGACAAAGATCCAGCAGGGTTCCACCGAGAATTAAAAGACATGCTCCGTATGGGAGAATACACGTATCCAGATATAATTAAAATGTTAAAAGTCCTGTTGCCCGCAGGGGTATATGAAAAACTCAAGGAAAAAGAATGGGAGGTGGGAGAGAAAAAGATCGATTGGGCAGCTCTAGAAGCTGAAGATAAGATACGAGTACCAGGTACTGGTCTTGGAGAGAAATGTAAAGAACTACCTGAATTGTTAATACAAGTTTTGCCAAGGTTATTAGCAACTAAAAAGGAAGACTGGGATGCAATCTCAGCCTGTAAACAGAAACAAGACGAAGACACTAGTGATTTTTATTCTAGATTTGAGAAATGCTTTAGTATAAACAGTGGCCTCAAGACAAGTAGCGAGTCATACCCTCATCTCTTTGTTACTAAATTAGTCGAGAATTCAAGTCCACAAGTTAAGAATCGAGTTTTGAAAGTCGAAAGTACCTGGCAAGCTAGTACCCCGTCCCAAATGTTACAGATGCTTCAGTATCACCAGAATAGAATCAGAGAAGAGCAAGATCATGAAAGAAAACGTATGAAAGACACGAAAATGAAAGTACTAGTTGCACAATCTGTTCCACAAGACAGTCAGAAGAGGGGTCCGAATCAAGCCAGTCATCCTGCAGTTCCCGTTAAAGGGACCTGCAATTATTGTAAACAGCCAGGTCATTTTATAAACGAGTGTGCAGTTCTGAAACACAACATAGCTACCGGTAAGACTAAAGAAAGACCACGTCCGCCTAGACAAGAACAAGTTTCACAGACTTCTCAGCCACAGAATGCACAACAGACAGTTCCAGCACCGCAGCCTATTGCTGCAACACAGCATGTTACACAGCAGATGTACCAGTATGCACAGTCCGAGTATCCAGAGTATCAGCCATACTCATGAAACAGCCTAGAGAGGGAGGTAGGCTTGCCTCTCATCGAGATTCCTGTAGATCAAGAAGGTCCCTATGTTCACAGTCAAGTATTAGGGAAAGACAGAAAGTTTCTGATTGATACAGGGGCAAGTAGGACCACCATTAGTCACGCCGAAGTTCCAGGGGCTCCGCTCTCAGGCTCTAGAAATGTTTCCCTTGGATTTTCAGGAAAGCCTATTGTAAACGAGATATCTAAGCCAGTCACTCTAGAAGTAGGTCCATTGTCCCGCACTACTGATCTGTTACTTACGAAGTCGTGTCCAGAAAATGTGTTAGGTATTAAAACACTGAAAGAATTAGGTGCAGTCATATGTTGTTCCCCAGAAGGAATACGACTGTTTCTACGTGACTTCAAGGGTCACTATGTATTACGAGATTTTGATCCGAGATTGTCCAATGTTCCGCAGCATCTATGGGCGCAAGGTCCAACTGATGTAGGTTATATGCAAATCACACCCCATCGTGTGACTCTCAAGCCAGGTGTAGTGTTACCACGAATCAGACAGTACAGATTGCCACCTGAGGCTGTAACAGCCTTATCCAAAATTATTGACGAGCTCATCGCTCAAGGAGTAGTTGTAGAAACTGACTCCAATGTATGTAATTCTCCGATCATTCCAGTCATGAAACGTACTGATCCAAATGCACCCCCAGTATATCGATTAGTGATTGACCTTCGAGAACTCAATAAATGTATTATTCCTCAGTACCCAGTTGTCCCAGATATCTCTTCCCTACTGACAGCCATTGATTCCGAAGCCTCATTTTTTTCAGTCATAGACCTCAAGAACGCATTTTTCAGTGTCCCCATTCATCCAGACAGCCAGTTTCTTTTCGGATTTTGTTTAAATGGAAGGAGCTACCAATTTACACGAGCTCCTCAAGGTTTCACAGAAAGCCCTAGTATTTATAGTCAAGCACTTAAGAGACAACTAGACAATATTCACATGCCAACTGACACTGCCCTGCTCCAGTATGTCGATGATCTACTGATCACAGCCCGTACTGAACGTGCTTGCGAGCGAGCATCACTTACAGTCTTGTATTTCCTAGCAGAGATGGGGCACAAGGTGTCCCCTTCGAAGCTTCAATTCTGTGTCCAGAAAGTGATCTATTTAGGCCACTTACTGTCCAAGAGGGGTAGGCAGTTGACACCTGACCGTATCCAGTTAATAGCGAGTCTTCCTCAGCCCAAGACCCAGAAGGAGGTACGTGCTTTTATCGGCCTCACTTCTTATTGCAGACAATGGATTCCTCAGTATGCATTTCTAGCCAAGCCACTGATACAGTTAACGACACAGGAGGCAGCCGTATCGACTGTCCTCCCTTGGACATCTGAACATACACTTAGTTTCAATGAGTTAAAGAAAGCTTTATGCCAAGCTCCAGTTCTAGCTACACCGAACTACAGTAAGCCTTTTACACTTTTCGTCACTGAACGTGAAGGTACAGCATTATCTGTTCTCACACAAGATCAAGCAGGACAGTACAAGCCTTGTGCTTATTTTTCGAGCACACTAGATCCTGTAGCCCAGGCTCTGCCTGCGTGCCTCAAGTCAGTTGCAGCCACAGCACTAGCTATCAGACAAAGTGATTCCATAGTATTAGGACATTCCTTGACAGTACAAGTTCCACACTCTGTGGAAGTTCTTTTAAACCGAACACAGACTCAGCACTTGACAATTGCACGTTTAACAGGTTATGAACTGACACTGTTCCAGCCACACATAGAAATCAGACGCTGCAACGTTCTAAATCCTGCTACACTGTTACCGTCAGTTAATTTGAATCCTGCCACACACGACTGTGTGGAAGTAGTTAACACTATGACTAAGCCAAGACAAGATCTGACAGATATTCCATTACCAGATCCCGACCTGACACTTTATGTGGATGGTTCATGTATGAGAACAAGTACAGGAGAACTAGTAGCCGCGTATGCAGTGACTACAGACACTGAAGTTATAGAAACACATCGTATTGATACCCTGTCTGCTCAAGCAGCAGAGCTAGTTGCTCTGACCCAAGCCTGCATATATGCTAAGAACCTGAAAGTTAATATTTACACAGATTCACGTTACGCATTTGGAGTCGTACACGACTTTGGAGTGCTCTGGCAGGAGAGAGGTTTCATGACTTCTCATGGAACCAAGATTCAGCATGGTCTCCTTATTCAAGCCCTGTTAGATGCCATACACTTACCGACATCTATTGCTATCATGAAATGCAAAGCACATACGAAAGTTACTGACACTATTTCTCAAGGTAATGATCTAGCAGATCGCACAGCCAAGCTTACAGCACAGACTCCAGACATGTCAGTTAATCCGACACAGACACATACTTCAGATCCGACTACCTGTATGACAGTTAAGGACCCCACTCAAGATGTCATAGATATCCAGTTACATGCTACTCCCAATGAAATCAAGAAATGGTCCGAACAAGGAGGGGTCCAGACAGATCAGGGATGGGTGACGAAGGGTAAAGCCACATGGTTTCTCCCCGACTCTATGGTTCAAGTCATTATCAATACCGCACATAGTCCAGCACATTTAGGAGAAAAAGCTATGATAGATAGTATCCAGAACATTTGGTTCAACAAGCATTTACGAGCTGCAGCCAAGCAGAAAGTCCGTACCTGTATGATATGTTGCCAGTTTAATCCAGGTAAAAGTGTCCCGGTGGAACAAGGTGGATTCCAGCCTCCTGACCACCCTTTTGAAGTCCTCCAAATGGATTATATTCAGATGGAGCGATGTCGAGGTTTCAAGTATGTCCTTGTAGTTGTATGCGCTTTGTCCAGGTGGACAGAAGCATATCCAGTCCCAGATTACACAGCCACGACCACTGCCAAGCAGTTGGTTCGTGAATTCTTCCCCCGCTATGGACTCCCTAGGGTCGTATATTCTGATAACGGCCAGCCATTCTCATCTGAGCTCATGACACATATCTCCCTTTTGTTAGGGTACCAGTGGAAGTTCCATTGTGTACGCCATCCTGAAGCAGCCGGTCTAGTAGAGAGACATAACCAGACCCTGAAAATCCGCATTGCCAAAATATGTAAAGAGAAAGGTGTGGACTGGTTAGTAGCTCTGCCAGTCGCTCTGTTTTATATGTGCATGGTCGCACATTCCAGATCAGGTCTGTCCCCGTACGAGGTCGTATTCGGCCGCCCCCCTAATATGTGGGGTACACCTAGACCCCGAAGTATTACCGATGTTTCAAGTAATATGCTGACAGATTACCTAGCTTCCTTGATGTCTGCCCTACACTCTTGTCGTTCACAGGTTGCCGCCGCATTTCCAGACAATACCGAGGTGGCACCGCATGAAATCGTTCCTGGAAGTTTGGTTCTTGTAAGGAACTTTGATCGTTCAAGTCCGCTGGAGCCCCGCTGGAAGGAGCCCAAGCAGGTCCTCCTGGCCACCCGTACTGCCGTCAAGCTGGAAGGCAGGAAGGGCTGGGTCCACCTGTCTCATGTGAAAAATTTTTATGGACTAAAGACTGTTTCAAAGAACATTTCCGAGGATTTCAAAGATTGCCAAAGTACTATTCTTAAGGACTGCCCCGCAAAAGACAATGATACAGATTCCTCCCTGTTAGAGAAAACTCCGCAGCAGGAGTATAAGAAAAAATTAAGGTCTAGTAAAATAAGTCAGCCAGTTTGATTGTCTAAGTCCTCCCCTAGGTGAAACGGTTAGACCGGTTTCTGACATGTATATAATAGACCCCCACAGAGAGAGAGTTAGTGAGAACTCTAAAAGTTGCATTATTGTTTTATGTTTTCTGCTATATCTCAGCCTTATGATTACCTGCACAAGTTATGCATTTTACTTGTGTTTTCCAGTTTCTCATGTAAATAAGTCATCTATTACTACAGTAGAGCACACTTTTAGTGATCTGCCTCCTCATGAACTCTGATATCGTCTTGCTATGCGTAATAATTCCTTTATCCGCATGTTACATTATTCACACCAGACCAGCAATGCCACTAATTGTTGGGTGTGTGGTCGACTCCCCCCTTTCCAGACACCGAAGGGAGTTCTGCCACTCTTTCCTTATCCATTTTCACATAACGGTTCATGTGGAGCATGGTCCACGTTAACGTCATCCTCAACAGATATGTCTTTTCTTAACAGTACATGTTTCCCAGGCAAGCAAGGTCTGCCCCACAGAACAGGGTTAGATCTAGAAAATGAAGTTTATAATTTAGGTAATTATTCTTCGAATTTTATGGTCCTGAATGTTCAGTCTGATACTACTCCAGACTTACCTGCTATGTCAGTATTACCAGTCAAAGGTGAATTATGTGTCCGAAATAATGGTTCCGTACATGTAGGCCATAGTGATTGTACTACTATTGTCAAGTATAGTGACAGTAGGAAATCTATTTTCAAAGCTTCACGTCATTCTTATTTTGTTTGTGGTCAGACCGCATATGTTCGTCTGCCCCTCGATTGGGAGGGAACCTGTTACATTGCCTTCCTACTGCCACCAGTTTTTCTAGCCCCACCTGACTATCATAGGAATTCCCACCTAGTACATACTAGACACAAGAGAGACCTCCCGATTGTCGATTATACTGAAACTGCTCTAGAACAATACATAGATATCAATAAAGGTGTCTTCCCCTACTTAGGTACTGTCGTGAATAGTAAACTGATACGTAGATTAACGAGAACCCTTGAAGCAGTAGTGATTGAGACTACTTCTGCTCTAGGTAACTTAACCGAAGAGCAATCCTTTATGAGAATTGTCGTGCTCCAGAATCGTCTCGTCCTTGACGTCATACTGGCCGATAGGGGCGGGGCATGTAGAGTCATCGGATCTAGTTGCTGCATTTTCATTCCTAATAACGCACCGTCTGTTTATTCAGCTATTACCAGACTCCATAATATTGCCCATCTGTTACACCAAAATCCAGGCACCTGGACATGGTCCGGTTGGTTCTGGAATATAATTTCCACCTGGGGATGGAAAGTATTGTCCTTTCTAGGTATTGCAGTAGCGATCATATTCAGTTGCTGCCTTTTGCAGCATTTGTGCTACCTCTTGTATTCTTAGTCCCAAGTCCCGTTCTAAATCCCGTTCCAAGAAAATTCGAGACGAGCAAATGATACTGTATGAAATGATAGATGGTATCATGAATATTGATGTTTCCTGATGGAAACGTAGTGACAAGGAGGGAATGTGGAAAAGTAAATTTTGCCATGTTCTGTGTCCCTACGTGTCCCCCATCTTATGTTATGTGTGCATGATTAATATGCATATGTATTCCCCATGTTTGATTAAAGACGCAATTACAGTTGTGTCCATCTCTAGTATGCTAGTTTCCAGTTCTCGTGAAAGCTACGAGTATTAGGCCTATGTAAAGTTACGTTGCCACGTTTCTCAGTGTGCACGTTATTTCATTGAAAAGTCCCCGTTTCTAGGCCTCAAAGGGCCCGGACACCAGATTCAGCTCCTGTCTCCTGAACCCTCGCTGAGGAGCGATACAGCCCCCACCTGTATCCTCGACCCTTCACTTACTTCCTGCCTCGCAGTGCCCGGCTCGGCCTGGCTCTGCCCACGAGTCTGCCAAGAGTATGTTATGATTCTAGTTATCAGTCCAGCCCTCCTTCTCTGCATTCCTAAGCTACTGAATCGCATCAATAGTTTCCGTCATTGTCTAGCCTTTACGTCTCCATGTAAGAGAAATACTGTATTTATGGTCATTTAATATTCCTCAACACGCACTACATGTAGAATAATGCATGCTCCAGTCTTAGAGTCTGTTAGCCTCTCCCCTCCTGACTCTTAGTTTATATCAACATGTCCTCTAAACATCAGATACTAGATAGGGTTTAGGTACATGTCGCCCTGACTCTCCAGACTTCAGTCTCTACTCCTAGCGCAGAGTTCATAGCCCCCAGCTTCTCCTAGTAACACGTCATTGTCAGTTTGCGCGCACCATTAGGTCAGAGGTCCCGGCTCCTTAGGTAGCCCCCTCCATGTTTCCGCCCCATTTATGACATATTCTGTTACGTTTACATCACATGTCCATGTATACGCCTCTTGTTACACCCACTTTCACCCTTATCTTTCGCGACTGCTATTGACCACACCCACTGCTCCGCCTACTGTATTCACTGTAATGCAACTGTTTTAGTATATATGCTTGTGTACTGTTATTAAATGTTACGCCTATACGCCAGTCCAATCCTGTCCCCCCTGCAGGGCCCTGCCATCCTGTTCCCGTGCAGGTTGTCCTGTTCCTGTCCTTATGCTGTATTAAACCTGCAAACTCCTACTACCTCGAATCTTGACTCTTATTTATTGAGCTATCTGTTATTGCTATGTCCAGTCAAACCTAGATCCGGTATTATTTATTTATATACCACAGTGGTTGGAGGGTATGTTGTAATATCTGTATAGCAGCATGTCCCTGATGTTATTGTTACGTCGGTAGGTGATGCTGGGCCTTTCTGGGATACTGTTCCCAATCACATTATCCAACTTAAGTACCCCCCAGTGTTTTATAATGATTTTCCTGATGGCCTGGGCATCGGAGCTGTAAGTGAGTACTAGTCTCGTGGTGTCATTTTCACTTTCCATGTCTGAGGAATTGTCAGCAAGGGTGTGCGACCTCTCTACTTTTTTCGCTATTTTGAGAGCAGTTTTCAACACCCAATTCGGGTAGCCTCTTTTCCTGAACCTTTCCACAATTACCTCACTTTCCAGTCTGTAGGATAGATCGGTGTTGCAGTTCCGTTTAGTCCTTAGCAGTTCCCCGTACGGAATGGACCATTTGAGATTGTCCGGATGACTGCTGGAGGCATGCAGAATGCTGTTCCCAGTAGTTGCTTTACGGTGCAGGGATGTATGGACTTTGTTGTTTTTTAAATTCTAACTTGACATCAAGGTACTCAATTTCAGTCTTGCTCATGGCACCACTGAGTACAATATTACGATCATTGTTATTAAGCTTCCTGAAGAAGAGGTCCACTTCATCAACGGACCCTTTCCATACAATGAACAGGTCATCGATGTAGCAAAGCCACATCGACACTGCACTTTTAGACACAAACTTCAGTAACTAAGGGGTCTATTAGGAAGGCGGGGGCGATATGCCCGCCATCCTTCCGTGATTGACCCTCCTGCCACATTAGGATGGCTGGGGGGGTCCGCAGTGGACGGGAACACCGTCCGCCCGTTTTCCGCTGGTCAGCACATTGACCGGGCGGAAAACTGCCACAGTATGGTGGCGGTGTAACCATATCAGGATGCCGGCGGAGAGCAGCCTTTCCATGGCGGCGTGGAAAGGCATGCAGTTTTTGCTGGCCCCCAGGATGTTGGGGTGTGCACATAGGTACCCCTGCATTTGCATGCACAAGGTGGCAGGCACCGTGGGGTGCCTGTCACGTTGTGCATGCGAATGCACTACATGCATTCTTTATATTGCGGCGGATGCTGGTTACAGCACCGCCTGCTGCAATGTAAAAATGTGGGAATGCGCCCGCCAGTGTGGCGGGCGCATCCTAATTTGAATGGCGGGACTGCCGCATCTATGGCGGGTGGTCCCTTTTGCCGTTGCGCTGGTGGGCGGACTTTGTCCGCCCGCCATTGTAATAGAGCCCTTAATTTGTACTGTCTTTCATCTATTCAAAAGCAATATGTTTGCTCATGCTGAATGCCTCAAAAAAGATATCCTGTATTTTACCCCAACTACTGCACTTGTGCTTCTAACTGGCTCTATCCTTTTCAACCTTTGGAATCACTTACACCTGCCCATGAAAATCCAAGCCTTCATTAACATCTCTGCTAATGAAGCACATTTTTAATTTCTGAATACATACAAAATATACTAATTCATACCATACTATACAGCCAAGACACTCAGCAAGTCAGCAGTATTCAGTAGACTGGGCTACTATAATAGTCTTCCAGTAGGACTTTCCAATTGTTCCTGTACATCTATAGAAAAGGTTCTTAAATGTGCCTCTTTTTTCACCGTACCCAGCCATGACCCCACCTCAACATACCACTACTGGCCCCACTGGTTTACCCCAAAGATCAGGGCCATATACAAACTACTAACTCTCGTATTCAATAAAATGATATTATATTTTGGTGAAAATGTCATGTTAAAGTTCAATTTTAAACTATAAAAAACACTGAAATTCACTAGTTATAGTTAACTGAAGTAACAATAACTCCGGCTCATTCCATGTATAGTGTTGTCATCTTTGATGTAATTTCAGATGTTGCATTGATGTTATCTATGATGTTCTAGAACATGTCATTAGTGACATAATACGTGAGGTCATAAGCAGTGCATGGTGAGGGCGTGAGTCATTGTTACTACAGTTGCATTATAACTGACTGTAACATCCCCTTAACCTTTGTTTTTGTCAGCGAATTTCAGATTTTTTTAAATGTAAGGTAAGATATTTTGCATTATCCTTCTTATGCGTAATTTCCGAAATTACGCCGTTGCACCACTTCTCGTTATTTGGTACCATTGATGGTAACATTTTACCACAAACACTCCAGTCTGGGGTAACATATATTTCTTACGCACGGAAACAACAGAACACAATTGACTGCTGTTAGCAGTGCTTTCTTTGTTTTGCACAATATTTCAGAGTCAAATGCATCCTTCACATTACTTACATTTTTTTAACATTGTAAGATAATGAAAACTACTTAAAAAATTGGTTATATATATATATATATATGTTTATCAATATTTTTAGTATGTATTGGTGCATAAAAAATTTGGTGCACTTTTTACAGATATATGTTTTTAATATTTTTAACATATTGCTTATTTTATTAACAGCAATAAACAATATGCATTTTTTAACATTGATTTATATTGGATGGAAGTATTTCTTTATTCACATTTTACTGCCAATTTTTTTCCAGTTCTATAATTTTGTAGTCTTTCTTTGCTATTTTGTGTTGTTCATGACTTTTGCGGTCATAGGTGCCTGTTCATGGTCTCCTGTTCAGGTAGTACTTTTTAAAACTTATTTTTTGATAGCTTAGTGGTATGGAGGAGGTTTTGAAACTTAGGGCCTAATTATCAGTTTGGCGGAGTGGGAGCGGACTGCCACGCCAGCACCCCGCTCCCACACCGCAAACTCGTCCACCGAACGCCTGCCAGATTATGGGTTTTCTCATGGTCTGTTGGCCGGTGCTTTGGCAGTCCTAGGTGGTGAGCCTTAGAAAGGCACTGCAATGACAACGCCAAAGCAAGTTCCTGCACGGCATGGACAAATTAAGTCTATGCCCTGCAGGAACTGGGTTTGCAGGTATCCAGGGGGTAACACCATATGGCCCCCGGCATGCATCCCCAAGGCCCTGAGGCAACAGGGGGACCTGTAGGGCTCCCCTAGTTTCCTCACTGGCCCACTTTTAATGGCGGGCTCACCGCCATGAAAACTGTGGTGGTGAGAAACCTCGTAATATGCTTGCCGGTGCTGAAAATGGAGGGCGAGAGGCAGTAATCAGTAACTCAAGTGGATGGTTTTTGTTTCTTATATTAACTGCATTATCTGCATATCAAAACCAGAAGCTCCACAGTTTTCAATTGGCTGGAGACAAAAAGTAAACGAAATCATCGAGTGGGATCGTTTTTTTCTAAACTTTACAAAGCTGGAATTTTCTAACTTAATGCCTGCTTATTTTTCGTGCCAATAGGCCACGTACAACTAAGACGGCTGAGTTACATGAATATAATGCTTAGCAACTAGGGCATGCTGGAGCGAAGCATGCATGAAAATGACGAGGGTGGATTGCAAGCTTTAGATGTCTTTTGTTCTGAAAAGATACGCTTAGCAGGAGTTTACAGGGATGGCAGGCTGTCCCTTGCTAGGTACGAGAACCCAGATGCTAAACTAATATTCGATGTGAATTTCGCATTAGATCAAGCTTCTACAAGCATCTTAGTGCATATAGAATTAGTGCACTATAAGTTTCACTGCATTATGATATTTGTACTCGTGGATTTATAAGGGAAAAAGACATTTGCTAGCACCAACCTGCAAAGAAATAAGACGGCAGGCACACCTGACATGGTGAAACCGTATATGTGGTTGTATCGCATGTTAAATGTTGTCTATGGTGAGGCTTGCAAACTACACAGAGATCCCAAGAAGCCTCGTGTTAGGTATAATGGGTTATGTTATATTTGTATTTTTGTTGCTCACAGTGCTGCAATTGCAAAGGCTTCACTAAAACTGAAAGCGAAAAACAGTTCAAAGAATGAACATGACTGAAGGAAAACTGCTTACACATCATGAAGATGAGCTAACCATGCTCCAGCCTGGATTCTACCTCCTAAGTTTGTGTGAAGCTTGCATTGGTGCTCTCTGGTCTGTAGACTCAGTACCTCTTACATCTTAGTGAAGCTTGAACTGTTGTGCTGTTGTTCTCTGTGTAGGTTCTGCTCAGATCCTGTCTGAGAAGTGCACACAACTGCTCTGTATCCTGTGTTTCTGGGAGAAGCTTGCTCTTTTGCTGTTTTTGCTCCAGAATCTTTCACTGCTGCTACCTGTGCTGCAACTTGTCTGTGCATAAGACAAATGTGTACGAATGCTGCTTCATGCACATCATCACATTATCCATCACAATTGTGCAGGAGGAGTCGCCACTCCATGCTCATTTAAACATCGGTCTCTTTACAGAGACTTCGAAGAGCTATGAGTGATTTAGGAGCTGTGTTTGCATTTAGGCCTGCTGAGAAGCTATGTACTTTTACTTTAAAAACAGATTTAATAGTGCAGCAGCCATGCTCTGAAGGTCTGTCACTGTTCTGTATTAGACAAAACTGGGTGCCTCATTCATGAGACTCCTTGCACGTCCGGAATTTCACTTTTTGTGACGTTCCCTGGTGCAGAAGCCTGCGTGATATTTATCAGGCAGCACTAAGCCACTTTTTTTGGCTTGTTGCTGCCTGATAAATATCTGTCCCTTTAACACAGTTTTCTGCGTTAAAGGGGTATGCAATGGGTGTTGCTGGGGGTGTTCCCAGCAACATCCATGGCTTTTTGACACTGCCTCACATTTACGAGAAATCGTAAATCTGAGACAGCGGCAAAAACATATGCCTCTCCAAGGGGGCACAACAATGAGAAATATCTTTATTTGTCCTTGTTTTTCCTTTTTCTATGTGTGCTACATTCTGAAGCACACCTAGCAAGAGAAAAAAGCCTGTTGTGATTATTTTTGTACAGGAAGGTTTCCCTTCCTGTACAAAAATGATCATTCCAGCACGCAGGCACTCTTGCACCATGGTGCATAGTATCTCCATCGGTACACCGCCGCCCACAGCCCCACAATATTCCACAATAATACACAGACACAATGATATTGGAAAGATGAAGCTGCAGGTTTATTTGATATACAAATAAAAGGTGGGTTATCTTACAGGCGATCCCGTCCGCCCCGCAACCCCTCGTTGCAGGGCACCTGAAGTTCAGCCAAGAGAAACACCAGCGGCCATAGCCCGGTGTTGTACCTGGGAGGAGATCTACTCCTCCCACCGGTGAACCTATCGTCCACCAACTCCGCCCTCTGGACAAGGGAGAGGGACTCACACCTTCCCCAGCTGTGCGGAGCCTATAAGGCAAGCCCCCGGTTGTTCAGGTTTACAACCGCCCTAAGGACTAACGGGGCGCCGTCGTACTCCAAGTTCCCAAGAAGGACCCCTTGGAGCATGTATGACTTATGCACGGTGCGCTTAGCACTGGAGGCTTCAGGTCCTGTTCCTGCGCCTTTCCTTTCCTGTATCGGGATCGCCCTGTTACTCCTCCACAGCACTGGGTGTGGCCTCCACTGCACCCAGAGCCCCCACCACTTAGCTCCCTGGATCTCTTCCTATTTGCAACCGGCTGTTTCTAGGGCTTCACCCAGGTCTAGCAAGAATATTGCCATGCCTACCTAGGGACCAGTGCACCCCGTCAGTTTCCCAGCATTCAACGGATTTCGCATGCAGCAGCCCGTGCCTTATGGATCTCTACCCACCATCTCTTGGCGAGAATGGCTATCCCTGTCCTGGCGAAACCAAGATCGGCCAGTCCAAGTGCAGGTGTTGCCAAACACTCCTACATCCATCGTTAAGGCCCAAGTATGCTCTGACCCCATGTTCCCCTCAGAGTCTAGCACCCTGCCCCACTAAATGTCTGGCAGCCCGCTACTGCCCGTGTCTTGGATAGGGACTGGAGTGTTTGTCTGTCCTGGATGGACCCAATTCTGGAGCAAGCCTGCAACCTGTCCTGGATGTCGCAAGGATCCCACTCTCGCTAGTGTGAGGAGACTAGTTTGACTCCCTCTGCACCCCGTCCCTATACACCAGGAATAATACTTTTTGTCCTGCCGGTGAGTGTCCCCCTAAGCGACAAGGCTGGTATGACCCGCATAGCCAGCAACCCTTCGTCTGCCCTGCCGTAACTAACCTATTATGTCTCACACGTCGCCCCGTTGGGGCGCTCGTTGTACCCAGGTGGATGAAGCAATTGCCCTAACCAAGAGCTATATAGTGAAGAAAAAGGGACCCCCTCTGGGATTGCTTTCAGGTCAGGGAGTAGAGGGGAAAAGAGATATCAAGACAACTGGAAAAGCTCCTTCTTGACCTATAAATACATTTATCTTCGAAATGATTCTCAAACACAGGGCATACACCAACAATGTCTACACAAAAAGTGAATTGTTTCTCATTTTATTTCATTTTTCAGTAAAAAAGTCTTTTTTTTCCCTTCCATTTTGATCATAATTCTCAGATATATTACTTATAAAAATATATACATTCTGCAAGAAGGCTTCGGAAAATATATTTGTCACCACAACGAAGCTATACATATATGTCTTTAGTTATACAAATACATACAAACCAAAGTCAATTAAATGTGCACAAAACAGGTATAGAGCCACACACGCACAACACATACATACTACCTAACCATCCATCCCATCACAAAACCATCAAAAAACATTTGTATCCTATAGCATTGAATCTGGTGTCCAATACATGACTAAAGTCATGAGATTTACAAGAAAAGGGGAGGAGAAGGTCGACGCGTTTCGGTGGAAAAGACAGGAGTACGGACCACCTTCTTCAGGACCAGTCAGATACAGTGCGGTATAGGACCTGTAAACCTGGAATGCGAATCTTCCCAAAAGACGAACGTATATGTAGAGGTGCTTCTACAGGATTGCAGCAGCCTATCACACGATCTGGAGATTTGCCAAAATTAGTGGGACCAGATTCATATTGCTTTTTATCGATGAGATTAGGGCGGCTGTCTGCTGTAAGGTATACAAGATGGCAAAATATGTGTGGCAGGGGGCGGCTATTTGCAGTCTCTAAGTTTAACTTTTTCTTCATTAAAGGTGTAGAGGGGACGCCACCTTTTTAAGTGTTTGTCGAGTGCAGAATGACTGTCATAATCGTCACCGGAATGAGATGCATGCCAACGCGTTATGAAGATACGAAATTCCTAGTCCCCTTCGCAAGCCGCCACCGCCATCGTCCACGGTTTGGTCAATACTAGACCAAGAGCTATACCATGTTGGGCAGCTATGGGACACTACTATTTTTCCCCTACGTCCTTTCCTACCTAAAATTATTGTTTAAGCTCTCCTTCTCGCTACAGACTAACCCCCACCTGACTACTGCTTCAGGTCACGATTGTGGACCAGAAAATAATATAAATAATTCTCTTTATTCTGAGAACTATACTTCTTCTGTACGGTTTCCAGCTGATGTTGCAATTCTGTTAAGGTGTTGCGAGGTAGTATTATTATGGACCAGGATGCTAATACACTAGATACGCCAGGAGGAGACCTGTTTTGAAATACTTCAAAGAGTTGTCAAAGTGCTTAAAAAGTTAACTGAATTTATTTTATACCACTTAAGTATGTTTTGCAGCATATCATTTGTCCATGTGCATGACTGTCTGGTTAGATAACTAAAAGAGGGACAAGCTGTACCAGATTTGTTAATGTATTTATTAACTATGTGTCTTGCTTAGGGTTAGGTAATCTGCTCGGTGTTCTAAATATGTTTTTTGTGGGCTTTGATTCTCTGAATTAAGGAAGAAAAGCCCCTGTGCTGGCCTCGTATTATGTTTTGAGCTGTACTCACTTATTTACACTGCCCGTTTAGCACATTGGTTGGTTTATTAAATTCTTTACTTGCAGCAAAATCCTGTTCACCAATTCCCACCAGATTTTGTGACAAGGATTCAAGCATCTGGCCCTTCAAATACAGAGAAGGATCAGCGGTGACACTTTATGATCATGGTAACAGGACCAGGCGTCCAAGGCATGAACTGTGGGGTTTTGTGCACAAAGATATTACTTTAGAAGAAACTTGTTCACTGTATGAGCTCCCAAATTATCTCACTCAGTTAACCATGAAGGCAAAGATTAGCAAGCACTATTCACCAAGGCAGACAAACGCAGAGAAGTAAAGACAAACTCTTTCAAATTGCTATGCAAAATTATTCTTTAAATTTGGCAAACCTAAAAGACGTTGCAGGTTGGCCCGCATGGAAATAGGAAACTTCCTCACAGGCCGGTGCAGCCAGTCACATTTTCTCTAAAAGCCACATGGAAGAGGCATTATTCGGGTTGGATGATTGCTCTTTTTTGTGGCACGAGGGCCATGGCGGTGTTGAATTCACCCCCATGCCAGCATGAACACTGTTTTGCTTTTCTTACGCTCCTAATGTCCAAAATCAGGTTTGTGCTGACATAAATTGGAATTGAAATTGTACTCTCTTTCAATTTAAAATGACGTCGCGGTGCTCCGCTTAATTGTTGTTGTTGCCTTTGCTCTAATACTGTGAGCTTCCCATGTAAAGGATGAAGGTTTCCTAGTATTTGTAACTGAGATGACCTTAACCAAGGACAACCTATCAGTCCCAGCCCGCTCAAACTTTTTCTTGCCGCCTGTCGTTCTTGTCGCCTGTTGATCATTGATGCATGGCCTGCGAACTATGTACTTGTGTATTAATGTGTGAAATCCTTTGTCTGCAGTCCAATAAAAGGACAGTTTTTTCTCACCTTAACGGAACCCTCTTTCTCACTCTTAGAACACAGCTCTATGCTGGGTTTACTATCGAACTTCACTGAGTTCTTTGTACTTCTATTGGGATGCATTGAGGCTAACTTTACTTACGATATATTTTATGTATATTGATTTACTAATTCTTTAAATAAACCCTTAAAACTATGGCATGAAAGTGGCATACTTAAACAGGTAATATTCTGTGTACCAAACGCCCACTTTTCCTCCTACGAAAGTGAAGGTCTGCCAGCTAGGTTGCCGACTTTGGAGCGGGGACCAAGGACCGCGCCTCAGGGTCGAGTCCACCTCCTGTGATTTAGGGCAAATCAGTCGATCTCCCAGTGCCTACCATAATTGTAATGTATCCTTGTGTAGCGTACCCGGTGCTCATGCAGGCGCTCCCATACCTTTGGGTCATGTTTGCGCTATATAAATCTGCGAGAATTTAATACTCTAAACTGTTATTTTAAATGTATATAGATACATAATATGGTTACCTGATGACGCCCAAAGACAAGTGTTCAGTCTTGGACTTTCCTTCGGCAACCTGTCTTTAGTATTGTTAGTTAGATTGGGCCAACTGAAGTGAATCAAGACTACAACACCCATAATGCACATTTTTTCCCTTCCTTCCGCTTTCTTCCGATCCTTCTTCCGCAGAAGCGAGGTAAGCACTCCCTGCCAGTGCACACATGGTAGGCTCATAACATGCATTTTTGAACGTTTTCTGCGATGTCTCCCTGTTAGACCTGTCTGCATCTGGGGGTGTTCTAACCATTATTATTTATTTTTGTCACCCTTAGTCTCCCAGTGTTTCTATTTTTATTTTTATGATTCACCAGGATTTTTCAGGGCTGTCAGGGGGCTAGGTGTTCCTTGACTATGACGCCATTTTCCCCTTCATTCTCTGTGAGGCCTAGTTAAGCTTCTGGAAATCTAGGGACACTCAGAAACCTAAAATGGTGTACACCAACTGCCATAACGGACATCTAAGGAAGGCAGACCCATAGGCTAACATGAGGAAGGTTCCAGAACCATCTTGTGGCTTCTAGGGGTCTGAGGCCAGCCTATAAAAGGCCAGTGACCAGCAGCCATTTTGTGCATTATTAGGAGTGACCAGTGTGGAGAGAGGCGACTTGAGGAGGAGGATAGCGCACCAGTAGTAACAAGATCGACCTTTGGGGCCGGCTGTCGCGCTACTGGGAAGTGCCCCCTTCTGGGCTGACCAAACCCCACTGTTACAGCGATCATATTCCGAAACCAGGGACTCTGTGGCGAGTTCTGTGAAGAACTGTGACTCTTGAAGTGTGGCTTACCAGTGACCTGTCAGTCCCACCCTGAAGGCCGTGTGCAGAGGGGACGAACTTGGACACAGCGTCAAGCTGACTGGCCCTGAATTCAGGAGGCAGGGAGCAGAAACAGTCGCGTCTGCAGCACTCGAGTCCGACATCCACTTTGTCAAGAAAAGCGGCGGAATCAGCTGTTGACCCTACCTGAAGGTGACGTTGCCGCCGAGTGCATCCCCTGACGCGAGGTCGGCAGAGGAGGAAGAGCCCAGCTGACCCGTGTTGTTGTCCGAAGGAATCCGTGGAAGCGCCGGAAGAGGCGGGGAGGTTGCAGGAGGAGGCTGAGCGGAGGCGGAGCCCTGTGTGAGGAGGCCGGCGGCGGTAAACGAAGAAAGACGACGGGCGCCCAAGAGGTGGGACGGAGGCGGAGTCAGGAGTGAAAGGAGCCGGGCGGAAGAACGCCGCTGGAGCACCTTCGGACGTCTTCCCAGCCCCAGTGAGCAGCCGTGGAAAATGCGTCGGAGCAACGAAGCAAGTCCCGACGAGAGAACTAAGCCGAGGCTGTCAGCTCTCTGAAGTAAGCTGGGAAGAGTTCTCTGGTGGGGAGGGCGGTGAAAAGTAACGCTTCCCTCAGAGGCGCTTCCCCCATAGTGCGTGGGCTGCACACAACGAACACCTCACCGACGTGTGCCTCTGTAGACTGAAATTGACATCTTAAAGCTGTTACGCGGTGGAACTTCCAAAGGGGACTCTAGAACTGTGGCAATTGAGCGGGCAGGCCTTACAGGAGGACAGGATCGGGCTGTGGGGCAGTGTTTGATCTGAATGGCAGGGGGAAGCTCCCATTGAGAAGGAGTAGGAGTAGAAACGTTCCTAGTAACCCTGTGTGCTTAGAGGGGTCTAGGGGGCTAAAAGTATTGAGGTTTTAACTACCCTGTCTCCTTACAGATAACCAGCTGCCTAATCCAGTTGCCAATGCATCAGTAAGGTCCTCTTGTTGAACAACTGTACCTCCCAGCCATTATTGTCTTACAGTTTCTATGGTAATGTAGACTTTGATTCACTTACAGGAAAGTGTCATTGAGTCTGTTCCAAATGTAAAATGAGATCAAATATTCAAGAGTAAGGCTAACAGTGAAATTTTGATATCTGCCAAACAGAAAGAGGTGGGGGCTAATATATTCAATGAAAGTATTGTAAAGATTACAACTGTGAAAGTGCACTATTGTAGAAATTTTATGTGTGAAGTGGTGAAACACTATTGCAGAACCAAACAAGAAACCATAGCTTTCTTTTATAAAACATTCGTATTTTTCTAATTGGTGTGGTGTCTCTTATTTTTAGTGGTAAGTTATTGGGTTACTGTGAGTGGGTCCTGTAAGCACTTAACCAACGCCTTGGAGGTTAGCTGTTCCCCCTACTGTGCCAGGCTACCCTATGTAGTCTAGGATTCCCTAGGTCTAACACTCCCCCTTGCATATTACTCCTAAACGCTCCGAATATGGTGAGACCCTCATTTGCCTGGGCAATTCTCAATGCTGGCTCTGATATCCTTCTGACATCCCGCACCGCCAGCCCCAGGTGCGGGCACTGAGAGAATTGATCCCGGACCGGGGGAAGGGAACCCGCACCCAGCCTGGCCGGTCCCTAACCGCTTGGGGAAAGCGGAGAGTCTGCGAGCTCGTGCAGAACTGCTAGTTTTGTCATTGCCTTGCCCTTCTGCCCATTTCTCCTCCGTGCCTGTTTTGGAACTCTCACTTCCAATAACACCTTCTAACTGCAGAGATCTAATCTGATGTACTAGGAGAAATGCTTAAGCGTGTTAAAGCAATATACTTTTTTTGGCTTCTGAGACACTTTACAACATTAGAGCATGAACTTTGTTGCCTGATTTGCATGCCAAATATTTAAGACTTTGCACGTGCTCGAGCTATTGGCCAACATGGAAGAGGAAAAGGGAAGAGGGGGTGAATCCCTGCCTTCCTAATGGTATATCAAGTAGTGGAGTCATTGTCCGATACACCCCGAGAGGTGTAACATGTGCTTGTTAGGTCTTTAATTGGGACGAAAAACTGGGTGGTCTCCAAAAGTGGTGTGGCCGCAGATAAGCTGTAATTCTGAGCTTAGCAAAGTGTGCCGCCCATCTGATATTTTGCTGCCGATGTCACTGCATCCCGATATATAATACCACAAGTAGCATTACACCTACAACTAGTCAGGGCTATTGGCCTTATCGTGGTTGTTTGCTGCATAATACAAGTCGGCACAACTGTGGCGTCGTTGGTATAATATTTCGAATGCTTCAGGTCTTAAATGGTAAGACTGAACGAACTCTAACGGGTCTCGTTGACTAACTCAGAGGCAGAGAAGGGTGGCACTGCTGCAGAGGTAAGATCTTTTCACCCCGATCGTGAGGACAAAATTACCGAGCCAGATAGGTGCACGTCACAGCACCTGCTTCCAACCCGGCCCACCTAAATCACAGACTTTATACCCTAATTTTCTAATAAATAATAAGTATTGCGTTCCATCTAGCATGGTTCTGTGACCAGCTTGCTATCGATGGACTCGACACTAACACGTGTATTTGTTGTTTCTTCCATCATGCCAAATCGCGACACTGGGATGTTGATGGCACCGTGCATTTGGAGTCAAAGCCAGGGTCAGAGGCGCTAGGGTACTGCGTCAGACGGTGGAAGCAAAGAGGTGTGCTTAGGGGACCCCTCCACATTTTTGCCCCTGGGTCCCCAAGAGCCTGATTCAGCTGTCCTTGTGTGGCGGGACAAACCACCGTCTATCACCTTTATGCGATGCTAGGTTTAAGGGGGGGGGTTTGCAGCAATGACAAGATTTGCTGCCACAGGGGCAATTCATTCACCAGGGCCTCTTATCCAAGCGCACCCCCTCTCTTGCCTCAATGTCACCCCAACCATGTAAAGAGGCCTACTTTTGGGTATCAATATCCTTTTGGGCATAACAGGTGGCTACATCCCTGTTGAATGGCTTCGTCATGGGCGCCTCCAACACGCTACCTTTTATGTGGCCTATGCCTCGAGACCACCATGACTTCATCCTATGTCCTTCTGAGCTGGTTTGTGCACAGATGGTAAGAGACTGTTTTTACAATCTGGCTTATGCCTCGGGCCAAAACACTCTTTGCTTTTCCACAAAATGTGCCACACATGTACCGCGTGTGCTAGTTTTCTCTCACAATGGCTGTGTCAAGAGGGTATACATAGGCACTCCCAAGTAGTTCACCGTTCAGTGCATAAAAACTGGGGCTGTTTCTATGATTTGACACTAATTCGGCTCCTCTGTTCTTCTTGCATGGTTTGCCAAACAGCAAAATAATCACTCTAAAGGCCTTAAACAGGATACATTCGATTTGTCTATGAAATGGGTGTTATTATTTTTTAATTCAGAAACTGACCCTCAACATCCCGCTAAGCGGTCTGCAAAAGAGTGGCCACCCCAATCTAAGTTGTATCGGGCACTATCTCTAGTTCTGAACTTTCCGCCCACAAACCTTTCTTTTCAGGTTACTGTAATGAGTTCGATGGCAGAATATTAAGACTACTACACACAGGATGCATTATGTTATCAAACAGAATCCAGGACTGACACAAACAGTGTATGTCATGCCCTTGAGGGAGGTGGTCTCTGATCTGCATCCATTGTTCACCTTGAACTGAAAATGCCAAGATTCCTCCCGGAACGATAGGAGGCTGCCATTTTTTCTTTATTAAGCGTAAATAAGTTAAACCGGTAAAGTGATATATATTAATTCCAGTATGCCGCTGTCTTGATGCCATGAAGCTATTGGAAATAGCCGCTAAATAAAACAATTGCAGCATCGGATACCGGAACAAACATCTCATCACAGAAGATGTAGCTCGTTTGCCTGGCTCCGGCGCCATTCATTGGATCCTTATGTTTACGTCTCAGACCAGTGGTCCTCTTTCTATTGCAATGCATCTCCGGGTTTAGAAACGGACAGTGAAAAAGACTACCTTCTGAAACTGCTCAGCCGGGTTTATGGCAGCCAAGTTGGGACGTGTATCGTGACACTCTCCAGTTTAGCCACTGAACGCTTGGTTAACATCTAGGATTGAACATCATTCTACATACTTCACTTTGAATATATCTACTACACTCAGTCGAATCCACTCGAAATAATGCTGCTTTCACTTCACATGGAGATAAAGATCTGGCTATTCAGGGGGGCCCTAGGATCGGGTAACAACAAGTGCGTGGTGTGAGGCTGGGGGGGGTTCGATCGGTTGTAATCGTTGTAACGTTGTAAATCGGGCGGGCTAGACTTGGGCAGATGCTTGTGGCGCGTAAGGGGCCCGCGATCAGCGCAGTTCTCGCCCTCGTGGCCCGCACGCCGGCGTTTTATAATGGCGGCCGTTGTTGTTTATTTACGATGCTTTGAAATCAACTAGTGGCACTTCCCCGAAACGGAGCCTTTGTGTCTTCTTAGCTGTCTCGGTTGCTAGGAGCCCAATCTTTGACCAACGTGCGTGAGGACAGTACTACTTTGGCTCTGGTACAGGGGGCGAGAACGGCATGCCTCAGAATATACCCCAACGCCAATTGCCTGCTTCCATGAACCCGACGCACATTGGTAACGCGCACCGTGCCCGCGTGGCCTCGGCCTACTCAGAATATACCCCCACGTTTAATGGTCTGCACCACCTGAATGCGACACACATTGGTAATGCGCACAGTGCCCACGTGTCCTCGGCCTGCCGATGTACCCACGCTTATATGCCCCTTCCCAAAGCTAGAACCCCTCTGCCCGATCCCCTTGCCACACGACCCCTCCACGAACGCCTCCACCTCCCTGTGGTCTCTGACCACGGAGCCCTGTGCAACTTGGGTTTTGCCCAAGGACGGGGCCCGGGGGGAGGCAAAGAGTGTCACCGCTTACCTCGATCCCGACGGTGCTCGACGAGGGAGATGACAAAGGGGGTTCTAAGGGACCTGGATGGGGAGTGGGACTGGCTACGGCCGGAGCGGCTGAAAGGGCCTGGCGGCAGCCAAGGATGCAACCTGGCGGGAGAGGGGGCAGCAGGCAAAGAGAGTGTGTGGGAGGAGGGGCCACCCCTATATACCCATAGCCCCGCCCCCTACCCTGTCCCTCACGCCGCCCCCTCAGGATGGGCTGGCTGTCTGCTGTCCTCTGCGATACTACGGGGCCTGCCCTCCTATGGGGACCCTTTCAGGGACCACGGGCATCCTGCAAAGGTGCCAGCGTTGGCGCACAGCAGCCCATTTTGCGCTGGCACAGGGGAAAAGGATGGGAATGCGCCGTATCTCATAGATATGGAGCATTTGTGCCCTTTTCTTTCTGGGCTAAAATGAAAGCTTGGGGAATCCCCTTCAAATTATTAGAAGCAATCATCAACCTATATTCACAAACCTGGGTTCGGATCAAAAAAGGGGATGGCCTGAGTTTAACTAAGAAATTTCCAACAAAAAATGGGTTAAAGCAAGGATGCACTCTCATGCCGTGTCTTTTTAACTTCTACACGGCTGATTTAGAAAGCAACCTTAGTCTCATTCATGGAGACCCATCCAAATTGGGAAAGACACCAATAGCAAGTCTGCAATATGCAGACGACATTGTGTTACTCTCTCAAACCCCGCTTGGTCTGCAGCGCCTGATCTCTCAACTAGCAATATGCATCTCAAAAGAACAACTGATAATCAATTTAAAAAAATCTAATGTTTTATGTTTTCCAAGCTCTCATAAAAAACACCCAAATTCATCTGGAGGATAAACTCAAGTATTTTATTGCAGGTAGAAGTATATAAATATCTGGGGGTTCTTCTAGATCGCCACCAAAGTTTCAAACAACACCTAGAACATGTCAACATAAAAACCAAACAATTATGCTTTGCTTTTAAAACTTTACAGAAAAGCCTAAGTGGCAGCTCAACAAACCATCTCCTAAAGGTAGTGGCTGCACAGTTTTTGCCAGCGATAACATATGGCTCAGAAATGCTGAACACTAAGGACGCCCAAATGCTAAATCTAGCTCAATCTAGACTGTATAAAAAACTGTTTTCAATCCCACGACACATCTCCCAGGCGCAGATGCACCTGGAATAAGGGTTAACGAATCAGATGCAGGCCAGACAAGGTGTCCTGGCCAAATACTACTGGCGTATGAGGGCTGCGGAAGAGAACGCGCTTGCCCACCATTGCTGGGAGGAGGTAGAAATACAATCAACAAACCAAAACTCGATATGCCAAATTTTGAATCAAGCGGTTCAAACGCTAAATCTGGAGGAAGTCTGCAAACACCCAAGTCATACTCTGTTTTTAAAAAAATCACAAAAATCAATAAAAACATTATCGTTTCAATACGATAAAACCATATTTGCTGGTAAAAGTCATTCATGGTCGGTGATTCCATCTTATAAGCATACGAAACCACAACCCTATCTGCAAGAAAGCTTTAGAGACCTCTACAAGCGGAAATTGTCCTTATTGAGATTGGGTTAATTTTCCAACAAAGATCTCACCCCAAAATGGCTACAGAGCTGGCCATCCCTGGACTGCCGCTTCTGTGGCAACGGAGCAGAGTCATTACTACATCTATTATGCATCTGTCTGGTACTACATAACCTAAGGACGTCATTTTTAAGGCCAATCCTAAGAGAAACTCAAATCCGGACTTGCAGAGCGGCCATCATAAAATGCCTCAGTGGTTCTTCAGTTCAACTGTCTTGCAACACCGTCAAATTGTTGTCCCTAGCAGCACAAGAACTAGAAAAGAAAGAAACAGCACAAAACCTTGGAAAGAATGGAACACCAAAATAAGCATTTGGCAGTAGGGTATAAAGTATCCGGCCTAAGTCTTTCTCAGACCTGTTTCTGTACTTTTTTACAAAGCCTCTTTCTATGACAAGCCCTAGGCACAAACATGACCTCACCTGTAAATGTTCCAGGATATGTAAATATAGTGACTTAAGAAACTGGACAGAAAATTATGCATAACAGTTTCGAACTTTGCTCCTTCTCCATTTTCCGTTGGCATCAACATTTTAATTTCACCAGAAACCATGGACATGTTTTCATTGCTGTTATGATAATCCACTGCTCTTTGGTTCCATTCCACACAAAGGTTACGATAACTAACAATGTTTTATTGTAATTTTAACTGTACCTGTTTTGTGACGTTTTCATCATGGTGGTACGTTCCACTCTTTTAATGATTTTAACAGATCAAATAAAGTTAATTTTTTAACCAGCCCTTTTCTTTTACCCAGCAATTCTAAAACAGTTCACTTAATCCATGACATTTCTATTGAAAAGTGCCCCAGCTGTCCTGGTGTGAACTGGAGGTACAAGGTCCCAGGGCTGCTAGAGGTCCACTGCAAGATCCATTGCACCCCTAAAATAGCTGAAAAGGCCGGGCTCATAAGTTCTGGACCTGTTCTAGAATCACAATCCAAGGGTTCTTTTTAGCAGCATATAAGCATAGAGGGGAGAAATTTGTTAATAATGCCCATCAGTTCAGCTGTAATTTCTCTGGACACCTAGTAACCCCAGACAACTACGTAAGTTTAGCCAAAAATAACTGAACATAGAGACACATCATAATGGGAGTGTAAAATACATTGGAATCAGCATAAACCCAAATCTACTAATAAAGTTGAACTGATGAGACATGCACAAAACAATTAACAAGAAAAAGGACTCTGAGGATCAAGGAGCATAAGTCCAAACTTCCTTGCATCGAGGGTTGATGAACATAAAGTATTTATCTATCCCTACACTAGCGCTAAAGTGACATCCCTACTTAAACATCCTCAGGGAAAAATTAAAAGGTGTCAACCTGAGGAGTCTTCCTCAGACGTCTCTCCAGCATCAATGGGTCGAATAGCATAAAGCTATTGTGACAGAGCTCATTCTGAGATGCTCTCTCTCTAAAAGGCAGAGAAGAAGTGGGCTCCTTTTCCTTCTTGGAATGTCTCAATATTACAGGTATCTTTTCAAGGGTCCTTGTGAGTAACTTCATTCTGCTCCGACCACGATCTCATAGGTACTTTTCCATGGGACAGCGATGTTCCTGAACTGTAACATGTTGACCTTGATTCCCAGGCCTTCTCCAGTGTGAAAAAACTACAGTCTCCTTATTGGTTTTAGCTTGCAATGTATCCCCTTCTCTCCTTGCCTGACTTGTAAAACAAAGACGTTATTTTAGCTAATAAGGGCACTTCTTCTACCTGCACCACAAACGTGAGAAAGAACACAATCCACAGCACACATGAAATTCAAACTGTTTAATTCTAATGTGAGATCTTCCAGGAAAAGTACATTTCAGGCCTACAAGATTCAGCTAACATAAGAGAAATGGCATATGATCCTTACGAATTTGCATAGAAAATAAGACGTATTCAGTTAATATTCCTACCTACATTGAAAATGACATAATTAATAGGCACATTTAGTGATAAATGACTGTCAGTTGAACAACACCAGTTCTTCACGTTAGTGTTTTCTGCAAGTTATATTACTTTCCACATCAACCCTTCACGTTTTCTATTCAGTGAGCTAAATACATCACATTTTACGTTATTACATTTCAAGATCCTAACAGTTTATGTTAACACGACAAAGGATTATATGTGGGTGTGCTCTACATGTGTGATTATAATGTACCCCTACAAATGAAGCGAAATTTCCACTACATCATTCCTTCATAGTTAAAAGGGAAGTACCAGAGACCAATTTGTGTAGCTCCCGATCAGCATCTGAAGAATTGTTACCGGCTCTTTAGTGCAATTAAGGCCAATTTGCCAAACACACGAAGAAAGGGGTTGCGAGAAGCAGACTGCAGGACTGCAAGTGATAGGATTTATAGGAGCATCAATTTTAGTTTCACTTGGTGTACTATTGAACCGAAGGCTATCCAGGCAAAGACCAGATCACCACTTTCTTATCAATAGGTAGTGTCTCTTGAAACCATTTGAAGATGACAACCACATTATGGGCCTGATACCCAAAAGTAAACTGACACTTTGGTATAACTTTACTTTGTTTTAGGTAGTCACAAACAATTTTTAGTAATAGTAATTTTATGACAGCGGAAACTCTGCAGTCGAGGCGCACAACTCTGCACATATAACGATAGGACAGAACTATCTTTTAATTAGGGACGGCTCCTCCGCTAAGGGCGTCTCCCCACCGCTCTCAGAGCAGAAAAAAGGAAAAATAAAATGATTATAACATTGTTATTATCATTTTATTTTTCGTAGCTATGGGGCTGGTTTACAGCAGAGAAGGGCTGATGTCACGGGGGGAGTGGTTTGTGCACAATAAGTGCGCATGACTGTTTGGCTGGCCGTCTTGGGCCGGCCAAACAACCACACTCACTTAGCATGTTCACCACCGGGCTGTAATACACAGCCTGGGTGGAGAACATGCACAGGCTCCCAGTCCCCATCTGAGTGCTTAGCAATGGTGCTCTGACCAATCACCAACCTGCATTGCAGTGTTGTGATTGGCTTAGAGGAGCCTATGTGCTTCCTGCTTCCAGGACTCGTCAGGAGGAGAGACGCCTGCAATGTGGTGGTGTTTTTGTAAAAATATTTTGTCCTCCTCACCACCCCTGTTCGCTACCAGCCACCACTGCTTTTTATGTGCGGAGTTCTCAACAGTTGTAAACTCACTAATAACTCGTAGTTTGTGTACAACAAAGAAAACGTACACATACAGAAACTGTAAGTTTACCTCTGAGAATCAGGCCCTTAATATGCACTTAAAAGTTCTGCATTTATGAAATTTTTATACCCCCTGGCCTTGAAGCAGAATGTACTCTCCACAGGCGCACATGTTTAATGGCATGGGATGAGACAGTATAAGAACAATGTGGTTGTATTTATTCGAATACTCAATCCAGATGCATTTCATAGATAGCAAGGGGCAGTTGAGTGACTCTAGGACACTGCAATCACAAACAACTTGGGGGTTTATCTGCAAGGGGATAGCACCACCAGAACGTCACTTTTAGCGATGTTCTTGTGGCGCTATGCCCATTCTCCATATTTACAAAGCTGCACTAAGCCACTTTGATTGGCATAAAGCCGCCTTGTAAATTCAGCCCCTTTACATGCATCACTTTGTGTGAAAGGGAAATGCAATGAGTGTTGCTGTTTGACACTGCCCTCGATGTACAAGAAGGTGTAAAGCTGTGGCAGTGCCAGAATCTAATGCCATGCAATAACAGGCATTAAAATGGCTCAACAAGGAGAAATACTTTTATTTCTCCTCATTTACGCTTTTTCAATGTGTGCTGCATTTTGCAGCACACTAGAAAAGCAAAACACCATTAATGATTGTTTATGTGCAGGAAGGTGTCCCTTCCTGCACATAAACATCATTAAATAATGACAATTTGCTACTTCTATGTGTACCTCAGAATGCTGCACGCATAGAAGTAGCAAATCGCTGTTATTGTTTGTTGATGTGCAAGAAGGGACACCTTCCTGCACATAAATAATCATTCCCTGTAACACAGCCACGCTTGCACTATGCTGCAAGGGTGCCTGCGTTGTCGCTAGGCTGTTAATTTTAGCACTAGCGCTAGGGAAAACACAGGGATGCTCCATATTGTTGTGAATACAGCAACTCCCTGCATTTTGAAATGTCAGAGCGTGGCGCTACCAAATTTGTTGCAGCTCTGCGCTCCTACATTTCCTTTTAAATATGCCCCTCGGCATTTATTTGTGTTAGCCAATTAGCATGGAACCTGTGTTTGATGTTCCTTAAACAATCACCGACATTTAGTAGGGATGTTGCCCACAACATCTCAAGCTCTTTCGTAACACCATCCAAGTGCTAAGTCAATTGAGTATCACTTCCCTGCATCCTAAAATCTGGACCACGTGGAGGATGACCCATGCCAGCGGGCCTATGTAGACGTTATCGAGGATGAACTAGAGGGCAAGGCTAAAGCCAATGTTTTGTACACATGAGAAACTCGGATATCGCCTCCAGCCTCCTATAATTACTCAGTAAAGAAGAGCCACATTTCCATAACACTCCCAAAAAATCCTATTTGATATGCCTCTCTAGTTTGCATGGCTTGGTAACCCCCAGTATGAGAAGGGGCAAAGAGACCCAATACAATTTTAATCGCTAGCTTGCTGATCTGTGACAATTGTCTTGAAAACTGCATGAAGAAACGGGACTTTGATCATTTGTCTGCCTACGGTTCCATAGTAATGGCTTCACAGGGGCATTTGAGTCTGTAGGAAGATGTGTTTAGCAAACTATGTATACATAGACTTGAGCCGGTCTTCGGTTGTTAACCAGGCAGAGGTTAGTTGGACTGCCTTAAATTCTCTGAGCCTTGATAGCAGAAAGAATCATCTTTTATGAGACCTAGGTAAATTCCACTCGGTGAGCTGCCTGTCCGGTTAGGTTTCAGGCTGTTACCAGAGAGTAATACGCACGTTGGATGTACTATATTTTATTACGTGACTTTCCTAACAAAACTGACTGTTCTCATTACATGGGATTTGAGCAATTGGGATTAGTCTGCGAAACAACTCGATTTAGTTATTTGTCTATATATTCTGAAAAACACAATTTTGATTATTGGCTGACTCCACATGAATGCCCTAGTAATCATGTGATTTGACATAAAAATTGCCCTTTTTTAACACGATAAAAAGAGGAAAAATAATATTCTGTTTGCACCTGGACTGAAAATTGTTTCAAAACGGTCGATGCTTTTTTCTACCAAGTCACCAGGGAAGGGGCGAATGGCGCTTCCTCTGCGCCATGCCGCCATCATTTCCAGTACAGGCTCTGGGACACAGAGGATGAGCGATGCTGCAGAAAGCACTGACCTGTGCCGAGGGAAGGTCGCAGTCATGGCTCACTATTCAGCCAGGCATATTAATTTCTTGATATTAAAAAGAATCATGATTCATTACGTCAAAGTTAATGCGAAGAGACCAATCGGCTTATAGTTTGTTCTTAGATTTATTTTATCCCATTGAACTATAGATCATGTTATATTATTACACTTTCCACGCGGATGTCACGGCTCATAATGAATTACTTTTACACTTGAAGGAGTAGGTGATTGAGAGAGCGTTGCACGACCTGGAACAAGCTGATGGTGCAAACTGAAGCCATAAAAACCAGCCCCCCTATGAAGCTAATTTGACTGTGAACTGGTTCACATAAAATTTGTGAAGGCCATATTTAGATCAAATCTATATCCATGTGCATACATAACTATATATATATATATATATATATATATATATATATATATATATATATATATATATATATATATATATATATATATCACAACAACATTTTCCAAGGAAGACGAAAAGAGACGCTACTCCAGTCACTCGTGTATTAGACAAAAGTTAATTTATTCTTAAATCCATTGCAGCAATGATATTGCTGCAATTAGTTTAAGAATAAATTAACTTTTGTCTAATACACGAGTGACTGGAGTAGCGTCTCTTTTCGTCTTCCTTAGAAAACGTTGTTGCGAAAGAGAGCGGTTTGGTTCAACCGCATGAGCCACGCACCTACAAAGAAGCGCCTACAAACGGGAGGCAAAGGAACCACCTCGTTGAAATAAATATATATATATATATATATATATATATATATATATATATATATATATATATATATATAAATATATATATATATATCACACACAGATATAGTTATGTATGCACATGGATATAGATTTGATCTAAACATGGCCTTCACAAATTTTATGTGAATAATCTATCTATCTGTCTGTCTGTCTGTCTGTCTGTCTGTCTGTCTGTCTGTCTGTCTGTCTGTCTGTCTGTCTGTCTGTCTGTCTGTCTGTCTGTCTGTCCGTCCGTCCGTCCGTCCGTCCGTCCGTCCGTCCGTCCATCCATCCATCCATCCATCCATCTATCTATCTATCTATCTATCTATCTATCTATCTATCTATCTATCTATCTATCTATCTATCTATCTATCTATCTATCTATATATATATATATATATATATATTAACATTAAAAAAACAAAGGCTACAGGATTGGTATAATTAGGTTCTAAATTTACACACACAAAAACCAGCCGTGGCCCGTGCAGGTAAGAGCGTTGGGGCTGGGTGGTGGGGGGATTTTGACTGACAATGATGAGGGAAAATAATTAATCATTTATCTTTCCCTCAACATCGTCCGTCGAAGTCCTACCCACCCCGCCCACCGCTCTTGCCTGAACGGGCTGCGACTGACAAAAATATTGAAATTCAGCTGTTATAGTTAAGGAGTTATTTCAAGTAACTATAACTTGTGCCCTGAGGTAACTATAGCTTGCGCCCTCGCCATTCACAGTTTTCTCATAAATAATTTTATTGTAAACGTTGTAGTGATAATATCAATGATGTCATAGAAAATGTCATCAATGATGTAATATGTGGGTTAATTAGCTGTGCTTGGCAAGGGCACAAGCTATAGTTACCTTAGGACACGAGTTATAATTAATTGAAATAACTCTAACAGCTGAATTTCTATGGTTTTGTGGGTGTTAATTCAGAACCTAACTATAACGTCGCTGTAACCTTTGTTTTTTTCAGTGAGTTTCTAAGGTTTTTGTAAATTCTAATTATTAACTATAACATCCCTGTAATCTCTGTTTTTTACAGTGAATTTCTATGTTTTTCTAACACTGCAGGGAGTTGGCAGCAGGGCTTAGCTTGTGGCCAGGCACTGCAACCAAATGCTGGTTATCACACGCTGTGCACAGCCTTTGGCCTGCACAGTGCTGAGTTTGGCTGCATGCATCCAATCCCACGCTGCACACCGTTGAGTGAGTGTGTGTATTTTTTTTTTATTCGACTCTGGATACATGGATCTGTTTTGGATTCATGCTGATTCCTTATCTTACTTTGCAGTTTTATTCCCCCCGCACGAGCTGATAAACAAAATGGCGGCTGCAAATTTTCTCTCTAGTTGCGGCAGCCAATCAGGTCCTAGCTTTGGCGCATGGATCAGAGGATCTACAGCGGTGGAACAATGAAGGATTCACGTTCCTTGATATCTATATATTTTTTCCTTAAAAAAATGTATATGGATTTACACCAAATTACAAAAAGGCTCTTTCTGGACCACAAGCTAGCTTTTTGCCAAATTTGGTTAAATTCTATCCAGCGGTTGGACCTGTAGTTGTGTTCAAAATTCCGTCAGGAATTTGTTCGGGGAAAAAGTGTTTTGTCGGCCCCTGCTTGATGAATCACCCCCAAACATTTAACACAGCAGCTGAACTGAGCGCCATACTCATTTTGAAAATGTCATGAAGATTCATCAAATGGTGAGTTATTAGCAAAACAAAAAACGCTTGTCCTATGGAAACTAGATCCTAACTACAGCCTCATACTGGTGATAGCCAGTAGGTAATCTATCTATCTGTCTATCTATCTATCTATCTATCTATCTATCTATCTATCTATCTATCTATCTATCTATCTATCTATCTATACATTTATATATCTATATAAATATATATTCACTGAGAAAAACATAGGTTTCAGGCATGTTATAGTTAGAAATTAGCATTTAAGAAACCTAAGAAATTATCTGAAAAAACCATAGGTTTCAGGGGCGTTATACTTAGTTGGACATTTCACTCGTACAAAACCACAGAAATTCCTCTGTTATAGTTGTTGTTGTTGTTAAAACTTTATTTCGGCCACTAGGGCCATAAAAGGTACATAATTAAACAATTCCCACGTATACACCCAATTTGTACATTGTTTCAATTTCATAATATGTACAAGGTTTAAAAAGAAAAAAAAAAGATAATCAATATAGACATTAGAAGTATAAAGTGGCATATGGCGAGCAGGATGTTTCAAGTTAATCTTCACTTACACAGATCTTTAAGACAAACTTCTCCTAATGTGCCACATAGCATTTAAAAACCGTGATACCGCAAATGCAATTACAGGTTGAGTATCATATTTTAAAACTCTAAAAGCCTTGGCACAGCTAGTGAAACCAAGATTTTTGCATAACTGGATTACCCAGCGTTTGCGGGGTAATGCATATGCCGGGCAGAAGAATATAACATGGAGATCGGTTTCACCCGTTTGTTTACAACAAGGGCAGAGAGTTGAATTCTCCGAGGCCCATGAGCTAGTAAATTCTGCCAGAGGTAAGTTTCCCCATCTAAATTGTGCGTTATAGTTAGTTCAGCTAACTATAACTCGTGCGCCAGCAATGCACTGCTGATGACATCACATATTACATCACTCATGACATGGTCAGTGACATCACTCATGACATCACTGATGACATCTCAAATGGCATCACTGATGACATCACTGATGACATCATCCTTGTGATAGAGTGGCAGACCTCCTATCACCCTAATATAACCTTTGGTACACACACTCAAGAATGCAAACTAAGATTTTCAAAACACTGGACATACCAATACCAGTTACAACACACCTATTCAGTAATTCCAAGATCTTTACACACACATCCACTCATTCATCAACAGTCCCTATATAGTCACTCATACATGTACTCACTAATCATATGTACTCATACACCTATACATCCTGTTACACACCACCACTCATCCATAGAGTTACTCACACACATAGTCACACATGCAAACAAAGTATCAAACATCCATTTACTTGCATATACAGTTATACACACACTACCACACTTACTTCAACAGAAACGTACACATACTTACTTTCTTAAACAATCACTTATAGAAACACCTACTTATTTGTACAGGAACTCGTCCAATCTCTCACTCTCACATATACTCACTTATATACTCCAATACTCACATATACTAGTTTAAAACATATGTTGTTACTATAAAGACACTATTGAGACATTCATTCAGGACGTGTTAGGTAGCGAAGGGTGTTGTGCTGGTGGTAGTGTTTTAGGGTTTAGGTTAGTAAAGTGGTGTTTGAGTAGTGTAGGGGTCATGCTGGGGATATATTTAGGGTTTTGGACAGTGCAGTGGTGTTTGTGTAGTGAAGGAGTCGTGCTGGGGT
Organism: Lissotriton helveticus; assembly: GCF_964261635.1. NCBI lineage: Eukaryota > Metazoa > Chordata > Amphibia > Caudata > Salamandridae > Lissotriton > Lissotriton helveticus. The sequence goes on from NC_136069.1 coordinate 444,272,245, forward strand.
AGTGTTTTAGAGTTAAGGGAATTGCAGTGGTGTTTGTGTAGTGTAGATGGTTGTGCTGGGGTAGATTTAGGGTTTAGGGTAGTGCAGTGGTGTTTGGATAGTGTAAGGAGTCATTCTGGTTGCAGTGTTTCAGGATTTAGGGTAGTGCAGTTATGTTTGGGTAGTGTACGGTGTTGTGCTGGGGGTAGTGTTTTAGGGTTTAGGGCAGTGCACCCAACCAGCCACAATATCCGTGGACAAAGGGGATCCTGACTCTTTTGAACGCTCCGCCAATTGAATAATTTGGGTCAAGGGCCCTACCACGTCCAATACCTATCAATTCCTTTCTTGGGATCCCTCATATACTTGGAGAAAAAGGTACATAGTTTCTCATCAATTGCAGGCGTTTGTGCCACCTTCCCCTTCAGTGCGGGCCTGGGGCATTCTCCCCTCATCCTATTCCTGACCTCCCTTTCAAGGGGTTGATGGATTTTCCCTACCACATACTCTGCCACTTTGGCATCAGAGGTCCACTCCGCCGACCTAGGATGGTAAATTTGGGTAGGCTTGAACATGTCCGAGTGGACCCCATCCCCAACCGGAGTCCTTATCCTCATCGGAGGAGAAATCATCCTCCGATACACCCTCTCCCTCTAAGGGAAACCCGCCGTCGAGGTCTACAATAGTGGTGACAGCGTCGCAATTTTCTACGGGCACCTCCTCCTCCCAGGAGGGGGCATGTTTTAGCGTTTGCGCACTCTTGAGGGAGGTCTCCGTAAATGTATCAAATCCTTCCAAATGCCCTGTGTTATGCTTAACGGCCCTTTTATTCCCCATCTGGCAGCTACTGATACCCGCCCCCACCAGCTCTGGGTCACTGAACACTCCAGGGATGCTTTTCACCAGCTTATCAACCTGATCCCTAAGAGGAGCCAGCGCCCTAGAAATAGCCAGAGAGAGGGCTTGGTCCACTGCTGGAGGGAGATGTTGGGGGGCCATTCCTCCTCCACTTCCTGGTAGGAGGAGTAAAAATGGCCTTCCGGAGAAGACATGATAGCAGAGGGTGTAAGCACAAAACAAATGCCCTTAAAATCCTTAAGGCAGCCCCGTCGCCGGTGCTCCAACAGCTGGGCTTTCCCCGAAGCTGTTATAAAAATAGACTGAGGTGCAATACCAATTACCCCCACCAGGTGGTAATTGGTGGCCGTGTGAGGAAATCACCGCGTAGCAGTGTCAAAATTGGGCGAAGGTTGGTCGGGAATAAAGCGGACACTAAAGGAGTGACCGGATTCCCAAACGCGTGTAAAGACCAGCGGGAGCGCTCCACGGAGCTGCCTCGTTCGAACCAGACGCGCCTGACAGGATCTTACTGTACGCAGAGCACACAGCGGGAGAAACTGCGAGGGGGAGAACGCACTCGAGTAAGAGCCTGCTGTGCATGGAATATGAAACAATACCAAGGCAATAATGCTAATAGCGTGCACAAGAAACCGCTATACGAACAGCAACAATGTCAGATTAAGCCAAGAATGTAAGGAATGCACTTAACTGATGAGCAGTGAAGAAAGAGGAAGCGGAAGGGACGTCACAATATTACATACGATGGACTGTGATATGATTGGACTATAGTTGCCTTGGAGACTACCCCCCTAATGGTTCATGGGTTGTGTAGTCTTTTGTTTAATGATTGTTGTGTTACGTTTTCTTTGAACTGCTATTCAAATAAAGTGAAGAAAGATATGCATAATCCTCGCCTCCGTCCTGCCATAGAATTCATTAAACTTTATTTGAACTGATTTGGAAACATAGATCATAAAAGTGTACATAAAAACAGTAAATCCTCTTTCCTAATACAATACAGTGAGAATTAATTAAAACCAGTAGGTAAAAACTGGTGTTACAAAGCCCGGTTCAGAGCAACTTCAGGTTAACCGAATCATGAAGTTCAATGTTTCACAAGATCAATCTCATGTACTTCGCGCAAAATAAGCAATAAGGGGTCCAAGTAAGATGAAACGCTCCAATATCAGACCAGTCTGCACTATATAAAACTGCAGAAAAACTAAAAATAAAAAGTGTTTTGCACACTTCTGTCTTTGGGCTATATGTGGCCTACATCTGGGTGATATTTGTGCTACATTTGGGCTCTTTTTTCTCTGGTGGCCATTTTGGGAGACGTATTTTTTATGAAGTTTCCTAATTTCCTCATTTACTGCAGTCTCCTCAGTAGGAAATGCTTTCAGTTTTTTACTTTGATTCCATCAAGAAGGCATTCAGATTTGTCACACATTTGCCCTAAATTCAGAATGTTAGCACTCTAGTAGTTAATTAGCTCACCATAGTAAAGCTACTGCTCACCAGGGAGTTAACTGGAAGTCTACTGCTGGTATTGAAAGTGATTGTTTCAGTCTGCATGTCAGAATTTTCTAATGAAATAGAAGAGGATTTGAAATCTCACTTAAACATGCCCTAAATTTTCTTTCTGCAGCACTAACCATAATTTATATGGCAAAATGCACCCCCTCATGTTGTTCCTTTTTAAATTAAATGTTTTGAGTGTTACCAGTTTCTTCCAATCAAGATGGCTTCAGGTGTGCCATATTTTTGTCATAGGTAAGACTGTTAGCTCTCTAGTTGTTCTTTAGAACACTCTAGGAAGCTGCAGTAGAACACAAAGGCATCAACTGACATGCTGCTCCTGTTGAAATATAACAGGAAGATATTTGAGATCTCACTTAAAACATGTCCTAATTTTTCTTTCTACAGCACGTACCATAATTTCTATGACAAAATGAACCCCCTCATTTTGTTCCTTTTTAAATTAAATGCTTTAAGAGTTACCAGTTTATTCCAATCAAGATGGCTTCAGGTGTGCCATCATATTGTCATAAGTAAGACTGTTAGCACTCTCGTAGTTCTTTAGAACACTCTGGGAAGCTGCAGTAGAACACAAAGGCATCAACTGACAAGCTGCTCCTGTTGAAATATAACAGGAAAATATTTGAGATCACACATGAAACATGTCCTCATTTTTCTTTCCACAGCACTAACCATAATTTCTATGACAAAATGAACCCCATCATGTTGTTCCTTTTTAAATGAAATGTTTTAAGTGTTACCCGTTTATTCCAATCAAGTTGGCTTCAGGTGTGCCATACTTTTGTCATAAGTAAGGCTGTTAGTGCTCTAGTTGTTCTTTAGAACACTCTGGGAAGCTGCAGTAGAACACAAAGGAATCAACTGATAGTCTCTGCCCTTGTTGGATGTATACGTTTTACTGAGAATGTCAGACTTCATTCTCACATGACTGAGAAAGACAATGTGAATTTACAGAAAATATGCTCTCATTTTAGCTTCTAGAGCACCTTCCAAAACTCTATGGGACAAGCATGTGAAAATAGTTTTCTCTCAAGCATGATTCATGATATCCCAGCAGAAGGTTTTTCACAGGGTAAAGCCACCTTAGAATACACCACAATTCCTGGAAGTCACTACAATGCATTTCAATGGGGTACTGTCATGTATATTGGTCCCAAGATGGCTGCCAGCAATTCCAGGATGAAGTGCTGACAGCCAATCAGATCTCACGATAACATGTGTGGTTAGGCTCCACCCAGATAACGATATTTTAAATTTCTCAGGAACTACTGAATGAATTTACACCATTTAACAACAAGTGCTCTTTCTGAACCAAGGGCTACCTTTTTCCCAAATTTGGTGTAATTCCATTCAGCAATTCGGGCTGTAGCCGTGTGTAAAGTTTCCTATGGAAAATTGCATGGCGGAAACATGTTTTGGGACCCCCCTTTTTTGCCCCGCTTACCAAATCACCTTGAAACTTTCAAGATAGGAGAGGACAGGAGTGGGCCATACGTTTTAAAAATTTCGCGAAGATTTGTCAATCAGCGCCAAAGTTATTGGGAATAGAATGTTGCAATTTTCCGCCGGATATATATATATATATATATATGTTTTCTATGTTTATTGTCATGTGGTATGTAATTACTGGTTAGGAGCACTTTAAATTGAGCACGTCCGCCCCATGACGTTGTCAGGTGATCAAGGTGCTACGGGCACCGAAACGCGTTGTGGTGGAGTGGTGGTGAGCTATTAAAATCACTATACACTATACCTGGGTTTGCCTCGTCTTCTTCTGCTGCTGGACCGCTGCAGGACGTCTTTATGCTGAACCTATTTTCCAGGATTGCTTCCTTGGAATCGGCAAACCCCTCCACGCTTGGGCTAAGAGGATCGAAGCAGTGACTCCAGTCCAGGAGTTTTCCTTGTTCCACTCCGTGAGGAGTAACCTCAGTGCCCCGGGAGAGAAGCAGTTCCGAAATTGAAACGAGGAAGCACGTCAGAAGTGGTTCCGGTTCGCGGCTGGTGTTCGCTGGAGGTCATCTAGCGGGACGCTGATCGCGGACGGGACGGGAGGTGTACTGACAGTACTCGGAGAGACGACGGAACACTTGAGTAAGTCCCGTGTGGAGTGTGTATTGCCCCGCTCTTTGACTATTATTGACCAAACGGGGCATTGAATTTAATAAAGCTCACACCTGCCATCATGTCCGCCGACACGTTACAGGGGCGGTCTGAGGTAGCAAAAACCATGTTTTCTGATTCCCCGGCTGGGGATGAATTATTACCGGCAACTTTAGGAACCCCACAAGAGGCTCACAGTAATGTAAAAGACTTGTTCAAAGCTTTGGAGAAAGCCAGCAAAGCAGAACAATCAAAGTGGTGGGAGCAAAGTTCCCTCACTGGATATCTGGAGGTGGGGAGGGTCCCGCGTGGATTAAAGATAATATTAGCACCATTTTATGACAATCCGGAACCCAAGATGCTAGTAGCTTGGGCTGAATGTAATCTCGAGTCATCCAAGCGACTAATGGCCATCCTTGTTGAATACGCGGAAAGTGATAGAGCGAAGCTGCTTTTAGAAATGGAAAGGCTGAACGATGAAATAGATAAATTGCCTAATACCCCACAGATTACTAAGTACAGAGATGAAATGCTTTTCGATAAAAGAGAGAGGAAGATATAATCAAAAGGCGCAAGGCGTACAAGTTCAAAAGAGATCGTTTGGACTACGAACATGGGAAGATTTTCACGTTCGCCAAAAAGTACGACCACCTCAAGAAACCGCACATCAGTAGCGTGGCAAGTACCTCGCAGATAACCTCAACACCAAGGGTGGGCAATACAGAAATCCCTTCAGCCTCGGACGCGAGTTCAAATGTTGAAAGCGAATCTGACAATGAGCAGACCAGGGCTCTAAGAGTGGGGTTTCGCAAGTTCACCCCTGCACAAGAATTGGAGGTGGTGCAGAGGGATCGAAAGCAAACTCTCCGTTCAGGTGCACAGGGTGCTACAAGAGACAAGGAATTAACGCCAAACGCGCAGCCAGGAGGAAATGCAATAAACAACGCAGGCGCGACAAACAAAATAAAAAAGAAACACAATCAATGGAATCGCCGGTAGTTGCTACAGGCAATATTAACATTGAACCTCCCACAGTAATCAACCTCACCGATCAGTCTTTGACAACTAAAGAAACATCAATATTGGCGCTCTGTCTATCATATAGCGCAAAAACCAATTTTGACTATGCAGATACCAAAATAGAGCTTTTTAAATATGTTCGGAAAACTAAAGTTGTGCAAATACCACAAATTACATAGAAATGTCCAACTTCCCAGGTTGGCTGTACCAAATTCACAGTACTCTCCTTCACCGGCTTCAGATGAGAGCCTCCTAACTGCGTTAGTTGAGATGCAAACTGAGTCAACAATACCACAACTTGGCCCGGGCTCGGGTCAATTGCAAAACTTGATTGCTACAAAATTCCAACCAAAATCAAAGTTCTGTCCATTAATGATAAAGGACGACATTGACCAATTTCATGACAAGGTGTCTCAAGAATTAAGGGAACTGTATTTGAAACATAACAACTTTTCCAAAAAGCACAATTACCGAGACTTTGAATATCACCAATTGATAAGGAAATTGAAAAACAACATTGATGTAATAATAAGACAATCCGATAAAGGAGGAAATGTTGTACTGTGGCCTCGCCAAATGTATCTAAACGAAGCAATGGGGCAATTGAACGATCGCACATGATTTCGAAGAGCAGATGTTAATGAGGTCAATCAGGCTAAGAACAATGTATATTCTAAACTTATGGCATGGAGGAGTGCCGGAGTAATAACTATCGACTAATTTAAGTTCATGAAAAACGAAAATCCTATTACTCCGGTAATATACTTTATACCGAAAATACATAAGAACAGTCTGGTGCCTCCCGGGCGTCCCATTATATCTGCATGCAACAGTATATTGGAGAACACTAGTAAATATGTGGATTTTTTTCTCTAGGACTTGGTTAAATCTTTGCCCTCCTATGTGTTAGATACAGGTGATTTCCTTAAAAAAGTGTATGATGTGAGGTGGAAGTCCAGTTACTTATTAATATATCTTGATGTGACTGCATTATACACAAGTATACATCATAGGGATGGCCTGAGAGCAGTGCAGCACTTCTTAAGCCTTAGACCAGAGGGGTTAAGAGAGCATACCCGGATGATCATGGATATGATCAGTCTATGTTTGGAGAACAATTTCTTTATGTTTGGAAAACAGTACTTTCAGCAAACTAGAGGAGTCGCAATGGGGGCCTGCTTCTCCCCCAGTTATGCCTGTTTGCATATGGGCTACTGGGAGGAGCAGGTCCTTGCGGTCAAATTTGCAGATACCATGTCTACTAAAATGGTCAAGTGGTTAAGGTACATAGATAGCCTTTTTGTAATTTGGGATGGCTCTGCACAAGAGGCGACAGACTTTATCGAGAAACTGAATGACAACGGGTTGAATTTGCAGTTTACTAGCCAGATAAGTGACACATCCATATGCTTTTTGGATGTAGAGGTTTTTGTAAGAGAAGGTAGACTGGAAACCAAGCTGTACAGAAAATCAACAGCTGGTAACAGTGTCCTTCACTCAGGTAGCCATCACCCTCCTCATCTTATAAGGAGCATACCGCATACCTTACAGTGAAATGCTCCGTATAGGACGAATCTGCAGCACGGAAGCAGACTGAAAAGCAGCTCAAGAACAATGTAGCAACAGATTCAGACAGAGGTGTTACAACAGTGAGGTCATAAAGAGAGCCATGAACCGAGCTAATGCGCATGATGGGGCATCCCTTCTTTCGATAACACCACTTGACTCAGTTATCTCACAGTCAGCAATAGGGAATGCTAAGAAGGCAGATACCCGCAAAACTGGAAGTGAAACTAGATTGATTTTCACTTTTAGCAACCAGCATCGTACCATAAGGAACATTGCTAAGCGCAACTGGTCATTGATTACGAGTGATCCAGTATTGGGCAAAGAGATTGTTGGGGCACCCAAGATAGCCTACAAACGCGCAAGAACATTAGGCAATTGTCTGGTATCAAGCAGCCCAGAGATGAGGACTAAGGGCGTGTGGTTAGATACAAGTAAGGGATTCCTGCGTTGCTCATCTTGCAAAGCTTGCAAGAATGGAGTAAGCAGAACATAGTATTCTACGCCATTTAACAGTATACTTACCACCATTAAGTACAAACTGACGTGCCGCACCGAGTATGCGGTGTATGTGCTGGAGTGTCCCTGTGGCTTTCGCTATGTAGGTAGCACAAGGCCACAGGTTTACAAACGTATACTCCAGCACCTTAGGGCCATTACCAACGGCGACTCTGCGTACCCGGTGGCCAGACACTTTGGTGAGGCACATGACAAAAAAGCGTCAGATCTGCGGTACTTTGTTATTGACACGGTCCCACCACAGAGAAGAGGAGGAGACCGGGATTTGTTATTGCGTAGATTAGAAACACGCCACATTATTTTACTCAATACCAAGAATCCAAATGGGCTGAACACGGGGGAAGACTGCCACACTTACTTATGAAACACAATATGTAAATAATGTGGTTTTATGTATATATCAACATGATAGCTGCCTCATTCACAATTTTTAACCATGTCACATTCACATTTTTGAAGTCACACAGGGTTGCACGTAACTGTTTTTAGCCATAATTTATTTGCCAAATTTGCACACATGGCTGTCAGAGGTATATTGCAATGTTTTTAGTCCATTGGGCATAATTATAGTACCTCAAGGTCATTTATGAACTGCGTCAAGAGAAAGCAATACTAGATGGTTCATACCATCTAGAGTACAGCATTGGATAAGCTATGAACAATTTTTACCATTTTTTAATGCGATTACATATTTATATTTTTACAACACTTATGTATATATATAAAAAAAGTTTTAACAAATATTTATTTAAAATATTTGTACAATATGTATATAGCAATATTTGCACAGTGCTTTTCTCGTTGGCTGCTGCTTTAGGTGTATATAGATGAATTTTAGTTTAATAGATGTATGTATATTTATATTTATATTCATGTATTTATTTTACATTTAATTTATTATAACCAGATTTGTTAAACATCTTACCGCAGTTCTTGTGACCTCTTCGACCATTAAGGGTCAACAAAAGACAGCAATATGTAACTGCATTTAAGCAGTTAGTTAACAATAACAGTATGTTTTCTATGTTTATTGTCATGTGGCATGTAATTACTGGTTAGGAGCACTTTAAATTGAGCACGTTGTCATGTGATTAAGGTGCTACGGGCACCGAAACGCGTCGTGGTGGAGTGATGGTGAGCTAATAAAATCACCATACACTATACCTGGGTTTGCCTCGTCTTCTTCCGCTGCTGGACCGCTGCAGGACGTCTTTATATTGAATATATATATTTATATATATATATATATATATATCCACAGAATCCCTCCTTCACAATGAAAAAAGGTGCACCGACTCTGGCTGTGTTGCATTCTAATTCGTTTTATTCATAGAAAATTAACAGAGGCAGGAGGCTCACAGTCCCAATGTTTCTGCTCCGTAGAGCCTTGATCACGGGAGGAAGTCTCTTTGCATTTTGAATTGCCCACGTGCTTCTTTAAAAGCGCAGGCTGTATTCTTTTGCAAAGTGCGCAGGGGAAACAGTAATCCATTTACAAGGAACGTGAACAGCGCAATTTAAGTTCATGACATTAAGTATTCCTGCGCTGGAAACTTTCTTCTTTATTTCATATTTTCCCTTGCACAAAAAAATGTAAGTAAGCTTCATCTGCACAGTCTGTTTGTATATTTTCCACTTACTTTTTGAAAGCCACAGCAGCCCGCAATATCGGAATTACTTCCTTTTGCTTCCCTAACTCGCCACACTCAGAGAATCCTTTCTTTTCTCCGGGGGCAAGCAGGTCAGGCTCCAAACATTGTCAAGGTCGTGGGCTCCCTGCAAGGCAAATGACGGTTATATATATATATATATATATATATCATGTACCATATGGCTCCCTTCCTCTCCCGTAAGGCGCTGCTGCTATTGGCCGCGTTGCTCCTGCAGTTGAGCCCAACTGCTGTAAATCTCAACATGGATTCCCCACTTCGGGGGAAAGATAGAGTCGCAAATAAACAGAATCGTGAATCCACTGTGATTAAGTTTCTTGTTTTAATTCATTAATCCATCGGGTCAAAACAAATTAACCAACGCGTTCCGACAGCGTCCGCTGTCTTGATCACGGTCAGTTTGTGTGGGTGTGCTCACATGTTTTAAGGATTCAACAAACATTTCAGAAACCATAATCACTCCCCCAAATGGGCGTGTTCAAAACAACACAAAGGTCACAAATGCGATGTCAGACAGATAAGGATTCTGGGTGATGTAGTTTGATTTTAACATACCCGGAAGTTTGCAATTAAACACTCATGGAAATTCAAGTCCCATTAAAACCTTATCGGATTTCATAGTTCATGTTGTTTTCTAGGGTTCTGAACCGAGTCTGATTGTATGATTTGAGCATGCGCAGCGTGCCGCCCTCCAGTGGGCCAGAATTTACCAAATCATAATTAGAATCAGAACGTAGTGTGGTGGGTGTGAGCATAAGTTATCCAAAGTGAGGGAGTGTGAAGTGGGATGGAGAATAAATTATAAGTGATATATTTTACATGTTAAATGGGATGAGATGCAGGGAACACAATATTTACAATTTTTCTACAGTCCTCAGAGATGTATGTATAGTTCTTCTGATTGATTCAGGCGAAGCGGAGTCATTGTTCTGAAAGCCAGTATGTGCCTAGACTCTTTACGTCGTAAAAGTTTTTCATTGTGACCACCTCTGTCTGATAAGGTCATTGTTTCTAGTCCCCAGAAACGCAGCTGTTTCCAGTCTCCATCATGGTTGGCCTCCATGTGTTTTGCCACGGCATTGCTCCTGTCCTTATGTACTGTTGCGCGTACATGTTCCAGAATGCGTTTTTTTAATTCGCAGATGGTGCTGCCGATGTATCTCAATTTGCATGTGCATTCGATCATGTATATAGTGTATTTGCTGTTGCAGGTTAGGCATTCTTGGATTTTCCAGATCTTTTTATTGGGCATAGTTATTTCCGTCGTTGGTTTTGCAATGTCACATACCTTGCAATTATAGCACTTTATGAAGCCTTTAGTTTGTAACCATTGTTTTTTTGTGGTGGTTTTTTGGAAATGACTGTGGACCAATTGATCTTGCAAGTTTTTGGCCCTTCTGTACGTGATAACAGGGTGTTTGCCCATTTTGTGGCCCATGGCTGGATCCAACTGTAGGATTTTCCAATTTATTCTCAGAATTTGATTTATCTGTTTGGATTCTTGGCAGTAGTTTAAGATTAATCTGATTGGTTCTTCTTTCATGGACGTTTTTTCCTGTTTATTTTTCAAGCAGTCTGATCTTGTTGCCTGATTTGCCTTCTCCCAACATTTTTGTATAATGTGTTTGTTGTATTTCCTCCTTTGGAAACGTTTAACGGAGTTCTTGCTTTGTTTGTGCCACTCCGTCTCTTCGCTGCAGATTCTCCTTAAGCGAAGGAATTCCCCGTAGGGGATGCTTGAAATCAGTGACTGTTGATGGAAGCTGGTTGCTTCGAGGGTCGCGTTAGTTGCCGTGCTTTTCCGGTGGAGTGTAGTTTCTATGTGATTATTGTTTACATATACCTCCGTGTCCAAGAAAATAGCTCTGGTTTGGCTTATGGTGTAGGTGAATTTTATGCATGATGTGCTGTTGTTTAGTATTGAGAAGTATTCCAAGAATTTTTCTTCTCCACCATTCCACACTATCAAGAGGTCATCAATGAACCTTTTCCAAGTTATAATGTGTTGAGTGAAGGTTTGGTATTTTTCATCCCATGCTATTGTTTCCTCCCACCATCCCATGGCTGTACAGGCATATATATATTTATTCACTGGAAAAAACCATAGATTTAATGAGGGGTATAGTTAGCTGGATATTTCACTCGTACAAAACCATAGGAATTCCTCCGTTATAGTTAGTTGTGCGACTATAACTTGCGCGCCCGCAATGCACTGATGATGATGTCACTGATGACATCATCCGGTGAATGTGTGTTTAAAAAAAATGTAAATATCTTTTTATATATATATATATATATATACCAATTTGTATTGAAGATTGAGTGGATATATAACTGTCTAATTAAATGTGTCTCAATAAATATATGGGTTAGTAACCACACTATGTGAATGTGTGTATCATTGTCTCTGTTGTTGTATAACCTGCTGCATCAATTGGTCACTAACTAAGTGAGTGTCTATATTAGTTATTGATTAGTTGGCTGAGTATTTGTAAGGGAGACTGAGTGTATCTGTGGTTGGGTGGGGGAGTTGTAACTCTATGCATAGATGTGTGAGTGGTTGATTTTCTAGGCATGTGGGTTTAGGAGTGTTTATGGAAACAGTTGTTTGGGTGTCTGAGTGTGTTTATTTGTGTGTTGGTAAGTGAATATATGTGTCATTGGTACCCCTCCAATAAAGTAGAAAAATAAAAGGCATTGTATGTGAGAGTTGGTGTATATAAATTAACCCTGGGCGTAGTGGGCGAAGTGGGGCTCCGCGGAGCTACGCGGAGTGGGCGAGAAGCTACGCCCACTCCCGCACTCCGCGTAGCCCCACTACGCACCTCCCTCCCGCTCTCCCCTACATACGTTATTTAAGCAACTAACCTTAATAAAACAATTTTAAAGCACTTACCGTGTCCGGGGCTCCCTCTTGAAAATAGCGTCGTCCTGGATACCAATGCGCATGCGCGGGCGGCCGCGCATGCGCATTGGTATCCAGGAAGGGACGCTATTCCAAGAAGGGAGCCCCAGGCGAACACCGGACACGGTAAGTGCTTTAAATTTGTTTTATTAAGGTTAGTTGCTTAAATAATGTATGTAGGGGAGGGCGGGAGGGAGGCGGGTGGCGGCCGACTCGGCAACGCACACGGAGTGGGCGTAGTGTTGCGGGCTACGCTGTCTACGCAAAATGCGTAGAAGGCAACACTACGCCTACTCCGTGGGCGTAGCCGATTCGGACGCCCAGGGTTAATATAAATAAGTATACATAAGAGTCAGTGATTGTGAGAGTAACTGTATGAATGAGTGTATAATTGTAATAGTGATTTTTTAACATAGTAACTATGATTTACTATGTGTATGTATAAATCAGGTGTTGTGTGTACAATTGTCTAGGTGAGTAAATGTAAGTGTGATTGATTCTTTTCATGAGGGAGTAGCATCACTGCATAACCGACTAGGATGACTGCTGATGTGTCAATGTCTATATAGTTGTATGAGTACATTTGATAGTGTTACCATTGATCAGTGACTGCATGCATAAGTAATTCTGTGGGTGAATGGACAGTTGTGTGTGTAGACTTAAGAATCAGTGAGTGCGTATGTAGTAACTGGTATGTGTGTGTCAATGCTTTAAAATTTGGTACTCTGTATTTTACAGTGAGTGATCAAAAGTTATACTAGTGTGTGATGAAGTGTATCAGATCGTCACGTGTATGATGTCATCAGTGATGTCATCAGTGATGTCACTGACCATGTCATGAATGATGTAATATGTGATATCATCATCAGGGCATTGCGGGCGCGCGAGTTATAGTTAGCATAACTTAGTATAATGGAGGAATTTCTATGGTTTTGTACGAGTGAAATGTCCAGCTAACTATAACACTCATGAAACCTATGGTTTTTTCAGTGAATTTCAAATGTTTTTTAAATGCTAATTCCTAACTATAAGGTCTCTGAAACCTATGGTTTTTTCAGTGAATTTCAAAGTTTTTTTAAATGCTAATTTCTAACTATAACGTCTCTGAAACCTATGTTTTTTTCAGTGAATTTGAAAGGTTTTTTAAATGCTAATTTTTAAGTGCAATAGTAGTTATACCAATTTTTTGTACTGAATTTCTACAGTTTTTTAACTGTTTATCTAGAAATATTTTATTTATTAAACATTATATATTTTTCTGAAAATTGCAAAAATAATTAAAATAAATTTAAAACTGAAATCTAAAAAAAGAAAATTTGTATTTTAATATATTTGTATAATTTTCTTTTCTTTTTCTTTTTTCCAAAGCATACCTACCTCAGTGGGTCCGCGTATTCTAGCTGTCAGTTTGAGCGACGAGTGCGTGGTTTTTTTCAGTTACGTCATATACGTACAATTTTACATGGCGTGCGCGACCGGTATACGACCGGTCAGCGACTCCTGCTCCCGCACATTGGCCACACATGCGTATTACGGTACACAATGCTTGCGCGGTGGCGGGCCCCACGTGACGTCATATACGTGCTGGGGTGCGCTGGTGCGCGGATCACATGTGACCTAAAAAATAAAGATTTGATTGATAACATTTCCCACTGTAACTATTGAAGGACACCACCCATTTTAATTATTCTGTTTAGAGCAGTTGATGAGAGACATCTCTTCTTCTTCCAGAGCTGGTTTTAGAATTTTTTTGGTGTTTTTAAAAAATTGCATTGGAGAAATGGCTTCTGGTTTGCAAGCTCCTCATCATTCTTCAGATGAAGATATCTCGGAGGAAGATCCACCCAAAAAGAGGCCTGAATCAGTGGTATGGAAATTATTCACCTTTCCTGCCAGAGAAAAAAAGGTCAACACAAGAAAAGTCACATGCTTGCTGAGTGACAGGGTCCTGTCGCGAGGCAGCAACAAGAAATATTCCTGTGGAACATCGAGTATGTATAAACATCTGTGGACCATTCATCTGAAGAATCTGGCACGAGAAGAAATGAGGCGTGCAGCAAAAAATCCACCACCAGGCATTGTTAGCACCTCCGGAGCATCCACTTCAGCATCACCAGTAGACATTCCCCCAGAATTTGCTTTTCTGCAGCAGCACTGCACTAAGTGCAAAACCATCATCTGTTATGGTGAACAGTCAGTGGACACTGTTTGTGCAGCTCAACGGAACCACAAATGCAAATTTTTTTTCTGCTTGTTTTTGGAATGATGTTTAATTCCAAAAGCTAACTGTTTACTTAGTTCCTTTTTTGTTCAATTTTTACAAAACACCAAAAAAATTACAAAATTGTTTAAAACAATAGAAAACAAAAAACAGAAAAAAAGTTCAGAACTACCTTATCTGGTTTGAAAAAAATAACTATAATTGCATGGTAATGTCTGGAAGTTTGGTTGAATGTATGTGTAGAGCATGATTGACTGAAAGAATGCATTAGTACTGTATGGTGAATTTATAGGGGCAGATCTATGAGGAAGTGCTGCAGTGTGACACTGCAAGCCCTTTAGCTGCACCACGCTACGGCACTTCTGAAGCACATAGATGTGACATATTTACTTGAATATGTCACAATTCTGTGCTCCCTCTGCACTAGCACACAAACTGCAGCCATGAGGTGATGCAGGCACCCTTGTACCATGGTGCAAGGATATCTGTGTCGTGAGGAGATTGTTTTTGTGCAGGAAGGGACTACTTCCTGCACAAAAACAATCACTAAAGGCAGTTTCCTCCTTCAATGTGTGCTGTGGAATGCAGCATGCATTGAAAGAGGAAAAAACGAGGAGAAATGAAAACATTTCTCCTTGTTGTGCCTCGCTACACCACCTCTAGGGTGGTGCGCCATTCACACATATCTACAGATTTACACTTTCTCGTAACTCTTGAGATGTGTTATTCCATGGGTGTTGTGTGGGAACAGACGCAGCAACACCCATGGAACGCCCCTTCAACGCAAAGTGCTGCATTTGAATGGGTCGTATTTTCAAGGAGAGGAAAAGCCACGCAGGGTGGCTTTTCCTCTCCTTGTAAATATGGAGGAGTCCTCAGCGCCATCACTACGTTACAAAAAGTGACATACTGGTGGCGCAGGGGGATTGTAAATCTGCTCCATAAGTGCTTAGGCATTGGCAGAGTGATACAATAAGAACATAGTGCTGGATGGCTGACTGAGGAACTGCATGAGACGGACAGGAGGTATCCTAGGCTGCATGAGTACTACAACAGTATTTAGTGGAGTGTACCAATATTATGTATCTGCTTAGAGATTTGTAGGGATTGTGCACAGAAAACTATACGTGTCTTTGTGTTGGTGCCTAGGCCATTCTATAAGAACATCACTACTAACTAGAATGATGACAGTGCTGCAAACAGAGTGCTCAGGTCATTTATAAGTGCTTGGGTATTGTCTCAATGCCTGAGTCCTTCTGCAAGTGCATAGACAGTGACTGGGTTCATAGAGTGCTAGAAGTTGACAGCAGGATACGTTTATAAGCACTTATGTTTCAGCATAGTGATTAGATATGGACATGCTTCTGTCAGGATGATTGTAGGAGTGGACACAGACTCACAGTGTGATTCCAGACAAGCATGACTATTACCTGGACATTTGCAGGACTGACTCAGTAGTCTGCAAGGGGTTAAGGGACTGCATACATTGTGTACATTTGACTTACCACTACTTGTCTCAATGCCTGATTCATTCTGCAAGTGCATAGACAGTGAAAAGGTTCCTAGAGTGCTAGTAGTTGACAGCAGGATAAGTTTAAAAGGTCTTATGTTTCAGGAGAGTGATTAGATAAGGACATACTTCTGTCAGGATGATTGTAGGAGTGAACACAGACTCACAGTGTGATTCCAGACAAGCATCACTATTACCTGGACTTTTGCAGGACTGACTCAGTAGTCTGCAAGGGGTTAAGGGACCGCATATATTGTGTACATTTGACTGTACCACTGCTTGTCTCAATGCCTGAGTCATTCTGCAAGTGCATAGACAGTGACTGGGTTCCTAGAGTGCTAGTACTTGACAGCAGGATACGTTTATAAGCACTTATGCTTCAGCAAAGGGATTAGATAAGGACATGCTTCTGTCAGTATGATTGTACGAGTGGACAGAGCTGCTTTAGAGCCATAGAACAGGTCAGCAGAGCTGCTTTAGAGCCAGGGAACATCGTCAGCAGAGCTGTTGTAGAGCCAGAGAACCAGTTCAGCAGAGCTGCTTTGGAGCCATAGAACCAGGTCCGCAGAGCTGCTGTAAAGCCAGAGAAACCAAGTCAGCAGAGCTGCTCTTGAGGTAGAGAGCCAGGTCAGCAGAACTAGATAAGGACATGCTTCTGTCAGTATGATTGTAGGAGTGGACAGAGCTGCTCTAGAGCCAGAGAACCAGGTCAGCAGGGCTGCTTTAGAGCCATAGAACCAGGTCAGCAGAGCTGCTCTAGAGCCTAAGACCCAGGTGAGCAGAGCTAATCTAGAGCCATAGAACCAGGTCAGCAGAGCTGTTGTAGAGCCAGAGCAACCAGGTCAGTAAATCTGCTTTAGAGCGAGAGAACCAGGTCAGCAGGGCTTCTTTAGAGGAAGAGAACCAGGTCAGCAGAGCTGCTTTAGAGCCAAGGGACCAGGTCAGCAGAGCTGCTCTAGAGCCAGAGAACCAGGTCAGCAGAACTGCTTTAGAGCCGTAGATTCGGGTCAGCAGAGCTGCTTTAGAGCCAGAGAACAAGGTCAGCAGAGCTGTTGTAGAGCCAGGGAACCAGGTCAGCGGAGCTGCTCTAGAGCCTAAGAACTAAGTCAACAGAGCTGCTCTAGAGCCAGACAGTCAGGTCAGCAGAGCTGCTGTAGATCCAGGGAAACCAGGTCAGCAGAAGTGCTTTAGATGGAGAGAACCAGGTCAGCAGAGCTGCTTTGGAGCCTGAGAACCAGGCCAGCAGAGCTGCTTTAGAGCCAGAGAACCAGGTTAGCAGAGCTGCTCTAGAGCCTAAGAACTAAGTCAACAGAGCTGCTCTAGAGCCAGAGAGCCAGGTCAGCAGAGCTGCTGTAGATCCAGGGAAACCAGGTCAGCAGAAGTGCTTTAGAGGGAGAGAACCAGGTCAGCAGAGCTGCTTTGGAGCCAGAGAACCAGGCCAGCAGAGCTGCTTTAGAGTCAGAGAAACAGGTCAGCAGAGCTGCTCCAGAGCCAGAGAACCAAGTCAGCAGAGCTGCTTTAGAGCCATAGAACCAGGTCAACAGAGCTGCTTTATAGCCAGTGAACCAGGTCAGCAGAGCTACTCTAGAGCTTAAGAACCAGGTCAGCAGAGCTGCTATAGTGCCAGAGAACCAGGTCAGCAGAGCTGCTTCAGAAGAGCTGCTGTAGAGCCAGAGAAACCAGGACAGCAGAGCTGCTCTAGAGGGAGAGAACCAGGTCAGCAGAGCTGCTCTAGAGCCAGAGAACCATGTCAGCAGAACTGCTTTAGGGCCATAGAACCGGGTCAGCAGAGCTACTTTAGACCGAGAAAACCAGGTCAGCAGAGCTATTGTAGAGCCAGAGAACCAGATCAACAGAGCTGCTCTATAGCCTAAGAACTAGGCCAGCAGAGCTGCTCTAGAGCCAGAGAACCAGGCCAGCAGACCTGCTATAGAGCCAGAGAACCAGGTCAGCAGAGCTGCTTTAGTGCCAGAGAACCAGGTCAGAAGAACTGCTCTAGCTGACACTGACTGACTGACACTGACTGACTGACACTGACACTGATTGACTTACACAGACTGACTGACACTGACTGACACTGATTGACTGACACTGACTGACTGACACTGATTGACTGACACTGACTGACTGACACTGACTGACACTGATTGACTGACACCGATTGACTGACACTGACTGACACTGATTGACTGACACCGACTGACTGACACTGACTGACTGACACTGACACTGACTGACACTGACTGACACTGACTGACTGACACTGACTGACTGACACTGACTGACTACTCTCTACCACTCTACTACTTACTCTGTACTACTCTCTCACTTCTTCTCACTCTCTACTACTCACTTTTTACTACTCTCTACTACTCACCCTCTACTACTCACTCTCTACTTCTCTACTACTCTCTGCTACTCACTATCTACTACTACTCTCTACTACTATCTCTCTACTACACTCTCTACTACTCACTCTCTACTACTCACTCTCTACTACTCTCTACTACTCATTCTACTACTCTGTACTACTCTCTACCACTCACTCTCTACTACTCACTCTCTACTCTCTCTCTACTACTCAGTCTCTACTTCTCACTATCCTCCTCTCTACCACTCACTCTCTACTACTCTCTACACTACTCCCTCTCTACTATTCACTCTCTACTACTCCCTACTACTCACTCTCCACTACTCACTCGCTACTACTCGCTCTCTACTACTCTCTACTACTCACTCTC
This sequence comes from Lissotriton helveticus, assembly GCF_964261635.1. Taxonomy (NCBI): domain Eukaryota; kingdom Metazoa; phylum Chordata; class Amphibia; order Caudata; family Salamandridae; genus Lissotriton; species Lissotriton helveticus. The sequence continues at coordinate 444,290,858 of NC_136069.1, forward strand.
TGCTACTCACTGTCTACTACTCTACTGCTCTCTACTACTCTCTGTACTACTCACTCTCTACTACTCAACTACTCTCTACTACTCTCTCAACTACTCACTCTCTACTACTCACTCTACTACTCTCTACTACTCTCTACCACTCTACTACCCACTCTCTACTACTCTCTACTACTCTCTCTCTACTACTCACTATACTACTCTCTACTACACACTCACTACTTCTCTCTCTCTACTACTCTCTCTCTACTACTCATTCTCTATTACTCACTCTCTACTACTCGCCCTCTACTACTCTCTATTACTCACTCTCCACTACTCACTCTCTACTACTTGCTCTCTACTACTCTCTACTACTCACTCTCTACTGCTCTACTACTCTCTACTACTCTCTCTACTACTCACGCTCTACTACTTTCTCCACTACTCACTCTCTACTACTCACTCTCTACTACACACTCTCTACTACTTGCTCTCTACTACTTGCTCTCTACTACTCACTACTACTCACTCTACTACTCACTCTCTACTACTCTCTATTACTCACTCTACTACTCACTCTCTACTACTCTCTACTACTCACTCTACTACTCAATCTCTACTACTCTCTACTATTCACTCTCTACTACTCCACTACTCTCTACTACTCACTCTCTACTACTCTACTCTGCTCTACTACTCTCTACTATGCCCTCACTACTACTCACTTTCTACTTCTCTATCGCTATTACTCACTCTCTACTACTCTTTCTCTACTACTCTCTATTACTCACTCTCTACTACTCTACTACTCACTCTACTACTCACTCTCTACTACTCACTCTTTAATAATCTCTACTACTCACTCTCTACTACTCTCTCTCTACTATTCTCTACTACTCACTCTAGTACTCACTCTCTACTACTCTCTTTCTGCTACTCACTCTCTACTACTCACTCTCTGCTCACTTTCCACTACTTTCTACTACTCACTCTCTACTACTCTCTACTACTCACTCTACTACTCACTCTCTACTACTGTCTACTACTCACTCTCTTCTACCCACTCTCTACTACTCTCTACTACTCACTCTCTACTACTCTCTACTACTCACTCTACTGCTCTCTACTACTCACTCTCTGCTACTCTCTACTACTCCCTGCTACTCACTCTCTACTCTCTATTACTCACTCTCTACTCTCTACCTCTCTCTACCTCTCTCTCTCTACTGCTCTCTACCTCTCTACCTCTCTACCTTCACCTCTCTACCTCTACACCTCTACCTCTACACCTCTAGCCTCTCTACTTATCTACCTTTAGCTCTATACCTCTCTACCTCTACCTCTACACCTCTAGCCTCTCTACCTCTCTCTACACGCACACATATGCACATATATATGCATTTATATATATGTATGTGTGTATATATATATACATACATATTTAAACATATATATAATCTGCATATCTATATAAACACAAATATAAATGCATGCATGCATATGCATGTTATGTACATGAAAGTTTGAAAAACACTAATAAAAGCAAAGCTAAAAAGCCCCCTAATTACAAACAGAATTGCTTTAACTAAAACAAGGGCAATACCTATTGCATTTTCAATGCTTGTTTACTGTGGTTCCATCAAGAGGGCATTCAGATGTGTCACACATTTGCCATAAATTCTGAATGTTAGCACTCTAGTTGCTCATTAGATCACTGTAGTAAAACTACTGCTCACCAGGGAAGTCTGCTGCTGGTATTCAAAGTGTATGTTTTAGTCTGCATGTTAGAATTTTTCTATGAAATAGAAGAGGATTTGAGAAGTCAGAATTTGGCCTCATTTTTCTTATTGCAGCACTAATCATAATTTCTATGGCAAAATGAAGACCCTCATTTTGTTCCTTTGCAAATTAACTGTTTAAGTGTTACTACTTTATTTCAATCAAGATGGCTTCAGGTGTTCCATACTTTTGTCATAAGTAAGACTGTTAGCGCTCTAGTTGGTCTTTAGAACACTCTGGAACATTCTGTCATTGGGCTATAGTTGGGTTACATCTGGGTGATATTTGTGCTACATTTGGGCTCTTTTTTCTCTGGCGGCCATCTTGGGAGACCTATTTGTTATGAAGTTTCCTAATTTCCTCACCTACTACAGTCTCCTCAGTAGGAAATACTTTCAGTGTTTTACTTTGGCTCCATCAAGAAGGCATTCAGATGTGTCGCACCTTTGCCATAAATTCTGAATATTAGCATACTAGTTGCTCATTCGATCACTGTAGTAAAGCTACTGCTCACCAGGGAAGTATGCTGCAGGTATTGAAAGTACATGTTTCAGTCTGCATGTCAGAATTTTTTTTAATGAAATAGAAGAGGATTTGAGAAGTCACTCAAAATGTGCCCTAATTTTTCTTTCTGCACCACTAATCATACTTTCTATGGCAAAACGAACCCCCCCATTTTGTTCCTTTTTAAATTAAATGTTTTAAGTGTTACCAGTTTATTCCAATCAAGATGGCTTCAGGTGTACAATACTTTTGTCATAAGTAAGGCTGTGAGCGCTCTAGTTATTCTGCAGAACACTCTGGGAAGCCGCAGTAGAACACAAAGGAATCACTGACAGTCTCTGCCCTTGTTGGATGTACATGTTTTACTGAGAAAGAGCTTAATTCATGGCTATCTAAATTTCAATGTTGTTCATTAAGTTTCAATGTAGCTCAAAGGTAATAAATAAAATATCAGCCGGCAGCTCATAACTAGATGTCATGCAAAAGCACAAACTTAAATGTTGTCAAAAGTGCTGAGTTCAGTGTTTGGGTAACTGTCTACTAAGTGCTTGGGTTGTGAGGTATCGTGATAACGCTGTGTATAACATTAGAGAGCAGAAGTGTGAACCTGGTCGCAAAGCAATGCACCTGGATTCTTAGAAGATACACATTTCTGCTTGTTGTACACTCTGTAGGCCTGATTCACAAACTACATTTTGAAGAACATGTTTGTATTATTACAAACTGTACTACAAAAAGCTACTCACAAACTGCGTGTGGCCTCTCCTACACGTATGTGTATGTTTAGTTGTAAATGTTGAAGAGACTGGAGAGTGTGGGTGGAAAAAGGGGAATAATTGCTGCTAAAGGGGAGGGGAACAAGTAGGAGTAAATCAAGCACTGCACATGGCACAAACACTGGTACTCCAACACCCTTTGATGGAAAATAAAATAGACAGAGACTTAAAGTAAAAACACATAGCATATAATGCTATTTTTAATCTATTTAAAAAAAATAATTTAAAATATACTGACTTAAATCAATGCATTTATTATGTTTATTTATTACTACATGTCTTATATTATTCAATAAACTAAATAGAACACAAAATATAATTAAAATATACAGAATTATTTGAATTAAATGTGTTCATTAAAATGTTTATATCAGCGCAAAAAATATTAATACTTATTTGAATTATATTTTAGTATATATTTTTAATATAACTTCATGAAAAAATAGGACTAAGTGCTAGAGATATATTTAACGAAGTCTGTCACAGATAAAGCAATGCTTTAGGGCAGCGGTTCTTAAACTTTTGACTTCTATGGACCCACAGTGGATCACTAAATGAAGGCGGGACCCGGCCTAAGAATTTCCACTGTTTATTCTGAAAAATAATATGCAAACATACAGATACAAGTATACATCAAACAACTACATGAATAATTGAATATTATATTTAGTTCACAAACAAAAAAATACACAAAAACCAAAATGATAATTTTTATGGCAAAGTAGGTGCTTTTCAAAAGTCGGTTTTATTTCTATAGAATTAAGTTATATTCTAGATTCAAATATAGCACTTTAACTTTTCTGCTCCTAGTGCATGCTCTTTTTTTGACTGCGCATACGATTTCTTCAAATAAGGCCACCAATTTCCCTTACAAGATTCAGGTTGGTATACTTGTAATGTTTACACGAATCAAGCAAAGAGTTTCAGCTTCATTTTTAACCTCTTCCGTGCAGCCCCGATCCCCCCCCCCCCGGTGCTGAGCCCTAATTAAAACGGGCGTGGTCATGACGGAACGGTTCCGTCATAAGCACAGCTCGACCGATGCTCATGACGGTACCGTTCCGTCATGAGCATCGAAGGGGTTAACCTTTAATTTCTAATTCCTTTTAAAATATTTACTTTTACATTTTGCTTTTTTAAGTATATATACTTTAGTACTCTGCAAATATTTAATTTTTTAAACATTCATAGAACTCCTGAGTAGTGCTGAGGACTCTGAGGGTTCCGAGGATCCCAGTTTAAGAACCCCTTCTTTAAGGTGCACATGCAAATGGGCTGTAAATCAGTCTTTTGGCCCTATCCTTTAATTGCCTTTGGTCTTTGAACTGGAACTCACTTTATCCCCAATCCCAAGTATGAAGATACATTTTATTGGTACTTTCTGCACATATTCAGAAGATGTATGATACATATTTCTTTTGCAATGTATATTTGTCCTATCGTAGCCTATATTAATACTCATGAAAAGAGTGAGGTTTTAACACATTCTAAATTGTATCCTTGCTCTATTTTTGCTCACTATTGCCACAGCCTGGGTCATTAGAAGGGTCTAAGCATATTTTCTCTGCATGCAGTAGAGTGTACAGTGATCCATAGCAAATTCTTTATAAATTCTATTGTTTATTTGCCTTTGCTCGTTGAACTTCCAAACATATCACACCCCATTAACATATGCCATGACTTATTGATTTCCTCTTAAAACAATGAATTAGCTGTTGCACAGTTGTTTTAAAGTGTCATGATGTAATTCAAATTGAATATACCTAGCAAAACAGACCTATTCATCCTAATGGCTTCACCTTTGGCTTCCTCCTCTTCCCCACCCCTTCCTCTCAATCTTTAAAGTACAGCCCACTCCCTTCTCAATTCTATTTATTCAGTCCATTTCCTATACATATTTGGAAGAGACTGTACACCCTTGGATGTATTGACCACATATTGAGAGCAAAAGATAGATAAACAAACACAAATCCACAAATGGGACACTTACCAATAGATCTTTATGCAAATACTGCGGATCAACAGCCTGGAGCCATGATAATCTGTATTTTATGTTCTCTGTAGTACAAGCCAGATGTACAAAGTATTGCTGTGCTGAGCCGACAATTCGGCCTCTTGGATTACCCTACGGTGATTGGTTCGCCGTTGCCGAGCCCCTTTACCATACTAGCACTGAGCGGCTGCACCGCGAGCTTCTGCAGATGCAGCGCGGCAGGCTGAAGGACTGACGGCATCGGCCCCTTCCCCTCAAGAAAAAGAAAACGCAAAGGTAGGTTTTGGGTTTTCAATGTTGAACACGCGTGTATGCTCAACATTTAAAAACTTAATGGAGCTACATCGCAATCTTGATACCCAGCGGCGTTCTGTTCACTTGGAACACCGCGTTTATGATTTATTGACCTATCCAACACAGTGATGCATTTTACCCTCTAACGCCAGCACAGCATCTAATGGCGAGTTCTGTTTAACATTTCAGAAAGACGTTTCTGCACTCTGAGCGATTCCTTTGATTACAGCTGACACGGCGATGTGTACACCTCACAGAGGAACACCGTCTAAGTAAGTCCCCCTGTCTTTACTCGACCTAGTGCGGGCCCACAGCCTGACTCGGTCCACTGAGACTTACATTCTAATTCTATATTACAGAAATCACAGGAGCACACAAAGGCCCACGACTAGACGGTATAGATGGCAACCGTCTTTTGATGTATGTACAACTCTTCTTCTTCCGATAACTTCTAAGACTTATCACCACAGCAATTTAATTTTAGCCTCTGCATAATCATTATTTTTTAGGCTCTCTAATCCACCTTCCTGATGAAGACCCCCACATGAGGCCTGAATAACCCTTTAGCGTACACGGGGGTCGAAACGTAGAACTACGCCAATCCAACACACCATAGGATTAAAATGAGGAATTGATTCATGCCTATGTGTGATGCAATTTGGGAACTTTTTTCATGCATTTGATTGTAAAGGCGTTTCTGATTTTAACGCGATGTTCTAAAAAGTCACAGCACCTTTACCCTGTCCCTCACATTCTCTACACACCCCTTCCCTTCCTCACAGAGAGCACCTTGTACGTAATGATTATACAATTACATTGAAAAACTTTATTGCACATGATTGAAATTGTTGCAAAATAATGAAAGAATAACCTTGCATAAATAAATGCTACTGAAGGTTTCAAATATTGCTATATTTTTCTCTAAAATTTCATTTCAATTGTTTAAAAGTTTGTGGTTTATGTCTGTTTAAACATAAATTTAAGTGAGCCTTGGTACTAGAGAAACCACAACTCGGACCCAATCGTTTTTGTACTGTTCTATGGACCCAGGTTCCCGAGTTTATAAGGGCCTACCCCTTTATTACTCGTGCTGTTTAAATAAGCAGAGCAAATTAAAAACATGAACATTTAAAAGACCACCTATCACCAATGGCTATTAAAAGCAGGTGACTCTGGTTTGACTAATTGTACATTTTCCAATCCAAGCCTTTGATAAAAACGCATTTCCTGGTGCTTTGTGTAGTGCATACTTAACCAACTGCTTCTTTTCATCCAAGGAAAACAAGGCTTATTTTATCAAAGCGGTACACGATAAGCAATTTGTTATATTACGAAAGGTGTAATGAAATGTAAAGGAAGGTGGATTTGTAGAGTGCTGCTTGTCACACATGAGGCTATCCAAGCGCTGAGTAGGTGAGAGCAGGCGTATGGTGAAGCTGGGCCTAAGTACAAGCAGTCTCAATGGTCCCACAAGAACACTAATTGAAAAGGCAGGTCTTCAGCTTATTGCAGAATTCAGAGACTCTTATTTGTTGGGAGAGGTTGTTCCAGGATTTGGTGACGTTGTAGGAGAAGGATCAACCTCTTCTTCTGCTTATGTGGATGCGGGGTGTGTGTGCGAGTGAGAGTGATGCTGAGTGAAGTTGGGTTGGTGGAAGTGAAGCCGTGATTGAGATATGCCGGTCCTGTGTTATGTAGTGACTTGAATGTGTGCGTGTGATTGGTTTGAACTGGCAGTGTTTTATGGATGGGGGTGCCAGTGGAGCTCTCTGAGGAGTGGTGTGGTGGAGGATCGGCCCAGGAGGTTGTGGACGAGTCTGGTGGCGGAAGTTTGGATGGTTTGAAGTCTATGAAGAAGATGGGTTAGGATGCCGGGCTACAGTGCATTGCCATAGTCTAATCTGCTTGTGATTAGGGCCTAACGGATTGGTATGTCTGGTATCCAGTAGGAACCACTTGAAAGTTTTATGTAACATGCGGAGGATGTGGAAACATGAGGAAGTGACAATGCTGACCTTGTTGTCTAGGAAGGCTCCTAGAGTTGTCAGTTGAGGTGAGTGTAGGTCCAGGTTTGGCAGGCCACCAGGTGGAGTCTCAACATGAGCTCTTATACCCGAAGATCAGCACTTCAGTTTTGTCGGTGTGGAGCTTGAGGCAATTGTTTTTCATCCAATTGTCCACGCTGGTCATGCATTGTTTGAAGTTTTTCTTGGAGGTGATGGTGTCATCTGAGAGGGAATAAATTAGCTGGGTGTCAGCAGTGTAGGAAATGATTTTGATTCCATGGGATCTGATGATGTTAACCGGAGGAGTCATGTACATGTTGAAAAGTGGGGGGCTGAGTGATGATCTTTCTGGGACTCCGCAAATGAGTTCCATGGGTTTTGATGTAAATGGTGTGAGACTGGGGAGGACTAAACCCAATACAGATGAAGAAAAAGGCTATTAAAAATATATACAATTTGAAAAACTGCCCTCACTCACACACAAACGTGTGTGACATGCTTCATCATCGGGTCTGCTTACAAAACGCCCCCGTGTAGCCATGCAGGGGGCGGAGCATAGGGAGGGGGAAACACAAAATACAGAACGAACAAAAACAAACACAAATGTGACTATCAGTGATCACAACAAAGTGTTACCCTTTAGGACTGGGTGAGTGATAGACGAAAAGTGCAGGTAGGTAGTGCTCGTTAAAACTGGCTCGTGGATACCTGTTAACCCTTTATTCATAGGTTCCACGATCAGTGCTGATCGTGGCTCTTGCAAAGATGTAGATATGATGGGGAAGGGGTCTGTGGGCACCCCTCAGTAGAATGTCTTCATTATCGCTGCAGTGTCCTTAATAGATAGAGGGTTCGTGCTGTCAGTTGGTAATCTTTGGTTGATGAGTTTAGCAGGTATGGAAGATCAAAGGGAGGTGGCTGGGGTTCCAAATTGCTGTAGATCTTGGTGTTTTTTTGTGGAAGAAGTCGAAGACATTGTTGCAGACTTATTGTCTAGGGTGATTGTTTTGGTTGCGACCGTTGGGTTGGTGAATTCTTGGACAATGGCAAAAAGTTCCTTGCAGATGTTGGAAGTAGATTCAATCCTCAGAGACATGGCCTTTTTCTTGTCTCTTTCACTTGATGGGGATAGGGTTTAGTGTGATCTTATTGTTGATTCTCGCGGAGGTTGCTCTGGTGGTTTTCCATTTCCTTTTCAGTTGTTTGAAAACTCTCTTGAACTCTCTGAGGTCAGCATTGTACCAGCTAGCTTGTTTGTTGGATCTTTTCAGTTCGGTATTTTTCAGGGGCACCAGAGTACTCTTGCAGGTGATGATACAGTTTTTAAAGTTGTTTGTGTCATATATGAGGTCATTGGTGGGGTCTGGGTAGTTTAGTTGGAGGGCATTGAGCTAATCTGTTTTTGTAACTTTCTTCTAGCAGTGACTTGGGGTCCTGCTAGACTCTGTAGGGGTGGTTGGTGGCCCTGCTATGTGGAAATGGACAATAATGTGGTCCGTCCATGTGAGTGGAGTGATGTGGCTGACTTTAACCTTGACACTAGAGGAGAAGATGGGGTCCAGGGTGTGTCCAGTGATGTGGGTAGGGCCTTGTACAAGCTGGGTGAGGCTGATGTTCTGTAGACTTTTGAGCACATCTGCGGAGTCCCAATCCATGCTGTCATCGAGATGAAAGTTAAGACTGCCTAGGAGTGTAAACTCTTTGGTACCCATGGCGAGGGGTTCAGTGAGGTCAGTGAGGAGTTTGCTGAAGTGTGTGTGAGATCCTGGGGCCGGTAGGCAAGGGTGCCTTCGAGAGTGGCTTTACTGTCTGTTTGAAGTTTGAATTGCATGTGTCCCATAAAAGTGCCTTCTAAGCCAGTGTAAGAGGTACACTTGATGGTGTTTCTGTGGATGATGGCGAGTCCTCCTCCTGGTTTAGAGTGTTAGTCTTGTTGCAGGAGGATGGCTGTGGCGATGTCTAGTGCTGATGTGTTGGTTGAGCCACGTATAGGAGAGGAAGAGGAGTTCTGGTGGGTTGGAATCGTTGAGGTCCTGAATCTCAGTGAAGTGCTTGCAGAGTGAGCGTGCATTGAGGAGCATGCATGCGTGTGAGTATTGTTGTGTAGGGTGGATGTGTGGTACCGTGTGAGTGAGGGTCTTGAGTTCTGCAAGGGTGAGAGGTGCAGTGTGTGTGGGCAGTGGGTGTGTGTAGGCATGTGAAGTCACAATGCAAGCAGGGAAAGGAGCCCACCATTAACTGAGGTGTGGGCCAGAGGCAACATTTGTGGTGGAGTCCAGGGTTGAGGAGGTGGAGTTTGTCGGTGGTGTAGATGCAGGAGGCATTTAGACCAGGGCTCCTTGCACTGGGTATGGTCCAGGCAAGGACGGGGCAGACAGGCTTGCCTTTGGTAAGCCTGCGATGCCCCGGCAACACACCTGCTGCGCTTGTCCACTGTGCGACAATGCTGGGACTTCCATTAAGTAGGGCTTTGGAGAGTGGGAGGTGCTTGGGCAGGTGGTAGGTGGGCTCAGCAAGAGCAGTAAAGTGTGCAGGGAGATCGGGAAAGTCCAGTGGGAGCAGCAAGGCTGGAAAACGCGATCAGCGGAGCATGTCAGGGGGCAAAGTCTAGGTGGTCAGAGAATTGTCTGTTGTACGTGAGGTGCACTTGATGCAGATTTGTTGGTCCAAGTAAACATTGAATAGTGCTGTTGTAATGTACTTTGTGTAATACTCTTGCATGTATGTTGTCCACTGACACTCAGGTGGAAATGTGCGTTGTGGAGTTTGTCAGATCATATGCTGTACTGGTACATGAGATGTGGGGTAAGGGTGTGAGGGTTAAGTTTGTGTTGCTAGACACCCATTAGGTTGAAACTGTTCCCCCTTCACACACGCATGATTTAGTAGTAACTTAAGTTGTAACTTTAACCAATCCCTCTTAGAGCAGTTCTGGGTCACTGTGAGCTGTATCTTTCTCTAATCCTCTTCAATGCCTCTTGTTGCAACTGCATAGGATAGACACATTACATGTCACATATACTGCAAAGTAGAGGTTCTTCCATCTTGTGGGTCAGCACCCCTACATCAACAGACCCAATTTCCATTCAGGATACTGCTATCTAGATTGACAGCAGTCTGTAGGTCTAGAGACTTAGGAGGGGTTTCAACAGATCTGAATTCTTCTTGCTGGCCTATTTCTCTCTTTTTCCTTCTTCCACCCACTAATTTTATCATGACTTATCACAACAAGATCTACATGCCTCTGAAAATTCTGTACTGTTTTCCCCTGTAACAGGTTTGATTTCCCTAATTGTGATGAAGAGTGAGATATTGAATGCACAGGGTAATTACTAGATGCCACCCAGTTTGGAATTGTGGCCCCTGTGGCCGGCCTCTTTGTGATGTCTGCGCTTGTGTTAGAAAATACTGACCTAATCATAACTAGGGGCTAAGAATACGTTTGAAGATTTGTCATGACAGAGTAACTGTCTGCAAGAGGTTGTGTTGCCAATGCCCTCATAAAAGAAATTGTAAATAGCGATTAATAATGAATTGCAATTTGTGAATGTTTATTTGCAATGTACTAACATGGATTTGGTAGAAGTGGTCACAATTTGTATACTGACTTCGGCCAAATGCATAGGTATTTTATGAACCGATCTATGTTTTAACAGGGTAGTTTTCAAAATGCGAAATCATAGTGGGTCACAATTTGAACCACCTCGTTAATATGCACTAAGCAGGTCACAAATGTTTACCTACTGCGATTGGCTAGAGTCACAGGCATTGTAGTCTGCTGGAGTCAGCAAACCACCATGTTTGTGATTGCTTCTAAATAAAACAATCTTGTTTTCAAATTCAGCCCATATATCTTAAAGGAAAACAGAGTGTAAAAGAATAGATAAATCTTACAAACATTTTATTCCCATGGACACTGCCAGCTTCTGAAAACGTTTTTGTCAATATTCACAAAAGAGGAGGAGCCTCATGGGGACCATTTCCCATTTGCGAATAGCTAACCACCTCCTCTGATAAGGTGGTAAAAAAATAAGTTTTTTCAATCACAAAACATTAATAAGTACCTTTAGGAGTCGGTATCTGCGTGGGACACCCTTAACACGCCCCTTCCAAATACTGCTTCGGTATGTATTCTGAAACTCTTATTGTCACATGCTATCAAATCACAATTTGGGGTTTCTAAACATAAAAATGCTATTTTGTGGCAGCAAAGGCTCTGATTTTAAGAATCAGAGCCTTTGTGATACGAAAATTGCTTTGTACATGAGGGCCCAAGTCTTTACACACGAGGAAGGGCATTGGCTCTACCCAGAGTAGTGTTGCTCTCTGACCTCATGCTATTGACTGTTTGATGAATCTTCCAGCCTTCTATGGAGTGCTTGCTTTGAAATGCATGAGGCACTATTTTTCAGCCCAAATGTAACCTAAAACATCATACATTGTGGTCTTTATCTCATACTTGCATTGTGTGCCAAAATCAGTTTATTGTTTGGTCTCTCTTATAGGTAGCTCTAGCTGTCTATTGGAGACTTCATCTTACCAATACATACATACATACATACATACATACATACATACATAACTTAGGTTCACAAGAGTGGGCTTTTAGGCATCTCTTTTCAACCATTAGCTGCTGTCATTTTTTAGAAGTTATTTCTGACTTTGTGGACTGTCAATAAAGCTGTGACATTTCATGGAAGGCTACACATGTTTTTGGGAAGTCCATTGTGGTACACATATCACTGTCTGTACCCTCCTTGCTTTATCTGTGCCGTTGCCTCCCAGTCCAGGATGTGGCCTCCTCGTCAGCTGCCCTCAGCCGGCAACAGAACAGCTTTTGGTTTTACCAATGCTTATTAAATTGTTTCACAAGCTCTGGCAAAGCCAACATAGCCTCTTTGCATGTGCGTGCATGAATAGATTTTTTCATGTTCACAAAATGCCCATGTGCATGCACGCATGCATAGTGACTACCTTGCAATAAGTTTTTACAAAACATAAAAATTCATTGCAAGAGTCTCTATGCTTATGCACCGGTGCTAGCAGACATCTGGGGTGAAACATTGTCAGAATCAATTGATCTGATTTTGCCAATGCTTGTTTGCTTGTTTGTTTTTCCCAATGCAGGAGACTGACATATTTATTTTCCACAGCAGCAGCATCTCACAGGATTAGGAGGAATACAAAAAACACAATGAAAGCAGGACCAACATCACATCAACAAGGAGACAATGGGATTTGGAGTGTGCGAAATTTCAGTTTTTGTAAAGGTGACAAGGTTTGCACTTTGTGACGTTTGCAACGTTTGTTAACTTCTCAAAACGTCATCTGCATGTGAAATATCCACATAAAACTTTTTGAGGAAACTTTGCAGCCTTTTTGAGCTTCACAAACGCTGCAGAGTAAATAAAAACCAAAGATACCAAAAAACTTTAATCATGCTAGTTGGTAGCTGTATAGTTTTGAACAAATAGTTTGCAAAATGTGCGGAAGAAAAGGGTTGCAAGTCATCACCCTTGAGATAGGAGCTTCCATTGGTGAGTGTTTCCCTATTTCGAGCATTCTATCTGTTTGAGCAATCTGCATTTTGCCTGGCATGGTCAGCACCTGCCCCTCACCTGGTGATGTGGGTGTAGCAAATAAAGGGTCAGTGCCCTGCAGCACAACGAGGGCTGGGCGAAGCAGAATACTGGGGAGCCTGCACGTTTCACCTATCCGCGCGAAATGCTTTGGCCATCTGCAAGACAACAGAGAACTGAAGAGAAAATTAAACTGCACAGCTAAGGCAGGACCAAGTAGGATTGTGAATATAAACATGATCAAAGTACATCGAGCACTGAAAAGATCAGGAGAGTCTGATGCAATTAAAGTGCCATTTGCAAGAAAAATGCCCTCCAGTCCACACCATTTTGTCTCTGACCTTTAAAAAACAGAAGAAATGTCTCTAACACGTGACCTTTTTGGAAGTGCAAGCATTGAATTATCTCCTCTTAAAAATATCACTTCTCAGTTCGAACTGTTTGGTATCTTGGTTTATTATCGGGATAATAAAATAGAGTCCCAGTTGCATGATATTTATTTTGTTGACGTCAGTCACCATCTGCACTTATCCATCATTTTTTTTATCACCTTATTAATATTTAAACCTGTTTATTATTCGTTTGTTGACAAGATAAAGTTAAAAGTAGTATATTTCCACATTTAACAGATGAATGTGCACTTACAGTTTCACTACTGTTTCTTTTTCATGCACTAAGAGGCCATATGTGCACTTAATCAGCTATTTAAGCTGTACTATGAAATTAAAAAAAATGATTTTTCCGTTGTTATACAATTAACAGATTGTTTTCCATCTATATTTATGTGCAAAAATCAGTAAAATTGGTGCCGGGAGAAGTCATCATCGGACTGGCTGTCCTAAAACGGCCCCTGGCAATAAATATCAATTTTATTATTTGTACAGTCGGGTCCAAAGTGAGATGCCATTACCTATGGAAATCAGTTTTATTGCACTTTTACTTTACTTAGCAAAAATGTTGAGAGGTAAGACACAAAATACGTGGGGGCTGATTTATGACGACTGGCGCATCCCTGCAAATCAGCAGAGATGCGCCAGATAAGATGCGTCATGCAAGTTTACCATTGCGCCACCACAGATGCGCCGCATTTAAAATGCGGCGCATCATGGTGCGACGCAGCTCCAGCAATGCTTGTGGTCTGCCCATACACAACGTGGTGTGTCAAGCCTTACCCCTGCTTCAAGCAGGCGCAAGGTTTTGACGCAGCAATGTCGGAAAAGTGATTGAGTGAAATCTTGTAGATTTCACTCAGGCACTTTTCTGAGGTGTTCCTGCGCCGGAATGCCACATGAAACTAGGGGTGGGCGGGCAGCTACGCTCCGTCCACGGAGCATGCGTAATGCCGTCTGCTACGCATTTTGCGGTGCGGGCGTAGTAGCCGGCACTACGCATGCTCCGTGGACGAGCGTAGCTGGCCCGCCACCCGCCTCCCTCCCGCCCTCAGTAAATACCCCCTTCAATGTTTAAATAAGTTTAAAACCACTTACCTGGTCCGCGCGCGTCCCGGGGCTCCCTCGTCTTTTTCAGTGCGCGTCTTGAACCCTAATGCACATGCGTGGCCGCCCGCGCATGCGCATTTCTCGCTAGAAATGCGCATGCGCGGGCGGCCACGCATGCGCATTAGGGTTCAAGACGCGGGCACTGAAAGAGACGAGGGAGCCCCGGGACGCGCGCGGACCAGGTAAGTGGTTTTAAACTTATTTAAACATTGAAGGGGGTATTTACTGAGGGCGGGAGGGAGGCGGGTGGTGCGTAGTGGGGCTACGCAAAGTGCGCAGGTGGGCGTAGTTTCTCGCCCACTTTGCGTAACTTCGCGAAGACCCACTACGCTCACTACGCCCAGGGTTACATGATGAAACCTGACGCAGGTTTCATGTGGCACAGGGCTTTACAACTTGACGCATCTCCCTACATGCGTCACATTGTAAATCTTTTGCAGCATGGCGCTAGCTTTACGCCGCCGCTGCGTCAAAGAAGTGATGCAACAGCGCACAAAAGCGGCACACGGGGCTTGTAAATCTGCCCCGTGATTCCTAAATCTCTGATGGGTGATAGTTTAACAATTGTTTCAGACCTTCATGGAATTGCAAGGTTTCAGAATATAATTTTGATGACTTCTTCCATTAACAGAACACACAATTTCTCTTCATCATTACAGTAGGGATAGTGGAGTAGATGTTTAATTATTGATTCAAATATCTAGCACACACATTTCTAACCATGAGACAACAGATGTGATATGAGTTAAAGTGTCTATAGCCTGCAACGTGCAGTAGCATTTGCTTTCAGATGTCACAATTATTGCATTGATCCGTATAAGTAGGGTGTTTTTTTATAAACCGAAACCGAGAAAGTGAAGAAACACCACTTATGGGTTACAAATTAACCCCGTGAAGAGTTTCCAACAGAATAGCGAGGAAAAATATAAAGAGGCCAAAATTGGGAAAACAGAAATGTCATGAACGTAAGTATGTATAGGAAAGTATAGGTGTACTATAATTAACTTCAAATGAGTACTCTTTTTTATTTTTATCTTTTTCAAATTGAACAAGGTGCAGTACATACAGAGCACAGAGTACATATAGTGCGGCATATAATCATCAGAATATCTAAAATCAGTCAACATGCCAAGTAACATTTACAAGCACAAGTAACTTATAGAACAACACCTGTACTAAATTGCAGGTTGACTGGGTGTGAGTCCCAGTTAAGCAGCAACCACAATCCTTGTCAGGGTGAGCTTAATCCACTGGTGTTTTGGCACAGAAATTCAGGCTTAACTTAGAGCCAATGTTCAAAGTATTTGTGCATCACTTCAAACAGTAATAAAGTGAAAACACCAACTAAAAAGGATACCACCCCAAGTTAGAAAATAGGATTTTATTTAATAAATGAAACAAGGTCAAAATGGCAAAAATCTGATTAGTTTGACTGGAGATAATAAAGTTGAAAGACTTTAGTGAAAATAGTGCCAAAAAGCACAAAGCACCAACTATGGATATCCGGTTGCGCCAGACTGGGGCAAAGTCACAAGTACAGCTGGACATGGTGGAGCATGAAGCAGCTACAGGGATCCAGTTAGGCCCGCTGACCAGAGTACCTTAAATCCTGGTTTGATGATCCTTGCATGGATCCATGTTGAAGATGTGTCGTGCAACCAAAGCAAGGCACCGGTTCTGAGAAGGGGCAAGGCTGTGATTCAAGGGCCAGAATCGTCATCGAGGATCTCATTGATGTGGCTTGCGATGCAAAGTCTGGTGTTGAGGATCCTGCACGCCGTTGGGGTGATCTGTCAGTTCTGAGGAGCTAGAGGCATCGTGGAAGCTGGTGTCGAGAAGAGATGTGAGGACCTGTGCCAAGGATGCATCGTGTAGCGACGGTTCTGATGCGGCTGTGAAGGCAATGCAGGTCTCTGTGAAGGGTACAATCTACCCAGCCGTGGTAATGCTTCAGTTCTGCTCAGGTTTGTGCCACGCAGCAGAGGAGATGCATACGTTTCTGCTGGATCCACAGGCTGGCAGAGCACCTTAAGCCCACTTCCAAGGGTCCTGGACTGGGGTGGCACCACTTGGCAGGGTAGACTCACAGATGGCACAGTCCAGGTGCAGGTTCAAGGTTGTTGAAAACCTGCTGTGTCCCTGAGGCTTAACACCAGGAGGCCCCCTAACTAGACCTTGGAGTCACTCTCGATTCGGGGTTCAAGAGAGGCAGGTCAAGTCCTTCTCACCCAGGTAAATGGTCAGCAGGTCAGCACAGCAGGGTAGCCGTTGTTCAGAGAAGCAGTCCAGCTGTGTGGCAGTCTGTTCAGCAGCCCAGCAATCCTTCTTCCTGTCTGAGTACCCACAGGTCCAGGAGTGTACTGAAGAGTTGGTGTCTGAGGTTCCATATTTATATCCTGTTATGCCTTTGAAGTGAGGAGACGCTTCTAGATGCATGCCTTTGAAGTGTAGAGGTGCCCTGCCTCCCTGGCCCTGACTCCAGGCTAACCACAGCTGGTATGCAGCCCTTAGTGTGGAGACAGGACACAGCCCATTCAAGTGTAAGTGGGGCTGGGCCAAGCTCCTCCCTCTCATCCTGCCATTGATGGCCCATCCAGTCACACCTAAGCTTCCCACTGTATGTGGCTATCTAGGGGTAACACACAAAGCCCAACTGTCAACTACACCTCACCATGTTACCCACAGGCAAGCGACAGCCACCAAAGGGCTCAGGCTAGAAAATGCCAACTTTCTGAAAAGTGCCATGTTAAAAATTATAATGTCAAATCTGAGGTCACAATTTGGATTTTGTATTACAATTTCACAGACACCAAACATGAACTGGGTAGCTGTTCCGATTTGGAAATTACACTTATAAAATATAACAAGATAACTCCATTGTTATCCTATGGGAGAGGTAGTCCTTGCCATAATGAAAAACGAGTTTAAGAATTTTTCACTACCAGGACATGTGAGAACTGAAAACTTAAAAAAATATATATCCTACTTTTTAAATACATTCCACCCTCCCCTATGAACTGTCCAGGGCCCACACAAGGGGTTACTTATATGTATTAAAAAGGAAGGTTAGGGCCTGGCAAAAGGTTTACTTTGCCTGGTCGAAATGGCAGTTTAAAACTGCACACACACAGGCTACAATGGCAGGACTGACACATGTTTACAGTGCTACCTAACACCTTCGGTGCTCATGACGAGCTGAGCTCGTCATGGCCCGTGGAACGCTCAGGTGCGGGGAGAATTCCCCCGCTGTGCTGAGCGTTCCACGGGTGCCAATGCACCTGTGACGAGCTCAGCTCGTCATGAGCACCGGAGCGCTCTAGCTCATGACGCGCTGAGCTCGTCATGAGCATGCGGGCGCTGTGCGCGCCCCCCTCCCCCCCAGCACAGCGGGGTAATAACCCCCACAGCGAAGGGGTTAAGTAGTTGGCCCACTAGTAGCATTTTATTCAAAGGTCCTGGACACAGATAGTGGCACTTTATTAGGGTCTTACAGTACATTAAATAGGCCAATTGGGTATCAGCCAATCAAACCTGCTTTAAGGAGGGAGCAGGCACTTTAGCACTCAGTAGCAATGGTAAAGTATGCAGAGTCCTAAAGCCAGCAAAAACGATGTCAGCAAAAATAGTAGATCTGAGGGCAAAACGTTATGGGGAAAATGCTCCAAGGATTCCAGGTCTTATATCACTCATATTATTAGTGTGAGTGACATAGACAAGCAAACGAGATAAGAGACCTGTAATAAATTGTTCACATATGTGTACCTTGACAAACGTGCTTCGAAGTACATAGATAGGGAGTTAATTATAATAAATCTATGCTTACCTATTTGCCCTTTACTTCGTGTCATTTTGGTTCTCCATATTCAGGCCTCAGAACGTTGGCCCCTGATATTTATCTCTCAATATTTGTATCTGCAACCCATACAGAAATGAAATTGGTCGTTGTTGAAAGTGTATGATATAACATGTTTTATTACTGTCACAGAGCATTATTTAAAGTTTTATTTTATTTTAATGCATCATTAAACCCTTGAAAAGTGAGTTGAAATACACCACATTGTTTACAAAATTGGTCGGCGCATCCCTTTGGTGAGTAGAGCAAGAAAAGCACCGCTTCTCTATTTTCTCAAGCACCCACTTGTGCAAGCAGCTTCTATCCACAGATAAGGGTAAACCTACCGGAATAAAACTGTAATCACAAACTGTGCTCTTCACTGCTCCCCCCAGCACATCAAATTCCCAGAGTACATGCTTTAAAAAATGAAACCATTACCACAATATCTCACATAATCAACCAGAGGAATAATTTCATTGTCTGCTTTGCGTGTACGCTTGGGCTTCATTTAAATTATTCCCAGCATTAATTTCAAGCTTCATGTCACAGAGAAAGAACTCTTGAAAACCTATTAACTTGGAAGGGAATCCCTACAGACTTGTGCAAAATAGGAAAGAAAATCTCCCCTCGTTGAATGTAGGGTCAAACGTACCTTTTCCTTTTATGTTAGAGGAGTAGGTTAAAGCAATCAATTACTCCGGAGTTTAAAGAATATTGTTATTGATTTATGCAAGAGGTTTGACCTCACATTTCCTTAAAGAGTCCCTTTAGAACAATAAGCCGCAATTGCTGCATAAACGAGGGAGGAGGCCTTTAATTGTAGTTTATTTTCTAATGCTGCTCGCCAGCTTATTTACAAGCTCTAATGTCATTCTGCGTTTGTATGTGTTACTTGTTACCATCTTTAAAAGGTATATAATCACAGTTGCCACACTTAGCTAGAGCTGCGCCGCAATTAATGGATGCCACAGAGAAGTGTTTCTTCATTAGGTCCTTAGAAAATCTTTACACAGCTGGGGTGGGTGACCTGGCGCGCGCCTAAGCCCGCGCTTGTAGCACGCTCTCCGAATGACTTTTTATGGTAAAAAACCGGATGGACTCCAACTGGATAAAAAGAAACATGGATAACATCGAGATTTGAATTGTTGGGGAGATCCTTCTTACTGGTATTCGATCAAATGGCCACCCTCTCTCGGCAGCCGTACTTAGCTCCAGTGTTTTGTGAAATCTTTAGGTTTGAAATTAGATGTTATGGTATATTATGTGTATTTGTATACCACCCAACTCACCCAGGAGGGTGTCCTGGAGCTGAAGTGGGAGCTAAATGGCCCGAGCCAGGGTCGAGGCAAGGTGAAGATGCAAAAGTGAAAATGGATATTCTGATGTCTGTTGTATATCACCCTGCTCTCTTACCTTACTCACCTAGGATCGGCTCCATTCGCTCTCTTTTCCCCAGCCTTCCCAAACATCTATTATTTATTCTCAACAGCCAATTATGTGATGTAAGGTTATATTTGGAATTTGTATGGGGCAACATTTCACCCAAAGGCCTCTGGGTGGCATAGCTGAAAGGAGGAGCAGCAAAGGAAGTGAGTAAAATTGAAAAAGGATACATTTTATGTGTTTTCTATGAAGGAGGTAAGATGAAAAAGATTTTAAATTAGCAGGAAGTCTGTTCCATTACCTCCTCGTAAGTCTTCCTCACCACCAGTTAGGAAGTGAGCTTTAGCTCCACACCAGAACCCTCCAAAGCAAATTAGCATCCCATGCCTCCCATCCCTCCCTTACATAGCCGACCACCGTCACCCTTGACCCAGTAAAAGGTGGGGTCTACCCACCCCACTTCCTGTTTCTTTTATTCTGCACTGACTCTCCAAGAGCGTGTTTCAGGTAAGTGAGGGGCGAGGTCCTGCTCTAGCGGGTCCCATAGCCCTAGGGCGCGAATGGGCTCATTTTACTAGGCTACCCCCTCCCCCCACACTTCGTGGCAAGTGATCTTTGGTGCTCTGCACTAGTGGGCTCTGGGGTATTGGGCTCTGTGGTATTGTGCAGCCCAGCACTAGCGGGCCCTGTCAGCTAGCTGGATCTGGCGGTATGGGGCTCAGCTGTTTTTCAGCCCTGCACTAGCGAGCTTACCTCAGTTTGCTTGAGTCTCTGCTCTGGTGAAGATCGCAAGCATGTGGCAGCATTGCAGACTGGTGCACTTGTTCCCATTTGTTTTCTGCTTTCTGCCAGCACGCCATCTCTCTGAAGGGACATGGTGCGCTAGACGCACGCCTACGCGTCTCTTATCCCGATGCTGCGGTAGGGTGACCCAAGGTTCTTTACGACATCCGCTCTTCCTGCCTGGCCTGCCCGCAGTGGGGTGGCCCTCACACGGTCGGATCCCACTTGGTCTAGGGTTGCCTGGCAATGTGTGATGGTGGCTGTTTTTTGGTACTGGTTTATGTTTTTCACGACATACAATACAGCATTTAAGAGGCCAGTGGAGTGAGTCCTCTTACAGGCTGCCTGTGTAGCGCTTGGGTAGGCATTTCCCCTCCTGTTTTTCTTGATATTTATCTCACCATGGACGCTGGTGTTGATCCTCCAGTCGAGGCTGGGCCCAGCTCTCAGCCAGCGGCTGATTCCCTCTCACTCCAGGCTATCCAATCTATGATTCAGGCTGCTGTTGCTGCAGCCTTTAAGGAGCGAGATGGCCCCTCTTCCCCCAAATGACAGTGCCTGCATTCTCCTCCCTGCATTGAGGGTGAGGGTGCTGAGGAGGATCTCATGGGAAGATATGTGCAGGGCCAAGAATAGAAGGTGGTCCTACAACACATCAAGGACAACAAGGCCTTTTCTGTACCTACAGTAGAGGAGCAGGTGGAGGACTTATTTTGCAGGACCAGAGATGGAGCCTGAGTACATACCCTTACATCCTTCAGTCAAAACTGTGATCAACAATGAATGGCAGGAAGTGGACAAACAGGCTTTCCCACGCTACCTCTCTAAGCGCTACACCATTCAAGATTTCACTAAGGATTTTCCAGCTTCCGTTAAGGTTCATTCCCTGATGGCAGGACTGGCCTCAAAGGTCCATCATTTCGGAGTATGCCTCTCCCTCGGATTCTGTCAATAAGAGAGTTGAGGCGGCTGTTAAGCGTTCCTATGCGGCTGCCAACTTCTCCATTAGGGCTTCCGCCTATTTGTGATATACTGTCCAGTCTCCTTTAAAGGACTTTCAATCTCTGGCAGAGCTGCTGGAGCAGGGGGCTGACATCCTGCCTACTCTAGCTGTCATGGAGCAACAGACAAGGCTGTTATCATACATCTACTTCTATACCTTAGAAGCCGCGACAGGAGGTGCAGCTATTCAGGCTCGACATCAGGTGTGGCAGCATCATTGGAAGGCGGACACTACCCAGATGGTCAATTTTCCTGGGACAATATTGTTTGGTTCCTCCCTGGAGGATATGGTGAAAAAATCTGCTGAGGACAGGAAGCTGATGGCATCAGTCCATCCTTTTCAAGGCGGATTCTTTGGTCCCAAGAGGGCTTTTGCTCCTAATTCTACTCCTGCGGGGGCATGCCCTTTCGAGGATGGGGTTGCGGCCACTGCACCCCGTTCTCAACCAAATTCCTGTCTCAGTAGGGGGATTCTACCCCGCATCCAAATCCTGACTATCCATGGGTCCTGGCTGTCAAGACTCCGGTAGGGGGCGTCTGTTGACTTTCATCAAGGCCTGAAAGGACTCAGTCTCAGATCAGTGGGCTCTGCGGATTGTGTGAGAAGGCTACTCAATTGTTTTTGACTTCCTCCCTCTGGACGCTTTCATTCACACACCCCTGCCTTCAGCCATGCAAAAGAGGGAGGCACTGTTGGCAGGCATACAGGATCTTCTCGACAAGGGGGCCATTCATCCAGGTCTGACTTGTCAAAGGTTTCTTGGAGTTTACTCCATCCTGTTTCTGGTGAGAAAGGTTTCTGGGGACTTCCGTCCAGTGTTGGATTTAAAGAGGGAGAATTTCTTTATCCCTCATGTTAAATTTAAGATGCTCTCTTTGCAGCAAATTCTTCCATTACTGCTTGAGGGGGAAGTGGTGGCTTCCTTGGAATGTATCTGCTGGATATCTACTTCCATGTGCCTTTCCACCCTTCATCTCAGCGATTCCTCCAGTTCTGTGTGCAGTACAAACACTTCCAATTTCAGGTACTCCTCTTTGGTTTGGCTTCTGCCCCAAGGGCATTTACGAAGGTGATGGCCCCCCTTGGAAGGGACTCAAGTATTCCTGTACCTTGGTGACTGGCTGATCTCTGCCTCTTCTTTCTCTAAGGGGACTCTTCACGTCCAGAGAGTCTGGGTTCCAGATTGACCACAAGAAATTCCGTCTGAATTCTAACCAGGACCTGGTGTTTATCAGGGATCATCTGGACAAGGGGATGGTGTTATAAACTGCAGAGCAGAGGGCAACCTTGAGGAGGGACCTGGGTTGTCTCCTGGCCTCAGAATATGCCCCTGTCCATCAGTAGTTGAGGGTGCTGGGGTTGATGTCAGCTACTATCAATCTGCTTTCCTGAGCTCTGATTCATCTGTACCCGTTGATGAACCATCTCTTGTCCTGGTACGCTCCTTGTTCCACGCATTACGATTTGCCGGTGGCAGTGTCTCCACAGATTTGTCTGATCTGGGCTGGTTTTTGGTGGAATCCAATCTCTCCAAGAGTCTTCCGTTTCTGGTGTCCCCTTCCCAGTTGGTTATGACCGATGCCAGCTGGATCGGCTGGGGGGTGACACTGGATTCCCAGTTTGTGCAGATTCAGTGGGATCACCTGCAGGAGGGTTGACCATCCAAGTTCATTTAGCTTGTCTGGAGTTGGCCCCAGACCTTCGGGCATCATGTTCTAGTCCGGCATGACAATCTGGTGGTGATGGGCTACCTCAATAACCAGGGTGGTTGCAGGGTTTGCTCCCTTTGGCTCCTTGCACAGGAGATTCTGTCCTGGGCAGAGGTGACAGTGTTGTCACTCAGGGTGGTCTATCTCCCGGGGAAGGAAAACTGCATAGTGGATCACCTGGGCAGGGTCTTTCCTCCCATGGCTTCATTCTCCATGACAAAGGCAGTGTTCCTTCTGTTGCAAAAACGATTTGGGTGCCTGACGGGTGTTTGCCGATGAGTTTAATGCTCACCTGCCTCGCTTCTGTGCACACCTCCCGTGCACAGGGACATGGTGGCTGGATACACTATAATTCCGTTGGCCTGGCTTCCTGCTTTATGCCTTTCCTCCAATACCTTTGATTGCACAAGTTGTTTGCAAGATTTGCCAGGACAGGGCGTTTGGTCTGTTGGTGGTACCCAGCTGGGTTCGCCGCCCTTGGTTTCCTCTACTGAGGGAGATGGCCGTCCAGGAGTGCTGGGTGCTCCTGGATCTTCCTTACCCATTGCGGGGCCCTCCGCTTCCAGTGGGGATTCTGCGTCATATTCATCTTCAGGCCAGGCTCGAGAAAGGATGAGCCTGCTGTCTCGGGTGTGCTCCCTGGAGGTAGTGGAGTTGCTTCAGGGCTCACGACGCCCAGCTAGACTTCTATCTTATTCCCGCCATTGGGAGTCTTTTTCTTGGTGGTGTGTTTACACTCTGTTTCTGTGGATCCAATGCGTGTGCTTGATTTCCTTTACAATGGCTGGCCTGGTCCCTTCTACTTTTCAAGCACAGTGGGCGGGCTTGCAGGCATTCCGCAGTCCTCTGTTGGACGATTTGAATCCTTTGGTGGCCAGGTTGCTTGAAGTTGTTTTCTGCAAAATCCTAGGGCAATTTGCCTTGCGCCATCCTGGGATCTCCCATTGGTGTTGTGGGCCCTTCAGGAGGGTCAGTTTGAGCCCCTGGGGTCTCTGTATATCAAGTTCCTCACCATGTAAGTGTTATTTTTGGTGGCAATCATATCTTCTGGTCAGATCTGGGAGCTGGGGTCTTTTCTGTCCTCTTCTACCTTCTTGTGGGTCTTGCTGGACCGTGTTGTGTAGCGTCCGGATCCTCAGTTCCTGCCCAAGGTCCCTTCAGTTGTCAACCATTCCTGAGAGGTTGTGTTGCCGACTTTCCCTTCGGTAGTTGGGTCTGTGGTGGATTCTGCTCTCTCGCTGTTGGATGTCCGTTTGGCGGTATTGTTGAATTTGGAACGGACTGTGTCTTTTTGCCACTGAGGCAACTTGTTTGTTACTTTTGGTTCTGACCGGTCTGGTCATAAACCCTCTTTCACCATCCTGAGTAGGTGGATCAAGCTAACTATCTTGCTGGCCTAGGGTGTGTAGGGTTCTGAGGTGTCGGTCTGGGTGCAGACTCGGTCTACTAGGGGTCTGTCTATCTCATGGGCCTTGTTCAAGGGGGTGTCTACTTAAGATACCTGTAGGGCCGCTAACTGGTCCTCCACACACATGATCATGGATCACTACCAGGTTGTGTTTGGTGGTCCTTCTGCAGAGGGTTTTGCTGAGGCGGTTGTCAGGGCTGGTTCTTCTGGCTCTTGATGCTCACTGCTTCTGTGCTTCTTCTTGGTTATTTTCCAACCATTTCTAATTTTGGGATTAAACCTACTGTTTTGCATTATCCCATTGTTTGTAGTTTCTTGTGAGTTTCCATGAAGCTGCTGGGTTTGGGTATGTGCTTACTTACGGTAATCTTCATTACTCCGAGTATTGTCTTCCTCGTCTCATGAGTTCCCATCCCTCTCGCCCTGTTCTGCTATCGGCTTCATGTGTTTCTTGGAGCTTGGTAGATCCACAGGAAGTGAGGTGGTTCGAACCTCCCCTTATACTGGGTCATACTACTGAGGCTGCTCCTGATTGTTTATCTAGCAGCTCGAGTAGGGCCGTAATGGTAATTGACCCCTGTCCACCTCGAAGACCTCTCTCCTACACATTATAGATGTCAATATTACCATATGGAGTGTTCAACAGCCGAATGGCATGAATATCTGGGGACTGTGTCGGGAGTACCTGTATTATAAAGTCTTCATCTTGTCTGACCCAAATTGCTAGCCCCCTGATGGTCGACCCTTGCTACCATGGATCGCAGGAACATAACAGTTCAAATACCCAGGATGGAATAGTGGGTCAACAGACCAGGTTTCCTGGAATATGCAGATGTTATGCAGTTCCACAAAGCTATTCCAGTTTGGGGAACCCCCCTTAGATTTTAATCCTGCAATATTCGAAGACATAGTTAAGAATTGGTGTGACACAGGATGTGGCTCTAATGCTTCTCTAGCCCTATGGGATACCATACTAGAATTTAAGTCTTGTTGACTCATGGATGTAGTTGTGTTTGTGGTCTCCAGTTGCTAACTTGTATGGCTCAGCGCAACCTGACTATGTAGTGCGGCGGTTAGTTGGGAACATCAATCTAGCTCCCGTGTTGGTGTCATCACTATGGGAAGAGTTGGTAGATGGAGTGTGCTAGTCATTGGGGTCATTTCAGGCAGTTTTCTACTTAAATCAAATACTGGTGTTAACTAAATGAAGTGTGCGAGCATCAAAGGCCACTAAATTCTCAACTAGGTCTTGTTGTGAGAGAGTTAATGCAATGGAATCCAATATATCCCCCTTGGGGGAGCATCTCTTTGTCCCTTTAATGTCATCCCTTATTATTGAACAACAGCCCCATTATTAGGGAGCCATCATCTTCATAGGTCGACCTAGGCGGAAGTTTGGGTACGTTGGTTAAATGCACTATGCATCTTATGTCTGGTGCCCTCCCTACATCATGTTGAACTTGCTTCCGGCTTGCCAGGATGGGAATCAATCTTGCTAAAAGCCCTGTGGCCACAGTCAGATTTACCGGTTGCCAATGACTTGCATGCTTTTGGGCTACCCAACTAGAATTGGTGGCTAGTAGATGTTCTGGACGGTTCCTGCTCACTTTGTTCGGGGTTTGCTCGTTGATCCCCTTAGTGACCCCACTGGTCTATCTTTTGGAGTGAATCTCCCTTTGGTCACTTGCTTTCTGACCCCCCATCTGGTATTTAATGTGGTGTACATCAGAAAGCACTTTATTTAGTAAATCAGAAAGGTTGCTAACCATTTCTTTAAGGGTGCTAATTTCCTGTGCGATAACCATAACCTGAGGTGTAAAATGCTTTAGGGCTAGATCCTCTGTTTTTGAATCAATAGTTGTTTTTCTCGGGAGCTTGTCTGTATCTATAGATGGGGCTGCTCTGAGTGGGGAATGCTTGGTGCCATTAAGTCGATCACATATCGACGGGATGGGGAATCTGTATGGATCAAATAATTTACACTGTTCTCAATCCTCAAGATGCCTGTTTCCAGTGCTGAATGTTCTGTTTGGTGGTTAGATGTTGCATTATGTCGTCTGGGCTCTATATTCCCCCTAACCACCTGCTCACCTATATAGTGATGGTGTCCAAGGGTTCTGGTGAGTCTAAAAAAGGTAAGAATCTATTCCTACAAGGGAAGTCAGCTATGGTCACAGGAGAGGCACAGTCATTGCGCGGCAGGTTCATGGGAGGCACATCTATAGCTTCCAAAACCATTTTCTTGCTAGTTACCCCCTTAAACATACTTGGGATATGCCCAGTTTTTGCTGGGCTAACGTGTGTGTGAGATTTTGGAATGTTTTGCAGTAACAAATGGATCTAGAAGCTCCTCACATTCAAACAATAAATTGTCAATCCTATCCAGCACACCTACCCCTACCTCTGGTCTTGCATTGCGGGATTTATTTTGAGTTTTCTTCTTATGGGACCCTCCCAACCCTCCCTTGATTTCCTTCCTCTTCTCCATACCACCCCAATAACCGGAAGAGGTGAGAAGAAGCCCTCCAACCTTAGGAGAGTGCAGGACAGGCCCTGAGAAGCAGTAAACTTACACTGACTAGTAAGTTTACCTTTGAGAATAGTGCCCCATGTGTCTGTGTGAGTGTCTGTATGGGTGAGTGAGTAGATACGTGAGTGCTTGTATGGGTGTTTGAGTAGTCATATGAGTGAGTGAGTGGGTCTGTTGAGAGGCAGCAGTATGGGTGAGTGAGTGGACATGTAAATGGCTGCATGGGTGAATAAGTGAGTCTGTGAGTAGTTGTATGGGTGAGAGAGTGACTGTGTGAGTGTCTATAGGGGAGATTGAATGGGTGCGTGAGTGGCTCTATAGATGAGTAAGTGTGTGTGTGAACGGTTGTATGGGTGTGTAAGTGGGTATATGAGTGGCTGCATGGGTGTGTGAGTGGGTGTGTGATAACCCTGGGCGTAGTTCACGAAGTAGCACTGCGCATAGCTACGCGAAGTGCACTTCGTACTATGCGAGCTGCGCGTAGCACTACGCGAACTGCGTAGTACCCTGTTAGCACTGTGCAAGATGCCGTTTTCAATGATTGCAATGATTGAAAACGGCATCTTGCACAGTGCGAGCTGTAGTTTTCTGCCGCTCAAGTAGATATTTACTCGAGCTGCAGCTTTCTCAACACGGACTGGTAGTTTCAAATCGCGAGCAGTCGCGAGCATGCGCGACCACTCACAATGAGAAACCTGACCTCCCCGCAATGAGAATCTCGCCGGGAGGTTTATTTTCCACGCTCGCGATCGGCAACTTGACGTATGCTAATCGCGAACGAGGAAAAAGTCTAGCTGGGATGTCACTTTGCTTGCTGGCGGTCGCCAACTTGACGTTGAGGACCGCGAGCAAGCAGAAAATGACCGCTGCACTACGCTACGCGTGTTTGCATTGTGCTACCTGCAGTTTGCGTAGTGCGAAGTAGTGGAAACTTCGCAAACTACGCGAGCGTAGAGTAGTGCTTTGCCCAGGGTTAATGTGTGAGTGGTTCTGTGGATGATATAATCAGCGATGCTATCAGTGGTCATTTGAGATGTCATCAGTAATATCACTAACTATGTAATGGGTGATGTAATCTGTGAGGTCATTAGCAGTGCATTACAGGGACATAAGTTATAGATAGCCCAGGTAACTATAACTGCTGAATTTCGTATGGTTTAGTACTAGAAAAATCTGAGCCTAACTATAGTGTCCCTGTAACCTTTTTTTATTGTCATTGAATTTCTAAGGTTTTTTAAATTTAATTTCCTAACTGTAACCTGTAAACTTTGAGGGTGGGTGTATGAGTTGCTATATAGGTCAGTGAGTTTGTGTGTGAACAGCTGTATGGGTCCGTCACTGGGTGTGTGAGTGGTTGTATGGGGTTGTGAGTGGGTGTGTGAGTGTCTTTATTGGTGTATGAGTATGTGTATGAGTAGTTTTGAGAGTGATTGAGTGGATATGTGAGTGGTTTTGTGGTTCAGTGACTGAGTGTGTGAGTGATTGTATGGGTGTGTGTTTGGCTCTGTGAGTGGCAGAAGGGGTATGTGAGTAGGTGTCTGAGTGTCTGTGTCAGTTGCTGTGTGAGTGATTAGGCCAGAACATAACCTCAGCAGCCCCTTTATCCAACAACAGTCCCCAGTTTGCAAAAAATGTCTCCCCAACTGGAGTTCTTTCTATTGGTTAATTAATAAGTTCTACCTCATTATGTAAATGCCTATTAGTTATTCTACACTACTTCTTATGATTTGGATCAATCCTCTTTTTTTAATCTGTCCACTTTATGGTAAAAAGTTATCTTCCATACAACTTACATCTCCATGTACATTAACATTTTTATAATAAATACATTTTAGTTTGAGGTATACAGTTGATTTTTTTTTTTACTTGATTAACATCCACTAACTATTGCCAGATTTTTTTGTTTTTGGTAGGGACACCATTTACTGGAATGATAAGTGGTTCATCAACATCTCTTTCTAAACCAACAGTTTCAATATTCCATTTAAAATCTAACAGTAAGTGTGGAATGGAGCCACACACAGAAGAAGCCAATCCTCAAATATATTTATTAAAATTAGAGGAATCATGCGGCGTCCCATCCACAGAGGCATGCAACAGGCAACTGACTATGTGTTCTATCTCCACCAACATTACATTCTTAAGTCCATAATGAAGCAGGAGAGCTCCAGTGTATCATACCAGAGGATACCACACAACCTTCCACCAATAAACCCCAAAATTAAACAAAGGTAAAGGTACAGCTTAGCAACTACTATAAAATATATGGTAACCATAAATAATACATCATTCACTGCAAATTAAACAAATTAATTAAATACAAATTATTGATGCTTCACACAAGATCACCTAAATACTTAGGACCAGCCACAGTATGTGAACTACATCTCTTCACTGAAACTTGAGTTAAACCAGAACATTTATTTTTCCCACTCATGAGATGATCCTGACCAGTTGTGCTTGCAGCAACAGCAACACAGGATATTCTGTTCAAATTCCACATGCATTTATCACTCACCCTAACTGCATTGCGAAAAACTTTAAGAACCTTGGTGGGAGAAGATAACATTGACATTACACTCTTCTGCGGAAACTTTATTACCACTGTGTCAACCACCGGAACTTTAGTAGGGGATGTGCAATGTCTAATATCAAAATAACATTTCCCCTTCCTAATCATTTCTTTCTCCATTTACAGTTTTCTTTCTCTTACCAGGCTGAGACCCACAATCTTGCAGCTCATCCACTCAAGGTGAATAACAGTGATAGGTATTCTTCCCCATAACACCTCGAATGGCATGCTTTAGCACCAGAGTGAGGAATAAGCCTATACATTCTCACCCTTTCTATGATCTCTGGGCTCCTGTCCTTGTTCTGCAACCTTGCAATTTGAATAGACTTCTTAAGCATCCTATTGAATCTCTCTACCATTCCATTTGTTCCAGGATGATACAGAGAACGGTGTTTATGTCTTATGTTCCTCATCATCAAGAACTCTTCCATCTCTTTGGAGACCAAGTGCACCCCATTATCAGTGAGTATGCAATCAGGCAAACATTCCCTGCCAAAATTCTCACTCAAATTTCAATTACCGTGCATGTTTCAATACATTGAGTAATACATATCTCTGGCCAATGAGAAAACAAAATCAATTAGTACCAAAACGTAATATTGTCCAGACCTTCCGTAGATTAGACCCAGATTACCTAAGGCAACTTCCTGCCACACTCTTTCAGGCATTTCTCTAATAAGCATAGATTGATTCCTAACCTTACAGGTCTTGTCACTAGAAGCACATTATATTCAGTTTCCCACTGCTCGTTCAACTTGAAAATCCAAACCCGGCAACCAAAAGTACAGCCTAATCCTTTCCTTTGTTTTCGTGACATCTCGATGACCCTGATGCTCAAAATGCATACGTCTCTCTGTAAACACTGTGGGTGGTACCAACCTGGTTCCCCTCCACAGCAGCCCATTTTTAACAAACAATTTGTCTTTCATATTCCAATACTTCTTCACCTCATCCACCATCACACTTTCACAATTCCATCTGCCAGAAATACATTTAATTACCTCTTGTAACACCAGGTCAGATGAGATTTCAACCTTCCATTTATTCTTATTTACAGCACTCTCCGTTACTTCACAAGCACTATATTCATCCAATTCCCAATGATTGGCTTCCACTTCATCCCATGCCACCATTGACTTGAACACCAATTTCGACAATCAATCAGCTACCTTATTCTCCATATCTGGAATATAAACAACTTTGAAATTATAGTCCTGTAGCGCTACAACCCACCTACAAATACGTGAAGACACTGCATCAATATATTTCTTTGCAAAAACATCTCTTAGGGGTTTATGATCAGACCTCACAACAAATGAATCTCCCCTTAAAAATGTTTTAATGTCCTTATTGCCCAGTAAATGCACATGGCCTCTTTCTCGATCACTGAGCAATGATTTTAAAAACCAACGAGGGCCCTTGACAGAAACAACACAGTCACCTCTTTGCCATTTTTAACTTGTTTAAAGACTGCACCCAAGCCTATTGGACTTGCATCCATTACAAGAACTGACTCACATGTTGTATCAAAACTTTGTATGGATGGGGACACTTCAAGGCTTCCTTAACATCACAAAACAGACAATTACATTTTGGGGGCCACAAAAACCTTACCCCTTTCTTTGAAGGAGCTCTCATGGCAAATATGCATGAAGCAAAATTGGGGATATGTTTGTTATAATATTCGGCTAGTCCAAAGAAAGTGACTAAGGATTCCCTATTTTGTGGAACTGGTAGATTGACAAGTGTATTAACAAGACATCCCCTAGGGTTAACATTTGAGCTTGTTAATTTGTGACCCAAATAATCAATCTCAGAGAGACTACATTTACATTCATTTTCTTTTAGGTTAAGACCTCTCTCCTCAAACCTTGTTAAAATTGTCAAATCAGGTTCCACTTGTGTCGAGCCAAATACGAGGACTTCGTCCTGATACATGTTTACCCCGGAAATCCCTTCAAAACATCCTCCATGGCCTTCTGAAATAAAGAGGCCTCTGAATTCAATACAAAGTGTAACCTCATGAACCTAAACATGCCAAACGAAGTAATGAATGATGTCAATTTTGAAGAATGCCCATACAATTCTATCTGATGGTAAGCTGAACGTAGATCAAGAGTTGAAGACACTGTAACTTCCTTTAATATCACCAACATTTCTGCAATGTTAGGGAATGGATATTTATCCGTCACTGCATTTCTGTTCATACCCCTCAAATTCACACAGAGCCAAATCTCACCAGAGGGTTCGCTAGCGATCACAACAGGCGGCAACCATTGAGTCGTTTCAGTTTCCACGATTATTCCTTCATTCTTAAGCTTGTCCAATTCAGCGCGCATTGTCTCTCTTTTTGTCAAAGGCACCCTTCTCATTTGAAAGCAACCAGCACTGAAGATTTTTTCAACATTATTCTGTGTGTATAGTTGGTGAGACACCCCAACTTCTCGCTGAAAACATGGTTGAATTCACCACACAAACACTCCACCAGGTCACTTTCACACTCATTCGCGTCTTTGTCATCAGTATTTTTCTTATTACCAAGTGTCACTCTGCTAACTGCTGAAACGTCTCTCAACACAATACTTGGATCAATATCAGGGTGAAGCATCGCATTTAAGTCTCTTTGGTGGAACCAGCTGACAATGCTGTCTCCCTTACATGAAACGTACACCTTCCCAGCTGTTCAACGACTCTTATAATCTACATCGAAAACAATGGAGCGGTGCACTCCCAGATGTGTCTGTTTTAATAATAAGGACTGGCCAGTTCCTTTGTGATAAATTGATTCTTTATTTCATAATCCATCAAATAGTGCAAAAAGCCTCAGCCAATGCATTTTGTTCAAAAGATTGAACTTCGCCAGATCAAATAAGATGAGGGGCGAACTGTGGTTGCTGATTAACCTGGGTTGGAATAAACCAAGTAGCCACGTAAGGCCCCAGAGCGATGTTCGATGGTGGAGTCACGCGTTAGTCAGTGACTCCATGAGCAGTGTGGGCCTCCTTGATAAGGGCCTGAATATTAAACCTGGGGCAGTAGAAGTGAAGTGCTCCTTCCTCGTATCATGGCAGAATGGAATTTGCCCTGACGAAGTTCAATCTTTTGAACGAAACGCGTTGGCTGAGGCTTTTTGCACAGTTTGATGGATTATGAAATAAAGAACTGGCCAGTCTTTAACATTAAAACAGACACATCTGGGAGCTCACCGCTCCATTTTTCTCATAATATTGTACATCTGCCCAGCAGGTTGCATCTCTCAACGGCAGGTGAAGGAGCTCATTGTGCACACCAATGCTCACTATACTGTCTGGAACTACTAGGGGAACATATATATATATACGCGTATTGCCCTCCTGTTTTACCAGCTGCAATAAAATAAGAACCTGTGATTCCTGTGGTCCGTCTCCTACTTTGCCTGCCTCGCCGGTCCAGGGTGGATCAGGAAGTGGCGTATGTGGAGTTACAAAATATATATATAAGCGGTTTGGGGACTCAAGGAGGTACGTTGTTTGTACTAACAAGCAGGGGAACTCGATTTCATCTTGGCATCTCCTGTCTCCCGCCCGACCACTGGGTGTGACATTCCATGCATCCACCTACCTGGGAGCCAAGCGCTGCATCCTGGGAGTTGCAGTTCGGGACTACTCCAAGAACTGCAACAGGTGGGATCTTGACATCAGGGGCGGAGCCTGGGTCACTGGACCAATATAGGCAGCAGGACAACATCAGTGTGTGAATGAAAATCTCCTGAATACTTGTGGCGCTGAGGAAGGCATTGTTATGCCGAAATGCATTCGCCGATTCTGTGGAAATAAACGACTTCCATGCTGTCCCCTACTGAGGCTTCTGCTCTTTTTTACGGAAGAGGTTGTTCGGATACTTTCTGCGTATTGCCAGAGACGCAGTTGGAAGCCACCGCTTTCTAAAGTTGACCCGGACCATTCTGGCACTGCTTCGGCTTTGTTTGGACACTAAGTAATTGGTACGGCCTGGGCCAGCCTCGTTGTGCAGGGAGAAACAACGCGGTTGCGAGGACACTGTGCTTCGTGTTGGGCGGCGTGCACTGACACCGCTGCCCCCGCTGAAATTTGGACCTGTGCCTCGGGGCTTAAGCGGTTTGGGGACTCAAGGAGGTACGTTGTTTGTACTAACAAGCAGGGGAACTCGATTTCATCTTGGCATCTCCTGTCTCCCGCCCGACCACTGGGTGTGACATTCCATGCATCCACCTACCTGGGAGCCAAGCGCTGCATCCTGGGAGTTGCAGTTTGGGACTACTCCAAGAACTGCAACAGGTGGGATCTTGACATCAGGGGCGGAGCCTGGGTCACTGGACCAATATAGGCAGCAGGACAACATCAGTGTGTGAATGAAAATCTCTTGAATACTTGTGGCGCTGAGGAAGGCATTGTTATGCCGAAATGCATTCGCCGATTCTGTGGAAATAAATGACTTCCATGCTGTCCCCTACTGAGGCTTCTGCTCTTGTTTACGGAATAGGTTGTTTGGATACTTTCTGCGTATTGCCAGAGACAAGGTTGGAAGCCCCCGCTTTCTAAAGTTGGCCCGGACCATTCTGGCACTGCTTCGGCTTTGTTTGGACACTAAGTAATTGGTACGGCCTGGGCCCGCCTCGTTGTCCAGGGAGAAACAACGCGGTTGCGAGGACACTGTGCTTCGTGTTGGGCGGCGTGCACGGACACCGCTGCCCCCGCTGAAATTTGGACCTGTGCCTCGGGGCTTAAGCGGTTTGGGGACTCAAGGAGGTACGTTGTTTGTACTAACAAGCAGGGGAACTCGATTTCATCTTGGCATCTCCTGTCTCCCGCCCGACCACTGGGTGTGACATTCCATGCATCCACCTGCCTGGGAGCCAAGCGCTGCATCCTGGGAGTTGCAGTTCGGGACTACTCCAAGAACTGCAACAGGTGGGATCTTGACATCAGGGGCGGAGCCTGGGTCACTGGACCAATATAGGCAGCAGGACAACATCAGTGTGTGAATGAAAATCTCCTGAATACTTGTGACGCTGAGGAAGGCATTGTTATGCCGAAATGCATTCGCCGATTCTGTGGAAATAAACGACTTCCATGCTGTCCCCTACTGAGGCTTCTGCTCTTTTTTATGGAAGAGGTTGTTCGGATACTTTCTGCGTATTGCCAGAGATGCAGTTGGAAGCCCCCGCTTTCTAAAGTTGGCCCAGACCATTCTGGCACTGCTTCGGCTTTGTTTGGACACTAAGTAATTGGTACGGCCTGGGCCCGCCTCGTTGTGCAGGGAGAAACAACGCGGTTGCGAGGACACTGTGCTTCGTGTTGGGCGGCGTGCACTGACACCGCTGCCCCTGCTGAAATTTGGACCTGTGCCTCGGGGCTTAAGCGGTTTAGGGACTCAAGGAGGTACGTTGTTTGTACTAACAAGCAGGGGAACTCGATTTCATCTTGGCATCTCCTGTCTCCCGCCCGACCACTGGGTGTGACATTCCATGCATCCACCTACCTGGGAGCCAAGCGCTGCATCCTGGGAGTTGCAGTTCGGGACTACTCCAAGAACTGCAACAGGTGGCATCTTGACATCAGGGGCGGAGCCTGGGTCACTGGACCAATATAGGCAGCAGGAAAACATCAGTGTGTGAATGAAAATCTCCTGAATACTTGTGGCGCTGAGGAAGGCATTGTTATGCCGAAATGCATTCGCCGATTCTGTGGAAATAAACGACTTCCATGCTGTCCCCTACTGAGTCTTCTGCTCTTTTTTACGAAAGAGGTTGTTCGGATATATATATATATATATATATATATATATATATATATCCTGGAAACTCGAACCACTTCCTGATTCCGCCAACGGCAGATTAGGCGAGGAAAGAGACACAGACCTCCGAGGTTCAGTGGGCAAAAGTATGGTTTATTTTGGGTGACCCAACACAACGCGTTTCAAGCCCGTAAGCCCTTGTTCACGTGTCAAAGTGGAAAAAACACCATCTATTATTTAAAGTGAATGACCCCACCCCCACTTTCTGACATCATAGGTCACATGTAGATGGGCATGGACAACAGACTAAGGTAACCACAACAAAATCATTTGTAGTTTAAACCCCATAGACAGAATGATATTTCATGACACATTTGATATATATGTACACATGTTTAAAACAATATTTAAAAACATGTAAAGTGCTTAAGTGTCATAGTCTTTGTAAAACAATAAATACAATTCATTTTAAGATTCTCTTTGGATAAATCCAAGACTGTCTATATTGCTGCAGCGCCCATACAAAGTTATTACCGGATAAATCCGATTATTTTCAATTCAGTCAATGTGGCCTATTAGTCTTGCGTGTCTAATAGCACGTATTTTTTATATGTTATCATGATTACATGAATATTCATATTTTCTTTGTAGTTTTTTCTTTTTACCAGTGCAAATACAAGTGGGATGGAATCTGTGCAACAGTGCATGAATAAATATAAAGTGCTAGTGTAATTTACATTGACTTCTCAATTACTTTACTGCAAATGTGGGTCATCGCCATTCATTTCTAGAATACAAATAATCTAATTTCTATGAAATGGTACCATAATTAAGACAGAGCCACATTTATATACTAAATACGTTAGAGAAATCAGTGATGAAAAAAAGAGAAAAAGATAAAATGTGTATAATACAATGATTCAGAGAATTAATATCTTAGTGTGTTTGATACAGTTTTTATGCTACTTGCAAGAGTAACCTTTTGGTTGCAGAAGAAAACCACAATATAGCAGCAAGAGTATATTTTTACAGAAAGCTGCGCATGTCTTCTGTGGTGTTCAAACGGTTAGGCCATTTACAATCAAGCTCAAGAATGTATTTTGTTTCGAGCTGACGGAGTTGGCGCTCCCTGTTGCCACCCCTTCTTTTCTTGACCACAGCATCTATTACATAATAAGATAGGCAATTAATGTTGTTAGCATGTACCTTCTTGAAATGCCTCGCAACAGGATATGTTGCGTCGCTGTGGAGAATGGCTTTTATATGCTGCAAGATCCTGACGTGCACCTGCAGCTTCGTGCTACCCACGTAGCTAAGCCCACAGGTGCACGTCAGGACATATACAGCATATTCGGTCTTGCAATTATAGTTGCCCAAAATCAATGTAGGGGTAGTACTAAAAGGTGTAGAGTACTTAGACATGTTACAGCCAAAATTGCAGGCACGACATGACGTGCATTTTTTTAAACCCTTCTTTGGTGCCAACCACGTAGTGACTTGCTTAACCTCTGGCGACACTCGGTCCAATGCCGTGCCCATAGTACTGCTTCTTCTAAACGTGACAACAGGCTTGTCGGCTATTCTATTGCGCAGAACATTGTCAGTAAGCACTACTGGCCAATGTTTATTGAGTATTGTTCTTATCTGCCGTTCCTCTCTATTATAGGTGGTAATTAGTCTTGGAGTATTGATATTCCTAGAGATTACAGCAGTGTCAGGAACCGGTGAAGTGTCAACCTCAGGAATAAGCAAGCTCATTCTGGATTTAGATTTGGCTTTATTTATGGCATCACACAGGATTTTCTGTGAATACCCCCTTGCCTTCAGTCTGTCAACCAGCTCCAGTTGACACTTATTAAACTCTTCCTCATTGCTGCAAATACATTTTAACCTTAAGATTTCTCCATAAGGAATGCTAGCAATGAGGTGTTTAGGATGAGAACTGGTTGCGTGTAGGGTGTTGTTACCCGAGGTTACTTTTCTATGCAGGGTACTTTCAAACTTTTCATTGTTAACAAAAACTTTGACATCAAGGAATTCAATTTCATTTTTGTGGATATTGGAAGTGAATTTTAGATTGTAGATGTTATCATTAATCTTATTTATAAAGCAAACTGCTTCTTCTTCACTACCCTGCCACAAAATGAACACATCATCTATATATCTCAGATATGATCTGATATGTGTCTGGTATTCCACCTGGAAGGTGGTTTTGAGAACCTGCTCCTCCCACCAGCCAACATGTAAACATGCATAGCTGGGGGAGAAGCAGGCTCCCATCGCCACTCCTCTCACCTGTTTGTATAAATCTTTATCGAACAGGAAGTAATTGTTGTTAAGGCACCACTGAATGAGTTCCAGCACAACTTTGTTATGTTCATATAAAGTGCTGGACCTAGTTTCCAAAAATTTTTTAACAGAAGCCAATCCCTGATTGTGGTCTATACTTGTGTATAATGCTTCTATATCAAGAGTGATAAGAAGCATATCATTAGACCATTCCAATTTGTTTAGTTTTTGTAGGAAGTCTCCAGTATCTTTTACATAACTTGGCAACGCCGTTACCAAGCTTTGCAGAAAAAAATCTATGTACTGGCCTACGTGCTCACCTAAACTGTTTATGGCCGATATAATCGGTCTCCCTGGGATTGGAAAAACATTTTTGTGAATCTTTGGGATTAGGTAAAGAACCAGCAGCACTGGAAACTCATTGAACATGAACTTATGTTCTTCTATTGAGATTAGACCTTGTCTTTTCCATGATGCCAATAATTCTTGTAATGCATTTTTGGCCTTGTCGTACTCTTTAACATTGGATTTTAAATAACAGTTCACATCACTTAGCTGGCGTAGTGCTTCCACTATATAATCTTTCCTTGGCCACAGTACAAGGTTCCCCCCCTTGTCAGATTTTTTGACAATCACCTCCTGATTGCTCTCTAGTTTCTTTACCAAATCATAATATGCCTTTCTCTTAAAAAATAGACTTCGTTCTGTTCTATTTTTGTGGACAGTATGATTTAATTGTTTCAGATCATTTACAACAAGCTCATGAAAAACATCAATACTGTCCTTTGGCATAAATGGAACGAAACTAGATTTGGGTTTGAAGGGGCTGATCCCAGCACCCTTCTGAACATGATTAATTTTTCTTAACCGTTCTTGTGTGACCAAGTTAGCATTTTCTTCCAAATCCAAATCAGATGTTATATCAGACTCCTCAGCTAAGTCATGTACCATAAGTAAATTGGGAACATCAGATGCTGCTAGATTGGTCATTGTTTCTTCATTTTTTACATCATTGCTAGCACATGCATCTTTCAGGGCTTTAAGTGCAAAGAACTTTTTCAGTTTCAGTTTTCTAATATAGCAATATACATCTATACGTGTTCTTGCATAATTGAAACTGTCTCCTGGGCAGAAATTGAGACCCAAGGCCAACAGTTGTTCTTCAGCCTTCGAAAGTGTGATAGTTGATAGATTAATCACACTATTGTCCCTTATTGTTGTTGCTTCTTTTTCCATTTCCCCTTTGTGTTCTTCTTTGTATTTTTCTTTGCCTCTTTTGCATTGGTCACGTCTTCTTTTTGATTGCTTGCGTTTTTTGCTATTTTCTGTCGGGGCCTCAAGGTTTGCAGTCTTGCCTCGACTAAAAAATCCATTTCTTGTCCTACATTCAGAATGGTCTTGCTTTTCACTACAGGTGCCGATTCTGTGCTGGACTCACTGGTTAGCGAGATAGTGTCCAAGCTATCTATATCTGCATTGCCCTGAGCTTCATTGCTATTTTCCTTGCTTTTGGTTTTTGCATCATATTGTTGGCGTTTGATCGGATCAAATATACGCGAAAAAGTAAAAATTCGACCATTTTCATAGTCCTCTAAGTCGCGATTGAACTTAGTTGCTTTTCTTACTTTGATTTTGTCTTCGTGTTTTTTCAAGCGTTCCTGCATTGTTTCCTTCATTTTAATAGCTTGATCCGTTATTTCCAAAGCATTTATTTTTTCCAAAATAGCATCAATTTCTTGTAGAATTTCATCCCGATCAATCTGAGCATATTTAATTAATAATTTGACCAAGTTCATGGAGGCTATAAGATTACATTCCCCCCATTCAAGCAGCATTTTGGGGTTTGGTCTGTCGAAGCTGGGTGCTAGGAGGACTCGCAACCCCCTCGGCACACGCCCCACTTCCGCATATTTGGAAAGAGACCGATGTTCCCACCACTTAGTGATCTCCAATTTACGTTTTTTCTCAAGTTCCTTGTACAAGGCAGCAATATCAGTGTCCTTATTAGTTTCTGTGCTGGCAGTCGGTACGCTATCTTTCGGAGTTTTAGTCCGTTTGCAAAATAGTTCCTCGGCCGCCAACTCTCTTTCTTTCATTTCCTCCATAGACATTGTTGCGGTCACTTCAATAGATATACCGTGTGCGTGTAGACTAGCAAGAACGCTATTTTCATACACCGCACTGTCCCAATAACTGCTTCTCCCCTCCTACGTACCTCCCGACTTTCAAGACTCACCGGGTTACGTTACTTACTGCAGATCAGCCGACCTGGATACTCATGTTGTAAAAACCGTTTTTTCGTCTTGCCAATTCTTCACGGGGTGTAGGGGGCAGCTGTTGATAATCCACCACGGATCCTTGTACTGCTTCGATTAAACTCAGCCGCCAGCTTCTGGGGAGGAGGTCTGGAAACGAAGGTAACCGCCCTTCGTGATTAACTCCTGGAAACTCGAACCACTTCCTGATTCCGCCAACGGCAGATTAGGCGAGGAAAGAGACACAGACCTCCGAGGTTCAGTGGGCAAAAGTATGGTTTATTTTGGGTGACCCAACACAACGGGTTATAAGCCCATAAGCCCTTGTTCACGTGTCATAGTGGAAAAAACACCATCTATTATTTAAAGTGAATGACCCCACCCCCACTTTCTGACATCATAGGTCACATGTAGATGGGCATGGACAACAGACTAAGGTAACCACAACAAAATCGTTTTGTAGTTTAAACCCCATAGACAGAATGATATTTTATAACACATTTGATATATATGTACACATGTTTAAAACAATATTTAAAAACATGTAAAGTGCTTAAGTGTCATAGTCTTTGTAAAACAATAAATACAATTCATTTTAAGATTCTCTTTGGATAAATCCAAGACTGCCTATATTGCTGCAGCGCCCATACAAAGTTATATATATATATACACATATATTTATATATATATTTTAACTGAAAAAAACATTGGTTTCAGGACGTTACAGTTAGAAATTAGCATTTAAAAAACCTTTGAAATTCACTGAAAAAAACATAGGTTTCAGGGACATTATAGTTAGATATTAGCATTTAAAAAAACCTTAGAAATTCACTGAAAAAATAGAGGTTTCAGGGACGTTATAGATAGTTGGACATTTTCATTCATACAAAACCAAACAAATTCGGCCGCTATTGTTAGTTAAGCTAACTATAACTCGTGCTACCGCAATGCATTTCTGACGACATCACATATTACATCACTCATGCCATGGTCAGTGACATCACTGATGACATCACTTATGACATCTGAAATGACATCACTGATGATATCATCCACGTGATAATCTGACGTACCTACTCACACCCTAATATAACCTTTGATACACCCATTCTGAATTACAGATTGCCCTTCTTGAAACTATAGACACACCAATATCAGTTACTACATACCCACTCACTGATTCCTAAGTCTGCACACAGATCCACTCACTCACCCATACAGTCACTCATATATACAGCTAGTCATCAATACAGCCACTATCATATGTACTTATACACCCATACAGACACTCACAGTTACTCACACAGCTACTCAGGCATGCAAAGAATCAATCATACTGCAATTTACTTACCTATACAGTTATACACACGCCACCTTGCTTATTCATACAGATACTAAGACATACTTACTAACCCTGGGCGTAGTTCGCGGAGCCGCACTCCGCGGAGCTACGCGAAGACACACTTGCACTCCGCGACCTACGCGTAGCTCCGCGGACATGCGTAGTTGCTTGCTAGACCCGTTTGCGCGCCGTTTTTCGTCTTCGGGAGCGCGGTGCGCATGTTCGGGGCGCTGCCTGCATGCTCGGGATGGCTAGCGCGCTAAGTTACCCAAGAGGTTTGTCCCGCCCGCTTGCGTTCCCTTATTTCCTGTTCCGGGTCACAAGACACGTGTTCGGGTTGTGCAAGACATGTTCGGGCACTCAACTTCTCGTTCGCACTACAAAATGTGTGATCGCGCTAAATATCGCGCAAACCTACCCACGCGGTCGCGACGGGCGCAGCCATCTTGGATTTCACACTCTGGCTATGGTTTTGGGCCTACTTTAGCATCTGGCTCATATCTCTTCAATCCTGGTCTTTTTACCCACTTTTTCAAACTTTCTTTAGTTATTACCTATCTCTCTCTGTGCCTAGGTTTATATTTTTCATTTTATTTCTACTTTTACAACTTTTTTTCAACTTTTCTATTGTTTTATTATACTTCCTTCTTTTACCTTGCTTCTTCTTTCCCCTACCTTTTTGTCTTGAACTTTTCTTCTCCCCTCCACCCAGAACCATGGTGAAGGGCGCCAGCAGCATCGGCGGCTCAAAGAGCAAGGCGCCTGTGCCCAAAAAAACCAGGGGTGACGGCCCGCCAACTGTTT
This sequence comes from Lissotriton helveticus, assembly GCF_964261635.1. Classification (NCBI taxonomy): domain Eukaryota; kingdom Metazoa; phylum Chordata; class Amphibia; order Caudata; family Salamandridae; genus Lissotriton; species Lissotriton helveticus. The sequence goes on from NC_136069.1 coordinate 444,332,934, forward strand.
GGGGAGGCGGAGGTGGCTGCCCTGGTCTTTTTTCTCCAGCGCCACCTCCCCTTGACCTTGGCAGCAGGCGGCAGGCCCGGCTCCGGCTACCAGATTGAAGAGCGTCTCCGGCGGTGGGCGAAGGTGCGCCGGGCAGTCTTCCGTTGCTCCGGTATCCGGCGTACCCACCATCAGCTGTCCCACCGCTGGGCAGACATTTTGGACCGGGAGCAGGACCTGTTGGACCTGCTTGGTGTCGAGGTCGTGGGTCTTGGTGAGTGGCTACCCAAAAAAAAAAAGTGTCTGTATATATATATATATATATATATATATCTATCTATATATCTATAGTAGTATAAGTATTGTTATTGTATCTTTCTAAATCTTGGCTGAATAAGTAACGCGATGACTGGTGCTCCTAGTTACATTTCCGATGTATTCCGTTATATCTACTGTAATTGTATGACACTGGTCTGTGCTGCTCTTCTTCACTGAGTCTTGCATGTTGTTTCAACTTGGCGCTAGCTTTTGCTGTTTATTGATGTGAGATTTTCTTTATTGTAGAGAACTGAAGTTAGTTAATGCTATTAATAGAGTCTTGTCCTTCCTTTGTCCGTCAGTGAAAGGTACAACTTTAAGGGGTTTTTCACTTTTTTGCTAACCAAAATGGTAATTTATTATGGTTTTAACATGCTTGCGAGTTATTCTGTGCAAGATTGCAGTTTCTGCGTGTTCGGCAACTTGATCTTACCAACAAGCATCCTCGCGCGTCCTTATGACGCTATCGCGCATCCAAATGACGTTATCGCGTTCGCACAGTCGCACGGGATTGTGCGGGAGGGTTTACAAACATGGTGGCACACGCGACTGGGAAAAAGCGAACGCAGAACCAAGGTAAGCCATTGCCGCGCACGCGATAATGTTATTCAGCGCGCGAGAACTACGCTACGCACCGGATCGCGGAGTAATCGACAGCTACGCGTTCTCCGCGGAACGCGGAGTTGCCGAAACTCCGCAAGCTCCGCGAACGGAGCGTAGTTCTTCGCCCAGGGTTAATACTTACTCTCTTATACAATCACTGACACAAGCACACATCATCCATACAGACACTCTCACAATCGCTCACTCTCACAAACTCACTTATATACTCCAATACTCACATATACTGCCTTACACATATGCAGTTACTTACGCACACTCACTCATCCATAGAGTCCCTCACAGATGTACTCATAAACCCATACACCAAGGGATTCACCCACTCATACATCCATGCAGAGAGTCACACACCCCATCACTCACCAACACAGACACTTAGGCACCTACACAGGTACTTAGAATAGTAATCATTAACCCATATAGACCCTCATGTAGCTACTCATCAACCCATGCAACCACTTACACACCAACTGATAGACTGATACAAACATTCACACAGATTAGTCATTCACCCATGCATTCACTAAGACATATTTAATCACCCACTTATACAGTCAGTCACACCCTCACTAAATCATCCATTCAGACACTCATAAACCCACTCATTCTTCAATATACCTTGGCGTATATCCATATATAACATTCTTAAACTTTTTAGAAACATTCAGTCACTGAATGATGTCATCAGTGATGTCATGAGTGATGTCTTTTGAGATGTCATTAGTGATGTAATCAGTGAAGTCACTGACAATGTCATGACTGATGTGATATGTGATGTCATCAGCAGGGCATTGCAGGGGCGTGAGTTATACTCAGCTCAACTAACTATAATGGCCTAATTTCTCTGGTTTTGTACGAGTGAAATGTCCAACTAACTATAACGTCCCTGAAACCTTTCTAATGTTGTCACTTCTAAAGCATCTACCGGTAAAAGGTTTTCTTCGAAGAGGTTCAGTGGCTTTATTTTCATTTTGTGACCAATTCAGGCAATGTCGATCACAGTGACAATCTGGGGCAAGGATGAACGATACAGAATAGGAGTAAGAAAGAGCAGGGAAAAAAGGGGGTGGGTGGTCTTCTAATTTCTCTCATTTCCCAGGTCCTGTCTTGTTGCATATGCACCTCTTTCTCCGCTCCCACCTCTAGCCCGTAATATGTTAACCAAGGGGTCCAGATTTTAAGGAATTTTTGAGGGCATCCTCTTGCCTGGTATGTCACCTTCTCTGCCACCATACAGAGATCCATGTGGGCCTTCCATTCTATAAGTGTGAGCAGATCTGGGACTCCCCAGTAGGGGGCTATGTTTCTTTTGGCCACTATTAGCCCTAGGTTGCATAGTAAGAGTTTGCTACGTGGTAGCTCTTTCTCTGTAGGAATGCATACTTGTGTTAATAAAACCAGTTTAAAAAGAAACAGCTTAAAATCAGTTATACAGGAAGTTCCCTCTCAGTCTTTTGATCCTCTAGGTGTGGATGCCAGAATTCACACCTGTGCATTTGTTTTTTAAATGGCATTGTTTGTTCCAGATCCACAGAAGTAGCATGGAAGTTTCTCCCCTGATGAAAAACCTGGTCCAAAAAAACAGAGCAATTCCAAGCGGAGAGAAAAAGGTAGTGGCAAAAAAGTAAAGTGCACTTTATGTGACAAAGGGCCCGATGTAGGTAGCCCTTTACCGATCGGAATCGGCCGAAAATACCGATTTTCGGCCGTTTCCGGTCGGTAAAGGGCAATCGAGATGTAGGGGCACATTTTCGGTAATTTTACCGATTCGTTATCATTACCGAATCGGTAAATTTACCGATTCGGTAATAATTACCGATTCGGTAATGATAACGATTCGGTAAAATTACCGAAAATGCAATGTAGGTAGCCTATGTTCCATCAGCACATGGCTTACAGAATCGGTATTTTACCATGGAATACAAATCCATGGTAAAAAACCGATTCCTGTGTACATGCACATCTGTGCATGTACACATGTGCCATGTGACAGACAGACGTGCCCTTAGGGCATGTCTGTGGTGCCACATTGCACAGATGCCCGTTTTGGGGGTGCTAGAGGGTGTCAAAGTGACACCCCCTGCACCCTTGTGAATTCCTTAATTACCGATTCGGTAAATACCGATTCGGTAATGCCTAATCATTCCTATGGGCTTCAAAGCCCATAGGAATGAATGGGCATTACCGATTCGGTATTTACCGAATCGGTAATTAAAGGATTGTTAAGGATTCGGTAACGAATCCAGATGTTGGGACCTACATCCCATTTACCGATTTTTGATTACCGAATCGGTAGGATTCGGTATTTCAAAATCGGTAAATGGGATTTACCTACATCGGGCCCAAAGTACTTCCCCAAGGAACAACAAGGAAAATCAAAGAAAGAATGAAATATTCATGTGGGATTACAAGCATGCTCAAGCACTTGAAAATGAAGCACTCACAACATCTTGCTCAAATAGAAAGAGAGCATGATGGAATCACTCCTTCAACATACTCAGGTGTACGTCAACTGCAAGTAGGAGACACTTTACAACCTACTGCTCCTGCGACACCGATGATCCCAGCAAGAGCTACTGAGCTTGCAAACAATGGAACACATGGCAAATTCTGCAATAACGTTTTAACAGTTGGTGAGCAATGCATCCTGGCCATTGGCTAACGACAAATCATATCCAGCTATGTTAGTCAAGTGCCAAATTTGTGGTAAGTAGGGTCATCTGGCGCGGGGTTGTATTTGTAAGAAAGAACTTAAACGTGTGGAGGGAGTGAAGAATGTTGATGAGTGTGAGGAGGATGAGGAATTACTGCATTTTGATGAAATTGTACTTCAAGTGAAACACCTTAAAGGAAAGGTTCCTACAGACAAAAATTATAATAATAACAATAAAAATAATAATCATAATATTAAAAATAATAATAATAATAATAATCAAATAGTGTGTCCCCGCGCTGCGGTACAATCTGAAACACACTACCCAAGGAGGACCTTAAAAACTGGACAGCAGAGAGGAAAACCTAATCAGAGGGAAAAAGATGAGTTTTCAGCTCCTTACAGAAAATAATCTCCAAAACCTCCAGCCGGAGGCCCTGAGGGAGTTTGTTCCACTCCTGAGCTGCCACTGATAACTGAATTTGATTAGAGGGAAGAAAACGTTGCAACATTACAATGATTAAGCAGTTAGGATATTTGCAAGGTGATGAGGTTGCAGGACCTAGCACCTCAGCAGGTGCATCATCATCAAGCAGAGGACCTGACATTAGACAAGAGTTTGCTGGTCTTGAACAACACTGCATCAAATGTAAAAAACGTATTTGCTATGGTGAGCAGTCAGTAGATGCTATTGTTTTTGCAGCAAAAAAACACCATTGTTAAAAAAAAGAATTTGCAAATGATTTTTTAATTTTAAAATGTTAGAGAAAGGTAGTGCCTGCATGATTAGAGGAGTGCATAGATAGTGCCTGAGTGATTGAAGGAGTTCATGGGTAATCCTGTGTGTTTTCAAGAGTGCATGGGTTGTGCCTGAGTGATTGAAAGAGTGAATGGGCAGTGCCTGGGTTATTGCATAAATGCATGGGTACTGGCTGAGTGATAGGAGGAATGCATTGATAGTGCCTGGGTGATTGGAGAAGTGCAAGGGTAGTGCCTGACTGATTGGAGAAGTGCATTGATAGTGCCTGGGTGATTGGAGGAGTGTATGGCAATGCCTAGGTGCATGGAGGAGTGCATCAGTCATACCTAGGTTATTGCATGAGTGCAAGAGTAATGTCTGGATAATTGTATGAGTTCAGGAGTAGGGCATGGGTGATTGGAGGAATGAAAGGGTAGTACCTGGGTAATTATATAAGTGCAGGGGAAGTGCCTGGGTGATTAGAAGAGTGCATATGTAGTGCCTGGGTGATTTATTTTAGAAGTGCATGGCTACTGCCTGAGTGATTGAAGGACTGCCTGAGTGATTGAAGGTGTGCATGGGTAACACCTAGGTGATTGCATGGAAGCAGGGGTAATGTCTGGGTGATTGGAGGAGTGCATGAGTAATGTCTGGGTGATTGCATGAGTGCAGGGGTAATGTCCAGGTGGTTGCATGAGTTTAGTGGTACTGCCTGGATGATTGGAGTAGTGCATAGGTAGTGTCTGGGTGATTTTATAAGTGCATGTGTACTGACAGAATGATTAGAGGAGAGCATAGATACCGCCTGCTTGATGGAAAGAGTGCAAGGGTAGTGCCTCGGTAATTGCATGAGTGCAGGGATAATGTTTGGGGGATTGGAGGAGTGCATAGGAAGTGTCTGGGTGATATTTTAAGTGTATGGGTACTGTCTAGGTGAATGGAGAAGTGCATGGATAGTGCCTGGGTGATTGAAGGAGTGTGGGAATAGTGCCTTACTGTATAGATGAGTGCATGGGTAGTGTTTGAAGGAATTGATGATTGCAGTAAAAGTGACTGCAAATATTAGTTCACATTATGATGCATATTACATTATTTCATCTTACCTTTTTTACTAATGTAGATACAAAACTCAGTGGAACTACTTTACAGTAGTTTTGTTGTAAACTGAATTTAAAATCTTTTCAAACTTTACCATTACCTTCTGTAAAAAAGAAGAAGAAGAAAAACTAGTACTGAATATAATATTGTAGTTTTACGAACACAGCATCATTTTAGAATTACATAACATATTCAGTTTCCTTTTTTTGCTGTTGTCAGATTCTACTGAATTTCACTATACACTGTGATTTCAATGTAGATCATCATACAAGAGTTGGGGAAAAAAACAAATAATGAGATTGTAAAAAAAATCTGCTTTGAAAATATTTACAACAAGTGCAACTATCTGTTTACTTATCTACAGTTTGGAAATTACATTCTTCAACTATATTAAATCTTTTACTTCTCTCAAGTACATGTTGTAAAATATACACTATCATTTACATTGCGTACAAATATAAAGATCAAATAAATAAAGTACTTCCTTCAAACACAATCTTGCAAATGCAATATTATTATTATTATTTGGAATCTTGTATAGCGCGCGGTTACCCTCGGGCATCCCAGCGCTGTCCATGACTCAAGGGTGTAGAACAAGGAAGACAGTATTAAGCGGGGAACAGGTGCGTCTTGAGTAACTTCCGGAACCGAATGGTACAAGTCTCTGTGCGTAAATTCAAAGGCAGCGCATTCCATAAATTGGCTGCGTTCACAATAAGAATTAGCACAAACAATATTCCAAACAGTAATTGTTCACATCATCCCAATAGGCCTTATAATGTTTCCAAATCCATTTGCATTAAAAATATCCAAAATAAACTTGTTAATTCATGTTCACATCTTCCCAATAGGTCGAATGATGTTTTCAAAACTTTGACATCAAAAATATCAGATATGAATTTGGTAATTCATAAGGCAACCTACATTTGACTTCCAAATGAGCATCATTGAATGTGTCCATTCTTTATTGCACTTTAAATACAGAGTATAGTGTCCGAATGTAGTAGGTCCGGCATGGAAAATAATAGCCACTGCTTTAAAAGTTCTTCCTGAAATTGATACTTGACTTGCCCCAAAATGTAAAATTTTTGTTTCCAATTTTCTTCCATCTCCTCTACAACATTGTAGCATTAAAATGACATACTGTCCTAATCTTTCTTAAAATAATGTTAGCAACAGTTCTGATTTACAATGAGAACATTTCATATCTTGATTAGCTGTTTTTACTAACTTGTTAAAAGACACTGATTTGCAATCTGGTATCATCAGATATATGACATTTAGTGTCTATTTTAGTGGTAGAAGAAAATGAACACTATTCAAATTTATGATCCCATCTGTAACTTAGTCCAAAAAATGTTCAATTTCTATTTCTTCATCTTCCAATGCTGTAAGCATACACATAAGAAACTCGTGTGCATCTTGTTGTATACTGAGTGTAAATTGCCAAGAACCAGTACATATATCCAAAAGATGCTGAATGCCAGAAGCAGTATGGATTTTAGTTCTATCAGTTATCAACTTTTGAAAAATGTAATGTAATAAAGAACAGATTTTTTTTTTTAAGTCTGTCTTAAGTCAAACGTAAGACAAAATCCTAACTTTACTACTACTAAATGCCTTCTGTGAATAGTATACCAAAAGTAGTAGGACAGACTTAAGACAGACTTAAGACAAATGTAGGACAGATTTAAGACAGACTTAAGACAGACTTAAGAGAAACTTAAGACAAACTTAAGACAAACTTAGGACAAACTTAAGACAGACTTAAGACAGACTTAAGACAGACTTACGACAAAATCCTAACTTTACTACCACTAAATGCCTTCTGTGAATACCAAATTTAGTAAGTTTAGGATTTTGTCTTAAGTTAGTTCTGTGAATCGGGCCCTGGTTGTCCTTTCACCACAGCAAGTTGTAGTAGATCACTGAATACAATTACAAGTTTTCCTCCAAATAGAAAATCATAATCTGTTTTTAAAATCTGTTGCAGTCTTAAATGAACAAAGGCAAGCATTAAGTTTGAGACCATGCTCATGTCATCAATGTTTCGAAGTTTCATTTTCTTCAGTACTCTTGCGACTTCATAACAAGCTTCTCCAGATTGCTTGTGATATTCTAATTTATTTTTATGTTCAACTGGTAGTATGAGTAATCGATGTAACGTCATCCCTTTAATGTTGTGTTTTGCTAATCCAGTTGGAGCTGTTACAACACAAGATAAATGTGATTCAGTTGTTTTTTGTAGATAACTGATCAAAACTTTAATTAAGAAACGTTTCCTGTTCCAGCTTGACCACTGATGTACATTTGAATAGGTTTAAATGATGTACATTGGTGTTCTTTTTTTCATGCAGTAAACCATGTTGCATCTGTTGTGTCATTAGATGCAAAGAGGTTCAGCACTATACAACAAAATATGAATATATCACATCAAAGTTCAAGACAGTTGGTACACAAAAAACATCCAGATCCAAGGTGTGTGTTTCTTCAGGTGATTTCTCTTTATTTTTCTTAAAAGGAATTTTCTTTGTTTTTCCAAAGGCAAAGAGACATAGCCAATGCGTTACATCTCCCAAAAGAGACTTCTTCAGGGCTTCACAGTGTGATATTATGGAATTTCATGCAATGTTTATACACTTCAATAGTTCAAAAAATCCAATATTCAGAAGGCTTCTATAAAATGTAAAATATAAGCAAAGGCATAATAAGCCACACCATGTGTAAACCTCGTGTTTCAGTTCGATTATCTTGAGAACTGTCTTTAGCTATTTCATCTGCAATAGTAGTTTCTTGTTCAATCTCTTCATTTAACATTTGTAGATAAGTTGGGAACATTGTGCATTGAATGCTATCTTTACATGCATTAAAAGAATCTTCATAGCAGCCAATATCTCCAAGTAGTTTCATTTCACTATGCCAAGGCTAGAAGAGTTGCAGAAGTGCTAAATAGAAAAATTCCCTTTTATCTGGAGTTTCGCAACTGAGTTTCCTGTGGTTAATAAGATTTCCTTTTGCATGTTTTACCAAACATCCAATCACATCCAATTACTGTATATTTTTGCTCATTTGTATCTACTGTAACATTTCTCTTAAAGCTGTAATGTTGCAGTACTTCATAGGGACATATGTTTTGCAGATGTGGGTTCCTTTTGGGATAGTACATATCCAACATATTAGTTTTAACAATATCTGTATTTTCTGGTTAATTCAATGCTAAGTTTTCAATTTCTTGTAGAGATTTCACTACTCGATGTTGTGTTGCATGAAGACCTAGACTTACCCAAATGATTCTTCTTGACTTTGAATATAAACTTGCAGAGGTCAACCGATCCGAACATTCATTGGATTTAATCTCTCAATGGGAAAGCATCTTCAAACGGAAGCTGTAGAATTTGTTACTTAGAGTCTTCTCTTATGAAATTTCTTTCAACTCTGTCTTTACTGATTTGATTATATATGACATAACATAGCAAGCAACAGCAATTGAATTATCTGCAACATACTGGATATCCATATTTGCATTCCACATTGTCAAAATCACTGGATTGTAGTCATTAATATAATTTGAATCTTCAGTTCTTTTTATGTTGTAAGTATTCTTCAGAGATTTTCGTTTTATAGTATGCTTTACTGCTGACATGAAACTATTGACTCTTCCTTTTGAAATTATTGGACGTGGGAATCCAAAACGACATTTTGTATAAAATGTTCCCTTTGAAGTGTATTTTCGTCGACAATATTTTCCACATCGATGACTTTGGTACCCTTGAAACTTGTGTTAAGCTTTTTTCTCCTCCTTTTTTGGACTGGCACAGGTAACAGGGTCTTCAATGAAAGACAAAACAGTTTCATCAGAATCGTATCCAAATGTAGGTGCATTTTTTATCCATATTAATATGTGTGCATGAGGAGCACCTCTGGCTTGATACTCCTTTCTCCAAAAGAAATCAATAACTTCCCCAAGAGGTGGATTATGTTTATTGCAGATAAAATACATCTTAGCTTGAAACCTATGATTTAAATATCTGCACACATTTACAGGATCCAAGGAACACAGTTCTCCAGCTGTCTTCAATTCAATGTTTATTACATTTGAATGGATTGTCGTAGAAATTAAAGTAAATCGTCCCATGAGTATTCAGCACAGCTAAGCGTAACAAACCACGTGGGGGTACCTACGTTTCTTAACATACATTTAAGATCTCCATGAGGATGATACCAATACTCATTAGTACCACATTGACAGGCCATCAAATTATTTAACTGAGATTCAAAATGATTGCCTCTTTGCTGAACTTTGTCCAAGAATTCCTTTGCAGAAAGATGTGTAAGATGAACTCCTGTTTTTAATATGTGGTTCACTGCATATGAAAGTCCAGACAAGTCACTTTCAAACAGAAGATGAAATAAATATGCAATGAACTGTTGAAATCTTGGATCTTCTGAGTACAATCTTGTCTTATGATATTCTGAAGCTGAAATCTGCAGTGGTCGTTTATCATATCGTCCACCTTTTCCAGTGGGGAACACCTGTGGAAAACATCGAGCTTCCAAACTTTTTCCCCTTACACTCATGGGGCTTCCCTTCTCTTTCTTCATTTGAAATAATTCAATAGTGGTTCCTATTACTTCTTTTGAATATAGAGGATGTATACTGTAATGTTCATAAATTTTTTCTCTCCTTCAGTTGTCCACTTTTTTTATTTGGCCAATTGAAATTTCTGTTTCATCTTCTAACCATATTTCTTGTTCTTCCACATTTACAGTTTTATAATAAATATTGTTTTGTAGAAGATATAATATAGTTTTTTGAAGTTTGGTGACATCTACTAACTCTTGCCATATTTTCTGACTCTTTGTTGGTACACCATTTACTAGAATAACTAAAGGTTCACTTTCCTCTCTCTCTATGCCAACAGTTGCAATATGTTTCTTAAAATCTAAAGGTAAATACACAACTCTTCCTTTTAGACCACTTTTTAAATCAGCTGGAGGCAGCTTACCTGTTTTAGGCTCCACACAAACTATAGCCTGAAACAGGTGTGCAGATTGAATAAGAATGGACTTATACATATTTAAATCTATCAATTCCGGAGGAATAGCTACCAACTCTAAGTTGTTATGTACAGCTCTAGCTGGCATTTTGTTCTCTTCTAATTTGTTGTAACAGTATTTACAAATACGTTGATCACTACCCAACTGAAAACGACCTTCCACCAACAAATAAGCACCAAATTGCTCCCACTTATCATTGTTTTCCTTTTCACTTTTTAAATACAGATCAAAATTCCTTGTTTGAATTCTATAGTGAGTATGTCAACAACAAATACAAACGTAGTTTGGTTTTTCACAAGAAAGTACCTTAAACTTTGTAATTTCTTCTGCAAACTTCTCAGTAGTAATATCTTCTACCTCTTCTTCAAAACCTATACTTATGAAACTCTCACTTTCTCTACACTCCTCTTGAGAACCAAAGAAACGAAACTGTATATCATCAGAAACTTTTTTTTACATGCGATACTGAACCATGCAAAAGAACTGTGTTTATTTTACTCAAAGATAATGCAGGACTTTTTACGTAGTACAATCTTCTTACTAACTTCCGCATTTCTGAATGATGTACTACTAACATTCTTAAATGATTAAAAAAGTACTTAGACACACTTTTCTAGGCAGACAAGCTAGAGAATGACCCTGCCAGTTAGTATATTTTCTCAGTTTACAAGGATCTAGTCCTTGCAACAGTTTATTCTTCTGTTTAATACTTTTGTTTCCATAATCTTGTAAGAAAATGTGTAATATATCAATAGATTCCTGTCGTATACTACAAATACTACTACAACTCTACTTATACACTGGAGCTTGCGTATGTCTCCCTTGAACTTCTTCAGCTATTACTTCTTCCACATTTCTATGAACCATTGTTTCTTTTTCAAATGGACAACCATTTTCTAACTCATAGCAACGACCTCTGGTATCAATTGCATGAACTAATGTATTTTGTTGAAAATAGATTTCCTCATTAAAAAAAGGTTAAGTACTAAAAGCGTGCTTATATTCACCTGAAATCTTTTGCAAAAATTACTTCAATTAACCAGTCTTTTTCTTTTGCTTTTCTTCCTCATAAAGTGCATTGTTTTATTCAATGTTTTCATTCTCTTCAATACCAATATGAACAATTTTCTATTCAATTCAAAAGTCTTTTCAACTACACTTTCAATCGGTGTTTCTTCTTGTAAAATGCTGATCTTCTTTTATATATTTTACAATCTTTCAATACATTTTGTAGTATTCTACTTTTATACATTCTCTTTCTAATGTCTTGATATTCTTTCATCCTTCTTTCCATAAATATTGTTTTCCCATAACCTGATTTTCCATTAATTTGTCCTTTTTTTCGTTTCCTTCTGATTGGTTGTACAACTTTTCTTTCGCCTTTCCCCATTTTGAAAATTCATTACGTTCTTTAAAAGTCTTATAACAAATTCTTTAGTTCTCTTACCAGAAGTTTTTTCTACAATGTCACATGTTGTAAATCATCTAATTTCTGCTTTTCTCTCTCCTTTAAATAGTACTTTTTTGTTGCCTTTTCAACTTTTCTTGTCATACTGAATCTTTCGTAATAATAATGGAGAATATTTGGAAAAAAAGAAAAGTTTAAAAACTTTCTAAAAATGATTTGATATTATTAAAATAATTATTTACAAATATTCTCATCTATTACTTAAGAAATTCCTTCAATTTAAAAGGTACAGACACATGCATATATGGTTTTCGGAATATGGTGAGACTTACACCTGAGACACGTCATAGGTTTTTCCTTTATATTTGCCAAGGCCCAACACCCTGAGCATTACTAATTTGATGAAGCAGCAGGACAAAAGTGACATTCAAGGCATGTTAGGAGATGGATTAGTTATTACACTACTTTGTATAAGTCTGTGGAAAGGAACACTTTAAATATACCACATAATTTTCATTATCTGCTTCAAATATGAAGTATAGTCTCTTAACTTTTAAGATCTACATGATGTTGTGACTAAGGTATGTCTCTACTTCAACATGTATTCTGATATGTATTAGGCATATGAACATGCTACACGTATAAACCACAAGTATACATCTAATTGGATGCTTCTTTTATATATGATGCTCCTAAGAAAAGGTACAGACATTCCTACTTTATATTTTGCTAAGCCCAACACCATAACGAGTCACAGATTGATGAAGCTCCAGCACAAAAGTGAGGTTTAACACATCTTAGGAAATGGATTAGTGATTAAGCTAATTTGTATGAGTGTGTGGAAAGGTACTGTTCAACTACACCGCATAAATGTAGTTGTGTGTTTAAAATGTGAAGTGCAGTCTCTCAAGTTATAAGGTCTCTATGGTATTCTAACTGAAATATATCTCGGTTTACACATGTATTCTGATATGGTGTTATGCATCTGAAGATGCAACATGTGTAAAACACAGTTATATATCCATTTTTATACTTCTTTTATATATGAACTCACTAAAAACGGTACAGATACATGCAAGCACAGTTTGAGGAAGAGGGTAAGACTTACAGCAGACACATGTGAAAGGTTGTTCCTTTGCCCTTAGCTATGCTTAATACTTGAATAGTAGTACAATAGTGAAGCAGCAGCAGTAGAAAAGTGTTGATTAAGATACATTCACTGTGAAATTAGTAATTATGCTACTTTGTATCAGTCTGTAGAAAAGATCCCTTGAAGTATGCCACATAAATATAGGTGTGTGTTTGAAATGTAAAGTGTAATCTGTCAAGTTTTAAAACCTTAATACTCTTGTGACTTGGGTATGTCTCTACTTGCATAGGCATTTTGATACTTATCATGCATGTGAAGTTGATAGACATATAGAACACTGGTATACATCTATTTGTTTATTACTAGTATATATGAATTTGCTAGGAAAAGGAACACATATATTTATACATTATTTCAGGAATGTGGTGAGACCTACAGCTGAGAAATGTGATAGTGTCTGGGTGATTGGAAGCCTTCAAGGGGAGTGCCTGGGGTATTGCATGAGTGCATAGGTAGTGCCTGGGTGATTGAATGAGTGCAGGGGTACTGCCTGGGTGATTAGAGGAGTACATAGGTAGTGCCTGGGTGATTTTTGTAAGTGCATAGGTACTGCCTAAGTTATTGAAAGAGTGTATGGGTAATGCCTAGGTGATTGCATGAGTGAAGGGGTAATGTGTGGGAGATTGGATGAGGACGTGATTAATGTGTGGGTGATTGCATGAGTGCAGGGGTAATTTCTGGGTGGTTGTGTGAGTGTAGTAGTAGTGCCTGGGTAATTGGAGGAATTCATAGGTAAAGCCTAGGTAATTTTATAATTGCATGGCTACGGTTTGGGTGATTGGAAGAGTACAGGCATAATGCCTGGGTGATTTGAAGAGTTCAAGGGTAGTGCCTGGGTCATTACATAGGTGCATGCTCCTGTTCCTCACCGGCTAACTACCGCATTGCTAGACATAGAGAGACAAATTTTGCCTAACTTCTCTATATGGAACTGGCCCGTTGGGCCCACCACAAATGCTTTATTCCATGGTAAAGGACTTGACCCCACTCTCTCCCCAAAAGTTTTTAATATAGGTGCTCTGCCCAACACCCTGTGAACTCTACGCAGATTCAAGGCCGTATTTCTGTGGGGCATAAAGCCTGTTTGATCTGGGTGTACTAAGCTTCTTATTATTTTAACCAGGTGATTGGCTAAGAGCTTGTCCAGGATTTTAGGTTCAGCGTTAAGTAGGGAAATTCCTGTGTGAGGCACAGTCAGTCTTGGGTTGTCCTTCTTTATGTCTGGTGACCATGGTGGCTATTCTCTGTTTCCTGGGCAAATGTCCCAATCTTCCTGGATTCCTCAAACATAGATTTTAGGTATGGTGCAAGTTTATCGGGTCATGGTTTATGTAGCTCGATGGGGATACCATTGGGACCAAGAGCCTTCCCCGGTTTTAATGCGCAAATTGCTTGTGCTATCTCATCCGTAGTCAAGTCACTGTCCATAAAGTCACGATCTTCTGAGGAGAGGCGAGGGAGCCTAATGTTACATAGTAATTCCTGAGAGTCCTCTTCGGTGTATGAGGTTACTGTCGTGTATACAGTCTGCAAATGACTGGCGAATATGTCTACTATTTCTTGTGGTTCAGTAATAGAGGTGTCTCCATCAACTTTGAGTTCCGGGACCAGTCTGGTCACCCAGTCTTTTTAGTCCAGCCATGCTATGAGTTTCCCTGCTTTGTCACCCAGGTCGTAAATCCTACCCAGACGCTCCCTGCTCACAATTTTGGCCTTATCTATGACTAGAGCCTTGTAATCATGTTGTTTCAGGTGCAGTAAATGGAGTTTCTCCGGTGTCACTGCAGATTCTAGGTCGCCCTCTAACCTATAAATTTCAGCTTCGATGGCTAGGACTTCTTTTTGTTTATCTTTCTTCGTCCCAGAGATCAATGACAGGGCCTTACCCCAAATTACATTCTTCCCACTGTAGCCTGGTTGAGAACTATGTGTATCCATACTGGTGAGTGGTCGGAGGTGCCCCTGGTGTTTGATTTTGTGTATGTATGTGACTTGTGCAACCGGGACCAGACAATAATCTAAACGGGAAAGGCTATGGTGTGCCCCGGAGTGGAAGGTGTGCTGTATCTGGTCCAGGTGATATGTTCTCCACCCATCCACCACACCCACAGCATCAAGAAAGTCAGGCAGCCAGCGGGGAGAGGGCCCCATCTCCCATGGGGGATATCGGTCCAGTGTGCCTGAGACTAGTAGACCATCTGGAATGGTAAGTAGAACCGAGCCCATGTCCGCAAAGGTGGTACCCTGCAAGCCTGGAAGGATATATACGGATATGAGTGTGATGGGAGGGCCCTCCCATGTGCCTGAAACCCCAACATATCTGCCCCAATCATCCATTCATGTGGAGCTTACGGCAAGAGGGAGCATGTTCTTCACCATGATACCCACTCCCCAGGATCCGGAGGTAAATCCTGAACATGCAACCATTTTGTACCCCCTCTGTGCATCGCTTTACATAGATTCCCGACCAGGTGTGTCTCTTGAAGCATGACAATATCCGGGGCCTGACGTTTTAGTCTATTGGAGAACTACACTACGTTTGATCTTGTCCCAGAGCCCGTTAACATTCCAACTAAAATTTTAACAGTTTTGTCCCCCATTGCACTCATTGTTTAATTTGCAAGTAGCAGTATCCTCTGTAGTAAAATCAAAGACCGGTGCATAAACCATAACGAGTGCCTGTCGCCCAATAATAGAACTAAAAGCAGAAAATGTAAGTAGGTGGCATTCCATTGTCCTGTCCCTATCCCCAAAAGTAGAAACCATAAAGTTCCCTAAGTGAGTCACGCACTGAAGTTCTGGGTGTCGGCCATCAGAAGGGAAGGTCCCCCTGTGGCCCGGCCACCACGCAGCCTGTTACCTGTCTCGGCCTGTCCATGAATCAGTCTGTGCTGGGAAGCCATTGTGTGCATTCCGGCCCCGTCAGCCATGGGCTTGAGAGGCAGCCTAGCCCTCAGCAATGCGATCTCGTGAGGCACGTTTCGTCTGGTGTTCAAGCCAGTCAGCCGCTTCCTCCGGTTGTTCGAAGAACCAGGTTTTTCCTTCCGCTTCCACTTGAAGACGTGCTGGGAATAGCATGGAGTACTTCAGTCCCTTTTCTCTGGGTCTCTGTGTCACCATAATGAATGACCTTCTGTCTTTGCCTCTGCATTCATTGTGTGAAGTCCGGGAAGAAGGAGATGTCTGCGTTCTCGTAGCGGAGGGCGGTTCCCATTCTGGCATTCTGGAGTATTACGTCTGTGTCCCGAAAGTTTTGTACTCTTGCCAGTATTGTGTGCGGGGGGCTCCCGGCTTGGGACGACCTCTGGGGACCCTGTGCGCCCTTTCAATGACAAAGAACTTACTGAGGCCTTTGTGCTGTAGATGTTGGAGGGTAAAGTCTTCTACAAAAAAGGCCGGACCTGTCCCTCTGCCTTTTCCGGTACTCCTAAGATGCGTAGGTTATTGCGACTCAGGTGCCCTTCATAATCATCCAGTTTGAGCTCGGTAGTTTTGCGGAATGATTGTAGGTCTTGGATTTTCCCTTGAAGCTGGCTGACGTCTACCACCAGACTAGACGTGGGGAATTCCACCTGTTTGACTTTTTCATTATCTTTGGTGTGGTCGGCTCGGATCAGGTTGACCTCCATTGCAATGGTGTCCATTATATGTTCCAATGAGGTTTTGACAATAGGTATTGCATGCATAACATCCTTTAATGATAACTCTTGGTCTTCCCCTCCCTGCTCACTGGTGGAACTGCCCCCGGATTGTCAGCTCTGGAGCACGTCTTTGGGGAGGGTGTAGTGATCTAGTCTGTTTGACTGCACTGTTTTCGCCCCCTCGCACCTGCGGATTTGCCTTTCTCCATTGTTGTCTGGAAGCCTCGTCAGGAGCTCACCCTGGCACCAGTCGTATGCCCACATGGTGCGGTGGTGAGAACTAGTCTCCTACTATCTGTCACCAGGTGAACCACAGGCAAGGCAGTACAGAGAGGTGCCAACACCCCCACACGTTTCTGAAGCTTTTAGTCTTTTTTTGCGGCAGACAGTAGAGGTGGATGGAGCTAGTCACACCCGACTCAGTGTGTACTCAACCCACCACTACACAAAGTGCCATTGCATCGTACAGATGTAGGAGAGGCGACACACTATTGTCCGGGAGGCGCCAAGTCCCACAAGAAGGGATCATAAATGCCCAGGGCTGTTCGTGGCTCCCGCCGCCTACCGCATTTCCACCTTGTCCTAGGGAAGATGGGGGAGGGCCTGTCCCCCGCCTCTGGCCAAGTGCACGTAAAGTCTGTAGGCCTGTTCTGTGAATGGAGGGAAACTGGGGAGGGAGAGGGCCACTACCCTGGAGGCCCTCCTCCACCTCACCTCACCTCCAGTGTGCTCCGCCGATCTAATTAGGGGCACCACCAGCCGAGCCTCTCGCACCAGGTGTCAAACCTACAAAGGATTCTCTTCAATAGCTGCACAGGAACAGAGATGCTTGCTCCCGAATCCACCCAAGGGCAGTAGCTCATATACTACAAGACTCCAATCCACTAGCCCCAGAGGGAAGGGGGAAATTGGATAAAATAATAAACAACAAGAAGAGATTCCCTTGGATGGTTCCGCTCGTCAGTCTGACCGGCAGACCGCTACTGGCTTGAACCCAGAAGGGAAAAATCACAGTTAGCCTTATACTTCTACCTATACTCTACTTTCCCCTGTTATCTGCTCTGATTCTCACCCACCATCACTTCCAAGAGTCTTGCCCTCTCTTCTATTTCTTGTAGGCACGGACGTGGCTGAACTTCTCTTGGTTTAAATGTTCCTGTAATTCAAAATTGCATTTCTTTTATTAGTTTCACTACACTCCCTGCTAGTTCTTATCTTCTAACTTTACTCCTCTCACTCACTTCTTGCCTGTCCTCCTGCGTCGCTATCCTAGGTGCCTTTCCTCTGCCTTTCTGGATTCTTCTGTGAACAGTAAATACAGGTACACTAAGGTTATTATCTGGTTACCTTCCTACTATTGTGTTTCTATGTATGTTGTATCTAAGTATTCTAACTTACTTATTATCTCTTGTCTTTAATCCTTGCTAATGTCCTCCTGTTTGTTCTTTAGACTAACTCTCTTTCTCTTTTATTTTAGGTTATATCATGCTGTCTGTTCCAGACTGTTGCCTTTCATATATTCTTTTGATTAAAAAAATGTCTTGGTAAGTATTTAACATCAGCTTAACTCGTTTTACTGCCTCAGTAAACACATCACAAAATTATCACTTATCTTCGTCTTCCATTTTCGTATCAGGAAAAACCTTTGAACTCCGACGACCTCCAGTTGGTGTTTTGCCGCTCTGAACTCTCTCTCTCTCTCTCTCTGTCTCTCTCTCCGGCTTTCAAGAACAGCTGGCATCTTCGAGGATTCTCTGACAGCCGCTATCTTCGGTGAATATTTTCAGGTAATACTTCTAAAGAAATTGGCTCCTTACACTACCAGGATACTAGGAAGGGATTTGGAGATTTCCCTAAGCTTCCGTATTTCCGTAACTAAACTTAACTCTCCTCACGATACTCCGAGCTCCGCAGAAACACTTCTTCTCCTCAAAATTCCGTCACTGAAGTGCGCAGTCTTCTGCCGTCGCGCGCCCCACCTGGACTTCTCTAGATCAGCTAAACACTAGACAGCTGACCGCAGCCCAAACCGGCGGCCATCTTAAGGTTCCGTTTTTTAATGCATTCTGACCAGGAACCCACTGTCGGTTTGCTTTCAGCTTGACAGCTCCGCACATGGGACATAGCCGCGACTTGTGAATCAAGGGTTCTGACAGTACCCCCCAACAAGGTAGATCCTCTCCCTCTTGGTTTAGTGGGGAACCGTTGATGAAAGGCTCTAACCAATCTTGGAGCGTGAACATCCTCCTCTCGCTCCCAAGATCGTTCCTCAGGACCATACCCCTTCCAGTCTATAAGATAAGACACCTTTCCCTTGGAGCATTTTGAATCTAGTATCTCCTTGACTTCGTACTCCGTTCCTGTTTCCAACTGGATAGGTTTAGGGGGCAGTGTCTTGCGTAAATTGGTTGAAGTCTTTTTTAACAGTGAGACATGGAAAACTGGATGGATCTTCAATTTCGATGGTAAGGTTAATCTATAAGACACCTGATTTATTTTTTTCTCCACTGGGTAAGGACCAATAAATCGAGGCTGGAACTTTCGGTTCCCTTTTAACCTCAAGATCTTTGTGCTTAACCAGACCTGATCTCCTTTCTCTAGCTGAGGGCCCTCACGTTTTTTTTTGTCTGCGTAAATCTTATATTTTACCTTTGCCACCTGTAAACTTTCTATTGCCTCTCTGTGAATTTGTTCAAGGTGGGACACTATATCCTTAACTGCTGGAACTGATATGTCTATCTGCCTGATGGTTGAGTTCGGATGTCTTCCATAATTCATGTAGAAAGGGGAGAAACCTGTGGAGACATTCTTAGCATTATTGTGGGCAAACTCCGCTGCCCACAAATAATCTGCCCAGTCCCCATAAATAATCTGCCCAGTCCCCATCCTGTTTCAAAAGAAACAGTCTCAAGTATTGTTCCAATTCCTGGTTCACTCGTTCTGTTTGACAATCGGTCTCGGGATGGTAGCTGGTGGAATATCTTACTTCTGTTCCTAAACTTTCCATAAAGGATTTCCAGAAACGAGAGATGAACTGGGACCCCCTGTCAGAGATGATGATTTTAGGAATGCCATGTATCTTTACTATGTTTGTACTGAAATGTGTAGTTAACTGTTTAGCAGATGGGACCCCTTGTAATGCTGTAAAGTGTGCCATTTTAGAAAAGGAATCTACCACTACTAATATGGTGTCATAGCCCTTGCTACATGGTAAATCAGTGATGAGATCCAATGTAATTGTGTGCCATGGATAGGGTGGTGTAGCTAAAGGCTGGAGTAAACTTTTTGGGGCCTGCCGTTCAGATTTTCCCTGCGGACAAATCTCGCAAGTTTTGACGTAGTCCTCAATATCCTTGTTCATCTCTGGCCACCAGTAATGTCGCTTGATCAGTTCTTTGGTTTTTGCCTCTCCCTTATGTCCTGCCAAGTTTGCATCATGGCATTCTTGCATAACTTGTTGTTGTAATTCTTTAGTGGGGAGATACAAATTTTCCTGAAAATAAGGGAGTTGATGAATAATTTTTCTACCTTCTTTTTCCTGCGCCCAATCGTGCATTGCTTCTGGCGTCATCACTTGTGAAATGCTGTTTTCCAAATTGATCGAGGTCGTGACTCCAACAATTTTCTCTCTTGGTATGATGGATTGGTTTTCCAATGGCGTCTTCTGATTTTCTGTGTCAATTCTGGACAAGGCGTCCGCCTTTCCATTTTGGGCCCCTGGTCGGAAGGTGATTACAAAGTCGTAATCGGCGAAATACAATGACCATCTCAACTATCTTGGAGTTAAGGTTCTGGCTGTTTTCAAAAATTTCAAGTTTCGGTGGTCAGTAAATACGGTCACTTGATGTTGGGCTCCCATGAGATGATGTCTCCATTCCCTGAACGATTCAAAAAGGGGGGTGGTGATGGACAGAGTATCTGAATTAAACAGAACACTCCTACCCAGTCAAAAGATCAAGGCCATTCCCTGAAAGCATCTTTTATCGCCAACAGCTCTTTTTCGGTGATGGTGTAGTTACATTCTGCCGGGTACAACTTCCGTGACCTATAAGCGACTGGGTGCAATTGTCCAGTAACTTTATTTCGCTGGGATAGAACTCCACCAACCGCTTGGTCTGAGGCATCTGTTTCTACGAAGAAAGGTTCATTCGGATCCGCATGCTGGAGGATTTTGGCAGTAGTAAAGTCTTGCTTCAACAAATTGAAGGCTTCTTCTGCTTCTGGGGTCCATTCAAAATGAACACCTTTCCTCAGTAGTTTGGTAAGTGGCAGTATCTTATGAGAGAATTCACTGATGAACCTACGGTAAAAGTTTGCGAATCCAATAAAGCTTTGGACCTCCTTAACACTTTTTGGGGATTTCCAATTTATCACCGCCTCTATTTTTCGCTGGTCCATTAGTATTCCCGTAGGAGAAATAACAAAACCCAAGAATTCCACTTGAGTCACGTTAAAGGCGCACTTTTCTAGTTTAACAAACAGTCTGTTCTCCCTCAATTTTTTCAAAACGCCTCGGACCTGATCCTTGTGTCTCTCCTTGTCTGCAGAAATCAGAATGTCGTCTATGTACACTATAGCGCATTGATCTATATACTCTTTTAGTACGTCATTGATGAAGTATTGGAATGCTGCCGGTGCGTTGCAAAGCCCATAGGGCATGACCTTATATTCGAACAATCCGAAACGAGTTCTGAAGGCCGTCTTCCATTCGTCGCCTTCTCTCATCCTGACCAAGTGATAGGCCCCCCTCAGATCTAGTTTGGTGTATATCTGAGCTCCCTTCACTTGGTCCAACAATTCCGATATGAGAGGCAAGGGGTACCTGTTCTTTTTGGTAATCCTGTTGATTGCTCTATAGTCTATACATAATCTCAGATCCCCTTCCTTTTTCGGCACAAAAAATAAGGGCGACGAAACCGGGGATTGAGAGGGTCGAATGAAGCCGTTGGCAAGATATTTGTCCAGGTACTCCTTTAGGTGGCGATGTTCTTTTTCTGTTAGAGCATATACCCGACTACAAGGCAGATTGGAACTAGGTTCAATTTCTATCTTGCAGTCATAGACTCGGTGTGGGGGAAGCTGTTCTGCTTCCACTTCGTTAAATACATCTTGGACTTGTGCGTACTCTTCAGGAATTTCTTGCGCATTTATCACACATATCGAACCTTCCAGTTGGCACAAGGAGTGAGACGGGCTGACTTCAACTTCTGGTCCTCCTTCCTGGTTTCCAAAACAATTTTCCATACAATACTTTGAATTCATCCTAATAGTTCTGCTACTCTAATCAATTGTGGAGTTGTGCTCGGTGAGCCAAGGTAACCCAAGGATGAGTTCAAACTGAGGAGCATCTATCAAATTAAACTGGATCCTTTCTTCATGGCCACCATCAGAAACTAGATGGATTACTTCAGTGTGGCTCACTATGGGACCGGATGACAAGTAGGTTCCATCCACCGCCCTTACAGGTTCACTTTTAGTCTTCAAGATCGCCTGTATCCCCACCTTTTGAGCAAACTTTAGATCACAAAACTTTCCCGTGGCACCGGAGTCTATCATTACCGACACTCCAGATAGGGCTATGTGTCTGAACTTCACTTTCACAGATAAGTTAAGATGAGGAGCAGCTGACTGAAGAGTATTGGCCACTTCTTTGGGAGTCTTTTCGAGAATCGCACCCACCTGTTCAACTCCTCCAACCGGTGGTGCTGCTAGTTTTCCTTCGGCTTGTAATTTACCTTGGGCTTTTTTGGGCAACTTCGGACAAAATGGCCTCCTGCTCCGCAATACATACATAAATTACCTGTCCGTCTCTTTTCTTTTTCTTCTTTTGACAGGGGTCCACGTATCGTTCCGATTTGCATAGGTTCCACCCCTGATGCTCCTTCGTTACTTCGACTACTCTCAGATCAGACCCGTCAAACCTAGGAACCGTCGGTCTGAATTCTCTTCTTTTCTCGCCTTTTCTTTCCCCCTGCCGAAAATCAATCTCAAGCACAAGGTCCACCAATGCAGATATTTCGGTAGGTCTGTTCGGGATTCCTGCCAAGGCATCTTTCAATTCGTCTTTCAAACCACGATAAAATACTGCGGCTCGCTTGCTCTCCGGCCAATTCGTTTCCACTACTAGCTTGTTGAATTGGGCCAGGTAGGATACCAGATCTCTTTTCCCTTGCTTTAGATCTAGTAATTTGTTGTCTACAACTTGAGAAATTCTCCTCCTGTCGAATATTCGTAAAAACTCTTCCTTGAACTCCTCATAATTTCTTAAGATTGGGTCATTTCTGGTTATAAGTGGCAAGGACCATGCTGCTGCGTCCCCACTCAAGTAGGATAAGGCGAAGGCGACTTTAGATTGTGCGCAGGGAATATCAAAGGGCGGCACATATAATGTAAAGAACACTGGGTTATAAATATTTGCGCCTTTTGCGGATCCCCACTAAATCGCTCTGGAGCTGCCAAGGGTATCACTGGGGACAAGGAATGGATTACTTGAGTGGTCATCTTGTTTGTGCTTTCTAACAAAGGGTTTTGAGGGTCCTGTCCTGAACTAAGGGGTTGTCTCAATCTATGTGCTAATTCTGCTGTTTCCTTCCTGGAATTCACAATCTCTAATCTTAAATTTTGATTTTCCTCTCTAACTGCACTTAGCTCTTTTTGTATGGTATCTAAGATCACTCCTAACCCTTGTATGTCAATTCCCTTTGCCATCTCTGTTCGGGTGCAAGGTGCAACGTGGGCACTTCACTCTGTCAAACCTACAAAGGATTCTCTTCAATAGCTGCACAGGAACAGAGATGCTTGCTCCCGAATCCACCCAAGGGCAGTAGACTAGAGCTCATATACTACAAGACTCCAATCCACTACCCCCAGAGGGAAGGGGGAAATCAGATAAAATAATAAACAACAAGAAGAGATTCCCTTGGATGGTTCCGCTCGTCAGTCCGACCGGCAGACCGCTACTGGCTTGAACCTTGAAGGGAAAAATCACAGTTAGGCTTATACTTCTACCTATACTCTACCTTCCCCTGTTATCTGCTCTGATTCTCACCCACCATCACTTCCAAGAGTCTTGCCCTCTCTTCTATTTCTTGTAGGCACGGACGTGGCTGAACTTCTCTTGGTTTAAATGTTCCTGTAATTCAAAATTGCATTTCTTTTATTAGTTTCACTACACTCCCTGCTAGTTCTTATCTTCTAACTTTACTCCTCTCACTCACTTCTTGCCTGTCCTCCTGCGTCGCTATCCTAGGTGCCTTTCCTCTGCCTTTCTGGATTCTTCTGTGAACAGTAAATACAGGTACACTAAGGTTATTATCTGGTTACCTTCCTACTATTGTGTTTCTATGTATGTTGTATCTAAGTATTCTAACTTACTTATTATCTCTTGTCTTTAATCCTTGCTAATGTCCTCCTGTTTGTTCTTTAGACTAACTCTCTTTCTCTTTTATTTTAGGTTATATCATGCTGTCTGTTCCAGACTGTTGCCTTTCATATATTCTTTTGATTAAAAAAATGTCTTGGTAAGTATTTAACATCAGCTTAACTCGTTTTACTGCCTCAGTAAACACATCACAAAATTATCACTTATCTTCGTCTTCCATTTTCGTTTCAGGAAAAACCTTTGAACTCCGACGACCTCCAGTTGGTGTTTTGCCGCTCTGAACTCTCTCTCTCTCTCTCTGTCTCTCTCTCCGGCTTTCAAGAACAGCTGGCATCTTCGAGGATTCTCTGACAGCCGCTATCTTTGGTGAATATTTTCAGGTAATAATTCTAAAGAAATTGGCTCCTTACACTACCAGGATACTAGGAAGGGATTTGGAGATTTCCCTAAGCTTCCGTATTTCCGTAACTAAACTTAACTCTCCTCACGATACTCTGAGCTCCGCAGAAACACTTCTTCTCCTCAAAACTCCGTCAGTGATGTGCGCAGTCTTCTGCCGTCGCGCGCCCCACCTGGACTTCTCTAGATCAGCTAAACACTAGACAGCTGACCGCAGCCCAAACCGGCGGCCATCTTAAGGTTCCGTTTTTTAATGGATTCTGACCAGGAACCCACTGTCGTTTTGCTTTCAGCTTGACCGGTCCACACATGGGTCATAGCCGCGACTTGTGAATCAAGGGTTCTGACACCAGGCCCTAGTTTCGGCCGCTGTGTGCTGGTCTCATCAGGTCTCCGATGCCGTTTTTAGCATCTGGTTGGGTGGCAAGGCTGTGGGGGTCCTCTGCTGGTATCGGTGTCACACATGATAGTCCGTGAGTGTGCGCAGAGTTTAGAGCACGCAGGCTGCACAGGCCAAACTAGCTGGTCTCTCCAGCTGCCGGTCAGCAAAATTGAGCCCCTGGCTCCAGCATTTGAGCAGGCCTTCCACTTGTGAGATCCAAAACTATGGGCACAGGCAGTTTTCGGCAGCGGGACTCAGCGGAGGACATCCCGCTTGCCTTCTGGTGCATTCCCCTACCGCTGGGAACCGGATTCTGTTATCAGATTGACGTGGGGAGGACAAGTTTCACAGAGCTAGACGATTAGGTGGCCATTTCACACCGGGTCTTGGTCACACCCCCAAGGTTTGCATTTATATAAAACTTGCTACCCCTGATGAGGTATTAAATCATTTTTCAGCAAGTAACATGCTACTCCAGAATAATAAAAGGTTTAGTGGCGAATTAGTATATGGAAATATGGAATTTTATGAAGGGTGGACATGTTAGTCAGTTATTTGGATTGAACAGGATAGAGGAGGGATGGAAGAGGGAAGGGTTTTCATTTATATAGCTCTTACTTCCCTGGTGAGGTGTTGTAGCACTTTTAGGCAAGTAGTAGGCTACGCTTAAACTCCAAAAGGATTAGTGGTGAATTAGTGTAGGGAAATATGAACTTATTTTGATTTGAGTGGAGGACATGTTAGTCCGTTATTTGGATTGTAAAAGGAATAGAGGAGGGATAGAAGAAAGAAGGGTCTAGAAAGTTTTTTGGAGAGTTCACAGCAGTAGAAGTGGGTTTTGAGATAAGTATAGGGGAGGTGAAGAGAGAAACTCAGAGGGAAGTGTTTATAAAGGCTTGTTGGGGAGATCTGAATAGTAAAAGCGGTATGAGATGATGCAAGTAGGGGTAGAGGACTGAAGAGTCTAGAAAGGGTTATTATTTGGGATCATAGTAGTGGTATGGGGTTGGGATGAATGGGAGAGTGGAAGTAGAGGATGTATTAAGAGAGGCATAGGGGGAGAAATAGGGTAGTGCAACTGAGAGAGTAGTGGAATGAGGTTTGAGGTGAGTCAGAGAGTTGAGGCAGAGGATATATTGACAGCAGTATAGGGTGCTAAACAGGTTAGTGCATAGGAAATGGTAAATTAGAAGCAAAGTACTAAATATAAAGATACATAAGTACATGGAAGGTATATCATAAGTACATGGAAGGTATTTATGTATGAGGAAGGTAATATATGTAGATTAAAGTTGCATTTAACAATCTCAACGTTCAAGCGTTGATGCACTTTAAATTATTTGTTTTGAATTCAATAGTGATGCACTTCCAGATAAATAGTTATCACAAAATATTTACTTATTAATGCAGTCACTTCTATACATGTTAAACATAGAATAATGTAACTATAAGCAATATTTACATTTGTTAAGAAGAATTACCTAATATCTATATTTTTAAAACATAATTATGATACATGTTTATACAAAGCAATACACATATGTAGGTACACATCTATAGTCCTCATAAATGCTTATATACAGAGGCATATATGCTCTATATTTATGTTTGTGTATGGTTGTTGAGTGAGGAAGAGCCAATTCTTGAGAAGTTTTTAGAAGATAAGGTGGCTATCTGTGGATCTTATGCTTGAGGGTAAAGAGTTTCATAGTTTGGCTGCTTGAACAGAGAAGGATGTGCCACCCATGGTTTTTTTCTTGTACAGTGGAATTTTGAGGCGAGGGTACTCTCGAGCGGAGGTTCCTTTTTTGAATGTTTTTTGTGATTTTATTCCTGATGAAGAAAGGTCCTGTTCCATGTACCGCTTTGTAGGTGATACAAAGCAGCTTGAACGTGGATCTTCTGGCAACAGGTAACCAATGTAGGGCAGGGGAAATGTGGGCTTGTGTTTTTGTACGTAAGAGTAGTCGGCAGCAGAGTTCTGAATCAATTGTAGTATTTTCATAGTTGTTAAAGGTGATCTATGGAAGAGGCTACTGGCGTAATTGAACAGAACAAGAGAGATAGGAACCTGGACCTTGTGTGGGAATCCCAAGTAGGGGAAGATGCGCCACATAGTTTTTAAAGTAACAAAGCTTGATCTTGCTAGTTTGTCCATGTGGCCATTCATTGATAGCTTGGAGTTCATGGTCATTCCGATGTTTCTTACTTCCTTTGATACTTTGGGCAGTCTTCCCAGATGATCAGGCCATGCGGTGAGTGGATCATAATTTTTCCCCACACGTATTTCAGTTTTGAATGCATTCTATTTGAGATGGCTCCATGGCACTGAGGCAACTGAAAATTGCTGAGTTTCCAATGTCTTTGTGGCATTCCAGTTGAAGGAGTAATTTTGTCTATTCTGTATGTGAGGTGAAATTGATTGATCAGTGCCAGTAATGACTTCATGCAGATGTTGAAAAGTATGGGTGAGATCACAGAGCCTTGAGGGACCTCTGCTTTTTTAAAGAATTGTTTGGAAGAGTAAGGGGTGTGTGTGTCTTATGTTATGATACTTATATAGCGCCTAATTACCATTGGTCTCTTATAGCTTATCCAGGGGTTAAAAGCCTGGCACCAGCTAATACTTCAGTGTGGATGACATTAGTTCTGTTATGAAGGTAGCATGTGATCCAGTAGAGAGCAGTACCCTCTATGACGGCTTAGACAAGTCTTTGTTTCAGAGTGTCATGATCAACTCTGTCAAAGACAGCTGCGAGGTCTGAGTGAAGTAGCGCAGCAACCCTGTTCTGGTCAACTGTGTTCTTAAGGTCATCCCAGATGGCAATGAGGCAGATTCTGTGCCTCATCCTGGAAGGAATACCATTTGGAAGTCTGACAGTATGGGCATTATCTTCAATGAATTGTGACATCTGGGTGAAGCTGCTCTTTTTATCAGTTTACCCAGGAAAGATCCATTTGTAATCGGTCTATAGCTATCAGGGTTCAACGTGTCCAGGTTTGTTTTTTTAGTAATGGGCCTAAGGGTTACTTTTTTAGCTCTTCTGGATACTGTCCTGTAGTAAAGGAAGTGTTGATGATTCTTCTTACTGGTTCAAAAGGGGGTGGTGATGGACGGAGCATCTGAACCAATTAAACACTCACACCCAGTCAACAGATCTGGGTTTAATCCATCACCGTTCTTTACCCCAATCTTACACCCCAGTTCATACATGGCCATATGTAAATGAGTCTGACCCTGTGCCTCATGGGAACAGTCCAGCCCGAACTGCCAAGCCATGCCTTCCCTGGACCGGAAACAAGCTTCCGAGGACCGGTTTCTTGCATTTCAGCCATCTTCAGCCCGGCTTGCTTGAATCCAGTGGCAAAGTGAGCAAGGGACTCATGTCTGAGCATACCTTGCCAACTTATGGCGAACAAAGTGGTACAAAAGGGGGTGGTGATGGACGGAGCATCTGAACCAATCAAACACTCACACCCCAGTCAACAGATCTGGGTTTAATCCATCACCGTTCTTTAGCCCACTCTGCCACCCAAGTTCAGACATGGCCATATGCAAATCAGCCTGACCCTGTGCCTCATGGGAACAGTCCAGCCCGAACTGCCAAGCCATGCCTTCCCTGGACCGGAAACAAGCTTCCGAGGACCGGTTTCTTGCATTTCAGCCGTCTTCAGCCCGGCTTGCTTGAATCCAGTGGCAAAGTGAGCAAGGGACTCACATCTGAGCATACCCTGCCAACTTATGGCAAACAAAGTGGTACAAAAGGGGGTGGTGATGGACGGAGCATCTGAACCAATCAATCACTCACACCCAGTCAACAGATCTGGGTTTAATCCATCACTGTTCTTTAGCCCACTCTGCCACCCCAGTTCAGACATGGCCATATGCAAATCAGTCTGACCCTGTGCCTCATGGGAACAGTGTAGCCCGAACTGCCAAGCCATGCCTTCCCTGGACCGGAAACAAGCTTCAGGGGACCGGTTTCTGGCATTTCATCAGTCTTCAGTCCGGCTTGCTTAAATCCAGTGGCAAAGTGAGCAAGGGTCTCACGTCTGAGCATACCCTGCCAACTTATGGCGAACAAAGTGGTACAAAAGGGGGTGGTGATGGACGGAGTATCTGAACCAACCAAACACTCCCACCCAGTCAACAGATCTGGGTTTAATCCATCACCGTTCTTTAGCCCACTCTGCCACCCAAGTTCAGACATGGCCATATGCAAATCAGCCTGACCCTGTGCCTCATGGGAACAGTCCAGCCCGAACTGCCAAGCCATGCCTTCCCTGAACCGGAAACAAGCTTCCGAGGACCGGTTTCTTGCATTTCAGCCGTCTTCAGCCCGGCTTGCTTGAATCCAGTGGCAAAGTGAGCAAGGGACTCACGTCTGAGCATACCCTGCCAACTTATGGCAAACAAAGTGGTACAAAAGGGGGTGGTGATGGACGGAGCATCTGAACCAATCAATCACTCACACCCAGTCAACAGATCTGGGTTTAATCCATCACTGTTCTTTAGCCCACTCTGCCACCCCAGTTCAGACATGGCCATATGCAAATCAGTCTGACCCTGTGCCTCATGGGAACAGTCCAGCCCGAACTGCCAAGCCATGCCTTCCCTGGACCGGAAACAAGCTTCAGGGGACCGGTTTCTGGCATTTCATCAGTCTTCAGTCCGGCTTGCTTAAATCCAGTGGCAAAGTGAGCAAGGGTCTCACGTCTGAGCATACCCTGCCAACTTATGGCGAACAAAGTGGTACAAAAGGGGGTGGTGATGGACGGAGTATCTGAACCAATCAAACACTCCCACCCAGTCAACAAATCTGGGTTTAATCCATCACCGTTCTTTAGCCCACTCTGCCACCCCTGTTCAGACATGGCCATATGCAAATCAGTCTTACCCTGTGCCTCATGGAATCAGTCCAGCCCGAACTGCCAAGCCATGCCTTCCCTGGACCGGAAACAAGCTTCCGGGGACTGGTTTCTGGCATTTCAGCCGTCTTCAGCCTGGCTTGCTTGAATCCAGTGCAAAGTGAGCAAGGGACTCACGTCTGAGCATACCCTGCCAACTTATGGCGAACAATTCAGTCTGACCCTGTGCCTCATGGGAACAGTCCAGCCCGAACTGCCAAGCCATGCCTTCCCTGGACCGGCAGCAGAGGTTGATAGAAGAATGTTCTTGTTGGACATGGGAAAGAGGGGCTGCCAGCAGGCCTGCTAACTTTGATCATATCCATAAATTAATTGTGTGAAATTTGTTGGAAGGAATGGAGAGGCTAGGTTAGTGTATTCTTGGACTTTTGTTTTGGAAAAGTGTCAGTGCTCGTGGTTTTTCCTTGTTTTATATATGAGTCCAACGTGCCTGCTTTGGCTGTTAATAATTTGCCAGTTTGTCTGTGTAATATTGAGTAATGGGATGAGCTCCTTCTAGGAAATTTGGTTGCAAACTTCATTGAGAATTTTATAGAATTCTTTATTTGCACATTTATCATTTTGAATTCTGTCTGAATAGTATTTTTTTAGCTTTTTTGATAGCAGACTTGTATAATTTGTTAAGTTTCTGTATGCGATGTTTGTCTTGATTGGTGTTTATTTTGGGCCAGGCACGTTGCAGCTTACTAATTTATTGTTTTATCTCTTTTAGCTCTGTATTTCTCCATGGTGCCTGTTTTCTTTTGTTTTGCCGTTTTTAGTGGCATTAGGATATCAAAAGCTTCGTATAGCCACTCATATCGTTTTTTACTGAATGTATTGTCTCTAGATCTGTACTGGATGTTAGCTGTGTTTCTAAGTGTTCAAAATTGAGTTTCTTCCACAGTCGACAGGTGGTGTACGTAAGGTCGTTTTTCGTATGTCGCTTAATGTTGTTTTATGTTGATAACAAGCAAATGGTGGTCTGACCATGTGAGTGGAATCATTTTTTGACAGGTAACTAGTTATATATTTTCAAAAAACTTCATTTAGGATGTGTCCAGTAATGTCTGTGGGTTTGTGGATGATCTGATGCAGGTTCAGTATGTCTATGCCAGTGATGATTGTTTTTGGAGGAGCATAGTGGGTTTGCTTGTCAAACCAAATCTTGAGGTCACCCAGAATGCATAGGTTGGAGTGTAGTGTGATTATATTTGAGGTCTGTAAAGGAGCAGGAAGTCACAGGAGGAAAATGGTGTAGAGCTGTATCTGGTGAAAAGGGCTTCACAAACTTGCATGGAGATTTCATCAGTTTTAGTGATATTTAATGTTTGCCTGACACAGCAGCCAGGCCACCTCCTCTTTGCCTCTACAATTCTGGGTGATAGTTTGACAGCCTAGATGAATGGCTTCATGCAAGACTTGAGCTATATCATCTCCTAACCATGTTTCCGTTATGAAGAGTGTGTTGAGTTTTGTGTTAGTGAGAAGGTCATAGATGTGATGCTTGTTTTTAGAGAGCTTTCGAGCATTTATTAGTAGGCAGTTTGGAGAATGTGCTTTGGTGATATTGTGACTTTATTTTGTAGAAGAGTGAGCAGTATTTTGTGGACTTGTAGCAGGTGTGTCCTTAGTGCTGGTATTAGCTGTTTGAGAAGAGCAATATTGTAGCTGTTCTGTATTTTGTTCATCATCCAGCAGGCTAAGAAAGCATTTGGATGGGTCTGAGTATGTAGGTGGGGGAGATGGAAGTTGAGAGGGCGTTGGTGAGCTGTGTTGTTTTTGTTTTGTAGCCTTGTTGTGCAGTAGACATGAAGAAGCAACGTTGCGAGGATTTGAATGGTGCTTATTTTGTTTGCATCAGGTCTGTTTAGGTTGGAAGGTGTATGAGTTAGGGATGGTGGTGCAGCATGTTGGTCATATTGTAAGGCTCTAAAGTGCCCAATGAATGAGAGGCGATTAAAAGAGAGTTCCTGTATATGTGTTATGTGTGGGAAAGAAAGAAAGCTTGGCATTGGTGTTTGTTCATGATGTGCATCGTTTGTGTAGTTAGGAAAACAGGGCTCCTCAACCCCGGACCCTCGCCCCTCTGCTTGGGACAACACCTGGTTGCCTACCACCCTCGGAAGCCCTCCTACCCCCATGGACCACACCCAAATCCTCAGAATCATACTCAAATCTTCCCTCTCCATTACCCAAACAGGTCAATGCCGTCGCCTCCAGCTGTTTCAACAGACTCCGCATCCTCCGAAAGACCTTCAAATGGATCCCCCTGAATCAAGGAAAACCGTCACCCACGCACTCATAACCAGCAGACTGGACTACGGAAACGCCCTATACCCCGGGATCAACAAGTCTCTGCTACACAAACTCCAGACCATACAGAACACCGCAGCCAGTCTCGTCCTCGGCATCCCTCAGCACAAACATATCACCCAACAACTGCGCAACCTCTTCTGGCTCCCCATCGAGAAGAGAGTAACTTTTAAGAT
Source organism: Lissotriton helveticus (assembly GCF_964261635.1). NCBI lineage: Eukaryota > Metazoa > Chordata > Amphibia > Caudata > Salamandridae > Lissotriton > Lissotriton helveticus. Next base: position 444,365,161 of record NC_136069.1, read on the forward strand.
ACTCACCCACGCCTACAAATGCCTCCATTACACCTGACCCCACTACCTCAACAAGAGAAACTCCTTCCACGTACCCAAGAGAATCCTCTGATCCGCCGACCTCACCCTCGCTGAAACCACACGCATCTGCAGAGCCAGAGCAGGTGGACGGGCCTTCTCCTTCATCGTGGTCAAGAACTGGAACGAGCCCCCGATCAACATCAGACGCGCCATCACCCTGAACATCTTCAGGAAGATGCTCTTCGACTAAACGGAGCTGCTCTTCCCCCCTCCCCCCCCAGCACCTTGAGACCCTCACGGGTGAGTAGTGCGCCTACAATCCCCTGATTGATTGATTGCAGAAGGTGGGAGTAGGTCTATGTTTGAAGTTTGTGATGGAAAGTATTATGAGGTGCTGTGCGTGAGAGACATTGTTGTGCTGGTGTGTGTTTTATATTTTGTTTTTGAGGAGTTTCAAAATGAGGTGCTGTCGTGTATTTCTATAGGTTCTGAATCAGTCCCCCTATTCCTGACCCTATTCTGGTTAAACTAACTATCAAGTTAACTAACAGTCAGCCCATGAGGCAAGAAATCCCCCATGATGCAGATACCGTTATCTGACGCAGTCACACTACGGCACAGGAACGTGTTATCTGATTAGGTCATAACGCTTGAGATCTAATTAGACAAGCGACATTCCTCCAGCCCCTGATAAGGCATACGACGTTCTCATAACAAATCAAACCTATGACAACCTGGAAAATCCGTGCGGCCATTGTTTTGATTTCACAGAGAACTTTAGTAAAGAATGTGCTAACGAGCAAGTCGTATGACATCTTTATTGACGTACCTATGTCCATCCTTACGTCAATCCCGGCACCTTTAAGGTATAAATATTGCCGACCTTGCCCTATGCAAACACACGCGTGGTGACAAGACGGAGCAGCCATACTTGCCGAAGCCGAGAGCAGAAGCAGACCCCGCTGGCAGCAGCCCCGCCTTCCTGACGCGCTGAGAGACGCGCTGCTATCTCAAGCCGAGAGACCCAGCACCGGCGCTTCTGGGCAGCCCTCGCAGGCAGCCTGGAATATCGAGAGCAGAGAAAGAGATACCATTCCTCATCCATCCTAAATTCCAGGTACAGAACTGAATAACCCCTCACAGAGAATTCTTTAGTTATTCACTTGGCAAAAACAAACTTAACTTAAACTGTAACTTTCTATTCCCGCCCACGCATTAGACTTAGGTCAGGTACACGGGGTAGGCGTATTTAGAAACACCAGTTGAGTACGTTTAGTCAAATGTATATGTGTATGTAAATATATTTTAATCATTTTAAAACATCATATGGCTCAGAAACCATATCAATGTTTTTACAGTATTATTTTATACTATTGCTTTTAATGTATGCACTTTACTTAACTGTAAGTATTGCAATAATATCGATCCATTTCTCTTGTACGAGAAAAGAGACTGATCAATAAATAACACCTTTTTATTGAACACGCCCGTCTCTTCCTTTTCTCTACATTCTGATGAGACTAAGAATGCACGTACTGACTGAGTAAAATAATTGCCTTGTGCTCACACGACTCTTGAGATTGACTCTTGATTAGGGGAGAGCAAAGTTGTCATGTTCTATGGTTGTCAGAAACTAAATCCCTTCTTGTCTAATCAGGGGAGTTAATCCTTCCTTGAACATTCGAGAAAGTTTCTAGCGAACTCTGAGCTTAGCTGGCAAACCCAAAAATTAAGTCTAGTATCGACAGTAGTAGACCTAGTTAACGTCTGGTCTAGGCCTTTACTGCTGTAGGAACTATTCCAATGCGCAGAGCCTATTGGGAAAATAGGAGCTACACTACATGGCGCCCAACGCGTTTGGAAAGGGTGATAAAACTAACGTAAGACATTTAGAGTAACTCAGTCGTGCTTTCTCACTCAGACCCCTTTTCCCAAATACTCCAAAGACGTCTGGAGTGGGTGAAAGGTTATATCCTCCAAAACCTCGCAGGAGGGAACTCCTATGTATGGTTTTTGGTCAAGTCAACGTTGAAGGATAAAACAGTTCCAGAATATTGTGCATCTAATCTCTGTTTCCATAAGAAACCTGATCTGCAAACAAACATAATACCATCCAGTCTGTAAAATGGCAGAGAGTGATGATGAAAGAGAGGCGATTAGATTAGCTACTGAAATAGCAGATGCTGATGCTACCATGCAAACAGCAGACCCGGATATAATACTCATCCAGGTCGCCAAAAGGAGATCTATAACCTTAAAACTTATAGAAAATGGACTGACACCTAGAGGTGGCACAGTCATATTCGTAATTGAGGCACACGAATATCGGCAGACAGAGGTATACTATACATGGATACATTTTCCAGCAGCAAATGCTGTAACAAAGTACTTCCACTATTACAAAGTAGAGGAACCTCCTGACATTTACACTCCTTTCGAGGAGGTGGAAGTACCACTCAAATTCCAAGAGCATTTTCTCTTATTTGATGGCGCCCTAAAACATAATAATCACATTACAAGGCTCGGTCCTTTAGGAAGACCAGGAGCAACGTGGCCGGTCCTAGCCGGATACACACCACATCCAGACATCGATAGGATGCCTGCAGCTGAATTATTAACACAGCTGAAACAATTACTAAAAATTCATAGACAATTAGTTCAGTATGTAATGCGGACTTCAACAATTCAGCCAGCGATTAAACTACCACAGCTGACCCCACACCAGGGGAACACAAATAAAATTACACCACAGAACATTCAATCCTGCCTAGGTAAGGTTCCAGCTAAACGGGAACAAATACCATTCTGGTTGGCACAGAAAATTACCCAAATAGAGGCGGTGTTTCCTGACACCACCCCGCTGGAAAAACACAGGATTCTGACTATATGTCTCCCAATGGGAATCGCACCACACATTGAGGACTGTGACACTTGGGGTACAGTCTTTGCTTCCATCTACACAAAAACGCACGGTGTTCCATCCATTTCGGTAATACCAGATGTGCTAAAACAAATTCAAGATGAATACGGTCCAGAACCTGCTTTAACTCTTGGTATGAAATTACTGAAAGACTTCAAGCAGGTCTCGGCTATATTACTAGCCAACATAAAAGGTGAAGCAGCGAACGTGGCGATCCGCCAGAGGTTAAAAGAGACAGATATAGCAGACCAACCAGCTGAAATTGCCAGAATCATAGAAAAATCCTATGAAGAACTAGGCAGAGATAGTCTAGGTGGAATACCAGTAAAACCGCAACTGACTACAAGTCCAGAAAAAACGTTTTTTAACAATAATAATAATTCACCAAAAAAGAACTGGGATGGAAACAAACAATCCAATCCTAAAGAAAAGAAATTCCAGTCCAGAGGAAGGTCGCCTAGGCGAAGAGAGAAATCTCCAAACCCGAGACAAAGGTCACCCCAGAGTGACCCCTCTGGGAATAGATATAACCTTAGAAATAGGGATAATATTAAAAAACCTGATAGATATCAAGACATTGATACACGTCCCTCTCAATCTTTTCAGAATTCCTCGCAGAAATCGGAAAGAAGAGGACGATCAGAAGAGCACGCCAAGTCCAAAGACAAGGAACCTGCTCAACTGAAAAAGAAATTACAATTTCCAAAAAAGAAGGTAGCCAGTATCAAGGTAGTTAACAATGCCGAGAATACTGAGGACACAACTGAAAAACGGAGAGTGGGCTCAGACAATGCTAGACAGCGCAGCAGAGGTGAGCATAGCTCGCAAAGTCCTTATGAATCATCTGGAGACAGTGGACACGAATGAATACCTTCAAGTGGAAACTGCAGATACCAGAGTTAGCAAGCCCCACAAGATATACGAGATAATATTACGTATAGAGGGAGATAAGACTAGGAAAATAAGGGGACTATTTTGGGATAACCTATCCAAGGGCTATGACATCCTTCTAGCTGAAAAAGACTGGCCACCAGAGTTTGTCAGGGAGTGCCCTCATGGCGAAGAAGTAATTATGCCTGCCTTCTCGAATCAAATACCGATTCATAAAAAATACACACTTGCTAGAAAGTGGGCAGTGGCCTTAGCACCTGCTTTATATAAAAATCATGTAGGATGGGATGAGGATTCTCCTCCTCACAAAATCCAGTTAAAATCACAACCAACTGCACAAAGGCAGTACCCAATTAAGCAAGAAGCTAAAAAACAGGTAAATGAAATACTAGACCAGCTAGAATACCAGGGGGTGATTGAAACTTGCACCTCACAAATGAACAATCCTTTGTTTCCGGTCTCCAAACCAGACAATTCATACCGTCTAGTTTTGGATTACCGACACCTTAACACATGTTGCAAAACCTTTGCAGTGCAAAACTCACACAGTGCTGCACTAATGAATAACATAGTGCGCAAAAAATACAAAACAACCTTGGACATCTCCAATGGATTCTTTTGTCAAAACATAGCACCAGAGAGCAGATCTTTAACTGCATTCTCAGTAAATGGCACTCAAAAACAATTCTGTCGGTTAGCCCAGGGATACAAGAACAGCCCAGGGGTATTCTCAGCGAGAGTAACAGAATTACTACAACTATATGATGATGAAGCATTATCTTATGTCGATGACATTTACTTAACAGATGATGACTTGGAGACTCACTTGAAAAGAGTGAACACCATAATACTTGGGTTCGCTGCAGAGGGTTACAAATTCAACTTCAAAAAGTCCAGAATTGCCCATCTGACGGTCCTATTCTTAGGATATGAGCTATCAAGTGAAGGTAAAAGCCTGGCAGACAATTTCCTAGAGAAATGTGCCGTAATCCAAGCTCCTAAAACACTAAAAAACCTACAGTCAATTTTAGGCTTCCTAAATTTCGGAAGAACATACATTGCAAATTACGCAGAAAGGGTCAAACCCCTTTATGATCTAATTAAACCAGACTTTAAAAGATCCAGTTGGACTCAAACACACACAGAAATTTTGAGATCCTTACAAACAGACATGCTAATTAAAACAAAATTAGAAACACGTGATAACACACGCAACCTTGTGATCCGAGTCATCCCAGGGAGATGCAGATTCACATACCTGACCTCTAATGAGGGAGAAAAGGTACCAATTGCATTTAAATCACACTTGTACACAGAAGCTGAACAGAAATTCAGTAATACAGAAAAAATCATTCGTGCAGTTCAAACCGCAATAGCTAGAGAAAAAGACATAGCTGACGGTAGACATATCACAGTCAGAACAGCAGAATCAGCCTTTGAGGCACTAACAGCACCGTGTAATTTACCAACAACAACATTGAATCCGGAATGGATACAATGGGTGAATTCAATCACAATGGACAAAGTATACTACTTCTTTGATCCAGAACTAGAAGAATTAAAAAATCTAAAATATGAAAAGACGTATCCTCTGCCAATCGACATTCTGCCTCTACGACATTACGCCTGTGTAATCTATACAGACGGACATGCTCAACCCTCCGTTTGGGGAGAACATGCATACAACCCCACATGTGAGATTACAAAAGAAGTGTGGCGCGGAGGTATATTAAAACCTCTATTAACAAAATCACACTCAGTAGAAACTAATTCAGAACTACAAACTGAAATAATAGCTTTGAAAATGGCGCTAGATAATGCGGATCGCGAATTCCCGACACTTATAGTGTCAGATTCATATTACTGCGTCAAAGCATATAACAAGGATTTGCAGACATGGATTCAGAACGGTTACAAAGATGACACAGATGCACCAATAAAGCAGAGACTGCTCTGGGAACAAGTAGCTCTTTTGAAAAAAGAACTACAAAAGACTCACGTGACTCAGTCACTGAGTCATCAACGTGATGGCGTTCACGTTGTAGGGAATTCATTGGCTGAAACAGCCGCAGCGGCAGCCACTAAATTGGCTCCCGTAGATCGAAAAAAGCGTACATTAAAATACATTGACGGTGAAACAATGCTGGCGGTGAAAACATCATCAAAAGGCGACTGCTCAGCGTTACCGATCAACTATCCACTCAATTATACATACATAATCGATGCAAACTCCGTCCCTTTTGCTCGAATCCCTGGAGTGGGGGATAGAGTGATTCCAAACATGGACAGGAGAAACTTGTTAATCGCAGAGGGTCACAGACACCTTAAATTAAAAGATTCTCTGGAAGAATTACAATCACGGTACTGGTGGCCAGGCATGAGCCTGCACTACACCATGTTTGTAAAAAACTGCCCGAACTGCAACAGAGATCGCAGTGGGGAGAGAAGCAGTTTAATACCTCGTCGTATCAAGGCAGATAATATTACCAGCAAAAAGAAGGGCTTGCGATTAACATATACAGGCTAGTTTCCACTTATAATGTAGATCCACAGCACTCGGCTGACGTCCGGACTGTTATACAAGATTTGCGAGTCTAAATGGCATATACGCTAAGAGCATGCTACGTTCGACCATTTCTTTCACTCAGGCAAACCAGCCTGGGGGGGAAACATGGCCAAATGAGCACAGCCCAGCGGGAATCTTCTCACTTCCTTCCTGAGGGTATGGGATGGTGTAAAGAAAAAACCAAGGCAGAAAGCAATCTATAATAGAAAGGATATTAGGTTCGGGAGCTGGGTGGGTCAAACATCTAATAAGTGTCCAACGTAGTCTAAATAACTTGCCAAGAAATTCTCTGAAGGGATTCAGTCCGTACGAATTATTATTCGGAACTAGGATGTTGATCTCTGACCTTGATAGTCAGACTTCGGCGGGTCTCGGGCTCAAAAATTCCACAGACTCGACAATTCTCGCTCCGGTGCCTACTCGACTCACGGGGTCACACTCTGCGACTCTGGGCAATAGCTTGCTTAATCTCCACTACGGCCCCTCGCGGCGGGATGCCTGGCTTTCACCTTGTGAATACCCTGCCAGGGTATCTCACAGGGGAATACCAGGACGGGTTCCCTAAGCAAGCGCCTTGAGACCCCTGGGTGATTCGTGCGCTATATAAATCGAAATACATACATACATACAATACATACATACTTCAGTGGTAATAGAAAAAACCTTTGATGTCAAAGACCGTTTGGCTATTTTGCAGGACTTAAACAAAACAAGAAAAGACCTGAGCAACATACAGTTGAAACAACAGCCAACAACCACTGAAGAATCACCACCTGTCCCAGCAAGACCTGTCTGGATTCCAAAAGTCGGGGATCTAGTCAGGGAGAAGATCGCGGTAAAGAAGGAATTTGGGCCTTCTTACAGAAAAGCAGTTCCTGTCTTGTCTGTCAACGGGACAAGATCAGTTGTACTACCGCCACTTGCTGGAAAAAAGGAGAACCGAGTTGTATCCATCGACCTGGTAAAACCACAACATGTGGCCGATAACAAACGGTAGGCCAAGTGGACTCCCAATAAGTAGCAGAACACCAAGGTTTGCTACCAGTACAGAGGTCCTATCAAAGAGGCTCATCACATTCGAAACGCCTACAGAAGAACAACAAGGACTATGCAACAATGCAATAGAACTAAGACCTCTGAAAACCCAAATAAAAACATTTAGCAGAGACACACCAATCTACAATGAAGTTCCAAGTGAAAATGCAAGAAACAAAAATCCTGAACCAATTGGAACAATTGACAGAACTGCATCTGGTTACTTCATCAACTTCGATGATTCCTCTGAAGGTTTCAGCGAACAAAAGACACAGCCATCATCAAAATCCTTTAAAGACAAAGCTAAGGAACTTTTGAAACAACTGAAAGAAACATATCTGGTTTCCCCATGGATTGAATTTTGGGTGGGTTTTGGTGCATTTATCCTCATACTTTGGCTCATCATGGTATTTACTTTGGGACGCTTCATTGAGGGAAAATATGCTAAAATGGACACAGCAAGTCAGAACATCAACTTGGTCCTCAAACCACACACATCTTCACACGTCGAGAAAAGAGAACTTTCTTCAGAACTTTCTTCAGCCAACTTCACAGCAATTCCAATACCTGGTGGGGTAGCCTGGGACAACACTGACTATGAAATTTATGGTCCGGTCGAGATCCTGAAATATCCACACCAAATCAAGATCTCCTTGAGTGACTTTGCAAAACCAAACTCATTTGCTGATGATTGGGACTTTGAAAGTATAAACAATATGATGTCTGACTTAGTAATGTCTGCTAAATTTACAAAACATGATTATTTGCAAGTTTCTACAAATTATGATAGTATGTATTGCTACAACCATTATGGTAACAGTTTTTTGCATAAATCTGCACAACCAAGAAATGTTTTAAATTATAATCAATGGGAACATTGTGCTACACCTCCAAAAGGGAGCTCTAGAACCGTTTATGACAAATATTCATACTTTCAAGGTTTTAACACTAGTAATGCTGAAACATTTTATTATAAATTGTCAAACAAGACAGGGATGAAAACCATGATAACCAACACAAAATTGATATATTCAGATATATTCTTTGAAAAAATGAATACTTTTGGATTTGATTATTGGGACAAAAATGTTGATTTGAAAAGTGTTTGGGGTACAAAAGAATGGCAAGTACAGGGTTTAGAAGCTTTGTTTAGAGCCTGCATGATCCCAGAACAAATGATATTTTTAAATGACACTGTTCAACAAACCACCTGTCTTGGCTTAGCCAAAATCAAAGATTTAAATAACCCGTCTATTCCAAAGCCAACAATGTTTAGCAATAGCTCTGAAACAGATGAAGAAATAGACATAAACCATATACTTAACCAAAACAGAACACATCCTGATTGGAAACAATGGTTGATCTGGCCCACAGATACAAATCACTGTCAAGATAGATTCCTGAATAAAACACAGGGTTTCAAAATGACCAGGCCAGACCCTAGATATGCCCAAAGACATCACCCAGGGATAATAACAACCTACAGTGTGGGCAAATTATGCCTTCAATGGCTACAAACTTCCACACTGCCTGAAATTAAGCAACACCTAACTTTACTTACTGATGGTGCTGACTTGCGTGATTTCATACTGGGACCACGCAAACAGCGTCAAAAGCGTTTCATAGCAGCCTCTGTATATGCAGCATACAATGAGGCCTGGAAGGTTACTCAAATTGAAACAGCAGAAAGAATACGGGAAATTGACCGTATTAATTTGGAAAAATCACTTTCTGTGGTGGACAATGGGTTAATGACTCTGTCCTCCAGAATATTTTCATTGGACAGCATTGTGTCTTCAGCAATCGATATATTATCGCAAGACTTACTGTTATTACAACATGGTCAGTCACAATTGCGTTCTATTGTACAGCTAGGCTGGACGTTACAAAATCTGCGTTCAGGCTATGTGCCTTGGCGTTTAATCAACACAACGTCACTATTCCAAATCTTTAACCTTACTGATAGACAAATCGGTATGGCGCAGAAGGGTGCTGATTATACAATCTTGAGCATTGAAAAACTAGAAAGATTACCGTTGACAATGTCAGAACGACCTGTCAGTGAATGGATAATCCACGGAATCATAAATATTCCAATCTCAACCTTCAGGTTTCAATACTGCCAAAAATATATACAGGCTGGCATGTACGAGAAATTGGGAAAGGGGTACCTTAAAACAACTTGGAACCTGCCCTATTCACATGCATGTGTCAGTAATAAAGGACAGAAAGTGTTTCTTAGTGGCAACAATTGTGCTATGTCACTAAGCGGCACACTTCTGTGTAACGGTATTAGTTTGCACGGAGCCTGTGAAGGGAATTCATACAACCTTTCATGTCACCAGCAAGGCGCACCTGCAACTGAAATAGAACCATTCTTTCAAAGACTCTATAATGGGAGTTACATTCTTATTGTAGACCGCAGATGTTGTAGTCTTATGCCCGGGACTCCTTATCTCGTCACTACAACGGCGAAGGTCAAGTGCTGTGGACGTGCTTTGTTCCCCAGCTCCTTTCCAGACAGGGAGGCGAGGGCATGGCCCAGTTTGAAAATTACTTCTATTCGAATAGACACTTTCAGCAGAATGAAAACAGTGCTTCTTCAGACGCCTACAAGGCTCACGTCATCAAAAGAAACGTATGATCTACAAGTCGCAAGGACGACTGCAGAGATACATACATTACTATCAACCAATTCCCCCGTACATTTCGCGGAAATCCTGAGCGAAATCTTAAATATTTCTGATACCACTGGGGTCTCAAAGGTATTTAAGACAGTATTTTCGATGGCATTAACACCATTCAAAGCCATACTGGGTATTTTTCCAGATTTCGTCCATTCGATTTTTGGCGGACTTCCCCTGATCCTGGGACTAATTGCAGGAATCCTATTCCTAGTCCTTATTTTTCGTTATGGCAACCCATGTCACAGATCAAACTCTCGCGACAATGGAAGATACGATCCTAGCCATTGGATACCGGGACCGGATATCAAAAATCCTGGGACTCTCCCGGCTTAGAGACCTAAGCATGACTTGGTTTCTATCATTTCGACCAATGTGGCAAAGGTGTGTTTTACCTGTACTAAGGTGTCTGCTATGCGGAGAAGAATGCGTGTTAGACACCTGTCTGACGCTACAATCGGATGCGCCGGTGGATGCAGATACACTGTTGGTTCCTACCAAGGTTCACGCTTTGTGCTGCCCTCAAAGGCTGCCAATCCTGATGACGGCATTCCTGGAATCTTCACCACTGCGATTGAAGGGTAGTGAAGTTCAAGATGAAGCAGCATCGAACAGGTACGACCTTCTGTCAGCAATGCAAATCAGAATGTCAATGCAGACAATCATGCGCATGAATGCATGGTTACACCTATTTCCGACTTAGTGGAACTTTCCCATGAAGCTGTTGACAGTTTTTTCGAAAGCCTGAATGATATGATGTTCTCTCCAGAACAGAAATAGAGACTTTTGAGTAAACTCGCACACGGCGTTCCCTGAATTCGGCCTTCAACTTTAAAAATAAAGTCACATGAACAATAACAATCCAGTTCACGGACAGCAACTTTTTTCAGCAAGCCCCTTAAAATATTTTTCTATATATTTTTTTCCCGGGACACTGATCTTCTGCTTAAAGTAAGAAACTATTCCTAGAGAACTAAGATTTCTATTTTTAGATACTTTATATAGACTTTAGCTGCCCGCTGGTATGTTCACAAGAATTTTATTATGTGATGAAATGGTCTCGACTTTCCTTTCTGTATAGCTATATTAAGAGCCATTTCATGTGTACTACTCATATACCAAAGAGCAATAATACATAAAAATGCGTGTTTACTTTTGCATTTAATTCATAGCTTAAGTGCATACAATATATATGACTGCAATTTTTCAGTATATTTGAAAATTTCGAAATGCATTTATGTATTTTGGGGTGGTAAGGTATACACTATACTCTATAGTATGTTGTACTATGTTATACTATGCATAGATTAGTAGATATGACCATAGTTAGCGTGGAGTGGGTGTCGTGTATTTCTATAGGTTCTGAATCAGTCCCCCTATTCCTGACCCTATTCTGGTTAAACTAACTATCAAGTTAACTAACAGTCAGCCCATGAGGCAAGAAATCCCCCATGATGCAGATACCGTTATCTGACGCAGTCACACTACGGCACAGGAACGTGTTATCTGATTAGGTCATAACGCTTGAGATCTAATTAGACAAGCGACATTCCTCCAGCCCCTGATAAGGCATACGGCGTTCTCATAACAAATCAAACCTATGACAACCTGGAAAATCCGTGCGGCCATTGTTTTGATTTCACAGAGAACTTTAGTAAAGAATGTGCTAACGAGCAAGTCGTATGACATTTTTATTTTTTTTATTTTATTTTATGGAGTTTGTAGAGCGCGCAGCTACCCCCTAGGGGGTGTCCCGGCGCTAAAAATCCAGGGGTACCCAAGTGAAAAAAAGGGAAGTGAAAAAGAAAAAAGGAGATGAAGGGGAAACTAGAGTCCAGAGAAGAGCCAGGTTTTAAGTTTGGCTCGGAAGATGGTTTCAGAGGGACAAAACCTCAGCTCAAGCGGAAGGGAATTCCAGAGTCTGGCAGCATCTTTATTGACGTACCTATGTCCATCCTTACGTCAATCCCGGCACCTTTAAGGTATAAATATTGCCGACCTTGCCCTATGCAAACACACGCGTGGTGACAAGACGGAGCAGCCATACTTGCCGAAGCCGAGAGCAGAAGCAGACCCCGCTGGCAGCAGCCCCGCCTTCCTGACGCGCTGAGAGACGCGCTGCTATCTCAAGCCGAGAGACCCAGCACCGGCGCTTCTGGGCAGCCCTCGCAGGCAGCCTGGAATATCGAGAGCAGAGAAAGAGATACCATTCCTCATCCATCCTAAATTCCAGGTACAGAACTGAATAACCCCTCACAGAGAATTCTTTAGTTATTCACTTGGCAAAAACAAACTTAACTTAAACTGTAACTTTCTATTCCCGCCCACGCATTAGACTTAGGTCAGGTACACGGGGTAGGCGTATTTAGAAACACCAGTTGAGTACGTTTAGTCAAATGTATATGTGTATGTAAATATATTTTAATCATTTTAAAACATCATATGGCTCAGAAACCATATCAATGTTTTTACAGTATTATTTTATACTATTGCTTTTAATGTATGCACTTTACTTAACTATAAGTATTGCAATAATATCGATCCATTTCTCTTGTACGAGAAAAGAGACTGATCAATAAATAACACCTTTTTATTGAACACGCCCGTCTCTTCCTTTTCTCTACATTCTGATGAGACTAAGAATGCACGTACTGACTGAGTAAAATAATTGCCTTGTGCTCACACGACTCTTGAGATTGACTCTTGATTAGGGGAGAGCAAAGTTGTCATGTTCTATGGTTGTCAGAAACTAAATCCCTTCTTGTCTAATCAGGGGAGTTAATCCTTCCTTGAACATTCGAGAAAGTTTCTAGCGAACTCTGAGCTTAACTGGCAAACCCAAAAATTAAGTCTAGTATCGACAGTAGTAGACCTAGTTAACGTCTGGTCTAGGCCTTTACTGCTGTAGGTACTATTCCAATGCGCAGAGCCTATTGGGAAAATAGGAGCTACACTACAGTGCTGTTGTGCTTGTTTTCTGAGAAGGATATGTATGTAAAATATTGTTGGTGAATGGAAGTTGTAAGGTAAAGGCGGTGGTGATGTGTTTGTGAAGAGTGTAAGTAGTGTGTAAGAGGGGATGAACTAAAATTAAGATTAAGATATTAACTCTCTAATCATACAAACTTCAACTGCTCACAAAGGCAACCCCCTGAATGCCTCCTTCATTGATTTGGAAGCATCCCTTAATAGAATAAACAGAGGAATATTATCGGAAAAACTATCAAAATGGGTCTCCCCATTACACTGTTGACTGCTTTCATTTCACTATATACACAAATATGGGTAAGTGTGAGACTAAGCCCAGAAATAGTAATGTCAGTGTATGGAATTGGAATTCATTGTGCAGGATGTGATGTCTGAGCAAGCAATAGGTCCACCTGTTTTTCTCACTGGAAACCAACCACCACATTGTAGCACTTGACTCTCTCAGGGTAGTGAAGAGTAGTCCAAGGCTTACTCAGGGAAGATGGTGTGGGCTAGTAATCACCATTCGCTGGCATGCAATAATGACACTCAATAAATGATTGTCCAGTCGGTGATTATTCTTTTGAAATTATACAAATACATTTATAATACACACACTACTAAATACCACTCATTCATTTTCAAATATATTCATCAGGCAGATTGAAATACATTTGGTGACATTCTGAAATCTCATTTGACCCCAATCAATAATGAACCCTAAAGGCACAGCTTACCCCATCTATATTAGACAGAACATCACAATAAAAAACGGTATCACTTTAAAGAAAACAGGCCTATTGGCTTTGTTAAAGGGCATCACATCAATATGTAAGGAAAAACTATTGGCTATTATTTTTAAATACAATCATTATTGTCAATAAAGCATTGCCATGCTTATAAAAAATCACTATTAGTTATATATTGCTAACAAAGCATTGAAAATCAACATAACATGTGTCTGGGTCTTCCTTTAACACACATATACCACATCAAATGCAGCCATAGAACCAACACAGAAAAAATGCTGCACTTCCAGACTGTAAAACAAAAGCTCCCACCTTAGGAGGATTTGAAAATAAAAGGAAAAGTCCCCCAGGTCAGGTTTCTACACAACTAAGTTTTTATCTGTGTTTGTGGTGCATCTGCCACCCAGGGGCACCACAAAGCAAGGAAAATGTATGCAAATAAGCCTCTACCGAGGCGTAATGGGGTGCTCCTAGCAAGGGAACCATGAATATTATATAAGTGGCTCTCCTGCTGAGTTTGACGGCTCCTTAGTTTCAGGTTCCCTCTACTCCACCAGATATGGGCACAGGGGCAGAGGCGGCGATCTCGGTCTTGGGGCCTATCCTGTACTGGGTCTCAAGAATGGCCCTGGTGCCTAGAAGTTATCTTCAGGGCCAGGGCACAGTGTCCTCAGCCCCATGAAAGTCACACTGGTCCAGGGGAGGGGTACCCATATCCAAAGGAAGTTTGGGAGGGTGACTCACACATGCCCTCTACGTGGAGATTTAAACATCCTTGCACCATCCTCCAGGCACTGGCACAACCCAGGGAAAGTCAAATCCATTTAGATGTGGATATCTTTTATCCCCATGAGTCAATTTGAAAGTATCTGGGTTCTTGTTTCTCCTGGTGGAGAGCTCCTGGCCTCTAAAGGGGTGCATTCTGGGGGAGCTGGTCTCATTGGCTCCCTGCACTAGCCCTGTCCTCTGATGTACCCTCCACAGACCCCATGACCTCCTGGCCATCTTACAAGGCATCTGAGGGGGGAAGCGGAGTCCAAGTCTTCCCCAACTGGCCTTCATGGAGTGTAAGGGGACCAGCAGTATTGGCCCTTGGAGAGATTCACTGGTCCTGGAGTCAAGTTTGGTCACAGTCGTTAGTCCATTGTAGAATCAGGGGGCTTGTCCTTCCAGCTTTCCATAGTGTTGCCATTGTCCAATTCCAGTGTTCAACTCTCTTTCTCTCCCTTGTGAAAGAGTTTTGTAAATGGGGGCAGAACGTTCTTGATGCCAGGGACCTCTGGCCATTCCTTAGGTGTCACATCATCCATTCACCCCTCCACCCCTGTCCCAACCCTTGTGCACACCATGCTGGGATAAACCAAGATAGTGCTGCCAAGTGGTCTCTGTTCACATCTCCTCTGCGGGCCTTAGCTCCTCCACCTTGCTGACGTCACTCTCAGGGACTTTGAGAGATGCTAGCCTGGTATATGATGTGCCATTATGTGAGTGGACACCTTGCACCAGTCCAGATAAGCCTTATGGGGATTTTAGAGGTCTTCAACAACCTTAGAAAGCTCTCTAAGTGGTAGCTGTAAGGAGCAGCCTTCAGGATTAGTACAGAAGGAGTGTAGAGCAGGTTGTTTTATCAGGATGCAATGCTATAGTGTAGATTAAGTGAAAAATAAGCATACAAGGTATTTATAAAAATGTGTTTTTAATATATAATGCTCTCTAACACATACAAATATCTCCTACCCGGAGACATGCACAATGCTGCACACAATACTTTGCACAGAAACACGGTAAATACCACGTAATACACAGCAAGCCCCTGGGGGTACCAAACTATATACTAACAAAGTGGTATAAGAATTCCGACTCAGGTCAAGACACTGTTGAGGGGACGTAGAAGTGCTGGGGACCCAAGCAGCCACCCAAGGTGAGTGACTAGGAATCCCACAGAATTGAAGTGTGGGAACACGACCGCATGCTCCAACAAGTCTACGTGTAAGTCGCTGTTGGATTTTTAAAGATTAAGGACCATTCTAAGTAGACCCTGAAGAAACCCAGTGGAGACAGAAGGTTGGAGAGTCACCCCACCCTTGGATACCCTAGTAACCACGTTACCTACAGCAGGGAAGCCGGGTGCATAGGTGTGAAGTGGGTGTCGTAAACTGCTATCAAACCCAATGCAGGACTTCAGGAAAGTGCTGCAGCTGGAAGAGGAGAAAGTGTCCGGTGGAATCCTAAGGTAGATTCTAGACGAGAAGAACCTGCAAGTAGAGGAGACAGAGTCTATGTCACTCAGCAGTGACCAGGAGACTTGGAGGACAAATGCCCTCTGATGTTGGTTATTGTAGGTGAGTTAAAGAGGACCTTGACTCTGCACCTGTGAGGACCAGGCAAAGCTGAGGAAGACCAGGAGCCTGTACGAGCTGTCCCACAAAGGATGTTGAGTGCTGAGGGGTTTCACTGACAATCTGGGAGATTGGACTCCGTAGGCTGTAGGGGTGTCCTGCTCATGCAGGGTGTGAGAAACTGGCCTGGTATATGATGTCCACTAATGTAAGTGGGCACCTTGCACCAGTCCAGACAACCCTAATGGTGTTTAGGAGGTTTCAGACAACCTTAGAAAGCTATACACATGGTAGCTGTGGAGAGCAGCCTTCTGGCTTAGTCTTGAAGGAGTGTAAAGCAGCTTGTTCTACAAGAATGCAATTTTATAGTATAGATTAAATGAAAAGAGAACCACATAGTAGTTATAAAAATATGTATTTATTATATAACACAGTCTAGTAAGTTACAGTATCTCTTACACGGAGATAGACACAAAGCACACAATACTTTAGCAAAGAAATCAAAGTAAATAGCACTAATACACAGTCCCGGGGGGACCAAACCATATACTAAGAAAGTGGCATAAGAACCACAACTCGAGTCAGGACAATGTCGAGAGGACATAGAATTGCTTGGACCCAAAGGAACCACCCAAGGTGAGTAGATAGGAACCCCATGGAGTGCATGTGCAGTGTGTGAACACGACTCTGCGCTCCGTACAAGTCTATGTGCAAATCGCAGTTGGAATTTTAAAGATTAGGGAACCTTCTCAGTGTACCCTGAAGAAACCCCAAGGTAGATAGAAGGTTGGAGAGCCACCCTACCCGTGGATACCGAAGTACTCCAGTTACCTATCCCAGACAAGCCGGACGCATAGGTGTGAAGTGGTGTCAGAAACCGCTGTCGAACCCAATGGAGGAATTCAGGAAAGTGCCACTGCTGGAAGAGGAGAAATTGTCCATAGGAATCCAAACATGGATTCTTGTTGAAAAATATCTGAAATGCAGAGGTGACAGAGTCTGGGTCACCGAAGAGTGACCAGGGGTTCGGTAGACGAATGCCCACCGATGTCAGGTGCTTCAGGATAGTTGATGGTGACTTTGACTCTGCAGCTGTGGGGACCAGGTGACACTGAGGACAACCAGGAGCCGGATACTAACTGTCTCACAAAGGATGTTGAGTGCTGAGGGGTCAGTGTCCGGCGGGAGCACCAACAAGCCTTGGCAAAGGCCACCCATGGAGGAGGTCAAGAAAGTGTACGGGTCGGACCAGCAGGGTCCAGGAGTCTCACCACAAGCAGGGGAGTCAGGGCAGGCCCCGAGAAATCAGGGAAGCTCAAGGAAATCAAAGGTCACCCTCATATGGACCCACAGGCCAATGTCACAGGAGTTGAGAGGACCTTGAGCAGCTCACCAGAAGAGGCAGGCCACAATGCACACGATGTGGTGTAGCCAAAGATTCTGGTCAGAGGAGGTGCTCGGGGTTGCGGCTACTTGGAGCCCAAAAATCTTCTTGCAAAGATGTCAACAAGCCTTTGCAACTGTAAAGGTGAGGCAGTACACAGGGGTTCAGTTATTGTAACCCCCACTCAAGTTGCTGGCCACAAACTTGGTCAGAGGGAGGAACAGACCTTGGGGGCTGAGAAAAACCACCACCTGAGTTGCAGAGCCCACGGAGTCCGGAGGGGCTCAGGATCTGCTGACCGGTCATCTTCGTTGTGGTGTCTGCGAATGCAGGGTAGCGACTCTTTCACTCCAAGGGAGATTACTTCGGTTGTCCTTGATGCTTCACAGGCCTTGGAAGGTTGCTGGAGGAGGCACAGACAATGCAGCAGACTGGAAGGGAGATGCTGTCAGGCACAACTGAAGTACAGCGAAGTCCAGAGTGCCCATACGGTCAAAGTGTAGTGTTTTCAATTCTGAATCTTGTCCATAATGAGTGTAAGGTCCTACAGCCACGTAAGCCCTTAAGTACCCATACAAGAGGGTTGGAAAGATTCAGGGGACCCTTCCAGGGGAGGGTCTGGACAGGGGGAGGTTACTCCCATGTCCTTTGTCCAGTTTCATGCTGGAGCGGGAGCCAACGGCTCCCAGGACTGGTTTGAACTGGACTATGCACAGGGACATCAAATATGCCCCTCATGCAGACTTTCAGGTGCTGGCAAGCGCACCCACCCAGTCCTAATATACTAAATCCTTTCTGGGAGGTGGTCACACCTCCCTGTGACAGGACGCCTATTGTCTTGCCTTCCCCTGCTCAAGCTTGGCTCAGCAGCAGGAGGGCAGAAATGTGTCTCTGGTCAGCAGCAATCATTTTGTGCTGTCCAGAGCTAGAACCGGGAACACTGAAAGCCCCACTGAGGGCTTTCCTGGTGGGGGAATCATACCTCCCACACCTGTTACCGGTGTGGGGGTATGATTCCAACATGTTTGACACCAAACATGATAGGGTTTGTTACAGCCGTTTTCGAGATGGTCATCTTGGGGTCATTTAAGGGCCCTCTATATTAGTATATGGCTGCTTCACTGACAACCTGGGAGATTGGACTCTGTAGGCTGCAGGGGTGTCCTGCTTATGCACACTCTCACTTAGAACCAAGCACCCTTCCTTCAGTATTGCAAAGGACTGCTATAGGGTTGACTTAATAATATCCACATTTGTAAAGCGCACAATCACCCGTTAGGGCCTCTAGGCGCTGGGGGCCGTCGGTAAGATTAAGCAAGCTATTGCCCAGAGTCACATGGTGCTGGGCTAATCTGCCGCCGGTGCCGGGGATCGAACCGTGATTCCCAGATTCCGGAGTCAGTCGCCCTGGCCGCGGCGCCACACCTCTTCCTCTAGGTTTTAAGTGCAATGGCCCTAGATATAGGAAACCTATATCTTTAGTAAATGGTGCTAGCACCAGCTTACACAGGCTGCAATGGCAGGCCTGTAGTTCCATTTTTAAAGGGTCTCCCGTGGGTGGCATAATGCATGCTTCAGGGGTATTTATGCCCTGGATACCTTAGTATCATATACAAGGGACTTATAAGGGTACCCCCGTATCCAATCTGGGATGTAACTAAGTACTGAACATCACAATGTAGGGAGAAAGCAGATACACTGGGGCCCTGATTAGCAGAATCCCAGTCAGATTAGTCAATAACAGTTTAGCACCAGGCAAAAAGTGGGGGTAACGATGCAGAAGGATCCTACCTTCCTACAGACAATCCCACCAAAACTTCCACCAAGGGTATCTACTTTCTGCGTTGGCTGCAGATGTATGGGCTCCCTCCTTTGGTCAGTGGCCTGGGCTGTCCCAAATCTGGTACAATGTGACAGCTAATTAGCAGATGCAGATTTTCTTCCCCACCCCTTCATCCTCAGGAGCAGAGTGAAGCTGTTAATTACTCTTTTGTGTGGGGAGGCCTTTGTTCCATCTGATGGCCAGCAGAGTAATTAATTTGGCCCAGCAGAGTTACAAAAGGCCTGTAATCTGATCTTGAACTGAGTCTGGGAAATACGACAATTCTTCATGACCCATAAAATATACCTGTAGGGTCTTGGGAGCTATGTAGTTAAACTTGGCACACATGTTTCTTCTCCATTTGATACCTTACTGGACATTGTAGGCCTAATAGAAGTGAAACTGCATTTTAAGGCAGAGTTCTCCCTATGTATATAATACAGTGACATTGCAGATAAACCAGCAAAGCCTATTGATCTTACTTATGAGTACCCACTAATAATATAAGGCCTGTCGTAGGTCAACATCTAACACAGCAGAGTTCCCTCTGTGCCAGGCTATCTGTGCGCAGTTACCAGGCTTCCCACAACAGTAGTCTCACATGCGCAGCCATCTGTGCAAACATGTGTACACGTGTAATCAGCAAAGAGCCCCTTTCCCTTATTTTAAAAGGCAGACACAGTTGGTAAACACGCGTAGTCCATCTACCATGTGATTACAGTGGGTGAGAGACAAGTAGTGAGACTCACCCACAATAAAAAGTTCAAAGCCAGGTGATCAAAAAAGCAATAACTCCTTGTGTACCAAATGGATGGAATATATTTGCAACAGTTAGGGAAGATCTTTACGAATAAGGGATTTAAGCAGGTCTGCATGCTTACACCTTTGCTCTTTACCTTGTATCTAACTGATGCGGGGGATGCATTGAGGACAATAACTACTAATCCCCAAAATTAAGCCATCATGGCTTTGGTATACCGGAGTATATAAATGACATCGTCCTTTTAGTAGAGTACCAAAGGACAGCAAAACACTTTGAATTATTTGCATAGTTACTGTCTCAAAAACAGCTTAAGAATTAACAAAGAGACAACAAAAACATAATGAAAACATTTTTTTTTTTTTTTTAAATCCAGTGGCAGCTGGACAACATGAATAACCCTTGATCAAGTTTAATGCTACAAATGTATGGCACAGCTGCACAGTTAGAGATGTTGAAAGCTAAGGGCGATCACCTTAAAAATCGCTTTCACACAGTTCAACAAACTCTCTGGCCCTACTGTTTAACTAATGCTTCATCTAATGGTCAGCAAGCTCATTCCAACTCTTACAGAGGGCATCCATGGAACGCCAACAGCGTGGATGGATGTAGCACAATGCCAGATGTACAACGCGCACTGTTTCCACCTCCCAATCTCCACGCTGCAAGCACAGATGTGCTTGGAATACAATATTTGGCCCAGTAAGGAAAGTCCTGAGGTGGAAAAGCCGGTGGAGAGATATTCTGACTCCACCCGAAAGCACGTACCGTTTGTGGAAATTTGGGAGAAGACTGGCCAGTGCTACAGATTATGCAGCCATCAATGAAACAAGCTAAACTCCTCTCTTTCTGCGATGTTTTACTCATACTGAAGACAAGAAAACCTTCATGGATGGGGAGCAGGACATACAAATACAATAAAAGAGAACTATTTTTAAATCCTCTACTCATTTTAACCCAAAAGGTCATGATAGTTAGATTTTCGATGATTCCCATTAAAGATCTCCGGTTTGGCAAATGAAATGGTGACATGAATACCAGTTGCCAGCTGTGGAATGAGCAAAACAAGTATTCGGTCCGTATTTTAGGTGTGTGTAAATTCTTGATAACTGAAAGAAGATTTTTGCTAAGACCAAAGTTTCAATCTTTAAACATGTGGTGATGTGGTCAAGACCTGTTTATCGGGCTCAAGCCCTCAAATGGCGAGTGTCTTTTTAAAATGTATATTAATCACCTGAAATAAAATTGAAGCTTCCCCTGTTATACTGATGCAAGTTGCCGTCGTTCCCGGCATTTAACACAAATAGCAGTGATTTGTATTGATCTTAGGACCCCATTTTATTAATGCATTGTATTGTCACTTTATATATTGCTTGCGATGATTTTAATTAATAATGGGAAAAATATTTCTTTACCGTCAATAGTCAGAGTTTGGGCTAATTAATCTTTCATAAAAGCATATAAAATAGCACACTCTGGTGATAGAAGGATTTGGAAACTGATTGGAATTAAAAGTTTAGCTAGATGGAGTCGAAGACAACTTAATACAACTTTTAATGAAAAGTCTGTCTGCTTTATTACCCAAATTATGCCTGCTTTTTCCCTCAGTAGTATCTATTCAACCATTATCTAATCATATCTCGCTGGTGACAGTCATATATTATTCTCCTACATGCTTCCTTTCATCATGGTGGAAGGAACAGAGCCGTCTAAAGCAGATTGTGTGGGACAGGCACATAATTACTCTGCTTCTACAAGGAGGAAATGAGCACAAAGTGACAGCTCTGCACATCAAATTTCAAATAGAGGCTGTGCCATCTTAGACTACTAATTTGACTCAAATTGTGTGGACGTTTAGACGTCAGGATTTCTGCTCTCCTCTGCTCAGTATTTTGCAAAACGATGCTTAGTGCTCTGAAATTTAGAAATATAGTCCAGTGCAAGGGCTGCCTTCTGGTTTATTGACATTAGAAATTACAAGACTTATATATAAAATCAAGACTTATATAAAAACATATGCTCAAAATCCATAATGAATGATGGGGATTCCTTTCAAATCTGTTTTGAGAACTTCTATCATTCTCATGATGTGGGAATAAGGGGTTGAAGCATACTTCATCTTAACTACATCAGACATTGAACACTGATATTTGAGCAAATTGTCCTTTGTATGGGGACATGCAGGAGGAACTAATGCTGAGCAATGCTCATTTCCCAAAATTGTATCCAGTCCTCGTATTTAATGTGCCAACAAAATGCGTTTTGGATGTTGTAGCCTTCGAGCAAAGTAATGTGTAAGTCGAGCCCTTTGTTGGCTTCCATTGAGTTAAATATAGTAACACACCTGATGCTAATGACTTGTGGTTTGAAATTGATGGCTAGAACAAAGGGGCTTATTTACAAGGCCCTTGCACCACTTTTGCGTCATTTCTAACATGCAAAAAAAGTGACGAAAAAGTGGTGCAAGGGGCTTGTAAATCTTCCCCAAAATGTCTGTGATGACATGGATTGAGGTGGTCAAGCTAAACAGGAACTTCTTTTTTTGTTGTTGTTGTGTAAGACGTTTATTCGTTGTCAAAAAAGGTACACATCGTCATGCCAACAACCCGGAGGCAGGCCGCTATTGATTTTAGTTATCACAAAGACAAAGTGTCACAGCTGGCTATGTACTAATCAGCGTATATGTATATGATGGTCATTAGCATGCAACAAGCATGTGCAACAGTAGCTGAGCAGTTCGTCTCACAGTTTTGGGGTCTACAGATATGCATATCACCATTAGTTCAGATGTGCTAGCGAGACGACAGTGCACGTACATTCCCAGAAGTAGTAAATAACAGTCAGTGCAGAACAGTCCACATCTGTAGGCCCTTTTCCCCCTTTCCCACCCCCCCCCAACAACAAAAACGAGACCAACTTAGGTGCAGAGAAGGAGTTTCAAACAGGCGCAGTGGCATTAGCGTGAAAGGAACTGTGTATCCGGGCAAGATTGCACATTTCAGATGTGCAGGCAGCAACGTGAGGCGCCGCGGGCAGGTAGCACTCAGCCATATGGGGAAGGGGGGAGGGGAGCAGACACACGCAAGGAGTCGCCCAGTCAGGGAAGGGGTAACGCGAGATGTGAAGATGTACCATCCTACAGGTTCAAGCAGTGCCCCCGCAAGCAGAATTGGCACCTATGAAGTATCATCATTCTCAGGTCTTACTCCAACGTGAGGCCAGGCACATGCACAAACATGTCAACCCATATCATCCGAGACTGTCACTGCTGGCGAGTGCCCGGAGGTGGTGGAATCTGCACGCTCCCGTGACCAGAGTATGAAGGGCTCCCATATATCCTTGGGCCTGGAGGCAGTGGGCATCGTCTCCCAGTAGTGCTCGAGCTGCGCGTTGGCGTAAGTGACATCCCGCACCCACTCAGCAAATGTAGGTAGTACCGTGCGACCCCAGTGTACCGCCACTTGTCGTTTGGCATAAAGGAGTAATGGTGCATGCAGCTTCCTGTGTCCGGGTGCAGTGTCATGAACATAACCCAGTAGACCTAGAAGTGGGGTAGGTTCGTCAGATCTGTGCAGGATTTGATTAATGGCAGTGAAAGTGTTGGACCAGTACTCCTCAAGTTTGGGGCAGCTCCATGCCACATGTAAGAAGGATGCGTTTGCACCGCCACACTTCCAGCATGTAGCGTCATCTCTGAGGCCCATACGGTGCAACAGCATCGGTGTGCGGTAGTATCTATGTAAGAATTTGAAGTTTACTAATCGTAATCTGTAATTGGGTGATAGTGCTGTGAGTTGTCTGCAACAGTATTCCCATTGCACGTCCGTCAGGGGCGTTTCCAAATCATTGCTCCAGACTTGCATGGAAGAGGGCACAGTGATTGGAGCTTGCTCCTGCATGCAGTTATACAACCGCGAGACAAGTTTCCTAGGAGAGGGTCTCGAAAGCAAGTTTTGAAGGGCGAGGAGCTGCGGAGGTTCCTCCGGGAACTGGGGCCATAATGCCTTGCATGATTCCTTGAGGGAGTGGTAGAGGAGTAAGTCAGAAAATGACTCAGTTTGACCCTCCGCAAGTGCGCCTAGTTCCCTGAAGGTCCCATTCGGGTATAAGTCCGCAAAGGTGTGCAGGCTTTGCCCTCGGATTGCAAGGGCTCCGCCCCTGTCACGCAAGCAGGGCATCATTGGGTTTCCTCGCAGCGGAATGGCTGGTGCGTAGAGTAGGGGGAGTTTCGCCCTATTGCACAATTCTCGCCATGACCAGCGGAGCATGTCCACCGTGTCCACCTCCTTCGACGGGCGCGAAGCCTTGCCAAATAGTGCTACGCTCAGCGGCGACGGAGCCGCCACAGCCAGCTCTACCGCGACATGCGGCTGGTAGGGGGTGGGAAAGGTCCAGAAATGCAAGAATTGTGCTTGCGCGCACAGCGAGTACAGTTTCAAGTCGGGTGCTCCCAGGCCGCCCTGACGCAACGGGAGCGTAAGCAGCGCCCAAGACGTCCTAGCCTGGCCTCCAGCCCACACAAGTTTCAGCAGCAGCGACCGCACTCGTGAATGGAAGTGAGCTGTCAAGGGCAGCGGAATATTTGCAAACAGATATAAGAATTTGGGGAGAACCACCATCTTTACCAGTGCAATTCTCGCCACCAGCGACAACGGAAGTGTATTCCAAATTTCCACCTTCCCCTCCAGCCAATCTACTGTCCTACCAAAATTTAGGGTCCACAGCTCCTGTATGTCGCGGCTAATCCGTATTCCCAGGTACTTAACAGCGTCGGTTTCCCAACGCAGTGGATATTCGGATGGTGATTCCCTGGTGGCGTCAGTTAATGGAAACGCAACGGATTTGGACCAGTTAATGGACACACCAGCCAAGCCTTCAAATCTCACAAACTCGCGCAGTAGGGGGTTCAAATTGTCAGCAGGATTGATAAACAGGAACTTCTTTGATTGTCGCCCTCAACCTGCTCGTGAATTATTAAAGACGGTTTTCTCACTGACCGAGTTGTGCATGCTGGTAGTCTGTCATATTTAGTAGTCAAGTAACCCATATCTGATGTTTCTTGAGCAAGAGTGCTCGATTTGGATGTAAGAGGGCCACATTAATGTCAAATTTTCATAATAGCCATCGACAATAGATTTTCATAAATTAAACTATGCCACGCAGAGTTATCAATGATGTAATTTAAGATGGTGCAATAATGTTCTCAATTATGTCATGGAAGATGTCAGTATTGATGTAATATGTGAGGGAATTAGCAGTGCATGGCGAGAGCACGAGTTATAGTTACTTTAGGGCATACGTTATAGCTACTTGAGTTAACTATAACTGCTGAATTTCAGTGGCTTTGTGAGTTTACCACAATCTGTTTTAACTGACATTTTCACCTAGCTAAAACGTCTCTTTAACCTTTTTGTTCTTTTCAGTGGATTTCTAAGGTTTCAAGAAAAATAAGATACTATTAGCTGACCTAACTATACTGTCACTTCCATCTTTGTTTTTTTTCAGTGAATTGCTAAGGTTAAAAAAAAATGTAAAGTAACAATATAAAGAGGCAGACCTACTGGCTTTGCTCAGGGCCGGACTGGGAACCAAAACCGGCCCTGGCAAAGTGCTCGGCCGGCCCCCCACTCGGGGGGGGTTGGAGGGGCCGCCGAGCGCTTTGCTAGGGCCGGTTTTTGGCTGATTTTGTTGCAGGGTGCTGCAAAAACGGCCCTGCAACAAAATCGGCCCCCAGGGGCTCAAAACCGGCCCCACCCTTGCGGCGCACCGGGGTATTGCCCGGTCTCCGCTATGGTCAGTCCGGGCCTGGCTTTGCTAAAGGATCAGAACACGAACATACAAAAGGCTGGCCTATTGGCGATGGCAAGGGGTCAGCACATCAACCTTCATAACGCTTACCTAAAGAGTTTGTCAAAATGTAAATTACCATATTTTAAAGTTATCTTCTAAATACCCATATGTTAGTACATAATAATTATTTTCACAAAAATATTTTAATGACATTTTTTTTTCTACACACAACCATAAATATGTGTTTGAATCTTTGCTAAAACTCTTCAGGCCACAAAATGCAGTCATAAACCTAACCAACAGGTCCCTGTACTCCAGACAAAGAGCATGCCTCCCCAGCGCAGAGTGCTTTAAATATAATGGTAATCTCTCTTGGGGTCATGCAATGACCTACGAGACTTAACATTTTTTTTACATTTGGTGGGGGTCTGCTATTTTCCTTGCAACCCCTCAGGACAATTTTCGAAATTGTTGGTGGTGCCCCTGCTTCTCCTTAGGGGACCACACTAATTTAAATATTAAAAAACAAAGTCACACTGGCTTTTTGGAGTGCTCCAGGAGGATTGAATTGAGGTCACTCATTGATTTTCTTTTATTTCTTTTAAATAATGGTAGTGCGGGGAGATCACACTGGCACTACCTTGGCAATTTTTAGGTCTCGCTAGAGCAAGCGCATGCGGTGCTCTGGCAAGAAATTTAGTAGCTGGTTTAAAAAGTGCTACCCACAGGCTTTTGCCGGCCACCAGCTTGCTATTACGAGCACAAGCGCGCGCTACGAGCACAGCTGACATCTGGCTTGCTGTAATGGCTCATTAAGCCTTACAGCGCACGCGTGAATCCCCTCCTCTACCCCCTCCCTTCTCCCACTCCCTCCTCGTCAGCAGTGTCTTCTTAGAACCATTCCTTCAGTGGAAACCAGCACGGCTGGCGACCACTTGAGTGCACTGCCCGAGCAATTGGCGCTGGCAACTAACACTTAGAAAGGAGCTACAAAATAAAGAGAGTGAGCTATAGGGGGCTTATGGCTCTAAATAAACGTTGTAACAAAGGATGGAATCTGAAAAGTGTATTAGAAGAGATCCATTTTAGTGTTAGAATGGATTTAGCCTACTGCACACAGATAAATTATGTCTCCCTGATACGCCAGACTGTAGAAATGAGACGTGGGCAGCTCTATTTAAATACACCTCTGGACATCTGTTTGCCGCTCCGGTTTGAACTTTTTACTACTGGTGTTCACGATTTCATTTTTTAAAACGTTTCTGACTCTGTGAGGTCTTGTATTTTCAATTGTGTTTTATCAGACTGTAGTTACCATGGCTGTTGCGCTGGTTCAGGAATCCCACTGTTTGGTATTCAGGTTAATAAACAATTTTGAATTGAACTATAGCACTTAATATTGGAAATACTACTTTTGAATTGCCCAAAATAATTCCTTCCCTACATCTGAAAATTCTGCAAAACATGTAAAAACAAGAAATGTAGCTGAATGGAGCAAACATCTGCCAACTTTTGTACAGATTCGTGAATAGCGACAAACGGCCCTGTTTAGAGTATAGGAGAGGGGGGGATCGCCGAAAAAAAGTGTTGGATATCTCTCTCTCTCACACACACGCACCAACATAGATGCACACTCCAACACAGACACACGTACCAGCCGACATACTCACACACGTACCAGCAGACATACTCACACACATACCAACTTATACACACACCCACACATACACACGTACCACAGAGACACACATACATACCAGCAGACACACACACACACCCATGCAGACACACATACACACGTACCAGCAGACATACTCACACACGTCCCAGCAGACATACACACGTGCCAGCACACACACACACACACGTACCAGCACACACACACCAGCACACACACAGCAACACATATACATGTACCAGCAGACACACACACAAACCCACACAGACACTCATACATGGGTGCCAGCAGGCATACTCACACACATACCAGCAGACACGCACACATACCAGCACAGACACGTACCAGCACACACACATGCACACAGGTGCACACATACACATGTACCAGCAGATTGACATACACTGCCCCAGACACACACACACAGGCTCACACACGCAGACACACACACACACATTAGCCCCTGATCACAACTGAGGGCTCAAATGTCCTAGTTCAGTGCGTGAGTAGTTCTTTCAGGCCCTCGTGGTACCCGTAGTCCTGTTAGTTCCAAAATAAATCAAGGATTATAAGCCTGAGAATGCAAGGAAAACAAGCATTGGCATAGCCAATAGGTCTCTCCTTTGGGACCTTATAAGTGTTTACTTATCCGTCACAATATCCTTGATGCAACAACATCAAGTGTTGCATGGCTAAACACTTATAAGGTCCAAAAGCGAGACCTATTGGCTATGCCAATGCTTGTTATTTTAGTAGTTGTCACAGTAGTGAAAAACAAATGTAGCTGCTTGTCACTACCAGGACATGTAAAACTTAAAAGTACATGCCTTACCGTCTACTTACACAGCACACTGTTTTTGGGGCTACATATGGCCTACCTCATAGGTGACGTGTAATAAACTAGGAATTTATGGCTTGGGAAGAGGTTTTAAATGCTGAGTCGAAGTGGCAGTAAACCGCACACACAGGCCTTGCAATGGTGGACCTAAGCCAAGTTTGAAAGGCTACATGTATGGGTGGCACACAACCAGTACTGCAGGTCCACTAATAGCATTTAGAATACAGGCCCTAGGTGTATGGTATACCACTATACAAGGGACTTTTTCATAAACTAAATATGCCATCTCAAGTATATACCAATATCGCCATGGTTAGGGGAGAAGCACTTTAGCACTGGTCAGCAGTGGTAAAGTGCTCAGAGTCCTAAGGCCAGCAAAAAGACAGAAGTAGGCAAAACGTTTGGTGGAAGACACCTGAAGGAAGACAGGTCTAACATATGTCTCCCACAGCTGAAAGTGGGGAGATCTACCCAATCTCTACGCAGTTGTCATCACTAAGGTGGAAAACCCTGGATTGATTGTCAACATTGACATGGTCTACCCCTGATCCGTGTTCCATCTTGAAGTCCATACCCTGTAAGGAAATGGACCACCTCAACAATTTTGAATTCTCACCCCTAATTTGCATGAGCTGCCTGAGGGGCCTGTGGTCAGTCTGAATTAGGAAGTGAGTGCCAAACTGGTATGACCTCAACTTCTTTAGTGCCCAGACCACAGCAAACGCTTCTCTTTCTATAGCGCTCAACCTCTGTCCCTTAAGGATAACCTCCTGGAGATGAAGGCCTGTGATAAGAGCTGTGATAAAACTGACTGTATGCCATGTTCTGAGGCATCTGCCCGGATGATAAACTTCTTGGAGAATTTAGGGGCCTTGAACACAGGGGCTGTGCACATGCCTTGGTTCAGGGAGTCAAATGCTGTTTGACATGCCTCTGCCCAAATCACATATCTGGGCTGCTTCCTAGAAGTCAGCTCTGTCAAGGGGGAAACAATGGTGCCATATCCCTTGACAAACCTCCAGTAGTATCCAGTGAGGCCCAAGAATGCTCTGATCTGAGTCTGTTTTTTTGGGGGGTGGGGTGGGGTCCCAGACCATGACAGTCTCTATCTTGGTCTTGAGGGACTGCACCCACCAGGTGTCCCAAGTACACCACAGACCCCTGCCCTATATGTCACTTAATGACCTCCATAGTCAGGACTGCCTGTTTCAGAGCCTGAAGCCCTTCCTGGACATAAAAAGGTGGTCCTTCCAACTACTTCCGAAGACAGCTATGTCATACAGATAGGCAGCTGAAAAGGCCTCCATACCAGCAAGGACCTGTTTAACCAACTTCTGGAAGGTGGCAAGGGCATTTTTGAGTCCAAAGGGCGTCACACAAAATTTATGGTGGCCCTCTGGAGTGGAGAAGGTTGACCTCTCCTTGGCACCTTCTATAAGGGTTGTCTGCCAGTACCCTGATGTAAGATCAAAGGTATTTAAGTACTGGGCAGCCCCTAACCTCTCCATAAGCTTGTCAGCCCGGGGAATGGGGTGAGCATCTGTTGTTGTTTAGCTCTCTATAATCCTCTATAGCCCTGTAAATTCCAGAGTTTCGCCCTCTATAATCCAGAACAAACCTCAGTTTAGGTGTGGCTGCCAGTAGGGCAGCTTTTGGTACCAGAAACACAGGCCTGGACCAGGGTTTTAGGGCTTAGATTTATGAAGCATCTTCATACTCAGGATTTTAGTGGGATATATCTAGATGTCCTCTAATGTGGATTGTAAATAAGACTATTTGATGTATATATGTGGTACTGTTACATTATGCTCTTCTAAATGCTGTCCGAACTACAGCTCCCATGATTCCAAGGGATACAAATACCCCTCCACTGAGGAGAGGAATTCTGGGTTAAAAAGACCTTTCGCATAGCGGATGTCACATGTAATTCCTTTAATTTCATTCTGTGCTGCTGAATGAGGGGGGAGGTGCTGTTGGTGAGAGCAGTTCCTTGCTGTCCTGTCCACTTCGATCCTGGGAGACGGGCCCTCCTCGCCACTGGTGCTCTAGGGGCGTTTTCCTTTTTGAATGACTTTAGTACCGTATCTGCTGTTACCCAGGTAAGTCATCATCAGCTTATATAGGCTCTGTAGTCTTTTTCCTTGTTTCACCCCTCTTCGTAGCGCTATTAGAGCTGTGTGCTCTTGGACATCCTTTAGTTCTGCCTTATTGCCTGAGGGACATGGGCTGCTTTTTCTTGAGATGCTGGAGAAGCACAACACCATTATTTTTAATACAACAGTCAGCGCCTAGGTGGTCGCTGCTTGGTTTTGTATGTTCTTTTTCCTCCAAACTATGCATGCAATTTTCTAGCGCTATAGGTGCTATTGGTGGAAACATAATTCTTTCATCTCTTTGGGCCATTCAACTTTGTTGCTGTCATTGTGAATCTAACATTGAAATAGTCATGGAGTGTTGCATATGACTGTTTTAAATATTTGCTTGAATTAACGGATTGATTTGCTCTAAAAACAATCAATAGTGGTGTGCTTAGGTAACCCTTTCCCAAGATATTTGAGTTTTGGATATGATCAGTTCCAAGATCCTGTTCACAGAATTATTGATCCCTTAAAATGGACCACTGAGATTTATCAGGTACTCTTATTACTGTTTTTGGAGAAAGTATCTAATCAATACATATGCTATATTACATTGTTATGTAATGTGTAAGAATGTTTTGTGCATTGAGTCAATCAATAAATAACTTTATTCAATTTGAGAACAAATCATAAAAGCATATATAAAAACCAAACATACATAAAATATCACTCTCCGATACAATTCAGTACATTAGAGAAGGCATTGGGAGGTTGACACATGATTACTCCAGCCCTGTTAGATCAGACATTGCGTGCCAATAACCCAGGAACCCCATATGGCAATTGGTCTGCTAGGATAGAAGTGTGGATGGTAGCATATCTCTTATTTTCTTTCCTAAGGTTTATGCACTGAGAAAGAGAACCTTTAACCCAGGCATTGCGCAGTGGGTCCTTTTAGATAGTTAAGGAGAGAACTGCGTGATATGAGGTATTTATTTGGTTGTCACATACATATTCAAATTAATGACACTAGGGAATTTGTTACTGATAATTCTTGAATCGGGCACTCATCTTATCTGACAACCTATAAGATACATTCTTAGCAGGAAGGTGGACCCCGGGTCCACATCATGGGCACACAGGTGGCTATACTCAGGAATAAAGGAGAACATTGAGGAGTACTGTCCCAGTACTCGGTGGCAGTCCCTCTGCTGTTCAGGAGTTAGAGTGAGAGAAAGGATTACTCTTTCCTCAGACCCATCTCTCTCCTTAGAGCAGAAGAGGTGAGGGAGAGGCTCACTCTCTTTCTCCTCTTCTCCACCTGTCACAAACAACATGGTGATCTCAGACCTCTCAAAGTAGGGTTTGAGGCGAATGATATGAAGCAAACACAAGGAGATGATGGACGGAACACTGAAACTTTTCAGACACTCACCCCAAGTCACAGATCTGGGTTGAATGATATGAAGCACCGGTTGCTGTCCTTACCCTTCTTCTCAATTACCTCATAGGGGCCAGTTCAACGGTCCTGGAGTGCCTTGGGGTCATGGCTCTGGGATCCACAGGTTCCATCAATCACACTTTCTGTCCAAGCTGTAATTTCATATTGGTAGAATTCTGGTCATACCACTCTTTCATCGCATCCTGACTTGCTTCTAAGTTGTCTGAAGCTTGCTCCCACAACTTAAAGGCCAGCATGTAGTTCACTACATCCAGGGGAACCTTCCTGGGAGCTTGCTCACACCCTTCCTTCACCAAACTCGGAGTTCCTCTAACTGGGTGCCCATACAGAAACTCAAAGGGCCTGAGGCCACTCCCATCTGTGGTACCTCCCTGTAGGCAAAAACCAAGCAGGGTAAGAGGATGTCCCACTCATTCCTCATGCCCTCAGAAAGGCCTCTAGTTATGCCTTTCAGGGTCTCATTGAATCTTTCAAGAAACCCTATTGTTTGTAGATGGTAAGCGGTGGAGAGCTTGTAGATCTACCCACACTCCTTCCACATTGACTGCATGTATGGAAACATGATGTTTTAGCCCCTGTCAGACACAACTTCCATGGGGAAACCCACTCGTGTAGAAATCTCCATCAGGGCCTTTGCCACTGCAGGTGCATTCATGGTCCTCAGAAGGATCACCTCTGGGTACCTAGTGGCATGACCCACCAGAGCCAGGATAAACCTGTTGCCTGATGCAGTCTGCGGATCCATAAGCCCAACAATCTTGGTGCCCATCCGCTCAAAGGGTGTGCCAATGATAGGCAATAGAATAAGGGGAGGGGGCTTTCAGCCTTTGACCTGTCTTCCCACTGGCCTAGCATGGGGGGACTAACAGGTCCCATGCACAGGAGTCTTAGGCTCACTGTAAAGGAGGTGTTCTCCCAGTAAATGTGATAACTCCCAGAGACATAATCTGCTGCTTCGGCTTCAGCCTGTTTCCTCATGCCCTCAAGGGTAGGACACTCTCCTTGTGCCCTACAGAGCATCTTTTTGGTGGTTTTACCTTCAACATCCCAGCCAGCAAGTATAGGCGGGTCATAAAGGGATGCAGTGCCCTCCTCAGTGATTTCCAGGGCAGACACCATAGGCTCCCCACCCACTTCACTCGGAAGACTGGTTTTCCATGCCCTCTGCCTTTCCCCTTTTAGCAGCTGGCTGGGCCATTGATCCAGGCTTCAGCCCTTTTTGACTCCCACCATGGACAGCCATGAACCGTTGTGTTGCACAGATCCAATCAGGAAACACCAATATCTCCGGATAAGCTTTGAGCTCCACGTCCTTCCGGATAGTATGTGCAAGTTCATTACCCAATAAACAGTCCACAGGCATGGCAGAGACCATAGCAACCTTCAGAATACCTGAAACCACCCCCAAATGGAACAAGGACCACTGGTTACTGACCCTCTCTGTTGTCAGCTACCACAACTTTGTGGAATACATTTAGAATTATCTGCTCCGGGTACACCAGCTGGCTCCTTACCATGATCATGCTGGCATCTGTATCATCAGTGTCTTAACACCTTGCCCATTGATGGTGCCCATTGACTATACTTAGTGGTATTTGAGGGTACATTGATCTTAGGAACCATCTCACTGTCACCCAGGGACACTCTAGTAACACCACTAAACTCCCCCACATTAACAAGGACATACTTCTTCCCCAGCACTACACTAGACACCCCTTCATTGTTTCCTCTTGTGAATGATGGTACTCTTTTTGTACACTTAGGGGTCTATTATGATGGCGGGCGGACTCTGTCCGTCCGCCATTGCCCCGGGAAATGGGACCGCCCACAAAGGGTGTGGCGGTCCCGCATGGGCAATTAGGATGCGCCCACCACACTGGCGGGCGCATCCTGCATTTTATGCATTGCGGCGGGCGGTGCTGTCAGCAGCACCGACCACAATTCAAAAAAAGCATTTGTGCATTTGCATGCAGAACGCGGCAGGCACCGCGTGGTGCCAGCCATGTCGTCCATGCAAATGCAGGGGGGTACCATAGGTAGCCCCCATGTGCCCTTTCACCTCCCAAAATCCTGGGGGCCCCAACTCAGGAATTCGCATGCCTTTCTGTGGTGGCACGGAAAGGCTGCTTTCCGCTGGCATAGTAATATGGCTGCCAGTGTCTAGCAGACACCGCCACCATATGCAACCCTTGTCGAGTCGACGGGGTGGAAAAGCGGCGAATGGTCTTCAGGTCCGCCACGGTAGGAGACGAGCGGGGGATGATATAGGGCGGATCGCCATCCCCATGCGGGTGGTGGCGATCCGCCCTACATCATAATAGACCCCTTAGAATCCCCATTGTAGTGTCCAAACTCATAGAACTCACAACACTTGATGTGCTTGGTCTGCTGACCTTTATCAGGGTAGTTTTTCTTCTGGGGGCCTTTAAAGAACTCTATATTTTTATCTCCCCTCATTCTGGTGGGAACCCTGAGCACCCTTTTGGGAGTCCCTCCCAGATGCCTTCTTGTTCACTCTGGTGCTGACCAATGTTCCTGTTCATTTTTTACTCTGTGTGCGAAAGTGCGAGGTCTCTGAGCACTGCAGTCAAGGTTGTGTGCACCAAGAAGCTGACCATGCATGGAATAGTTACCTGGGGTTCCAGTTTAGGGCAAACAGGAATTTGTTCCTGTTTTTATATATTGTATTGTATTGTATTGTAGCATACTTGTATAGCGCAACCTGTCACCACCAAGGGCATCCTGGCGCTTTGACCCATAATCCAGCGGAAACAGTAACTCAACCCATCCTGGGAAAGAGATGGGTTTTCAGAGCCTTTCTGAAGGCCAGAAGATCTTCAAGGCTTCTCAAGGATATTGGCAGAGAGTTCCAAAGTTTGGCCGCCGCTACTCTGAACGAGCGGCCACCCATTCTCACTCTCTGGAGGCGCGGAACTATCAGTAGTCTGGACGTCGAGGAGCGTAAGGCTCGAGGTGGACAATACCAGGCGAACATTCGTCGCAGAGGAATAGGGCCCAGGCCATGATTAGCCCTGAACACCATACAAGCTGCTTTATAACGAACCCGCAGATGGACCGGCAGCCAATGGAGTTCTTGCAGCGCTGTCGTAGAAGAACTATGATAAGGGCGAGAAAGGGCAAGTTTAGCAGCGATGTTCTGCACCCTTTGCAGCTTGCTCAGAAGTGTTACCGGGGCCTCCAGAAGCAGTGCGTTGCAATAGTCAAGTCGACTTAGGATGGTACAACGCACTACTTCTGGCCTGGCCTGCTCCGGGAGAAGGGGTAAGACCTTACGCAGCATACGGATAAGCATCATACATGTGGAAGTGGTCTTGTTTACATGTAGATCTAGCTGCAGGTTGGGCCCAAAAATAACGCCCAAGTTGCGCGCAGATTGTGCGGCTGACACCGTCTCAGAAAAGGACGGAGGCCAAAAATCGTCCGGCAAGTCGCGAGGAACTCGATCTGTAGAGCAGTGTAAAACCTCCGTCTTGGTACCGTTGAACTGTAGTGAGTTCAGACGGAGCCATTCTGCTGTCGCCTGCATACACCGGTGGAAAGTCTCCAATGTGACTGCATCCTGACCCTCCAGCGAAAAGACCAGCTGGGTATCATCCGCATAGTTGAATGCGGAGATACCAAAGGATTTAATGATCTGGACTAGAGGGCGGAGGTAGATATTAAAAAGTATTGGGCTGATGGCAGAGCCCTGGGGAACACCTTGTCCCACTCTCCGCTCCTCTGAACTGAAGGGGGGTAACGAGACCCTTTGCTGACGGCAGTCCAAATAGGAGATTAACCAATCCCTAGCTCTGTCTGTAACCCCGCATTCTTCCAGCCTAGAGATCAAGGTGGGATGGCTGACCGTGTCGAACGCGGCCGACATGTCGAGCAGCACCAAAAATGCTGCCCGACCACTGTCGACTCGCGCCCGCAGGTTGTCTAGCACGGTCACCAACGCAGATTCCGTCCCGTGTGCAGGGCGAAAATATTATATATATATATATTAGCATTAATTATGCTAAACAGGTTTATAAACCTGCATTGTGTGTTAAACCTGCTGAATGCAGCTTTCCCTGGTATTCATACTTCACAAGCAGTAGAGCTGGGCGAGTTAGGAAATTAAAATGATGGACTGAGCCAGATATGATCCTTTAGAAGATCCCACATGAAATGATGTAGCAAGCGGTGTAGAAGACATATGATAAAAACTCTAAATAAAAATAGGTTATTTCAATAAAAGGTGCATTTTGTTTATAGTACAAAAGATGATAGCACTGCAAAATGAGGGTGACAGACTTTAACATCCCCTTAAAGAATGGGCAGTAGACTGTGACAACCCTAAAACCCAACACTGAGCTTTGATATTACACCGAAGACGCAGCATCAGATTGTATATCCAAGAGCGATTACCCAGTTTGAAACATCACTCTAGAACCGAGAGAGACTAAAACTACCCCAGGTTCTTGAGACCAAACCATAATAACAGAGTATGTGATGAATCACAAATGTATTTTCCCACCATCAGTATGTAGTGGGAGGTTTGAACCTATGTTCCTGACCCTATGTGCATGGATGGAGGAGTTGAAAAGACGTGCACAGATTAATGGGCTTTTGAGGAACCTACAGACAATATGCTGGAACCTACAGCCAATATGCAGGCACCATTCCCTGCAGGGCCAGTTCAGAGGAAATCCTCTTAGTATTGTACATATGCAGCAGTGCTTTAAGTGGACAGAAATTAGTGAGGGATATCTATACGGGCATAGCCAACGAATTATAACTAAGAACCATATCTTAAACATGTGAACCAGAATTATGTGCTTTACACAGTGACCAACCTAACCAATATTATGGTGCATTTAGGAGTTTTCTGTTACAACAACTAGACATAACACAACAATAAACCTACGCCTAAAGCAAGCCAGACCTAATGCCTTTGCCAATGCTTTTTAGCTATATCAAATAAATGAGTGTTGGACCTGGCCTTTTTTGCAGGGTTATCCCCAACTTTATGCTTTCTTCCTTCTATTTTTTCTGACCTGTTTTTGCTGGGTTTTATTTTGAACAACACATTTTATTTGTTTTTTCATTGATAGCCCTACAATGACCTGTAGGAGAAAAATGTTTGATATCACGAAAAATTCAGCCTTTTGACCAATTTCCAATCCTGCCAAACATGCAGGTGGTACAACACACACAAATTGCAGACATTACTAGATCTCAAGACATGAGTATATGATAAATTAGCATAGGGATCCAATATCAAACAGTGCTGGATAGGAGAAAAAGAGGCACCAATCAGGGGTCTGCAGGTGGTAAGGGGGAAGCTCAATTCCTCGATGTTGGACTTGGCCTTTTCCCCCTAAATTTTTCGCTTTTGACCCCCTTATCTAGATTGTCTCCCCCATGGGATTAAACCTGTATAGGCCATGAGTGGTGTGAGACCCCTGGTGAAAAATGTAATTACCTGAAATAATGTGAGCACTTGTAAAATCCCCCATTTTAAAACTGCACCTGATTGAAATGTATTGTATTTAAAATGGATGCCATGGCCCTGGGTTTTGCCACTAGACTGCCATAGGTCAGCGGTCTAGATAATATTACCCAGCTACCCCTAGCTTTTGGAGGGAAAGCCTGGCACCCAGGGTGCTCACCCCCTCCCCTAGAACCAGTTTAGGCTAGATGCGCCAACATTCTAGAAGGTCCTGGCACTGCCTGGGAGGAGGGTATAAATAGGGAGAAGTGTCACCAGAGAGTCAGTCAGCGCAGGGACAAGGAAGAGAGGGGACCTGCTGTGAGGTGCTACCGCCACATGGGCCTGTGAGCTGGGCCCTGCACCCCTAGAACCCCCCCCCCCTCTGCTGTCCCCATGGGCCCCTGACAAGGGAGGGCCCCTGACTAGGTCCCTGTCACAGTTGGGATCTTGAACCATGCCAGCGCCGCGCTGAAAGAGCACTGGGAAGGGAAGGAGCTAATTGGATTCCCCCCAGGAGGTGAGGAGTTTGCCCCTGAGGAACTGCAGTGGGACTGTCTACCCCCTCTGGAGGAGCTGTGGCCCCCCTTGGAAGCGCTGGGCCGTGTGGAGCCGCCTGGGGAGGATTGGGCCCCTGTGAGGGACTGTGGCTGTTGTGGCCCCCGGAGTGCTGGTTGCCCAGGAGGGTGAAGAATGGCCGCCTGAGACATGTCTGGAAGACCTGTCTGCCCCTCGGGAGTGCTGTACACCGAAGTGCTGTGAGGCCTGAGCTGGCTGTGCTTCCCGCGACTCAAACGCTGTAGCCTCCTGGGAAGCCCTGGAATCAAAAGGCGCTCTTCTCTTCAAGCACCATCCTACTCTGTAAGGTGCTGCATTTTGCCCCCAAGCACTCACCTGCTGTCTCCGGTGAAGCGCGTCTCGTGTGGTGCCGCCGAGCGCCCCAGTTCCCCGAGGCGCTGTAATTTCCCAGCGCTGTCTGCCGCCGTAGCGCTGTGCCTGGAAGCGCTAGCAGTCCCCCTCATCGCAGCTGAGTTCGCCCTGTCAGGCGCGGTGATCTGTCCTGGGCGGCCCCCAGTGTGAGGAGAGGGCCGCCGGAGTTCGAAGTGGGCCGCACTAGGCCCGAGAAGCCAGCCTCGACCTGCCCACGTGACGGGGGCGTCCGGCCGTGTCATCGGCCCGCCCCCGCCAACGCCACGCAGGGATTGGTCGCCTGTCCGGGCGGCCGGGAAGACAGGAGGAAGCGGAGAAAAAGCCCCGGGTCCCCGTGAGGGAGGGAGGACCCGGGTGAAGCTTCGGTGCAGGGCCCCCGTGGTCAGGAGGGAGCCCTGTGAAGGACGACCGGAGCGGGAGGCCACCCCGCCGGTTTGTGCCCTACGCGAGGGGCCGGTAATGGTAGGCGGGGCCGGGGTGCATTGCCGGTGCCAGCCCCGCCTCCCGACCTGTGGGAAAGCAGGGAGAGGGCCCAGACGGAGCCCGCAAAGGAGGAACCAGAGTATCTCCGCCGGTGAGGCAGTGCCCTGAGGGCTGCCGCGAGTCCTGCGGCTGGTTGCAAGGCCACAGAGGGGGGGCCTCGAGGCACATTGGCGGTGCTTGCCCCCCCTTATCTCGGAAGCCCCGGGAGACGGCCGTGTGGAGCCTCCTGACCGCCCCCCCCTTGACAAAGGGGCCAGCAGTGTGGTGAGAGCCCGGAGCCAGAACCCAGGAGCAGCCGGTGAGTGGGGCCTTAAGCAAATTGTGTCGGGAGCATAGAGGACAACGGGACACAGGGTCGGTGTCCGCCCCCCCCCACCCTGTCAACTGTTAAGGGCCCGAGTGCCCAGAGCCCGGGTAAAGGCCGATAGTGACTGCTGGGGGACTAGTCAATCCCGGGATACCGGTTAGGCCCTTTTGAACTGCCGACAGAGACCTCTGTTTACCAGGAAGGCGAAGGGGCAATACAAGATGACCTAGTGGCCCCCAAGGAACAGTTGCACATTCATCAGCCAAGGGTGATAGGCCTAACGAGAAGCACGTGTTTACCAGGTGCCTCATTCCCTGTGCCTAAGGAGATGGTTACTCCCTCTTAGTAGGTTAATTGGCCACCAGTAGATGATAACATGTTCTACGCTAGTCTCTGTTATACTAAACCACCTATTAGAAGGTAATGGAGGGCTAATTCTTTATTGAGATGTGTTGCATTGTTGACTTGCTCCCTTGACCCTACTCTAAGGAAATGTAATGCTGAAATGTTTTACTCCTGACCCAGGGAAGAGAAATTCCAACTTGATGCTACGGCTACTGAGGGGTGTTTTATTTGGGAAAGTGTTTACATCTAATGAGATGCTTTACAAGGAAAGAAATGATATGTCCTCATTCAATGAACTGCTTATTACTGCTGACAGAAAGGTGTTATTCTGGCATAAGTAATTTTATCCCTGCCTAGATCCTTACTGGCATATCCAGTCCTGCGTCAGGAATTGTCGGGGTATGCCCCATGTTAATGAGCAAGCCTCGCGGATTTATTCCAGGTGTTCCTGTATATTGTATACTGTGATAACCTGTTGTTATTCCCTTACAGGGGTGGGGGTTGGCGTTATAACGCATGAGGTGTGTTTATGCATAAAGTTGGATTTTGCAATTACAGCCTTCCCCCGAGGATGAGAGCCTGAGTTGGCCCCGCCAGATTGGCCCCAGGTCTAATGTTCATTTAACTAACCTTTTCCCTTTCAGCATGGACTTTGGACTCAACCCTTTTTGTCCCATGTAAATAATCCCCCTCTGAAGTACTTGGCTCTGGTGCCAGTTGGCGCCTTGTTGTGACTATCACTATTCTATTCCTTTTTACCTTGCAGGTTGGAGACATAACTAAACTTAATCTTTTTCCAACCAAAGGTGGTGTCGTGACTCTTTTGTGGTGTGATTGGTGTGTCGTCTGTGGGTACTGCGTGAATGCTTCACATGTCCTCGAAGTTTGGCCTGCCCGCTTGATGCCATGCTACCCCCTTGGAGATTTGGATAACCCCCATTTCCAACACTCGATATGACGTTTTTGCTGGTTTTAGGACTCTGGGTATTTTACCACTGCTGACCAGCAAGTGTTCCCTATGTAAAATGTAGTGGTGATTGGTTTAGCCATGATTGGTATTTAATTGACTAGTAAGTCCCTAGTAAAGTGTACCAAGGTGCCCAGGGCCGGAAAATAAAATTCTACCAGTGGGCCTGCCGCACTGATTGTGCCACCTATATGAGTAGCCCTGAAAACATATCGCAGACATGCCACTGCAGTGTCTGCGTGTGCACTTTTAAACTGCCATTTCAACCTTGCATGTGCACCCACTTGCCAGACCCAAAGCTTCCGTTTTACTACATGTAAGTCACATTTAAGTCACACCTAAGCTAGGCTCAAAGCAGCCCCATGGACAGGGTGCAGTGAATTTTAAAGGTGGGACATGTACTGGTGTGTTTTACATGTCCTGATATTGAAATACTTCTCATTTCGTTTTTCACTATTGTAAGGATTATCCCTCCAATAGGTTAACACAGATATTGCCGTGAAATATCTTTTGAGTGTAATTTACCATTGGGAGCGGATAGAGATTTGGAGTTTGGAGTTTCTGAACTCACAATTCAAAAAATACATATTTTGGTGAAGTGGGCATTTTCTTGGTTAACCATTCCGTGCCTCTGCCTGTCTGTAGGGAACACGTCTGGGTTGGCTGACAGTTGGACACTTATGCATTCACTCTAGGTAGTCACACAAAGGGAGTTGAGGTATGCCTTGCATATACTGATGGCCCATCACCAGATTGATGGGCCTTCCTGAGCTAGAGTGGTGGGAGGAGTTTTCACTAACACCTGAATAAGGCTGTGCTGTCTCCAACCCACTGTAGTTTGTCTGAAGCCTTTTCAGGGAAAGTCATGTCTGGTGCACTACAAATGCCTTTCTTTGAAGTTTTCCTACCTCAAAGGCAGAACGGGGTATAACAATTGTACCTCTGACACCCCAAAATCAGAACACTACAAGACTGAGGACGGATCACTGACATAACCTCGACAGACCGAATATCGAGTGGACAAAATATCGATGACAAATTATCGACAGCAAAATTATCGATTGCCTATACTTAAACAACAAACCACAAAAATATCGAAACCACTATATCGACTAAAAAAAACAACGACTACAACAATATCGACTAACAACAATATCGACTTCTAAAACATCGATAATCACATATTTAAATGAAAAACAGTCAAAATATCGAATACAAAAATATAGATAGCAAAATGATCGATTTTTTAAAATATCGACATTACTATTTCTTTGAATAAATCACTTTATTTATTAAAATTGAGTCATACTAATCATAATTATTCAAATATTGTTTATATAAATTTATAAAATATATTATATATTTTCCTAACATTTAGAACACACAATAAATACAAACATACATTTTATAATACATAAACAATGTTTTGAACGACTAAACATTTATTACTGCAAATTATATATATTTCTCCACTTTACAAAAATAAAAATAACATTACCTATACTAAATAAGGCCTTACACATTACAAAAACGTTAATTGGCGTCACCCATATAAGGAAAGCAATTAGCATAACAGATAAAAAAATTCAAATCTACAAATAAAAACAGACTATCAATTTAAACAACCAATCCTATTTCTGAAACAATTAGACTAATACTATATAAACAAGATTACAACTAACTAAAAATGCAAGCTACATCTCCTAACTAAAGGAAGACGAAACTCTGCAGGATTTCTGAAAGAAAACTGATTGACTGCAACATAAAGACAGCTACACCTATCTAAAGTAAGTACTACTACATTATTAGCCATCCAAAATGTAACTCTCAAACCTCACACCTATGTTTAAAAGCCAAATACATAAAATATGTTTTTTTTTTTACTACTTATCCTACAGACAAAAAGAAAATACAGAAGACCTGCACAACACCTGGACATCAAAAGTTTAATATAAATAAGTAAGTATATAATTGAAATGTAAATTAGACATTTAATAGATAGGTAACTAAATAGAAAGTAGCTAAACCACCTCTATCACAATATCATAAATAGTAATAAAATATTTGTACACATTTTCTCTACTTCCACAGGTACAAAAAGATATACACAGAAAATAACAGTTTAAAGAACATCAACACCTGAAAAGAACTACTTGAATTCATCAAAAGAATTACAGGTAAATTAAAAATGTATTAAACTGTATTATTAGAATACAACATTATTTTTTCTAAAATAGTAATGACATTCTCTTTTAATTACCTCCTAGAAATACAATACTATCATGACTGAAGGAGCTAAATTCATTTATTCACAAAAAGGGAAAATGCTTCTTTGTTACATGGGATATGTCTACACTCAAGAGAAACAAAAAGATTTGAAAGTGTTTTGGAAGTGTACGAAATATTATGCCAACAAATGTTATGGTAGAGCTATAACTCAGGAAACTACTGTTACTTATACTAAAGAACATAATCACCCACCCAATGTAACAGAAATAGAGATTAGACAAATGCTAGATTCCCTTAAAGAAGCTAGTACTAGAACAGATCAACCAACAACTGCTATTCTGAAACACCATTTAAGTGTACTTCCCCAACATGCTTCTAGCCAATTACCATCTATCGAATCCCTTAAAAGAACTGTAGCTAGACAAAAAAGAGCAACATGCACTACTCCTCCCACACCAAAAACTTTTGAAGAAGTGCAAATTCCCCCTGAACTCT
This sequence comes from Lissotriton helveticus, assembly GCF_964261635.1. Lineage (NCBI taxonomy): Eukaryota > Metazoa > Chordata > Amphibia > Caudata > Salamandridae > Lissotriton > Lissotriton helveticus. The sequence continues at coordinate 444,408,356 of NC_136069.1, forward strand.
CTGTAACTCACAATAAAGATAATTTTATACTCTATGACAACAAATCTAAAGATAAAAGAATTATAGTGTTTGCCACAGCAAACAACATGACTAAACTTACCCAATGCCAAACTTGGATGATGGACGGTACTTTTTCTGTATGCCCCAAACCTTTTTATCAATTATACACCATCCATGGTCATTTCCAAAATGCAAATATTCCATTCCTTTATGCCCTTCTACCAAACAAACAGCAAGCTACCTATCAAGAAATACTAACTGAAGTCATTCAACATACTAACAACTATTTTCCACAAAAAATTATCATTGACTTTGAAAAAGCAATGATAAACAGCATCCTTAAAACATACCCACACACAGCAATACAAGGTTGTTATTACCATTTTAATCAATGTATCTGGCGACATCTACAAAAATCAACCTTGAGTATCCAATACGCCACTGATAGCACATTTGCTTATCAAATAAAAAAACTCATCGCCCTAGCCTATGTTCCACTAACAGATGTAACTGAGCACTATAACTTATTAATAGACAGCCCCTACTATAAAAGAAACGAAGAAAGACTAAGCCCTATGCTTGACTACTTCGAAGACACATGGGTAGGAAGGCTACACAGATCAGGCCATAGAAGACAACCCAAATACCAAATAGCTTGGTGGAATGTCTACCTTAGCACACTAAATAAGGAAGCTAAAACAAACAATGCAGTTGAAGGATGGGACAATGCCTTCCAAGCAACTACAGGCCGAGGAACGCCTACCCTTCACAAATTAATACAATCCTTACAAAAAGAACAGAGTTACCAGGAGCTCCGAATGGAGCAATCAGTAACTTTGATCGGGCCTAAACTCACCAAAGAAAGTAAAAAAATGTATAACACACTCCAAAGTCAAGTTACCCGCTATCCAACTAGCAAAGGACTAGAATATCTATCAATGATTGCCAAAACTATTCTTTAAAACATTACATAACTATACACATTAAATTAAGCATTTTTTTTCTAAAATCCTTGATTTTAACATGTAACAATTTGCAATTAAATTATCAAATACATAATATTAACATATATAAAATGTATTTAGATAATGTATTTACAAAATGTTACATACAACGTAATTAAAGCAAAATTTAAAACAGTTTACCCACCCATAAAATTATTAGAAAATACTTACATTTCTGTTGCAGCTTCAAACGTAATCCAATTCCAAACAATCCATACGACACCATTGCAAAAACCCATACAATCCATAGAAGCCCAAACAAAAATGCTAAAATACAAGCAAATCCATAGCGACTCCTTTCCAATGTAATAGACACGAGATACGATAGAAAACCCGAAAAAATAATGTTGAAAAAAAAACGCTCCAGGATAACTTGAAATCCCTAAAAATTCTGTTAAAAAATACGAGTATATAATACTCGTCACACAACTCTGATCGAAAAAGAAGGACCTCCTCAAAAACAGTAAAACGCGACGATAACCTGGAAAAAATAAAATACATACCCACCCACACAAAAACACCCATACATATATAAATACACATATTTGTACACCAAACATATTATCTTAGTAACATTTAAACATATTACCTCACCTCACACACCTACAACAAAAACGCGGTAAAAATCAAATGTCGTACACTCTACCTAACACCGAACACACAATCTTCTCTTAATAACCCTATCTACATAAACCTAAACACACCACACATACACTAACAATAACTTCATTAACTTGTAAAATACAATTAAAACAAACTTACCCTCTCTAACGCGAAGCAGCATCCAACCGCGATCTGTTGAAGCACCAAATAAGCCTTTGTAACATTACGCGGTTAAAAAGTAGTCCCTGTATACAGCAAAATCCTCTTTAATTTCTATATTCCAACACTTAAAAAAATACACTGAGGATTATATTAAGTGTAAATAATTATTTAATTAGTAGAAAATTATTTCTTAAATATACATTCCTTTCAAATAATTATTCAACTGTTATATGATACTTGAAATAATATTTGATGATTTATATATACATGTTGAAAATAATCTATATGTAAAAAAAATTGCATCTATAACTTTGTTACAAATAATTTGTTTATAAAAATAGCAAATATTAGTTGAAACATTATGTATGTATATAAAAATGTATTTTTGTGTTTATCTATGTGAAAATTAATATTATAAATATTTTCAATATTCATAATATTAATTAGAAAAATATATGATTTCTTTGTAAAAAAACAAAAATGTAACTGTTATAAAAGAAATGTACATATTTATCTATGACAATATATTCAATGTGTATGTGAATAAAATAATTGTTATTAAATGAAAAGTACATATTACCAATTTGTTTCTTTACCTATTTAAATTACAATATATGTTAATAAACATAAAATAATGTTAATATCATTTATGTGTGAAAAACATATATATGCACTTCATATATTTTTTTGGATAATAAAAACTGTTTAGTTAAAAATTTCAATTGAAATAAAAAATAAATCTCTACTTAGAATTTATTTATTAAATGTTAATAAACTGTTTTTCATTTATTGCATTTAACCCTGTGTATGTTTCCTTCTTTATTATTGTATATAAATATAAATTGCATATGAAATATTCTATATAAAAATGCATTTTAAAATTTAATCTTAGTAAAAGTGTATTAATCTTTTAAGTACTACAATAACAATAATTATAATTAAAACACAATTTTTGAATGTACTGTAAAAACTTTATTATAGTATCCTACCAATAATAATTTTTTATATAAAAAAAGTTTTCTTATTTCCACTGCACCAATTATAAACTTACAAAACCATACTACACATTAAAACCATACAAATTACAATTCCCATTTCACCAATTGTAAAGTCATGGAAGGTGCTGGACACTGAACCCATACTAATTACTAATTCCACTCCAATGGGTGCAACAGTAGGGAAAGTCAATACTTCATATGTTAATAAATAAATAACAAAATATTATCAATATAATTTTGTTAACAAATGATTAACTATTTAATTTAACATAATAATTAATATATCCAAATTACTAAATAACTATCGTTATTTCTATTACTTACCTATTAATACTAATTTACAACTAATTACCAATAATTATTTTGATAATAAAAAATTAAATGTAAATTTTTTTCTATTAAATACAATAAAATAAAAGATGTATGACGTTTGAACACATATTTTTACAACGCATACCTTTACAACAAATTATTTACAACGCAAATAGCATTACAGCGTATTTATTTACAACGAATGTTTTTACAAAGCAAATACCTTTACAACGCATAGCATTACAACATAAGTATTTATAATTATATAATATATTATTTAATGTAAAATAATAGAAAATAATTTAATAAAATGAAATAAAATTTAAATAATTTAATGAAAATTTAAATTGACCTTATTTTTACCCTTTACCCCTCTACCCTAAAACCCCAAACTGACCCTGAACCCTAAAAACACCCCTTTACCCACAAACTGAAAACTGACCCTGAACCCAAAAAATACCCCTTTACCCACAAAATGAAAACTGACCCTGAACTCTAAAAATACCCCTTTACCCAAAAACTAAAAACTGACCCAGAACCCTAAAAATACCCCTTCACCCACAAAATGAAAACTGACCCTGAACCCAAAAAATACCCCTTTATCAAGAAACTGAAAACTGACCCTCAACCCTAAAAATACCCCTTTACCCACAAACTGAAAACTGACCCTGAACCCTAAAAACACCCCTTTACCCACAAAATGAAAACTGACCCTGAACTCTAAAAATACCCCTTTACCCAAAAACTAAAAACTTATCCATAACCCTAAAAATACCCCTTTACCCACAAACTGAAAACTGACACAGAACCCTAAAAATACCCCTTTAGCAAGAAACTGAAAACTGACCCTCAACCCTAAAAATACCCCTTTACCCACAAACTGAAAACTGACCCTGAACCCTAAAAATACCCCTTTAGCAAGAAACTGAAAACTGACCCTCAACCCTAAAAATACCCCTTTACCCACAAACTGAAAACTGACCCTGAACCCTAAAAATACCCCTTTAGCAAGAAACTGAAAACTGACCCTCAACCCAAAAAATACCCCTTTACCCACAAACTGAAAACTGACCTTGAACCCGAAAAATACCCCTTTACCCAAAAACTGAAAACTGACCCTGAACCCTAAAAATACCCCTTTACCCACAAACTGAAAACTGACCCTGAACCCTATAAATACCCCTTTACCCACAAACTAAAAACTGACCATGAACCCTAAAAATACCCCTTTAGCGAAAAACTTAAAACTGACCCTCACCCCTTAAAATACCCCTTTACCCACAAACTGAAAACTGACCCTGAACCACAAAAATACCCCTTTACCCACAAACTGAAAACTGACCCTGAACCCTAAAAATACCCCTTTACCCAAAAACAGAAAACTGACCCTGAACCCTAAAAATGCCCCTTTACCCACTAACTGAAAACTGACCCTGAACCCTAAAAATACCCCTTTACCAACAAACTGAAAACTGACCCTGAACCCTAAAAATACCCCTTTAGCCAACAATCCAAAGCTATAAGATTTTAAATATAATTATATACCTACCAACACTTACGTTGTAATGGTATGCGTAGTAAAAATACCTGCAAACTAAAAACATTTGATCTAAATACATGCGTTGCTATGGTTTTAGCGTTGTAAAAGTTTAATTGTAAAGGTATTGCATATTAAACATTGTGTGCTAAACTTTGTATACCTTAAGTAAATATTATTTATTTCTTATTTATTATTATATTACTTCCCACTCTATTCCCATATAAACAGACAACCCACTACAGAAAAGTAAATAATTAATGTAACATAATTAGCTAATAATCAATTAGATAAAATAATTTACCAATTATATTTTAATTAATGAACAATAATTTTTAAATTAACAATAAAATAAATATTACTACCAATTAATAATTTTACATATTTAATTGATTATATTTAAATTACTTCCCACCCTATTCCCCTATAAACTCACAACCCCCTACATCACATACATTATTTAAAATAACATAATTAGCAATTACTCAATACAATTATATTAATTACCAATGTAAATTTATATAATTTCAATACATTATTTGATTGTCAATAATTAAATTATTACTACCAATTAATAATTTAAGCTTTTGTAAATAATTATAATAAAAATACTTCCCACCCTATTCCCCTTTAAACCCACAACCCACTACATGACATAAAATTTATAAATTCACATAATTAGCTATTAATAAATTAAATTATTTACCAATTAAATTTTATATGATTTAAATATATGATTTAAGTAACAATTATTTAAATTTAACTACCAATTAAGGAAATTACATATTTAATTATTTAAAATTTAATTACTTCCCACCCTATTCCCCTATAAACCCACAACCCGCTACATGACATAAAATATTTACTTTTTCATTATTACCAATTATTCAATTAAATTAAATTAATTACCAATTAAATTATATATAATTAACATATTTTAATTAATTTACAATTAATTTAATATTAATACCAATTAATTAATTTACATATTTAATTATTTATAATTAATTTACTTCCCACCCTATTCCCCTATAAACCCACAACCCGCTACATAACATACATTTTTTGAATGAGCATAATTAGCAATTAATGTATTTAATTTAATTAATTACCAATTCAATATTATATATTACAAAAAAAAATTAATTAACTAATAATTAAATATTAATACCAATTCATAAATGTACATATTTAATTAATTATATTTAAAATACTTCCCACCCTATTCCCCTAAAAACCCACTACCCGCTCCTAGAAATTATTATAGTATTTGAATTATTTATTAAAATTATTAATTTTTTTTAAAATTATTTCTATATAAATAAATAAATAAATAACATATATTTTAACAATAAATGTATTTATAAAACATACAAACAGTGTACATTTAACTATTAGATATTATTTATATCCATATTATTTGTCGATATCATGACAGTCGATATCATGACTGTCGATAACACAACTTTCGATATTTTTTAACTACTTAAAATGTCGATATTTTTTACTAACGATATTACATACTCGATATTTTATCTATCGATATTTTTTAACATACATAACAATCGATAAAAAAAACTTCGATATTACTTACCTCGATATTAATGCCATTTCGATATTCTGGAGTCGATATTATGTCCATTCGAAATAAAATACTCGATATTTAGACTGCACACCACTGAGGACATTCTGCAAGGAAGAAGATCTGGATGCTGTGAAAAACACTGGCACTCTGCCTGTTGCCTTGTTGTGCTGGCCTGTTGCTTGCTGCTTCTGTCCTGGGAGTGAAAGGACTGGACTTTGATTTCTACATCCTGCTTCTGAGGTTCTCCAAAACCTAGTGCATGCTTGCATCCTGTTAAATAGTCTCATGGCCATCAAAGGCTTCATCTCCCCATGCCTGGGTTCTTCTGATAAAAGTCCTGACTTGCCAAGTGGTGCCGAAACTAGTTCCTGGGCCCTTAGATGTTTGGCTGGGGATCTAAAGAGAAAATCCATGCATCGACTATCAGCGCCCGTTTTCTTGATGCATCACTGCACAAGATCAAAGCATTGCCGCTGCCTGCACCAAAGCAAGGTTCCCAATCGGTGCATCGACCACAGCTTTCACCCCAGGCCCTAGCTTGCCAGTGCAGCACGCCAGAAAAATCGCATCAGCTTGAGTCCTGAGCATCGTGTCACCAACATCCATGACACCCGCTCCGACTTCGATGTAGCACCTGCTTCGTGGCTGGAAAATCGACACAGGTCCTGCATTGTCTTTGTTCAAATGACGTAGTATGTCTGGATTTTCAACGCATCATCCCTCGACGCTGATTCTTCCTCGACACTGCATCGCAGTAGGGAACCGAGGCCACATGTCAGGAAACCGACGCATCACCTCACCTTCCAGTAATGAACCAACGCAACAAAGGGATGGTGACCTGCTCGGGCCAGCAGACCACAATGTCTGTGATTGCTTTTGTAATAAATAAAGCAAACTGTATTTTTAAAAACACCCCTTTTCCTTAAAGGAAACTGGACTGTGTTTAAGATTAAAAGTTTCTTTTTTGTTTTTTTAAGAGGATGCAGTGGTCCTGTGGATATTTGCCTCCTCTTAAATTAACTTTTTTTTACATTCACAAAGGGGAAGGGGTCTTTAGGACCGCTTCCTTTTTGTTAACAGGTTACCACCTCCTTTGAGGTGTCAATAATATATCAATGTTTTGCAACCGGATTTTGGTTGTCAGTTGAAAAGCATTGATAAATAACATACCAATTCGGTCTTTGGAAGGGACATCTACAACACGCCCCTTCCCAACATCGAATCAGTATCCATTTCGAAACACAATTGGAGATTGGAAAACAATTTTCCAAATTGCTAAATACATTTAGTACATAAGAAAAATGTTTTTTGAGTTCGCAAGCGCTCTGATTTACTGATTCAAAGGGTTTGCAAATGCTAAAATCCTTTGTATGTAGGACCCTAAAAGCCTCCCATTTCTCCTGATACCCCAGTTCAAAATGTTATTCCCCCTCTAACAACTTTCTCAATCCGAACATCCCTTCCCTTTCGCTCTATTCCCTGTTATTTGTATTAATCTGTATGTTTCTTCTACCCGAAATATTTATCCACATCCCTTTTTAGATGTCAAAATATACCCCTTACGAGCACTCACCAACATTGTTACTTTGTGTTTTATTTATAAAATACTTCGCTCTCTTACGTTTCCACCTACTATAGGAATAATCCCAATAATATAAAACAAAAATACAATATAAATACAAAAATAAATATTGAAGTAGATTCATCTACTCTTAAAACCAGCCATAATATTGTAACGTTCACAGGCTCTTTGCAACACGCCCGAAGATCCATTGAATTGGAACAATAGTTTTGTTACAGACTGTACAGTGCTGAAAGGACTGCTTTTGTGAGCTCTTTTATGCCGGCAGTAGTTACAGATCAATGTTGATGCTGTTTATTCTGCTGGAGAACAATATGTTCAATCGTTTGTGTTACAGAACAGGAACAATGAGGAGACATAAATACAGGAAAACAACGTTGCCTCGATCAAGACAGGAATTGAAAGTTATGAATATGGTAAAGCTACATTTTAATTTGCGGCATCTGCTTTTGATGCAACGTTTCCAAATTGACAATATGCAAAAAAGGCATGATTTATAAACTCTAACTAAAAATCCAACAAATGATAATCTTCCTGGAGTTGGCTTTTTAGAAAACAAGACAGCCTAAGTTTTAGCTTTTTCAGTAAAACATTTTGATAATATTTCCTATTAAGAAGAAAGTTTTAAAGTACATCTTGTTCAGTTTTTTTCTTTTAATTTTGTGGAATTCGAAGTCTAATATTTCAGGAAGATAGTTTGATAGTTTCTCTCTAGACTAGACTAACATAGGTATTGATCTGAGGGATACCAGTGAGAGAGAGTCCATTTTCTGTCCTGGGATCTATTCTTTCTGGACATCGTCAGAACCCGCACTGGTTTTTAGGTCGAGCCTAGGCAGTGCGCATGCGCTGTTGGCAAGACCTGTAGTATTCAGTAAACAAGGTAGCTCCCACCTCCTGCTTACAATTTGTTCAGCGCAGTGTTGGTCTTCTTTGCTGCTGCGTATTTGGTTTGGGCAGCGCAAGCCACTTCTGTATTTTTTCAAGTGCAGCACCAACCAAGTACAGTTTCATTACACTTTGACAGTGTAACTGTTATCTGGGGAACTCCTTTTTTGCTAATTGCATTGCTTTATGCTTGTGTCAGTGCTCGATGCACGTCTGTGTTGTCGTCTCTACTGTCTTCCCACCCACCATCTGTTTCGTCCCCTCCGCCCGTCGCTACTTGTTTTGAACACTTTAAGATTCTTCGGACATGCGGCCAAACTGCGTTTGCTCACACATTTTTTGCTGTTTGCTTTACTACCAGGTAAAAGCTGCTTGCAAAACAGCGCTAAAACAAGGGCGAAAAAAAGTCATTCGAACCTGTCATATTCCTATTTTTAAAGCCTAGTGCTGAGCTAGGTTCTAACGTCCCCTACCACATTGCCGCCTCCTTCCTGCAACAGGTGTTTATTTGTGCTGGTTTATCTTGGAACTCTAACTAACGTGCATGACTATGTTTAGTACATTTCGTGGATTAAGGACACGGCTCCACGCAAGACACCGCGTTTGATTACTTTCCCCTTTTATCATTCGTTTTCCCTGTTAGTGCTTTCCTGGTTGTGAAGCTCAGCTACAGTGAGGACACTTGGGTTGCCAAGCTGCAGTTGTACAATGCACAGGACATTGGTGCCAAAAACTGGTGCACAGTGAGGTGACAGTAGTGGTGCTGGTGGCGAAACCTGTCAGGAGGCTTGGACGATGAAGGTCTAAATGGGCTCTTATGAAAAGTACTTTTTCCTTCCACCTGGAGAAAAAGAAAATAAATTAAGGTGTATTTAAACCCTAGCTGTAAAACTGCAGATTGTTCACCAGTGAACATGAGCAGAATTTGGTTTGTGGCATTTTAAATCCAGACCTGGTTGTCACCGCAGATGTGTAGTTTGTTAAAAAAAACTTTTTGCTAATGAAAAAACTAGCTAGAGATGAGGTGGTGATGGAGCGAGATAGAAAACAAAATTTTGTTTAAACTCGCAAAGTCACATTTCCATAACATGAATAAAATTATTAATGATTTGTGATATGTCGTGCTAATACAACCTAGATTAAACTTTACACGTGGGGGGACTAACATGTGTGCTCATAAACGTGCATAAATGTTGCATCTTTTTGTTCGTGCAAAATAATAAAATAATTTATTGTTTTCGTTTTTGTCATTACTAACTGCTGCATATTTAAAATAAGCATGTGCTTGTTTTGCTTATTCTTGTCTGTGTGATGTCATTTCTACTATTCTAGGTGCATATGGGTCTCATAGAAAAACGGAGACTGGTAAATATAAACGCTGCTTTATTTGTTTGCAATGGCTAGGTAACATTTGATTAATCGGGTGGGTTAATTAATTAGTAAACCATGGGGTGGATACAGAATATACTTTATTTCTTACATTAATACTTTTCTTGTGTTTGTTTTATACTAGAAATCATAAGTTGCCTGCTTTTGAGGCCTAGCTATTTGAGCCGCAAAATAAAAGCTGATCTGAATTTCTGCAGAAAGTCACGAGACGCCCATTCTGAATTAAAACGTTTATTGAAGCTGCATTCACAAAGCAAAAACTGATGAGCTGACATCATTCTGTCGGACATGGCCAAGGTCGAAAGTGAACTTTTTGTCAGTCCTTAACTTGGCATCCGCGGAAGTTGCACTGTAAGACTATGGAAGCTGCGAAGATGACTTAAAACAAAGTTGCAATCGCAGGAAGCCTCTGGCTTCACGTGGAAGAGACAATGGTCTTTGTAAGACATGATTTTGTGGAACTTTTTAAGAATCGGGTGACATGTCACTTGTCACTCTCAGCCAATGGGACGTCGAGTATTTCTGAAAATTTTCCTTCGCTAGTTTAGTTAGCGTAGAAAGGTATAAAAAGTCATGCCCTTAGGGTTGGGCTGGCTGCTGCTTTCTGACTTTCCGATGAGGGTGATGTGCTGCTGGACTTTGCGTGGAGCACGTAAGAATCCTCAAAGAACTTTACTTTAATTTCTGTCTATTTAGCTCAGTTAGGGAAATAGGTTTTAGAAATGCTAAATTTTATATAATTTCTTTAAACTGATTCAATTGCTTAAACTGTATTTTTCTTAATTCTTACTATCATGCTTGCTTTATTGCTAATAAAATTCATTTATAAAACTTACAACTTATATACCATAATTTAGAAAATAAAATCTTACTTTTGACAAACAAGCTGGTCTTGGTTATTTAGAAGTATAGGTTACCTTTAGCTAGATCACGTCGCCTATAGTGGTCATTTAAATGATTGGGTTTTATTCTAATGACTATATTCTTTCAGCAAATGTATAAAATGTTTATAGTTTGTAAATAATGTGTATATAGATTTATTTGACCACCTGATTCAGTAGGCCCAAAATATATCAGGTTCATAAATGGGTCCATGTATAGTTTAGAATTTTGTTTATAGGTTATGAAATTGGGTAGCGTAGTTTATGATATATTTTCTATAGCCCGCTGGATCAATTATCTGGTAGCAGAAATTGATGGTTGCTAAGCGGTAACCAAGGTAACATGTTGGTTGCTAAGGATTGCGTCATGGTATGCAAATAGGATTAATGTTTTAACACTCGTTAAGTTCGTTTTTCGTGCCTATCTGTAAGCTATACCGGTATAGATTGTGTGGCGAGAAATTAGTCACGCAAGCCATCTGTTCGTTTGTAGTGATATCGCCGAGTATCACAAGAGGTATCGCCGTGTACCATAGTGTTGTCGCCGAGCAGCACAGTTTTAGGGCTAGGTCTGAATCTTGTATAGTGAGGATTTTCTAAGAAATCAAAGCAGCATGAGAATAGGGACAAAGCGCCTTCCATAAAACTCACTGTGATGAGAGTATTAGTTATATCCAAGCTTGAGTGAAGGGTAAAATTTAACGTCGGTGCATGATTATCTATAAACAGGTTAGAGTCCTGTACGGGTACATGTTTCATATCTATAAACAGGTGAGAGCCCTGTACGGATAACGTCGTTATTTTGCTAACGGTGCATGATTTCTATAAACAGGTGAGAGTCCTGTACGGATTTCGTGTGTGTTTGAATTTAGGGAATTTTCCGTGTAAAAGTGCGAGTTTGAATTGTATTTTATGTTCAAGTGGAACTCTTAGAACTTTCACTTCGCGGTGGGTTCAGAGCAAAGCGAGTTCATAATTATACTTGCTTGAAGGGTGGAGTAAGGTTACTCTACTAACAATTGAATATTATCCTTAGTGTGAATAGCGCCGTCTATTCCGAAGTGTGGATACTTGAATGTGTGTAAACTATCCTAATTAGTGAAACGAACAGATGTTGTCTTTATAGTCATTGTTAAGAATTAATTTACACTGAAAAGTGTTCTTAAAATGGCGCTGTGAAAAGATTTTGTGAAGGAGGGGTAAGCGCCAGGAGTGAGAAACGAGAAACCGCAGCTGCTGTGTACGTCACAGAGCCGCGCAGGGATTGGGTGACCTACGTCACAAACTGTATTCTGATTGGCTCCTGAGTCTCTGACGGCCTGTGAGCTGATTGGTCCTTAGGAAAATCTCCAAAATTATTGGTCGAGCTGAAAAGTGACGCAGCTCAACTGCCATTGGCTTGTTGGTGTGTTTCGCGCACGGATTGGTTGTTTTGCGGAACATCCCGGAAATATTTTACGAACGATTTTGTGAATTAAATTTAACTTTTAAAAATGAGTTATCATTTTAAACATGTTGAGAAAAAGACAACATTATTTCAGAAATTTAAGAATTTATTTTCACCTGACAAGAAAATCGAAACGCGAGGTGGTAAACTACTTCATAAGTATAAAACACCTGCAGCGTACATGGAAGGTGAATACGGATATCATACTGTCTTATGGTTCGACAGTTGGAAACGTTATACTAAAAACGATGGTGTTTTGACTTGGCCTGATGATGGTTCATTTAATGTAAGAGTTTTAAGAAACTTACGAGAGAAAATGAATGCTCTTGTTCCTAAACCGAGACCAACTCAATTTGAAGCTTTAGTTGAGTGGGAAGATGAGATGTATCAGTTACAAAGAGAAGCTAGTGGAATTAAAAGACCTTCTAAAAATCCATCATGGAAAAGAGAAACTCATGAAGATAGATTACGAATGTGGAGACAGGGAAACATGAGTGAAGGATTGTATTTAATTCATGAAATGGTAATGGGTTCTCCTACAGGAAAATCTATGGAAAGTGAATCTGAGGATGCAATTATGGAAGAAATATATACAACTGCTAAAAATAAACAGCCTAATCAGTCTTTGAGACCTCCTAGATCATGGTCTACTCCGGTGGTTTCTACTGAAACTTCACCGAGTGCACCTCCAATTAATGAAGCTCCTAAACTTTACCCAAATAATTGTGAAATCACTGAAACTCCTAGAAGACCAGAATTTGAGAATGCTCGAAATGAGGGTAGACATTTTTCAATGACTCCAAGAGCAAGGGAACCTCCAAAAGATTATACAAGAGAGACAAGAAATGTTGATGAGATTGATTATAATGAATACTTAAGGTCTAAAGAAGAATTAATTAAAAGAATGACAAAAGGCATGGAAGCTGTCACAGTTCCAGTAACAATAGGTCCTGTTCAACCTGTATTTGATCAAAGAAATACAAACAAAACTGGATTAACTATTCCTTTAAATACAGAAATTCAAAAGCCTGCTGAAAAATTTTATTCAGACTTGACTGAATTAAACACTTCTAGATCGAGAATGCCTGATTTAACTTTCAATGAGGATTTATCTCCAAAAACACCAATGGGTGCTATGTCAGATGTAGGAAGTCCTGAAGTCAGGGTAACTACACCAAAGCTTGATGTGGCCAAATTAAAAGCAAATATTGAAGAATTAATAATTGGAACAATTGGCCCAGATAGTTTAAATTACTATCGGGATGATGAACTACTATTCATTTGCAAAAGCATTCAATGGAAAACGAAAAATAAATATGATCAATTAGAGGATCTAGCTGCAGAACTTGAAATCGATGTGAGTAAACAAAAGAATTTTGCAAAACATTACAGATTAGATTTCTCAGAAAGCGACATTGAGAGTTTGAACTCAATGGGAAGAATAGTTCACATTAAAGATTTGATTGTCTATATCAAAAAGCTAGGAGAACTGAACAAATGGAGAGTGAAATGGACTAAAAGGAAGGAAGATGAAAGATTAGAAAGAATGTCAAAACAATTTCCAATGAGAGAAGTTGCAGGTGGAGGATATGTTCATGTCCCATGGTCGAGACAAGACATTCTGTTATTCACAAATGATTTTCCTAAATTAAGAGAGAAACCTGTTGAGTGGTACAGACAAGTCGATAGATTTATCAAAGTGTCAAAAGTTCTGTGGATTGATTTGGATGGATTTTTTGACATTGTTGTTCCATCTGATCTTTGGACAGAATGTAAAATATCTATTAGTTGGCCAAAAACAGAACCTGAGCGAATTAAAGAAACAGGTGCCCCAAATCCACTTGTAATGGATTTTTATGAGAAAGTAATTGTTTGGATGAAAAACAAAATTCCACCCAAAGAAGTTGATTGGGTTAAAATAGAAAGAACAGAGCAGGAAACAAAAGAATCAGTTCATTCTTTTTATGAAAGACTACTGTTAATCTTTAAACAATACAGTGGTTATGAAAAATTAGATGAGAAAGACATGAGTCATTTTATCTATAGATTTGTTTATGGACTAAAGCCTGAAATTGGAGAAATGATCAGAACTAGTATTGTCGGATGGCAAGCACTATCTATTGATGATATTCTGAGAAAGGCAAAATATTGTAGCGATGAATTAGAAGTAAAACAGAAGAAGCTAAAGGAGAAAGCCATGTGGGCACAGGTAAAGGTGGCTGAGCAACAGATTGCCAGCATGGGAAATAAGAACACTAATTTTGTTCAAACTGGAAATACGAACCAGATACAAGGAAAGTTTAAAGGTAATAATTTCCAAAAGAAATTTAGCCCAAAGATAGAAGAGCTGAAACAAAGATTACCTTGTTTTAATTGTGGCGAAATTGGACATTGGAGGGACGAGTGTCCTCATCCTCCTAGAAATTTAAAGAATCCCTTATTGAATCCACAGATGCAGAATGGTGTTAACGTGCAGCAACAGCTACAGATGCAACAGGGGTTAAATGAATTTAATATTCAGCGACAATTACAACAACAGCAACAACAACAGGTGAATAATCGACAGGACCAGTTGCCACAACCACCTTTTCCGAATTGTGGGGGAGTTCAAAAATATAATCCAAACGTGGGATTTCAGGGATGTGAACAGGTAATAAAACCACAAAAACAGCAAAAGCAGCAAAGGGTTCAAATGCAAAATGCTTCACAACAATTTTTATTAACAGAAAGCCAAGACAGTGATTCTGATGATTATTGCTGACGGTGCCCGAGAGAGGAGGAAGAGTGTGTTGTTGGAGCCACTCTTGAGGTTGACCAGTCTGGTCCTTATGTAAACGGGAAAGTTAATGATGTAGACATCACTTTTCTAGTGGACACTGGTGCTACCCGTTCTACTGTTAGATCAGTGGAAATTGAAAACCTACCTCTCTCTGGGGATACCATCCAAGTTGTGGGAGTAAGTAATCAGCAAATTAAAACAGATTTAACTGATCCAGTACCAGTTGAAATTGGAAATTACAGAGACAAACACAGATTTGTGGTTTGTAATAGTAGTCCAGTAAATCTATTAGGTAGGGACATCCTATGTAAAATGAATTGCAGAATATATTGTTCTCCTGAAGGAGTTGAATTACAAACAATGGAGGAAGATGGTTTGTACAGAATGACAATGATGATGATGGAAGCAGAAGAAACAAAATTGTTTCCTGCATTTGAAGAAAAAGATTTACCTGAAGAGCTAAAAGAAACAGTGAAATCTGAAATATGGGATTTTACTGGGAATGAGATGGGTCTGATGAAAAACGTAGATCCTGTTAAAATTGCATTGAAGCAGGGAATAGAATTTCCAAACACTCCACAATATAAAATGAAAACTGAGACAATTGAAGGTATTACACCTGTAATTAAAAAATTAATCAAGCAAGGTGTATTGGAAGAAATGAAGAGTAGCTCTTGTAATTCACCAATTATGGGAGTTAAAAAGGCTAACGGAACATTTAGGATCGTACAAGATTTGAGAAAGGTTAATCAAATTGTTATTCCATGTTGTCCTGTGGTTCCAAATCCAGCAGTGATTCTATTTCAGATTCCATATGATGCTGAATGGTACACAGTCATTGACCTTTGCAATGCATTCTTTACTGTTCCTCTACACCCAGACAGTTATGAAATCTTTGCTTTCAGATTCCAAGGTAAGACCCTTGGATGGACAAGAATCCCTCAGGGCTATACAGAAAGTCCTTCAATCTTTAACGAACTGTTAAAAAGATCATTAGAAGATTTAGACTTACCAGGTAGGTCTACGTTGGTGCAGTATATTGATGATTTGTTAATAGCTGCTAAGACAAGAGAAAATTGTGTAACAGACACAATAATTCTGTTAAATCGCCTTGCAGAAGAAGGACACAAAGTGTCCCCAGCAAAACTACAGTTTTGCAAACAAGAAGTGAAATATCTTGGTCACAGAATTGCGAAAGGAAAAAGACAAGTAACAATAGAGAGAATAAAAATGATTCAAGCAATGTTACCGCCAAGAACACAAAGACAGGTCAGAATGTTCCTGGGAATGGTAGGTTACTGTCGACAATGGATAAGTGGATTTTCAGTAATTGCGAAACCACTACAAAGACTGACCAAATCAGATGTAAAAGATCCAATTATTCTCAATGATGTTGAGATGGAATCTTTTGAGAACCTGAAAAAGAGCTTATGCCAAGCTCCTGCTTTGGGTATGCCAAATTATGAGAAAGATTTTGAACTGTATTGCAGTGAGAGAGAAGGATGTGCATTATCTGTGTTAATTCAGAGACATGGAAACCTAAAGAAACCTATTGCATATTTCTCTGCAGTTCTTGATCCAATTGCAAAAGCATTACCAGGTTGTTTAAAAGCAGTTGCAGCTACAAGTATCAGCCTTGAACAAAGTGAAGGAATCATTATGGGATTTCCTGTAAAAGTTTTTGTGCCTCATTCAGTTGAAATATTACTGACAAGAGGTAAGACTCAGCATTTAACAAGTAGCAGATTGACAAAGTATGAGAAAATCATACTAGGAGCAGATAATGTTTCGATTTCAAGATGTTTGAATCTGAATCCTTCTACATTACTGCCTGATTCTGAAATCGTTAATGACATTGAGACAGAACATGAATGTTTAGATGTCATGGAATTCTGCACAAAACCAAGAAAAGACATCAAAGACAGACCTTTGCCTGAATCGGATTTTGTCTACTTTGTAGATGGCTCATGCTTAAGATCCGAAGGTGGTGTCTTGAAAGCTTCATACTCAGTTTGTACAGTCGAAAACATTAAAGAAGCATCATGTCTTGAAGGAGTTCGTTCAGCTCAAGTAGCTGAATTGATTGCTTTAATTCGTGCATGTGAAGTATCAAAGGATATAAGAGTTACCATCATTACTGATAGTCAGTATGGGTACGGAGTTGTGCATGATTATGGACAACTCTGGTCACAGAGAGGATACATGACATCAACAGGGTCACCAATTAAAAATGCAGTTTTCATTAGAAGATTAATTGAAGCAATACAATTGCCAAAAGAAATTGCCATAGTCAAGTGTGCAGCGCACACTAGAGGAACTGATTATATTTCCAAAGGAAATGCCTTCGCAGATGAAACAGCAAAGTACTGTGCAAGGAAAAATTATTCTTACAATCGGAATAGAAGCACAGAAACTGATTCAAATTCATTAATGCTAACAACTATTGTAGAAACATGGAATGAGATTAGAGATTTACAAAACGAAGCAGATGATGAAGAAAAAGATCAGTGGTTAAGATCAGATTGTAGACAACGTGATGAAGATGGAGTGTGGGTTTACAAAGATGGGAGAGTAGTTTTACCAAATTGCATGATTTCTGACATGGCCAGATTATATCATGGTCCTGCACATTTAGGAAGAGATTCTATGGTCAGACTGTTTAAAGAAACATGGTTCAATACCAAATTTAGAACCATTGCAGAATCTTTTTGTCAAAGGTGTTTGTCATGCCAACAAATGAATCCAAACAGAAAATCAGTGGTGGGGACAGGAATAATTGGTCGAGAAGGTGGTCCCTTCACCAGGTTACAAATAGATTTCATTGAAATGCCATTACACAACTGTTTGAAATATGTACTTGTAATTGTATGCTTGTTCTCAAGGTGGGTAGAGGCTTTTCCTACACGACATTGTGATTCAATTACAGTAGCAAAACTAATGCTCAGAGAAATCATCCCAAGGTACGGTTTTCCAGTCACTATTGAGAGTGATGGAGGAAGTCATTTTGATAACAAACTGTTGAAATTAATTTGCGAAGCTATGAGTATTGAGCAGAAAATACACTGTGCATACAGACCAGAGGCATCAGGTGTAGTTGAACAAATAAATGGAACTATCAAAAACAGAATTGGAAAAATGTGTCTAGAGACAGGAGTTAAGTGGACTGATGCTCTTCCACTTGTTTTGATGTCAATAAGAAGTACACCAGATAAAAAGACAGGTTTGAGTCCTCATGAAATTTTGATGGGAAGAGTTATGAGGCAAGCTTTTGTACCTGTAGGTAAACTGTTGAGCATAAATGACAGTGCAATTTTGGATTACTGTAAAAGGTTATCTGATATGGTAACTTCTGTATCTAATCAGGTGGGAACTGAAGCACAATCAAATGACAAAGTTTTGACACATGATCTGAGACCTGGAGACTGGGTCAGAACGAAAGTACATCGGAGGAGGAATTGTCTATCTCCTAGATGGCAGAAACCTAGGCAGGTAATCTTGATCACTACTAATGCTGTAAAGTGCAGAGGATTGAAGCGTTGGATTCATCCAAGTCATACTATTCCAATACCAACTCCTGAGAATTCTGATGTTGAAAGTGATACCACAGATGACTCTGATTCTGAAGCAGAAGACAGAACAGAATGTGAAGTAATTCCAGATTCTGAAGATCGACAAGAAAGTCGACATCTGGAAACTGTGCCAGTGAATGGAAATCTGACAAGAAAAGACTTAGAAATAATTGAAATAGATTCTGAAGGTGAAGAGAATCTGTTAAAAGGAAAGATAACTGAGGATTCGGTTGTCTATGTTGAAGACAGAGAAGCTGAACCAAAGGAAGTTTCAGACCAGGAGAGTATCGAAAGGCAGAGAACAAGCTCTGAAGTAAGGAACAAAAATCCGAAATCTGGGAAGCTAGAGGTAATTGAGGAAGAGGAAGAGAACGAATTACCGAGTACCAGTGATGGAAGACAAAGCGAAGTTCCTGAAGGAGTGAAATTGCCGAATAGAGAAGTTCCTGAGTCAATTGAAATTTCAGACTACGAAACTGAGGAAAGTGACGTGGAAGGTGGAAGTGAAAGCAGAAAGAAAAGGACTTGGAAAACAGAATCAAATAATTCTGAACCAAAGAAAAAGTACGTGAGAAAAGCAGACTACTGGCCTGGTGGAAGATTGAGAGTGAGATTGATTAAAAAGCCAATAGAACAAGTTGAAGAAATCAGTAGTCAAAAGAGTCCTGAAAAAGAGGTTGGAGTTGGAAGGAAAATAGAAGTGATATCAAGAAAAGGGAAGAGAA
Organism: Lissotriton helveticus; assembly: GCF_964261635.1. Lineage (NCBI taxonomy): Eukaryota > Metazoa > Chordata > Amphibia > Caudata > Salamandridae > Lissotriton > Lissotriton helveticus. Next base: position 444,427,817 of record NC_136069.1, read on the forward strand.
TAATTAGACCAAACCAGAAATACAAGTCTCCTGAGTGGACTTACTTAGTGATTCCACCTGTTATAGACATATACGATAGTAGTGAAGAAGAAAACGAAATCCAAGAAATTAGTGACAATGATTGAAGTACAGATTTATTAGATTGGCATAAGGCTGAAGAAATCCTGTTAGTTGACACAAGGTCGAAGAAAAACTGTTTAGTAGAAGAAAAACTTATGTATGACATAAGGTCGAAGAAATCTTGTTTAGGGTTATAAAAGAAAAATATATTTTAAAAGGGGGGTGTATATAAATTTTAAAGTTTATTTTTATTTTATTTCTGAGGCTAACCTAAAATGCCTTACATTAAGGAGAGCACTTCAAAATGCTCTGTTTTTAAAAGATGCTGTAAGATGACTCTGGTGTGTCTGCTCATTTTAGTTCTGCTCTGGTTGGTACTAGCTGTGATTATACCTTTAGAAATGAATAGAGAATTACACAAAGTTAATTTAACAAGCAAAGCTCTGGTTAGCCAAACTAAACATAGTGCATCTGCAAAAGTAATTGATCATCAGCCTAACATTCATCAAGATAAATCAATAGGTGATTTTTCAAGCAATACATTCACAAAGCTTTTGAGTGAATATGTAAAGGTAATGGATGCAAAGGATTGTTACGTGTGCGTTAAGTTGCCCGCTTCTGTTTCTGAGGGAGTAACATATAATATGCTTCCTCTCACTTATGCTGTTACATGTAGTGTATTAACTAGTTTATTTTATCAAACCGGTCGTTTAGAATATTACTATTCAAATTATGATGAGATTTTTGCTAATGTCAAGATTGATAATGCTTTAAATAAGCATAAGAAAGCTAAACAATTGAGAGAATATTTCCTTGTTACTAACGAACTCACTTATGAGTATGCTTACAAGAATAATCTAACATGTAAATTAAGTGCTGAAGGAAAGAAATTTTTGAATATGGTTGAGGAGAGAAGAGCAATTTATAAGAGAAATGAATTAGTCAAGCAGACTAAGTCATCATTCTGGCAAAAAGAGGATGAGAAATTAAATGGCAAAATGCTTGAAAATATTGCAATTCACATAGACAAACCTGTTAGTGGAAAGCTTTGCATTAGAAGAGATAACACACTTTTTGATAATTATTTTGTAGGAGCAAGCAACTGTGAAGATACTTATCAGATTTTGGGAGGTTGGGGATTTAAAGGTGGAAAAGATCCTATCTTTCCTGGAATTTATTTTGTTTGTGGTGACAAAGCCTACTACAACCTTCCAGACCATTGGTATGGAACTTGTTATGTGGGAATTGTTTTTCCTAAAGTGTTTCATGTTGACAGAGATTCAGAAGGATTATTTAAAATTCATAATTATGTAAATAGAGCTAAAAGAGAAACTTTTACTGAAGTTCTGGGAGATATTTTCCAAGCTGTAATACCTTTTGTTGGTATAACCCTAAATGCAGGGAGAATCAGAAAATTGTCCACTATAGTTGATAGATTATCAACTGACACTGCTGATGGGTTTCAATTAGTGAATGTTGAAGTTATTGCAATTAGATCCATGGTAATTCAAGACCGTCTTGCTTTAGACATACTCCTAGCAAAAGAGGGAGGAGTCTGTGGCATTTTACATGTCCAACATTGCTGTACATATATACCGGATGAAAGTAAAAATATTGAAATGTATATTAAGAATATTACACAAATGCATTCTGAAATAATTCCTTTAGAAGAAGAAGATTTTACTGGGAAACTTTCAAATAGGTTTCAAGCAATTAAAAACTGGTTTCATAATATCGGAAGTTCAATTCTTGGCAAGATTCTGGCACCTTTGATTATAATTATATTCATTTTTATTTTGACTAAAGTAGGTTGTTTGTTGCATAAAAGAAAGAAGCATTTAAGAGAAAAGAAGAGAATTTATAAACTCAGAAAAGAAGAAGAAAGGGAGATTGAGTTGCAGGAGTTACATAGAGAGCGTCATGTTAATTGCAAGGATTATGCTGAAACAGACTTTTAGGTTTACTAATACAATGAATTTGAATCGATTTCTTATAAAATAAATTTACCAAAATTTTGAGTGCTGGTGTGGTGATTTGTTAATCACCAGATGAGGGAGTTGATGGAGCGAGATAGAAAACAAAATTTTGTTTAAACTCGCAAAGTCACATTTCCATAACATGAATAAAATTATTAATGATTTGTGATATGTCGTGCTAATACAACCTAGATTAAACTTTACACGTGGGGGGACTAACATGTGTGCTCATAAACGTGCATAAATGTTGCATCTTTTTGTTCGTGCAAAATAATAAAATAATTTATTGTTTTCGTTTTTGTCATTACTAACTGCTGCATATTTAAAATAAGCATGTGCTTGTTTTGCTTATTCTTGTCTGTGTGATGTCATTTCTACTATTCTAGGTGCATATGGGTCTCATAGAAAAACGGAGACTGGTAAATATAAACGCTGCTTTATTTGTTTGCAATGGCTAGGTAACATTTGATTAATCGGGTGGGTTAATTAATTAGTAAACCATGGGGTGGATACAGAATATACTTTATTTCTTACATTAATACTTTTCTTGTGTTTGTTTTATACTAGAAATCATAAGTTGCCTGCTTTTGAGGCCTAGCTATTTGAGCCGCAAAATAAAAGCTGATCTGAATTTCTGCAGAAAGTCACGAGACGCCCATTCTGAATTAAAACGTTTATTGAAGCTGCATTCACAAAGCAAAAACTGATGAGCTGACATCATTCTGTCGGACATGGCCAAGGTCGAAAGTGAACTTTTTGTCAGTCCTTAACTTGGCATCCGCGGAAGTTGCACTGTAAGACTATGGAAGCTGCGAAGATGACTTAAAACAAAGTTGCAATCGCAGGAAGCCTCTGGCTTCACGTGGAAGAGACAATGGTCTTTGTAAGACATGATTTTGTGGAACTTTTTAAGAATCGGGTGACATGTCACTTGTCACTCTCAGCCAATGGGACGTCGAGTATTTCTGAAAATTTTCCTTCGCTAGTTTAGTTAGCGTAGAAAGGTATAAAAAGTCATGCCCTTAGGGTTGGGCTGGCTGCTGCTTTCTGACTTTCCGATGAGGGTGATGTGCTGCTGGACTTTGCGTGGAGCACGTAAGAATCCTCAAAGAACTTTACTTTAATTTCTGTCTATTTAGCTCAGTTAGGGAAATAGGTTTTAGAAATGCTAAATTTTATATAATTTCTTTAAACTGATTCAATTGCTTAAACTGTATTTTTCTTAATTCTTACTATCATGCTTGCTTTATTGCTAATAAAATTCATTTATAAAACTTACAACTTATATACCATAATTTAGAAAATAAAATCTTACTTTTGACAAACAAGCTGGTCTTGGTTATTTAGAAGTATAGGTTACCTTTAGCTAGATCACGTCGCCTATAGTGGTCATTTAAATGATTGGGTTTTATTCTAATGACTATATTCTTTCAGCAAATGTATAAAATGTTTATAGTTTGTAAATAATGTGTATATAGATTTATTTGACCACCTGATTCAGTAGGCCCAAAATATATCAGGTTCATAAATGGGTCCATGTATAGTTTAGAATTTTGTTTATAGGTTATGAAATTGGGTAGCGTAGTTTATGATATATTTTCTATAGCCCGCTGGATCAGTGGAACTGGTAAAACCTCGCATACACAAATTTGTAATGCTTAAAACCACATCCTTAATGGAGCCATATCTATCATGGCCCATCACAAATCATGAGCGGTTCCTCCTAACAAGGTTTCGGCTGGGTTACTATCATCTTCTACTAGCCATACCCAGGGGATCATAAAGAGGTCAGATGTTACCTCCTTGCGGCTACGACAATAAGTCCCCGCAAGACTTGGTGCATTTTTTATTTATCTGTCCCCTCTATATTACTCCCCGTAGATTTTTTCTGAAACCCTTGTTAAAAAAATTAAATTTTAAACAGGTCCGCCCCGCCCTATGTTACCTGCACTTTATATACGGTTGGATTTCTTAAATCAGCATTAAAAACCAGAAACATAAGAGAACCTTGACAGCCTTTTTTAATTGTGGTATTAATTCTGTATTTTATTGTTACATTTTATACATCTCTGTAAATTAAATGGATTGTACATAAAATGGGGTAAAGATCACGCTATCTATCTTTTTTTAATTTTCAATGCCCTTGTTGTAATGTTGCTTTTATGGTTTTTAACATATGTAAAACCGAATAAAGTATCTTTGTATTGTATTGTATTGTGTGAAAAACATTGATGTTTCGGACATTTTTTCTGTAGCCAATGGGACTCTGAGAACCTAAAAAGTGTTTGCTAATCGTAGACAATGTCCTACGAAATCTATGGTGTCTGATTTTCTGAATTTTATTAGTAGCATAATTAACTGCATTTTTGGACCGACTCATATTGTTGTGGTGGCACACATAATCAAGTTCTGCCTATTTAATTTGGACATCTCTTTTGCAAGAGCCTTTTAATATTTCCAAGGGGTTTCTTTATTTTCCATCAGTTCCGCTTTCTCCAGCTCTTTTGAAAGGACAGGTGTTTCTCTTCTTTCTTTATCGGCCTCTTTGTTTGTAAATACCTCTTCTTCACACATGTAAGCATGCCCTCCCCTTATGTACAAGGCAGCGTTAAGCTACATTAAGTGGCTTAAGGCTGCCTTGTAAATAAGGCAAAGCCTGTATCGCCACCACAACGTTATTAAATGTGACGTCTGGTGGTGATAGGGGCTTGTAAATATGCTGCTATGCGTGGTGGTCATATTTGTTTTAAGGAAATTGCACTGCAAGTCAGTCCAATGCCACAGATAAGGAGCTCTTCTGCATGTCTCAATTCTGTATGGTCCATAATTTATGATGTTTATTTTTACATCATCTAAGGGTGCATTAACATACTTTGACTGAAGGAAACTCTGGTACAATTTTCCTTTTATAATCTGTCATTAGCTGGTAATTTACACTATGCAGTTTGACCCACCAGCTACGTTTTTACAAAACAAAGGAGAGTCTTCTGTCCCATGGATGAGGCGGAAGGAGGATTTCATTATGTACATGAAAGCTATTGATGCCAAAATCATGGGGGCAGAGCAGAAGAAAAATATTGTATTGCATTGTCTGGGTTAGAACAGGCAAGTTGTGTTTAGGACTCTGCCCCAAGTTATGTCTTCAGAGGGCCAAGGAGAAAACGTTGTATATAAAAAAGCACTTCTAAGGATGGAGTTAAGATTTAAACCCACACTAATTTGCTTTGAATAGGTTCAACTTCCACACATGAGAGCAAATGGAGGGAGAGTTGTTCAATTCATTTTTGACAGTTTTAAGGGCATTATCCATGACTTTCAATTTTGGTCCCATGACAGACCAAATATTTAGGGAACAAATTATAGTGCATGTGAGAAACAGGCAAACCCAAAAGCAGTTATGGGTGATCCTAAGTTAGAAGATGCTATTTCTACAGCAAAAGAATGAAAGCGATTTGAAAAATATATGTCAACTGTGAAAAGCCCCAACACACATGTGGAGTCTGCTGAGGATGCGTGTGTAGTTAAAAGATTTGATGAACATTATGCAGATGGATTTAATGTTAGTTGGTCAAGGCCAAACATTTTTTTGGGTGGGAGATCAGAAAAAACAGAGAAGGGTGGCACATGCTTTAGATGTGGCATTAGAGAACACATTGCTTTGCACGCTTGGTGTCCTGCTGTCACAAGGAATGCAAGAAGTGCTGTAGTGTGACCATTTTGCAAGTTTGAAAGGATCTTAAAAAAAATCTATTCTGACTCGAGGCAAAGGGTTGTGTCCATGGATATGATTGAATCTAAGCCACTGTGTGAGTGTGGTAACATTGTTGATAGTAGTAAATAAATTGTGTTAGCCATACAAGAGGGTAGGCAGAATTTGACTGAACAAACGGTGAAAAATTCACCTAGATGTGTGGTTCGCATTGCTGGGGTGTAACTGGATCTTGTGGTAAATTCAGGTTCTCCCTGGACTATAATCACAAGGAATTATTTCAGGGAAATATTTGAAGGAATTTGGGGCAGAGAACGTGTGATGGTTCAACTATTGACATGGATGCAAATGTGTGTGTGAAGTTAGAATTTAAAGGCAGAAGCACACTCATTAAGCTATATGTGGTGGGGAAAGGTGGGAATGTGCTAAGCTGGAGGGATCAGTGAAAGTTGGGAATAATATTAAATCCTGGTGCAAAAACTATTGTTACTGTGTGATGAAGGAAATATGGAGCAAGCACAGCATATTGATGAGAACAATGGCGAAAAAAGGGTCAAAGTGTGTTTTCCAGACGTTTTCACTGAGAAATTGGGTAAATTAAAAGATTGTGTGAACAAAATCAAGGTTAAAGGTAATGCTGTACTGGTGTAGCAGAATCTGAGGGGTGTGCCCATCACTGTTAGAGAAAGCTAAAGGAGATGCTCGATGAGTTGGTCAAAGATGATATAACTGAAAAAACTGAGTCCGCTGAATGGGTTCCTCCTATTGTTTTAACTCACAAAGCTGGTCATAAATTGAGGGCGTGTGTTGACTTGAGGGCTTGGAATTCTCACATATTGGTGGAATGCCACCCATTGTCCAACATCATTGAAGTAGTGTCTATGTTGGAGGGTGCAAACATTTTTCTGCCCTAGAACTCCGGCCAACATACCATCAAACTTAAATTATCTGATGAGTCTAAACAATTAACAGCATTTATCACACCACAAGCATTATATAAATTCACAGAATGCCGTTTGGTCTGACCTCTGCGGCTTCTGTTTTTTCAGAGAGCAATGTTCAGATATTTAGAGATATTGATAAGTATGTAAAATCCTTCCAGGATGATATTTTGATATTTTCTAAGACTAAGGAGGAACACCTACACCATATTACTGAAGTGGGCAATAGATTGAAAAAACATGGTTTGGCACTCAAAGGACTCAAATGTAAAATGTTCAAAAATCAGTTGAATATCTTGGTCACACTCTGTCCGGCGATGGAGTAGTACCAAGAAAATCTAACATTGCATCTGTTACTAATGCACTGGTACCTGGGGACAAAGAACAGTTTCTTTCTTTTGCTGGCATATGTGAATATTATAGCAAGTTCATTGAAAATGTTGCCTGCAAGATGGAACCATTAAAAGAGTTATTGAGACAAAGGGGCCGATTCCGATCTGGTAAAATTCTCGTCCGTACGATTCGCATCCGGAGCCGACTCCCTATGACTCGTACACACACCGTACGACTCGATGAGTACGATCCGGACCGGGGTATCAGGACGCAATTCGTACGGTCCACGGCAGGTAAGGGCAATTCGTACAGAAAAGCGTACATTCACAAACACACCGTACGGTGCGTACCCCCCATGATTGCAGGGGTACACACCGTAACCCTGCAATCATGGGGGGGAACGCACCGTACACTCAGCGGACATGGGGTAAGCACCATACACCCAGCGTACATGGGGTACGGTGTATACACCCCAAGATCGCGGGGTATGGTATGTACCCCCCATGATCGCAGGGGTACTGTGCGTACCCCTGCGATCCGTACTGGTTTCGGGGCAAATTTTGCTTTTACGGCTGTTTTCAGCTCCCGTAGAAAAAGGGTTGTACGGTGCGTACCCAACACGAATCGTACTTGCCGGTTTGGAAAAAGCAGCTGTGAACCGTACAGATGTCGAGTACAGCGGGTTCCCAGGGCGATTCGTACGGGGATTTGATTCGTACGTTCCCTGTACGATGCGTTCGGAGTCCAGCTCCTGGTACGAATCGTACTTCGTCGTACGTATGGGGGACGTTGCAGGGTACGATTCGTACGGGAAAAACGCTCCGAACGGCAATTCGGATCGGAATCGACCCCTAAATGTTACATATGTGTGTTCAGACAAACAGCAGTTGGCGTTTGAGAATATAAAATAAGAGATTGTGAAAGCCCCTACATTAAAACCATTCTGTATGAGGAAGAAATGTGTGATCACTGTAGATGCAATTATGTATGGAGTCAGTGATGTGTTATCTCAAATGAGTGGCAAGGAAGAGTGGAATGTTGCGTTTGAGTCTCAAACTTTGATTGAAACTAAATGCAGGTGTGCTGTGATTGAAAGAGAACTAGTAGCGTGTGTTTGGGCTATAGAACATTTTAGAAACTATGTATAGAGTAGCAAATTTCTACTAAGGGCAGATCATAAACCGTTAGTCAACACACTTTCCCCTGGGGGAGAATGGAACTCCACAGCACGTATTGACAGACTCACCTCAAGATTACAAGAATATACCCTCAGAACAGAATTTGTACCAAGAAAAAGAAATGGGAGAGCTGACTTTTTGTCCCGCTCACCATGCCAGAAGTGTGTAAAAGAAAGTATCACAGGTGAATGTAAGATGATTGCCACCATAAAAGATGTAGGGCCTGATTTTAATCTTGACGGACGGGTTACTCTGTCACAACGGTGATGAATAACCCTCCACCAAAACATACATTTTATAGGATATAATGGGATATATATTTCGGCAGACTTGATGTCCATCACTGTTGTGGCTTAGTAACCCGTAGGCCAAGATCTAAATCAGGACCATAGTGACCATAGTTTGAGCACATTACAGAAGAAACTTGGAAAGAGAGTGAGAGAACTGAAAAAGTTTGGCAAGCTACAGAAAATGTGTCTTGGAAGGGTGGCCCAAGTAGAGAGAAGTCATGCCATGCATCTACAGGGGCAGGAGGGTTGGTGCGCACAATAAATAAAAACGTACCTGGTGAACGTGACGTCCTTCGCTCTGTACCTCCACTGGAACTGGAATCTGTAGTCTGGAACTCCCTTGACCAATCAGTGCCATGGAGACAGCTGGGTTAGAGATCTTTAAAGTACTCATGTGTGGCTGGCTGTCTCAAAATGGCCAGCCAAAAAGACAAGCACACTTTAAACATAATTGCATAGACTGCTCATTCTCCTCCATGCTGCTGGCACTCATCAGCAACCCTGCCCCCGTCCTGAATCTCGGCTCAGGACGTGGATGAAAAATTGAATAGAAATAAATGACTATTTTATGTTTCATGAGGTTTTGGGGGATTTTAAGTGGGGCGATGCTCCTCCCTCCGGTCCAAGGGAGGAGTTGCTGTTGACAGAATGGCCATCTATGTACAAAGTAGCAGATGAGTTGTAAATAGAGGGAGATCTGTTTCTTAAAAAGGGAAATGTGTTCCTCTTAGAGGGGTACAGGAAGTCATTCTCAAGGTGACTCATAAAGAACACCCGGGGAAGTCTGTGATGCAGAAAATGGTACTTACTTTAGGTGGCTCGGTATGGACAGGATGGGCAAGGAATGTAAAGTGTGTGCTGGCAATGAGAAGATGTTGAAAGTTTAAACAGCACAGTTGAAATATGTTGAGTGGCCAGAGCATCTCCGGCAAAAGTTGTTTTTTGATATTTCTGATCCATTTAAAACTCTTCCCATCGACACTAAGTTTGCATTACTCTTCGTAGACTATCATTCTAACCGGCCAGAGGTTAAATTTGTGGTGCAGACTACTACTAATATAGTGATTGAGTTCTTCAAGGAAGTGTTTACTAGGGAAGTTGTCCATCTGTTTTGGTGACAGACAATGATGTACTATTGACATTTGCAGAAATGGAATCTTTTCGCAGGCACTGTAAAATCAAACATGTAACCACAGCATTTATTGAACCACATGAGAATGGTCAAGTGGAGAGGTTCAACTGTGTATGGAACGGTTATGCTGCAGAGACACACAAACAAGGTGGTGGTTGGAAAAATGCTCTGAGGGAAAGGTTGTGAATGTATCGCATAACACCTCACGCTGTCACTCAAATCAGTCCTTTCATATTGTTAAGAGGGTGGGAACCTGCTTTCAGTTCATGTCTCTGATGGTTCAAAGAAAAGTGGGGAACAGTTAAAGAGAAGTGTGATTTGAAGGATGTAGCATGAAGAGTGAGAAGGAAGCAGTATGCCTCCAAAGAATGGTATCATTGTAAGTGGAAAGTGAAAGCCCATGCAATCAAGATTGAAGATTAGATGAGGATTCTAAAACTGGGAATTGTCAACAAAGGTCTTTCCAAATTTGGCAAAGCTATGAAAGTGCTTGAAATGTATACAAATTCAGTGGTTACTCAGGATAGGAAAGTATGGAATGTGAAGAGGGTGTTCAAGTATGCAAGATCGGGTTTTAGTAGTGATGTAAAGAATGGTGATCAAGACACAGAGGATGATAACAAAGGTTTCCAGGTGAAATTTGGTGCATCAAGAGAACCCGAATGTGAGGTGCAATGATTGTACTGAGTCATCTGATAACAGCGGTACCGCTGTATTCAAATACACAATCTGAGGGTCTCAGCTGAAAGAACTGCACCACGGTTGTGGAACCCCCATCCCGGATAGGAGGGCTCTACACGTGTGGCCCAGAGAGAGAGAAGAATGGCAATGGAGAGAAGAGTTGACTGTCAGTGCAGCAGGTGCGTGCATCCTACAGACCTTGGCATGGTCTCTGTGTGCCCAGTAGAGCCTAAGAGCCAGCTCCACAAGAAAACCAGTGTTGCCTATGGCCCAATCAGTGGAATCCGAGTTGAAATGGGAATTTTAGGAGTGGGCGATGGGCGAGTGGATCAACTCCTCCCGCTCACAAAACTCTGCGGAATTCCACTGAGTTGTTATTCAACAATGCGTTTTGTTGAACATAAGTACCTCTCAGTTCAGATAAGGTTGGAGACCTCTGGCGTAGTACAACTCTGCGAGCTTTGCCCACCCCTATTAGAACCTTTCATTGAAACATTTAACCTACCTGTAAGTCCTTAGTATATGGTATCCAGTGTACTCAGGGCATGTAAGTTAAAATGTCACTGGTGGACTGCAGAACCTGTCGTGCACCACTAAATTGGCAATGCAAAACATGTCTTCAGGCCTGCACCTGTCACCTTTAAATTGCAAATTCGAACTGGCAAAATAAACCTTTTGAAAGGTCTAAATCTACCTTTTTAACAGTTATAAGTCACCCATAAGCTAGACCCTAAATGCTTGTAGGGCAGGGTGTGTGGTTATAAAAAGAAGAATATGTGGACTTAAGTTTTACTTGTTCTGGCAGTGAAAAATTGCAAATGTTGTTTCTCACTACGGCAGGGCAGGCTCTCTCATAAAAAAGCACTGGGTTACAATATAACATCAAAAAATACATAACTTCATTTTGGGAATAGCTAGAACCACGGTTAAAGGACTCAGATTAATAGGAATTTAAAATTGAATCCAATCCGCCGGCAAAGCAGTTGTTTATATTTACATATGTAGTGCTGTGTTAGTTAGTAGCTGCCATGGCAAAACTATTTCACACCAGCAAGTCGTGAATGGTCACCTTTGATGAGAACAATTAAACTGAAAAAACACAAATGAAGTGTTCAGTGTGAAGAAGTTGGTCAGTGATGCCTGAGAAAAATCCATACAGCTAGGACCGTTCTGTGTGGGAGGTGAGGTAACAATGTCTTAGGGTTTGGTCAAAGAAAAATGTTGCAAAGGTGCCTGCAGCTGATTGCATTGCATGGCTTACCTATTGTTTTTTATGGTGAGCAGTCGAAATATCGAAAATAAAATTTCGATCAGCACTAATATCGATGTCACAATATCGAAGGGATAGAATCTCGATGTTAAGAATATCGATGGATAGTATATCGACCCTAAGGTAAGTAATATTGATTTTTTTATATCGATGTAAGTAATATTGAAGTTAGTAATATCGACATTAAATATATCGATGTTACTAATATCGATGTTTATTAATATCGATATTTATATTATTGTTATGTATTTTAGTATGTATTTAATATGTATGTGTTATATGTGTTTTGTTAAGTTTTCTACTTGTTTTAAAAAATATGTATACACTTTGTATATGTTAATAATGTTTTTTAAAGTTATTTTTGTTTTTTAGTACCGTAACGGGTTATGGGTTTATAGGGGAATAGGGTGGGAAGTAAGTTAATTATACTGAATTAATTATTAATTTTTAGGAATTATAAATTAATTTTAATTAATTTTTGTGTTTAAGTTCTGTAGCAGGTTGTGGGTTCATAGGGGAATAGGGTGGGAAGTAAGTTAATTGTGATTAAGTAATTATTTATTTTAAATAATTGGTATTGATAATTATATAATTGTTAATTAATTAATAATTGGTAATTAATTGTTATTGATTTGTAATGTATTTTTATTAATTGATTAATTGATAAATATGTTAGGTGTATTATTTTATTATTGGAGGGTGTTGTGTGTTTATAGGGAAATAGTTTTTGAAGTAATTGAAATGTAATTAAATACATTTTTTGGGGGTATTGATAATTTATTGGACATTAATTATTAATTGGTAATTATTATAATTTATAATTTGTTGGTTATGAAAATTAATTTATTGTTGTTTCATCATTAATTGGTCATTACATATTATTAAATATAATGTATTGGAACATTTAATTAATATATTAATACAATAATATTAGTTGGTGATTAATGTTTAATTATTATTATTTGTTGTTATTAAAAATATTGTTTTTTATCAATCTTTATTAGTTATTATTTATGAATTAATATTTATTGGTATTTTACATTATTGTTCATTAATTATTCATTGGTAATTATGTTTTTATTAATTATGTATTGCTATTTATAAATAGGGTAGAGTTATTTATTAATTAATTCATTAATTAATTAAAAAAGGTATTATATTTAAAAGTATGTTATTTTTTACTTCTACGCTATCCAACACTTTCCCTTCCTTTGCACTCTCTGGAGTGGGAATTGTAATTTTTACCCCTACACTATTCAACACTTTCCCTACTGTTGCACTCTCTGGAGTGGAAATATTAATTTTAACTCCTACGCTATCCAACAATTTCCCTACTGTTGCACTCTCTGGAGTGGGAATAGTAATTTATACCCCTACGCTATCCAACGCTTTCCCTACTGTTGCCCTCCCTGGAGTGGGAATAGCAATGTTCACCCTGTCACTATGCAACGCTTCCCCTACTGTTGCACTCTCTAGAGTGGGAATAGTAATTTATACCCCTACGCTATCCAACACTTTCCCAACTGTTGCACCCTCTGGAGTGGGAATAGTAATTTTAAACTCTACCCTATGCCACACTTTTCCTACTGTTACACTCTATAGAGTGGGAATAGTAATTTATACCCCTACGCTATCCAAAGCTTTCCCTACTGTTGCACTCCCTGGAGTGGGAATAGTAATTTGTACCCTCCCGCTATCCAACGCTTTCCCTACTGTTGCACTCTCTGGAGTGGGAATTTTAATTTATACCCCTACGCTATCCAACACTTTCTCTAATGTTGCACTCTCTGGAGTGGGAATAGTAATTTGAACCGCTACACTATCCAACACTTTCCCTACAGTTGCACTCTCTGGAGTGGGAATAGTAATTTATACCCATACGATATCCAACACTTTCCCTACTGTTGCACTCCCTGGAGTGGCAATAGTAATTTTAAGCCCTACGCTATAAAACATCATCTTTACTGTCGTTTTTTTCACAGTTGGAATATTAGTTTTATTCCCTCTGCTATTTAATATTTTTTGTATTATTTTAGTTAATGTAGTATATAATTAATATTAAAACTTTGAAAAGTAAAATAAATATTTTTAATTTGTTATACATAATTATTTAATTTGTATTTAAGTTATTATTTTATGTGTATAGATGTATTTGTAATTTATAATATGTTTAATAATTTTTAAGCTATTAAAATAATTACTAAAACTGATTATTAAGTATGTTTATATAATATTTATTATATGTATATGTTTAATTAATTTTCCATTCAATTTTATATATTACTTATTATTTGAAACATTAAGAAATATTTTTAATTATGTTTATTTTATTGATAAGTATTATTTAGTTTATTGTACATATTTTGTAACTAAAAAAATGATATTTTCAATAAAGATATTTTGGACATCTATATTTTTTTTCGATATTTTTGTACTTACCATGTTGTAGATATGATGTTGATATTCTTGATATCGATATTTTTGCTTCAATATTTTTGTAGGTCGATTTTTTGACCTTCGATATTTTGTCAGTGATCCGTTTTTCATGTCAGAGATAGCTAGAATACCTGCAAAGCCAATCACCCTCAGAAGACTAACGCACTGCCCGGCTTTTACACACACACATAGAATTTATAAGGCATGTGCAAAGTGGGCCTTGGCTCAGGGCCCCATCCCTTTAGGGGGCCCCCTGATAGAGCAAACTCTGTTCTTGCTCTGATGCCTTGAATAATTCTTAACAGATTTTTTTACATACCGTTTTCCTTTCATTTATTTTTAATGTGGGTGATGTATTGGAGTCCAGTAAAGACATTTGGCAGAGAAATGTCTGTTTTTGAACACCATGCAACCTCCATAAAAACAGTTTCTTTTAGATCAAAACAGGACCTCGGACATGAGAAATGTCAGAGGATCACACAAAGATTATTTGCAATAATGGTAGTGAGATGATGCTGTATTATGATAATTAAATCACACTTCACTTTCCCTGAATATTTGATGTAAACACATTTAGAATTTAAACAAGTATGTCTTGACACTGTTAGTGGCTTGGCCAAAGATGGCACGAAAGAGCTGAAATTGTATCATACATTCAAAGCTGTTACGAACAGAGGCCCCCAAAATTCTTTTGGCTTAGGGCCCCCAAAATCCTTAAGATGTCCTTGCACAAACTAAGTATGGGCAAATTGTGCGGATTTGCGGTCAGCAAATTCACGCGAAATTGAAAAACAATCCGCGAGTTCGCGAAAAAATCCGCGAACTCGCGGATTTGCACAAATAGACTGTTTACCACTGTCTACTGACTAATCAGTAAGTGTTACCTCGTTGAGTAAATGTATAGTGCTTTTCCTACACTACAGCTGCGTAAAGTGCCAGAAGAGTTGTCTCCAGTGACCATGTGTGTGTTACTATGCCATCACACCAAAGGGCGCAGGGGTCCCTTGAGTGAGCTGTCCATCATAGTGGGTAAATGGTGGGAAGACGGTGCACACCGCTAGTGTGTGGGCGGGGCCTAACGGGCGGGGTTTCTATGCGAGTTCACATGCCTCTTGTGTGTATAAAAGGTCAGAGACCGATCAGAGCAGCAGATGAGGAGAAAGAAGCTCCTAGTCACAGGAACTGCATGGGAATTGCGCTTGTGAAAGTCAAGGATGCAAAAGCCTCCATCCAGCATCACAGCTAATTTTCGAAGGTAGATATGGGGAGAAAGCACACCTGCCCAGCCTTGACAAAGCTCAGAACGATTGTTTTTGGGCTGATGAATGCGTTACTGAATTTGAGCTTCAACTCGGGCACCTGCTTTATTTTTATCTGTAAGTGCTTCCTGTTGAGGTTTAATTTTTGTGACAGGAGCATCGTGCCAGAATGAACCCTGCCCTTCATATTTATCCAAGAAGACGCCACCGGTTTGTGCGATACCTCTACTCAACTCAACGAAATTGCCGAAAAGCCGCAAAATCCGCGAGCGGAACGAATTTTGCGCCCATACTTAGCACAAACACTCACACACATACAAATAACAATTACAAATGCTTCTCCTCACTGATGCTTAAACAACTGCTTTTCACTCTGTTCTCAGTATACGAACCGTATCAGGTAACAACCCAAGACCTCGCAGCAGATGGCAGATCCTATTTCTGCTCCCACACAAAAAAGTTACTCATTGACTATGGAAGGTCAATTCCCCTACTGAAATGATTTAGCATTCACACCAATAAATTTACATTGCACAAATGTTCATTCCTCTATCATTTCAAGAAGTAGAAGGGAAATGCTGAGGTGTCGCTTGACTCTGCTTTCTTTTCTGGCTTGTGTTGCTCAGTCACAAGTGACCCGGACACAAAAGCGAAATCACAGCATGAATGCTGATTTTCTTAAATAATCCCACAGCAAGAAGAACAGGGAGAGAATGAAATAAGAAACAAAGGGAGACAAGAAAAAGAAGGAATTAAAACCGGAAAGACTGGAGGAAAGAAATGAATAAAAATCTATTTCTCTCAATCACCGTTGGTACGAAGGGATTATTAGAAAGACATAAGGGCTGGAAGAGCATATTTTTAGGCCTGTTTTCCCCCGGGTGCATAAGGGCTGGAAGAGCATATTTTAAGGCCCGTTTCCCCTCCCCCCCCCTGGGTGCTTAGCTCCTGAACTATACATGCCATTAAAAACCTGCCGTATGTCCCCTCCTGCACTTGCCTGGGATACCAACTGCCAGCCAGGGATACCACCTGCCAGCTGTATATGAAGCAAGTGCTACGGACCATGTCGTAGACAGCCTGAGCCTCGTGCGCACCTCTGACCTTTCCCAGCTCTTCCCAGGATGGGGTGGGGCAATGAAGGCTTGTTCCCACCCGTGCTGTGACGAGTTTGGAAAAGGGTGGGGGCACTGGCAGTAATACACACTGCAACCTCGCTGATTGACAAGCAGCCCTGAAAACCCAGGGCTTGTGCCTAAAGCGTCCAGGCTGCTTGCAATCAGCAAGGCTGCCGTGTGTCACCAGAGGGAGGGGCCTTACAGTGTTTTAAGTCACCAGGGGCCAGGGCTGAAATCAGGTCATCTCTTAAAATCCTGCAAAGCCCGGCACTAATGAAAGTGCCTGGTTTTGCCTGACCCTCGCGCAGAGCGAGGGTCAACGCTCACAGGTGTAATTGCTATTTCTTATTTTTTTGAATGAATGTTTAATGCATGATAATCATGCATTAAACATTCCTTCAAAAAATAAGAAATGGCAATAGAGGCAGAGCCCTGCCGCCCCAATCAAGTAACTGCCCCTGACCCTGCTTCCCAAGGGAACAGTCCAGCTCGAACTGCCAGGCCAGATCCTTCTTGGACCGGAAACAAGCATCTAAAGACTGGTTTTAGGTTATCACCCCATATCAGCCAGGCTAACTTGACTCTAGTGGCATGGAGAGTACGGGACCCACGTCTGGGCATACCCGTCCCACTCGGGGTGACAAATGCAAAAGGAACAACTGATGGTCAGAATGCTGAACAATGTCAAAGAGTCACCCCAGTACAGAGATCTGGGCCTAAACCCATCACTTTTTTCTCCCCATGCCATTGTAGTTTAAACACAACCATATGCAAATCAGCTTGACCCTGCTTCCCATGGGAACAGTCAAGGTCGAACTGCCAGGCCAGGTCCTCTTTGGACCAGAAACAAGCCTCTTAGGACTGGTTTCAGGGTATAACCCTTCATTAGCCAGGCTAGCTTGACCCCAATGGCATGCAGAGATTGGGACCCACGTCTGGGCATACCGGTCACACTCGGGGTGACAAATGCAAAAAGAACAGTACAGAGATCTGGGCTTAAATCCACTCTTTATTTCCTCCCCATGCCATTTCAGTTTGGACCCGGCCATATGCAAATCAGTCTTGACCCTGCTCATCATGGGAACAGTCCAGCCTGAACTGTCAAGCCAGGTCCTATATGTACCAGAAACAAGCTTCCTGGGACTGGTTCCGGGGCATCACTCCTCATCAGCCAGTCGATTTTGAATCCAGTGGCGCGGTGACCACAGGACACATGTCTGCGCATAACAGATCTTTGTACTGGGGTGAATGTTTGACATTGTTCAGCATTCTGTCCACCAGTTGTCCGTTTTACATTTAGAAAGTTGCCCTTTTTCTGCCTAAACCAGCTAGCAGTCTTTTCAAAGTTAATCTGCAACTGTCACCTGGCAGCCTGCTGGGAGGTTGAATGGCTCCCAGGAAAGGGAACAAAAGGGCCTTGGCTGGTAGGAGATGTGCCCTACTAATGAAAGAATTACCTATGGGATGTGCCCCCTAAATGCACAAGCTTTAAAGGGGCATCCCATGTCACAGGTAGATGTAGCTCACACCTCGGCCTGCCCTTGCCATTATCCAAGTAGCCAGAGTGGCATCAATCCCAGTAGGAAGAAAACGTATTCCTGAACTGGTTTGCAGAGACAGTTTCTCATTTCCCTAGCCACGCCTCAGGTGTGTGCCCAGAGCTCTGACCAGGGCAAGAAAGATTATGCCATGTTGGATTTTGGCAGAGCAGGGCACTGTAGGATTGTTTAGGGTCAAATGCCCCCATGAAATGATGTCAAAGATGCTAGGACTGTCCCTGGGTAAATTTTTCCTATTGGCCAGGGAGTTTTGCCCAGCTCCCCAAAAGCTGGTGCCATGTATAAAATGGCATGCCTGGGTACCTTCTTCAGAAACCTGCTGGACCTGAGGAAGACAGAAGAAGGACTGCACCTTCTGAATCATTTGTACTTCAGAAAGAGGCCTGTGTTTACTGTAACCTGTGGGGAGAAACACGAAGGGCTGGACCTGCTCTCACTTGAACCCAAGACTGGAGAGTGGACTCCAAGGGTTAATTGGATAATCTCTTGTTAAGCTACAGGGAAACCCTGTACCCTGTATATTTATTTTTATTTATAAAGTTTTATATGGTGCGGACTAGTTCCCGAAGGATATCAGAGCGCTTTACAGTCATAGGGAAAGGTAACAATCAGAACATGAGTCAAACATGGGGAGTATAATAATCATTAAATCAAATAGTTCACACATAACAACTCAATAATAAGACCTGAGTGGACAAGGAGTGGGCTATATGATGGAGCGTAGTGATATAATGGAAGTAAGTGAAATAATCATATA
Source organism: Lissotriton helveticus (assembly GCF_964261635.1). Taxonomy (NCBI): domain Eukaryota; kingdom Metazoa; phylum Chordata; class Amphibia; order Caudata; family Salamandridae; genus Lissotriton; species Lissotriton helveticus. The sequence goes on from NC_136069.1 coordinate 444,446,516, forward strand.
CAGGAATAATAGCCAATACCAAAATAAAATCTAAACATGAGTGAAATGGGGCTTCTAATAGGCATCGACTCAAGTGGTGAGCATCTAATAGATCATTTATACACCAGGGTGAGCGAAGGATGGGCAAAACAATGTAACATAATGATTTAAGGGGAGTAAACACAATAATCATGTACAGAAATAATAATTAAAACCAAAATATTAATCATATACAGGAATAATGAACCATACTATAAAATGTCTGATGCAGTTAGAGCAAAAAAAAAAAAAAAACTTGCCCCTCCTGTTGAGGTAAGAACTTCTTCATGAGGAAACTTTTTGCTTCCAATTTCAAAGCAGCCTTGGAAGAGATCCTCCGAATTTCGGGTGGAAGAGAGTTCTAGATTTTAGGAGCAGATCCAGCGAAGGCTCGTTGGCAAATTCTTTTTTCGCAGAAGATTTGTGGTTTCAAGAGGAGGGAATTGTCACTCCTTGACAGTCTACCTCCTCCAGATAGTTCTAGTTTTTGTGCGAGGTAGGTGGGGGTTTTGAAGTGTGAAAGGCAGCCAATTTAGCGATTTTAAAACCGGAGAGATGTGTGCATATCACTTGATGCCCGTGACCAATCGGGCCGCTGCGTTCAGTGAAGCCTTTAGGGGGCTTAAGAGTATTTAGGGAGGCCACATAGTGTAGCACTGAAATTATCAAGTCTCGGTAGGACAAGTGCTTGGACCACTTGCTTGAAATCTGCTTGCGGTAGGAAAGGTTTGAGATTCCTGAGTGTTCTTAGAAGGTGGTTAGCTCCCTTGCACACATTGCTAATGTGAGACTTCATATTCAGATGCTTGTCCAGAGTAATTCCTATGGATTTAGCTGAGTTGATAATACGGGCAGAGCAGTTGAAGGCGGTGAGTTGGTTTATCCATAGGTCAATTTTAGGAGTATGTTTCCGAGGAGAGATGAGGAGGAATTCTGTTTTGGAGGTGTTTAGCAGGAGGTGGTTCTTAGTTAACCAATTTTCGGTAGTCAGAAGGGTAGAGTTGAGTGAAGTGATGTCCTCCGGAGAGGAGATTTTCAGATAGAGTTGGGTATCATCTGCATACATATGGAACCGAATGTGCAAGGATTTTAGAACGTTAACTAATGGTTCCAAGAACAGATTGAAGAGAATGGTAGATAAGGAGGATCCTTGGGGAACCCCCATGCTGACTGGGGATGGCTGGGAGAGTGAGTGGTTTGCTTTAACTCTTTGGGTTCTGTGTTGCAAGAAGGACGCAAACCAATGCAGCACCTGACTTGAAAGGCCCAACCTAAGCTCCAAAATGAAAAGGAGGTTGTCATGATTGACAGTGTCAAATGCGGAGGAAATGAAAAGTAGGATAAGGAGGCAGGATTAATTTCAAACAAGCATTGTTAAGATGTCATCTATCACGTGAGTGAGAGCTGATTCAGTGCTGTGCCCACTACGAAAGCCAGATTGATGTTGGTCCAGGAGGTGGTAATTTTCGATGTGCGCACATAGTTGTGACTGGACACATTTTTCCAGGAGTTTGGCAAGAGTAGGTATACTGGAGATAGGTCGGAAGTTGTTAAGATCTGTACTATCGGCTGTGTTTTTTTAATAAAGGTGTTACCTGAGCCTCTTTTAGGCATTCTGGGATCATGTCGTGTGACAAAGAAGCATTGACCATCTTTGTCCAGAAGGGGGTGATTTTGTCCTTAACTAATTTGCAGATGTTAGGTGGTAATGGGTCATTGAAGTGATTAGAAGGGTTGATAATCCGAAGTACCTTTTTGATATCATCTTCATTGAGGGGGGTAAAGGTGTCCCAGGAAGCATTATTCTTGATACCCCAGCTAATTGGTGTTGTCTTGTCTAGTACGGACAGTAGGGGTGCGGGTTCATTGGGTGGTAATAGTGCCTTCCTGGCTTCCAGATCAATGTTGATAAGCCTAGTTTTCTCCGTAAGAAAGGCAGCCAAATCAACACATGAGGGAGGTCTGATGTCCACAGCTGATTGGTTAGGGGCTGCTACCGATTGTTGTTTAACCAGTTCAAATAGTTTCTTGGGTCGATTTGCCGCTTGGTTAAGTTGGGCTCTGAAGTACTCTGCCTTGGCTGTCTTGGTTTGTTTGTTAAGTGCACTTCTTGCTGCTCTAAGGTTTTTTTAGATGGTCAGAGGATGGGGTGGTTCTCCAGGACCGTTTTATGGCCCTTAGATTGCGCTGTTCGGAGTTTAGGTTGCCATTAAACCATGGTTTGGAAATGTTTGCAGGTGCATTTTATTGTTGGAGTGGTGCCATAGAGTCCATGATGTTGGAAATAGAAGAGTTGTAGAAGTATGTGAGAGCATGGACTTCAGATAAGTCGGATTGGGGAGAGAGGGCCTGATTACAGAGGGTTGCTAGTTCAGCTGTGTTGGAATCTCTGAGGCCCCTTTTCCAAATCTTTGGTTTGGTTTTTTGTGCCTTACTCTGATAAACCTCCAAGTTGATATGGAAGGAAATGATATGATGGTCCGACCAATCACATGGTATGATGGAATCCAATGTGATAGATTGACCTTTGGAGATGATGAGGTCTAAGGTTTCCCCTTTAATGTGAGTAGGCTGGTCACAACACAATGTTGAATCAAATTGTGGTCGTGCAAGAAGGAATTTAGGCATGAGACTGCATGATCATTAGTGTTAGACCAGTGAAGGTTAAAGTCCCCAGGTAGATGTGGGACTGAGCTGAATCCACATTGCCAAAGATGATTTCCATTAATTGTTCAACGAAGGGGAGATTGTCGCCTTGGGGTGATAGAATGAATGTAGTTTGCAAACCAGATGATTGTGACTAGAGATGTTGAGACAAAGGTATTTGCACGTAATCGGCGAAGAAGACTCTGAAAGGGAGACCGCATGCGTACTCCGATGTATACAGGCTAGGCCACCACCCTGCTTCTTATCTCTGTCAAGACGAATTATGTCATGGGTGGGGGGCACCAAGAGGTCGAGAATTGGAGTGGACGAAGGGTTGAGCCAAGTTTCTGTGATGATAATGGTGTCTATCTCATTCTGTTGAATGAGGTCGAAGATCTAGGAGGCGTGTTTGCTAGCAGACCTACAATTAAGTGGTATGTATTTGAGTGGAGCCGGACTATGGGGGAGGGGTCTGCAAGATATTGAATTGCTTGAGGTTATCGTTATTTATGACTCTGCAGTTTAAGTAGGGTTCCCTGTTAGGGTTAGAATGAATGATTTGGATTATTCCATTTGGATTCGTGTTGAGGTTCGTATTGGACTAGTAAGATTTGAGAAGACTGTCGATTTCATAGGACGTGAGACAGGACGTACTTCTTGGACGATAGGCTGCGTTAGGTAAAGGAACAGATTTAGAGGTGGTAGGGGACAGGGGATGGTCGTGGGAGGTGTGTCAGTGGCGTTGGCGGGGGCTTTGGGCCTGTTGTGCCTAGCGAGGAGGGGGCTTAACAAGGGGAGATATTCAAGTGAAAGGGTTTTGAAACCGTGTAGTTTGAGGGAGAGAAGGTGCAGCTGGAGGGAGATGTCGTCCAGGCATGCTAACTGGTCTGGGTGTTGGGAGAGTGGAGGAAAATGAGTGTGGAGACCTGAAGAGGAGGGAGGGTGACTACATGTGTTAGAGGGGTCCGAAGTGGTAATGGGGGATACACTGGGAGAGGGTGTGTCCCTTAATATGAGTGGTCTTCCGGGAAGCATGGACCAGGAATTTGATTGGGTGTGGAGAGCTGCGGAAGGTGAAGGGTGCTGATGAGTGTTACAGGGGCCAGTGGCGATAATGGGAGAATCATGAGGGGGGGTTGGTCAATGAATGTTAGAGGTGTGTTAGGAAGTATTGATAAGGAGGTTGGAAGTGGTGATAGGGTTAATGGTTGTGAGATATGATTTGACAGTGATTCGAACCCTTCTGCAACCTGCAGGGGCAAGGGAAGGGTGGTGAGAGAGGAGGGGTGTGAATCTGAGGGGGGAGTGGGAGCATTGAATTGGAGTGAACATGAAGTGGTTAGTGTTGTATTTAGTCACCCTGGGGTTGAATAGTTAGCTACCACGCTTTTGATCTTCAGAAAGAGTTTGTCGAACTGCTCTAGGTTTCGATTAGCAGCTTGAATGAGAACGATACCATTATTATAAATAGTAATGGTGAGATCTATTTTGAGGATCGTGGAGGGAGTGATGGCAAGACTAAAACCATAGGGTGTTTTACTTATCTGTGTGCACTGGAAAAATGAAATGAGAGTTTTCCTCCATTGGGCTCTCTTAATCGTGAAGAAGATTAGGTCAGACACGGGGTTACCATTATACATACTGAAGTATGTGTCTGATATAAGAATTTTCTGTTTTTTTTTTCTTAAGTTATGTTTGAATTTTTTTGATGCATTCTTAGTGAGGTTAGGTGGATAGGTGATCTTAAAGGCACTGACTCCAACTTTAGGTAGGGATCCTTCAGTCTGACTGCTGGTGTTGGCAGCCATGGTGAGAACCGAGATGGCAGGGATTAACCTAGTCACTCCAGCATTGACAAGGGGGGGGAATGAATGCTATAAAGTTCCCAGTAAAAGTCAATAAAAGTCAATAAAAGTTGAATAAAAGTCAAATCCAGCCATCATAACATTCCGTGGGTAGAACCTTTCCACCATGGCCACCTTGTATAACCAGGTTTGCTCCTCTATTCCTAGTTTTTTTTAAATTTTTTTTTATTATAGTCCTTTATCTAGTTTTAGTGCACTAATGCTCGACCTTTTAGTAGTCCTTTTTCTAGTTTTAGATCTTTTTGTAGTCCTTTTTCTAGTATTATTCCGTTTTAGTAGTCCTTTTTCAAGTTTTAGTCCTTATTGTAGTCCTTTTTCTAGTTTTAGTGCTCCGACACCATAACAAGACCTTCACCCATGTTGGGGTCTTGGTTTAAGGGTAAGCTGCCATTTTGGTCTTCCCCTCCAGGCTAATGGGTAGCCTCCATTTTGCACATCCTTGGTAGATAATAAGGGCTTGGAGTAATAGAAAGGTGAAATACCCCGTGGCGTCAGGCTTCAGACGAGCCCAAAGAGTATATGGCAAATATGATAAATTATCTGTGACTTTGCCGCAGAGCACTCCACCGAGAGAAGAGTTAAAGTGTAATGTTGATGGAGAAAGGTACTAGTTTTTTTTATTTTTTTTTAAAGTATGTTTTTATTGCAGAATTACAGATAAACATCGAGAATGTCAACCATCAGCCCGTCCCCACACAAGAGACCACTTTGAAAAACAGTAGTACACAGCCCATCAGCCCACATCCCGGAGGCAGGGCGGCGTTAAGTCAGTGTGCAAGAGAGGTCTCCCCGCCTGGCACACAGGGACGGTAGGTCAACAACACAATCCTGGTTCCGCATTTTCTGTACCCTCAACAACAACTCCCCCCTTCCCAATCGCTCCCTAGAGGAGACGTACCCACCACTCTGACACCATCCCAGCGCAGTAGATCCACAGAGCCTAACCCGCCCCTATTGCAACAAGTCAATCCGCATAGTGGATACTCTGCCCCATCTGCTGCAATGCTCTAACAGGACAGACTACGTACTCCTCTATCCCTCCCCCCCTCTAACTGCTGCTAGTGCGGGTGGCTATGATGTGCGTTGGATATAACAGTGCGTCGTCAATACTGATCAAACGTTCGTGCTATCAGTTCCCTGGAACTCAGCCTCCGAGAGTCTTTCCTCCGTATCGTCCGTTAAGTGGTCACTCAAAGCTTGCACAATCGTTTCCCAAGCCCTAGCCGCCTCCAAGCCCTTCTCTTTCCCCAGTTTCGTGGCCTGTCGCATTCTCACCACACTCTCGCACCTTGACCACTTCAACAACTCATTCGTCCAGCGTCCCACAGCCGGGCCTTCCTTGGTTTTCCAACGCCAGGTGATCTCCCTCTGCGCTAGCATTAGTCCCAAATCAATGAACTTGCTCGTGACTTTCGTTTTGGCCGTGTGGGGAAACCACAGCAGGAGGCAAGCCGCCATGTCGAATTCCACCTCCCTATCCGTAACTGCATTTAGAAGGGCGCCCACCTCAGTCCAATACGTACCCAACTTTGGGCAACCCCACATCATGTGGTCCATTTCAACCCCACCGGCCAGGCATCTCGGGCATGCCGCGTCCCGCACCTTAAAGTGCCGGCGGAGTTTCCCCGGGGTCAGATATGCCCTATGCAAAAGGAAGAAGTGTATTTGTTGGAACCTGGCATTCCTACTACCTTTCCACGTCCGAGCCAGAATGTGGCCCCACTCAGGATCCGGAATAGGCTTGCCCACACTGTCCTCCCATGTAGCTTTCAACGCCGTTAGTGGTTCCAGCCCTTCGTTCAACATCCGTGATTGGAGACAGGTCACCGCCTTGATTGTACCCGCGGCCATCACCACATATTGGCAGGCCATGGTCGTGCTCGGTTCCGTCAGTCCCCCCTTCCAGTGCTTCCGTATTGCCGTAGTTACCGCAGCGTGTATGAGAAAATCCCCATCCGGGAGACCAAACTGCTCCTGGAGCACCGCAAACGGGGCCAACACCCCCTCCACAAACAGATCTCCCACCATTTGTAGCCCCAGCTCTTCCCACACCGCTATCGGTGACCAATCGCCCCATGCGGTAGAGCCGTCAACATCCCAATGGGAATCTCCGGGGCATACGGCCGTACCGCTCGCGCCCGCCTCAGGCTCCTGTTCCAACAGAGACGGAGGGTTTTTTCCTCCAAGGTAAGCCCCCGCAATGCCAACCGCTGCTGCATAACAATATAGGAGAGGACGTGCCTCTGGATACCCATCCCCCGGACCCGGTCAGGACCCCTAAACTCCCTAGCCACATTCTGCGTCAGAATCTGGAGCTGGGCTGCCAGATAATATAATTCAAAATCCGGCACTGCCAGCCCTCCCTCAAGTTTGGGCCGAGTCATGGTGTGCAACGCCACCTTACGTCTACCCTGTCCCCACAAGAACCCAATAATCATTGATCGCAGCTCCTGAAAAACCCGCTGCGGGATCCAGATAGGCAAGGTCCTGAAATAGTACAACAGTCGAGGGAGCGCCACCATTTTCAACAGTGCTACCCGTCCCTGCACCGACAAAGGTAGAGTAGCCCAGAAGGACATGCAGCCGCGCAACCCTCTGATACACCGCCCCACATTCCCCTCCAGGAGGCTCCCCGTATCATGGTAGATCCGGACTCCCAGGTATGTAAAGCACCTGTCCTCCCATACCACGTTCGCCGCAAGAGCAGGGCGCTGAGCCTCCGCTCTCAGCGGGAAAACACAGGTCTTACCCCAATTCACTTTGAGCCCCGAGAGTTCCCCAAAGGAGGAGAGCAGTCTCATGGCTCCACGCAAGGCCAACTCCGTGTCCTCCAAGTATAACAACAGGTCGTCGGCATATAATGAAATGTGGTGAGTATTACCACCACAGCAGATTCCAAGAAAGGAGTCCCCCGTCCTGGCCCGTGCCGCCAGCGGTTCCATCGCAAGGGCGAACAGAAGGGGAGAGAGCGAGCAGCCCTGTCTAGTTCCTCTACGCACCGGATAAGCTGATGATATAAGCGTCCCCACTCGCACCCTGGCCGTGGCCGACGAATATAGTATCTTCGTCCAGCTCACAAACCCCTCACCTAATCCAAACTTCTCCAGCACCGCATTCAGGTAACACCACTCAAGGCTGTCAAAGGCTTTCTCAATATCCACCGACAGAACAGCCGACGCTCCGTCCGAGCCCAAAGCATCCTGCAGTACACCGATCAGCCTGCGCGTGTTGATGGCTGTGTTCCTGGTAGGGATAAACCCCGCCTGGTCACTGTGCACCAACTTGGTCATATGCGGGAGCAGTCGGGTAGCCAGTATACGACTCAAGATTTTGTAGTCTACCGTCAGCATGGACAGTGGCCTGTAAGACGTCACCTCCAGTGCATCCTTACCCGGTTCCAGAAGCGGGATCACCAGCGCCTCTCTCATGGAAACGGGAAGGCGCCCCAGTGTCATCGCCTCCGAGTACACCGCCAACAATCTGGGCGCCAGTACATCCGCGTATTTGGCATAAAACTCAATAGGCAGCCCATCGACCCCCGGTGTCTTGTTCCTGGCCATCTGTTTAATAGCCCCACGGATTTCTAGCAGGGTGATCGGACCCCCCAGATCCTTCGCCGGCTCCTCGTCTAACACCGGGAGCTGTACCCCGTGTAAATAATCACTGATATCCGAGGGACCCGCCGCCAACCTAGTATCATAAAGGCCCGTGTAATACCGCTGAAAACGCTGTAAAAAGGCCTCCGGTGAATGGACCACCTCCCCCGTTTCGGTTTTAATGCACAGAATCGGGCCACTCCTCGGTACCGGGTCAGCAATCTTTGCCAACAACGTGCCCACCTTGTCCCGCTCCGCATGGACCTTTATGAGGTATAGCTTATAATCATAACATCTCAACCTTTCCGTTTCCCTTGCCACCACCTCCTTCGCTTCCAACAGTCGTTCCTGCAAGTCCGGTCTTTCCGGCCTAATCCTCTCCATGTCTCTCAACACACATTCCGCTTTTCCCAAATCCGCCAGAACGGACGATCGTACACTCGAGAAGCGTCCCATGCACACACCCCGCACCACCACCTTCATTGCATCCCACTCCAGCGACCTCGTTGCAGTCGAGCCCTCATTCTCCTCAAAATACAGCGTTAAGCCCTGTCCAATCGTTTCCCCAAACACCTGGTCCTCCAAAGTGTCCGGCCGTAACCTCCAGGTAGGGATCTCAGTTCTTACCCTCTGCCACCTGACCGCCACCAGCAGAGGGTTATGGTCCGAGACGGTCCTAGCTAGATACTCAGTATGGGTCACCATGGCCGCCATATGGGCGTCACACAATATGGAGTCAATTCTGACATGTAGATCGTGCAGTGCCGAATGAAAGGAATAATCCCTATCAGTAGGATGCTGCCTCCTCCACACATCCAGCAATCCCCACCTGTCCTGCCATTCCCTTCTACGTTCCGATAGCTTCCGCACCGGGGATTCCGCTAGCGGCGGGTGGGACCTATCCCACACTATATCTGTGATAGAGTTAAAGTCCCCTCCCAGGATAATGGGACATGTCAGATAATGGGCCAAGGAGCCTGACAGGACATCAAAATAACGGGCCTGGTCAACATTAGGAGCATAAACACTACATAACACCACCTCAGAACCATGCAGCCTCCCTTTCACTGCCACATATCGACCTCCGGGATCCACTACTCGATCCGTGACCTGGAATGGGACCCCCGCCCTGACCCATATCAGCACCCCCCTCGCAAACGCCGAGTAAGAGGTTCCAAACACTTGGCCCCGCCACCTTTTCTGCAATGCATCACATTCAAGTTTGGTTAAGTGAGTTTCCTGTAGCATGGCAATTTGAACACCCCGCCTCACTAAATAAGCATGCACTTTGTATCGCTTAGACATTGTTCTGAGACCTCGAACATTCCATGTTAAGCACTTCACATCAGGTGACGACCCCATTGCTGCTGTCACTCCTCCCCTCCGCCCGCATCAACCAACCCATCACATCATTGCAGCCACACCCACCCCCCCCCAACACCCCAAAAAACTACCCCAACCCCACTCCCCAGGACAGGACCTAACAACGGTGCTTCAGCCTCCATCCAAACCCACAACAATACACACAGTTCACTAACCTGTGGCAGCCGCCACAGGAGCCGTAAGGGCAATAGGGGGGTAACTCGGCACCAACCCGCGGCAGGGCAACCCACACCCCATGTCCAAGATCCCATATGTAAAGTGCAACAGAGTACCTGCTAAACGCTGGCCAACTGGATAAATGTTCACCACTGCAGAGACTCCAGCGCACCCCAACAGTTACACATTAAACAGCCCATCCGCTGTTTGCGGCGTGGCCGATGGTCCCACAGAGCTGTCCGCCTCGGAGAGTTCTCCACCCGACTTGCGGCCCCCGCTTTCCGATTCCGAGTCCTCCTCCAACTCCCTGAGCAGCGAGCCCGTGATCGTCGCCGTGGCAGCCAACGCTCCTCTCCGTTCCGCAGCTAGCGCTTCTTCCTTCAACGCCTGCTTTAGCCTGTCGCGTTTGCGGATCCTCTGAGACTTACGGATCTGCATCGGCCTCTTCTTCTCCTTCCCATCCTTGTGTTGGCGGTCAGTACCCATCCTATACCTTTCTAGCCATGACCAGGCCTCATCAGGGGTGTGGAAAAAATGAGTCTGTTCATCCAGTATCACTCTCAGCCGGGCCGGAAAGAGCAGTGAATATTGAATACCCTCCTCTCTAAGTTCTTTCTTGACCGCAAGGAAGGTCGCTCTATTCCGCTTAACCTCCTGGGTGTAATCCGGGAAAATAGTCACTCGGCTATTGTCCACTTGGAAGGGTCCCGCTGATCTCGCCCTCTGTATCAACAGGTCCCTATCCCTGAAATGCAGAAGCCTGGCTACCATTGGCCGGGGGGGACAGCCCTGCATGGGAGGACGAGATGGGACCCTGTGCGCCCTCTCCACGGAAAAGAACGGGGACAAGCCTTCAGGAGCAACCGTGGATCGGAACCAGTCCTCCATGTACCGCACAGCATCGTCCCCTTCATTTTTTTCCGGCAGGCCCACCACCCTAACGTTGTTCCGGCGGTTGCGACCTTCGGAGTCCTCCGCTCTCTTCTCCAGCGTCGCCAGTCGGGCCAGGATATCAGAAAGTTTATGTTCCGCCGTGACCACCGCAGGCTTAAGCTCCTGAAGAAGCGATTCATTGTCTTTCACCCTATCCGACAGCTTGGCGTGATCCGCCCTCAGGAGTCCCAGCCCCGTAGCCACCTGCCCTATGTCCTGGTGCAGGGACTCCTTGGTCGCAGTAATCGCCTCCAATATGCCATCCAGGCGAGCATTCAACCTGCGTTCCTGTGCTGTGGTATCCGGGCATTCTTGTCGGGCGTCAGCCCCGTTCGGCCCCGCCGTCGCGTTCTGGCCCCTTCCAGCCGCCATATCGCCATCCACGTCCGCCATCAGAGAGAGCCCCCAAATGTTCGACACAGCACTGGGGGTCGAACTGTACCGCTGCAGCCCCCAATCCGCAGGCCGCGCCAGTGTCCTGGAGCAGGCGCGCTGCACTCCACCGGGGGACGTCCTGCGCAAGGAAGCACCACCGAAAAGAAAGAAGGAGCAGTGTCCACGTGTGTCCCCAGGAGCAGCAGAGCCCCGCGCCTCCTGCGGGTTCCAGCTATACAGTAGCACGGGGCCACATCCCACTGCGCCCCCGCGGCAGAGGATGGCCCTCCACCAGTCGGTATCTCGTTGTCGGCTCACACTGGAGACCCGAAAGCGGAGACAAGGAGCGGGCCCTCGAGCTCGCCACTTCCGTGGACCCCTCAACACAGCCCTCCGGGCTGGACCCAGGAGAGCCCCCAGCGGTCCGATACAGCGGCCCCTGATGTCCCCTCAGTGCGTGTAGGCGATCGCTAAGGAGAGCCGCCCCACCACGTGTGCGCAGCTTCTCCAGCAACCTCATAGTTCCAGCCGAAGGTCGGGTACAGCCCGGGCCCCGGGGCCGCCCTTCAGGCCACTGCTCCACCACAACTCAGGGGTCCACTGGCTTGCGCTGGCACCCGGCAGCCTCCGGGACGACCACCTCTCCTCCCCTCCGCAATCGCCAGCCGCAGCCCCAATCTCCAAGGGCCGCCCGCCTCGTGGGCCTGCACAGCAGTGGGGGAGGGGCCACCAGCCCTCCCATCGTCAATCCTGCTAGCGCTTCCCCCAGCGCGGGTGTCGCCGGCCCCTCTTGCGCCTGCAGGCGCCGTCCCGCCGGGCGTCCGCCGGCCGCTGCCACTCCCGCACCCCTGCCAGGCAGCTTCGCCGACCTCCGTCACCGCAGCCTCGGGGCCGCCGCCGCCATCTTAGGCGCTGGATCGCGACCCCGCAGGAGCTCCGCGCAGGCTGCCCCCGTCGCCGCCGGACGTCCGCTTCTCCCGCAACGTTCGCCTCTCGGTGTCGGGTGCGGGGGGCGAACTTTCCGGCTGTCGAGCCAGCGCCGGTGCAGGGCTTTACAGGAGAAATGTGGGATCCTGTAAGGAGCTCCGGGCTCACGCCGCCATCACAGCTGGCGCCCAAGCCACGCCCTCTGGAGAAAGGTACTAGTTTGTAGGTATAAACCCTTATTGTGCCTTCGACTGAGGTAAATCAGGCTTCCGAAAGTATGGAGCACAGCTGCGATGAGGGTAAATACAGCTATGGCTAATTCCTCTTGCGCTGTCCCTTTAAGAGTAGTTAAAGCCAACCTCCATTCTGCGAGCGCTGTATCCTATCCGCAGCAGAGGCTCGCAGAGAGATGAGTCTCTTGAAACACCTCCCCCCCGTGGGTTTGCAGGCTCCCAGACCACGTTGGCCGCTAACTGGGACTCAAGGTGCAGTGCGAGGTGTGCTCTCAGCCTCGCTGCTCTGTTGGTCGTCCCCCAGCGGTCAGCAGGCACTGGAGACCTGACGAAGAGCTCCTGAACCAGTTCCTGCTCCACTGGAGTCCAACCAATCTCCAGTTGTCTCCACCGCAGCCTGACCTGGCACGGGCACCTAGAACAGTAGAGCCAGACCCCGCCTCTATGGCCCGGGCTTCTAGGCGTCGAGGCACTGCTGGGGGTTTGAAGCGAAGGACTCTGGACTCCAGACTCGAAGCGAAGGACTCCGGACGGTGCAGCCTCCCCATCGGCGGCTGTCCGTGAAGAGGCAACTGTCGCGTAGCAGATAGGACGATGGAGGTAAGTGGGACGCAGGGTGGTGAACAAAGGGGTTATATGGGGATAATGACCAAAATGTGTGATCCCCCAACCCGGAGCTCACTGGGGAGCTCCCATCCAGCGGCCATTTGGAATGAGTGCTGACAACAAGTGATGCCATAAAGGTCCTGGAGCCCTTGGATAAGTCTCAGAGTGTACTCCTTCTACCTAACCCTAAAATATGGGACTTAAAACCTTTTTCAATGTTTTTTCCAAACAAGCCAGAGGCAATCACTGGACCTTTGCCAAGCAATAGCCACCAATGTTGCACTGCCCGTCTGACTCAACTTGCTGGCTTGTCCAGCTGAAAGGATCCTGAATTCAAAAACATTTCAAAGTTCAGAGGTAGAAATGTTTACCAAGCAAAGGTGCCAAAACTATCTGGCAAGCTAGGGGCCTTCCTTGGGCAAGAATGATGAATTTCTCCTGCTTGGAGAGCCAAAGTCAACAGCTTAATTGGGACTTCATCCAACAGCTATTCAACCTTGTGGAACCCAGCCTTGCTACAACTGCTGCCTTGCCCCACTGAGGATTTTCAACTTCCATCCCAGAGACTAAGGGGCCTATTCATGAAAATGTTACACTGCACAGCAAGTCACCATGCTGCGCGGCACTGCATGACCGGGAAAGGGCAGGAATGCACCATATTTAAGCAAATACGGTGCATTCCTGACTTTTCCCTGCACAGACCCTCTTTTGGCAGCCTAGCCCCAATGCAGGCACCCTTTTACCATGGTGCAAGGGTGACTCTGTTGCACGCAGGATTGTTTTTGGGCAGAAAGGTGCACCTCCCTGCACAAAAACAATACCGAAAAAATAGAATGCAGAGCACATAGACAGATGAAGTAACAATAAGATATAAAAATATTTCTCTTAGTTACGATTCCCCTGTAAAGCATATCTTTTTGACGTATTCCCAGGTCTACTAGTTCTGGTAAATCTCGAAATGCATCAAAACCATGGGAGTTGCGTGGGAACACCTATGCAACACCCTTGGAACGCATCCCTAGCACAGAGTAAGGCAACACAGAGAATTGTGTTGCGTAGCCTTACTCCAAATTTATGGAGCCACTCAGGGCCATGCCAAGTGGCCTCAGGTGGCTTCATAAATCTGTCTTAAGGTTTGCATCACACACGTACCACATTGCATCGTGCAAATGCGACACAAACCTTCTTGTAAATAGGCTCCTGAGTCATAAGGTAAAACTTTCCACCAGACCAAACCTGGCCCCTCCATCCAACTTGCGCTCCATCGCGGTCATCCTTGACTTTTAACTTTGACCCGGTCTGGCACAACATGGTGCCTGCGGTTGCCGGTTTGTGCTTTTTATCTCTAGAAACATCAAAAACCTTGACAAATCATGTATCAGGTTCCCTACATCTGATTTTTTTTGTTTTGATGTCTATTTGCTTATTTTAAAAAAATCTATTTTTAGAAACTGGAGTGGGATTTTTCTTGTGCTGTGTTTCCTACTTTTTAACTGGTTTGTTACAGATTAGAATATGGTCTCATAGACCAAACACTGGCACAGAAAGCCAATCTAATGAAACTGTGGCTCAAATTAAAGGAGGCAGACATTGGAAGCTTTAAATTCTATCTCGGTAAAGATATGTTGAATTCGCCCTCATCTCTTTAACAGGCTGCCATTCGGAAGGCCCTCATTGATTTACAAATGACAAATCCTTGGCCCCCAATATCCATACGATTCATTCAAACGCCTTTTATGGAGGACTGGCAAAAACCACTCAGTAAAAAAAATACAGTTTCACATTACAAATAAAGTCCCATCATCAGCTTGCAGCCGGGACCTACGGTGAGCTGAATCCTCAACTCTATATGACAATCCTCCTGTGCAGCTCTTTCACACTAAAGTTCCTAAGATTACAGATTGGCCTGTTATACTTGGCTTTTTCAGCGGATTCACCACCAGACTTTTTGCATTTTGGCCTCCTATTTTTGACCCTGTGGTTGTTGGCTTTAGGACTCTGGGCACTTTACCACTGCCAATCAGCACTAAAGTACATATGCTCCCGGTGTAAATTGTGAACATAATTGGTTATCCATGATTGACATATTTAATTTACTGGTAAGTCCTTAGTAAAGTGCACTAGGTGTGCCAGGGCCTGTAAATAAAATGCTATCAGTGGGCTTGCAGCACTGGTTGTGCTGCCCACCTGAGTAGCCCTGTAAATGTGTCTCAGAGCGACCACTGTAGTGTTTGCGCATGCAGTTTGTAACTGCCATGTCAACCTGGCATGTGGACCCACTTGCCAGGCCCTAACCATACCTTTTCGTACATATAAGATACTCCTATGGTAGGCCCAGGGTACCTCCATGGGAAAGGTGCAGTGTATGTGAAAGGTAGGGCATGTGCTGTTGTGTGGCATGTTCCAATAGTGAAATACAGTGTATGTTGTTTTTCATTATAGAAAGGCTATTTGCCCCATAGGATAACATAGGAGATACTTTGTAACATCTTACAAGTATATATTTCCATTGGGACAAGATAGAGAAATAAGGTTTAGGCTCTCTGAACTCAAAATGCAATAACACATCTTTTAGTAAAGATGGTTTTTTAATTAATTGTTTGAAAATTAGGCATTTTCTTGTTTAACCAATACGTGTGCCTCTTCCTTTTTTGTATTGACTGTCTGGTTTTGGAGTAACAGAGCCTAGGGATGTGCATTCACTATAGACAGCCACTGGGTAGGTTGAGGTGTGTCTGGCCCTTCCTGGATGACTCAGAGCTGAGCTGAATAGACCTTGTCTGCATTTAGAGTAGTGGGAGGAGTTTTCCTTGCACCTGAAAAGGACTTATCTCTCTTGAACAATGCTCTCTCCACCCCCTGTGGTCATACTGCACCAGAGAGGACAGAACTGGTTTGGCCTGGGCTCAGAGACCCTTGCACAAAGAAGAACAAATACGAAATGGGGTGTAAGTAGTGGACATTAAACCCCTGAACGTTAGATCACTTCTGGACTCAAGTGAAACCTTTGCCAAGGAGAAGAGCTGGAGAGTTGTGATGAGGAGTGCTGCCCGTTTGCAGTGTGCTGTGTGGGGTTGGCCTGCAGTTGCTGCTTCTGCCAAGGAAAGGACAAATACTCGAAGTTTGCTGAGAAACCTGCTTGAAGAAGAATCTCCAAGGGCTTGTGTGAGCTGGCCACCTGTTCTGAAGTCTTAGGGACATAACGTCTTCACCCCCAGCATCCGCAGCTCTTCTGAACTCTGTTGCTGAGAGTTCCGATCTACCAGGAAGTTCTTATTCCAGTTTTGGGCCTCTGGGGGTTGTTTCTACTGTTGGGAGCTGTAACCAACTTGAAAGAAGAAAGAAAACCTGTCTCCAACGCCATCAGCGATGCCACTGTGATGCTGTGACCTGCACCGAGACCAGAGGCACAGCTCGTGAAGTGCACGATGCACCGTCTGGCCTGCAACGCAGCTCCTATGCCCTTTGACACCTGCCGACGCCAGCAGTTATCAGCATTCCCGATGCCAGCGGTCGCACCGATTCCATCACCGCCAGCGCCTGCATCCTGTTATCGCGGAGCCGATAACCGCAGAGGGTGACTCGACAAACTAGCTGACTTTGCACCGTCACTGGAACCGGTGTCTAACCACGACGCATCCAACTTCCCATGTCTTGGATTCAACACGTCACCTCCTCGTGGACTCAATACCTCACCTCCCCGGTGGCAGCCAGGGAGCCGGCCATGACGTCGGCACCGATGCCTCATCTCCATGATGTCATGCATCATCATAGACTTCATTATCCAAAGGTACTGTTTGTTTGGGGGGCTGTGTGACTCCGTGCCCAACGTCGCGCACCTCGCAGTCGGCACTGTACTTTGGAATTATTGCTGTCACGGCTTCGTAATAGCACCAGGGAGAGCTATTTGTTTTCTACAAACTTTATTGTGGAAATAACAGTTTTGAGTGCTATTTTACTACATGGATGTTGGAGTTTTATTGCGTTGATCTTGTTGAGTTTAGATTAAGATACTTTATTTTTTTAGTACAAATACTTTACACATTGCCTTTGGGATAAGCCTGTCTGCTCATGCCAAGCTACCAAGGGGGTGAGCAGGAGTTATCTAAAAGTGGGTATCCCCCTTATCCTGTTTAGAAGCACGGGTCCCTATTTGGACAAAGGTGCATACCTCTGCCAATTAGAGGCCCCCAGTTCTAACAGTGGTGGTCAGCGGTGAGGATTGGACCTGTATTTATCTTTGACCCCCAGTGATTGGTGTACATCACTAGTTTAGTGCAGACCACTACGCAACCACATACCGAGTTTTTGGTTCCATTTTTGATAGAATCTTGAAGTATCCATGCACCATGTCTCTAAATGGTAAACCAGTGAGTGAAGTTGCAGAATTGGAGTTTGACATTGAAAGGTTGCATACCTACAAAGTAAATTAGCTCAGACAATTTTGCAAAAGCCTTGGATGCCCCATGAGGAGCGCCTCTAGGAAAGAGGAGCAGCAGAAGGCCTTGAGTGCCTGGTGGGAGGCCAGAGAAGCTGAGTAGACAGAGGATGCACAAGTGGATGTAGTTGTGCCAGGAGGCAGCCTCAGATCACAGTATTTGCCTTTTCTAACAGGGCCGATTCAACATGGGGGAAATAGCAAAGGATGGAAACATATACGTGAATACAGTTTCTTTGTGCTTCTAACCCTCCTCGAAGGAATCTTTGACCTATGAACTGTGTACCTATCCTTGGTTTGAATGAAAAAAAGTGAATCTGGTTAAAGCCACTATTCTGAGAACTGAAAACAATGTCTATGCCAAGAGGCAATTGATCACTGCTCTCAGGGTAGGAACTGTAGGATTATTGCGTGATTGGTGAAGTTCATGGAGAACGTGGCCCCAAGAACAGCTCTACAGATGAAACCTGGGAGAACCACAAGCACAGCACAGCTTTGATTCACCACATTATTCACGTTGCACTTTCACTATTGGCCATCTTGCTGTTTCTTATCTTTGTACATATTTATATCTTTAAACTATTTTCAGGATTTTTAAATAAGGACTTTTGTGATAAATGAAATGTATAAGTCTACAAAATTTGAATGGTTTTAATTAACTATCAAATAAAGATTTATAGTTATTTTAAAAAAAAACTAAGATACAGCAATTTTGTGCCTATATTCCTAACAATAATGAGAGCATTACCTCCTAAATAAATGCTTTGCACATTTCTTCTAAGTCAAACCTGTCCGGTCTGTACTACACCTACCAGGTGTTGAGCTGACATTTTGTTTACTGAGACCTAACTGTGATGGAGCAGATTTCATCTGCAGTCAGGCATTGTTTTATTTTTTTGTGCTTCAGACAGACTGCATTTAAATTGCCACGCACATTTTGGTGCAAGTTAAAAACATGGCACATGAAAAACATGAAAGTGAGGCCTATTCAGTCTGAAAATGCTTTTGCTGCATTAACATGTGTTTTTGCAGTGTAGAGAAAAGTGGCCTTTTTACCTTTGAAGATTAATAGAATGTGTTTCTCTCTTCCCAGCTCATCCTTGCAATCTAAATTCACTATTTCTGTCTTAAAAGACTTTGACTTGTTGCATATTTTGATAAATATTTTCAGTTAATAACACCTCTTTTTATAATGTGTGTGAATTAATAATGCATCAAACACTACACTGGGGACTAAATGCTTTCTTGCATGAAAAGCTATCTAAAACATTAAAGCATGTTGTTATGTGCGCTGTAGTAACTGTGTGTGCTTTTAAAATTTACACTAAAGCATGAAAATGCTATTTTGCACATTGCACATTTTTGCATGTTGTACACAAATTAGAAAAAGCAGCTTTATACTAATAGCTTGGCTAGGTAAACATTTATAAGGGGTATTAGTATGGAGTTGGGAAACATAATGGGCTGATTTACATGAAGATAATATTTTCTTTGTGTCTGTTTTATTTTTGGGGCCTAAATTAAATGGCTGCCTGTGAATCCAGCAAGAATATGGCTTGCATTAAAAGAGAAGAGAGCATGCGCAGACACCAGCTTTCCTAAAGAAGTCAAGGACATCTTGAACTGTACATTCTTGTGATTCTGCCAATGTACCAGTGTTAGTTAAAAGTGTCCATCTGACTACGCTGTGGAAGGAAGGAAGGAAGGAGAATTAGAATGAAACATTTTTCCTAGTAAATGTTGCAAACGTTTATAAATGTATTAAATCATTTGTGCTTCTTTTGTTAAAACTGGTAAAGTCAGGTTTTTAGAATGAGTCAGGGTAGTGAGAACTCATGCCATCATGACTGACCAATCACATACAAGTTTTCCTGAATATGAAACATCTTTGTGTAGTCTGCCAAGGATTAGAGTATAAAATAATGTCCTCTCTGGATGGGGGCTGGCTTTCTCAGCTCAGCTGGCTTCTAGGCTCATTAGGGGGGTGTGTGAGCTCTTGAGAGATGGAACAGCTTAGAACAGACACTCTATGGGTTAGGTATGAGAAACGTCCCGGGAGACTGCTGAAGGGCGGAGGCGTCCGAGGAGAGTCAGGGGGAGGTTTCTTGCTTCCACGTCATATCTTGGCACTGCAGGCCACATTCCTTTGAGGCCTGTGAAGGAGGGGCTGTTTTCCTCTTTAGACACAGAGATGCACAGAGCAGCAACAGATAGAACGGTTTTTTAGATTTAGATGCTAAACTTTAAGTTTATGCTTTGACTAATTAATTAGGTCTGAAAAGATGTATTTGACTTATGCATTTATTTCTCTTAATGGGAGATTTTTGCAAACTATTTAATGATTGATTAGCTTTGCAAGACTATTTTTCTTACAAACTTTTTAAAGAATTTTGCGCCACATTTACTTTCCTACATGTAATGCTTATATGCAGACTGTAATATGTTCTGTATTAATGCTATTTTTCCTGTTCTCCAAATTCTGTAACCTGATTGATATTTTACTAATGAATAAAGGATCAGAGAAAAACTTAACTTTTGACTAGAAAATAAAACCCTTTAAATACTCAACAACTCTCTTTATTGGCTTAAAAATAATAATTGCATTTTTGACTGTTCATCTTTATTTAAAGTCTCCTGAAGGTAATACATGGTGTGAAGGGCCCAGCACCTTTTGAGCGGTAAATTAGAGGTAGCATGAGGGTTTTGCATTGAGAAACTACCTGAAGAAATTACCGCTCCATCAGTTTTTGGTAATCAGAGGATGGTCATTATTGATTAGTTTGGTGATTAATGATTATTGATTTCACCATCAACTATTCAACTAATGGATCATTGACCTTAGTAGGGGAGTAAAATAATTGCCCAAGTTAGATAAAATGTCCAAGTCCTGATTCCTGACTCCAATGCTCAGAACCTGAAGACTGGCAAAGCAGTACTGGCAGGTGATGCAAGAAGTGGTGTGAGTATCAATAGGGTTGTAAAATGTTGTTAATATGCTAGCATGTATTTTTGAAGTGTTGAAAATATTAAGTTTTCTATTGTTGGTTAAATTTTGCTCATTTTGAATTGATGGTGTTATTGATTATATTGGTAATTTCATAGGACATACTTTTTTGGTTATTGATTACATGTTTTAACTCTTCATGTTAAGTTAGTATCTTGTTCTATGTTGTCTGGAACACACAGGTATGCACACCTGTGGAATCCCGGGAAGGAATAGCGGGAGGTAAATTGAAGCCACACTGCACTGAGGTTACTCTTCTGTTGGAATAACACTGAGAAGCTAGGTAGGGCTGGCAGTGTTAAATTAGGGACTATTTTCTGTGTGAGTGATTGATAGCAAAGAGTTCGCTGGTGAAAATTTGGTCTGATATCACCTAGAAAAGGTCACACTAAAGGAGTAGCAGGTTCTTCTGAGCTTGATTGACAGCAAAAGGGTTCACTGGTGAAACTTTGGACTAAGATATATCCTGAAGGATAAGTCCAAAGGAGTAGCAGGTTCTTTTGAGCTTGATTGACAGCAAAAGGTTTCGCTGGCGAAACTTTGGACTAAGATATATCCTGAAGGATAAGTCCAAAGGAGTAGCAGGTTCTTCTGAACTTGAGTGAAAGGTAAGCGGAAGGGATTTACCTGTAGTGTTTGAAGAGTAAACGGAAAGTCTTACTTTGTGAAGGGTAAGCGGAATGTGTTACTCGCAGTGAATATAAATCTATCCTTTATTTAGCACAACAGACAGAGTAGCGAATGTATTTATGTTGTTACTAACAGAGTTATTGATTAAGAGAAATATTGCAGTAAGATTTTGTGGAGGGTCAGTGGTAGGAGTAAAACTGACTAAAATTGAGACTGACAGCTTTGGAGAAAAAGAAATTGCATTGAACTATTGCAAAAATGAAAATGTTTGAAGGTTTAAAGAAGTTGTTAGGCGGTAAAGTGAAAAATGTGTTTTTTATTGGTGATGCTCCTGAAGGAACACCTGTGCATTTTATGTCTACCAGTTTGGGACAAAACACATGTATGTGGGTTCACCAATGGTGCAAGATCACAAAAAAAGAAGGTGCTTTGAGGTTTCCAAAAGATGGTTCTTTTGAATTGCAAATTATTGACAAATTAAGGGAAGTGTTATGTGAAATAAAGACACCATCTAAAGCTGCACAATTTGAGATCTTAAGCCTGTGGGAAAAGACAGCAGGAGAGAAAGCAAGTGAGGATAAAAAGGTAAAGCACCAGATACAGGAGAAGGGAATTAGTGATGATAAAGAGCTTCAAATAAATAATAATTCAGGGGATGCAATAATGGATGAATTGTTAACTGAGTGCCCACCACTTTATGTGGTTCCCATTAAAAATACTGAAAATAGTGTACCAGTAAATACCACAGTGGCTACTGCTTCTGTTGAACAGAGAGAAATACAGACTGAGAAAACTGTGCAGACATTTCAGATTGACCCATTACCTGTTGATTCAGTACTGACAGTGATACCTCAAGGTGTTACTGCTTCAAATGTGCCTGATTCAGTTCAAGAATTACAAACTGCAGATGCACAGATAAAGCCTAGAAAAATTATGACTGTCCCAATTAATATGGTCCCCACTGAAAAGGTTCAAAGAGCTCCAGAATCAGTGATTTTGCCAGGGTTTATTTCAGAAACTCAGAATTCACAGATTATTGAACAGAAATTACCCCAGACAGATAAAGCTCTAAAAGGTGAGGAAAAATGGTATTTACAACATCTGCAGGCCAGGATAAAATAAATATATTTGAAAATGGTATTTCTCAAACCTGCTTTGAGGAAGCAGCAGTGATTAAAAAGATAGAGAACATAGGGGAACATATTAACACAGACCATGAAAAAGAGAGACAGCTTAGTGTTTTAAATGGAACATGTGAACATGGAGAAATTAACAGTCTCTGCTGTTTAAATAATGAAAATGTAAACCAGTGTCAGGAAAAATAATAAATTTCCCTGAATAAGGAAACAGCTGCATGTGCATTAACTACACATAATGGACTGACAGATTTGGCTCAAAATTATGAAACTGATGGTTCAGGAAGTTTTTCATTTCAGAAAAGTGTCAGGGTACATATGGATGATGAAGCACATGAGAAAATGTGTTCTTCAGGATTGCATTTGCACATTGCTGAAATAAAATATATTTTTAAATGCAATGGGTTTGAGAAATTAGGAAACAAGTGGGCAAGAAAACACGAGAAGAAAAAGAAACCACCAGACCTAGCAAGGAAACTGGATAAGGAAAAGAAGCCACCAGATCTAGTTGAGAAAAATAATAAGCAGAATGAGGGAGAAGCTTTTGCTTACTCATTGAGAGAAAAGATGGGAGAAATGTATGTGCATAAGCCACAGAATAAAAGTGAACTTGCAGCATTTCTGAACACATTCCCACAATTGAAAGAGAAAATTATGCTGTGGTACCCACAAGTTGATGGATTTGATGAAATATTGAAAGAGTTGTGCATTAATTTGGAAATGTTCTTTTATATTGTCATGCTGACTAAATTGTGGTTTGAATCTAAAGTTGTTGTGGAAAGGCCAGGTGAGGAGACAGTGAAAAGGGTTTGCATGAATGCACCATCATTTTCTGTTGTTATGGAGGAAAATATAGCAGTGATTACTTTCCTGAAGGGCAGAGTGCCAGCAGAGGATGTTGATTGGGTACAGATTAAAAGAACACAGGATGGAAGTAAAGGTGTTTTGGTTTGTGCAAATACGGGTGTGGATGTTGTACTGCTGGAAAATGTGTCCTTTTGCCATCTTTTTAACAGATTTGAGCATTGGAAGAAGAAATATAAATTTAAACATGATGCACAAAAACATGGAGAAATGCAGATGCAAAATATGCCAGCTAGGCAAATGCAAATGTCGGTTCAGAAACAGGTACCTATGGCAGGAATTTTTCAAGCACAGATGGTCCCACAAAATATGGAAAATGCTAAAGTTAATTTAAATAAGGTGTCCAGAGCAAATGTGAATTATTTCCAGAGACAAAAACAGAACCCAGTTCAACAGGTTGCTCTGTTTGAAAATGAGAGTTTTAACACTCACAATTCAGAATTTACCAAGTCCATTGTGAAGGCAGTGGAAAGTCCAGATTTAGTTGCAGGAGTTTTAAAGAAAGAAATTACAAACCCAGTATTAGAAAAATGTGCACCCAAATTAGGGCCATTTGAGGAAAATTGCAAAGTTGTTGTCTGTGACTCAGGCCTACCAGGAAAAGAATTATTTTGCAAATCAAGCAGCACAGATTACTGTACACCAGATAATGTTATTTTTCAGATTCCTGATGAGGATGTACATTTTAAAATGGCCCATCAAGAGACAGATGTAGCATTATTTTCAGAAAAGACAGTTGAAAAATTACCTTCTGCTTTGGGGAAAATAATAAACACAGAAATAAGAGAGTTCACAGAGAAGGATGCCAGATTAATAAAATGTGCAGAACATGTTTTATTAAAATATGAACCAGATGACATGTATTCAGGAACACAATCAGTTGCAGGAATTTTACCAATAAAAGGATTTTTGATGGAATTGATTAGAAGTTTGTGTAACTTTCTGATCATAGGTTCACAGAAAATAAATGAAAAGAACAGAATAGTGCAGATTAAAAGCATATTTTTTCCATGTTGTCCTGTGGTACCGAATCCAGCCAATATATTTTTTCACATTCCATGTGGTGAAGAATGGCTTATTTTTTATTGATTTTTGCAAAGTTCATGTCACAGTGCCATTGCATGAGAATAGTCAGGAGTACTGTCAAAAAGAAGATGAATACCTGGGACACAAAATTGGAAAGGGAGGTAGAAAGGTATCACCAGAGAAGGTGGAAATAATTTCCAAGATGAATACACCTCAAATTCAGAAAGAAGTCAGGACATTTTTGGGAATGGTTAGCTGCTGTAGAGAGTGGTTACTAAACCTTTCCATAGTGGCTAAGCCTTTACTGAGGCTGACACACTCAGGTGTGTCTGATCCGCTTCCATTGGACAACAACTGCACAAAAGCATTCCTAGAGTTGAAAGAGAAAAAATGTTGCGCCCCAGCACTAGGAATGAAAGTGTATTTGAAAGAAAATACACTAATTTGCAGTGAGAGGGAGGGCTGCGCTCTCTCACTGCCTATTGAAAAAGATGACTGTGTTCAAAGGTCTGTGATGTATTGCCCAATGACCTTTGACCCTAACTTCACAGAAATGTCAGCAAATGAATTGGATTATGATGAAAATGAATATGAGTGTCTAAATATCATGAAAATATGCATAGAGCCAAATTCAGACTTTAAGGATGAACGTCTGAGTCAGCCCAACAATGTCCATTTTGTAGATGGCCCATGTTTGAAAGGTGACACATTAAAAGCAGCACATGCTGTGCTCCTTATACATTATGTTGTCAAAGCTTCATCGCTTTTAGTAATTACCCCAGCCCAAAATTCGAAATTGATTGCCCTTACCATAACATGCAGTATATCTGCTCAATTGGGAGTCACTGTTGTCATGGGAGAGAAACAAGCTAATTCAGTTGCACAAATTTGTGTTCTATTAGCATATACATTCAATGGAATCTTCACAGTTGAATTAAAAGAGGCTCAAGAAAATGT
Organism: Lissotriton helveticus; assembly: GCF_964261635.1. Classification (NCBI taxonomy): domain Eukaryota; kingdom Metazoa; phylum Chordata; class Amphibia; order Caudata; family Salamandridae; genus Lissotriton; species Lissotriton helveticus. The sequence goes on from NC_136069.1 coordinate 444,471,309, forward strand.
TTTTGAAGCAGCACAACAGGGTTGTATCAGAACTGTTTTTGAAAAAAGTGACAACTGCAAAGTGGCAAATGTGTCATTGCAAAAACTGATGCCCAGGTATAGATTGCCAATTTCTCTGAAATCAGATCATAATGTGGTCTCAAAGATAATGAGTGCAGAACAACTGATTGGACAAGGAGTGGATTGTAGCTATCTGCCTGAAGTGTCAAGCATAATAAAGCAACACAATGGCAGCACAGAGTTATCTTTTGCAAAAGACTGTGTTTCAGCAACACTAAAGTGGCTTGAAAATGCATATGCAAATGCACTTGTGGAAAACACTGAGGAGAACACTAGCCATTGCTGTGTAGGTCTGGTTGATGTGCAGTGTGCAGTTTCTCACCAGATTGCAGCTGCTACACAAGATCTGCATAATGGATGATGCAACGGCTTTGGTCTGAGAGATGCTGTTGTGAAACATCTGAATCTGATCAACGTGAAAACAAGAGTGAAAGGCCTTGGTTGAAAAAGTGCAAAGGATTGATGGTGCTCTGTCAGAGTTTCTCAGCACCTAAGTAGTCTAATTTGCATGGAAAAAGGTACAGAATGCCACGCTGTATGAGCCATACTGATGGCAAGCTGATGACAATGAGCAAAGAAATGCTGAAACTGTCCTGTTGAATTCCTTTTTTAATATTTTAGTTACTTATTTTAAAGAAGACTAACTTTTCCAAGAAGCTACTTACAGATCTCTGCACTAAAACATTTGAGCTTGACTATATATGATCTGATTACAGACCAAAGGTGTGTTTGCCTTAGAAATAGAAGTAACATTGTTATTTGCTCAGCTTTTGCAATTTAAAAAAAAAAAAAGATATTGTCACTTGTGAAATGAAAATTGTGTGATGAATTATAAATCATTTTATTATGATTTGAATCATCAGAAGGGTGGATTGATGGAGCAGATTTCATCTGCAGTCAGGCTTTGTTTTATTTTTTTGTGCTTCAGACAGACTGCATTTAAATTGCCACGCACATTTTGGTGCAAGTTACAAACATGGCACGTGAAAAACATGAAAGTGAGGCCTATTCAGTCTGAAAATGCTTTTGCTGAATTAACATGTGTTTTTGCAGTGTAGAGAAAAGTGGCCTTTTTACCTTTGAAGATTAATAGAATGTGTTTCTCTCTTCCCAGCTCATCCTTGCAATCTAAATTCACTATTTCTGGCTTAAAAGACTTTGACTTGTTGCATATTTTGATAAATATTTTCAGTTAATAACACCTCTTTTTATAATGTGTGTGAATTAATAATGCACCAAACACTACACAGGGGACTAAATGCTTTTTTGCATGAAAAGCTATCTAAAACATTAAAGCATGTTGTTATGTGCGCTGTAGTAACTGTGTGTGCTTTTAAAATGTACACTAAAGCTTGAAAATGCTATTTTGCACAGTGCACATTTTTGCATGTTGTACACAAATTAGAAAAAGCAGCTTTATACTAATAGCTTGGCTAGGTAAACATTTATAAGGGGTATTAGTATGGAGTTGGGAAACATAATGGGCTGATTTACATGAAAATAATATTTTCTTTGTGTCTGTTTTATTTTTGGGGCCTACAATTAAATGGCTGCCTGTGAATCCAGCATGGCTATGGCTTGCATTAAAAGAGAAGAGAGCATGCGCAGACACCAGCTTTCCCAAAGAAGTCAAGGACATCTTGAACTGTACATTCTTGTGATTCTGCCAATGTACCAGTGTTAGTTAAAAGTGTCCATCTGACTACGCTGTGGAAGGAAGGAAGGAAGGAGTATTAGAATGAAACATTTTTCCTAGTAAATGTTGCAAACGTTTATAAATGTATTAAATCATTTGTGCTTCTTTTGTTAAAACTGGTAAAGTCAGGTTTTTAGAATGCGTCAGGGTAGTGAGAACTCATGCCATCATGACTGACCAATCACATACAAGTTTTCCTGAAAATGAAACATCTTTGTGTAGTCTGCCAAGGATTAGAGTATAAAATAATGTCCTCTCTGGATGGGGGCTGGCTTTCTCAGCTCAGCTGGCTTCTAGGCTCATTAGGGGGGTGTGTGAGCTCTTGAGAGATGGAACAGCTTAGAACAGACACTCTATGGGTTAGGTACGAGAAACGTCCCGGGAGATTGCTGAAGGGCGGAGGCGTCCGAGGAGAGTCAGGGGGAGGTTTCTTGCTTCCACGTCATATCTTGGCACTGCAGGCCACATTCCTTTGAGGCCTGTGAAGGAGGGGCTGTTTTCCTCTTTAGACACAGAGATGCAAGAGCAGCAACAGATAGAAAGGCTCTTTAGATTTAGATGCTAAACTTTAAGTTTATGCTTTGACTAATTAAGTAGGTCTGAAAAGATTTATTTGACTTATGCATTTATTTCTCTTAATGGGAGATTTTTGCAAACTATTTAATTATTGATTAGCTTTGCAAGACTATTTTTCTTACAAACTTTTTTAAGAATTTTGCGCCACATTTTCTTTCCTACATGTAATGCTTATATGCAGACTGTAATATGTTCTGTATTAATGCTATTTTTCCTGTTCTCCAAATTCTGTAACCTGATTGATATTTTACTAATGAATAAAGGGTCAGAGAAAAATTTAACTTTTGACTAGAAAATAAAACACTTTAAATACTCAACAACTCTCTTTATTGGCTTAAAAATAATAATTGCATTTTTGACTGTTCATCTTTATTTAAAGTCTCCTGAAGGTAATACATGGTGTGAAGGGCCCAACACCTTTTGAGCGATAAATTAGAGGTAGTATGAGGGTTTTGCATTGAGAAACTACCAGAAGAAATTACCGCTCCATCAACTGGACCTAGTAAAGAATAGTGCCATTCTTAAAGGGACTACCATTCACTTCAACTAATGATCCACTTTATCACAGATACCCTGTTAACAGGTATACAAATGCTCTGTATTACTGCATTGAATTCTTAAGATTACACCAAACTGCTTCCCTGCTTCCAAAGGTATTAGACCCCAAAAGTGATTGTGAAATAGTGTGGTTTCAGGTTTCAGGAGTCAAGAACAAAGATTGAACGTAAAATATATTTTCTAATAAGTTATCAACCCCCTTTTAGATTGCAGTATGTTATCCTGAAGGTGATGCACATGGTGAGACAACATGATCGTAGCCTCCCAGCTGGGTGAGCCCAGTCGAGGACTCGTGCCTGGAGCTGAGATGCATTTGATGGTCCGGTATGGGCTGCCCTTGAACCCCGCAGCCTAGAGTTGGTCATGACGCGGAGCCTCTCTCATTGGTGCCGGCTGCCAGGGTGCATCCTGCGCGATTATTGCTTTTGTCCTTGGCTCCCTTTTTGCTCAGATGATTTCTATTGTCCTCATCCTGCCACGATAGTTGCCTTTGTCCTCGGCTCCCTTCTTGCGCTGACTCCGTACGCCTGCTGCCGGGGATCAGTCCCGGCCACCTTACTCTCTAGAGCCCCCATCCTGGCCTCGTCTGCTGGCTTGCTTTTGCCTGATCTCCACGGCTCCCTGACCCCTGCTCCGGACACCTGCTGCCTGCTGCCTGCCGCCTGCTGCCAGAGATCGGTCTCGGTATGAAGTCCCTGCTGGGAAGCTAACTCCTCTTAAATGCTCGCATCCTGACTTCTTGGACTGGTCTGTTTTTGGCCACCATCTCGTGGGACGCCGCGAAGGCCAGTTTGATTGCATTGAGGGCGGTGGGTCGGCTGCGGCCTGGGGTGAGGTCGTCCCTTCCCCCACCCGTGGCCGTTTCCCTCTTTCCCTGCCTCTGTGGCACCTTCTGGCAGTTCCACCTGCCTAATTGAGTGTTGCGCCCACCTATACATGGAACTCTTCTTGCACTGACTGAGCCAGGATTTGTGTGTGGGCACTGTGGAGCAAATGTCTCCAGTGTTTTTGGTGGAAACCGTGGATGTGGCATTGTTGTGGAGAGTACTCCTTCGGACTTCCCCCTCGTGAATTGCATCTTCCTTGTGGGCTGTTGTTTCGGGGGTGCTGTCAGCTCCCATTTTGTTTTTGGCCTATTTTTTGTTGTTTGTATTTACTGATTTGCTCTCCCCCTCTCGGATCTGAAGATGGCACCCCTTTCCCTGGGCTCGATGCTCGGCAGGGCATGGACTTAGAAAGGGGCCGGCCCCTCTACCAACCTATGGTGGCCATCTTGGAATGGGCACTCACTACCTATACTCCCACACTCACTTATGGTGGCCATCTTCGGCTGGGTCACTCAATCACCATATATGACCACTCCGTGCCCGGCTATATATGCCCCAATACCACACCTTATGCAGTGGTTTTCCCATCCCATTTGTTGGTTCTTGAACTGCCTGCCTGCCGTGCCTGCTTCCCAAGTGGTATTTGCACTCTAGAGACTGCCTCTTTTCATAATGGTCCTACCCTTTCCCTTGACAACTGAGACCTAGCCTTTTTGACTGATGCCCGGTGGAGCTACCTAGCGAGCTAAAGGGGAGATGGGCTATGGATTCCCTCCTTGACCATCACCTACCCAGCCAATCTTTGGGCAAACCCTCCTGCGTCTCTCCTGACCTCATCTCCCTCCTCCCACTTCCTCCTACCCCCTACCCCTCTCTGCTCTACTCCTCTCCTCTTTCCAGCTACTGACCTTTGCCCTCACCTGTCCTTTCCCCCCTCTCTGTTTATCTGTGAACGTTTCCTCATCAACTGAGACCCAGCTATTTTGACTGATGCCCGATGGAGCAACCTTATTTAGCTATAGGAGAGACGAGCCGTGGATTCCCTCCTTGGACGTCACCTACCCAGTCGGTCTTTACACAGACTTCCTTTCGTCTTTCCTGTTGTCTGTGCCCTCATCCTCCCTCTTCACACTTCCCCTTCCCTCCTCCACTACTTATGTCTCTCCTTCTCTCCTCTCTCAATGTATTGCTTATTTTTTTACCTACTCTGTAATTGCTATCATATTCTGTTACATTGTGGAACCTAATGTAAAGCGCTCTGATACCTTCGAGTCTAGCGAGCGCTTTATAAAACTCTTTAAATAAATAAATAAATAAATAAAACTACAGGTCTGTAAATGTCTAATGACTGTCAACTTTCTCTTCACCACATGATGTATAAAGCTTATGTTTTTCAATAAATTAAATAAAAATACCTTTCTGCAACCATGAACTGTAATTAGTTTACTTTTGAATTGGTGGACAAATGGACAAATATACTATTGTTCTGGTTGCAAAATGTGTTCACATCTTCCTGCTAGTCTTTTGTGAACAGATACGTTTTTTAAAAGCTGATCTATATACTAGTAGATCGGCTCACAAATGAGGAATTGGAGTGGTTCACAATCTTACCTAGTTAATTAATGTTAATTAGGTTTGTGAGACATTGTGGCTCATTCCATTTGAACACAATCAAAACAATGGATGCATACACGTATCAACTGGCCACCATACCTGCAATTGCTTTTAAATATAGATTGTTTTAAGCAGCCTGATTTCCTTAAATGAGATGGAACCACTGCCTACTCTCTCTAAAACTAAAGGGGCCCACTTCTCATTTGCAAACTAATCACCAGCTCATTTTGAGAGTAGTTAACTTTGCAATGGTTTGAAACCTGAATAATAGTTGCAAACAATTGATTCATCTGGAACCAATTCAATATTTGGATGTGATGCCTAAAACCTGCCACTTCCGAATTCCAAATTGGTATTACGTTGCTTTGCCATTTTAGGAGTGTGTAAAACTTTATAGACTCCTACAATGGATTTTGTTCATAGCTAAAACCATTTTCACTGTCACAGCTTCCAAAGCGTGGTGTTTGCAACCACAAAACAGTTTCACACATCTGGTCCAAAATGTTTCTCCTTTTAGCACAGCGTTTTGGTAGTATTGTAGAGTTTCCCAATTAAATATTGGGAAGGGGGTTTGCACATCTCACACATTTAAATAGAGCACCAAGACATTTGTATTTTAGCCTCCAATAAGAGCTAGTGGAGGACTTTGGGCCAGATGTACGATGAGATTTAGCATGCGCAAACGGATTTGCGACCAGTTTGCTAAATCTGATAGGGCCATGAACAAACACTATTTTGCGACTCACAAACAGTTTGCGGCTCGCAAAATAGTGTTTTGCGACTCACTATTAGGAAGGAATTGTGGTCGCAAAACACTAGCAATTTACCATCCTCTTCAAGAGGGTGGTAATGCAGTTGGTAATGGGAAAGGGTCCCCAGGGTACCCCTTCCCCTTTGCAAACGTAGGGGAAAATATTTTTATGGGGCAGGCAGTGGTCCCAGGGACCACTACTTGATCGTATCAAATGAAACAAAACGTTTCATTTTTTTAAAAATGCCTCCATTTTTCTTTTAAGGAAAACGGGCTGCATTTTTTAAAAAACTGCTTTATTGAAAAGCAGTCCCAGACATGCAGATCTGCTGAGCCCAGCAGGCAACCATCCCTGGGAGGGCCAGCCATTCCCAATGGGGTCGCAAATTTCGAGTGCTCAATAATATTCAAGAGGCTCGCATTTTGCAACCCCATTGGGAATTGCAATCAGTGTCTCTGACACTGCTGCACATTGTAAATTGCGGCTGGCAAATTGCAACTCACAATCGAGCGCAAATTGCGACTCGCAATTTACACTGGTTTTACATCTGGCCCTTTGTGTTGTAGAAAAGAGCTCCTTTCTTTAAGCCCACTGCAAAGCAGATACCTTTGTGTTGAGCTCTCTGAAGGAGTACTGACTTATATTTGGTAATCCCTAACTATGGGGCATTGCCTTAGCCACATCAGTAATGCACTACATGTTCAATTACCAATCCACTAAATTTTGGTAGAATAAAATAATTGATTTTTAGACAAGGAATATAATCTTTTCCCCTTTTTTTAGACCTGAATTTCATGGAGCGGCTATCGTTCAAGCACCTCATCAGATTTTCTACATTTACTTTAGGTGCTATAATTTGTACCCAACAGATGAGTGTTCTGAGGATGCAAATCAAAATTCTATAGCATGAATTTAGTGGCAACTAGCAAGAGTAAAAACTGTCCACAAAGTAAATACAGCGAAATATTTTCATCAATATTGCAATAAAGTCTAGATATGAATGGAGCAGTTCAGTTTCAGTTTCTTTTATATAATCTAAGTATTGTTTGCATATAACTGGATATGTAACTTTGCTTCCTCAACATGAACATAAGAGCTCTTAGATAGGTGTAAAAAACACATGGCTATAATGTACAATATTGTGGCATTCAGCATAGAGGAGAAGAAAGAGGAAAAAAGGGTGATTTCTACTCCCTGACCTTTTACTTGGAGAAGGGAAATAAGACATCATCTGGATCTTGTGTTCACCCCTACTACTTCCCTCAACCTTTGGACCAGAATGACATGTCTACAGTATCAGAAGTTGTCGAGCGAGAGCAAAGAATATCAGAAGATCAAATCGACCATGGTGCATGAATTCAAGCGCTGTATACCAGTGACGTAACGTAATGGTGCTTCCTGCAGAATGTGATGAGTCTCCCATATCTCACAGATATTCATTGGCCTTGGGCTGGTAGGCCCCACCCAAATGTTTGGGGGCCCTCTGATGGGTTGAGGGCCAACCTGCACAGTAGGGACAGCAGGGACCTATGTTACACCCCTATGATTAAAGGCCACCTCTGCTAACAATAATAGTTACATATTGATAGTTAGTCTTGTGCATCTTGCTGCTGTAAATATTATGTATTACTATTAACAACTCAAGGGTATTTATTTTATCGACCACACAATGGTGAATGGCTGAGCCCACTTCAAACTCGTGATCTGCAAGCTGCACCTGTGTATTTACACCACATGCATTAACCCAATAAACCACCTTTGAGGATGAAATAAATCTGATCTACGATAAATTCACTGGAGCAAGTGACCATCTGAGAGGAGTACCCCTCTGTATTTCATCAAACGTACATAATGCCTGTTCACCCTTAGGGCTCCTTCCGTCTGTGAAATTTTGAAAACTGCTAAATCAGGGTCGCCTTTAGATACAGTGCCAGCCAAGATCTCATCCATGCTAGTCAATCAACTTGCCCCTTCCATCTGCCCTCTGTTAAACCTGTTGATGAGGGAAGGACAGCTTCCACTAGATTGGAAGGCCACACAGGTGATTCCCATTTGCAAGAAGGAGAATCTCCCAGCATCGTATCTGTCAAATTATTGTCCTATCTCTTTTTTCCTCTGATGAGCAAACTTTTAGAAGGTCACATTAATATTCAACTTACAGAGCAAATAGAGTTCATCGGATGCCTGTATTACTCACAGTCTGGAATTAGACCTATGTACATCACTAAATCAGCTCTAATAGCAGTAACGGACTATATTAGAAATTCCCTAGTTAACAACCAGGCTGCTCTGCTGATGCTGTTGGATCTGTCAGGGGCCTTCAACAGTGTCCCACCATAAATTGCCTCAGAGACTAGAAGAGATAGGTATTTGTGGCCCTGCTCTACAATGGTTTTCGACTTTTCTAACTCAATGTACACAGACCATCAATCTTGGGCCATTGAGATACCGCACCATAGAGCTCAACAAGGGAGGGCCACAGGGCTATTGTCTTAGCCCCACATTGTTCAACATATATGTGGCCCGGTTGCCAAAACTATCAGCAATTATCGATTAACCCCCATCTCATACGTGGATGATGCTCAACTTCTCTTATCCTTTAATAACAATATAACTACCACTAAAGCACGTTTCTCTGAGGACATGAAAGCCATCTTGTCTTGGATGACGGAAAATGTTCTGAAGCTGAATGCTAGTAAGACCAAAATTATGCTTTTTGGTAAAGTCCAAGTGCTCTGGTCTCCGGAGTGGTGGCCTACAGGCTTGGAGACAGTACTTGACATTGGTTAAAAACCTGGGTGCTCGCCTGGATAAGACTCTTACTATGAAAGTTCATGTAGTGGCTACCAGTGGCACCTGCTTTCATATGATATGTCTTCTGCGTAGACTTTTCCTACTCCACCCACTCTCGGTGTGAAAAACCTTGGAGTACTGTAGCGCTCTTTTGGCTACTGCTAGTGAGTCTCTACTTAACAAACTTCTGGTGGTCCAGAACACAACTGCCTGCCTAGTCCAGAATTTGCCAGCCAGAACTGCCTCTCTCCACCTCTTGCACTCACTCCATTGGCTTCCTAAATGCTTTCAAGATCTGTTGTATAGTACACAAATCACTGAATGGCAAAGGACCTAATTATCTGACAGAAAAACGTACTCCGTACCTCCCGAGCAGATCTTTGCGATCTGGGGGGGAAATTTCTTCTCATCATACCTTGTTTGAGGAAAGCACGCTCTGGGGGCAAAGCCTTTTCTTACCTGGCCCCCCTTTACTGGAATCCTCTACCCTCTCACCTTTTGTAAGTGCATGGATCATCTTCACTTTAGAAAGCTTCTCAAAACTTAGCTTTTCAGAAAGTAATACTACCTGCCTGTGATTCACAGTAGTGCGGAGATACACCTTCTGGGGTTATTCAGGCGCCTTACAAATTATATTAACATATTAATAAAGGATAAAAGCCATTAAGTGTGTCAACATTAGATAAGTACAACAGGTAAGCTTTCCCAACTTCCACATAAAACACATTGGGCACACAATCATTTTTAAGATGGGTAGAGTCGATAGTTGGAATTATTTTACTTGTAACTGATTCTTTTTAGCAGTGCCATAGAAAAGCAAGCTGATGAGAGAATTCTCTGGGCCAAGCGACTTCTGCAAAGCAGAGTTATGAAATTGTTGCATGTTAGTTGCACATACATCATCCCTCACTGTTCCGTGCATTGTGAGACTTCATACAAAAAAGTTAAAGCAAGCTAAGTTCACTAGAGATAAAAGAACTTAGAATGTGTCGTCAGCAGCTCCAATCTCGTCAGGGCATATTCAGTTGTTCATCATCATATGGTCGGTAACATAAGCACCATTCATGCCTATTTTTTTTATGGATAGAGACAAATACGTTTGTAGTGCATTCTTTTTAAATCGAGTGTGTGGGGTATGTTACATTTAGAAGGCCCGGGCTGTTTCGTGTAGCTGTCTCACCTGATTTGAGGGGCCAAGATGGTCAACCCAACAGATCATCAAACAAGTATACTGTGCTTACAAAGCGAGCACTGGCAGTAACTGACTCTTCAAGGCCAAGATGCGGGGACGAGTGTGCAGCTCTTGCACCTCAAAGGCAAACTTGCAAAGGCATGTACTCACACACTCAACCCCTCAGCCTTGCCTCCTACCTCCTCCGACCGTGGGTCCTGGGCCTGACAGATAAAATCCACGCTCTCACCGGCCCAGCACTGCAATCACAGTGTGAGCATGAGCCAAGCACAATACATTTAATAGACAAGCATTTACAATGCAATGGTCTCGGCATTGTTAAAGTTAGAGCTATTGGCATTGCTCATGACATTATTTTTATTTATGTTTTTGTTTTTAAAACATATAAATAAATGGCATTGTCATTTACAATGCCAATAGCGTATTCTCTCGCAAATGCGAGACCTATTGCATTTGTACCCACACACACAAAGCCACCCACACACACACATACAGAGCCACCCACACAGAGCCACTCACAGTCATTCACATAGAGCCACCCCCACACACACACACAGAGCCACCCACACAGAGCGACCTACACACACACAGAGCCACCCTCACAGACAGAGCCACCCACACATAGAGCCACCTACAAAAAAAGCTACCCACACAGAGCCACCCACACACAGCCACACACACAGGGCCCAACACAACAGTTGATGGACAGAATGCAAAACAATGTCATACATTCACCCCAGTACAGAGATCTGGGCCTAAATCCATTGGTTTTTTTGCACTCCACACCACCCCAGTTCAGACATGGCCATATGCAAATCAGCCTGGACCCTGTGCCTCATGGGAAGGGTATATGCCCAAACGTTGGTCCCTTGCTCACTAAGCCACTGGAGTCAAGCTATCCTGGCTGAAGATGGCTGATAGCCAGAAACCGGTCCTAGGATGCTTGCAAGGGTTTATTGGGTCACCCACTTCTTTTGAATATGTTTTTTTCTTATGGCAGGTGTGTGTGGCAACACGGACAACAGGATTCTGAACAATACTGATAGTAAGAGACAGGGTGGAAGGGAAAGGGCAACAGGACAGCACTGGCTGTGTTATATAATTTTTTTCTAATGGCGGTGGGGATGGGTAGTACGGACAACAGGAGGGTGAGGGGAAGACGTAGCATGGACAAAGAGGAATGGTAGAGGAAAGAAGCAACACAGACAATGGGGTGGCAGGGAAAGAAGCAACATGGATAAGGCGGTAGGAGGGGAAAGCAGCATCAAGGACAATGGGGGGTGGGAGGGAAAGAAGCAACATGGACAACGAGGTAGGAGGAGAAGCACTAATACGTAAACTTAGGTCAGTACTTGGTCCATGCTCCTGCTGAAAGAAGAGGAAGTGAAGCCTTCACGCGCTGGCCAATTAGAATGCCACAAATAATAAGAGTGACAATGAAGCCAACGAATGCAAGCAATGAGCTTGCTTCAGGTCCCTTGTTATATACAATAACTCGCACATGCAAGACCTAAGAACTGCAGTGGATTTTCCTTCTTCGGTGCCTTCATGGCTAACTAATAAAGAAGCAGGCTATTGTTCAACTTCGCATCATAAAGCATCCAGCAAAAACCCTGTCTCTTACTTACGATGGATTTTTGATCAATCTGTTTTAGCAACCATGTTAGCAGCATCTTCGCAAACGCTTTTGACCCCAAGTTCACTAGTGCTATGCTATCATTCATTTGTTCACCAGCTTAGTTAGGCTAGTCACCTTTTCGTATAAACGGGGAACTACATCACAAATCCAATCACCCCCTCCCCACAACCAAAAAAAGAAAAGAAAAAAAAGAATTTCAGAGTACTCCAAGTAAGTCACTGTTACTCACTCACGAGCCCAGCATTATTTTCTTAAGCCTGGAAAAGCAGAGCGACATTTGGGAATATCCAATGAAATCTAGATACGCGCATTGTCCCTTGACATAGCTGTAAGCAGCTGGTTATGCCATTATGATCTTTTCAGTGGGAGGCCAGTGTGATATTGAAAAGATGAATAAGACGTTGTTGGCCTGTGCTGTCAGGTTCCACCGTGCACAGTGTTTCACAGCCTTCCCATGATTGCAGTTCACATACAGAGGCTGGTTTGAAACACTGTGAAATAATATGAATGCTCTTTCTCGCCTTCCGCTTGTCCTCGGTCCTTTTGATTGCTCTCAGTCGTGGCCCTTGGTGGGTGTTTGGGTGTTGCCACGCTGCAGCATTTGGCAGCAATTCAAAGGATTTCTGTGTGAAGCTCGGTGAAAGCCACATTCGGTAGCCGAAATAATACACGTCGTGCTTGCAATGCACCGTCATTGGCAGTGCCAGACCCATGAGGCGTGACAGCATCTCTACCACCTCCTCTTTGGGCCATGGCATATATAGGAAGTCATTTAAAGCCATAGAAAGAAAATAAAGAAAACAAATAAAAAAAGAAAAAAGAAAAAAAATAACATCACGGACAACGGGAGGGCGGGCGGAGAAGGCATGGACAACGGGAGGGAGGATGATAGAGGTGGGCAGAGAGACAGCACAGATGACGGAAGGGAGGGCTCGTGGGTGGGGAAGGCACGGACAATGGGAGGGAGACTGAGGGGGTATTTTGAAGGCACAGAGTTGAAGCGCCACGAACGATGCGCAGCCTCACCGGAAGTCAGGCAAAGTCACCTGTGACCGAGGCGGGGCGGAGTGAAAGCGTCTCACGGCCCGGGGCTCCTGTGAGCGGTGGAGAGCCCCGGGGCCGCCAGAAGGAGGTTGCGCAAGTGTTGCACATGCTCGGTGCCTGCCGCGTGCGGAGAGCGGAGTCTCCCAAAATTGGCCCGGTAAGTTGAAAAGGGCTGGGGGGGCTCGGTGCACTCATGTGTGTGTGCTTGTGTGTGTATGCATGTGTGCGACGGCGGGGGGGCTGGGTGCACTCGTGTGTGTGTGCGCGCGTGTTTGTATGTGTGTGGGGGGGTTTGTCTCTGTATGTATGTGCGTGCGTGCGTGGGCGCTCGTGTGTGTGTCTGTGTGTATGCGCATGCGTGTGTGGTGTTTCGAGCTTGCCAGGAGACAGCGGCTGGCCACAGCGCGCGTTCGCATGCGCGTGACAGTTTCAAATCGCCTCCAAGGCGATGCGCGCGGCCAGGATTGTCTCCTGGAAAGCAGACACGGCGACAAAAGGTTCTCGGCGAGAACACGCTTTTGCGCGCTTAGCCGAGACCTAAAAAACGTTTCAGGATCTGGCAGCAGTCCAGTGGGATCTGCAAGTGCAGATGCATGCATGCATGATGGAAATAATACTCAGGGGTAGGTCCCATTCTCCTATCCCCTCTGTTACCTATACCCCTGTACTCCATACTTCAGGAGCCCAGAAGCTTAGGTAACCTCCCTGCTCAGAGGTGACATTTTTTTCATTTTCTTGCCTGAAAACGTCAGGAAGAAATCAAGGGGCTCTGGGGAAAATGGAACTGTAGCCAGAAGGGGAGTGGGTGCGGGAATGGGAGGCCTCACGTGTAACATGTTGAAAGAAAGGGGCCAGCTTTGACTGAAAGGGAAACAAATCAGTTATTTTGTTTCTCATCAGTCCTGCCAACTCAGAGCATGCTGTACACTGCAGCTGCATTAGAAAGGAGCATCATTTATAGCATAGAAAAGGTACGGGGGCCACAGTTATGTATAGAAGACTGGCCCCATCCAGTGCACTGCTGGGGATGCTGGGATTTCTGTAACGCCCCGGGCTTATACATCAAACTGGGCTGTCTTAGTTCCATGGTTTGCTCTACATCCGACTGATTGTTAATCCAGGACACCATGGGCCTCCACATGAGAATGTAATTGATGGATAACTATCATCCTCATTAGTTTTCGTAAAACAGGACACCCAGAAATTAGTCAATAACTATTGGGTCCTCTGGTCCAAGGTGCCTTAGCCAAAATGTGTTGGGTTGAAGATTTCACGGCCTAGTGGATGTGACCTCAACAGTCCAGCAAAGTCTTCTATGAGCCTCCCCCCTCATGGCAAGGGGGAGCATCACTGGTAGACTCAGACCTGGGGGATTCAGTTTTAAGCCCTGAAGTGCCCAGGGCCAAGTGTTCATCAGGGATGCTCGTCACAGAGTGGAGTTGGGTGAGGTCAGCAAGTAAATACAAAACAAAATGTAATCCGCATTTGTAAAGCATGTACTACTCACCCTTACAGGTGTCAAGGTGCTGGGAGCCATCATGTCAATTAAGTAAGCTATATTGCCCAAAGTCACATGGTGCTGAGCTGAGCTGCCGCCAAAGGCAGGGATCAAACCGTGAACGCTGCGCTCCGAAGTCAGCTGCCCTGGCCACTGCACCACACCTCTCAACAAGTCTCACTGACCCCATCCTACTCTGTGATGAGTAACTGACGGCCACCTCCTCTCATTGTGCAAAGGTCAGCATTTGAGAGGAGATGATAGACTCAGTCCTCCAGATACCACTAAAGCTTCTCCCTTGCGACCCCCGATGCAGCCAGGTGTTTTTCTGTAATGCTGGGTGTGTGTGCATGTGGTTATGTATGAATGTGTGTGTGTTTGTGGTGCATGCTTTGAATAGGATGTGCCTGTGTGTGTGCTGGGTGTGTGCATGTCTTTGAAAGAGAGTGTGCATGTGTGTGCCCACCCCACCCCGTCTCCACATTATGAGCTGACACTGAGTAATAGCATGGTGTGTTCTGCCTTTCTGTGCCAAATGAGTTTCTACTGCCAAACGAAGGCTTCTGAATTTTGTTCTACCCAACACGCTCGCTTTGCAACATTTTTGATTCTGATTCAACCTTCAGCAGGAAGTACCTTAACCCCTTCGACGCTCATGACGAGCTGGGCTCGTCATGGCGTAGCCTCCTCGCACGCTCATGACGAGCCCAGCTCGTCACGTAAAGTGCGATTCCGCAAAACCCAGCGTACGGGCGGAATTCCGCCCGCACGCATGCGGTTAAGCTTTCAAAGTATACCCCAATACTATATAAAATGCGGAATGTTCTTCTTTCTTCTTCTTCTCCTTTTTATTATTAGTATTATCATCATTATTATTATTAGTAGTATTTTCATTATTAGTATTAGTATTATCATTATTAATATTATTATTATTATTAGTAGTAGTAGTGGTGGTATTAGTAATATTATTAATAATAATATTGCTAGCAATATTAATAATAATAAAAGTGATAACAATGGCAATACTAATAGCAATAATAATATTAATAATAATAATAATAAAAACAATAAGAATACAAGTTATTCTTCTTCTTCTTATTATTATTATTATTATTAATAATTGCAGTGTTTTTATTATTATTAGTAGTAGTAATAATAGCGGTAGATGTCACATTAGGATCATTCACTTTCATATTATTCATATTTTATTGAGTCACAACTCAGCCAAAGTTTCATCTCTAAAAATGCATCCGTTCGAAGCTTGTCATTGATGATTTTTTTCTCCTGAAGACGGGGAGCTTGTCAGACATTTGACAAATGTCTTGCCATGGTCAGCAGATGTTAAGGCAAGATATAGTATTATTGCGTCAGCGCAGGTCATGCTCAGCTGTAAATTTGTCAGAATCGTCAGAAGCAGTAAGAGTGATGAAATATGACCTGAACCTTTGCCTATGTGGTTGTTCTATTCCATAAAATCTCCCAGCTCTAGTCGTGCAGTGACTCTACAGTGCACTTCTTTGATTTCAGATTATAAGGACTTCGAATTATTCGAGTTAGTCTATTCAAAGCTCCCGCAGCACGAAAGCCTTTGGCTTTCACACTCTGGAGTTTTTAACCGCCTCAGGCGGAGATGTTGTGTCTACTGAGCAGAACAGGCCTTTCAATAAACAATGGGCAGAGACTGTGAGTTTTCATTTCCGGGGTCACCCCGGGTGCTGTTCGATTCGTAAACGCTGTGCTATTAGAGCATATGTTAGAAGTTCCTTTCTTGCTTGGTTTTCAGAAAAACATGCATAAAAAGCCTTTTTGTTCAGATGGTTAAGCGTCAAACCGGGGCTGCTGCTACTAAAATGCCAGATTAGTAACTTTAATGTGACTCTCAATTATTTCAAGAGTCACAAAAACCCTCTTTTTAGCTTATAAGGAGCAATCCAGGCAACATTTAATTTTGCCCTAAGTACTAAAAACCAACACACGGCTCCATTTTGTAACATTATGATGGTGCAATTGATTTGGCAGGTGTAGGATTTGTCACCATTTGGCTAGACTTTCGTCTCTCAATTAGAAACATATGGTAAGTTTAAAAGGCAAACTTGTATCCATTCTGTGTGAAAGTTCTAGAAGGAATACCACCCTTAGCCATAGTATGACACTCATCGAAACAGCCATTACACAAGAGCATACACACTTTGTCTTTCCAAAGATAAATTAAATGAAGATTGTGTGAACTACATATTAACACATTTAGGGGGATATTGTCAACAACGTGTGATAATTATCGCAAAATTAGCTTAACGCAACTTTGCACATGGCAGTCTATCGCGACAAAATAACACTGTGTTAGCGTTGTATTCCCAACCCGGCGGCACCATGCGGAAGTCTCACGATAACGTGCCAATGACGTGTAAAAATGAATACGATGCTGAAAAAATGCAAAACACAAACGCAAAAAAAGTTGCGATGGCCCAAATCACGATACAAAAATCAGCGACAACCAGCAACAGGCCTGCAATTCCCACACGTCATGCGGGAAAATGCACTATCAAAGCAACAAAAAAACACACCAAAACCAAAATAAACTGCGTAGTGTGGAGGACAACTTGAACCCCACAAGCCCCATAGAGGACCAGCCAGGAACCTAGTGTTCGGGGAAGGGCAAGGAGAAGAGGAAGAGGAAGACGGGGTTCAGTCTGCAGGAAAACCGGATCATCATCACAGAGGTGATAGAACACTGCCAACAACTGTTTGTCACCTCCACTGTGTCATTGGCAGCACAAATAGAAATATGGCAGTCCATCGTGAACAACGTGAATGCAGTTGGAGTGTTGAGGAGGTCAATGGAGGGGGCAAGAGGCACTGGCATGATGTGAAAAGCCAAACCAAGCAGAAACTCGCTGCCAACAGGAAGGCAGCAATGGCGACTGGAGGTGGGAGTTCTGTACCACAGGAGGAGCTGGATAAATGGGGGCCACAGTCACCAGTGGTGCATGGAGTTGGGAGTCCGGACACCGCTCGATATGACCTGACCTGACCCAACAGCAACAGGTGAGTAACGACCAGGGACTGGGGGAACAAGGGGAGATGGGCACAATGGCATACATGCACAATTATGTGTAGCACTTTGCACACCCACAATGATTGTGGACCATGTTCCTGATACCCTTGGCACACTACAGCACACATAGAAACACCAAGTAGGCCCCTGTCCACTATGTGCACAAAATGGCCCCCCTCCCTATCATCAATTTCACAACCTACCCATGCACATGTGCTGAATCCCGCAAAGCAGCGGCTCCTTGAGCCACACTGACAATGCAAGTGACACTGCATGACCGATAGCATGACTGCAGTCAAAATACATGACAGGCTGCACAACATGACACCAAGGTGGCCCAGTGTGGATAACAACCTCAAAGTAGCAGGTCACACTCTGACACATCCATGTGCACATACAACCCCTGATGTCAACAACACATCTGCAGACAAACAAGGCACAGGAGTACAAAAACCATCCAAGAGCACAAATGACCCACGTCGCCAACATCTCAGCACCGTAAAAGCACACAAGTCAAAGGCACACACCTCAAAGGGATAATGGGCCGCTGAATCCGAGCTGCAGGGGCGACTCTCCCACAATGAAGCATAAATACATAGCATTCACAGCACATCAACATTGATGACAACGTGGCACAAAGCGCAACACTTTGACTACAGGACAGAGGACATAACTGGTGCCACTTGTGCATACAAACTGGCCAATCACATCTGGCATAGCAGAAAACTGTGAGATGATAATGTGTGAGGACAACCTCACATCTGTCATGTAGTCGAAATGTCCACTGTCTCCCACCAAATAGCCAGCTCCTCCAAAACAGTCAAAATGTACACTGTCATTCTGTCTGTCTGTAAACATGTATAATTCGTCAACAGACATGTAACACACTGTTAACCTGCATCTCCCCTTTACATTGCAGAGGGACAATCAACACCTCCTGCAGAGCAGACCAGACATCTCTTCAGTGATGATGAAGAGGACCCCCTGGTCATCTGCTCTGACACCCTCCCACAGCTCGTGGAGAGCCTCCGCACCCCACCTCCAGGAGCAGGGCAGCCCAGCTGCATCAAGGTGAGCCCACCCCTGCACAGACCACACAGCAGGAAGCACCCACCACGGCTGTCTCCCACCACTTTACGGAAAGACACATGGCATTCCAACGCTGTGTGTTAGACTGCCAGAACGAGCTGGCAGAACAGGTGCGGGTGGGTTTCGACTTCATGGCAGCCAAACTGGATGCCATACGTAGGTGTCTAAGTCCCATTAGGGACCACTTACAGTCCCTAATGGGCACCACCAGTCTGTTCCATGCTTTACAACAATCCTTGGCTGACCTCGCTGGAGCCATTACTCAAGTACAAGAACTGTCTAGTCAGACAGGCTCCAGCGATGACAGCACAGAATTGGCACAGCTACGTAGGACAATGGAGAACTTGGAGCCGATGCAGGCTGGAAGGATGGCTGCCACGGCTGAAAACCAGTGAGATGTAGCTGGGATCTTCCATGCCCTGCAGATCCTCATCTTGTTATTGCTGCCACAGAGCCTGTCCCAGATGACTGCTGCAGGAACTTCAACACACGCATCTCCACCCCCTGATGTGTCAGTGGGACACAGTGATGCAGCCATATCACCACCACACCCACCTGACACAGAAGACATATCAGAGGAATCCGATGTGGATGGTAATGGCTCTGTGTGTGAAAGGAGGTTGTAGCATTCATCCCCACCATTTGGCCTGTTCCTGCTTGGTTCAGCCCTCTGCATCATGCCCTGGAACAACATCTCCCACTGTCCCCTGAAACACCCTGCAACATTCACCTGGACCGCGATATGGACTGCCATATCTGCTCAGGTTACCAATGACACAGCAATCAGGCTGCGGACTGAACTCTTCGTCTTCCGATCAACTTATCATTTCCCAAAGGACTCTGGTCGGCCCTCCACTGGGCAACCATGTAATGTGGGGTGTGCATGGCTATGTACTTCTCCAGCTCCAACACTCCACACAATGTGAATAAAACATTTCAAATCACACAGATGTGTCATGTCTATGTTCAATCATGTACAAAAGTATGGATGAATGTAGGGGCATTGATTGCACACAAAGGACAACCTGGGAAATTACATCAATGCACATGTTTGAACCTGACCCACATGGCCAATTAAATGACTGTGAAGGTGTGAACTTGCTGTGGCCTCATTGTTCATGAACAACAATCTCGCAACCCCCAAAATAGCCCCACGTCCATGTAGGACTGTGTGTAAAAATGTCAAATTCGGTAGCAGGCCCAAAATAGTGTCCCCCATCACATGTGACAACAGAACATCTCTTCGCATACCTACTCACACTCAACTGTGTGGACACAGCCTGTTTTGATGGATCACATTGATCCACATGGCAAGAATTTGAACACCATACTCACATTGCTGAAGACATGAAAGGGCACAGGTCTACCAGCAGCTATCCCAACCACAATGTCTGGCTCACAGAGGTGGAGCTGTCAATAGGGACTCAACCCCAACTGAAATGCGTCAGTCAGTCCCTCCCTGTGTACGGACAATGCTCATTGAGGCACATGATTTGTCATTCTAATCAACACTCATCACAGTTGAACCCTAGTGAAATTGCATAGACTTTATTAGCATGTGCGTGTCAGTACGGGACAAGGGACACAACATGCAGACCAATGCTTCAGACACTAACAGGCAGCATAGGAATATGTAGAGGTGCAAGAAATGGGGAGGCAAAAATTAACACCAATCATTACAGATGGCAACGGTCTCAGCCCACCTTGCCTTGCTGGACAAGTCATGGGATGTTTGATGTATGCTCATTGCCCCGTGTCAGGGGACACGACTCACAGCCCATGGGATCTGCATAGTGCTGTACCCCCAGATTTCGCTGACGATCTGCTCTGCTGACAGTGAGCAGGTGAAAGGGTCCAACAAGGTCACATGTATCACCATATTGCCATGTGCGTGCTCTCCCTCCAGCAGTATGTCAGATTTAGGAACGTTGCCAAACAACGCTGTGAAGCTCTGCCCAAGGGACTGCCTCACCTTGCACAGGGGTGTGTCAACACGCGTAGGTGCACGCACATGCATTCTGAGTCCAGGTGAATGCAGACATGTCCACTGTTGTGGATGGATATGTGACCATTCCTCCAAGATGCAATAAGGTGTTGGGACCTGTGCTCTGGGTTACAAACAGTTGTGGCTGCAGGAACGTAATTACTCATCCATGAATGCAAGCGCAGCTTCCTATGCAATCAGTTCCAAGATTAACTGGTCTGGACAAATGTGCTCCATCCACGCTGTTTCACCAATCCACTACACAGCCCAATAAGGGAGCACCTCGATGTGGTCACTGCACACGAGGACTTGTGCATTCTCCCATGCACAACTGCCAGTGCATACGCCAAATATCAAGGCATCCCATGCACGGGTATCACGGTTACACTCCTGGTCGTGGGCCAACAGGGGGCACACACACAAGTCATAATCCAGTTTAGCTACCGTTGTGTTGGATAGGCAGACATCCATGTGCCACTCGAATGTGCATGATCAACAGTGGAACCAGGGCTGTACGTAAGTGACGTACGCAAGACGGAAGCTCAGACAGTAACTGATGTGCAACACTGCCAGTGGCAGTGCTCCCAACAAATGCAGCATACATGCACGGTACAGGTCCACGTGACAGGGGTTGTGCGCGTGCCCGGGATGTCCTGTCATTGCGTTGGTGGTTCTCGTCGAACCAGCACTCTTCTGACTTTCGGCAGTTATGTGGATGATATTCCACAGCTCAGATCAATGAGTCGTATGTAGGTGCAACATTTGGAGGTATGGGTTGTTGTGTACATAAGTGTCAAGGGCATCCCATGCAGGAGTACCTCAAGCAGGGACTTTTGTGTGTGGGGTGTGGATACGTTGGTCTTTCATTAGCACTGTGTGTGGTGTGGGTCGTAATCATCTGCTAGGGTATCTCTCTCAGGGGGTGCCAGCCGCATTCAAGACCAAGGTCGGAGGTGCAGAGGTCCTTCTGCCTTAAGTATTGAGACAAAGGAGCTTTCATCCCTAATGTTAGTCTGACGACTGCTTGCATTCTGGAAGTGTGATGTGGCTTTCGCGCTGCAATTGAGGCCAGGCCTTAAGCTTATGGTGCACCAATAGCAATACACACACAACAGTTGGCATGTATGAGCCAGGTGCCTGATTGGTCTTGCTCTCCTTGTACAATCTCTCTCTTCCTCTCTCTTTCTCTCTCTCTCTCTCTCTCTCTCTCTCTCTCTCTCTCTCCTCTCTCTCTCTCTCTCTCTCTCCCTCTCTCTCCCTCTCTCCCGCTCTATCTCTCTCTCTTTCTCTCTCTCCCTTGCTCTCTCTCTCTCTCTCCCGCTCTCTCTCCTTCTCTCCCTTTCTCTCCCTACCTCTCTCTCTCCCTCTCTCTCTCTCACTCTCTCTCTCTCTGTCTCTCTCGCTCCCTCTCCCTCTTTCTCTTTCTCTCTCTCCCCCACACTCTCTTTCTCTTTCTCTCTCTAGCTCTCTTTCTCCCTCTTTCCATCTCTCTCTTTCTCTTTATCTCTCTCCCTCTCTCTCTCTCTCTCTCTTTCTTTCCCTTTCTTTCTCCCCCTCTCTCCCCCTCTCTCTCTCTTTCTTTCTCTTTGTCTCTCTCTCTCTCTCTGTCTTTTGATGAGCGCATGACACACCTTCTTATCTTGAATTTTGTCTTGCAGGCTGTGACTTAGAGATTGTCCAGGGAAGACCCGCCATGACTCTTCCAAATAGTTGTTTTGAGTTCAATTTGAATGAAATATTTTGTTTGGAATTTCAGTGATGAATGAATGATTCTCCTTTTTCTGACCTCACATGAATGTTAATTATTGTAATTGTGTGACATCAGGCAAATTGTTTTGTTCAGGATTTTGTAAAGTTGATGTGAAATATCTTTGTCCAGGTAGGGGGTGCCCAGGGTAGGGCCCCGGGGGGAGGGGGGTGTCATGGGGTTGGTGGCGGTGGGTGTTGTGGCCCTCTTGGGTGTCCGATCTGCATGATCAGTAGCTCCATGGCATCTGCTGTTCTACAGGTGTGGCTCTGGGCTGGGCTCCCTTTTATGATGCAGGTTGTTGTCTGACTTTACACCAGGTAAGAGCAGGTGTTAAATCCCTCCTGCTAACGAGCCTTATCGCATGTTTTGTGATCTTACCGCCGATCTGGCTGGTCGTTGTGAATGTTGCAAAGTGGTGTCGTCGCTGCTTTTAGCACAAGAACGCCTACTATGCATATCATTAGCGTTATTTGCCATTGTCATCTGTGGCAATGTTTTTTGTGGCTGCTATCGCAGGAAAACTGGTGATATCGGCTTTTAGCACCAGTTTGTGAAAAGGGCGATACATTTATCACCACTTTGGCTGAGATAAAGTGCTGCTAACTCAGTGATAAGTCCTTGAGAATATGCCCCTTAATTGGATAAGGAATCCTAGAAACATTTTGTCATTAACACAAGGTGATAATTAAATGAAAGGACCCTTCAGTTTAGTAAATACAGTATTTAATTGAGCCTAGAAACAGCGTTTGGGTCACTATGGGAAGAAGTTGTCCCAGAACTCCATCTTTCAATTTAACTCAACATTTCTTGGAGTGAGTACATGAGCTGCAGACAGCACAGCTCATGGATGCCTCTTCCTGTTCCCGAGCTGATTCGCCTGCAGCTCCTGGGTGAACTCGATGAAATTCAGAGCTAAGACTAATGTATGTTTAGACCGTGCCTTAATATAAAAACAGCCACACATCTGTGCCTTGTGCGAGTGCACAAGTTTCATGACAGTCCCATGCCTTTACTGATAAGGATTAAACAGGGACACTAACAAGACAGGTATAGGACAACAATTTGGCACATGATAATATAGTCCACCACCCATCCTATTTATTTTTTTTAATGTAGTTTTATATAGCGCAAACTTTACCCAAAGGTGTCAGAGCACTTTACAAAAGAACCAGGTAAGTTACAAAAGGTGCACAAGATAGACTAAACACGCTAACAAGTTAAATATATACATCTACAGGTACATAAGATAGGCTGGGCGTGCTAAAAAGTTACATATATGCAGTTACAACGCTAACAATTTGCATATTAATAATGTAAAAAATATAAAAGGTGTCAGCGTTGGGTTAGGACATGAGATACATATTTACAAAGTTAACCTCAAGTGAGTGCCAGACAAATTACAAAAGGTACACAAGATAGATCAAATATGCTAACAAATTACATACATACAGTTACAGGTACACACGATAGGCGGATCTCGCTCACAAGTTACATATATGTAGTTACAACGCTAACAGATTGCATATTATATTGTAAAAATATGAAAGGTGACAGTGTTAGGTTGAAACAGGAGTAAAATACATATTTACACAGAAGTCCTTATGTGAGTGCTAGATGGTCGTAGTGATCAAGCAATAGGTTGAGTTATTCCAGGAAGTGTCTTTGGAGGAGGAGAGTCTTAAGATGTATTTTGAAGGTACAGAAAGAGGGGGTGGTTCAGAGGGATCGAGGAAGTGAGTTCTAGATTCTAGTTACATTACCATACAAGGATTGAGCTATAAATATTTCCCTTTTGAAGGAAGGAGGTCCGAGCAGTACATTTTCCGCATTGCGTGAAGGTCTGGAGCCTCATGAGATTTTGAGTTTATTAGCCAGATAGCGTGGGGTGGAGGTGTGCAGCGCATTGTGGGTGATACAGGCAGTCTTGTATATTGACCTTGCTTCGATAGGAAGCCAGCGAAGAGACAACAGTATGGGTGAGATGTGATAATTTCTTTTAGCCCCATATATGAAGCAAGCTGCTGTGTGGAGGATGGATTTATTTTAGAGGGGAAAGGTGGGATTTGGGGAGTCCAGCAAGGAGAGAGTTGCAGCAGTCCAATCTGGAAAGAACCAATGATTGGACCAAGGTTTTTAGGTCTTGTTCAGGAAGGAAGCGCTGAACCCCCCAGAGAAAGCGCAGTTGGTAACATGCATTCTTGGCGATGGAATTGATATGGGACTGTAAGTTGAGCCTTTTATCTAGGATGACGCAAAGTGATTTGACACTGTGAACAATGATAGGCTTGTTGTTGAGCATGTTAAGATTGTGCATCCTAGATTGGATAGGAGGGGGCGATAGTGAGGTTGACAGGAGAATGAATTCTGTTTTGGAAGGATTCAGTATTAGTTGATGAGTAGACAGCCAGTGGTGGATGGAGTTGAGTGTGGTGTTGGGGATTAAAATGTAATGAGTGGAAAAAATCTTTAGGTAGATTTGGGTGTCATCTGCATAGAGGTGATAATGGATCCCAGATTTTTTTAGGAGATTACCGAGCGGTTCAATGTAGAGGTTGGACAGAGTTGACGCGAGGATCGAGCCTTGAGGGACACCTTATCCAACAGCCATTGTCGTGGAGAAACAATTAGCAATTTTGGTCATCTGGGATCTGCCCAAGAGGAATGATTCGAACCATTTGAGCACTGTGCCTTCAAAACCCATTCTTAGCTTTAAAGTGTTCTAAAGAGTGTTGTGATTAACAGTGTCAAAGGCTGCGAATAGGTCAATAAGGACCAGGAGACAAGATTCACTCGAGTCAAGTACTCTCAGGGTATCATCGATCACTTGAAGTAGGGCTGTTTCTTTGCTGCAACCTTAGGTAAAACAAGATTGGAATTCCTCAAGGAGGGAGTTGATCTTGATTAGTTTGGAAAGTTGCTTCGCCACTCAACTTTCTGTGATTTTAGCAAGAAAATGAAGGTTGGTGATAGGGCTAAAGTTGTTGAGAACTTTTGCATCAGCAGAAGGTTTCTTAAGAAGTGCGGTAACCTGTCCTGTTTTAACGGCAGCAAGAAGGGAGCCTTGGTTGAGGAAGAGGTTTATCAGACTGGTCCAGTAGGGGAGTGTGTGGGGGTAAAAGTCAATGTCAATGTCACTGGGGATGGGGCAGATGGAATGGTTAGAGGGTTTAGTAAGTTTCAAGAATGCTTTCAAGGAGGGCCGTTTCAGTGATGGAGTCAAAGTTCTGCCACAGGATTCGGGATTTGCAGACCTCAGGGGGGTAGGATGGGTAACCTGATCTATAAGTGATTTTACTTTTTCATCAAAGAACATTGCAAATTCTGCCCCTATCTTGGGAGGGTTGTCAATTATGGTGGGGGAGGGAGAGATGTTGGTGCTTTTAATAAGGTCGAATCACTTTTTAGGTCTGTTTTTGGTAGAATCTAGGAGGGTTCTGAAGTGCATCGCTTTTTCATGGCAGATGTGTTTATTGTAACGGGATCTTGCGTGGCGTAGATTGGATAGATTGGTGGTGGAAGGAGAATGTCTCCATAATTTCTCAAGGTTTTTAAAGTGTTTTCTTTCTTCCTAGAGGGATTTATTGAACCATGGAGCAGAAGGAGTAAGTCTTTTCTTTTTACTATGCAGTGGGACAACATTATCTATTACAGCTGATAGACTGTTGAGACCGTGGGTGGTCAGGTTGTTGACATCCGAGTGGGGGTCTAAGATTGGAAGAGAGCTCAAAGCTGTGTTGCATAAAATGTCCAGGTCAATGTTTTTGATGTTGCAGAAAAAAGTAGTAATTCTTTTAGGTTGGCCAAGAGTAACAGAATGAGATAGATGCAGAGAGAAGGGGACGAGGAAGTGGTCCGACCAATCTACTGGTATAGGATCAACAGCAGTTAGCATATCTACTTTGGAGATAACAAGGTCAAGAATGGAGCCCTTAGAGTGCATCGGTTTTGTGTTATTTTGAACAAGATCATTTCCTAAGAGGAAAGTGGCTAGCCTGTTGGATGCTGTATCTTCCAGATTACCCTAATGAAGATTAAAGTCTCCAATAAAAACCTGTTTGGTGCTTTGCGAGAATTAGTCGCTCGCAAAGTCAGTGAATCACTCTATGAATGCGGAGCTGTCACCTTGCGGGTGATACATGGCATGACATCTGACAGGGGAGTTTTGCTGTGTTTGAAACTCCAGAGAAAGGCATTTGAAGGAACGGAAAGAGCTTCTAGGAAAAGCTTTGAGATATAGGGAGTTTCTGAAGATAACTGCTACACCTCCCCCGACTTTATCTTCTTTATCGTTCCTGAGAATGGAATAGTCATTGGGGAGCAGAAGATCGAAAGAAGTATGAGTAGTGTCCTGAAGCCAGGAAATGTTTATCCAGCAAAAGTATATCCAGGCTGGAAAAGTATATCCTGGCTGTAAAGATTAATGATGCCTGAAATTTCCAGCTTGTGTTTGTTCACGGACCGACAGTTGTGAAGTAGACAACGAGCCTCTGATATGACTGTTTTGGTGAAGGGAGAGTCAGGGCTTTTGGGGCTGATAGTAATAATGTTCCTGAGAATAGGTCACTGGATTGGAGATGGTGGAAATTTGGTGTGGATGAGGAAGATGGTTGGTATAGTGCGATGAATAGTGTTAGCTGGAGAGGAGAGAGTGTGGGGGTTGGAGTTGGAAGAATTGTAGCTAGCCACTAGGTTGGAAATGTCAGTTGGTGTCAGATTGTGTGATGCTTTTTTGGGGTGTGGGAGCAGGCTACTCCTTGCTCACAAAAGGAAGTAGGGAGTTGGCAAGAGTGGAAATGTTGTATTTAGGTGGGCTGAAAGATAGAAGAGATGAGAAGTCCTAGTTTCTTTTCTAAGGAGTGCAGAGCTGGAAAGGAAAGTTAGGATTTTTGATGGGTTCAGGGTGGGGTTCAACTTGAGAGGGAGAGCATGGAAAGAGGGTTGATGTAGGAATAAGGAAATGAGGGAGATTCATCAAGAGATGTTGATTGGAAGTATTTGCCGGTGCAGCTGAGGAGGATAGAGAATTATCTGTGCATACATTGAATAAAATGGAGATATTGACTTCTAGCTGAGGCAGAGTAAGGTGAGGCCTGGAATGGGAGGACAGGGGGAAGGGGATAGAAGTGGGACATAGGAAGGCAGAACGACGGGGGGTAGGGAAGAGGGAGAGGTGGAGAAGGTGCGCAGGCTAGATTTAGTGAGTGTATGGAGGTTGAAAATAAGGACGAAATGGATGGTAGCTCCGGTTGGAGGTTGTAGAATGTGTAAGGTTCTGCCAGGTTAGGGGGGGAGGAGGTTGTCATAAGGGGATGGTGCTTTAAGTAGCAGTACTGGAGTGTTAGTGGGTGGAGAGAAATCAGAGAGGCTTGCACGAGATTCATAAAAAAGGAGGGTGTAAAAGGGAAGGGGAGGGTAGGGTAAGAGGGGAGAGCATAAGGAAGAAAAGACAGTGTGAGAGCTGGGAAGTCAGGATATTGGAAAGATGGAATGGATAGGGGGGTCGTTAACCTGACGAGGGGGAGGTTTCTTCAGAATTCCAGGTTGGTAGAGAGGTGTGGATGAAGGAGCAAGCCATTGGCTGAGAGGGAGTGTTGAGGTTAGTATCCCAGATTGGGAAGGTGGGATTGGGGGGAGGGGAGGCAGGGGTGAAGGAGGGGAACGGAGTTCCAGGGGCGACGGCTGTGCCCCAAGGGAGCACTGCAAGCAGGTGTTCCGGTGGATAAGGGGAGGTGAGAAAGAATTGAGGGAGGCGTTAGGAGAGGAGTCTGGAGGGATAGGAGTGCCAGTGCTGGAGAGCAGGGTTGGAAATAAGTGGTTGGTTGAAAACTGAGAGTCTTTGGCTTGGATCAGGACTTTGCTGTTGTTAAGTGAAATTGTGAGTGAGCCATTAAATCCAGCTGAAGAGCACAAATGCAGAGGTAAACACACAGATAAGCCACCTGGAAAACACTCAGAGGCCTATTTATGAGCTGGTTTGCATCACTCTTGCACCACCATTTGTGGTGCTAGAGAGATGTAAACCTTAAGTCAGATTTATGAAGCTGCATAAAACCACTTAGCCTTATCCTGAGTAGCTCCATAAATCTGGAGGAAGGCAACACAGCACAAATCACTACGCTGCCTTACTCTGTCCTGGGAAGGCATTCCATGGGCGTTGCATGTATTCCCACGCAATTCCCAAGGTTTTTAGCAGAACTGGTAGACCTGGGACTGCACCAAAGAGATACACCTTCCCAGATTACTTCCAGTGGTGCACTGCATGGCAAAACTTGTAAATCAATCAATCAATCAATCACAAGATTTATAAAGCGCACTACTTACCCGCAAGGGTCTGAAGGCGCTGAGGGAGAGGAGGTGGGATGTTGCCGCTACTGGTTGAATAGCCAGGTCTTGAGTCGTCTCCTGAAGGTCAGCAGGTCTTGGGTCTGTCGTAGGTTGAGGGGAAGGGTGTTCCAGATCTTGGCGGCGCTGTGGGACGGTGGCCAGGGAGAGGTCGGCAGAGCGGAGGTGACGGTTGGGAACGTAGAAGGAGAGTCGACTGTTGAGGTAAATCTACCCCCTAGGATATAACATGATTATCTAGAAACCAAAGTATGGTAGCAAGCGCCAGGATCATTTCAAACAAAAACTGTTGAATATTGCTATGACGTTGTGCATTGTTAAAAAACAATTACAAATAGAAGGTCTATTATGTCACCAGCCCACTACCCCCTCCCTTTGGTACATTCAAATCAGTGTGTAAGTCCTGTCCTCCTGCCCTTCCCCTTTAAAGCTATTATTTTATGCCTCCCTACTGCTATTCATTGTACATAGTTCTGTGTGCCTCTCTGGGCCCCAATCTGAGTTCCCTGGTAACTCTGAAGGATGATACAGAGGTCAGGTATAATAATTCTGGCCAGTACTCAGAGCTACATCCGATTGTCAGGCCTTCTCCAACATCACTCTTAAAAGAAGGATTGACCAATCGCTACAGATACCCCTCACTGCTTCAGTTCGGCAAGAAACTGAATACCTGGCTCTTTGAGGAGCCTCCCCAAAACTAGACATGGTATCACCCGGTGAGCGTACAGAGAATAGGACTAAAACTCCCTGGAATGGGTGATAACATACTGTCATGAAGCTACTGTTTATCTTTATATTGCGTTAAGTTAGCATAAGCTTATTAAATGTTTAAACGACATTTTTCCTTTTGCTGCTTCTGCACACGACACTTACTTGTTGATTTAGCTTTCAACCTACAAGTCCGTTGTGGTTTACATGAGAATAATATGTTATTGCTCTGATATCAGCTTTGCTTAATAAACTATGTCTGTACAGAGAGTGCTGAAGCTTCAAGAATAACACGATACAGAATTGTTATGAGGCCTGATCTCCGCACCTTCATAGACATAACATAAGTGCAGCTTCTGCCAACTTTGGCTTTAGGCGGGTTTTATATTGCTTTGCTTAGAACACAGATACACACTTGATGCGGTTCGCATGCAGAGAGAGCTGGTGGAAGCAGATGTGATCTCTTCATACTAGGATCTTGAGGTATGGGCCCGCCCTGCTAAAACCCAAAGAGACCTTCTTAGATATTAATATAATATGCTAGTTAGGGAGGGTGAGAAATAGGTGTTGTTAACCCTTATTCATTACAGCATGATAACATGCTGTCACCTTTTGCTTTCTATGGACTAGTAACTATGCTGATAACGTTGCTTCTGATAATATGTTTCCTTGTATTATCTAAGATACTGCGTTTGAGAAAACGGCATTAGTAAATAAATATTTCAAATGTGCACGTGTCCTCATTTACTCCACCTTCTGGTTTGAAATGATTGTATAACAAAAGAGTGCTCATGTGTTCCACGTAACCTGCGGTATTGTAAGTTCATGTTCTGGTTTGTCTAAACATTGGGAGTTTGTTATGACCAATGAGACACTGTAGCTAGCCTGGTAAGGGGTTTTGGGTACTGAGGTGAGTTTTGGGTCACCCTAATTCACCGAGGTTCCAAATCTCTATGCACAGTTCTGTGGGAGAACGGAAACCCTGCGACATGGCGCCCAACCGTTGGTGGTCTTATATCATGACACTCGAGTAGTATATCATTCAAACCTTAACCCCTTCACTGTCGTTTCCGGACAACGGTGGTGTCGGACAAACCTACCTATTTTTGAAATAGGTCTTTTCAAGCTTGAATCTTTCTAAAAACGGTTTCCTTGAATTACTACCCAGTTGTGCTACAAAGTTTACTTTGTTTTTCTAAGTTCCTGTGTTATCATGGCCCAGCCTGTGGACATCCCGCAGCATAGTCGCATTGCGGTGCGCAACCATTTACAGACTTTCCAAGTCCCATTGGAAGGCTTGGCTGTGATTTTGGTAGTGAGTGCGGATGCAGCTTACCCATACGAACTGTTTTATTCGTGGGTGACGTTTCCGGCTGTGGACGCTAATTCTGGTGTGTTCCACAACTACACTGCTTCACCTGTACCGAATTAATATACTCCGTACAGGGCACTGGAAATACCTATTGATCATTGGCAGCATTGCGTTTGGTTTGGTGGCGCCCTACCCCATTCGTTAACCGCTCCGAGGTTAGGTCCTTTATCCATTCCAGGCGCAAATTGGCATGTTTTGGCTGGATTTACTCCTCATCCTCAACGCGGCAACTGTACCCTAGCGGAGGTACGTCGACTACATGACGTTTCCGTTGCCGTGATACGTGCATTAGTGCAATACATAGGTCGTCATCTCCCGGGTGGTCCCCCGGGGGGTCCGGCTGTTCAAACGGAACATGGCGGTTTGAAGCTCAACCCAGTTATGGTCAATGCAGTTTTTGGTAAGCGCCCCGATGACAAAGATGAGTTTCCTTTCTGGTTTGCCGAGAAATTTGACCAACTGGAAGCTGTGTTTCCGAATTCTACTCCTGCTGATAAACATAGAATGTTGACGATTACTTTACCTAAGGATTTAACCCCCGAGCTCGTTGACTGTGAAAGTTGGGGAAAAACTTTTGCGGCTGTTTATGCGAGGTTTTTCGGCACCCCATCTATGTCTGTACTGCCTATGATCGTTAAACGTGTTCAAGATGATCACGGACCGGAAGCAGCGGTTGAATTGGGTATGCGCCTATGTGGTTCTTTTGACATTGTTAGCGATCGAATACTCTCTAATATAAAGGGAGATGCAGTGAACTTTCAGGTGTCAAATGCTTTGGCGGCTCTACCCGATGCCGAAAGACCCCGACAGTTGGCGAAGATAGTTGGGGCCGCATATAAAACAAGGGCAGTCTGCTGAGGCAGATGTCCAGCCAAAGACCAAAAAACTAAATTGGCCTAAAAAACAATATCAGGGGAAGCAGAAACAGCAGACTCAGGAATCATATCCTGCGGCTCAAGTGCCTGCGCCGACTGAGAGAGTTTATGACTTGCTTGATCGCGCGATGATTAAATCACCTGATCGATTTCAGGTTTCTGATCAACGCCCTCCTCGTTCCTTTCAGGACTCATCGGCTCGGAAGACCGGTGGTGGAGGAGGCGGAAGGGGCAGGGGTGGTCAGCAAGGACGCGGCCAACCCCGCCAGACAGACGGCGCAGGAAAGCAGGAGGACTCTACGCCGAAGAGACCGCAGTTTGCAAGAAAGAAAGTCGCAGCGTTAACAGCGCATCGATATGCCACAGATAGTGAGAACGCGGCTTCGGAATCTGACGTGGGCTCTGACCTTGCTGGACAGCGCGGCAGAGATTACCATAGTGAGAGAGGCCCTGCGTCCACTACTGAGGGTGACAGCGACTGATGTCTATGTTGTAATAGAAACAGCCGATACAAGAACGGCTCCCCCTGATGGACTTTATGAAATTGTCCTGTTAATAGAAGGTGACATACAACGTACAATCAGAGGGGTGTTTTGGGAAAATCATTCTTCTACGTATGACATTTTGCTTTCGGAGGCTGACTGGCCCCCACCTTTTGTGCTCGCGGCGCCGCGAGGGGAGGAGGTGATCCTCCCCAGTTTCGCGAACACTGTCTCGAAAGAGCATGCGCAGCATTTTGCTGAAGAGTGGGCTCGGGCTCTCGCACCGGCTCTGTACCGCAACCAATGTGGATGGGATAAATTGTCCCCATGCCACGAGATTCCTTTGTGGTCTCAGCCGCAGCCTCAACCTCAATATCCCATTCGTCACGAAGCCAAGGCTTCCGTCGCGGAAATCCTTGAACAATTGGAATATCAGGGAGTTATTGAAACATGTGTGTCACCGATGAATAACCCTCTTTTTACTGTGACCAAGCCTGACGGATCGTATTGTTTGGTATTGGATTACCGGCATTTAAACTCGCATTGCCGTAACTGTGCAGTACAGAATACTCACGGCTCTGCCTTGGTGGATAGTCTAGTGCGTAAGCGTTTTAAAACAACGCTTGACATTTCCAACGGTTTCTATGCCCACAAATTGGATAGCTTTAGCTCCCAATGGACCAGTTTAACATGCGCTGGGGTCCAAAAACAATTCCGGCGTCTCCCAATGGGCTATAAGAATAGTCCTAGTATATTTACTGCACGCATAGTCTCTCTTTTGGAGAGGATCGACCCAGATGCTTGCTCGTATGTGGATGACATATATCTCACAGACAACGAAATTTGGGAGCATCTGTGTCGTGTCAATTCGATTATTTGTAACTTTGCAGACATGGGTTACAAATTTAACTTTGCAAAATCGCACATTGCTGAGTACACAGTGTTGTTCCTGGGCTATGAGCTCAACAATGAAGGTAGAGGTTTGGCTCCTCACTTCTTGGAGAAATGCACTCAATTGCGCGCTCCTACAACACTTAAAAAATTACAGTCTTTACTGGGCTTTTTAAATTTCGGGAGGACATATATTCCGGAATATGCCCAGCGTATCAAGCCTTTGTATGCTTTGATACAACCAACTTTTCCAAATCATGCTTGCTGCCTGAGCACTCAGCCATCTTGCAATCCTTGCAGGCTGATTTGCTTGCTTCTAAATTCTTACTGACTTGTGATAACCACACCAACCTGGTGATAAGAATCATTCCTGGAACGGTGGGTTTCACGTACCTAACTTTTAATGAAGGAGACACAGTACCTATTGTTTACAAGTCACACTTGTACACTTCGGCTGAAATGCGATTTCCCACTTTGGAAAAGGTTTTAACAGCTGTGCAGATGGCGATTCTTAAGGAACGAGCTCTGTCACAGGGGAAACGCATGTTGGTTGTTACACCCTGTCCTCATTTGGAGGCGGTTACGAAAGCCAGTGTACCGAATTCTAAAGCTTTGCGCCCTCGGTGGATTCAATGGGCTGCTTCCGGATGTCACGTTTATTTTTGACGCCTCATTGCGGTCGCAAGAGTACTTGCAGTATGAGTTCGTTCATCCTGCTCCTCTAGCTATGCGACCTTTGGAGGACTTCCATTGCATCATTTACACTGATGGTTCGGCGCAGGTTGCGCATTGCTCTAAACACGCCTACGTTTCCGCATGCGCCATTGTGGTCGGTGCCATGGTGAACGATGAGTTCCAGTCCAATGCAGTACACACGAAGCCTCTAGGGGACTGCACCGCACAATTGGCAGAGCTTCGTGCTCTCTTACTAGCGTTGGAGTACGCTGATCCTAGTGTGACTACTCTTATTGTGAGTGATTCGTACTACTGTGTACAGTCTTACAATGAAAACTTGTTCTTTTGGATTCAGAATGATTTTCGTGATTCCAAGGGTAGCACAATAAAACACAAGATGATCTGGGTTTGAGTGGCGGAGCTTAAGGCTACGTTGCCACTCGTTTTTGTAATTCATACTCTCGGCCATCAGCGTGTTGGAGTCCACGCTGTCGGTAACTCGCTTGCTGATGAAGCAGCGAAATCAGCGGTGTCTACATACTTAGTTGCAGCAGTTACTCGGTCCAAAAGTAAGATTGATGATGACATCTTGGCGGCTGTTGCTGCCACCGAGAAGGGAAGTAAACACCCTACGGGGTTCCCTTCGAAGTACACATACCACTTAAGTCCCGAAAAAGTTCCTTTTGTGAAAATTCCTGATGTTGGTGAACGTTTAATTCCCAACCCGGATCGCAGGGCTGACTTGATTACAGCGGCACATGAAGGTTTGGCGTCTGCGCATGCGGGTGTCTCGGCCACTGTAAATCAATTACAACAGCGTTTCTGGTGGCGGGGGATGTACAAACAGACGCGAGATTATGTCCTTCAATGTGACATTTGCCAGCAGATTAAACCTTCGACTGCTGCGCGCCCGCCTCAGACACAGTTGTACATTTCTAATAAACCGCTAGGTTGTGTTTATTTAGATCATTGCGGTCCTTTTTCCTCTGATACTGCGTATAAGTACATCTTAGTAGCAGTGGATTCATGCACACGCTTTGTATGGGTCTGGCCCCATCGCAGCGCTGATTCACGGACTGTCATTAGAGATTTGCGTGTCTTTGTAGGAATTTTTGCCTGTGGTACCTTCCATTCGGATCAGGGTCCGGCTTTCGCCTCTAAGGCGTATAAGGATGCCATGACTTCGATGGGGGTCCAAGTCAAGTTTTCGTCTCCCTACAGACCTGAGGGTAATAGTGTAGTTGAGCGAATGAACCGTGATTTAAAGCAATCTTTGACAGCTTGAGTTATAGGCACTGGCAGAAACTGGCTAGCCCATCTCAATGGCGTGCAGCGTGCTCTTAATAATCTCCCTAGAAGGTCTCTGGGTGGGCGGACCCCATACGAAATGCTCTTTGGCATCAAGATGTACGTCCCTGACCTTGACGGTCTAGACTGCGTGGCTCGCGCCACACCCTTTGACGTAGATGAACATTACAATGTTTTACAGGATCTACAAAAGACCAGAGACAGTCTTGCAAAGGAACATTTGCCCTCCACATCGGATGTTGCATTGCAGATCCCGGTAGTCGGCTGGCTACCCCAAATTGGAGAACTGGTTCGAGAGAAGATCGATAACAAGAAAGAATTTGGTCCTTCCTATCGAGCTCCGGTTCCAGTCCTTGGAGTGAAGGGCACGAGAACAGTCATTTTACCACCACTTCCTGGTCGTAAGGAAAACAAGTTTATATCAATTGACAATGTCAAGATACACAGAGTGGCCGATTCTACTTAGTATGACACCGGCAGTCTCCTGCCCTTCCATTGTGAGAAATTCAGTTTTGGCCACTGCTTCTACTTCTGAAACTGAAGTGGCCATCGAATTACCTGCAATTTCCAGTCCTTTATTAAGTACTTTGCCTGGTACTGACCATGATGATATAGACTACACTTACCCCACTGACTTATCCATGCCTGACCTGCAAGCACGTTTGGCCACAGAATCCAGATTTTCATTTGACACTGTTTCCAATGCCTCGAAGAAACCCTTACGTTTTGCAGTTTATGCCAGCTTATTAAAAAAACATTTTTTGATTCCCCCTTGGACATATATTTGGCTGGTGCTTTTTTCAATTTACCTTTTTATGTCAATTGGGTTTGTGTTTTATTTTTTCCGGTTAATGAATGGACACTATGTCGAGGAAAGAACATGCATTCGTCATCTTAATGGAACTTTGGCCCCCCCTTTCCTCTTCGCATTCTGCACATAGGCTGAAAAGAGACTTGACATTTGTTAACATCACTGCTTGGCCTGTCCTTGATGGGATAGTGTGGGATGCTGTTAAATTTCAAATTCATGGCCCTACTGAGGTTGTTAATGTCCCTAATGTGCTTAGAGTTAATATGGGGGATGTAGTGAAACAAAACATACGTTCTGATGATTGGGATGTTCAGGCCGTAGAGTCTTTGTTTTCTGATTTGAAATACTATGCTGCCTTTGATGCTGAAGATTTGTACTTAGAATCTGCTAATTATGGTGATTTGTTTTGCTTTCAACATTTTGGCAATCACTTCTTACATAAAACGAGTTCCAGACGGAATACTGTAAATTAGACGCAATGGGAGCATTGCCCCGCTCCTAAACAAGGCAGTTCTTTGAAAAAGTACACTTATTTTACTGACTTCAATCAGTCTAATCCTGAGTCCTTTTATTTCAAAATTACACAAAAGCCTATGTCCAAGGTTAGACTTACCGATACCAAATTATTGTACTCGTAGTCCTTTCTTGATCAGCTGGCTGTTGGCGGCTATGAATTATGGAAGGAGACTATTGACCTAAAATCTGTTTGGGGTTCTAAAAGCTGGCAGGTACAGGGCACTGAGGCTTTGCACCGTGCTTGTCTCATCCCGAATCAAATGTTGTTTTTGAATTCCTCTATTTCACAAACAACATGCTTTGGATTGGCTACTTCTAAAAAATTGAATACTCCAACCATCCCTGAGTTAGAAGAATATTCTGGCTGGAGTAATTATACTCAGTTTTCGATTAGGGACTTACAGATCCTATTGCTGAATTCATCCTTTAACATATCCAGTATTGATCCAAAAGGTTGGCTGATGTGGCACAGAAGTGCTGATTCATGCCAGCGCCATTTTCTGGGTTTGTCTGGAGGCTTTACACAGGTCAGACCTGATCCACGATTTGAAACTGAACATTCAGTCACGACTTACTCAGTGGGCAAATTATGTCAAAATTGGCTGAAACATTCTAAATTGTCTGCAGTTAAATTACATCTTGCGAAGCTAAATGATGATGTTGATTTGAATGATTTCATTAAAGGCCCGGCTAGTGGTAGGTCAAAAAGGTGGATATATGCTGTTTACAATGAAATCTGGAAAACATCACAGATTGAGGCGGCGACACGCCTTAGAGCTATAGATCAAGCGAATCTAGAAAAGGTGCTTGCAGTGGTAGACAATAGTATTAACATGCTTTCTTCCAGCATTTACACGTTAGATAATATTGTGTCTTCTGTAGTGGATATTGTGCAGGATGAAGTGTCTGTATTGTACCATGCTCAAAATCAATTGCGTTCTATCATGCAGTTTGCGTGGACCCTACAAACACTTAAGTCTGGCATGGTGCCATAGACCTACATGAATGTCTCCTCTCTCTTTGCCCCCTTTAATTAAACTGACAAGCAGCGCTTGCTTTCCATGCGAGATTCTTCTTTTTCAATGTTACATATTGAGAGATTGGAGTCCTTGCCTTTTTCTGTGGCAGAGGCCACCGCTGCAACGTGGCTTATCCACGGTTTGATAACATTGCCTTTTGCTTTGTATAAATTTACGAATTGTATGCGATATGTTGCTATAGGTCGATATGAACCGTTAGGTAGTGCTTTTCTCCATGAAGTCTGGTCACTTCCTTTTACTTATAGATGTTTGAAAGACGGCCAGGAGGTTTATCTGAATGGGGAGGAGTGTACAGAAGCACCTGATCACTCATTAATGTGTAGGCACATACAATTGCACGGTTCTTGTAACCAGGACCGGCCAAACTTAGCCTGTGTTTTAAAAGGGACTCTGGTTCCAGCAATCACCCCGACTTTTACCTTACTGGGAAACGGAAGTTATTTACTTTTAAATAATGAAGATTGTTGCGGGTTAATTAAAGGTGTTGCTTATGTGGTAACGGTAACTGAGCGTGTCGTTTGCTGCAAAAATGTGCTGTACCCACCCACGCATGGGAACGGGGATGTTTCCATCTGGCCGCGCATCCCAACCTTGAAAGCGGAGTTTAATGGCATGAGCAGAATAAGAGCTCTATTGTCCCAAAAAGAAGTGGCCTTGAGTTCGGCTCGAGAAACATTCGTGCTTCACATAGCTAACATCCGTACAGAGGTTCAGGCCCTTTTAAATACTGATTTACCGTTGCATTTCAGCGAACTGGTTCATTCTATCTTTAACACTTCCTCGACAACGGGGCTGGCGCACTTTTTTAAAATAGTTAGCAGCGGTCTCGTGACTTCATTTTAGAAAATATTTGGAGTCATTCCTGCTTTCTTCCATTCCATTTTTTCAAGTCTGTTTGGTGGATTCCCGGTTTTCCTGGCACTAGCGGCAGGCGTCCTGGTGATTTTTTGTTTCTTTAAATATGGATGCCCTTCGTGTGCAAGAAGCCGCGCACCCACTACTGGCACTGTTTTGCAACAGGATGCTTGAATATTATGGCACATTGCCGCTTGCGACTTTAAGCACGGCATTTGGATTATCGTTTTGATTTTACTATTTCACCTGTGTCCAGCCTGTATTTCATTGCCTGAGCTGTGATTTTGACTGGGCCATTGAATTGTGTCTCTGCAAGACGGTTTCTCCTGACGTCGATTTTAATCAGCTGATGTGTCCCGTCGTGGCTCACGAGTTGGTTTGTTCTGGCGATAGGATTATGGCCTTGGCATTGATGCATGGACTAATGGGTCCTTGGAACATACTCGCAGCAGCGCAAGATTTCTTGGCACAGAGCTTTCTTGAAAACCCACCGAGTTGTCCTCTGATGGTGATAGAGGCTCCGGTACTAGAAGAGCACGTATGTTCTTTCCCACTTTTAAATTGGATGGCTGAACTGTTTTCGGATGAAGACGGTGATTTCATGTTGGAGGCTGTTGCTGCATATTTTGCATATTCGGTCTTGCCTTAAAAACTTTCTTGGTTTATGAGGATGCCACCTTTTTCATTGCTTTTTTTTCACCTCCCAGACCTATTGCCTTGGGTGCTGTTGAACGCAGTATTGACATTTTTGATTTTTTTTTGTTGGTTTGGTTCATATAGTTTTTTCCATCACTTATTAAGATTATAACTTTGTTCATCGTTCTTGAACTCTGCTTTCATGAAGTTGCCCTTATCTTATCTTATCTTATCTTATCCGTGCTCGGATCATGGGGGGGTGTCATGTAGCTAATGTTTATCTTTATAATGCGTTAAGTTAGCATAATCTTATTAAATGTTTAAACGCCATTTTTCCTTTTGCTGCTTCTGCACACAACACTTACTTGTTGATTTAGCTTTCAACCTACAAGTCCGTTGTGGTTTACATGAGAATAATATGTTATTGCTCTGATATCAGCTTTGCTTAATAAACTATGTCTGTACAGAGAGTGCTGAAGCTTCAAGAATAACACAATACAGAATTGTTATGAGGCCTGATCTCCACACCTTCATAGACATAACATAAGTGCAGCTTCTGCCAACTTTGGCTTTAGGCGGGTTTTAAATTGCCTTGCTTAGAACACAGATACACACTTGATGCGGTTCGCATGCAGAGAGAGCTGGTGGAAGCAGATGTGATCTCTTCATACTAGGATCTTGAGGTATGGGCCCGCCCTGCTAAAACCCAAAGAGACCTTCTTAGATATTAATATAATATGCTAGTTAGGGAGGGTGAGAAATAGGTGTTGTTAACCCTTATTCATTACAGCATGATAACATGCTGTCACCTTTTGCTTTCTATGGACTAGTAACTATGCTGATAACTTTGCTTCTGATAATATGTTTCCTTGTATTATCTAAGATACTGCGTTTGAGAAAACGGCAATAGTAAATAAATATTTCAAATGTGCACGTGTCCTCATTTACTCCACGTTCTGGTTTGAAATGATTGTATAACG
The DNA here is from genome assembly GCF_964261635.1 of Lissotriton helveticus. Taxonomy (NCBI): domain Eukaryota; kingdom Metazoa; phylum Chordata; class Amphibia; order Caudata; family Salamandridae; genus Lissotriton; species Lissotriton helveticus. The sequence continues at coordinate 444,510,927 of NC_136069.1, forward strand.
AAAGAGTGCTCATGTGTTCCACGTAACCTGAGGTATTGTAAGTTCATGTTCTGGTTTGTCTAAACATTGGGAGTTTGTTATGACCAATGAGACACTGTAGCTAGCCTGGTAAGGGGTTTTGGGTACTGAGGTGAGTTTTGGGTCACCCTAATTCACCGAGGTTCCAAATCTCTATGCACAGTTCTGTGGGAGAACGGAAACCCTGCGACAATACCAGACCCGGAATTACTTGGTGTTTCAAGATAGATTTCCTCTGATTCAGAAGTGTAATACTGACATTTACAACTTGCTCCGACCAAGAAGTAAACAAGTGTGAAGGAGATTCAGGTCAGGTATACTTGGCAGGGAGTATCTGTGTTGTGAGGAGGCTGCGGCGTCTTGGGGGAAGCATTGTCTGCTACCCACTTGGTGCCTGGGCAGGCAGAGCCTGTTCTCTGACCACCCCCAACATTGGTTTTACCATGTAGGGTTTTGTATCTGGTAAAGAAAAGCAGTCAGGTGTTTCGAACCAAGAAATGTCAGTTCTGGAATCGACAGACCACTTATAGTTGACTGGAGCAGTATCCCCCTGGCACTGATGATTTCCCGTAACTTTCCAGTTGAGGTGTGTCACCCTGTGGTCCTAAACAGTTATAATGTATTCTATATGATGCCTATGAACCTAGAACCAACTTAATGTAAGCAAGATAAACAAACAAAACAGCAAAGGGCAAAGCAAAACACTAGCCAGTAAAATGTTACATGGAAAACAAATGTATGACACCTAATACGCAAATGTTGAAGTCTGAGCGATAGTGGTAAAGATTGGCAAGGTTATGGTCTCCGTTCTTACTTAAAAGAGCCTCATGAGCGACTGCTGATTCCTTCATAAAGTGTTCAGTGGCTCTGACAGACAGCCCTTTTACAGCCACACCTTTTTTGCTAGTGGAATGCAATGTAATAGGTGATAGGGTGGAAGCCTTTGCTTTACTGTCAACAGTGACCTATCACTCACGACCACAATCAGGTTTCAGTGGTGAAACAAGCTTTAATTCCTGTGTGCTTTGTGGCATTAATGTGTGAAAAGGGTAATTAGTGCTGAAAAGGTTTCTTTTCCTTGCCTGCTACATTGCATTCTCTTGAATTATTTTCATTATTTTTGAATATGTATTTGTTTCTTTTCATTTTGATCAATCTTGTTGTTGGTTAGCCCAGTGCACTAGTGACTGCCCCTTGTTCCTACCTTAGATCCTCAGCAGCCTCCTGTTGGTTGATACAAAGAACGCAGACTGCTGCTGTCAAGCACATCTGGGCACTTGTATCCAGTTGTAAGGGCGACAGGGCTACATCTTTGCTGGTGTGTCCCCCTAGAGTAAACACTGAGTGCAAATGGCAGCTTGCTCTAAGTATAGCATATTTGAAAAGAGATGAAAACACAAAAACATTATACTTAAACTTTGAGGTGCTTGTCTCCAGTGAGAACAGTGTGAAAACAATAACCACCAAACAGGCAATCTTATCAGGCCTGCCTGCTCCCTCTTTTGGAACCTATCACATCGTTTTATTACACAAATCGCATCAATATGTGAACAATCATATAGTAATATACAAGAAACCACAACAAATAAATAGAGCGTGGTAACTATTAGTGACACCACAAAGAACCAAATGTGAAAAGAAAGCAAACAAAGAGCAAAAAAGAGCGAATTCCCAATGAAAAGTGCAATATTATGAGTAACTGAGGAAATGTGAGGATGAATAGATGAATAAATACACATGTAGAAAATACATAACTAAAATAAGCACAGGATCCCTGAAACATTACAATCAAATTTAAAAAATCAGTAAAAAGGAAGTCAACAGGTTTTGGAGACTTCTTCAATTGAAGGTTGATGAGAAGAAAAGGTATTTGAAGAGGAATCAAAACAAATAGTGACTGGAGACCAAATATTATCTCTTTTGATGGCAAGTTGAATTGAATGGAGGTATGCTCTATCTAGTCTATGATTTTAGCATATGTGATACCAGCAAGCTTGGAAAGAAATATTTGAGATGGGTTTCTATCAAACATGAAATTTTAAGTGAACAACTAGTTGACCCTTTTCTCTCTAGGATTTCCCCAAAAACTGCTCTATTAATAATTTTTACATGTTTATATGCCAAATGGAGGAATTTAGAAATTAATCCTTTTCTGAAAGATGAGAGATTAATATAGGTTGTAATTGATTGCAAATATTTTTATGGGTTCATTCAAGGCAGTCCACAACTTAGACGCCACCTGCTTGAGCAGTCACATCTCCTTCCACCAACCATCCAGACGAATATGCGTTGTTACACCACATACCATTACTTCGCAAGTCGTTTCTACGACTTGATGTAGGAGGTGCACTGGACTTAGGAATAGTATAATTTACTATTCCAACTCCAGCGTGCGTAACAGTAGGGAAGTTGTTGGAATAGTAAATTATACTATTCCTTAGTTTAGAACACCCCCTACAACAAGTCATAAAAACGACTTGCGTTGTAATGGTTAGCATTGTAACAAAGCAGTCGTTGTAACGACCACCTTGTAATCGCATGCGTTGTACCGCATGTGATGTAAATGCTGCTTACCATCCAGACACCTCCGCTCTGCAGGACTCTTATTTGCCAACATCCCACGCATATATAGAACAAGATCAGGAGGGCAAGCATTCTCTTACATTGCACCCAAAGCGTGGATCAACCTCCCTCGCCACATCAGAGCCTCATCCTCACTTTTTGAATTACACAAGTTGCTGAAGGCCTGTCTTTTCAATTAATAAACCTATAATAGGAAGGGCTAGGCACACACACCTGCTCTGCGCCAGGATACCCTTGCGGGTAATAGTGTGTTTTACAAATACGCATAAAATAACATAACATCACATTCCATAACATAACTTAACATAACATAGCATAACATAACATAACATACCATAACAAAACATGTATAAGAATAGACATGAAGGTAGGATTTTGGGCAAAAGCCAAGAATCCTCTAAAAGAAAAAGGATGAGAAAAGAGTGATTCAATGTCTAAAAACGAAAAGAGAATTTTAAGTAGTGTCTGGCAATTATTGGGAGTTTATTTTTTCAAAGAAAGAAAGCACAAGAATATGATTGAAAATCTGGAAAATGTACATCTCCCTGTTGTTTGGCTCATTTGAGTCTGAGAAGAGACATAAAAGGTTTTGTATTATTGCAAAGAAATTGTTGAATGATTTTAGTTTTAGTATTAAAATTAAGCTGTTCCAGAGATTTAATATGCTTCATAACTTTGAGTGATTTTTGATAGAATAATTATTACTTTTTGGAGACATGAGAAATAAGGAAATCTCTAGCTGCAGCTTTAAAAAGAGTCCCAAATAATTACAGGAGAGTGCTCAAGAGATAAGTTTGTTGTAGCGAATACATTTTTGAATGATCTAAAAGCACCAGTGAAAGGGTGTGTAACAACACAGATGTATTAAAGCATTATCTTCAAATACCTTTAATGACAGTAAGTAGGTCTAAATTGAGAATGACAGGGGTATGGTAAGAAATTAGTATGAGTCAAAATCAGCATTTGTATGTTATTATAAAGATTTGGAAACAAACGAGTAATCAAGTCTAGATTGGGAGAAGTCTAACTGAGAGAAAAAAGTATATCCTCTCAATAGAGGATTACAGAGTTGCCAAGCACCCACGAGAGATCTTTGCTAGATAACCCCAGAGAATTGTTTATGCGTATGGGAAGGAACTAAAATTATTTCATACTTACGCTCTTTAAAAGTATCCATAACTAGATTACAGTCATCTCCAAAGATCACGTAATCCTCCAAATTAGATATCAACTTCAGCTAAATAGAATTCCGGACAGTGTTACCTAGCTAAGTAGGAGCATAAACATTGAAGATGGCATACCTAAAGTGCAGAAAGGCTGGTGAGACCACATGAGGAAAACGACACAACAGGACTCCAGGACATGTCGGAGAGAGAAATCAGGCAACATATACAACTGTGAATAAACATCAGCAGCAGAAGGTATTGCCCTTAAAGGAGGGAAGAGAAGATTAAAAGCAAATTGTTAACATTCTTTTGTAAAAATCCAGAAGCAAAGAAAAACATTGAAAGCGTATTATCAAGAATACATGAGAACAATGAACTATTAGCAAGTCTTATCATATCCTTGTATTCCTCTTTGCAATCATCCCAAACATTTCTGTTAACAAGCTGGTCTCAATTTTGTAGGTGACTATAAAGAGAAGGATGAAATAGTCCAAATCTGGCATTAGGATTACAAAGAGCTGGATGCATATCCAGAAATGTATTTCTCTGTCAGCAGTAGTTTTAGCTAAATCCTATGAAAAGAATGAATTAGAACAAGTCCTGGGTTGAATTTTTAATTCCGCCAGCAGAATTGGATTAATGTTGATAATTCACCAGTACTCTTGTAACATGGAATTAATGATAAATTAAAATTCTGCCACTCCTTCAGCGGAATTAAAAATGATTCAGTGCTTTCTAAAGATAAAAACACAGCATACCACTTGGCACCCTTGCATACTCTGCAGTGATTAACACTTTTAATCACTGCAGAGCATGTAAGGGGGCTGAATGATATGCCGTGGTTTCTAAACTTTAGAAACCACTGCATATACCACTCAGCACCCTAGCATATTCTGCAGTGATTGTATGTTTTAATCACTGCAGAGTATGTAAAGGGTGGGTGCTGAGTGATATGCATCACTGCAGAGAACATAAGGATGCTGAGTGATATGCAGTGGTTTCTAAAACTTTAGCAACCACTGCATGCCACTCAGTGCTCTAACATTCTTTGCAATGGTTAAACATTTTAATCACTGCAAAGTATGTGAGGGTGCCAAAAGGTGTGCAGTGGTTTTTAACTTTGAAAGTCACTGAATAATAGTTAATTTCGCTGACAAAGCAGTGAAACTTTAATTGAGGTGAAGTATTTTCCTCTTGCTTAGACTGCAGTCGGAACTGTTAAATTAACCTCTATATATTTTTATATATCCACTCATTCCTCAATGCAAATTGCTATATATATAATGCATATTTAAATAACGAAGCAAACCACATTCACTGGATGATGTCATCAGTGATGTCCTCAGTGATGTCATTTGAGATGTCATCAGTGATGTCACTTACCAAGACAAACACATCTTTCTACTCAAGAGTTATCGATGTTACGTAGACAATGGGTTGGGGATGTTTTTTGCTCTCCTGCTATTAATCACAAAAATGGTGTTGTTATTTTATTTCATAAAGCGTTGTCTGTTCAAATTTTAAATGAAACTATTGACACTAATGGCAGGTGGCTGCTCCTTGATTGCATTGTTAATGATGTTCATCTCTCTCTCTGTAATGTCTATGGTCCGAATGGCATTGATTCTTCCTTTTGGAATGATTTCTCCTCCCTTCTCTCTTCTAATGCTAATGAGGATTTGATTGTTGGGGGAGATTGTAATCAATTGATGGACCCTTTTTTGGACCGCAAATCACAAGCTCGCTACATTCCCAACAAAATGCAAAAGTCCTTTCATAAAGCCATCTCCTCCAGAGGCCTTATAGATTCATGGAGGTTGTCCCACCCTGACTCTCTGGACTTTTCCTTTTTTTCTCCTGTGCATAATTCCCTCTCCCGTATTGATTATATTTTTCTCTCCCACCATGCTTTCCAATTTATGACCAACTCAGAATTAGGCTCTATCCTCATCTCAGATCATGCCCCAGTTATTTTAGATATGGATTACCCCTCTCCCACGCCTCAGGCCCGCAGATGGCGCTTTAACAACTCCCTTTTACTTGATCCCACTTTCATTGAACACTTCACTCATTTCATGGATGACTTTTTCACTACTAACTTACATTCCACCTCTAACTTTCATTATCTTTGGGATGCTTTCAAGGCCACTGCTCGGGGTTGTATTATTGACTTTGTTTCACGTAAGAAAAAGAAAACGCTATCCCAAGCTTCCTCCTATCTAAAACGCATTAAAGAACTAGAACATCTTTACTACACTTCCAACTCTCCTGACTCTCTGTCCTCTCTCATTTCCGCTAAACTGCAATTTAATAAACATTCCTGGGAATCGGCCTCCAATCAGCTTCTTCAATTTAATGCGAAGATATATGGTGGTCGTAATAAAGCTGGTAGGGCTCTGGCAAATTATCTCAAAATTAAAAAACTGCAATGCTTTTTAATGAGGTGCTATCATGTATATTGGTCCCAAGATGTCTGCCAACACTTCTTGGATGAAGTGCTGACAGCCAATCAGATCTCACAATGAGATTTGGGGTTAGGCTCCGCCCAGATATATAATTTTTTTCACATTTGATTTTCTCAACAACTACTGGAGGGATTTACACCATTTAAGCAAAAGCCTGATCTGCGAATCAGACTCTACCATTTTGCCAAATTTCTTGTAACTCCGTTCAGTCGTTCGGGCGGTAGGCGTGTCTAATCGTCCTATGGAAATTAACATGGGGAAAACACGTTTTGGGCCCCGCCTTTATTCTCAGCCCCCACTTCACAAATCCCCCCCCGAAAACTTTCAGGGAAGGAGCGGAGCGGGCCATCTTCTTTGAGAAATGCGCGAAGATTCATCAACCGGCGCCAAAGGTATTCCCAATAGAATGTTGCGGATTTCCTATGGGAACTAGGTCCTAACTATATATACCTACTGGCGACCGCCAGAAGGTAATATATATATATATATATATATATATATATATATATATATATATATATATATATATAATTTTTTTTTATGTCCATGAACTAAAAAGGGCGGACTGTTTAAAATGGCGAATTTGTTTGTACACTGACGACACTGACGAAGCCTTGAGCGAAACGCGTCTGTCGGGGGTGCTGGGGGGTTTGGAAATAAAATATTTGCAAGATCACGACATCGGTGTGCTGGCCGTTTCTTTCTGGACACTATTGTTTGGGAGCGTGTGACGATACCTTAAGCGCCTCACCAGCGCTGGCTTTGGGCACCCGGGACGTTGTGGAGCGGCGGCGGTGACGGAGCTGTGAACTAATTAATTTTGTCCGCTTGCCCCGAGGATATGGATACGCAACAGCAGCGGAGTGTTGAATGAAAACCTCTGCGCAACCAGGAAAGGAAAGGCAACTGGAGAGCTACTGCTTCACGCGGACCGAGTTAGGACGACCGAAGAACGCCGGCGTTTGTGGGTACTCGACGGAAGTCGCCGAGGTCTGCGGTGAGTGACGGCGGCTAATTCCAGCTAGTCCTGAGTTAAAAGAACTTGATATCCTCTGTCCCGTAGGGTGTCACACTGTGTTTCCAAACCCCCTGAAGTAAAGTGTGGGATGCCACCGCCCCCCGAACTGTTAATATAAAAAGACTGCACATTTCTTTTACCATGGCGACAATGGGAGAACTCGCAGGGGAGAGGGAGGCTGCTGCCAATATGATGTTCATGTCTGTGAGAAACAAACCAGCAAGGACTAATAACACTGACTTACAGACGGAGGAAACCACCAACCTCAAAAGTTTGTTTCTGAAGCTGGAGAGACTGCAGGAACGAGAAGTGAGGAAATGGTGGGAGGCCACCTCCCTGGAAAGATACTTAGATTGCAACAGAGTTCCCAGAGGCCTGCGCATCTACACAATCCCCTCCTATGAGAACCCGGACCCGGCCCTTTTAAAAGACTGGGCAGAATACACAGCGGAGTCCGCTAAGGGGATGGTCAGAATGCTCATAAAATATGCGTGGAGCGACCGTGAGAAGTGTTTGAAAGACATAGCAGACCTCGAGGCTGAGATTGCTAAAGATAAAGATACTAAAACCTGTGAGGAATTACGTACAGCGATGAGCAAAAGAATTAAAGACTATGAGATGGGAATACGCAAAAGGAAGCAAACCAAATTCCAGAGAGATGAGCAAGATTACTTATCTGGTAGAATTCTCACGTTTGCACGGAAATTTGACGCCACACGTAAAAGATTGGCTCAGGGCACTGCACAAACAACAGGCATGGACACTGAGGAATCAGAAGTGGAAACCTCAGATGGGGAACAGAATGCAGCCCGAGAACAAAGGGAAATGAGACAGGGAAACCTTTTTTAGACGAATACTGGGTAATGAAGGAAACCCGCCAGAGACCACAACTAAAAAATCATCCACCTCAACAAAATCAAAGAGGAGGACGAGGCGGGGGAGGAGGCACAAGGGGAGGTTTACAAAATATCACCACCCCGATGGTGACACGGAGTGCTTCCAATCGCAGGAGAAAGTAATTACCAAAGAAGACAATAATGTCATCAACATATCCAAAAGGATTTTGACAAAGGATGAGATCAACTTATTGAAAAAAGGCTTAAGTTTCTGTCCGACAAGTGAGTTCAACCTTGTGGACGCCAAAATTGACTTGTTCAAATACATAAGGAAGCTAAAGTTCAAAAAAATCTTCCTGCAAATCCCTGAAAAAGTAACTTCGGATAATTCAGAAAGAACAGTTAAAGCAGATGAAGATGATCTCTTGGAAGTCTTGCTCAGATCAACACAAGACTTACAAAATCTAGAACAAGAGACAATCACACAAACTGAACTGTTTCCTGAACAAGCCAGAGATCCAAGCAACCTGAAACAAAAATCAAGAAAACTACCGAATATACCACATGATGCTATCGACGTGTTTAATGAAGCAATAATAGCAGTTTTGGAAAAGATGGCAAACAAAAAAATGGACATAAAGTCCTCTAACATCTCTAGGAGGGAATGGGCAGCAATTAAATCCTTACGAGATGACAAGACAATTGAGATCAAGCCCTCAGATAAGGGCGGAAACATCGTCATCTTCAGTAAGGAACACTACGAACAGGAGGCACATAGCCAATTGAGAGACAAAGAGTGCTATATCACAGTTAAAAGAGAGGAATATGTCAAGAGCACCATTGCCTATGAAAATCTACTAAAGCAGTGGAAGGAAGAGGGTATGATCAGCCCCGATGAATTTGCTTTCTTATACTGTGACTCCCCCATGCTGCCCACCTTCTATCATTTGCCCAAAATCCACAAAAATGCCAAAAGACCACCAGGGAGGCCGATTGTCTCGGCAATCGGCAGCCTTTTGGAAAATACATCACGCTTCATAGACATTTTTTTAGCACCTATTGTTAAGGACCTGCCCTCTTATGTAAGAGATACACAGGACTTTCTTCTCATCATGGACAATGTCTCCTGGGATAAAGATATGCTATTAATAACTATGGATGTCGTTAATCTATATACATGCATAGATCATGAACAAGGACTGTGCGCTACCAAGTGGTTTTTGGAGAAAAAACAACCGAAATACCGAGCACACAGTGACATGCTCCTATGCATGATGAGATTTTGTTTGTTTAATAACTATTTCCTGTTTGCAGGCCAACTGTATAAGCAGATCAGAGGGACCTCTATGGGCTCGTGCTTCTCCCCCAGCTACGCGAATTTATTCGTGGGCTGGTGGGAGAAGCACGAGGCATGGGGAGGCAGTAATGAGAAATGGAGTGAAAGAATATTGATGTGGACCAGATACATCGATGATCTGTTTATTGTCTGGAGGGGAGACAGGGCCTCGGCTGAGGAGTACGTCTCAACTCTAAACAATAATGACCTGAATCTACAGTTCACCTGCACTATAAGTGACAAAAGTGTATGTTACCTTGACCTAGAGGTTTTTGTGGAAAATGACCATCTCCACACCAGACTCTATAGAAAGCCAACGGCTGGAAATGCCGTATTACATGCGGCCAGCCACCATCCTAGAAGTCTGGTAAGGAATGTACCTTATGGTGAATACCTTAGACTCAAAAGGAACTGCTCTGGAACTGAGGATTTTAAAAAAGCTCAGGAGGAAGCTAGTGATAGGTTCCAAGCGAGGGGATACTCCCGAAACATCCTAGTGCAAGCAAATGTGAAAGCAGAAACTGTAGACAAGAGGGATCTTCTGTTGGTCAAGGAGTCAAGGAAAGATGACGAGCAGGTCAGAATGATAACGACATTTAACAGTAAATCTGGAGAACTGGTCCAGACCATTAAGAAAAACTGGCATATATTACACACTGATAACATCTTGAAAAAATTCTTACCAGATAGACCTATGGTAACATATAGGAGATGCCAGTCTCCTTCGGACCATCTAGTCCACAGCCATTACTCCCCTGAAAAAGCTAATCAGACTTCCAACAAGATTGTTGGCTTTTTTCCTTGCCTGCGCTGCATGGCGTGCAAATTCAGTAAAAAGGTCAAGGAGTATCCATGCAGATCAGGTGAGGACAGAGCTGGCAGAAAGATCACTAAACATTTGAACTGTAATTCAGAGTATACAGTCTATTGTTTGGTCTGCCCCTGCCATAAAAGATACGTAGGAAGTACCATAAAACCAGCGAAAATGAGAATCTTAGAACACATGAGGGCCATCGCGAACAATGACAAAACCTATCCGATGGCCCGTCACTTTGCAGAACAACATCAAAGCAACAGAGATTTACTCACTTACTACTGCATAGACCAGGTCCCCAGAACAGAACGAGGGGGGAATAGAGAAAAAGCCCTCCGTATACTGGAATCGAGGTATATCCTGGACCTCAAAACGATGACACCATGGGGTCTTAACAATGATGCAGAAATGTGGGTACACCTATGACAATCTCCCGATCTGTAAAATGAACCAATCTGTCAGAACATCAAGAGAAGACTCCTTGACCGAATGTAAATTGAAATATATTGTAGCCTTGTAAATACGTATTATCTCCCTTTACGCCATTTTGATTAGACATAAAATAAACAATAGTGATACCAGGAAATTCTGTCTGCCAGGCATGGCAAATCATAAGCCCATACAGGGCATAATCACAAGTAACCTGCCCAGTTTAAAATTGGTCCTACTATATGTATATAGATAGTGTAGATTTGTACATAGCTGGCATTGGGTTTAGCAATATACTATTTGTATATATTTGATTTGCGCACGGTAATGGCTTGTATATAATTGGGGATACACCCCTACATAACATCATGAATGCTTGCAAATTTATAAAAAGCAACGCCGAGTATCACAAATGTAAAGCGTATAAATATATGTGCCAGTCATGATAATTTTTTGTCAAATGTCAAACTTGGTTTTAAATTTTTGCACAAAGCACTTTATTAATCGCCATATCAGAAAAGTAGTAGAAACCTTGTATACACACACTACAAGATGGCCGCCACTAAATTGAGTCTATACCATTTTTTATGTCCATGAACTAAAAAGGGCGGACTGTTTAAAATGGCGAATTTGTTTGTACACTGACGACACTGACGACGCCTTGAGCGAAACGCGTCTGTCGGGGGTGCTGGGGGGTTTGGAAATAAAATATTTGCAAGATCACGACATCGGTGTGCTGGCCGTTTCTTTCTGGACACTATTGTTTGGGAGCGTGTGACGATATATATATATATATACATATATATATATATATATATATATATATATATATATATATATATATATATATATATATATATATATATATATTATATTATTATATTACCTACTGGCGATAGCCAGTAGGTATATATAGTTAGGATTTTTTCTCTATGGGATTTCTGAAAATTCTATGTCTAATAACTTTGACGTTTGTGGACGGAATAGGCTGAAATTTTAAGGACAATGGCACATTTTGTGTCTGAGCAGCCCCTGAAAATGTGGGGGGGTTTCGTCAAGGGGGGGCCGAGAAAAAAGGGGGGTCCCAAAACGCGTTTTTCCCATTCATTTTTCCATAGGGCGGTTGGACTCACTTTTAGCTCGAACGGCTGAATGGATTTACATGAAACTTGGCAAAATTGTAGATATTGTTTGCCCGACGTGCCTTTGCTATGTCTCAATATATGTGCTCCAGTGGATTTTGAGAAATTAACGTTTAAAAAAATATATAACAGCGCTCCGGTTAGCGCCCCGGTTCGCGTACCTGACGCATAACGGAACTTTGCGAAGCGAAGCTGATTGGCTGTCAACATTCTACACAGTCCGGAGCGGCCGCCATCTTGTCTCTCGGTAGGATCGAGAGACAAGATGTGGTGAAAAACGAAGGGGGAAATGAAGGAAAGGGGGCAAGGTAGACCCCTCCTGACCCCCTAGGATTGATGAGGGGGATATTAAAGTCCCCCACGGGGCAAAAAATAATTTAAAAAAAATGTGCGATTTTTCGCGGTAGAGGCGATTCCCGGTACGCGAACCGGGCAGCTAACCGGCAGCGTAACGGGAGTCCGCCATCTTGTGTTTTTGGAGCGTCCGGTTCGCGTACCGGGTAGCGTCCCGGTAAGCGTAACAAGGGGAAAACCAAGAGAAACAGTAAAAAAAAAATTAAGGGAATAGATTTCCAGCAAACTTTGAAACATTGTAGGGACTGTTTGTTTGATGTGCCTTTGCAAGGCCTCATGATAGGTGCACGTGTGGATTTTGTCTAAATAAGGTTAAAAATAATATATATATCTGTAAGCGTGCTCCGGCGCGCTTACGTTACGGGTTTTGTTTGCGCTGCAGAGCCGATACGTCACGGTTATGCGACGCGTCATGAGGCGTCTCACGTGGCTACGTGATACGTCACGTAATAAAGAATATATTTTACAGATATAGATATTAGCTTTTAAAAAACCAATGAAATTCACTGAAAAAAACCATAGGTTATAGACCATATATAGTTAGGAATTTGCATTTACAAAACCTTGAAAATTCACTGAAAAAACCATAGGTTAGAGACCATATATAGTTAGCTGGACATTTTATTGACATAAAACCAATGAAATTCCATATATAGTTAGTTGCACTAACTATATATCGCGCACCTGCAATCCACTGCTGATGATGTCACATATTACATCATTCATGACATGGTCAGTGACATCACTGATGACATCACTGATGACATCTCAAATGACATCACTGATGACATCACTGATGACATCTCAAATGACATCACTGATGACATCATGACACACCAATACCAGTTACTACATACGCACTCACTGATTCCTACGTCTACACACACATTCACACATTCACCCATACAATCACTCCTACATACAGTCACTCATTATTACAACACTATCATATGCACTCATACACCTATGCAGACACTCGCACACTGCCACTCATCCATGGAGTTACTCACACACCTAGTCAGTCCTGTAAAGAATCAATCACACTTCGATTTCCTCATCTATACAGTTAAACAGAGAACACCATACTTCAGTGACATCACTGATGACATCACTGATGACATCTCAAATGACATCACTGATGACATCACTGATGACATCTCAAATGACATCACTGATGACATCATGACACACCAATACCAGTTACTACATACGCACTCACTGATTCCTACGTCTACACACACATTCACTCATTCACCCATACAATCACTCATACATACAGTCACTCATTATTACAACACTATCATATGCACTCATACACCTATGCAGACACTCACACACTGCCACTCATCCATGGAGTTACTCACACACCTAGTCAGTCCTGTAAAGAATCAATCACACTTCGATTTCCTCATCTATACAGTTAAACACAGAACACCATACTTTTTCACACATATACTTACACATACTTACTCTCTTATACAATCACTGATACAAGTACACATTGATATGCACAGAGTCACACACCTCCCAGCCAGCCACACACACACTCAGTCTTCCATACATCCACTCATTCTTCAATATGTAAAACATATTTAAACTTTACAAAAACACACAGACACTAGATGATGTCATCAGTGATGTCATCAGTGATGTAATTTGAGATGTCATCAGTGATGTCATCAGTGATGTCACTGACCATGTCATGAATGATGTAATATGTGACATCATCAGCAGTGGATTGCGGGTGCGCGATATATAGTTAGTGCAACTAACTATATATGGAATTTCATTGGTTTTATGTCAATAAAATGTCCAGCTAACTATATATGGTCTCTAACCTATGGTTTTTTCAGTGAATTTTCAAGGTTTTGTAAATGCTAATTCCTAACTATATATGGTCTATAACCTATGGTTTTTTCAGTGAATATATATATATATATATAAATAAAACGCTCCCACTCCAAAGGAGAGGACCAGCACTCACGTTGGGTTAATCTTCGTTATAGAATTATTGCGCTCCCAAAATTATAACAAACAGACTTGTTTCGGCATAAGCCTTTGTCACTGTCGACGGGCACCGTTTCTCTAGTCATATTTGTATTAAGCTCAATTCACTGAAAGTGTAGAAGGCCAACTACGTTCACTAGTTTTTAGGTGCCCTGGAGATATTGTAGATTGGACTTTGATTTTACCATCGGTAGATGATTTTCAACTAGGTGGTCTTTTATGGATCGCCATCTCCTGTATGTCATTCCTGGGTGAGAAGGCAGATATTTCCCTATTACTCCATCTGATTTTAAAATTCTCCAGTTTCTTTGAAAATTTGCTCTTATCCTACTCGTTGCATTGGAGTAGCTTGTAATCATCCCAGAATTATTTGTCACTCTTTGGTTTATGTTCTTCCGGCAGGAGTTCTACCCTATCCTTTTCTTCTGCTTTCCTCTGTGCCATCTTTAGGGTATTGTTTGGATACCACCTTACTTTAAATCACTGTATACTTTCTTCCGCTGCCTGTTGATAATCACACTGCCTCAAGCTGTTTCTTTTTATTCACAATAGCTCTCCATAAGGGATACTTTTTTATAAGATTTATCAGATGACTGCTGCTCCCATGAAGGACTGAGTTCCCTGCCGTTATTTTTCTATACAGAGCTGTATGGATCTTATTCTAACTTACCAATACCCTTAAGTCAGTGAACTTCAGATTTAGACAGTTGTTGTTGAGGCAGGAGATATGTTGATTAGCTGATTCTTGTGACCCTCTCCAAATTATGAAGAGATCATCAATATATCTCCTCCAACAGACAATTCTGTCTACCCACTCATCCATGGTGTCGGCCCAGGCCACCCGCTCTCTCACCAGCCTACGAACAAGTTTCTGCATAGCTGGGGGCAAAGCAGGTGCCCCTCGCTGTGCCCTGTATCGGTTTGAATCTCTGTTCCTAGGAGATACAAATGTTATTGTTCAAACAAAAAGCAATGAATTCCAACAGCATACCACTGTGTTCCAGGTATTTCAAAGGCTTTCCTTTCAAAAAATATTTACTCGTTTCAAGTCCATCCTGATGCCTGATACTGGTATAGATGTTTGATAAATCTAATGTAATAATCACAAGGCCCTGTTCCTATTCAATTCCCTGGATTTGTCTCTAGAATTCTTTTGTGTCCCACATGTATAAGGACAATTGTGACACAAAGGGGAACAGGAAATAATCCAGGTAGCTGGACATGTTTTAAGTCAAGCTTCCTATTGAGGAGACAATCCTGTTGTGCTATGTTTTAACAAAGAGTTTGCACATTTGAAGGTTGGCCACTAAAAACTAGTGAATGTCGTTGTCCTTCTACTTTTTCAATGAAATGAGCTTAATACAAGTATTACTACAGAAATGGCTCCCGTCGACACTGACGAAGGCTTATGCTGAAATGCGTCTGTTTGTTATAATTTTGTGTGTGCAATAAATCTATAACGAAGAATAACCTAACGTGAGTGCTGGTCCTTTGCTTTGGAGTGTGAATGTGAGATTGTAGCTGCTCTGCCACCGCAGGACCAGGAGCACCCGTCTATGAGTACGGATAACATTTGGCAGATGTGTGGAGCTAGGATGTATATATATATATATATTGCAGCTCAAAAAGCACCAGAGCGCCGCACTCCCAGGCGGGTGCCTCCGTTGCGAGGGTGCACTCGCAAATCCAATTCTGCTCCACCTCCCAATAGCACTCTCGGAGGTACGTATTCACAAATTTATTTTACCACAGCAAACTGACGCGTTTCGGCCGGAACCTTTCTCTAAGTTTACCGAACCGGCAGAGGCGTCTACATTTAAAACATCCGGGTCATAGAAACCAACATAGGACATGCCTTCGGGGAAAGGAAAGGAAGCATGAGCGCCATATTGGAGTGTCTGAATACCAATAGTCAATAACTCAACTTACACATCATAATTACGCCCTATATGGGTAATTCAATCAGACAAAACATAATTGATATTATGAAACACATGTTTCCTGCGCTCCTTCTAAACAAGTAATATGATTGAAGTACAAATGTACGATAAAACTGAAAATTCACATGCTTTTTCCATATCCCCACAAAAATCATCAAAGTATAAATACTAATGATGATATCAAGCCCTGGATGGGCTAATAAACTAATGGTTCTACCATTGGACCAAGGAGGACCATCACTCCATAAAATATAATGAATCAAAGCAAAAACAAAAACAACAATCACAAGACCTGACATCATAATCAATAGCATATGCAGCAAGAAAAAAATATATATATATATTACCTACTGGCGGTCGCCAGTAGGTATATATAGTTAGGATCGATTTCCATAGGGAAATCGCAACATTCTATTTGGAATAACTTTGGCGCCGGTTGAGCAATCAGGCTGAATTTTTCAGCAACGTTGCCTTACGGCTCTCCGCTCCTTCCCTGAAAGTTTGGGGGGATTCGTCAAGCGGGGGCTGAGATAAAAGGGGGGTCCCAAAACGTGTTTTCCCCATGTTAATTTCCATAGGGCGGTCTGTCGCAGTTTTAGCTTGAACGGCTGAATGGATTTTCACCAAACTTGGCAAAATTGTAGGGACTGGTAGCCCGATGTGCCTTTGCTATGACTCAAGATATGTGCTCCAGTGGATTTTGAGTAATTTAGGTTTAAAAAAATGTATATATCTGTAAGCGCGCCCTGGTACGCGTACCGGGGAGCGCTCCGGGCGCGCCACGCGACTTGCGCACGGCAAGCTGATTGGTTCTCGGGTGTCTGTAAACATTCGAAACAGTCAGCAGCGGCTGCCATCTTGTGTCTCGGTAGGATTGAGATACAAGAGGTGGCAAAAATCAAAGGGGGAAATGAGCAAAAGGGGCCAGGGTACACCCCCCCTGACCCCCTAGGTTTGATGTGGGGGCCATAAAAGGTCCCGTGGGACAAAAAAAATATTAATATTTTTTTCGATTTTCGCGTGGGGACGCCCGGTACGCGCCCTGGGGAGCGTACGAGGGAGCGTACTTAAGTGAAAAATAGTGAAAATAATAGTGTAAAATAATCATTTTGAGTGATTACATGTAGGGTAGCTCTGAAAAGAGCTTTTGGGTTCTGTGGCTGTTTTAGGTGCCTACAAGTGTGTCCCACACACACCCACATGCACACAACCCCACACTCACACACCCACACACTCCCCACACACACTTCACACATGCACACTTCCACCCACAGTCAAACACCCCACACCCCCACATCGACACCTTACACATCCACAGCTACACCCACATCCCACACACCCACACTCAAACACACACCTCACCCCCCTTCCACCACACACACACACATGCACATACACACAAATATCTCACAGACACACCACACACATCCCACACACACATCTCCCCCCCAACAGACACAGAGATAACTCACAGACACATCCACACATCTCATACATACATACACATCCTAAACACATACCTCCCACACCCACACACACCCCACACACACCTCACACACCCACACTCCCACCTACACTCAAACACCCCACACACCCACACCCACACACACACCTTACATACCAATATCCCCACCCACATCCATATACCCCACACACCTATACACCTCATCCCCCTAGACACACAGACACACACATACACACCTCACAGACACCCCCCGTACATCCCCCACACACACCTCCCCCACCCCCACACATGGGGAAAACTCAGTGAAACACTAAAATAATAATTTAAAGTGCTTAGAGGTAGGGTATCTCTGAATAGAGTAGTTGTGTTGTGTGGGTGATTTAAGTACCAACATGTAGGTACCAATGCAGAGTCTTAAATTGAATGTACGCCGTTTCCTCTGTAGATAATTTGCATGTTGTTATAGAAGTTATTGTGGTATGTATATGGAATCTATACCATAGTCTGTCAGGGAAGCAGAAACAACATGGAGGCAGGAGATGAAAAAGAGATGTCAAATACACATTGGAGATAATATAGTGGGAGAAAGGAAGTAACTATGAGCAAAATTACTATGTAACACAAATACGTTGCACAGTATACTATAAGTCTGACTTTATATTATAATCAATTTGGTACTAGTTTATGAATTACATATAATAATGAATAATGTCTCGAACAATTTTTGATTATTAAATATAAATTTATTTTTCTGATTCTTTTTCAAAATTTAATAGAACGTCTAACATTTGACTGTCCGAAATGTTCTCTTGTTGAGTGAACATAACTTCCAACATTTGACTGTCAGAAACGTCCTCATATTGAATTAACAAATCCACAGATTCTACACATTGTAGAAGTTCATGGTCCCGTGATTCATCCATGAATTCCAAGTCAATGGGTTCAATGATTTCCTCATTGTTCATCTCTAGGACAATTTCAAAGGAAATGTTCTGTTCTCCTTCCATTTTTGTGCTGAAATTTACATTAAAAAAAAAATCAGTAGAAATATGGTCTGTTGGGTTTAAGTTCAGACAGGTAGTTTTGATTTTTTAATAGTGAAGTTAACTTTGGGCAATGTATGGTAACAGGCAGGAAGTAGAAATATTAAAAAGTGCCTGTGAAGAAGCGTAAGTAAATTCATAATTATAGCAGAGAAGCCTAAGTCAATTTATAAATATAACAGAGGAGCCTATCTCTATCTATAACTATAGCAGAGGGACAGTAAATAATTATCAGAAAACGTTTTTACAAATTAACTTAAAGTGCCCCTTACAAATTATCAACTTACTTTAGAGAGAGGTGGAGAAGAAAAAATGTGAAAATCCTTTCAAGACGTACCTCAGGTAGTTGTAGTCAAAATGGCCGTGTTTCCCTCTCATTTTTCATTTATATTCATGTACATACCCAATCAAATGTCAGGAAAAAAAATAGAAAATGAAAGTAACATTTTAATTGGTTGTCAATTCTAACACTTCAGATGTGTTTTTGTTATGTAATTTACCTCAGGATATTCAGACAGGGCTACAGGCCAAATGGCTGAATGGAATTCCACCAAATTTGGGAAAATGGTAGGGACTGGTATGTAGTATTGCCTATTCTATATTTGGTGAAAGTGTCTTCAGTGGTTTTTATGTAAATTATCTTTTATTATTTTTTTTGGAGCGCTTCCCGGTGCGCGCCCCGGTACGCGTACCGGCAGCGCAACGGGAGTCCTCCATTTTGTGTTTCGGTAGATTTGAGTCAGAAAATGGCGGACAAACAACGTTGGGAATGGGTATAAGGGGGCAAGGTTGGCACTCCCTGATCCTCTAGGTTTTCTGAGGGGGTCTTAGGAGGCCCATATAGGACAAAAAAAATATATATTTTTAAATTTTCGCGGAGGGAGCGCCCGGTACGCGCACCGGGAAGTGTACCGGGGAGCGTACTTTGGTGAAAAATAGTGAAAAAAGTTAGAAAAAGATAATCATTTGGAGTGATCAGAGATAGGGTAGCCCTGAAAAGGGCTTTTGGGTTCTGTGGCTGACACAGTCTTAAATTCAGGGGAATATTCTATTCCCTTCATCTGAGAAGTGCACACCATCTTCTCTGTAAATATCTTGCATGTTGTAACGCAAGTTGTTGTTGTATATTGAACCCATTCCATAGTCTCTCATGTAAGCAGAAACAGATTTATTCACATGTTTCCGTGCTTTTTCAAATTGTGGACAAAATTGGTTGGACCACTTCCATTTCGGCCTTTGGCATATATTGGAATATACCAAGGCAGTTTGTGGAAAAAGTGCCATCAATTGATCAAAGGTGTCCTTTAAAAGCATTTCCAGACCTACACCAGTCCAAGTGCCCAAGTCATTTCCTCCACAGTGCAGAATTAACAGGTCAGGGTGTGGCAAATGCAAAAAGGTTTTCACCAATGGAATCAATTGGTGACATTTTAATCCTCTGTGGCCAATCCATTTTATGTTCACGTTTGATAAATCAAGGTTGTGTAAATTTCTGGTACTAGCATACCTTTGAGCCCAGTGGATATAACTATGTCCAATAATCCAGACAGAATACATGGTCAGAGGAGATTCTGGTGCAGTAGATGAAGTGTGGAAAAGAAATGGCAGTTGGAATAATAGGAGTTTGCAAAAAAAAACTGTGGAGTTTTAGTGCTCTTGAATCACAAGCAATGATTGGTAGAATGAGATAGGTGAAAACTGAAAGTTAGGGTGCATGGTTGTGTTCTGTGTAAGAAGTAATTTGAATGGTTAAAAAAAAGTTATTTAAAGAAACCTTACACCAGATAAGCTGGTGTATTTGCAGGTCAAACATCCTTGCAGAGGTGATTTGCAACATTGTAGAATAAACTTTTAACCCTGGCAGCTCAGTGAGGAGGGAGTTGCTATGGTAACAGGTAGAAAGAGCTGATGGGGGGAAGGGTGTTGGTTTGAATATAGAGAGGGAAGAGTTTTAATTGGTTAACAAAAAGGGATATCTGTGTAGAATTAGAGGTTTTCTGTGCCTTTATGGTTTGCAGTGGTTGGAGAACATACCTTTTGCTCTGCTAAAGAAATATTGGTGTGTGTATCTGACACTGTTGTGAATGTCCTAAAGCATTTGTAAAGGTGAGTTATGATTCATTTAATATACATAGAGACTTGTATACTCTATGGAGAAGATTTGGAAGAAAATTGTGGTCTTTACATGTTGCTTTGTGTCATGGTTTTTGATAATGCTTGGTAAAAAGTTTTTACTGCAAAGAGTAATTGTATTTTGTAAAATTGTGAATTTTTAGTCGTGACATGGAATGCTTCTACGTAGGACTTGTGCTGTGTTTTGTAAATGTGATGTAAAAACGATTTGGGGGGGAAAAATAGTTTTTACATTTTTTAAAAGGAATAAAAAATGTGTGCATGTTTAATAGAAATACATTTGACTCTTTACAATGATGTTACCTGTGTTAACTCAGTATAGGAAACATATTGAGTTTGTTTGCATAGAGGAATTGTAATTTGTAAAATTGTGAAGCTTCATGTGAAAGCTTTTGCCTTAGTCTTATGATTGCTGTGAGGCAGATGGTTGTACATAGGATCTGTGCTGTGTTTCCTAAATGTGATGTTAAAAACGATTTTGGGGAAATGAATGTTTTTTACATATTTGAGTATATTGTGGCACAGAGGTTTAAAAAGTGACGCATCTAATTACATGTGTCTCTTTTTAAATATGGTGCAAAAAGGTACATGTTTGGGCTTTCTTGGGGAGCGTAGGTGGTGAGGCTTGTGTCTAAGAGTGCAGTGAACTAGGCTTCATGAAGCCTATCCCTGACTGCACTGTTAGACACAGGTGTGAATTTGACTCTTTACAATGATGTTACATGTGTTAACTCAGTGTAGGAAGCATATTGAGTTTGTTTGCATAGAGGAATTGTATTTTGTAAAATTGTGAAGCTTCATGTGAAAGCTTTTGCCTTAGTCTTATCCCTGCTGTGAGGCAGATGGTTGTACATAGGATCTGTGCTGTGTTTCCTAAATGTGATTTCAAAATCGATTTTGAGGAAATGAATGTTTTTTACATATTTCAGTATATTGTGACGCAGAGGTTTAAAACGTGACGCATCTAATTACATGTGTCTCTTTTTAAATATGGTGCAAAAAAGTACATGTTTGGGCTTTCCTGGGGAACGTAGGTGGTGAGGCTTGTGTCTAACCCCCACATGCATCATCCCGGCCGTTTGCGAATTCCAAATTGCGAAAAATAGCGAATCGCAATTTGGAATTCGCAAAACGGGATGCATGAATATTTTCTCATAATATTAGCGATTCGGTAAAAATCGCATTTTTTACCGATTCGCAAATATTATGCGAATTCTAATTTGCTAATTCGCATTTCCCATTGATTCCTATGGGCCAAAAGGCTCATAGGAATCAATGGGAATTGCGAATTTGCAAATTAGAATTCGCATAATGTTCATGCATTCCATGGGTGCAGGGGGGGGTCCAAAGGACCCCTCCCTGCACCCCTGAAATGTATTTGTAAGTGGATGTTTCACACACACATGTCCTAAGGACATGTGTGTCTGTAACATGACAGTTTTAAAAATGCGTTTTTGAAGATTTTCGGAAATTAACACCAGGGTCAACCTCGTGTTAATTTGCACTTCCTATTTCATGAATCGCATTTTTTTTAAAATTGATGCATTGCATTTAAGGAATCGCACAAATGCGATTCCTTAAATGCATTCGCATTTTTTAGAAATGCAAAAAAATGCGAATTATGAAAAAAAGTTTGATGCATCCCAAAAATGTTTTTTGCATTCGCAAACGGCCGATTTTTCCGATTCGCACCGTTTGTGAATGCAAAAACCAATGATGCATGTGCCCGTTAGAGTGCAGTGGACTAGACTTCATGAAGCCTATCCCTGACTGCACTGTTAGACACAGGTGTGAATTTGACTCTTTACAATGAAGTTACATGTGTTAACTCAGTGTAGGAAGCATATAGAGTTTGTTTGCATAGAGGAATTGTAATTTGTAAAAAGGTGAAGCTTCATGTGAAAGCTTTTGCCTTAGTCTTATCCCTGCTGTGAGGCAGATGGTTGTACATAGGATCTGTGCTGTGTTTCCTAAATGTGATGTCAAAAACGATTTTGGGGAAATTATTTTTTTTTACATATTTGAGTATATTGTGGCGCAGAGGTTTAAGACGTGACGCATCTAATTACATGTCTCACTTTTTAAATATGGTGCAAAAAGGTACATGTTTGGGCTTTCCTGGGGAGCGTAGGTAGTGAGGCTTGTGTCTAAAAATGCAGTGGACTAGGCTTCATGAAGCATAAAAATAGTTTTTACATTTTTTAAAAGGAATAAAGAATGTGTGCATGTTTAATAGAAATACATTTGACTCTTTAGAATGATGTTAGCTGTGTTAACTCAGTGTAGGAAGCATATTGAGTTTGTTTGCATAGAGGAATTGTATTTTGTAAAATTGTGAAGCTTCATGTGCAAGATTTTGCCTCAGTCTTATCCCTGCTGTGAGGCAGATGGTTGTAAATATGATCTGTGCTGTGTTTCCTAAATGTGATGTCAAAAACGATTTTGGGGAAAATAAATGGATTTTACATTTTTGAGTATAATGTGGCGCAAAGGTTTAAAAAATGACGCATACATGCGTCACTTTTTAAATATGGGGAAAAAAGGTACATGTTTGGGCTTTCCTGGGGAGCCTAGGTGGTGAGGATTGTATCTAAGTGTGCAGTGGACTAGGCTTCATGAAGCATATCCCTGTCTGCATTCTTAGACACAGGTGTCAATTTGACTCTTTACAATGATGTTAGCTGTGTTTTAAAACAGTGTAGGAAGCTTATTGAGTTTGTTTGCATAGAGGAATTGTATTTTGTAAAATTGTGAAGCTCCATGAGAAATTGTTTGCCTCACTCTTATTCCTGTTGCGAGGCAGGTTCAAGATTTTGCCTCAAAACACCTGTGTCTAAGAATGCAGCAGAGATAGGCTTCATAAAGCCTAATCCACTGCACTCTTAGACACAAGCATGTATGCGTCATTTTTTAAACCTTTGTGCCACATTATACTCAAAAATGTAAAATACATTTATTTTCCCCAAAATCGTTTTTGATATCAAATTTAGGAAACACAGCACAGATCATATTTACAATCATCTGCCTCACAACAGGGATAAGACTGAGGCAAAATCTTGCATCTGCCTCACAACAGGAATAAGACAGAGACTAGATTTAAATACATATGAGTCTATTTTGATTCAATGTGTCCATCCTTTTCAGGCAATTGTTCACATGGAGCCTAAGATAGGGAAATTGCCTCCTACAGATTTGCAGAGAGGATTAAAGGGAAGAGTTGTTTATTTGCCCCTAGATTTGAAAAAATATTGATACAATTGGTATAGAAAAAGTAGAAGAGGAACCTTTAGTTATTCTAGTTAATGGGGTTCCAACAAAGAGTAAAAAAATCTGGCAAGATTTAGTGGATGTTAGGAAAGTCAAAAAGGCAACGTTGTATTTAGTCAAAAACAATGAGTACTACAAAGATGTATGTGTTGCAGCAGAGGAAACAGCTACAGATGAAGACCGTGATTGTTCAGGCGGCCAAATTGAAAAAGTTGATGTGTCTAGAAGTGAAGAAATATATGAACATTATACTGTTCATCCTTTACATTCCAAAGAAGTAATGGGGAATGCAATTGACTTGTTTCAAATGAAAACAGCAAAAGGAAGTCCCATTAGTGTATGGGAAGAAAGTTTGGAAGCTCGTTGTTTTCCACAGCTATTACCAACAGGTCGAGGTGGACGATATGACGATCGACCACTTCAAATTCCTGCATCTGAATATCGAACTGTAAGATTATATGCTGAAGATGCAAGGTTTCGTCAATGCATTCCCTATTTGTTTCATCTACTGTATGAAAGTGACTTGTCTGGGCTTTCTTATGCAGTAAACCATATTCTGAAAAGTGGAGCACATCTACAAAATGTTTCGGCGAGGGACTTTATGGAGAAAGTGAATCTTCAAGATAATATTTTAGAATCTCATCTAATCAATCTCATGGCATGTCAGCGTGGTACAAATGAGTATTGGTACCGTCGCCATGGGGAATTGAAATGTATGCTAAGAAACGTAGGAACTCCTACATGGTTCCTCACTCTTAGCTGTGCCGTGTATGCATGGGAGGACTTACTTCAATTTCTACGAGAGGCCAATGCTAATATACAAAATATAGAATTCAAAACACCTGGAGAACTGTGCTCTTTGGATCCAGGGAATGTATGCAGATATTTTAATCATAGATTTGAAGCTATGATGTCTTTTATTACCAACAAAAAAAATCCTCCCCTTGGAGAGGTTTTGGATTTCTTTTGGAGAAAGGAGTATCAAGCGAGAGGTGCTCCTCACATACATATGTGGTTGTGGATTAAAGATGCACCCAAATTTGGAACAGATTCGGATGACACAGTGATGAGTGTCATTGAAGAGTATTCAACATGTGCTGTTCCGAAAACTACAGAAGAAAACAGTTTAAGGCAACAAGTTTTACGCTTTCAATCCCATTGTTGTGGAAAGTACTGTCGTCGAAAATTCAGAAACAAGGACAAGTTCTACACAAAATGTCGTTTCAGCTTTCCACGACAAGTGATTTCTAAAGGAAGAGTAAATAATTTGATGTCTTCTCTGCGACATACTGTGACGAGGAAATCACCAAAAAATACATACAATTTAAAAAGAGACGAAGAGTCTAAGTACATCAACGACTACACCCAGTGATTTTGTCCATGTGGAATGCTAACATGGATATTCAATTTTTTGCTGACAACTCTATTGCTGTGGCTCGATATGTGACGTCTTACATCACAAAAAAAGAAAAGACAGAACTAAAGGAAATGTGGGAGGACATTTCACATGAAAAGAGTCTAAGCAAGAAATTATACAGTTACAGTCTGAAGATGTTGTCGCATCAAGAAATTGGAGCGTATGAATGTTCTGATCGATTGTCGTCAGCAAGTCTCTATGCCAAATTTAGAACCATCATTTGGGTGAGTCTAGGTCTTGCTGCAACACGAAATCGAGTTTTGAAATCTGTACAAGAGATAGAGTATTTGGCGGAGAAAGAACCAGAAAGTACAGATATTTTGAAGACAAACATGTTGGATACATACTATCCAAATAGAAGTCATCACCTTGAGAACGCTTGTCTCTATGAAGCTCTGCAGAGATATATTTATAAGAGGAACATCAGAGAAGATATCAATAATGGAATATATGGAGTCATTGGATGTGAAGGATGTCTAGTGAAACAGAAAAAAGGTCATTTGATTAATCATCGCAAATTGAGTTGCGATAATCCAGATAAAAGAGAATTTTATTATTTGGCTCTTTTGCAACTGTTTAAACCATGGCGTGAAGAAGAGGAACTTCTTGGAGATTTTCTCTGTTATGAAGACTCCTTTAATGCAACAAAGGATACCATAGAATGTCCTGTTTTTCCAAATTATCTGCAAATGTTGAATGAAGAAATAGAGCAAGAAGCCACAATTGCTGCAGAGATTGCGAGAGACAGTTCTCAAGGCAGTCAGAGTTCTGCTTCATTGAGTCGGGATCCACTAGGAGGACCAATTATCCAAAATGAAGCTGCTACTGCCATGGATGAGGTGGAAAGAGCTATGGAACAAGGTCAAGATGATGAAGTTAACTTAGAAGATTTGGTGAAACAACTAAACCTTGAGCAGAAACAGATATATGACGAAGTCACAGAACAGATTGAACATGGATTCAGTCATGAGAAAAAAGAATGCTCATGTACATCATTTAAGCCTGTCCAACTGTACGTGAGTGGAGAAGCGGGAACTGGAAAAAGTTTTCTGATTAAAGCCATTGCAACTTATCTGCAGAAAAGGACTGAATCACCACTGTCTTGTGTTGTTACTGCTCCAACTGGGCTGGCAGCACATAACATTAAAGGGATTACTTTACATCGTTTACTGATGCTGCCAGTGGAGCATGATAACAAAATGGAGTATCACAAGCTATCAGGAGATGAGTGTTCCGAAGTTTCGAGAGTCCTGAAGAAAATGAAACTTCTTATCATTGATGAAGTAAGCATGGTGTCAAATATCATGCTTGCTTTTGTGCATTTGAGAATGCAAGAAATTCTTAGAACAGACTATGATGTCTTATTTGGTGGAAAACATATTATTGTTTTTGGAGATCTTCTGCAGTTGACTCCAGTGAAAGGACAACCTGTGTTCAAAATGCTCACACATGAAGATACCAGGAAGTGCTTAGGTAGCATCGGAAACGTTAATATATGGTTAAACTTTAAATATGCAGAACTGCTTCAAAATATGCGGCAGGCAAATGATGAAGATTATAAAAATATTCTACAAGATGTAAGGATCGGAAAAGTAAGTCAGCAAGGGAAAGAAGCTTTACATGCACGATTAATTTCAAATTTGTACCCAAATGAAAACATTCTTCCAGAGAACATATTTAAGAAAATTAACGAGAAGAAATCTGGCATATGTTTGTTGCCAACTCTGAAAGAATGTTCCATGTTCAACAACAAAATGTTACAGTTAGAAAATGAAGAGATATTGAAACTGGAAGCTATTGATAAAACAGAGCATATGGGAGCAACAATTATTTTGTCTGAAAATTTGAAATCAAAATTGGATTCATTAGAGAAGACTATATCTAAAACTGCTGGTTTTGAAAAGACTCTGAATGTGTGTTTGAATTGTCGTGTCATTTTAAGAAGGAATTTAAATGTTGAAAGAGGTCTAGTAAATGGAGCAATGGGTTATGTTGTTGGTTTTCTGAATTACAAAAATAGAGATGGAATTGAAATTTTAAAAATTAAATTTGATGACATTGATGAAATAGAACAAATTTGTCGTTGTTCAGCTAGATTTTTGCTCGTGAAAGACTTATATGTTCGCCTAAAACAGTTTCCTATTTGTTTGGCATATGCGGTGACAATTCATAAGTCTCAAGGTTTAAGTGTAGATAGCGCTTTGGTGAACATTGGAAGTTCTGTGTTTAAAGAGGGTATGGCATATGTGGCATTATCACGAGTCAGAACTTTAGCAGGATTGTACTTGATTGAGTGTGATGAAACAAAGATTTGTGCAGATTTAGATTGTGTAAAAGAATACAATAGGTTAAGAAGAGAGTATGCTCCACATTTGCCTCAATATCCTCTGATTGAAAAACGTGTGGTAGGCCGAAAAAGAAGAAATGAGAGTAATTGCAGTGAGGTATCAGCAAAAAGGCATAAAGTAGATAAAAGTGTAATTGTAAAGAGAAACAAAAAGGATCCTGTTGAAGATGTTGTTGGATTTCAGTTTGAAAACAGTTCTGGTGTCAACTGCTATGCTAATGCAGTAGTTAATGTTGTTTTTTTTCTTCAAAATTTACAAAGACACATTGTTGAAAATCGGGAACAAACATTGTGCTGTTTATTGAATTCTGTGTTAGAAAAATGTAGTAGTGATAGAGCTAAAATAGAAAGTGTTTCAGAAATTAGAAATCTTCTAGATATATGTTCAGGTCAAAATCAATTTTCACAGAATATTCAGCAGGATTGTCAGGAATTTTTAATGTATATGTTTGATGTATTACAAGATGAAGGAGTAGATATAAAAAATCTATTTGGCCTTTCTTATCAATGGCAACATGACTGTGATAACTGTGCTTCATCAAGTACTACTAGAATAGCCTCTGAAAGATTTATA
Organism: Lissotriton helveticus; assembly: GCF_964261635.1. Taxonomy (NCBI): domain Eukaryota; kingdom Metazoa; phylum Chordata; class Amphibia; order Caudata; family Salamandridae; genus Lissotriton; species Lissotriton helveticus. Next base: position 444,539,281 of record NC_136069.1, read on the forward strand.
TATTTAACTTTACCAGACTGCAAATCAGTGTCTTTCAATAATCTAGTTAAAGCAGCGGATCACAATATGGTTTGTACCCAATGTAAGTCTGCAATGCTGTCCACATTATTTCTACAAAATTATGGTCACTATGTTATTTTAATGTTCCAACGATGTAGACCTGATGGAACTAAATTGACAACTTCTATTAAAAATTTCGTGGCTTCTCAGTTATCGATATCAGGAAGAACCTTTGCAACTGTAGCTATTATTTTTCATGACGGTCCTTCTACAACATCAGGGCATTACACATGCTATTTAAAAACTTCTAAAGGTTGGACCCAATGTTACGACAATAATTTGACTTTCAAACAACGTTTGCCTTTTGGCTTTATAAATTCATACCTAGTGTTTTTACAGCCAAAATTTAGGTAAAGGTAATTGGCCTATGAAGACGGGAGGAGTACTCATATATACTCATACATCTGACACTATTTGGCCAAATGGAAAGGTGCAAGAATGAGTAAAGAGTCATGACTGAAAAAAAGGAGTATATTAAAATTTTGAGAATATTTCAGATGTTCTTGGAGCTTTTCTTGTAGAAAGTCGATGAAATGGATTTCTAAGGGAACAGCAAAATACTATGTAATGAGAAAAGGACCTCCATGATATACTATTTGGCCTCAAGGAAAAGTAAGTCAATCAAAGATTAGCGTACATTTGTCATTTGTCAGTATGTAAGGTTTTTTTTTTAAACACAATCTTTTAGATTGTGTTTTTTTTTTCCGCTGTCATATGATGAGTAATTTGAACTCACTGCTTTAAGTGAAATTCAATATATTCTGAGAACAGCAAAAATAAACTAAGTAACATGTTGTAGAAATTATTCTATACTTTGGATTGTGTAAATTAAATTGTATTCCCATTCTCTGACATCCACTCTCCCTCGCTTATCTTTGTTTGCTTCTTACTTTTGACCTCTTCTTTCTATTTTTCGTTCACTACTTCTCTGTGCTCAGTGCCTCACTCTACTTGTGTTATTTTCACTTGTGTTTATCTACCTTCTATCATTTCTTTTACAACAACTTCACTGCTCCTCTCTCATCGTTCTTAATCCCATTTCTTTTACTCTGGTTCCATTACTATCCCTCATTTCCTTTCTTTCAATGTCTTTCTCTTTACTATCATCACTAAATAATTTTTTCTCAGTAGCACTGTTTTAGTCGTGTTCTCCTCTCTTTCCTTTTTTTTGCTCATTTACTTTTTTCTTTTCTCACTCATTGTACTCCACCTCACTCTGTTTTTCTCTTAGTGTGTCTACCTTATAACTTCCTCAGTCCATTTCCTTCAATTGTTGTAAATTATTCTGTCTCCCTTCATCCTTTCACTCTATGACTGTTCTTCACTTACTCTCAGTTATCTTCTATTCCTCATTCTTCTAAATGCATCATTAATTAGACTGTTTTCTGTCTCAGTCATTATCTTTTTACTTACTTGTGTTTCCTGATTTAGTTTTGCTAACTCACATTGTTTTAGTATCTTTCTTACCTTCAGTTCATTTCTCTGTACTTCTCTCTCTTTTTCTTAGTGAATCTATATGCATTACTCATTGTAATTTGCTCTCCTTCTATTTCTTTTTCCCTTTTTTTGTCCTTCTACCTTAGTTTATTTCTCTTTCTGTGTTCTTCACTCTCACTTTATTTCTAAATAGAGTGTTATGATGTTTTTAGCTCTTCATTTGTATCTTTTAATTTAAAATACATATTTTACTAATTATAACTTATATTTTTTTCTCTCTTTCACAGATACCAACTGTAGTAAAAACAATTATAGTTACATTTATTATATGGTAAGAATGACTAAAAAAATGTAGTTTGTTATCACCCTTTGCTTTAAGGTCACTAACATTTTCTCAATCTACCTCACTCCTGTGTTTTTACTCTGCTTCTCTCACTTATTTTTATTCTCCATGTTTACTCCCCTTTCATTATTTACCCTCTCATATTCAACTTCTTTTGATCCCTATTCTTTACTTCACTTACCCTCTGTTCCCTTCCTTTGCTTATTTACTCAATCTCGTTTTCTTAATTATTTACCTTACTCCTACACATATACCTCATCCCCCTCCCAACACATACACACACCTATAAAATACACCCCATACACACACCACACCTACACATTATACACACAAAAAAAACCTCCCACACACACTCCTCAAAAACACACACAAATTCCATACACACACATACATTGAACACATATACACCCCACACTCATACACTTCTCACACATATTTCACACACCCTCATCTCTACCCACACCAAAACACTCCACACAACCACACCCACAGACACACCTTACACACTCACACTTTGACCTACACCCACTAACTCCCTGTAAGTCACACACACTGCACTACTTATCTTTTTTTGCTGTTGTACTCAAGCCCATTCAGGTACTGTTCCTTTTACTCTCTTTGTCCTCTCTCTTTGTCACTCACCATGTGTTATCCTAATTCAATATTTCTCCCTCTATCACCCCTCTTTACTTTTACTATGGGTAGCGCACCGGGGAGCGTAACAAGGGGAAAACAAAGAGAAACAGTAAAATAATATTTTAGAGTGCTTTGAGGTAGGGTAGCTGTTGTGTTGTGTGGGTGATTTACTTACTGCACTCCTTCCACTCCTTTTCTCAGTACCTCTGTTCTCACAGTTCTTCATTCCCGTTCACTCAGTCCGTCTATCTTACTGTAATTGTCTCTGTCTCTTAACTCTTTCACTACTTGTTCATTATGCTTTCTCCCTGAAGTTCAAGCACACTACGGTATTTACATTTCTTTGCTGCTTCAATTATTCCCTTTCTGTTACTTCTTCTTTTCTTCTTTTAGTTGTTTTCTCTGTCAATCCACATGTTTTAAATTTATTCGATGTTATCCATCTTATTTCATCCCTCTTTAGTTATGCACACTACTTTTTTCTCTCTCTCCCTTACCAGTGTTATTTAAATCTGGTTCCGTTATTACCTTTTATTTGTACATCATTTTTCTCTTTCCTTTTACTCTTTACAGCCACTCACATTCTTCATGTGCCTCTGCTTTAGTATTCTTCTTCTCTCTTTCTTTGTTTCACAGCCTTATATTTTTAACATTTTCTCTCTTACACTTTGTTATATCTTTTACACTGTTTTACTATGTATTACACAGTACATCTGTGTTACTCTCTCTTGCTGTCTGTCTCTTAACATTACTCTCTCTTTCTCTTTCTCTTATGCTCTCCTTCTCTTGTTTTTTTTGTTCTTTTTTTTTTTTGTTGCGCTAACGGGGCGCTCACCGGTGCACGTACCGGGAAGCGCACCCATGAGAAAAATGAAGTGAAGAGTGCTAAAAATTTTAGTAATTTTTTTAAAATGGGAGGTAGTTCTGAAAAGAACTTTTTTTTAAATGATTTTGTTGTTTTATATATTTTTTTTATTTTTCTGAACATTTTTTATTTTTTTTGTATTTTTTTAACAATTTTATGTTTTTTTTGTTTTTTTGGGGGGGGAACAACGAAAAACAGGCATTAGAAAGGGCTCAAGAGGAGAATTTTTTTTTTTATTTCTTGGGGCGTTTTGAGCACTTGTGGTTTTCAAATGCTCTGTTTATCAAATTGATACTCATATTCGCACATGAAAGTAGGTCACCACAATAAAGGCACACTATCTTCATCTGTACAAAATTCTGTTGGATGTTTGGGACCGTCTCCCTCGCCTCTGGTCCCGATAGAGTTACTTCTGCCGATGTACTGGCCACAGGAGTTCGTAGGTTTTCTTGGAGGTGACGCATCTCTGCAACACTGTAATTAAGTGGATGCCACCTCTGCATATGGCGGTGCATAGTATAGTTACCGTAACTATACTTTTTGTCTGTACCTCTAGACAAAACATCTTTACAAATGAGGCATGTCACATGTCGGGCATTCACTTTTTTTTGGCCTCGAGGAAAAGAATAAAATTGCCAAATAAAACTGTCTTTGTGGTGGGATTTCCGGGGCTCTTCACGTAAGAACTGCCTCCGCTCTACTTCCTCTTCCTCTTCTTCTTCCTCTTCCTCCTCTGGGTTGGAAAGGAACTGTAGAGGTGGTCCTTCCTTCCTAGGTGGTTGTGGTGGTGGTGGGGGTCCACCAGCTGCAGCTACTACAGATGCCATTATTTTAATAAGCAAAAACAGGTCTTCCTCTCACAAAGATGAAAGTCAGAGTGAGGAAAGAAGGAGGGGTTTTCATCATTTGGGAAAAAAAAAGTACTAAACCAATGAAAAGTGTTATTTACAGGTCACATGACCTGTTACGCTTACGTTACGCGTCCCGCTCCGCGCCCGGAGCACTTCCGGTAAGCTGCGCTTCGCGCCTCGTTCGCGCACCGGAGCACTTCCGAGTGCTCGAACGCGGCGCGTCATAAGACGCATTACGCGGCAACGTGATACGTCGTGTTTACGCGACGCGTCACGATGTTGTTCTCGAACGCGGCAGTTGTGCAAACGGTACGTTTCCCGGTACGCGGACCGGGTCACGGCATAAAAAGGGGCTAACGGGAAGCTACACGGTGCACGGACCGGTAGCGAAACAAAAAAAAAATATATATATATATATATACATAAAAAAATTATATTAAATACATATAAAATATATTTTTCCTTTAAAAGAAGAATACATTTAACAGCTTTTGATATTTGCTATTAAAAAACCATTGAAATTCACTGAAAAAACCATAGGTTATAGACCATATATAGTTAGGAATTAGCATTTACAAAACCTTGAAAATTCACTGAAAAAACCATAGGTTATAGACCATATATAGTTAGGAATTAGCATTTATAAAACCTTATTTTACTGACACAAAACCATTGAAATTCGCATATATAGTTAGTTGCACTAACTATATATTTCGCGCACCCGCAATCCACTGCTGATGATGTCACATATTACATCATTCATGACATGGTCAGTGACATCACTGATGACATCACTGATGACATCTCAAATGACATCACTGATGACATCACTGATAACAACATCCAGTGATTTTATGTTTCTGTAAAGTTATATATATATATATATACTTGCCACACACTCGTATTTACCAAGTGAAAGATAGACGGCACTCCAAGTCGGTGTTTCACAGCAAAAGATTTATTGGCAGACCCCCCTCCCCCCTCGACAGACGCGTTTCACCGTTTAGGCTTTGTCAGTGTCAGTTACAATTCCGTATCAACCACCATTATATCCCCACCCTTCTCTAAACATAGAGAGAGGACGAACCTCGCCGAGATTTTCTCGGCGCCATCTTATAATGTGCAATGTTGTAATCCTTACACAAACATTAAAAAGCAATCAATATACAGGGGAAATGGTGATAATAAAGTGCTCGTGCATGTTTAAAAAGACAACATGGTATTACCAAGTATTATCTAGATCACATTCCATTATAGCGCATTGGTGCTCCTCTTTCGTGGGTAAGATAGAGGCAGGAGGTAAGCAATGCAACAAGATATTTACATTCATGTCACTTGTTATTATCAAAAAAAAAAAATTAAATAAAAAAAAAAATATATATATATATATATATAATTACAGCTTTCTTTTAATTACGGACTCCATGGCACTCCAGTGCAAACTGAATATGTTAGATTTGTTTGGCTTGCTCTTCAGCACAGACAGTTATGTCAAAGCGTTTCAATGCTCACACGCACCTTGGTCATGATGCCGACCACGTCTCACATTATTTCTTTTAATAAAGCATATTACAAACATAGAGGAAGGCCAAAAAAGGGTTTATGTGCTGTAGTGCCCTTGTAAACTAAAATATATTGGAAGTACCATCTTACAAGGGCACAAAAGGGTGCTCCAGCACATTCGAGCCATTAAAAACAACGATCAAGCCTTTCCCGTGGCCCACCATTTTAATGAGAGGCATGAAGGCAACCCTAAAGATCTAAAATACTACCTAAAAGATTATATCCCCATTAAGAAAAGGGGAGGGGACCAATAAAAGGCACTCAGAAGATTAGAGATGCAATACATCTTAAATCTCGACACTAAGCATCCTAATGGACTGAACAGTTCGGAAGAATTATATGCCAGTCTATATGTATAAGCCAATGCATTTGCGCAATACCAACATGAAATGTTAAAAAATGCGTGTACTAACAAGGGCTTGCTGGCGAAAACAGTTTCAAAGAGATCGGGTATTACCTCTTCTATGTTTATGGTTTTATGCTGTTGCATGTAGGCACTTGTCACTTTAAGACACAAGCACGTGATGTGGGGAAACAATGGAAAGAAAAAAGTGAACCATATATAAAAAAAAATTCAAGGTTTGAAGCGTGTCATGTAATCAAGTCCTTTTAATAAATGAAATTGTAAACCCCGCCATGCCCCATTGTCTACTCGGATGGAGGAGGACTGTTTTGCATATATATATATATATTCACTGAAAAAACCATAGGTTATAGACCATATATAGTTAGGAATTAGCATTTAAAAAACCTTATTTTACTCACACAAAACCATTGAAATTCCATATATAGTTAGTTGCACTAACTATATATCGCGCACCCGCAATCCACTGCTGATGATGTCACATATTACATCATTCATGACATGGTCAGTGACATCACTGATGACATCACTGATGACATCTCAAATGACATCACTGATGACATCATCCAGTGACTGTGTGTTTCTGTAAAGTTTAAATATGTTTTACATATTGAAGAATGAGTAGATGTAGAAGTGTCTGGATGAAGGATTTAGTAGGTGCGTGACTGACTGTATGAGTGAGTGATTAAATGTGTCTCACTGAGTGCATGGGTTAGTGACTAAACTGTCTTAATTTGTGCATCATTATGTCTGTTGTTCTGTAAACTGCTGCATGTGTTGATCAGTAGCTATATGAGTAACTATATGGGTTATGGATTGATTGCCCAAGTATTTGTATGGGAGACTGAGTGTGTGTGTGGCTGGCTGGGAGGTGTGTGACTCTGTGCAGATCAATGTGTACTTGTATCAATGATTGTATAAGAGAGTAATTATGTGTTAGTATATGTTTCAAAATGTAAGGTGCTCTATGTTTAACTGTATAGATTAGAAAATGGAAGTGTGATTGATTCTTTACAGGACTGACTAGGTGTGTGAGTAACTCCATGGATGAGTGACAGAGTGTGAGAGTCTGTATAGGTGTATGAGTGCATATGATAGTGTTGTAAAGATGAGTGATTGTATGTATGAATGATTGTATGGGTAAATGAGTGAATGTGTGTGTAAACATAGGAATCACTGAGTGCGTATGTAGTAACTAGTATTGGTGTGTCAATGGTTTCAAAAATTATACTCTGTATTTAACACTGGGTGTAACAGAGGTTATATTAAAGTGTGAGGAGATGCATTGTATTGTCACATGAATGATATCATCAGTGATGTGGTCATTGATGTCAAATGAGATGTCATCAGTGATGTCATCAGTGATGTCATTTGAGATGTCATCAGTGATGTCATCAGTGATGTCACTGACCATGTCATGAATGATGTAATATGTGACATCATCAGCAGTGGATTGCGGGTGCGCTATATATAGTTAGTGCAACTAACTATATATGGAATTTCAATGGTTTTGTGTGAGTAAAATAAGGTTTTTTAAATGCTAATTCCTAACTATATATGGTCTATAACCTATGGTTTTTTCAGTGAATTTTCAAGGTTTTGTAAATGCTAATTCCTAACTATATATGGTCTATAACCTATGGTTTTTTCAGTGAATTTTCAAGGTTTTGTAAATGCTAATTCCTAACTATATATGGTCTATAACCTATGGTTTTTTCAGTGAATTTCAATGGTTTTTTAATAGCAAATATCATAAGCTGTCGAATGTCAAGTACGTGGTAAGTAAAAACATTTTCGTGTTTATGCACACTGATCTGCTTTGATTGCTGCCCCCCACCCCTCATTTCTATTAGGAGTACTCTCTCTTTGCAGATAGTGAAGGGTAGTTAACGCAGCCCTTTGCCCCCTTTGTAATCCGTCGTGCCTGCTTCTCGCTCCATTTGATTGATTGTTCTCTTTGGTTCATTCTCTATTTACAAACAAGCACAGAGTCGCAATACTCTGTTTAGTCTTTGCAGATAGCGAAAAATCGTGTAAAAAAACAAAAGGAATCGAGCAAAATCAGTAGGCCACTAATGGGATCTCTTTTGACCTCGCTAAAATAGAAACATTAGGAACAACCTGTTGAAAATAGCAATGCGTATGTATATAAGCGGCGTTCATTTGTGTTCACAGTACCCCTTGTTGATTGTTTCAATCGAGCATTGAATTGTTCGAAGTTAATTCTCTTAAGGATCTTCTCTACCTGCAAACGAGGAAGAATAGGAATATTCTATCTCCCTTTGCAGATAGTGAAGGGTAGGTAACGCAAGCCTTTAACACGTCGTACCTATTTCATTCCTCATTGATTGATTGATTGTCCGAACATTGACTGTTTGGAATTAGTTCTTTTTGGAGGTATTCCCTGTTTGCAAATAAACGTAGGAAAATCTTTGCAAGTAGTGAAAGGGTACGTAATGCGGACCGTTCTCCCCCGTTGTAATCTGTCATGCCTATCTACTCCCCACTGATTGATGCACCTTTTTCACCCGGACCATTTACTAGAGATACGTCATCTGGCCCGACCAGAGAGCACCCCTAGTGAAAAGGACATATGCAATAATAACGAAGTGATCACTGTATCCTGTTAACAGAAACTTTACCATGAAACAACCTGGAAAGAAAAAAATAGGAAAACGAAAATCAGTAGGCCACTGATGAACATGAACTTTTATTAAACAACGAACAAAGAAACGATAACATAACGTAATGATAAAACCTATTAATGTCCTAGAAACAAGAAAACGTTAAAATATGCCAGTGGTGAGAGACCAGAAAAACAGTAAGAGAAACCAAATCACCCCTCGCTGTCCCACCGCCTGCCACGCCAAAAAAATCGATAGACTAGGGAAAATGCAAGTCAGTAGAACATCCACCCCCACTCTGGAAACTTCCAAGGTGGGGCAGGGTTCCGGCTACGCCCAGCCGGGAGCAGCCCATATAAGGCAGGTCCTGCTGCCACGCCTCGGCCAGGAGATCCTAACGTAGGGTGTAGCCGAAGGAGAGGCCGAGGCCAGCGGGACCCGGCCAGGGGATTGCCTTTACAACGCTGAACAGTTGCAGGGGGGGGGAATGTCTCCTCGACCCTCCCCTCTCTCTCCCAGTCCGGCCGCGGTGGCCCTTGAGAGTTGCAGGTAGTCCCGCCACATGCTCTTCCGGTCCGACCACCAACGGTCGGGGGGCCGAGGCCGACGGGATCCGGCTGCAGCCGATAAACCAAGAAACCCGTTCATGGGGCCAGAGCCAGGGGCGTCCGGCCGACATCCACCGGAAGCCCGGCCCGAAGACGGACGGGACACTTCTTTCTTTTATAATGGCTGCGACAACACTGGGGGGGGGATGTCTTGCACATGCCTCCGACCCCCCCCTCGTCCTCATCGCCTGGTCCGGCCATAACAAATCTCAAGCGAGACGCCGTGGGGTGCACTGGGAGGGAGAGACGGTGCGAACAGGCCTCTCCCGCCTCCCCAGGTGGAGACTTCCCAGCTGCACCCTCAGCGCTCCAGGCGCCCGGAAAACGGTTCTTCCACTGTGGCCATGCTGCAACGTCTCGCCCGGCAGGGTGGAGCCCGTCCGCTCATGTGACCCCGCGATCGCCGGTAGCTGCCGAACTCTCAAAATGGTGGTCGACCTGGCAAGAGCGGGCCCAGCATAAAGAAATGGCCCGGTCACTGGTTGACTCCACCACCGTAGTCCTCCACGACCTTGAAGATTCTAGAGGAGCCGCGGGAGTCTCCGACCCCCGATGGGGAATGACTGCCATGATCGCCCGTGGAGTGACGAAACTGTATCCGCGGGACGTCGGCGCTCCCATGCTGGCGCCAGCCTCACTTTGAATTACTAGAATCCTGCAGACCTCACTTCCGGTGAAAGCACAGTGTGACCCGGTAGGAAAAATTATTGCACCCCCTCCCCTTTTTGACTGATAGTTCAAACCACCGATCCTTTCCTTTGCCCTTTTAACGGAACTTTGGACTGCCTCCCCCTCTTTTACATTTTCTAGAGAAAACAAAACATTAACCACTACATTAGCATAGCAGTTGACACCAGAACTGTTTTCAAATTGAAAACCAACAACATCTTCAACAGAATCCTTTTTGTTTCTGCTGTGACCCTGCTACAGCACAGGCATTGTCCCCAGCAGTAATTCTGCAATGCCGGTAAGAATAGCTGTGGTGCCTACTGGACTCACTCACCCCCGCGGCGCCCCACGCCGTTTTTTGCTGGGCGGCAACTTACTAGACATCACTTTCGTGCCATCTAGATTTCAGCGCGTTCTGCTGCCTTGGAACTATTCGCACAACAGACCGCTACTGACAAGAATATTTCATTATTGGTGCTGTCAATTTCAATAAATCTATTGGATAATTAAAAAGAAATTGCCACGGTCTCTTCGTTGTTTAAATGTTTTTACTGTTTTTGTTTTGTTGTATATATTTATATGTTATTAAAGTTTTATATTCCTACTACTTTGTTGGAGTGCTATATATTTTTAATGTGACACATAATTGTAAAAACTTTGATGTACAAAGAGTCATTCCTGGAATCTTCCGCTTCAGGCTCGGTCCCCTCCCCAATCACAATACAGGATGGTTTTCAGATAGTAGGAACACGTGTGGTGTGACGGATCTCATCGAGTGTGGGCCTTGATCTACTATAACTCCTTTGAAGAGGGGTGATTCTTTACAGCTGGGGCCATAAACTACATCTGCAGGGCTAGCTGATAGCCTGGACAATCGGACACAGAGAAAGAGGAGTGTCAGAGGGTGCGGTAGTGAATAGGGCGAAAGGGAGGTGTCGGGCGGGCACAGAGTGTGATTCTCAGGGAAGAGCAGCGCAGATGGGGGGAGGTTTATTGCCCATGCATAAGACAGAGAGCGGTGGTGACCAGTGCCTAGGGAAGATGCTTGCGTGGGTGAGGAGCCATGCTACGAATCGACAGCGTGCAGAGAGTGGGTCTGGTCAAGACACCTAAAATGGCTGCCGTGCACGACAAAAGTGTGGCATTTCAAAAAAGGCAAGATGGCGCAGACAATGTTTTTCAACACTTCCTCATTTCCTTCGAATCGAACGTTAACAGACGTTGGGGCATATTACCAAAGTTAAGCGATATTTATCGCTAACGATGCTTACCAACCAATTTTTTACCACTAAGCATCGTCAGAAATTATCGAAGATAAACCTTACTATTATCAAGGTTTATCGCAAATGCGATAATAAACGGCCGCAATGCATGAATATCGCTAAAAACTCAGCGATATTCATGCATTACCGAGCTAATGCTCTTAGCCATGTTATCCACCTCCCATTGGATAACATGGCTAAGAACTGCTCAGGGCAGGTGTTACTTTTTGGAGATATTCGCGCTTAGCGCGAATATCTCCAAAAGTTGGTAATAGGAGATAGATATCTTGCATGTTGTAATGCAAGTTATTGTGGTATATGGAACTCATACCATAATCTCTCAGGAAAGCAGAAACTGATCCTTTTGGGACCGCCTAAAAAGGCCTAGGGGGTGAGGAGTACTCTACTTTGCCCCCTTTTCACGTTCCGAACTATTTTATTTTACTCTCTTCTGTAATTACACAAAATACCAGCGATAAGATGCATCGGAGACACACAGTGAGAGAAAGGAGGCCGGAGATGAAGAAGACATGTCAAATACACATTGGAGATAATATAGTGGCAGAAGGGAAGTAAATATGAGTAAACTTACCATGTAACATAAAAATGTTGCACTCTATACTATAAGTCTCATTTTATACTACAATCACTTCGCTACAACCTCATAAATTAAAAATAAAAATGAATAATGTCTCAAACAATTTTTGATTTCTAAATATAAATTTATTCTTCAGAATTTTCTAAATTTGAAAGAACTAGTAACATGTCCTCATCAGCAATGTCCTCATTAAAAGTCTCCAATGATGATTCTTGTAACTCTATGGTCTCCAAACACTCGATAAATTCGCCATCAAGAGATTGATCAAAAAAATCATTCAAGTCATCTCCTCCTTGTGACAATATTTCATTATTGGTGCTGTCAATTTCAATCAATGTAGTGGAATCATTCAAGTCATCTCCTCGTGACAATATTTCATTATTGGTGCTCTCAATTTCAATCAATGTAGTGGAATCATTCAAGTCATCTCCTCCTTGTGACAATATTTCATTATTGGTGCTGTCCATTTCAATCAATCTAATGGAATCATACAAGCCATCTCCTCCTTGTGACAATATTTCATTATTGGTGCTCTCAATTTCAATCAATGTAGTGGAATCATTCAAGTCATCTCCTTGTGACAATATTTCATTCTTGGTGCTGTCCATTTCAATCAATCTAATGGAATCATACAAGTCATGTCCTCCTTGTGACAATATTTCATTATTGGTGCTCTCAATTTCAATCAATGTGTTGGACAATTCAAAAGAAATTGCCACGGTCTCTTCATTGTGAGCCATTTTATTTTGAAATTGCTTGCTGTAAATTGCAGAAAAAAATAATCACTTTCATTTATCGTTTTTAGTAATACATAATATAAAACTAACTTTATCAAGTATTTAGTATAACAGAAGGACTGCAAATAAATAACAGAAAACATTTTTCAAATTATCTTCAAGTGTACAACATAGTTCCCCTTACAAATTAACAACTCACCTTTTTAAAAGTAGCAGAAGTGTTAGTACTGTGTAAATCAAACACCAGAAATTCACCACCAAAAATTCCTCACAAATGTACCTCAGACAGTAGTATCACAAAATAGCTGTGGTTTCCTCTCATTTGACATATATACATAACCAATTAACTTTCATCACACACAAATACAAAACCAAAGTAACATTTTAATTGGTTCTAAATTTCAACACTTTCAAATGTGTTTTCCCCATGCAATTTTCCATAGGACATTTACATACGTATACAGCCTGAATGGCTGAACGGAATTACACCAAACTTGGCAAAATGGTACATCAAACCTAAGAGGTCAGGAAGGATCTACTATGCCCCCTTATGGTCATTTCCCCCTTCGCTTTGGCCTCCTCTTGTCTCTCAATCCTACCGAGGGACAAGATGGCGGCCGCTACGGACTGTTTGGAATGTTGACAGACGCCGGAGAACCAATCAGCTTCGCAAAGCTCCGTAACGCGAAAAGTACGCGAAGCGGAGCGCTGTTACAGATATATATCTTTTTTTGAACGTTAATTTCTCAAAATCCACTGGAGCACATATATTGAGACCTAGCAAAGGCACATCGGGCTACCAGTCCCTAATATTTTGCCAAGTTTCGTGCAAATCCATTCAGCCGTTCGATTATTATTATTTCGTTTTTTTTTTGCCCCGCGGGGCCCTTTTAAAACCTCCACATCAAAACTAGGGGGTCAGCGAGGATCTACTATGCCCCCTTATAGTTATTTCCCCCTTTGTTTTGACCTCCTCTTGTCTCTCGATCCTACCGAGAGACAAGATGGCGGCCGCTACGGACTGTTTGGAATGTTGACAGACGCCGGAGAACCAATCAGCTTCGCTTCACAAAGCTCCGTTGCGCGAAAAGTCCGCGAACCAGTGCGCTGCCCGGTCCGCTGTTACAGATATATATCTTTTTTTAAACGTTAATTTCTCAAAATCCACTGGAGCACATATATTGAGACCTACAAAAGGCACATCGGGCTACCAGTCCCTACAATTTTGCCAAGTTTCGTGCAAATCCATTCAGCCGTTCGGGCTAAAAGTGAGGCCAACCGCCCTATGGAAAACTCAATGTTAAAAACATGTTTTGGGACCCCCCTTTTTTCTCGGCCCCCCCTTGACGAACCCCCCCCAAATTTTCACGGGCTGCTCAGAAACAAAATGTGCCATTTTCCTGAAAATTTCAGCCAATTCCGTCCACAAACGCCAAAGTTATTAGACATAGAATTTTCAAAAAACCCATAGAGAAAAAATCCTAACTATATATACCTACTGGCGACCGCCAGTAGGTAATATATATATATATTTATATATATATATATATATATATATATATATATATATATATATATATATATATATATATATATATATATATATATATATATGAATCCACAATCCTGTAGTGCGAGCAACCAGCCGGCAGCACCAACACAGACACAGGTACAGACCAAAACGAAGGATTCGTAATGAAAGTGCTTTATTCCATCGATGGGAACGGCAACATGACGCGTTTCGTCCGGAAAACCCGGACTTGATCACATGACAAACCCAGAGATAAATGTGGTTTAAATACTGACGGTCATTTCCCTTGGCTCCACCTATATCTTAGCAAGGACATAGAAAAAATACTATTCACATCCAAACTTCAATATACATGTAATGATAATTCATATATTAACAATACTAAAGGCGTTCAAATAATTAAGGGCAAGTGCCCAATGCAACAGCCAACATGTATACAATGAAAAGATGATTAATATTCCATAATAATTGTCCAAGGAGATTCAAGGGAACACAGTTCAGTAAAAAAAGAAGAACCACATAATATACTAAAGTGCAAAAATAGTGCAATAATGTTAGCCCATAAAATGGGCTAGAGCTTGATAATTCATTAAAACATAACAATTTCAACAATTTATCAGCAGCATATAACTCTTAAAAAAGTGAGAAAAGTGCAAAGTGCTCTAAAGTGCAATATGCCAACTATATACCATTTACAGCAAAAAAAAGTGCATTATAATTGACATCAAAAAGATGTCACTAATGTTGCAATTCAATGTATGTATCAGATATATAACATTTCATTAAGGTAAATCACGGTGAAAGTGACTGATCAAGGCTTTACATCTCACTAAAACTCAATAAGTTAGCAAATAAACATCCACAATATAAAAATTAGGTAAAACCATAAATACAGGTAAAACCGATAAAACATTGTGCTAAAAAATGATGAGAGACGCTCCAATATTCATAAGAAATTATGCAGATCTTCCCCCATATTCAGACCATTGGGAATCTTACTGTTAAGGAGTACTATGTAGTGGCTTTTAAGTTGTCTCAATTTCTTTTCCCTGTCCCCACCTCTCTTAGAAAGGGGAACAACGTCAATAACAAAATATTGTAAATCGTTCAAGTTGTTATTATGAACTAATTTAAAATGACGCGCCACAGGGTAACTAGAGTCAGAATTTACTATGGCCCGAAGATGTTGTAAAATACGATTATATACTTGTAATTTGGTACTACCAACATAAAGTAACTCACATGTACATTTTAAAACATAAACTGCATGATCTGTTTTAGAGGTGTACAGATTATTGATCTTAATAGCAGTGTTATATATATACACACACACACATATATATATATATTACCTACTGGCGGTCGCCAGTAGGTATATATAGTTAGGATTTTTTCCCTATGGGATTTTTGAAAATTCTATGTCTAATAACTTTGGCGTTTGTGGACGGAATTGGCTGACATTTTCTGGAAAATGGAACATTTTGTTTCTGAGCAGCCCCTGAAAATTTGGGGGGGGGTTCGTCCAGGGGGGGCCGAGAAAAAAGGGGGGTCCCAAAACGTGTTTTTAACATTGAGTTTTCCATAGGGCGGTTAGCCTCACTTTTAGCCCGAACGGCTGAATGGATTTGCACGAAACTTGGCTAAATTGTAGGGACTGGTAGCCCGATGTGCCTTTTGTAGGTCTCAATATATGTGCTGCAGTGGATTTTGAGAAATTAACGTTCAAAAAAAGATATATATCTGTAAGCGCGGACCGGGCAGCGCCCCGGTTCGCGGACCTTAAGCGTACCAAAACTTCGCGTAGCGAAGCTGATTGGCTCTCCGGTGTCTGTCAACATTCTAAACAGTCCGGAGCGGCCGCCATCTTGTCTCTCGGTAGGATCGAGAGACAAGAGGAGGCCAAAACAAAGGGGGAAATAACCATAAGGGGGCATAGTAGATCCTCGCTGACCCCCTAGGTTTAATGTGGAGGTTTTAAAAGGGCCCCGCGGGGCAAAAAAAAAAAACCGAGGGAAGCGTTCTGGGGAGCGTACTACAATGAAAAATGAATGATAGACTTTTCAAATGCTGTATGTTAATTGATTGTTGGATTTGTTGATTATTTTTTATTTTCTTTATCTTCCCAGGGAGCGACCCGGTACGCGAACCGTTGAGCGCCTCGGTTCGCGGACCTTAAGCGTTCCGGGAGTCCACCATTTTGTGTTTCAGTCGAATTAAGATACAAGATGGAGGGCAAATAATGTTCAGAATGGGTAGAAGGGGGCACGGTAGAGTTATCTTGACCCCCTAGGTTTTCTGAGGGTGGCTGAGGAGGCTTATATGTGCGAAAAAAAAACATTTTTTAAAAAAAATTTCGCGAGGTTAGCTCCCGGTACGCGTACCGGGTAGCGCCCCAGGGAGCGTATTTTGTTGAAAATTAGTGAAAATGTTAGAGTTAAATAATAATTGTGAGTGATTAGATGTAGGGTAGCTCTGAGAAGAGCTTTTGGGTTTATGGTACATTTAGGTACTTATAAGTAGGTACCAATGCACATTCTTAAATTCAGAGTGAAAACTATGTTGCCCTCATCTGAGAAGTGAACTCCATCTCCTCTGTAGATATCTTGCATGTAGTAACGCAAGTTATTGTTGTACAGGGAGCCCATTCCATGGTCTCTCATGTAAGCTGAAACAGATTTGTTTACATGCTTCCTCGACTTCTCAATTTGTAGACAAAATTGGTTTGACCACCTCCATTTCTGTCTTTGGCATATATTTGAATATACCAAGGCAGTCTGAGGAAAAAGTGCCATTAATTGCTCAAAGGTGTCCTTTAAAAGCATTTCTAGACCTACCCCAGTCAAAGTGCCCAAATCATTACCTCCACAGTGCACAATTAACAGGTCAGGTTTTGGCAAATGCATAAAGGTTTTCACCAATGGTATCAATTGGTGACATTTTAATCCTCTGTGGCCAAACCACTTAATTTCCACATCTTGTAAATTGAGGTTAGGTAAATTCCTGCTTTCAACGTACCTTTGAGCCCAGTGAATATAACTATGACCAACAATCCAGACAGAAAACATGGTGAGAGAAGGTTCTCCTGCAGTCAGATGAAGTGTGGCAATGAAATGGCAGTTGAAAAAATGAGAGTGTAAAATGAAAAAAAAAACTGTGGAGTTTCTGTGTTCATGAAGCAGTAACAGTGATTGGTGGATTTTGATTGATGAAAACAGAAAGTTAGGGTGCACAGATGTGTTCTTTGAAAGATGTATTTTGAGTGGTCAATAAAAAATCATTAAATGAAAGAATGCACTGGATATGCAGGTGCACTGAGAGTTCAGAGTTCAATTGCAACATTGTTGTGTGAACTTGCAAACACCAGAGGTATTCCAGGAGGTGGTTGCTATGGAAAATAGGCAGAAAGGGCAGAGGGGGAAGGGTTTTCATTTGAAAAAAAGTGAGGGAAGAGTTTTGATTGGGTGACATGAGAAATATGTGTGAAGAATTACAGCATTTCTGTGCTTTTGATAGCTGCAGACTCTGGAGTGCATACCTTTTGCTCTGCTGAAGACAAATTGGTGTGTTTCTGAGACTGTTTTCAAACTCAAAGTATTTGCTAAGGTGAGAAAATATTTCTTTAATTTAGATAGAGAATAGTGTGCTTTAAGGAGAAAATTATGATTTATGTGGCGCAAATTGCTTGTAAATATGCTCTCACATGTGTATGGAAAATTTTGATTTCGAATGTTTGTGTTACATAGCCATGTTAAGAGTGACCCTACCATGCAGGAAAGCCAATCAAAAAACGCTTTCATGTGTTTTAATGACATTTTAAGTCATTTTCCCATGTGCAGTGTTTAGAAATTATGATTTGAAAATCGTTTTTGGGGAAAAGGAATTGTTTTTAAATTCATGACAAGGACAGAATGGTGTATGCTTCTTTATAAGGCAATTGACTGTCCCTGATGTTATTTTTCTCATTTTAGTGTAAGACCTTTCTCTGTGGCGCAAATTGCTTGTAAATATGCTTCCACATGTGCATGGAAAATTTTGATTTTTAATGTTTGTGTTACATAGCCATGTTAAAAGTGACCCAACCATGCTCGAAAGGCAATCAAAAAACGCTTTCATGTGTTTTAATGACATTTTAAGTCATTTTCTCATGTGCAGTGTTTTGAAATTATGATTTGAAAATCGTTTTTGGGGAAAAGGAATTGTTTTTAAATTCATGACAAGGACATAATGGTGTACGGTTCTTTATAAGGCAATTGACTGTCCCTGATGTTATTTTTCTCATTTTAGTGTAAGACATTTCTCTGTGGCGCAAATTGCTTGTAAATATGCTCCCACATGTGCATGGAAAATTTAGATTTTGAATGTTTGTGTTACATAGCCATGTTAAGAGTGACCCTACCATGCAGGAAAGCCAATCAAAAAACGCTTTTATGTGTCTTAAGGACAATTTAAGTAATTTTCCCATGTGTAGTGTTTTGAAGTTATGATTTGAAAATCGTTGTTGAGGTAAAGGAATGTTGTTAAAATTTATGTGCGCCATATGCCCCCAAATTTCTTTTTTAGGGGTGCAGCAGGGTGTTCTTGAGACACCCCTGCACCTTTGGAATAAATTCCTAATTTGTGATGAGCAAATTGTTAATCGCAAATTGCACCTTCATTTATATGAGCCTCCTAGCCCATGGAAATGAATGGGTAATTTGCAATTAGCAATTTTCTCATCGCAAATTTGGAATGGTAAAGAATCGCTATTTATTCCTTAAAATTCGCTTTTTTGGAAATGCAAAATAGTTATATGATACATATGGCGGTTGATGTCTAACAAGATAAGAAGCTTATGGATTCATTTATGGTGACTGGCGCAATTAAGTAGACATCACTTACTTCATTGGTAGAGCTTTACATGTATTATCTCCTCTGTATTCTTCATCAAGCGTAACTTTAATCTGCAATCCTGAGTAGGCCTCACCTTAAACAAACCTCTGGATAGGACACACTTTATTGTCATCCTGGATTAATCATTTAAAATGCTAGGGACAGATTTATGATAGGTGTATGCCTCTTTTGTGCCACTGTGCGTCACTTTTATGATGCAGCGGTGGTGCAAAAGATTTGCTATGAGGCGACAACATTACAAATTGATGCATTTAGGCAGATATGTCATGGTGTAAAAAAAACGTACCACATAAAACCCAAGCAGCAGTGATGCAAAAGATGCACCATGTCGCAAGACAGGCCTCACTTGGGGCCATATGTATCAAGCTAATTAGCATTTGCAAATATCAAAATTCTACGAATTTCGGCCTTTGCAAATGTTAATTAGACAAATGGTATGTATCAAACAAGTTTGATGCAAAATAAGGAGTAGCAAAATTTGCTATTCCTTATTTTGCAATTGCACTGAAGGATTTGCAAATTTTGTGACTATTTAAATGCAATGTATCAAACAAAAACTATGTAAAAAATGACAATAAGGATTTGGAAACTATTGTGGTAAATTGGTGGTAATTTGTGAATTCTTTTCAAAAAGCTTTCTTTCAAAAAAACAAAAGGTGCCATATGACGCCAACACATGCCCTTAGGGCATGTATGTGTGCCATATGCCCCCAAATTTGTTTTTCAGGGGTGCAGCAGGGTGTTCTTGAGACACCCCTGCACCCTTGGAAAAATTCCTAATTTGTGATGAGCAAATTGCTAATCGCAAATTAAACCTTCATTCCTATGAGCCTCCTAGCCCATGGAAATGAATGGGTAACTTGCAATTAGCAATTTGCTCATCGCAAATTAGGAATGGTAAAGAATCGCTATTTATTCCTTAAAATTCGCTATTTAGAAAATGTAAAATATTTTGATGATACATATGGCAGTTCATCTGTAACAAGATAAGAAGCTTAGGGATAGATTTATGATGACTGGCGCATCACCAGGGATGTGACAGTCATCCTGCGCCGCTGTTCCGCCACCCATGGTGTGCTGCATTTACAATGCGGCGCAGCATGGGGCAAAAACGGCACAGATGCGTGACGCATCTGTGCCGTAAAGGTGGCGCATTGCTGGAGTTGTATCGCAAGTGCGATGCAGCTCCAGCAAGGCTCAGGGGTGCCCCATCTCCACAATGCTGCGTCAAGACCTATGCCAGCTTCAAGCAGGCGCAGGGTTTTGACGCAGCTTTCTCCTATCTGATTGTAAATGCGGCACACCATGGGTGGCAGAGCAGTGGTGCACGTTAACTGGTGCATGCCTGGGGATGTGCCATTTAATATAAATCTGCCCTTTAACATTTAAGTATGTGCAGGGGACACAGAGTCGGTGAGGCTTATCCAAGGTTAAGAAGAGATGAGTCCTGTTCAGTGGAAAATTAGACATAGGCTTCACCTGCTCAGCATTGCTGGACATGGCTAAATAATAGCTGCAAAATGTTAATCTTGTTAAACAATTTTACTATTATAATCTGTGAGATTTGTCTCTTACTCTGCAACATCTCATTGTTGTTATCTTTCTTTAAAGATAAAGACAACCTCAACATGAGCGACAATCTGCAATCAGTTGATTTTGACCTCATCATTGAACTTGTAATTGAAACATCAGTGGATGTTGATCCTTTGGATGATTTAAATCCTGAGGATGAAGAAGAGCGTGATGAGGATGCAGATTTGTCCGAATTATATGATATAGGATGGGAAGCTGACCTGCTTGAGCCTTTGGAAATATAAACATTTATTTTTAAAATTTATAATCAATAAAAAGTAAAAAGGTAAACCGTTTAATTTAAAAATAAAGACACCTTCAAAAACAGGTTATGTGTAGTGTCTTCAATAAAATATTAAAATATGCTCATAAAATTAGATCAGATTCACATATAAAATAGCATAGGTAACATAAATATAAATGTCATTTCTTTTCTGGTATTTCTGTATTGTAAAATTGCCAATGACTAAAAAATCTTCAAATTAAAATGTCAAGTAGTATGTTAAGTTTTTGATCACTGTTACTGATTTACTGTTTGGTAATAATGTTTAATAACATTTTTTATTATATTTTTCCACAGATTCAACTGCAGATCATTTCAAGATTTCACCATGCCTACAATACAAAGACAGATAAAGGCTGCAAAACGTCAAAGACAGCAGGTGAAAAAAAAAACGCAGCAGTCCTCTAACAAAAAGATTTCTCAAGCCACGAAGAAAGCACCGGGTAAGAGCTCTAAATATTTCATAAGAAATATTTGTATTAAAAAAAATATTACTACAGAAAATGTTTCAGTCCATAAAACGAGAAGGAAATCAAATGGAAAGAAAAGGACAATGAAAAATGTTACTGCTAGAGCAAGAGATAAATCTGTGCATGATAGTAGAAGGAAACAACAGTTTAGGGAGATTCGTAAACGAATGTTCCGCAACAGGATAATTGGCAATTTGTTAAAAAATATTAAGAAAGGTCAACAGAAACTAGTTTTTTATAAGAGAAAAAAAAAAGTTGAGAAAGTTATTGATCAGGCATTTGAAATTAAACGTAAGTTATTTATTTTGATAATCAATAGGATTAGGAAGCTAAACAAGGCAATTTTTGATTTCAAAAGAAATAGTAGATGGAAGAGAATAGTTAATCGTAGTAATTTTTGTGAAGTTTTTTCTGGAGAATGGATGCATAGTTCAAGCTGTGAGGCATTTTTTAATGAGGAGAGTTATTTCCAGGATAATGATTTGGTGCATGCAGTTGACACCAGTGGTCGTGCTTATGAAGTGAAAGATGGTTGTCCAGTTGAAAAAGAAAAACTTGTGACAACAGAGGCAGAAGAGGTGTTAGGTAATGAGGTTTTAGGAAGACGTGCTAAGGGTCCTGTGTACACCTGGAAGTGTAGTTTGCAGTGTGCAACAGGATTCCATCAATTTGCTTTGTGATTTTGTACGGTCATTTAACAAAAAAAGTTTGAAGCAGAAAATGATGTTGTTGCAAGAATTAGATCCTTGCAGAGTAAGAGAAGTGACAGGTTTGCATGGTCATTCACTGGCTTGTCTTTCCAGGAGAGTATGCCAGAGTGTTTTTCATCATTTCAGGATGCTAGCAGTGCATCATAACAAAGTGAGGAAATTAGTTAGAATGTTGTATTTTGCTAAGAGTCCAGCAATTATGCTGAAACAATTATGCGCTGCTCTTTTGCATGGTTCTGAAATAGATGTGAAGAATATATGTGAAGAAATTGAGTTTTGTTACTTTGGAAGTAAAGAGGAGAATGTTGAAATTGAGCAAGAAGTAGAGGGTCATGTGGAAGATAGTGTACAGGTTTCCAGTACAGATAATTTCCAGAGGGAAATTGCGACGTTTGACGTGAAATCAAGTGAGAGGCCTAATTTCACTTGTGTGTGTTGTCGACGCACTTATTATAAGAATCAAACTAAGTTAGTGGATTTATATGCAAAAAGTGAAAGGGAAAATAATAGTGAATGGAAGGATTTTGCAACATACTTGATGGTAGAAAATTGTTTTGATTTGGGATTGGATCAACGTGTGTGTACTTATTGTTGTAACAAATTAAAACAAAACCAGATGCCTGCTAGAGCAGTTCATAATAATCTGGAATTGGTTGAGATTCCTTCTGAATTGAAGGACTTAAATACTTATGAATCTATTTTGATTCAAAGTATCCATCCCTTTCAGGCTATTGTAAGAATGGAGCCAAAGACAGGGAAATTGCCTCCATCAGATTTACAGAGAGGATTAAAGGGAAGAGTTGTTTATTTGCCTCTAGATTTCAAGAAAAACATTAACACAATTGGAGTAGAAAAAGTGGAAGAGGAACCTCTGGTTATCTTAGTTAATGGGGTTCCGACAAAGAATAAGAAAATATGGCAAGATTTAGTAGATGTTAGGAAAGTTAAAAAGGCAACATTGTATTTGAAAAAAAATAATAAATACTATAAAAATGTATATGTTGCAGAAGAGGAAGTAAGTGAGGAAGAGGATAGCGATTTGTGTGCTGGTCAAATTGAGAAAGTAGAACCCTCTACTAGTGAAGAAATATATGAACATTATAGTGTTCATCCTTTGCATTCCAAGGAAGTCATGGGGAATGCTATTGAGTTGTTTCAAATGAAACAAGCCAAAGGGAGTCCCATTAGTGTTTGGGAGGAAAGTTTGGAAGCTCGGTGTTTCCCACAGCTTTTTCCAACAGGTCAGGGAGGAAGATATGATGAGCGACCTCATCAAATTCCTGCTTCTGAATACCGGACTTTGCGATTGTATGCAGGAGATGCTAGGTTTCGACAATGCATTCCTTATATATATATATATATATATTCACTGAAAAAACCATAGGTTATAGACCATATATAGTTAGGAATTAGCATTTACAAAACCTTGAAAATTCACTGAAAAAACCATAGGTTATAGACCATATATAGTTAGGAATTAGCATTTACAAAACCTTGAAAATTCACTGAAAAAACCATAGGTTATAGACCATATATCTTTAGGAATTAGCATTTAAAAAACCTTATTTTACCCACACAAAACCATTGAAATTCCATATATAGTTAGTTGCACTAACTATATATCGCGCACCCGCAATCCACTGCTGATGATGTCACATATTACATCATTCATGACATGGTCAGTGACATCACTGATGACATCACTGATGACATCTCAAATGACATCACTGATGACATGACTGATAACAACATCCAGTGATTTTTTGTTTCTGTAAAGTTTAAATATGTCTTACATATTGAAGAATGAGTGGATGTGGAAGTGTCTGGACGAAGGATTTAGTAGGTGCATGACTGACTGTATGACTGAGTGATTAAATGTGTCTCACTGAGTGCATGGGTTAGTGACTAAACTGTCTTAATTTGTGCATCATTATGTCTGTTGTTCTATAAACTGCTGCATGTGTTGATCAGTAGCTATATGAGTAACTATATGGGTTATTGATTGATTGCCCAAGTATTTGTATGGGAGACTGAGTGTGTGTGTGGCTGGCTGGGAGGTGTATGACTCTGTGCAGATCAATGTGTACTTGTATCAATGATTGTATAAGAAGGTAAGTATGTGTTAGTATATGTTTGAAAATGTAAGGTGCTCTATGTTTAACTGTATAGACAAGAAAATGGAAGTGTCATTGATTCTTTACAGGACTGACTAGGTGTGTGAGTAACTCCATGGATGAGTGGCAGACTGTGAGTGTCTGTAAAGGTGTATGAGTGCATATGATAGTGTTGTAAAGATGAGTGATTGTATGTATGAATGATTGTATGGGTGAATGAGTGAAGGTGTGTGTAGACGTAGGAATCAGTGAGTGCGTATGTAGTAACTAGTATTGGTGTGTCAATGGTTTCAAAAATTATACTCTGTATTTAACACTGGGTGAAACAGAGGTTATATTAAAATGTGAGGAGATGCATTGTATTGTCACATGAATGATATCATCAGTGATGTGGTCATTGATGTCAAATGAGATGTCATCAGTGATGTCATCAGTGATGTCATTTGAGATTTCATCAGTGATGTCATCAGTGATGTCACTGACCATGTCATGAATGATGTAATATGTGACATCATCAGCAGTGGATTGCGGGTGCGCGATATATAGTTAGTGCAACTAACTATATATGGAATTTCAATGGTTTTGTGTGGGTAAAATAAGGTTTTTTAAATGCTAATTCCTAACGATATATGGTCTATAACCTATGGTTTTTTCAGTGAATTTTCAAGGTTTTGTAAATGCTAATTCCTAACTATATATGGTCTATAACCTATGGTTTTTTCAGTGAATATATATATATATATATATATATATATATATATATAAATATATATATATATATATTACCTACTGGCGGTCGCCAGTAGGTATATATGGTTAGGATTTTTTCTCTAAGGGATTTTTGAAAATTCTATGTCTAATGACTTTGGCGTTTGTGGACGGAATTGGCTGAAATTTTCAGGAAAATTGAACATTTTGTTTCTGAGCAGCCACTGAAAATTTGGGGGGGGTTTGTCAAGGGGGGGGCCGAGAAAAAAGGGGGGTCCCAAAACGCGTTTTTCCCATGTTAATTTCCATAGGGCGGTTGGCCTCAGTTTTAGCCCGAACGGCTGAATGGATTTGCACGAAACTTGGCAAAATTGTAGGGACTGGTAGCCCGATGTGCCTTTGCTAGGTCTCAATATATGTGCTCCAGTGGATTTTGATAAATTAACCTTCAAAAAAATATATATATCTGTAAGCGCGCTCCGGGCAGCGCCCCGGTTCGCGTACCTGACGCGTAACGGAACTTCGCGAAGCGAAGCTGATTGGCTCTCTGGTGTCTGTCAACATTCTCAACAGTCCGGAGTGGCCGCCATCTTGTCTCTCGGTAGGATCGAGAGACAAGAGGAGGCCAAAACAAAGGGGGAAATGACCATAAGGGGGCATAGTAGATCCTCCCTGACCCCCTAGGTTTGATGTGGAGGCTTTAAAAGGGCCCCGCGGGGCAAAAAAAATAATTTTTTTTAGTTTTTTTTGCGTGGGGAGCGCCCGGTACGCGCACCGGGAAGCGGTCTGGGGAGCGTACTATAAGGAAAAAAGAATGATAGACTATGATATTTTGAAATATTGTAGGTTTATTGATTGTTCTTTTTGTTGTTTTTTTTAATTTTTTTTTATTTAAGTAGCAGTATTTATGATTATTAAATATAAATTTATTTTTGGGATTGTGCACAGTATACTATAAGTCTGACTTTACATTATAATCAATTTGGTACTAGTTTATGAATTACACATAAAAATGATTAAAGACTCAAATAATTTTTTAATATTGAATATAATTTTATTTTTCTGATTATTTTTCAAAATTTAATAGAACGTCTAACATTTGACTGTCCGATATGTCCTCTTGTTGAGTGAACATAACTTCCCACATTTGACCGTCATCATAATGAAGTAACAAATCCACAGATTCTACACATTGTAGAAGTTCATGGTCTCGTGATTCATCCATGAATTCCAAGTCAATGGATTCAAAGATTTCCTGATTGTTCATGTCTAGGACAATTTCAAAGGAAACGTTCTGTTCTCCTTGCATTTTTGTGCTGAAAATTGAATAAAAAATAAATATATCAGTAGAGATAGGGCACTGTTGGGTTTAAGTTCAGACAGGTACTTTTGAGGCATGAAGTAGTACTATTAAAAAGTGCCTGTGAAAAAGCCTATGTAAATTCATAATTATACCACAGAAACCTAAATCAATCCATAATTATAATAAACAAGCCTTTCTCAATGTCTAACTCTTACAGAGGGATAGTATATAACTATCTGAAAATGTTTTCAAATTTATAAAATAATATCTTACCTTTTAAAAACAAGTTTAAGTTGTGAGTGAAAATGATCTAGCAATGTAGTTCAGGAAGTAGTAGTCAAAATGGCTGTGTTTCTCTCTCTTTTTTATATATATTCAGGTACATAACCAATCAAATGTCAGGTACAAAAAGTAGAAAATGAAAGTAACATTTTAATTGGTTGTCAATTCCAACACTTCAGATGTGTTTTGTGAAGTAATTTACCTCAGGGTATTTAGAGAGGTCTACAGGCTAAATGGCTAAATGGAATTCCAACCAAATTTGTGAAAATGGTAGGGATTGGTATGTAGTATGAGTTAATATATATTTGGTGAAAGTGTCTCCAGTCGTTTCTCTGTGAATTACTTTCCCACCTTTTTTTAAATGAGGGCTTCCCGGTGAGTGCCCCGGTACGTGAACCGGCAGCGTTACGGGAGTCCTCCATTTTGTATTACGGTAGAATTGAGATACAAGATGGAGGGCAAAAAATGTTCAGAATGGGTAGAAGGGGGCACGGTAGACGTATCCTGACCCCCTAGGTTTTCTGAGGGTGGCTGCGGAGGTCCATATGTGCGGAAAAAAACCATTCTTTTAAAAATGTTCGCGCGGTTAGCGTCCGGTGCGCGTACCGGGTAGCGCTCCAGGAAGCGTAAATTGTGAAAATTAGTAAAAAAAATTTACATTTTAAATTTGTTTATGGTGATCATAGTTAGGGTAGCTCTGAGAGGAGCTTTTGGGTTTATGGTAGATTTAGGTACTTATAAGTAGGTACCAATGCACAGTCTTAAATTCAGAATGAAAATTCTGTTCCCCTCATCTGAGAAGTGAACTCCATCTCCTCTGTAGATATCTTGCATGTAGTAACGCAAGTTATTGTTGTACATGGAGCCCATTCCATGGTCTCTCATGTAAGCTGAAACAGACTTATTTACATGCTTCCTCGATTTCTCAATTTGTGGACAAAATTGGTTTGACCACCTCCATTTCTGTCTTTGGCATATATTTGAATATACCAAGGCAGTTTGAGGAAAAAGTGCCATCAATTGGTCAAAGGTGTCTTTTAAAAACATTTCCAGACCTACACCAGTCAAAGTGCCCAAGTCATTTCCTCCACAGTGCACAATTAACAGGTCAGGTTTTGGCAAATGCATAAAGGTTTTCACCAATGGTATCAATTGGTGACATTTTAATCCTCTGTGGCTAATCCACTTAATTTCCACATTTTGTAAATTGAGGTTAGGTAAATTTCTGTTATCAGCAAACCTTTGAGCCCAGTGGATATAACTATGTCCAACAATCCAGACAGAAAACATGGTGAGAGAAGGTTCTGCTGCAGTCAGATGAAGTGTGGCAATGAAATGGCAGTTGAAAAAATAAGAGTGTATAATGAAAAAAACTGTGGAGTTTCTGTGGTAATTAATCAGTAGCAGTGATTGGTGGATTTTGATTGCTGAAAACAGAAAGTTAGGGTGCATGGATGAGTTCTTTGAAAGATGTAATTTGAATGGTGAAGAAAAAATCATTTTATGAAAGATTGCACTGGATACGCAGGTGTACTGAGAGTTCAGAGTTCAATTGAAACATTGTTGTGTGAACTTGCAAACATGAGAGGTCTTTCAGGAGGTGGTTGGTATGCAAAAAAGGCAGAAAGGGCAGAGGGGGGAAGGGTGTTGATTTGAAAAAAGTGAGGGAAGAGTTTTGATTGGGTGACATGAGAGATATGTGTGATGAATTACAGCATTTCTGTGGCATTGTTGCTTGCAGACTCTGGAGTGCATACCTTTTGCTCTGCTAAAGACAAATTGGTGTGTGTCTGAGACTGTTTTGAAACTCATAAAGTATTTGCTACGGTGAGAAAAGATTCATTTAATTTAAATAGAGAATAGTATGCTTTAAGGAGAAAATTATGAAGAAAGTTGTGTATTTAAAATGTTGCTTTGTGTCAAGTGTTTTAGAAATAGATTTTGTTTCTTTGAGTTACATAGCCATGTTAAAAGTGGCGCAAAAATAGTGCAAGGGTCTTACAAAAATGCTTTCATGTGTTTTAGGGCATTTTAACTCACTTCTCCATGAATGTAGGAATATAACTGCTTTACAATATGTGTTTAAAAACGTTTTTTGAAATCAATTAGGTTTCTTGATATGT
The DNA here is from genome assembly GCF_964261635.1 of Lissotriton helveticus. Taxonomy (NCBI): domain Eukaryota; kingdom Metazoa; phylum Chordata; class Amphibia; order Caudata; family Salamandridae; genus Lissotriton; species Lissotriton helveticus. Next base: position 444,567,884 of record NC_136069.1, read on the forward strand.
ACTGGTAGAGTTTCATAGGTTAATTGGGGCATATTTACAAGGTTTTTGAGTTCATTTGATGTAATTTTTCCCATTTTATTTTAAGACATTTCCTTGTGGTGCAAGGTCCTTGTAAATACGCCCCCATGTGTGCTTGGCAAATTTAGATTTTGATTTTTTGAGTCACATAGCCATGTTAAAAGTGACCCAAAAAAGGTGCAAGGGCCTTAAAAAACGCTTTAATGTGTCTTAGGGCATTTTAAGTCATTTCCCCTTGAATGTAGGTATATAATTGATTTAGATGATGTGTTTAAAAACGATTTTTGAAATCAATTAGGTTTCTTGATATGTAGTGCTAGAGTTTTATAGGTTGCTTGGGGCATATTTATAAGGCCTTTGAATCTCTCTGATGTTATTTTTTACAAGGCTTTTGAGTTCATTTGATGTAATTTTTCCCATTTTATTTTAAGACATTTCCTTGTGGTGCAAGGTCCTTGTAAATACGCCCCATGTGTGCTTGGCAAATTTAGATTTTGATTCTTTGAGCCACATAGCCATGTTAAAAGTGACCCAAAAAAGGTGCAAGGGCCTTAAAAAAATGCTTTCATGTGTCTTAGGGCATTTTAAGTCATTTCCCCTTGAATGTAGGTATATAATTGATTTAGATGATGTGTTTAAAAACGATTTTTGAAATCAATTAGGTTTCTTGATATGTAGTGCTAGAGTTTTATAGGTTGCTTGGGGCATATTTATAAGGCCTTTGAGTCTCTCTGATGTTATTTTTTACAAGGCTTTTGAGTTCATTTGATGTAATTTTTCCCATTTTATTTTAAGACATTTCCTTGTGGTGCAAGGTCCTTGTAAATACGCCCCCATGTGTGCTTGGCAAATTTAGATTTTGATTCTTTGAGTCACATAGCCATGTTAAAAGTGACCCAAAAATGGTGCAAGGGCCTTAAAAAACGCTTTCATGTGTCTTAGGGCATTTTAAGTCATATTTATAAGGCCTTTGAGTCTCTCTGATGTTATTTTTCCCATTTTAATTTTAGACCTTTCCCTGTGGTGTAAGGTTCTTGTAAATACGCCCCCATGTGTGCTTGGCTAATTTAAGTACTGATAGGATGTGCTTCTACATAGGACCTGTGTTGTGTTTTCAAATTATGACCAGAAAATCTTTTTTTTTTATTTAACGCTTTTCACATTTATGAGAAGTAAGTGTCAAAGGAGGTGAGTAATGTACATTGCTCTGTTGGATACAGTCCTCATCCTCTGCGTACTCTTGGATATGCTAGACTAAATCTGCTCAATGAGATAACTAAGCTGAGGAAACACAGGTTATGTGATTCTGAAATGAGGAAAAGAAATTCCACATTTTTCAATTACATCACCTGTGTTTCCTAACTTTACGAATGATATTGTGCAGATGAGGTTTAGGCCTGTCCACGGACACAGAAGAGGTCTGGCCTTTGTTCAAGAGTGAAGTGGACATGATTTACTTCATTGGTAGGCCTGAATATGTATTATCTCCTCTGTACTCTTCAACAAGCGTAAATTTCATCTGCAACCCTGAGTAGGCCTCACCTCAAACAAACCTCTGGTTAGGGCACACCTTATCGTCATCCTGAATCAATCATTTAAAATGTTAGGGACAGATTTATGATAGGTGTGTGCCTCTTTTGCGCCACTGTGCGTCACTTTTGTGACGCAGCGGCGGTGCAAAAGATTTGCTATGTGGCAACATATTTACAACTTGATGCATCTAGGCAGATGTGTCATGCTGTAAAGTCCCGTGCCACATGAAACTGATGCAGCAGTGATGCAAAAGATGCACCATGTTGCAAGACAGGCCTCACTTCATCTCCAACAAGATAAGAAGCTGAATCATCTGTAAATGTCAAAATTGTTGTATACAGTGCTCAACTTCTGTGTACTCTTTGATATGCTAGACTCCATCTGCACTATGAGATACCTAAGCAAAGGAAAGACAGGTGATGTGATTGTGAAATGAGGAAAAGAAATTCCACATTTTTCAATTACATCACCTGTGTTTCCTAACTTTATGAATGACATTGTGCAGATGAGGTTTAGGCCTGTCCACGGACACAGAAGAGGTCTGGTCTTTGTTCAAGAGTGAAGTGGACATGACTCACTTCATTGGTAGGCCTGCACATGTATTATCTCCTCTGTACTCTTCAACAAGCGTACATTTCATCTGCAACCCTGAGTAGGCCTCATCTCAAACAAACCTCTGGATAGGGCACACCTTATCGTCATCCTGAATCAATCATTTAAAATGTTAGGGACAGATTTATGATAGGTGTGCGCCTCTTTTGCGCCACTGTGCGTCACTTTTGTGACGCAGCGGCGGTGCAAAAGATTTGCTATGTGGCAACATATTTACAACTTGATGCATCTAGGCAGATGTGTCATGCTGTAAAGTCCCGTGCCACATGAAACTGATGCAGCAGTGATGCAAAAGATGCACCATGTTGCAAGACAGGCCTCACTTCATCTCCAACAAGATAAGAAGCTGAATCTTCTGTAAATGTCAAAATTATTGTATACAGTGCTCAACTTCTGTGTACTCTTTGATATGCTAGACTCCATCTGCACTATGAGATACCTAAGCAAAGGAAAGATAGGTGATGTGATTGTGAAATGAGGAAAAGAAATTCCACATTTTTCAATTACATCACCTGTGTTTCCTAACTTTACGAATTACATTGTGCAGATGAGGTTTAGGCCTGTCCACGGACACAGAAGAGGTCTGGCCTTTGTTCAAGAGTGAAGTGGACATGACTCACTTCATTGGTAGGCCTGCACATGTATTATCTCCTCTGTACTCTTCAACAAGCGTAAATTTCATCTGCAACCCTGAGTAGGCCTCACCTCAAACAAACCTCTGGATAGGGCACACCTTATCGTCATCCTGAATCAATCATTTAAAATGTTAGGGACAGATTTATGATAGGTGTGTGCCTCTTTTGCGCCACTGTGCGTCACTTTTGTGACGCAGCGACGGTGCAAAAGATTTGCTATGTGGCAACATATTTACAACTTGATGCATCTAGGCAGATGTGTCATGCTGTAAAGTCCCGTGCCACATGAAACTGATGCAGCAGTGATGCAAAAGATGCACCATGTTGCAAGACAGGCCTCACTTCATCTCCAACAAGATAAGAAGCTGAATCATCTGTAAATGTCAAAATTGTTGTATACAGTGCTCAACTTCTGTGTACTCTTTGATATGCTAGACTCCATCTGCACTATGAGATACCTAAGCAAAGGAAAGACAGGTGATGTGATTGTGAAATGAGGAAAAGAAATTCCACATTTTTCAATTACATCACCTGTGTTTCCTAACTTTACGAATGACATTGTGCAGATGAGGTTTAGGCCTGTCCACGGACACAGAAGAGGTCTGGCCTTTGTTCAAGAGTGAAGTGGACATGACTCACTTCATTGGTAGGCCTGAACATGTATTATCTCCTCTGTACTCTTCAACAAGCGTAAATTTCATCTGCAACCCTGAGTAGGCCTCACCTCAAACAAACCTCTGGATAGGGCACACCTTATCGTCATCCTGAATCAATCATTTAAAATGTTAGGGACAGATTTATGATAGGTGTGTGCCTCTTTTGCGCCGCTGTGCGTCACTTTTGTGACGTAGCGGCGGCGCAAAAGATGCGCTATATTGCGACATATTTACAACTTGATGTATCTAGGCAGATGTGTCATGCTGTAAAGTCCTGTGCCACATGAAACCTGCGTCAGGTTTCATATAGGCGTTTTGTTGCAGGGTGGGCATTCATTTGCATGAAAGCCCTGTAAAACTAACACAGTGAAATTTAGAAGATTTCCCTGAGTCAGCTTTATAGCATTGCTGAATCAAATCCTTACGCCTGTTTGAAACAGGCATAAGGAGTGATGCACCATGCAATGTGTGGCTTGCTCCTGTGCATTGCAGTAGACATGTCGCGCTTACGACGTGATTCCTGCAATGTGCTGCTTTTGCGGCACAGATGCGTGACGCATCTGTGCTGTTTTTACTCAATGGTGCTCCACATTGTAAATGCGGCACACCATGGGTGGCAGAGCAGCGGTGCACATTAACTGGTGCATCCGTGGGGATGCGCCAGTTAACATAAATCTGCCCCTTTACATTTAAGTATGAGCAGGGGACACAGAGTCGGTGAGGCTTATCCAAGGTTAAGAAGAGATGAGTCCTGTTCACTGAAAACTTGGACATAGGCCTCACCTCCTCAGCATCGCTGGACATGGCTAAATAATAGCTGCAAAATGTTACTCTTGTTAAACAATTTTACTATTATAGTCTCTGAGATTTGTCTCTTACTCTGCAACATCTCATTGTTGTTCTCTTTCTTTAAAGATAACGACAACATCAACCATGAGTGATAATGAGCAATCCGTTGATCTCGATATTATCATTGAAATTGTGATTGAAACATCAGTGGAAGTAGATCGCTTGAATGTTTTAAATCCTGAGGATGATGAAGAACATGATGAGGATGCCGATTTGTCAGAATTGTATGACATAGGCTGGGAAGCTGACCTGCTTGAGCCTATGGAACTATAAATATTTATTTTTAGAAGTTACTGGAAATGAAAAGTAAACATGTAAACCGTTTCATTTAAAATTAAACACAACTTCAAAAACAGCTTGTGTGTAGTGTCTTTAATAAAATACTCAAATATGCTCATAAAATTAGTTCAGATTCACATATAAAACAGCACAGGTAAAATGTAGAAGCATTCCATTTCTTTGCTACTATTTGTAACTACTAAATTTGCCAATGCACTAAAAATTATTCTATGTAAAAATGAAAAGTAGTGTGTTAAATTTTTGACGACTGTTATTGATTTACTGTTTGGTAATAGTGGTTAATAAAATTTTTTATTATATTTTACCACAGATTCAACTGGAGATCAAATTAGAGAATGCCGTCTAAGGGTAGAATCCGAAAGGCTACAAAACGTCAAAGACAGCAGCTTAAAAACTTGTTGCAGCAGTCCTCTACAATAAAAACTCGTCAAGTCACCAAGAAAGCTCCGGGTAAGACAACGAAATCATTCATAAGAAACATTTGTAGAAAAAAAAGTAGTACTACAGAAAATGTTTTAGTCCAGAAAAAGAGAAGCAATTTAAACGGAAAGGAAAGGCCAATCAAAAATGTTACTGCTAGAGCAGGAGATAACTCTGTGCATGATAGTAGAAGGAAAAAACAGTTTAGGGACATTCGTAGACGAATGTTCCGCAACAGGATAATTGGCAATTTGTTAAAAAATATTAAGAAAGGTCAACAGAAAGTGGTTTTTTATAAGAGAAAATAAAAAGTTGAGAAAGTTATTGATCAGGCATTTGAAATTAAGCGAAAGTTATTTATTTTGATAATCAATAGAATTAGGAAGCTAAACAAGGCAATTTATGATTTGAAAAGAAATAGTAGATGGAAGAGAACAGTTAATCGTAGTAATTTTTGTGAAGTTTTTTCAGGAGAATGGATGCATAGTTCAAGTTGTGAGGCATTTTTTAATGAGGAGAGTTATTTCCAGGATAATGATTTGGTGCATGCAGTTGACACCAGTGGTCGAGCTTATGATGTGAAAGATGGTTGTCCAGTTGAAAAAGAAAAACTTGTGACAACAGAGGCAGAAGAGGTGTTAGGTAATGAGGTTTTAGGAAGACGTCCTAAGGGACCTGTGTACACCTGGAAGTGTAGTAGTATTTGCAGTGTGCGACAGGATTCCATCAATTTGCTTTGTGATTTTGTACGGACATTTAATAAGAAAAGTTTGAAGCAGAAAATGATGATGTTGCAAGAATTAGATCCTTGCAGAGTGAGAGAAGTGACAGGTTTGCATGGTCATTCACTGGCTTGTCTTTCCAGGAGAGTATGCCAGAGTGTTTTTCATCATTTCAGGATGCTAGCAGTGCATCATAATAAAGTGAGGAAATTAGTTAGAATGTTGTATTATGCTAAGAGTCCAGCAATTATGCTTAAACAATTATGCACTGCTCTTTTGCATGGTTCTGAAATAGATGTGAAGAATATTTGTGAAGAAATTGAGTTTTGTTACTTTGGAAGTAAAGAGGAGAATGTTGAAATTAACCCAGAAGAAGAGGGTAATGTGGAAGATAGTGTACAGGTTTCCAGTACAGATAATTTTCAGAATGAAATTGCCACGTTTCAGGTGAAATCAAGTGAGAGGCCTAATTTCACTTGTGTGTGTTGTCGACGCACTTATTATAAGATTCAGATTAAGTTAGTCGATTTATATGCGAAAAGTGAAAGGCAAAATAATAGTGAATGGAAGGATTTCGCAACATACTTGATGGTAGAAAATTGTTTTGATTTGGGATTGGATCAACGTGTGTGTACTTATTGTTGTAACAAATTAAATCAAAACCGGATGCCTGCTAGAGCGGTTCATAATAATCTGGAATTGGTTGAGATTCCTTCTGAATTGAAGGATTTAAATACTTATGAATCTATTTTGATTCAAAGTATCCATCCCTTTCAGGCTATTGTAAGAATGGAGCCAAAGACAGGGAAATTGCCTCCATCAGATTTACAGAGAGGATTAAAGGGAAGAGTTGTTTATTTGCCTCTAGATTTGAAGAAAAACATTAATACAATTGGAGTAGAAAAAGTGGAAGAGGAATCTCTGGGTATCTTAGTTAATGGGGTTCCGACAAAGAGTAAGAAAATATGGCAAGATTTAGTGGATGTTAGGAAAGTCAAAAAGGCAACATTGTATTTGAAAAAAAGCAATAAGTACTATAAGAATGTATATGTTGCAGAAGAGGAAGTAAGTGAAGAAGAGGATAGCGATTTGTGTGTTGGTCAAATTGAGAAAGTAGAACCCTCTAAAAGTGAAGAAATATATGAACATTATAGTGTTCATCCTTTGCATTCCAAGGAAGTCATGGGGGATGATATTGAGTTGTTTCAAATAAAAAAACAAGCCAAAGGGAGTCCCATTAGTGTTTGGGAGGAAAGTTTGGAAGCTCGGTGTTTCCCACAGCTATTTCCAACAGGTCAAGGAGGAAGATATGATGAGCGACCTCATCAAATTCCTGCTTCTGAATACCGGACTTTACGATTGTATGCAGAAGATCCTAGGTTTCGACAATGCATTCCCTATTTGTTTCATCTCCTGTTTGAAAGCGATCTGTCTGGACTGTCATATGCAGTGAACCACATCTTGAAAAGTGGTATACAGATGCAAAACATCTCAGCAAGTGACTTTATGGATAAAGTCAATGTGCAAGACAGTATTTTGGATTCTCACCTGATTAATCTCATGGCGTGTCAGCGTGGTACTAATGAGTACTGGTACCGTCGTCATGGTGATTTAAAATGTATGCTGAGGAACTTAGGAACTCCCACATGGTTCCTCACTCTCAGCTGTGCCGAGTATGGCTGGGAAGACTTGCTTGAATTTCTACGAGAGGCAAATGGAAACATTGAAAATATCGAATTCAAGACACCCGGAGAACTGTGCTCTTTGGATCCAGTGAATGTATGCAGGTACTTCAATCATAGATTTGAAGCTATGATGTCTTTCATCATGAACAAGAAAAATCCACCTCTTGGAGAGGTGTTGGATTTCTTCTGGAGAAAGGAGTACCAAGCAAGAGGTGCTCCTCATATACATATGCTGCTGTGGATCAAGGATGCACCTAAATTTGGAACAGATCCAGAAGACTTAGTGATGAGTTTCATAGAACAGTATTCTACATGTGCTGTTCCAAACGCAAAGGAGGACAAAAGCCTAAGAGAACAAGTTCTACGCTTCCAAAGCCATCGTTGTGGAAAGTACTGTCGTCGTAAATTCAGAAACAAGGACAAGTTCTACACCAAATGTCGTTTCGCCTTTCCACGACCGGTGATTTCTAAAGGAAGAGTGAACAGTTTGATGTCTTCGCTGCGACATAATGTGATGAAGAAATCACCCAAAAATACGTACAATTTGAAAAGGAACGAAGAGTCCAAGTATATCAACGACTACAACCCAGTGATTTTGTCCATGTGGAATGCTAACATGGATATACAGTTCGTGGCTGATAACTGTATGGCTGTGGCTCGGTATGTGACATCTTACATCACCAAAAAAGAAAAGACAGAATTGAAGGATATGTGGGAGGACATTTCCCATGAAAAGAGCCTCAGTAAGAAGTAGTACAGTTTCAGTCTGAAGATGTTGTCACATCGAGAAATCGGAGCTTACGAATGTTCTGACCGGTTGTCTTCAGCAAGTCTCTATGCCAAATCCAGGAGTATCGTTTGGGCGAGTCTTGGTCTTGCTGCAACGCATAATCGAGTTCTGAAACCTGTGCGGGAAATTGAGTATTTGGCGGAAAAGGAGCCAAACAGTACTGATATTTTGAAGACCAACATGTTGGATACATATTATCCAAATAGAAGCAGACACCTCGAGAATGTTTGTCTGTATGAGGTTCTACACAATTACATATTCAAGAGGAACATCAAAGAAGATATTGATAAAGGAGTGTATGCTGTAATTGGAAGTGAGGGATGTCTCGTCAAGCAAAGAAAATGCCACTTGGTAAACCATCGAAAATTGAGTGGCGAATCTCCTGAAAAAAAAGAGTTTTTCTATTTAGCACTTTTGCAACTTTTCAAGCCTTGGCGTGCAGAAGGGGAACTGCTTGGAGATTTCCTCTGTTACGAAGACTCTTTCAATGCCGCCAAGGAGACCATAGAATGTCCTGTTTTTCTCAAATATCTAGAAATGTTGAATGCGGAAATCGAGCAGGAAGCAACGATTGCAGCCGAGATTGCTAGAGACAGTTCTCAGGACAGTCAGAGTTCTTTTTCATTGAGTCAGGATCCACTAGGAGGACCAGTTATCGAAAATGAAGCTGCCACTGCCATGATTGAAGTGGAAAGAGCCATGGCACATGCTCAGGATGATGCGGTTAACTTAGAAGACTTGGAAAGAAAACTCAACGTTGAGCAGAGGAAAATATATGACGAAGTTACCAACCAAATTGATCATGGATTAAGTCATGAGAAGAAAGAGTGCTCATGTACGTCGTTGAAACCTGTCCGACTGTACGTGAGTGGAGAAGCGGGAACTGGAAAAAGTTTCCTCATTAAAGCAATTTCATGTTATTTGCAGAAAAGGACTGAGTCATCGCTGTCTTGTGTTGTCACCGCTCCAACTGGACTGGCAGCACATAACATTAAAGGTATTACTTTGCATCGTCTACTGATGCCGCCAGTGGAGCATGATAACAAATTACAATACCACAAGTTATCTGGAGATGCTTGTTGTGAAGTTTCAAGAGTCTTGAAGAAAATGAAACTTCTTATCATTGACGAAGTAAGCATGGTTTCCAATGTCATGCTTGCCTTTGTGCATTTGAGAATGCAAGAAGTTCTCAAAACAGAGTATGATGTGTTATTTGGTGGCAAACACATCATTGTTTTCGGTGATCTTCTGCAGCTGACACCAGTGAAAGGACAACCTGTGTTCAAAATGCTCACGCATGAAGATACCAGGAAGTGCCTAGGGAGCATTGGCAACGTTAATATATGGTTAAACTTCAATTATGCTGAACTGCATGAAAATATGCGTCAGGCGAAGGATGAAGATTACAAGAATATTCTACAAGATGTTAGAATTGGAAAAGTGACCGAGCATGGGAAAGAAGCTTTACATGCACGATTACTGTCAAATTTGTATCCAGAACAAGACGTTGTGCCTGAGAATATTTTTCAGAAAATTACAGAGAAGAAATCTGGAATATGTTTGATGCCAACTCTTGCAGAATGTGCCATCTTCAACAACAAAATGTTGTATTTAGAAAACCAAGAGATTGTGAAACGGGAAGCTATTGACAGAGTAGAGCATATGGGATCAACAATTATTTTGTCTGAGAATTTGAAATCAAAATTGGATTCATTAGAGAAGAGTATATCTAAAACTGCGGGTTTTGAAAAGACTCTGAATGTGTGCTTAAATTGCCGTATAATTTTAAGAAGGAATTTACATGTTGAAAGAGGTCTGGTAAATGGATCAATGGGTAATGTTGTTGATTTTGTGAAATACAGAAATAGGGATGAAATAGAATTTTTAAAAATTAAATTTGATGGCATTGAGGAAGTACAGCTAATTGGTCGTTGCTCTGCTAGGTTTTTGCTTGTGAAAGACTTATATGTTCGCCGTAAGCAGTTTCCTGTTTGCTTGGCATATGCGGTGACAATCCATAAATCGCAAGGTTTAAGTGTAGACAGTGCATTGGTGAATATTGGCAGTTCTGTGTTCAAGGAGGGTATGGCATATGTGGCATTGTCACGAGTCAGAACTTTATCGGGATTGTACTTGATTGAGTGTGATGTCACAAACATTTGTGCGGATCTAGACTGTGTTAAGGAATACAATAGGTTAAGAAGAGAGTATGCGCCACATTTGCCTCAATATCCTTTGTTTGAGAAACGTGTGGTAGGCCGGAAACGAAGAAATGTGACCAATAGTAGGGAGGTTGTAGCAAAAAGACGAAAAGTCGATGAACCAGAAATTATAAGCAGAAAGGAAAAGGATTTTGTTGAAGATGTTGTTGGTTTTCAATTTGAAAACAGTTCTGGTGTCAACTGCTATGCTAATGTAGTGGTTAATGTTTTGTTTTCTCTAGAAACTTTAAAACAAGAGATTGTGGTCAATTCGGATCAGAGATTTTGCAGTTTGTTGAATTCTGTGTTAGAGAAATGTAGCACTGATAGAAAAAAAATAGAAAGTGTGTCTGAAATTCGAAATCTGTTAGACAGATGTTTAGGTCAAACACAATTCTCTCAAAATATTCAGCAAGATTGTCAGGAGTTTTTAATGTATATGCTTGATGTATTGCATGATGAAGGTGTAGATGTAGATCACCTGTTTGGGCTTTCTTATCAATGGCAGCATGACTGCTAGAACTGTAGGGTATTAAGTACTACTAGTGTAGACTCAGAAAAATGTATATATTTAACTTTGCCAGACAGTAAATCAGTGTCCTTTAATAAGCTAGTAAAAGCAGCTGATCACAACATGGAGTGTAGCCAATGTAAGTCTGAAATGTTGTCAACATTATTTATACGAACATATGGCCAGTATGTTATTTTAATGTTCCAACGATGTAGGCCTGATGGAACAAAATTGACAACTTTGATTAAAAATGTTGTGGCTTCACAGTTGTCAATATCAGGAAGGACTTTTGTAACTGCAGCAATTATATATCATGACGGTCCTTCAATAACATCAGGACATTACACAGCTTATTTAAAGTCTAGAAATGGCTGGTCATTCTGCAATGATTCTGTTTTAACTTTAAAAAAAAATTGCCTTTTGACCTTAAAAATTCTTACCTGGTGTTTTTAAAACCAAAATTTTAGGGAAGGAATCTCAGGATTTGCTCTGAGGAATTTCAAGAGGTTATAATGGCTCCTACACAATTTGGCCTTGAGGATAAGTGTAGTACAGAGTCAAAAGTTATTTTTGAGTTTTAAAAAGTTCCTGGAAAAAAAGAAGGTTTTCTTACAGAAAGTGGTGGGCACGGATTAGTTAAAGGACAACAGAGTATTTCCCAAAGCAAACGGTGTTCTTACCATAACACTTGACGTCATGGAAAAATAACTGCACTTTGAATGAGTTCAGAAAAACTGTTTCTTTTCATAAGCTAATTCAAGCAGCCAATAAAAACATGGAGTAGAGGTAATGTAAGTCTGCAATGCTGTCTAGATTATTTGACCAAACTTTTGGTTATCATGTCATTTTAAAATGTCAACTATATAAACCTGATGAAAGTAAGTCTTCAACTTTAATTACAAATGTTGTGGCTACACAGTCGTTGATTTTAGAAAGAACATTTCTAACTGCAGCTATTATATGACATGATGGTCCTTTGACAAGATCCGCTTATTACACAGCTTATTGAAAATGTAAAAAAAGCTGCTGTTTCGGAAATGATTCCCATTTGCCTACGATACAATGTTGCCTTTTTACTTAAAAATATTTTTACTTTCTGTTTTCAGAAAAGAGAATTTAGGGTAGGTAACTGGCCTATAATGATTCTAGGGGTTGATATAATTTTATGTACTGTTTTAAATTGCTTTGTGATTAAAAGTGATATAGAGAATTAAATAATTGTAGTAGTCATAGAGGTAGTGTAAGTCTGCTTCATAGTAAGCAGTATCAGTGTCATAGGAAATGTAGAACATGAGTGAGCAAGAAGGGTAAGATATTACTAGTCCAGGATTGTGAAAGTGATCTTGAACGTTTTCTTTCTCAAAGTTGCGGAAATACAAAATGACGGGATTTGCTTAGAAGAATTCCAATAGTTATAAATGGCTCTTACACGATTTGGCCTTGTGGAAACGTGTGGTAGAGAGCGAGAAGTCATTTATTGTATGTAACATATTTTTCAAAACGATGGAGGTTTTCTTTCAGAAAGTGGCGGGCTGAAAATAATAACAGCACAACAGAGTGTAAGCTGTTCATAGGACATCATTCGACGTCATGGAAAGTAAGTTAATTTTAAGGAGTTCTGATTTCTGATTTGTCATGTTGTATGGGTTTTTTAAACACAATCATTTTGATTGTGTTTTTTTTTCCCTGCTGTTATATGATGAATACCTTCAAGTCACTGTTTTTAGTGAAATTTGATAAATTTTGAGAACAGCAAAAATAAACCATTTAACATGTATAATTAATTCTGTACTTTTTGTATTTATGATATACATTTAGAAATGTGTAGTAGACATGAAGAAGCTGAGGCTTCTGTAAGTGTCAAAGTTGTTGCATACAGTGCTCACATTCTACGTAGTCTTTCATATGATAGACTACATTTCCACAATGAGATACCTAAGCAAAGGAAACACAGGTGATGTGATTGTGGAATGAGCAAAAAAAATTGCACGTTTTTCAATTACATTACCTGTGTTTCCTAACATTACACATCACATTGTGTAGATAAGGTTTAGGCCTGTTCCAGGAGATAGAGGAGGTCTGACATTTGTTGAAGAGTGCAGTGCACATGAGTCACTTCGTTGGTAGGCCTGCACATGTATTATCTCCTCTGTACTTTTCAAGAAGCCTAAATTTCATCTGCAAAACTGAGTAGGACTCACCCGAAAGAAATCTGTGGATAGGCTACACCTTATCAGCATCTAGAAACAATCATTTAAAATGTTAGGGGCAGTTTTATGAAGGCTGTGTGCCTCTTTTGTGCCGCTGTTCCGTCACTTTTGTGACGCAGCAGCAGTGTAAAAGATGCACCATGTTGCAAGATAGGCCTCAGTTCATTTCCAGCAAGATACCGTCAGTTTAAAATGTATATAATTAGGACTGTGTAGGGGGCATGCAGAAGCTGAGGCTTCAGTAAGGGCTTCAGTAAGTGTCAAAGTTGTTGCATGCAGTGCTGCACTTCTGCGTACTCTTTCATATGCTGGACTACATCTGCACAATGAGATACCTAACCAAAGGAAACACAAGTGATGTGATTGTGAAATGAGCAAAAGAAATTGCACTTTTTTCAAATACATTACCTGTGTTTCCTAACATTACGAATCACATTGTGCAGATGAAGTTTAGGCCTGTCCAGGGAAACAGAGGAGGTCTGAACTTTGTTCAAGAGTGCAGTGGACATGACTCACTTTATTGGTAGGCCTGCACATGTATTATCTCCTCTGTACTCTTCAACAAGCCTAAATTTCATCTGCAACCCAGAGTAGGCCTCACCTGAAACAAACGTCTGGATAGGACACACCTTATTGCCATCCTGAAACAATCATTTAAAATGTTAGGAACAGTTTTATGATGATTGTGCACCTCTTTTGCGCTGCCATTGCGTCACTTTTGTGAGACAACAGCAGTGCAAAAGATGCACCATGTTCCAAGATAGGCCTCACTTCATCTGCATCAAGATACTGTTAGTTTAAAATGTATATTTTTAGGACTGTGTAGGGGACCTGGAGAAGCAGAGGCTTCTGTAAGTGTCAAAGTTGTTGAAAAACTGTTTGTCCTTCAATCTTTTCCCTTGTCCTTTCTAATTTTTAAATACATGTTTTAATATTTTTCAAATGTTTGTTCTCTCTTTCACAGATTGAAAGTATAAAAAAAACAAGTGACTAAGTTAACGACAATTATAAGGTAAATGTTTTGTACTCTTTTCGTTACATTTCTATCACATTTAACTACTATTAGTTCCACTGCTTCATTTCTTTAACCCTCACTTTCCTGCCTTTGCTACTTCCCTCATTCCTTTCTCTATTACTTACTTACTCTACTCCTTCCACTCCTTTTCTCAGTCCCTCTCTTCTCATAGTTCCTCACTCTTGTTCACTCACTCCGTCTCTATTACTCTTAGTGTCTCTGACTGATCACTCTTTCACTACTTGTTCATTATGCTTTCTCTGTGTAGTTGAAGCACACTAAGGGGCATATTATGAACACAGCCAATACAATTATTGCTGCTTTTATCGGCAGAAAACTGCTGCAAAAGCGGCTTTAGCGGCAGTTTTCTGCCGCAAAAGCGGCTTTAGCGACACATTTCTGCCGATAAAAGCTGCGAAACTTTTATCGCCTATGTTGATAATATGCCCCTATGTTATTTACATTTCTTTGCTGTTTCAATTATTCCTTTTCTGTTACTTCTTCTTTTCTGCTTTCCGTTTTTTCTCTGTGTTATTCCACATGTTTTAATCTTATTTTGAACATTCACTCACATTCTCTAAGAAACTCTTCTTTGTTATTCTTCTACTCTCCTTTTTTTCTTTCACTTCCTTATCTATTTTGTTTTTCACAATTATACCCTCTTGACTCTTTTCTTCGGTAAATAGATCTATTAAACAGTATCTCTGGTTTAGTCCCTATAGCTGTCTTTCTTTTAACATTACTCTCTGTTTACTTCCCTTATACTTACTCTTCTTTTTCTTAAAACATTTTTTGGGTTCGCTCCCGGTTCGCGTCCCGGGGAGCGAACCGGGAAGCGAACCAAAAGAAATAGAGGTTGCCAGAGTGCTAAACATTCTAGCAATTTTTTTATAAAGGGGAGGTAGTTCTGAAAAGAACTTTTTTTATGTTTTTGTTGTTTTATATTTTTTTTATTTTTCTGAACATTTTTTGTTTTTTTTGTATTTTTTGAACAATTTTATGTTTTTTGGGGGTTTTTTGGGGGGAAACAACGAAAAACAGGCATTAGAAAGGGCTCAACAGGAGCAAAAAATGTTTTATTTTTTGGGGCGTTTTGAGCACTTGTGGTTTTCAAATGCTCTGTTTATCAAATTGATACTCATATTTGCACATGAGAGTAGGTTACCACAATAAAGACACACTATCTTCATGTGTACAAAATTCTGTTGAATGTTTGGCACTGTTTCCCGTGCCTCTGGCCCCGACAGAGTTACCTGTGCCGATGTACTGGCCACAGGAGTTGGTGGGTTGTCTTGGAGGTCACTCATCTCTGCCACGCTGTAATTCAGTGGATGCCACCTCTGCATATGACGGTGCATAGTATAGTTGCCGAAACTATACTTTTTATTTGTGCCTCTAGATAAATCTTCTTTGCATATGAGGCATGTCACATAGCGAGCATTCACTTTTTTTTGTCCTTGAGGAAAAGAAAAAAACTGCCAAATAAAACTATTTTTGTGGTGAGATATCCGGGTCTCCTCACGTAAAAACTGTCTTGGCTGTACTTCCTCTTCCTCTTCTTCATCCTCTTCCTCCTCTGTGTTGGGAAGGAAGTGTGGAGGTGGTCCTCTCTTCCTAGGAGGTGGTGGTGGTGGTGGGGATGCACCAGCTGCAGCTACTACTGAAGCCATTTTCTAGTAAGCAAAATAGGTCTTCCTTTCACAAAGTTAAAAGTCAGAGTGAGAAAAAAGGTGGGGGCTTTCATCATTTTGGAAAAAAAATAGTTCTAAACCAATGAAAAGTGTTATTTTTAGGTCACATGACCTAGCCTTACATCATTAGGAAACCAAAAGTGAAATGAACCAATAAAAAGTTTTATTAACAAGTCACATGACCTGTTACGCTTACGTTACGCGCTGCGGGCCGCGCCCCGGATCGCTTCCGGGGAGCTGCGCTTCGCGCCTCGGTTTGCGCTCCGGAGCACTTCCGGGTGCGCTAACGCGGCGCGTCATAAGACGCATTACGCGGCAACGCGATACGTCGCGCTTCCGAGACACGTCACGATGTTGATTTCTAACGCGGCAGTTGCGCAAACGGAACGTTTACCGGTTTGCGTACCGAGTCGCGGCACCAAATTGAGCTAACGGGAAGCTACCCGGTTCGCGGACCGGGAGTGAACCAAAACATAATAATAATTTTTTTTTTTATTAATAAACATATAAAATATATTTTTTGATTTAAAGAAGAATACATTTTAAAGCTTTTGATATTTGCTATTAAAAAACCATTGAAATTCACAGAAAAAAAACATAGGTTATAGACCATATATAGTTAGGAATTAGCATTTACAAAACCTTGAAAATTCACTGAAAAAACCATAGGTTATAGACCATATATAGTTAGGAATTAGCATTTAAGAAACCTTTTTTTTACTCACACAAAACCATTGAAATTCCATATATAGTTAGTTGTACTAACTATATATCGCGCACCCGCAATCCTGCTGATCATGTCACATATTACATCATTCATGACATGGTCAGTGACATCACTGATGACATCACTGATGACATCTCGAATGACATCACTGATGACATCACTGATGACATCTCAAATGACATCATTGATGATATAACTGATGACATCTCAAATGACATCATTGATGATATAACTGATGACATCACTGATGACATCATTGATGACATCTCAAATGACATAACCGATGACATCACTGATGACATCACTGATCACATCTCAAAAGACATCACTGATGACATCACTGATGACATTATTCATGTGATAATACGATGAATCTCTTCAGACTCTAATAAAAACTTAGATACACTCAGTGTAAACAGACACTCACAGACTGTCACTCATCCATGGAGTTACTCACACACCTAGTCAGTCATGCAAAGAATCAATCACACCTCCATTTCCTCAACTATACAGTTATACACACCTCACTTATTCAAACATATACTAACACATATTTACTCTCTTATACAATCCCTGATACAAGTTCACAATGATCCATACAGCCACTCACACATTCACTGGCTCTTATGCATAGTTATTTATATATGTCAACTCTCACATGTACTGTGTTTTATATATGTACTTACTTTGACATGTAGCACTTAGATATCCATTCACTCACCAATACACTCATGCACACAGTCAACCGCCCATACAGCTGTTTCCACATGCACTTTTGAACCCATACATCTAGTGAATCAACTGCTCACACATCTATGCACAGAGTTATACACCTCCCAGCCACCCACACACACACTCAGTCTCCCATACAAATACTTAGGCAATCAACCAATAACCCATATAGTTACTCATATAGCTACTGATCAACACATGCAGCAGTTTACAGAACAACAGACATAATGATGCACAAATTAAGACAGTTTAGTCACTAACCCATGCACTCAGTGAGACACATTTAATCAGTCACTCATACAGTCAGTCATGCACCTAATAAATCCTTCATCCAGACACTTATAAATCCACTCATTCTTCAATATGTAAGACATATTTTAACTTTACAGAAACATACAGTCACTGGATGTTGTCATCAGTGATGTCATCAGTGATGTCATTTGAGATGTCATCAGTGATGTCATCAGTGATGTCATTTGAGATGTCATCAGTGATGTCATCAGTGATGTCACTGACCATGTCATGAATGATGTAATATGTGACATGATCAGCAGTGGATTGCGGGTGCGCGATATATAGTTAGTACAACTAACTATATATGGAATTTCAATGGTTTTGTGTGAGTAAAAAAAAGGTTTCTTAAATGCTAATTCCTAACTATATATGGTCTATAACCTATGGTTTTTTCAGTGAATTTTCAAGGTTTTGTAAATGCTAATTCCTAACTATATATGGTCTATAACCTATGTTTTTTTCTGTGAATATATATATATATATATATATATATATATATATATATATATACTCGCTTGCACTGAACTCTCGCACTCTTGAACGGGTGCTGTACGGCGGGGGTGCTCCCGCCAATATTCAAGCTGCACGCCTCCTCTACTTTCAGAAAACACACAGCACTTGCGGGGTAGAGTCAATAGCTTTATTTTGACCCCCAACGCACCAGACGCATTTCAGTATTCGCCTTCTTCGATGGTATGAGGGCGTGCCAGAAACTGACATATTTTGTGTTTACTTCGTGACCACATTTCCTGTTAACAACATTAACCATGGACCAATACGTCTGTGTTACTGCAAGCGCCATCTTAGAACATCAGATAATCATCAAATAATGTTATCATTCCATCTCTTGGGATCGCGGCTATGGCCCTCAATCAAAATTGACAGTCAACTGTCAACGTATATACATAAATACAAATATACAATAACCAACTCATTAAATTAATAAATAATCCGAAAACTCACTATCGTGCCCTGTATGGGCTCGCAACTCTACCAAAACTCGATGTTCTAACAAAAATGCATTTCCATATTTATACCTCAAATACAGTCCTGGATGGGCTCAAGCGCTCATAATAACCTGCACGGTCCTATTCTCAAAGTACGTACAAAATGTAATAAACAAATCATATTCTGGATCTCCCACTAATATATACGACCTCAAGAGAGACAAAAGGAAAAGAGAAAAATGGGGTAGGATGGGGCGGCTGAGATCGTTTAGGGGAGGGAGGGGGTAGGGAAAATTGAGGAATGCAATGGAGAGGACGGAAAAAGGGGGGAAAGGTAGAGGAAAAAGGAGGGTAAAGAGAATCACTATATACAAATAGATTATTTACATTTCAGTATAATAAACGATAGGTGCAAGCACAAAATCAAATACAATTGAATTCCATTATTATACCACAGTCCTATATACATACATCTACAAATCCTGGGAGAAATATACACCCTAGTTTGGAAACCATTTTTTGGGGGTTTGTATGTGATGGAATATCTTAAACCTGGGGGTTGATCCTATAGGGTAGAGAGCCCTCTACCCGAGATGCACTGTCAACTCTTCATTGGTATTCAAACCCCCGGGGGCCTTGGTACCTAGATCTATAATGTACCTCGACTCTAATCTTCTGAGCTTAATTAATCTGTCTCCCCTTCTCAAGTTCATCGGTACATGATCCATTGCAAAAAAGGTTAATAAATCACTGTTGCTATTATGGTGTGCTTGAAAATGCCTAGCAGCGGGATAAGTTACATCCCGGTTCCTTATGGCTCATGTGTGCTCTAAGATACGAATTTTTGTTTGGTGGCTGGTACTCCCAATGTACCTTAGTCCACATGGGCACGTAAGGCAGTACACAGTGTATGGAGTGCTACAAGTTAGGAACTTTCTGATCCACCTAGATTTCTCAAAGCCTGCCACTTTGTACCACAAAACCTTCTTGCTATTTGTACATGCTTTGCACCTCCCACAGGGGTAAAACCCCTGGGGTGCCTCCCCAAATGATTTAGGAGCTACTCGTACAAAGAGGCTTTTAGTTAAGGTGTCTCTCAATGCACTTGCTCTTCTAAACGTAAGCATAGGACGTCTGGGTATATCCATCCCAATAATGGGATCAGTCCGTATTAAGTTCCAATTTTTTTTCAGGACTGATATTAACTCCCCCGCCCCACTAGAGAAAGTTGATATCAATCTAAACTGTTCTTTCCTCACCACACAATTTTTCTGTTTCAGGAGATCTTGTCTAGGCTTGCCTTGCACTCTAGAAAGGGAATGCCTTAAAGATTCTTCCCCATAGCCTCATGCCTTAAACCTCCTAATACTGGCTTCTGCATTTGTAATGAAGTCCTCCTCATTGGTACAATTTATTTTTATCCTGAGTAATTCCCTATAGGGGATACTCAGGATCAGTTTGGGGGGTGACTGCTGGTAGAATGCAAAATGGAATTCCCTGCTCTAGGCCTGTGATACAATCGTGTGTTGATTTTCCCCTCAGCAATAAAGACCTCCAAATCCAGGAAATTCACGCTTTTGGAACTCATTTCCACTGTAAATCGCAAATTATTATCATTTGCATTCAAAATGTTTATGAACATAGAAGCAGATTCATCAGATCCCCTCCACACAAGGAAAAGATCATCTATGTATCTGTACCAGGTCACTATCCTCTGGGTCCACTCTCCATTGGTAGCAGCCCAGGCCAACCGCTCCTCCAACCAGCCCACAAAAAGGTTCGCGTAGCTGGGGGCGAAGCAGGTGCCCATGGCAGTACATACCTAATTACAGCTTTCTTTTGATTACAGACTCCATGGCACTCCAGTGCAAGCTGAATACGTTAGATTTGTTTCGCTTGCTCTTCAGCACAGACAGTTATGTCAAAGCGTTTCAATGCTCACATGCACCTTGGTCACGACGCCGACCACGTCTCGCATTATTTCCTTTAACAAAGCATATTACAAACATAGAGGAAGGACAAAAAAGGGACGTTTTTGCAGTCGCCATTTTCTAGTGGCCAACAAAGGTTAATTACTGTGTATTAATAAATGCATATCATTGTTGCACTACTTCTTGTAACAAATATAAATAATTTGTATACAATATATTTATGTTGATGCCTGTATTTAATTACTTCTATGTCCTGACATATCTACATTCGATTTTGATTCTTATCTCTCTTTGTAAATGAACGCCATATTTAAACATGCCTATTTATCACACTGCCACTTTGTATTCTGCCCAAGCGGGATTTTGTCAATTTTAAAAGTACTTTGCATGTACATTTCCTTTGCCCTTATCATGATTCTAACTTAACTTCAAACATTTTAATACATTTTTCACTTCTTTTGTGATCATACTGCTTTACATCAACGTATTTTTTAAAGAAAATGTCATCAAACCAGCATGATGCTGCGACTCTCCAGTAGTAGTAGTCGCCATATTTGACCATTAAACGATTTCTGATACTGCTACAACTTGTCCTTCTGTAAACAAAAAGTAAACATCCACATGGGTAAAAACGTTTTATCTTAAAAACTATTACTTTGGGTTCAGAACTAGCAACTACATTTATTGACAGTTCCAAATTAAAGGTGAACAAACAGCTCCTCCTCAATATCCAGTCCTAGCAGTACCTTACAATCAAATTCTAGAATGTAACATGACTCTAGTCTTCTCAGCTATTTCACTCTGTCCCCCGCGCTTGCTTTCTTTGGCGCAAAATCTATTACACTATATTGTAGTACGTTGTGGTCCCCTCCATGTGTTTTATGAAAGTGTTGTGCCACTGGATAAGTGCTTTCATTGTTTTTATTGCTCTAAGGTGCTGCAGAATACGCTTATGTGCTGGTAAAATGCTACCTCCCATATACCATTTGGGGCAGGGACACAATAGGGCATATACTGCATACTCCACTTTGCAAGCCAGATTTTTCTTTTTTCTTATGATTTTTCAGAAGGGACTCTTTAACTCTACCAGGTTCTTACCATTCTCGCATGCTTTGAACTTGGCACATTTCTTAAAACCCGGTTTGGGTTTGAGCCAGGTATGTACAGTTGAGGATACCTCACTTTTCACTAGTATGGACTATAAATTACCTTTGTACATCTGGCCTCAGATCATTACATTGGCTTTGTACATTTTAAAAAAAGGTTATAGCATTTGCAAACCCTCTGATTTACCCAAAAGCTTAAACCATTAGAATATGAGGCCCGTTCCCGATCACCGAGGATGAGGGAACGTCCGCATGGGCTGCGGCGTTCCCTCCTGTGCTATTAGGATGTGACCGTCACCCTGGCGGTCACATCCTCTATTTTTAACATTGCGGCGGGTGCAGCTGCAAGCTGCACCCGCAGCAATGTTAAAAATGCACGCATTGCATTTGTATGTAGAAAGTGGCAGGCACCGCGTGGTGCCTGCCGCTTTCTGCATACAAATGCAGGGGGGTACCATAGGTACCCCCCATGTGCACCCCGCACCCCCCCTTCATCTAGGGGGCCCGCAACGGGCCCCTGCAGTGAAGCTCTGTATGCTTTTCAACGGCGGTAAACCCGCCGCGGAAAAGCATATCTTGGCAGCAATCCTAATATGGCGGACGGTGTCTGAGAGACACCGCCACCATATTAGAGCTTTTCCGCCGCAGTTGTAAGCCAACCGCGGCGGAAAAGCGGCGGATGGAAACCAGGACCCACCAGCCATCCTAATGTGGCGGTGGGTCTTTGGTGGGGCCACTGCGGTTTTTCCGCATCCTCCGGGCCGGCGGTGGCTTCCGTCGGCCCGGAGGATGCGGAAATTCCGCAATCATAATAGGCCCCTTTGTGTAGTGCTACAGAGAGAGCCCACAGAATGCTTACCATGACATATTGTGTCCTATCATAGGGCACTGGGCACTGTGTGTTTTCCATGGAGTAATGAATGCTTCCACTTCATGATATGATGTATTCATTACCCCACTGAATGCTTTTCTGGGGTATTTTGAGCTTGCTTTGGAGAGAAGTGTGCTTTCACTGTGCAACTGATGCCGTGGGTGGGTATTGAGAGCTTCCCAGAGGGGTCTATGTTTTACTAAAGGGCTTCTGGATTATCTCTTCCTGGTGCTGTACATTTCATACAAGGTTCACCGTTTATGATTCTACTGATTTACAATGGATTGGTGTGTTTTTACTGAGCGGGTGCAGGTGGTTTATACAGATGTTGCGCACCCCTCATATAGTGTTTGTCTGGATTACTGCAAGTCATACTCTCTCACCCTTTCACAGCTTGGAGATTGGCCCCAGATCACAGGGAAAAAAGGGAGGAAAAAGAGATCAATTATCATAAGCGGAAGATGTAGAGGAAAAGCGAGATAACATAAAAGGTAGAGGGCAAGGGGAGAGGTGAATAGTAACTGAGAGAAGAAGATGGTTGTGAGTCAGCCCAAAGCATACAGAGGGAAAGGTATCTATAAGAGAAGGGAACAAAGATTTCAGTGAGTACTGGAGAAGAGTGGGATTGAACAAGGGCAGCAAGCAAAGTAAGAAGTGAAGGGGTGACCAAGACCAGTGCAGATGTAAGAGGCAGGTTGAGAGGCATACCAGGCTAAGGGCCCAATAGTAATTTTGGATGGTATTCCATAAGTCATGGTGTCGGGAGACATTACCTCCACCATCCTGATGGTCTACATTCTGTCAAATTTACAGATGACCTCCAATTCAGCAGTCATCCCTGTACTTAGAAGGACTTCAAGAATGAATGCCATAGGTTTTGATGTCCATTCACCAAACTTTTAACAATTGTTTGTTGAAAAACAAAAAACAATGACCCTTACACATTTGGTGGTTTCTCTCAGGGTGTGGGGATAATTACTGTGTTCTTTGACCTGCACCACCAGGTTTTTCCTAGCAATGATGGAAAATAAAACTGGACATTAAACCGTCCATCCCAAGTAAGTCAAGCAGTGTAATGCTCTTGCTCTGACAGTCCATAGTCAGTTTGGCCTTAGGAGAAAGGCAACTTACGTTTTGATGACAGAAACTATCCAGCTCTCCTGGCTCTAAATGACACAGGTGTAATGAGCGTTTGGCAGACGGGTATTATTACATGTTTTTGGCAGAGTACTTGTTTGCCAAACTGTAAATCAGGCCCTAAATTTGGATAATGGACTTTACTGGGACGTTTTTCACCTGGGTGTTGCCACACATTGGCAGAATTAATCAGTCCCAGAATACAGCTCTAAAGAGGAATATAAATCAGCACACTTGAAAGACCATTTAGACATTTGAGTCAGTGTTAAAGCAGGTGTAATTTGGTTATATGCCATTTTGTGCACTAAATCTCTAAGGAGTCCAATGGAAATTGCAATCCTTCTGTGTTAACCAAGGTACATTTTAGCAGGTTTCCACTTGTGGTTACTGTCCAGTCTAGTTAGCACACACTTAAGCATGTAAATTGGGTACAACTGCAGTTTTTGGTATGATTCACAATTTTTTTCATACCTAGGTATAAATAGGATACTAAACATAAATAAAAGCAAAGATGTTCTATTTACAAAGCCATGCAATCTACCATTTTTAGGTCTGGGGGAAGCAAAGACCTTTTGCGTTGGAAATGGCCCTTTCTGCAGGGTCATCTCTAAACTTCTTTTCCTTCCTCCTTGCCTTTTTGCCGAGTTTATTTTTGTTGGCTTTAGGGCTCTGTGCACTTTGCCACTGGTAAACAGTGCTGAAGTGCTTGTGCTTTCTCCTTAAAACAGGGTAGAATTGACCTATACCCAACTGGCACATTTCATTTACTTATAAGTCCCTAGTACAGTGCACAACATGGGCCCTGTAAATTAAATGCTACTAGTGGGCCTGCAGCACTGATTGTGCTACCCATTTAAGTAGCCCTTCAAACATGCCTGAGGCCTGCCAATGCAGAGCCTGTGTGGGAAGTTTAAACTTCCATTTCGGCCTAGCAAAATAAAATTGTTGCCAGGCCCAAATCTTCCCTTTTTAGGTTCGCCTGCACAGCGCTTGCACTGTGCTTGTGAAATCTCTTGTATTTAATATATCTTAAAATGGGACTCTTATCCGTTCAAATTGCTGAAAGCTGTGTTCATTCGCTTTTGTGTGGAATCTTTTTGTTGGTAACTTTCCCTGGCTGCACGCATTAATGATACTTCTGCTAAAGCTGGTCACACTGTTCACTGTCAAGATCAGATCTCTTCCCATGGAAAAGGCAACCAACTTCTAACAGTATGCTGGAATGCTTGCTTATTATTATTTAGCTGTGGCTTTAGCCTTAGAACGTTTGTGGCATTTCCTATTCATGCCTCAGTACCTTCTCGGCACTTTGTATGCATAAATGGATTAATTTTTTCAACTTAATACATTTGGTCATTATGATCAAAGTCTAAATGTTGTAATAAACATTGCATGTTAAAAATAAAGTTAATATACAAGAGTTATGCCATATTTCATTACTAAAAAGGGGATGTACGACATTACAACGCGTTCTATTACAACGCGTGCTTTCACAGCGCGTCCCTTACAACGCAAGTCGTTACCACGACTTGCGTTGGGGGCGCGGATTGATAATAGTATAATTTACTATTCTAACACCAGTCCCCATGGACACTAGGGAAGGTGTTGGAATAGTAGATATACTATTCTTAATCCTCTAGCGCCCTCCAGTGCAAGTCGTGGTTACGACTTGCGTTGTAACGGACGCGTTGTGAAAGCATTGCAGAGTAAAATCCGCGTTGTAAAGGATGTTCCCCCTAAAAAGGCAGCCATAAGTGCAGTTACCTTGCAAACAACAGGGTCATGATTTGAATGGTGCAGCAAGTGCAGTAGCACCGGGCCACACAGTTGTTAGAACTCTTCTAAACACATAACATTGACTTTTGCCATCTTGAAAATGCCCTGGCACATGGTATTTTGTGCCTGGTTGCAGTAGAGAAATCAGATACTTCTGAAAAAATGGGTAGGTTTGCCCCTGGGAACTTTAATCCCATTTGTTAGTGAGTAAGCAGGAGTCACCCCCACCCTCTAGCCGGTGCCAGGCATACATGTAGCACCCAAAGGAGCCTCCACAGACCACTTTCTGGACTTGAGGAAGAACAGAAGAGGACTGGACCCGCTGTCCTTGACCTGCTCCCTCTTGGGCTCAGGACAAGGAAGTGAACTCCAAGAGTGAAAAGGCTGACCTCATATTCAAGCTACAGGGACACAACAAGCTAGAAGAGGCCTTTTCTGCATCTGCCCAGATGACCTGTTCCAGCTGGACCTGCTCTGGACCCTACTGTTGGCCTTTGCCAGAGTTAGGAGTGTTGTTCCTGAGGTCCTGGCACCCTTGACTGTGCAGGACTTAGCCCACTGCCCCTGTAACCTTAAACGTTTTTCAACTTGAAGACCTCAGGAAGACAGAGACCAACCAGCCAACCCAATCTGACCTAGTTACCTTGCTGCTGGGCTGAAGATTGAGGTTTCTCCTGCTTGGAGCTTCACTGTAGCTGCAAATGCAGTGAGACATCACACAGAAGGTATCTGGCCGTGTGAAGCCCTCTTCAGCCCTATCCTGCTCAAGGATTCCAATCTCTGACTACGGCTCTTATTACAACATTCCAATGGACCACCGGCTCCGTGGTGGCGGTCTGCGGACAACCAGATCAGTCCAATGGATCGCCGAACCTGTGGTGGTTGTCTGAAAACCGCCAGACTGGCTGTCCAATGCTGCATTAGGACTGTGGCTGATGAATCATCACAGGACCACTGCTGCTGCCAGGGAATTACTATCCCTGGTGGTGGCACAGTGGTCTGAGGCCCCTAATGTGATGGTGCAACTGCTGTGGCACTGGCAAGCATATTAGGACCACCACAACTGTGACCACCATGAAAAGTGTTACAAAAGGGGATGATGGACAGAGCGTTTGAGCAAATCAAACACACACCCCTAGTCAACTGATCTGGGTTTAATCCATCACCATTCTTTAGCTCACTCTGCCACCCCAGTTCAGACATGGCCATATGCAAATCAGTCTGACCCTGTGCCTCATGGGAACAGTCTAGCCCGAACTGCCAAGCCATGTCTTCCCTGGACCGGAAACAAGCATCCTGGGACCGGTTTCGGATTCATAATCCTCATCAGCCAGGCTATCTTGAATCCAGTGGCAAAGTGAGCAAGGGACTCACGTCTGAGCATACCCTGCCAACTTAGGGCGAACAAAGCGATACAAAAGGGGATGATGAATCGGTCCTGGGAAGCTTGTATCCGGTCCATGGAAGGCATGGCTTGGCAGTTCGGGCTGGACTGTTCCCATGAGGCACAGGGTCAGACTGATTTGCATATGGCCATGTCTGCACTGGGGTGACAGAGTGGGCTAAAGAACGGTGATGGATTAAACCCAGATCTTTTGACTGGGTGTGAGTGTTTGATTGGTTCAGATGCTCCGTCCATCACCACCCCCTTTTGTACACCATGAAAAGTGTGGTGGTGAGGAAACAAATGGGGCCCTGTTGTCTCTGCACTATGGGGTGCATCAGGGGGGACCATGTCATGCCCCCGGTGTGCATGCATCCCCAGTTTCTGCAGGGCATGAACTTGACAGTCCATGCCCTGCAGAAGCTGCCTTCGATGGTCCCATTTCTTTGCCCTTTTCAAAGGCACTGCAGTGGGACCACCAAAGAACCACCAGCCAGAGTAAAAATAAGTTGTACTCTGACGGGCAGTCTTTAATGGCTTCCGCAGTCAACGGGTTGGCAGTGTAACCCCAAAGTCATAATTAGGCCCTAATTGTGAATATACAAATTTGTACTGGCCATGGGTCTAAAAGTAACTTGCTCGTGAGAGCAGTAGCGGCTACTACCAGATAGGGGTGGTGGGTGGGGAGGGGAACAGGTTGTTAGTTTAAAAAAAACTCTTACCTTTGAATGGCCAGCCGCCACATCTCCTGCGTTCTCTTCCTTCTTCCTTTCTCCAGTCCGGCTGGCAGCAGGAAGCACCCGGCACACAGGCTCCCCTGAGCCAATCACAGCGTTGTGATTTGTCTGAGCACCGTGGTTCAGTTTTCAGATGGGAACAGGGAGCCTGTGCATGTTCCTCACCAGGCTGTGTAATGCAGCCTGGTGGGGAACATGCAAAGTGTGCATGAACTGGGCCGGCCAAAGAGTTCATGCGCACTTTGGGAGTAAAAACCACTCTTCTCCTGCTCTGGCCAGCCCTGCCCCACACTGCACACAGGCCACTGACTCTATGCAATAGGAAAAATTAATTGATAATAACAATACATTTTTTGTCATTTTATTTTTCCTTTTTGCGCAGTGGGGCAATCCTCCTCCACCTTAGCGGCCTGAGCCACCACTGCATGAGAGACCTTCCCTGGGTGCGAAATTTGAATTTGTCTTGGTCTGAGCTTTACCACCAAAAAGCAACACCTTCACCGGGACTGCTTCCAATGGCTATTTGACCTCGTGAAAACCCTCTTCTGCCACAGCCTTCTGCCTGGTCTCACTGATTTTGGACTTCCATTTTTTAGAGAGGCCCAAGAGTGAAAGCGGAAAGTGGAACGGCACTTATTTTTCCTCTTTGAACCTTTCTTTTCCAAGATCAAGAAAGTGAAAGACAAAGTAGTAGTAAGAAATAGGAAGGGAACAACGGAAAATCCATCAAAACACAGATATAAGTAACCTACAAGAGTGACATAAAGGGGCGTGGTGTCTGGTAGCTGATTAAAGAGGGAAGAGGCGGATTCCAGACTATTCAAGCTTGGTATTCAGTGGGCTGACATGTAATTGCGCCGACCGCACGCACTCATTCTTTTACAAATTAATCACTGAGATCGGTGTATCATTTCCCCCTCTCTCACTTTCCTAACTAGTGCCCAACAAATGCAAGCCTTCACGTAGTGCTGGGAGCTCCAGCCTCTTGGTTCTCTCGCAGAGATTGCAGCTAGTCAAGGGCATATGTGTATAGAGAGCATGCAGCAGTCATTGAGGTGCCAGTACCTTTGTAGTGCTGCTGATGAGCTGATGAACGGAGTCAGGATGCTGTGATGAAGCTGGGTGGAAGGAGGAAAGAGAAGCAGAAATTATGATGCCCTGCTTATGCTCTCAAACACTCTAATTGGGAGATGTGGAGACAGTTGTCACAAAAAAAGGGCAGGGCCTCACAGTGTCACTTCCTCTAGTTGCCTGTTTCCTTTCTCTCTTGTCCATCTTTCTCCCCTCCAGTGCCCAGTTCAGTTTCTTTCTTTTTTTGCGGATCTGTTGCCTCTTATTGACAGTCTCAGATCAAACATTTGAACAGACTCAATAACTTACATTTTCAATGTTATCATGAGGTGCTTGTATTATTTAGAATGCAATGTCTCATCAAGTGTAAATTGGCTCATTATCAACTGCTATGGATTCTGTAAAGATCTATAAAGTATATTTAATATGCTTGGGTGAACTATCCATTAGTCTCTTTGATTAAAAGGAAATGGAGCATCACACAAAGTTACAGTTTTAATTGCTTCGAAATAAATTATGTGAAGTTTATTTATTCTCCTATAGAGACCATTTCCATTTGAGGGGTGGATAATGCCCTCTTAGCTCCTGATGCTTCAAACACCTTGGATGTGCACATCATCTGGCCACACCCTACTCACATAATATATAAATGACATGCAATGCATTGATATATGATATGCAATGAATATGAATATGTAAAAGAAACACTACATGCAGCCCAACTTTGGCATTACTTGTTGAAGGGATACCCTCCTGCACAAAAACAAGAGATGTTTTGCATGTTTAATAGTACCAATAGATGTGTATTGGGTTGTAATGTTTTGTATTGCATCTGTTTGTGATAATAGAGAGGCATGGGAAGCTGGGGGGGAAGTTCTTCTTGCAGGAACATCTGGTTGAGCAGAGCAAAATTAGGTCAGGCTTGCGAGTTGGTATTGAAGACATACAGCATTATCAGTAGCCCCAGTGCACCGAGAGTGATGCATGTAGCTACAGTATTGCTGTCTAAATGCTGAGTTTGGCACAGGGCTACTCTATGGATGTTCTGTTTTTTTAGGTGGGGGGGGGGCAGATGTACAGCCCTACAATGCTCCGCTATGTCATCACACAATGCCGACCCTGCATAATGGTGCTGTTCTTTGTATAGTTTGAAACTGATAGCATGATGATACTCATTTCTGGTATAATCCAGACCCAGCATTAAGTAATTATTTTCCGCATAATGTGAGCATTCATTATATAATGGTCTCTTTGCTATTTGCTTCAAATTTCAAATACATTTTATTATGATTTATATATAAATTCGAAACCCTTATAGAGACAAATTCCATTTGAGGGATGGATAAGCCCATCTTACTCCTGATGCTGTAAAATATACTTTGTGTGTGCATCATCTGACCGCAGCCTACTCACATAATATATGGGAGAGGTGTGGCGCCGCGGCCAGGGCGACTGACTCCGGAATCTAGGGATCACGGTTTGATCCCTGGCACCGGCGGCAGATTAGCCCAGCACCATGTGACTCTGGGCAATAGCTTGCTTCATCTTCACAACGGCGCCTAGAGACCCTTACGGGTGATTGTGCGCTTTACAAATGTGGATTATTATAGTATATGCATGACATGCCATGAAAATGCAAATGAAGCACTGAGTAAGACCAACTTTAGCAGTGTTTGTTTGTATGTCTAGTCATACCAATGGATGGGTGCTGCGTTGTAATGTATTGTACAGTGTTGCATTCTTTGTAATGATAGAGGAGAATGGGAAGCCGAGGGTGGCACAGTAATCAGTCTTCCTTATGGGGGCGTCTGTTTTGACAGAGCAACCTCAGGCCAAGCCTGCAGGTTTGGGATGGATGACATACACCCCTGTCAGGAGCCCCAGTGCCTCTACAATGATACATGTACTTATAATGCTGTTGTCTGAATGATGGATTAGGGGCAGAGTTACTCTATTGATGTTCGTGTTTTGAAGTGGTGGTGCATATGTTTAGCCCTACAATGCTCCGCTATTTCATCGCATAAGGCTGGATCTTGCATAAGGGTGCTGTTCTACCATAGAGTTTATACCAAAACATGTTGATACTCATGTTTGGTATAATGCAGTCCCTGGCAGTCGATAGTAATTAAATTAAGAAATTAAAAAGAACCAACATAAGAGAGTCCGTACCAGGGCCGGACTGAGAGCCAAAACCGGCCCTGGCAAAGTGCTCGGCCGGCCCCCTGGGGGTGCGACCAAGCTCTTTGCCGGGGCCGGTTTTCAGCCGATTTTGTTACAGGGCCGATTTTGCAGCTATGCAAAATCGGCCCTGTAACAAAAACGGCCCCTAGGGCCCAAAACCGGCCCCCACCCTTGCGGCGCACCGGGGGATTGCCCGGTGCCCGCAACGGCCAGTCCGGGCCTGGTCCGTACATACAAATTTAAAGGAAGAATCGCCAGGGGACTGCGTCCCTTATAAAAATAAGTAGGTAAAGGGCTAATACCGCTGCAAAATAATAAGAGTGACAAGTGGTAGTGTGTATCCCATGTATATGAGGGTGAGCCTGTCATTTCTTCTCCTATAGGTAATAAGGTCTGACTCAAAAGAAAAGAAAGGGCGGACCCCATGAGAAAGAATACTCAAATCAAGGTAAAGGCATTAGATAGGGTCAAAACTAGATGTTAGATGCTAACTGGATAATGCCATAGAATAATGAAGGTATTTTTCTGCGTTGTAGGAGGAATGTACTATAACCAAGGACTTAACAAGTGATACTAGAGAAACCCTGAAAATACGATCAATGGTGATGTAATCAGGTAAATGACATGAGTGTTTAATAAACCCCTTAAAAACGCACAGATAGCTCACACTTGGTACTATATGACATAGGAATTACAAAACCATTGTAATACAGGACAATAAGGAGAAGGGGTAAGGGAGAATAAATAGACTTATCCCCAGATAGTAACAATGTGTGTCTCACCAAGAGGATGCTGGTACAAATAACCTGCTATACCGATACATCAGATTTGGGTGACAGCTTGGTTATATATATAGAAGGCAACAGTGATAGAAGCAATGTTAAACAAGCGGTATGCAGAAATTGATAACAGGATATTTATTAGAGGTACAATGTTATAAAGCATTCTAAATTCAGTATCTCAAAATAAGTTGTGGTGAAAGGACCAGTATGTCATTGTATAGCATTTGGTAGAAGTACGTAGTGAGATGTAGTCTCCTGTAATAGAAAAATGCATTTATATGAATAGTGACAGTGTATAAGATGTCCACATAGAATTAAGATGATACCTATGTAAGATATTTACGAAAATATGTTTATCTGCAGGAAAATTCTTGCCAGTGGCAACCAACCAGTGCCCAGAAGCAGGAGAGACTGATTATTTAGTCTTGATAAAGATGGCAGAGTTTCAATAAAAGCCATCGAAACGCGTCGACGCTACTACTGCACAATCAAGAAACCAAATCTACCCTGTAGACAAGATATAAAGCGGGTCCAGGTTTAGATTTTGTGAATATTAGGTTTTCAGATGTGCAAAATTTAAAGACCAATAAGGAGTGTCTCTGTTTGTCTCTCCCCTATGTGATTTCTTTTTACAGCCAACTAATGTTGATGAAAATCAATTGTTAGTCAATGTGTTTTTAATCATTATGTGTATAAAAATGATGTTAATGAAATTGTAATGTGTTTTTATGCAACAGCGCAATGTGTTGTTTTTAAGAAGTGCAATATATAGAAAAATTCCTTTTTCTTTTTTACTAAAAAAATAAACATTAAACTATACTATTATTGTGTGGGTGTATCATAGTGTGCAGGACCTATTGTTTGTGTTCAGGTGACCTAGACAATTATAAAGTTTGTGTAACTTCAGTTGTAAGCCAAGGGCAAAAAAACCCTTTTTCTACTGTTCAAAGTACCCTATTCCCCTGGTGTGCTAAGGGGTCTTATCAAAAAAAGGGGTGGGGAAGGGTCTTGGGGGCAATATTTAGAGACCTATAGTACTCCAAACCCCTAAATACGAACTTAACTAACTAAAGGGAGTAAGATGGTCTACTGTGATATAACAGAAGAACCACCGGTGTGGGAGCAAATGCAGTTCACCAATATTGCATCACCTGTCCAATCCCGGGCCTGAGTATAGTTTTCATCAGCCCACCCATTTGGCGGAACATCGTCATCTGGAAAACCGAGAGAGAGGGGGATCACCTCTAGCCGAGGAAGTACCAAGGCTGATGTTCAAGGTGGTAGGCCTCCACCGCTCAAAAAAATCCCAGCCACTTAGATTGTACAGGGTATGTTAGGACTGATGAAGTGCAGTGCAAGTGATGATAGTGTGTGAGATAAAAATGACTAGAAAGGCAAAAAATATGTTTATTTGGGATTGCCCTAATGTCATGTGATAAAAACCGCCTGATAGTCGTGGAAATATTAATAACTATCTATTGGCTAAATGTGGGGTCAACATGTTTCGGCCGTCTTGCTTGTTAGCTCGGTCTTCTTCAGGACCTTCTAAAGTGAACTATGCTACTGCAAAAAACATAAATAAACAGTGTAATTGTACTTGGTTTAAGAAGAAGATTTCAGAATAAGGTAAGTCAGTGGTCTAATACCACCCTACCCGGCTTGTATCCCATGTATCTGTATTTACTTCTTCATCCTTAAAGAAAGAAAATATATTTATCAAAAATTGTGCAATTGAATTTAAATTAGTGATCAAAGAATAGTGAACAGAAATTGCTCCACACACGGGAGTTTTGGACATGTTGCTTGATCACGCAAGTCTTGTTATTAACTATTTGTTTCAGACACATTGGTTCAGTTTACATAATTAGAAAAAAATGTTTTGACAGTTTGGAGAGTACTCACCCAGCATTCTATGGGAGTAGGCCTCACCTCACCCGGCAATCGCTCGGTGGTTGAGGCCCCGCTCTTGTGGTGAGAAGACAACAACAGGGAAAAAAAGGGTAATCACATTATCCAACTTATATACCCCTAGTGTGCTCACGCTAAAACCTCTATCTCAAGACCACACACCATATCGCTCAAGAACAACAGCAAAAGCAGACTGGCAGCAACTGGTAAAGTTAATTTGGATAATGCTTTAATAGGAGTATTTATGATTGCGCCTCCTAAATGATAAAGGCGCAGTTTCAAAAACAGTTGTTGGAGTTTTTTTCTTTTTTACATTTTTACATAAATGACTAAGGTGAAAGGTTTTGCTGGACCGTGATATGATCTTTTAAATAATCACGATTAAAAAACAAAGTATTGCACTACCTTCACCCTATTTATAATACTTGAGATGATGTTCAGTAATTTACATGATATATTGTTCTCTCTAAAGTGGACATTCTGGATCTCACATGGATCCTGAAGACCACATGGGCAGAATCCAGTTTGACAGAGTTCAATTCAGTGTTGAGGGAAACCACACACAACCATACGCTAAATCCCAAATAGCAGAGCATCAGGCAAGACTGACCTCTCCGTCGGTACCTCGTCGTGATCTACGGGCAAAAGGGGAGGTACCGAAGGAGGTGGGGAGTCCCTTCTTATATTGTTCCTAATTGGCTTAATTGTATTCTATTTGCAAATTAATGTGACCGAAGCCCGCGTTTTGATGTTGCCATAGGGACGCCGTGTAATGTGCATTCCTATTGGTTCTGGGACTCGGACGTGCGCTCTCCCGCAATTGGTGCGCTTGAGTTCTACTCTGCGCATGCGTATGTATTAACTGCTGCTTAGATTGAATCAGCGTTTGAAGAGCAAGCGTGTGCACTGAGACACTGCTCTAACACGCGCGCATGCTCAAAACAAAGCCGCATGCGAGTGTGTCTATTTAGCGAGATGTAATGGCAGCGCCAGCACAAGTCGCTCCGTATAAATGCAGGATATCGGAAATTGTGTAAGTTTAAAGAGAACCAATTCCAACGAGATTACAAATCTATTTCATTGACAGTGGTGTAATCCCTATGCACACTATTTGGGGTAGTTTAGGTGTTTAGCTAGACTTAAGGTTGAAATCCTAAATCGAACTAGACTTAGTAGAAATAGTGCTAATGATATAGGTGACAGGTCTAGAAGGTTGTGTCTGAGTAACCTTTTAGCATTATATCAAAGTCCTACAGATGTTAGGGCAGATGTACACTGTGTGATTGTTATATCCGGATTGTTATTGGGCACTCTTACGTAGTGCTGCAGTAGAGGAGCACAGCTGTGAATTATTGATTACCAAGATGCAGACATGTATTGGTAATAGCAGTATCATTATGGCAAAACAACCATTCATGAAAATGGCGTGGAGAGGACACGAAAGGAGAAGGTGACCTAAGTGGGCACAGTGAGAAATACATTGAAATTGTGTCAGGATAGAATTTAATTCAGAATTTAAAGATGCTGCCACAAATGTTGCATTTCTAGAAAATGAGTCCAGGTCATATCTGGACCCTCGGAATGGAGTCATTCAAACCCTCTGTGTCAGTTTGTAATTTGAAAATCCATTTTTGCTCTCTGACAAACAAAAATCTTGAAATGTCTGTCACATGTTGGGGGATCATGGGATGTTCTAATATTACCCATCTCATGTCGTCTGCTTGATGTTTGGCGCTCAGAAAGTGATTGGTTAAACATGTGGATTGTTTGTTGCATCGTATTGTACTTTTATGCTCACTGATACGTAGCTTAATTTTGCGAGTGGTGTGGCCTACGTATCTTAGTGAGCATGGACATGTGATCAAGTAGATCACACGATCCGTGTTGCAGTTGGTGTGATTCCGAAGAATCCAAGGGCGGTCAGTGCCAATGTCATACTGCTATTACCAATACATGTCTGCATCTTGGTAATCAATAATTCACAGCTGTGCTCCTCTACTGCAGCACTACGTAAGAGTGCCCAATAACAATCCGGATATAACAATCACACAGTGTACATCTGCCCTAACATCTGTAGGACTTTGATATAGTGCTAAAAGGTTACTCAGACACAACCTTCTAGACCTGTCACCTATATCATTAGCACTATTTCTACTAAGTCTAGTTCGATTTAGGATTTCAACCTTAAGTCTAGCTAAACACCTAAACTACCCCAAATAGTGTGCATAGGGATTACACCACTGTCAATGAAATAGATTTGTAATCTCGTCGGAATTTGTTCTCTTTAAACTTACACAATTTCCGATATACTGCATTTATACGGAGCGACTTGTGCTGGCGCTGCCATTACATCTCACTAAATAGACACACTCGCATGCGGCTTTGTTTTGAGCATACGCGCGTGTTAGAGCAGTGTCTCAGTGCACACGCTTGCTCTTCAAACGCTGATTCAATCTAAGCAGCAGTTAATACATACGCATGCGCAGAGTAGAACTCAAGCGCACCAATTGCGGGAGAGCGCACGTCCGAGTCCCGGAACCAATAGGAATGCACATTACACGCCGTCCCTATGGCAACATCAAAACGCGGGCTTCGGTCGCATTAATTTGCAAATAGAATACAATTAAGCCAATTAGGAACAATATAAGAAGGGACTCCCACCTCCTTCGGTACCTCCATTTCGCTCGTAGATCACGACGAGGTACCGACGGAGAGGTGAGTCTTGCCTGATGCTCTGCTATTTGGGATTTAGCGTATGGTTGTGTGTGGTTTCCCTCAACCCTGAATTGAACTCTGTCAAACTGGATTCTGCCCATGTGGTCTTCAGGATCCATGTGAGATCCAGAATGTCCTCTTTAGAGAGAACAATATATCATGTAAATTACTGAACATCATCTCAAGTATTATAAATAGGGTGAAGGTAGTGCAATACTTTGTTTTTTAATCGTGATTATTTAAAAGATCATATCACGGTCCAGCAAAACCTTTCACCTTAGTCATTTATGTAAAAATGTAAAAAAGAAAAAAACTCCAACAACTGTTTTTGAAACTGCGCCTTTATCATTTAGGAGGCGCAATCATAAATACTCCTATTAAAGCATTATCCAAATTAACTTTACCAGTTGCTGCCAGTCTGCTTCTGCTGTTGCTCTTGAGCGATATGGTGTGTGGTCTTGAGATAGAGGTTTTAGCGTGAGCACACTAGGGGTATATAAGTTGGATAATGTGATTACCCTTTTTTCCCCTGTTGTCTTCTCACCACAAGAGCGGGGCCCCAACCACCGAGCGATTGCCAGATGAGGTGAGGCCTACCCCCACAGAATGCTGGGTGAGTACTCTCCAAACTGTCAAAACAATTTTTTTAATTATGTAAACTAAACCAATGTGTCTGAGACAAATAGTTAATAACAACGCTTGCGTGATCAAGCAACATGTCCAAAACTCCCGTGTGTGGAGCAATTTCTGTTCACTATTCTTTGATCACTAATATAAATTCAATCTCACAATTTTTGATAAATATATATTCTTTCTTTAAGGATGAAGAAGTAAATACAGATACATGGGATACAAGCCGGGTAGGGTGGTATTAGACCACTGACTTACCTTATTCTGAAATCTTCTTCTTAAACCAAGTAAAATTACACTGTTTATTTATGTTTTTTGCAGTAGCATAGTTCACTTTAGAAGGTCCTGAAGAAGGCCGAGCTAACAAGCAAGACAGCCAAAACATGTTGACCCCACTTTTAGCCAATAGATAGTTATTAATATTTCCACGACTATCAGGCGGTTTTTATCACATGGCATTAGGGCAATCCCAAATAAACATATTTTTTGCCTTTCTAGTCATTTTTATCTCACACACTATCATCACTTGCACTGCACTTCATCAGTCCTAACATACCCTGTACAAACTAAGTGGCTGAGAATTTTTCGAGCGGTGGAGGTCTACCACCTTGAACATCAGCCTTGGTACTTCCTCGGCTAGAGGTGACCCCCCTCTCTCTCGGTTTTCCAGATG
Organism: Lissotriton helveticus; assembly: GCF_964261635.1. Lineage (NCBI taxonomy): Eukaryota > Metazoa > Chordata > Amphibia > Caudata > Salamandridae > Lissotriton > Lissotriton helveticus. The sequence continues at coordinate 444,605,334 of NC_136069.1, forward strand.
ACGATGTTCAGCTAAATGGGTGGGCTGATGGAAACTATACTCAGGCCCGGGATTGGACAGGTGATGCAATATTGGTGAACTGCATTTGCTCCCACACCGGTGGTTCTTCTGTTATATCACACTAGACCATCTTACTCCCTTTAGTTAGTTAAGTGCTAAGGGGTCTCTCTCAAAGTCTAAAACAGTCGATAGTAATGTCTTCTTTATTTGTGATTATTCTTATATTATTCACAACATCGATTATATGTTTGTGCCGAGCAAACTATAGCTCAATGCTGGCATCTGTAACAGGGGTACTTCTTCACATCGTGTATACATCCCTGGGACCCTCTTTTAACACAACAGTGGGTCTTACATAAGGGTAGCAACTCTTTTTTTTGTGTTTAAAAAAAATGTTTATTGATTTTTTTTACAAAAGTGTATGTACAATAACAACAACAGTTGTCACGAACAACACTGTATTGTCCAACATTAGTACTTCTTTATCTTCCCATCAGGAGAATGTAGGTACCACTTCCCACCCATTCCCAACCACCATCCACTCCTCATTGGGACTATGTATAGGCAAAGCCAGGCATTCCCCACATGCCTCTCTATACACCCCAGTAGGCCCTCTATGCATTCCATATTTTTCCCATTTCTTGGGGCAACCGCTCCCCTCATAGGCTACTTTCTCCGCCATCATGCACCAGTCCATGTCCTATTCCCATTCAGTGATGTTCAGCAGCACTCTACCCCCATCCCATGGCCTAGCAAAGTTCAGCTTTACTACTGCCAGACCCAGTGACAGCCACAGATTCAAGTATCTGGGCGCTTTTTCTTCCCCATATATGTTAAGCCCAAACCACTTGGAAGTCCATTTTATTGGCAGTCCTGTCACTTGCTCCAGGCCTTCCTCCAGTGCCTTCCTACAGTGCTGTCTCTTTAGGCCTTCCTATAGGATATAAAAGAAGGAGTCTTCTTCTTGCTCGCAGTCCCTTTCATTCATTCGTGAAGTGCTTTTTCTCATTTTAAATAGGAGTGATCTGGAATAGTATGACTTATATAGGACACAGGATTGCTTCATTTGAAATCCCGTTTTGGAACGGAGAACAGCCATTACAACGTGGGGATTACCCTGCACTACCATTACAACGTGGGGATTACAACGAAAGTCGTTACAACGACTTTCGCTGGAGGGCGCTGTTGGATAGGGAATAGTTTAATTTTCTATCCAACATCTTCCCTACTGTCAACGTGGGCTGGAGTTGGAATAGAAAATTAAACAATTCCACTATCCAGTACCCTCCAGCGAAAGTCGCTGTAATGACTTTCGTTGTAATCCCCGCGTTGTAATGGCATGCGGGGTAAATGCAAGCGTTGTAATGACATACAACCTTTTGGGAACTCTTAGCATACTTATGGTGGCGCTGCCATCATGGCAGTAATTTTGACATATTGACATATTGTGCCCATCATTTTGCATGTAATTCATTCATGCAAGCAAAGCTACAGATGGCAATTTGAAACTATATTTTATGTGTTGAGGAACAGAGGCTCCTCCAACCCTACTCTGTTCATGGAAAACTGCACCGGAAGGCTATGCTAGCCTGTCTTGTGAATGTCCTTGCTCAGTAACTTACCCGTCAATATGTCCATTGCATTAAACTCATTCATGTACCCATCTTTCCTTGCAATTGCTATTTTTAGCATAGCAGTGCTTTCAGTAATCCAATATTTATTTTACTAACATTTCTGAGGTACTTATCACGACCAGAGTCTGAATTGGTTTTTGGAGTGGTAAGGTCAGTAAAGTAAAGAAAAAGTTATACCTGTTAGGTGAATGTGCTAGCTTTAATGACTTGCCAGTATGTTACCCATTAATTGTTAGGTTTAATTTTAAATTTTAGGAGTAATTATATAGCACCGACTTAGCCACATGACCAGAAGAGCACTTTACAAGTTACTTGAAATGCAATGAATGGCTGGGAACAGAGTTTCAGTAGTGGTAATAACAATAACAGTGAGGGTGTTAGGGTTACCCATAACTCCTGAAGAGATTACCAGTGACTGAGATTAATTCAAACATTCCTTCCATCGCTTTGCCTTTTTGTTGAGGGTTATCTGTACCTCCATGTAACCATTCACTCATCCACACTTCATTCCAAGTATTGAATTATTCTCACATCCTCCCATGCAACAATCCACACAGCCCCTTCTGCAAACTCACCAACCAATGCAAGTGCTCTTCCACTTATAATTCAGTCCTATTGGTTTTGTCAATGCTTATATCATAAGTTATGTCAACAGAGCAAACAAAACTTTCTAAAATGCAACATCCTACTGACCCACCGCAGCTCCCAATAAATTCAGGAATATTGTCCACAAGGGTCAATTCTTAATATTTCCTTGAATTCCTGGTGGCGATTTGTAATTGATTAATGATTCCCACTCTTTTGTGTGTAATTTAGTCCACATGGAGCACGTGGAACAACCCCTAAATAATACATATGGTGATGCACATGTTAACATCAAAATCATCATTTAAAGGGAACCGTCTGTTTAAGAAACACGTTTTTCCTGAGCTTTGTTAAGAGTGCAGTGTTCTTTGAGATTGGATCTGATATTGAAAAGAATCTCTGTCTGATTGAGAATGTCTCACACATTGTAAGATCGTTATGATTACCATTGCACGCTTAATTGAAATAAAGGGCAATGGCATACATGGAAATATCATTTCTTATAATAGTGAAATGCTCCTGGAGACTTCAGGTTTTTTTGCAACATTTCTTTGATTAAAATCGTACAACACAGAGCTTTACTATGCACTGGATACAGAATACTTGAAACATCCCCTTTCCCCCACATGATCCGCAATGAAAGTCAACGAAGGTACAACGCATCTATTACACCACCCACCTGGCTTACCTTAGTCCAATTAAAGACACATCTCTTATTCAGTCCATCTCCCTTGTGCACGTTGCCTACAGGGGAACTGTAAAAAACACCTGAACCCTCCCTGTCCGATTATCCCCAGATTCCCCCAGAGCTAAATTCCCGCCAGCTTTTCCACCCTCTCATTTCAAATTAGTCATTGCGTAGCCAACATGCCCTATCAGTTGAGGCTAACCCTCACCAGGATCCTTTAAATTAAAAAAAGTGAGTAGATAGATAGGATATACCATTCAAGGTTTTTCTTCAGATAAGATGGAGCTTTTCAGTATAGGGTCTTATAGGCTAGGCAAAGTGCTTTGAAGTTGATATGATGACTAACTGGGAGGCAATGAAGTTGCCTAATGGCTGATTTAGCCGATAAGTATTTTGGGATCTTAAGTAAGAACCATGCAGCAGCATTCTGAAGGGTTTATAATTTCTTTAGTGAACTCTTTGGCAGATCTACTTACAGACCTTTGCAATAGTTCAGTCTTGTTAGCACTAAAGAAATGACTAAATTTTTCAAGAGATCCGCTAATAGAAATTGATCAAATTTGTATTATATTGGGTACCCTCTCTTAGCCTGAGCAGATTCAGTAACACTCTATCCCCCATTACCAGAGGGTGGGCATCAAGGTAGCTTGTTAACCGCTGAAGGCCCAAGCCATCAGGGCCCTGGTTTTCACAGCCACGATATCTTGGATCTCACAGGGACAGGAGGGGCTCAAAAACCTTGTTGTAGGCATCAATTTGGTCGTTCATTAGATAGATCATTAGTTCACAGTCTCCTATTTTCACCATTTCTGTTAGCCACTCTGAGCTAGTCAGCACTGTCGGTTTCTTCCAAGGGTGAAGAATAAAAAGCTCGGCTATCGCCAGGGGGTAGATTCCCAGCGCCTCTTGTGTTTACTGGGAAGAGCATTCCCTGTGATATCATAAAGCAAAGCTATGCTAGCAGACCGAATGATCTGGACATCTCCTGGCTCTCCCAGAATGTCCCACAGCTGGGTCTAGTAACCCAACACATTACAGCAACCCCATAGGATGTACACCGAATCAAAGTTGCTCATCCCACATCTACAGCATGCCGAATGGCGCAACAGACCAGCAGTGCAACTTGACCGGTGACTGATACCGTTTGTAGAGGAGTTTGAAATACACAAGTTTCAACCTCGCCTCTAGCAGGAAAGTGTCATGCATTTCCAGAACGCAGATCAGGCTTTCACGGTATTCGTGCGACACGCCACCTTCTGCCAAAGGAGTCTGATGGAAGCCAGTGTAAGCTATGAGAAGGTATTGGCGACCAGTACATTGTAAAATCCTGATATCACCTTCCCCCTAGCAGCATGGTCCAATTACGTGCAGATTGGCGAGACCGGGAAAAGCAATGGTCCTCTTCCCAACTTCTCACTAATGCAATGGAGCTACCGAAGATATTTCCATTGTTGGGATTGCACCAGATCATATTCATTAACCCAAATCAGTAAAGGATTTAAGGGCATCCTCAGAATCATTGGATCTATCACCCATATACTCTGTCTTGCCCATTCCAGCTAATCAACTCAAAGTCCCCCTTTCTGCAATCCCACATTATTCCAGAGGGGCGCCGAGAGCTGGAGCTAGGGGTCTAGCTTCAATAATGTATGAGTCTGCTTCCATATGTGAGGCATGGTAAATACAACCAGGGTACTGATCGTCTGATGGTCATGCTTCGCACCTTAGAGCTGGAGACTTTCCTTCATTTTGCTGACAGTGCTTGCCACCCATAATGTAGGGTGGTTGCACATAATAGATAAACTACCCGTTCTAAATTCTGGTTCATGAAAAATTTGATTTATCTTGTAAGAGTCCGAGTTGCCTTGTTCAAACCTTGGGTACATCCATTGCAGTTAGGGCAACTGTAAAACTTCTTTGACATTTCTGGAGTCTTGTTCGTTTTTACATTACAGTAGTTCCAAATATCAAAGAAATTATATGATTTCATCAACGCAATTTGTGTCTAAGTGTTGATATTGTCTATTCAAATTCCTATCCAAAGTTCACAACTTTTAATTGTGTCCTATAATACATCTCATGGTACTTGCCTACCAAAAGGTAGTGATCAACCATGAGGTGTCAGGAGCTCGAATTTTGAACTTTATACTATCTATCTATCTATCTATCTATCTATCTATCTATCTATCTATCTATCTATCTATCTATCTATCTATCTATCTATCTATCTATCTATCTATCTATCTATCTATCTATCTATCTATCTATCTATCTATCTATCTATTTATCTATCTATCTATCTATCTATCTATCTATCTATCTATCTATCCATCCATCCATCGATCCATCCATCCATCCATCCATCCATCCATCCATCCATCCATCCATCCATCCATCCATCCATCTATCTATCTATCTATAGATCTATCTATTTACTCTTTTTTTTCATTTAAAGGATCCTGGTGAGGGTTAGCCTCAAATGATAGGGCATGTTGGCTATGCAATGACTAATTTTAAATGTGATTTTAGCCTATGTTCAAATTTAATGTGATGGTTTTAGATTAGCAGAGAGAGAGAGAGAGAGAGGAAGATTGTGCCAAATGTATTGGTGAGGAAAGAAAAAGCTTGGCCACCCGAGCATTCTATAAGGATGCCAGGAATATGGCCAGGTGTCCTGTGCCCAGAGCAAAGAAAGTCTAAATCAGCAGCCAGATCATGAAGATCATAATAAGGGCATGGCAGAACTGTGCCATATTCTGAAAGAAATGGTGCAGCTCTGCTCTTTCCATGCACTGGTGCACTATCAGCTGTCAAGCACCAATGCAGACAACTTTGCTCCATAGTGTAAGAGGGTCTGCGTTATAGTCAATATAGTTTTTGTGCAAAAAGTTGTATCTTCCTGCACAAAAAAAGTCTTTTGAGACAATTTCTTTTTTTGTACCTTTGCTGCAGAATGCAGTAGTACACATGAAAGAGGAAATAACAAGGATAAATGAAGATTTCCTCCTGTTAAGCGACCCTCAGATAGGAGCACCATTACGGCGAAAATCCATGTCTTCTTCTGCTTTTAAATAAAGGTTTGCATCAATGGGTGGATGCACAGGAATGCCCATGCACCTCCCATGGAATGCCTACCAGATGCAAAGTAATGCAAGGCAGCTCAGTGTGCTGGGTTGCGTTATGTTTTCTTACAAAAGCTACATAAATCAGCTTAGCAAATAGCAAAAAGGTTTTTGCATTAGGCTTGCGCCAAAAAAATGACGCAACCCGATGCAAAACCTTTGGAAATCTGGGCCGCGGTGTCAATGGTCAATGCATATAACTCGGAATTTCTCCGAGTACATGTATAACATTTGAATAAAACAAGTAGAAAACAGAGAGAGACATCGTAAGCTTATTGTTTCCTACCTGGGCTGTCTGCGTTCCATGCATAGGAGAAAGTCTGAATTATTTGTATGAAATGTTCACACCTCAAGCCCTAAAAACAGGCCATATCGGCTCTGCTTTGAGGCAGCGCAGCTCATCATGAAACAGGCCCATTGCTGACCTGTGAAAGAAACATGGCCATTGGTGGAAGCTGTGGACAATGCTCTCTGACCCTGTGCCTCTGTTCCAAGGATGCTGCCTCTCCCTTCGAACTCAAGAGTAAATATCTGCTGCAGCCCTGGATGACTGATGCCCTCCCTTCCATTTCTCGCAGTAAACAAGGTAATTATCGTTTCCTGCAGCACGGCGGCTAATTAATCTGTTTGTTGGTTCTGAATTCCTCGAACAGACAGCTTTTGTCAATCATTCAATTACGGCCTGGAAAAACCTAATGAGCAATTAATATAAAGAATTACGCATTTGCTTAATTTGATGATTTTTAAATTTTTTGTAGGATTAACATTTACAGGGTCCCATTAATCAACATTTAGGGCTTCTTGATAAGATCAACCTTCAATTTCCTCTTGACAGTCAGGAGCAGAACATCTGATGCTATTAGTACATGCCTCATTGCCATTACATGACATGATTTTTGCATTTAAATGGTAGGGCCGCTGGCCGCAGGAGAATTCTACTCATTCCGCTCCACAAAAATGTCAATCTTATTATTTTACTTACAATCATCATAGACATATGATCTGATTATCACACTTGGCAGCACGAATCACCACTCCAGGATAGGTTGGAGGCTTGCGTTTGAACGATTTTGTCAGTCGTGTTTATGACAAAGACAGGTGGTGAAACCCAGACTGACGCTTTATTTACTGTTACCATGGTGACATCAGCGACCGCACAAAAAGAATGGATTTCAGGAAAACTTGTCAAAGAAAGAAATCATCTATTCTGCCAATGAGACTCTTATCCAACTCAACTCAGCTGCTGGCCTATCACTGCACTGCACACCAGGTAGGGAAAGAAGGCTCTATTTTGTGTAGCAAAACACACAAGATGATGGACGGAATGTTGCACAAAGGCAAAACATTCACCCCCAGTCACAGATCTGGGTTTAATCCATCGTTATTTTGCTCACCAAGCCACCTCAGTTCAGACATGGCCATATGCAAATCAGTCTTGACCGTGTGCCTCATGGGAACAGTCCAGCCCGAACTGCCAAGCCAGGCACAGGGTCAGACTGATTTGCATATGGCCATGTCTGAACTGGGGTGGCAGAGTGGGCTAAAGAACGGTGATGGATTAAACCCAGATCTGTTGACTGGGTGTGAGTGTTTGATTGGTTCAGATGCTCCGTCCATCACCACCCCCTTTTGTACCGCTTTGTGTGCCATAAGTTGGCAGGGTATGCTCAGACGTGAGTCCCTTGCTCACTTTGCCACTGGATTCAAGCAAGCCTGTCTGAAGACGGCTGAAATGCCAGAAACCGGTAGTAGGAAGCTTGTTTCCGGTCCAGGGAAGGCATGGCTTGGCAGTTCGGGCTGGACTGTTCCCATGGGGCACAGGGTCAGACTGATTTGCATATGGCCATGTCTGAACTGGGGTGGCAGAGTGGGCTAAAGAACGTGATGGATTAAACCCTGATCAGTGGCGTAACGAAAATTGAGGGGGCCCCCCTGCCAGGTACGTGGAGGGGGCCCCCTCCGGATTCTATTAGGAGTTCTCGGGCCGAAGTGCAGTGGTGAGGGGGCCTCCTTGAGCTTGAGGGCCCCCCCCGCACTGCGGGGGATGCGTGGGCCTGTGTTACGCCCCTGACCCTGATCTGTTGACTGGGTGTGAGTGTTTGATTGGTTCAGATGCTCCGTCCATCACCACCCCCTTTTGTACCGCTCTATTTTGAGTAGATCAGACAAATGGAAACTGTGGTTGATTTATCCCTGGCTTGTCTCCCAATTTTTTTTCCTACATTTGAGGACTATTTTGATAGAAAATTCTGCTAAACTTGCTAATTGCAGGGGAGTTCCAATACTCACTTAAATCAAGAATTCCACAGGCAACTACTGGAGCCAATTACTTATAATTAAGAGATTTAATATCCTATAATACACACCTTTACAGGTATGCATCCATGGTGGGCTTAAAATGGCACTCTTTTTTCTTAATTCGACAATGGACTATTGGCATCTATTTTTACTACTTTAAATTTTTTTAAAAGGGTGCATTACAAAGCAAAGAATGGTGGCAGTATTTGCATTCAAGATTTGAACTCTTTTTAGATTCTGTTGCAGATGAAACTGGGCACCTCTCAAGACCCGTTGCCCCGGGTTCATTAAAAAGGTTGAATTGGTTGGAGTGCAATTTTAGGGTAATACTTGCCCCCTTTTGCATCATTATTACCACGATTGTGGTGTAATCCTTCACTTCCCTTCAGTGTTCTTTAGACTTTTATGGGAACATATTACCACATCGCCTTTTATGCTTTACTCTGTCACTTATTCATTCTTGATGACCATATTGGCTCATTTAATGGGTGTTTTCGACTTAAATACATACAAACATGTCGATCCTATGCTAGACCAATGTCTGATAAACTTGAAATTAGTATGAAGAAATGAAGGGGTTTATAACCAACGGAAAACTATTTTACAACTGACCTGTGCCAAAGAACATTAACCCTGTCCTGTTTTCTGCAAATTAGGTAGACAATTAGGCCCATATTTATCAATATTTCACACAACCCAACAAGCTACTTTGTTGTGCTTCTTGAAAGGGACAGGGCAAGAATGCACTGTTTTTGACATTATACAGCGCAATCCTGCTTTATTCCTGCTCTGGTGCACAATCTGCTACTTAGCATCAACACAGATACCCTTGCATCATGGTGCAAGAGTTCCTGCATTGTATGCAGGATTATTTTTGTGCAGGATGGTACACATTGCTACACAAAAACAATGATCAGAGGCATAATCCTCGTTATACGTGTGCTGCACAATGTAAATAAAGATATTTCTCCTTGTTGCACCTCTAGTGGAGATGCGTACAATTCTGATGCATTTCCAGGTCTATCAGTGTTGGTAAATCTGGGATTGTGCCTGAATACATGGGTGGACGTGTGGGAACACCCATGCTCCACCAATCGCACATCTCCCTGCCGCAGAGTCAAGCAAGCCATTGATTTGCACTGCCTTGTGTTACTCTACATTTATCATGCCACTCTCGGCCATTCAAGGTGGCTTTGTGTCGCTTGGTAAATCATATTTAGATTTTGTGTTGCTCTTGCGTCCCCTTGGATGGTGCAAGGCTGAAGCACAGCCTTCATAAATATGGGCCTAATTGTATGTATTCATTGTGTAATCACAAAATGAGATGCTCTACTAACTTGTGTTCCCATGGCATTTGCCAAAAATGGAGCTCCCCTCACTTGGACTGTCCTCAATTTACATACTTATAATAGGTTTACCTAGGAAAGAAAAGAGTTTCAATGAGTGAAATAGGTGATAGAAATTAATGTAGGCCTGGGTGTAATTAGCAGATTTTCTGTAAAGGAACTATGCAATACAAAAAATAAGTGAAATTACACAAAATGCTGATTTGGTATTTTGTGCTATATTTTAGTGTGAAGTTCTTCCTGGCACTCATTTTTGGATGTGATATTCTAAAAAGAAGTTGGTCCCCAGCTTCCAGCGCCATGCTTGGTGTTGGTTGGCGCACCTGGTGTTTTCTGATTGCCACCGGAGCTGGATTAATAGACCTCATCATACTATAGCCAGTGCTTTGTCGCAGTCCAAGTTTAAGCCCAAGTCCAGGCCAAAGTTAAAGTCACAGGGTCCATTATTCAGTCCATCATACAGCCGCTTGTAGCATTGGTATGCTCATCATGGGAAAACCACAGGATATCCTTGACAATAATATTATAATACCATAGGCTCACACTGTGCCACTCTCCAGTCATATTCACACAGAGCAGGTCAGAAGGACCACCTCAAAACTTTCCTGTAGTCACCATATCACGTTTTGAGATAAAGCAATTTACGAGGTGAGAGACAGGGGTACGATCCCCCTTTAGCCAATCCAACAAATAGGACAGCGGAGTAAAACTCCTAGAGAATCCATCCTGGGGAGCTACTATAACAAGGTGACTGCGACTATTTTTTTTAAAACCAACTAGTACAAAATAACAATTCCATAGATGAGATCTGGTAAAGTACGAGGCAAGGCACAAGCCTCCACCAAAAGGAAGCGGGAAAGAGAGGCCCCACCAGGAGACCCAGCTGCAAAAAGGAGACCACAAAATAAAGCAAGCGGGGCAAATATCAGTCACCCCTATGCCCTGAGGAATAGCAGTGCCATATATGACTCGGAGCCAGAGTTAGAGGCCAACCCCACGGTGTGAGCCGGTCCCACCTGTTTTGGCAGCTTGAGGACATGCCAGCCTACAGAAAAAGATAAAAATAAAAAATATAAAAATTAGTGGATCAGCTTAAAATATCAAATATAACAGATAATTTCCAGCTAATAGGTAAACATGATAGTACTCCACAACCAAGTATGAATGACAATTTCCTCTTTTAATGTTGTCTCGGGTCGAGTCACAGGACTGAGGCTATTTTTAATTTCTCCCAGGATACCTTGCATGAGTGCCGGAAGTTGAGCTAGTTTATCTACCACCTCCTTGCAAGAACAAATTTTAAAATCATGATGGTGGTTTGATTTGGCCCATGTAACAAATGCATTTAGTTTTTCATGTTTCTCATCAATTCCCGAGACAAAGATTGCCACCTGGATGTCCATTTTGTTAGAATGGTGAGTTAGGACCAGTACTGTTGCTTGCATTGAGTTTAGCATGGCAGACCACTAATTGGTGAGGGGTTGTCACCAATAAAAATAAAAAAGAAAACAGGCAAACTCTTCTGACAATCACGTCAAAACCCAGGAGATACAGAAATATTACAACAATCCCGCAACGCCAGACGGTGCCTAACAAAAAGAGATTTGGGTGTATAAACAAGCTAAACAAGAAACATTATGGACCCAGCTGCTACACGCCTAAAAAATAAATGACTCGAAAAGATTCTTGTGGATAATCAATAGCAGTGAGAAATGACCTGCAGCGGCAAACAATGCTAACATCAGTGAGATGGAATGGGTTCAATACCTGAAGTCACATTTTAAGGGAGGTTTGATGGTTACTACTTGCCCTCACTGTTCCAATAAAGACAATGTGGCACCACGGATAATTACATCGGCAAGTACGGAAAGCCATCAATAAAAGTCAGGCAGACTGTGACCCTGGCTCTAATGGGCTTCCCCAGGCATTGTTTAAGCACTTTACATCACAGTGGGCAAGCTTTCTGGCATCAATTTTTAATCACATTCTGGAAAATGACGTTATCCCGGATAGCTGGAGGGGCTCAATACTAAACCACATTTTAAAAAAGGGTTTGGCATGTTCACCTAGCAACTACCACCTGATTGCGCTGATGGATGTTGAGCTTAAATACTTTTCCACGTTATTATTACAAGATTTGGAATCTTGGTTGCATGAAAATGGAAGACTCCCCTTAAATCAAACTGGCTTCTTAAGGGGTCAAGGCACTTCAACCAATCTCATGACCCTGAGCCTAATTACAAATAGAGCAAGGTCAACAGGAATCATCTCTCTATATATGCTTTGTTGGCTTCAAGGCAACCTTTGATTGTGTGCCACGGAACCAGCTATGTGCCAAACTCCAGCGATGGGGCATCTCACCCAATATCCTGCAATGAGCAATTAGGCTGTTATATTTGGATACATTGGTCAAGATAAAAATTGGAGATGCCATGCACGTATCAAAGAAAGTGCAAATAGAAACTGGTGTAAAACAGGTCTGAGTGCTAGCCCCCTTCTTTTTAATTTGTATTTGGCAGATCTCCCAACAGAGGTAGATGGGCAGATAGCTCACAGACTGAGCATTGGAGGACATCAAATGTCACACATTCTATATGCTGATAATATACTGCTGTTTAGTAACACTTAAATAGGCCTTCAAAGGCTGCTTAAAATAAGTATGGGCGTAAAATCCGTTCAGTTCGCGGAATTAGCGCATTTTTGGCAAATTCGCGTTCCGCGAACCACGCAAATTTGACCAAAAATCCGCAGTTTGCAAGCTGGTGGATTTTTTTGCTTGGTCGCGCTTGAAAAATACAATATCGCACGCGCTGCGTTGACTTACCGTGATTCTGAGTTCGCCGAGTTGTTTTTCTCCTGGTTTGCGTGTGCTGCGCCATTTTGGATCTTGCTGCGTGCTCGCGCAAGAGTTTTTCGACCGCGAGTACGTCATCGTGGCTTCCCATCTTGCACAGGGAGAGTTTGACAACGAGAGTACATCATAAGGGCCCGCGATCACGCATCGCGGGAGTAAACAATTGCGAACACGTAGATGCGGTGCGCAGCTGACTTCCGGCGGGAGATTTGAACAGCTCGCTTCCCCGAACTTGCACAAATTGCAATTCTGCACAAGAAATCCACCGCAGGCAGCATAAACCTTCTGAAAATGATGATTTTGATCAGAATAACTCCTCAGATTGACATTTGGCTTTTTTTGTGCAAGGAGTCCATCTTGGGAGAGGGGAGGGGGGTTGGAGGAAGGAAGTGCCCCAGAGTCTCCAACTTCCTGTTCCTGTCCAGCAGGCTCCTCCCAGTGCTTTGTCCATGTCCTGGTCACTTTTCATTTGGATCTGGAGCTGGAAGGATTACTTTTGTGGCTGCTGCTGGATATTTGTATTTGAGGACTTTTTGAACTTTGGAGTTTGGATCACTTTTGGATTTGAGATTTTACAAGTAAGTTGGTATTGTTTGTTTGGGGCATTGCAGTTGCTGCAACACCAATTTTAAAACTTTTTCACAACTTTAAAAAATATATATTGTGGGTAGCCACAGTATCCAGTAGGCCCAGGGTTAGTCATGGGTGCATGATACAACTGTTTCTGTGAGTTTGGTTGAACTTAAATCTCATTTATGTCATGGAATTTGAGCTCACTGTTATATGTTGATTTTTTTTTTATTTTGGGGTGCCTGTAAAGCCACACTAGTCAGTAGGCCCAGGGGTACTGAGTGGTGCATGGACCAAGTCTTTCTGTGGGGTGTCTTGAATTAAACATCATTGAGGGCATGGATGGTATTGGACTATGGTGAGTTTTGTGTGTTTTTTGACTTTTTGGGGTGTTGTTGGGGCCTGACCATGTGGGTGGGGGTCATTTTGAGGCCTGGTACAGGCAGGGCCTGGCCATGTGGTGGGGGTCAAGGCTCAAGGGGCCATTTTGAAGCCAGGCAGTGTGCTCAGGCCTGCACCCGGTTTGCCTTGCTTTCATCCATTATGCCCAGGGGTACTCAGTGGTGCATGGACCAAGTCTTTCTGTTGTGTCTCTTGAATTTAAACATCATTGAGGGCATGGATGGTATTGGAGTGGGGTGATTTATGTGTGTTTTCTGACTTTTTTGGGTGTTGTTAGGGCCTGGCCATGTGGGTGGGGTCCATTCTTAAGCCTGGTACAGGCAGGGCCTGGCCATGTGGTGGGGGTCAAGGCTTAAGGGGCCATTTTGAAGCCAGGCTGTGTGCTCAGGCCTGCACCCAGTTTGCCTTGCTTTCATCCATTATGCCCAGGGGTACTCAGTGGTGCATGGGCCAAGTCTTTCTGTGGGGTGTCTTGAATTTAAACATCATTGAGAGCATGGATGGCATTGGATTGGGGTGATTTTTGTGTTTTTCTTTTAACTTTTTGGGGTGTTGTTGGGGCCTGGCCATGTGGGTGGGGGCCATTGTGAGGCCATGTACAAGCAGGGCCTGACCATGTGGTGTGGGTCAAGGCTCAAGGGGCCATTTTGAAGCCAGGCAGTGTGCTCAGGGCTGCACCCAGTTTGCCTTGCTTTCATCCATTATGCCCAGGGGTACTCAGTGGTGCATGGACCAAGTCTTTCTGTGGGGTGTCTCTTCTATTAATGTAAACATCCATTTTTGATTAAAATTGCTATTTTTATTTTGGGTCTTTCCGTTTTTGGGTGTGTTATAAAAATAAATGCCTAGTTGCAAATATTTATTGAAGCACGACATATGCAACATTTATTTAACTGATGTTCCTCTGGCTTTCTTTGCTTTTAGGTGCACAAGAGAACCACACATCAGTCAACGTTCATCATCAGTGCCAGGAAGAGGTCCTGCTGCGGTGTGTGCAGCACAACGTCACGTGACATCACATGTGGCCACAGACAACTCTGCAACTCGTGCAACTGCGGCCTGCTGTTCTGACATCTGAAGATGGGCCCAAAAAAAGGTGGCCGTAGCTCCTCCACCAAGAAAGTTGCCAGTGCCACTGCCAGTAAGAAGGAGCAGAAGAAGCAAGTGGCGCCATTTACCAAGGAGACTGGTGTGCCTACAGACACTTTTTTTGGGAAGAAAAAAAACTACGCCTGCAGCAGCGGGGTCCGCCGGGGACCAAACTGGGAGCAGCACCTCCGTTTCATTGGGCTCAGTGCCACCACGCCAAGTTAGGTCCAAGGCCATGAGTGCTGCAGAGGCAGCCACTTTAATTGTTCATTCACCATCGACCAGTGATGTTGGCTCATCGCAAGAAAGTAACATCCGATGAACGCCGGGTGTAACTGATCTGACGAGTGTTCAAAAACCACAGCCGCAAAGACAACCACAGGTGCAACTAGTACAAGCGCAAGTATATGCGCAAGGAGAGGCGCAAGAAGAGGCGCAAGTAGAGGCGCACGGAGAGGCGCAAGGAGAGGCGCAAGGAGAGGCGCAAGGAGAGGCACAAGGAGAGGCGCAAGGAGAGGCGCAAGGAGAGGCGTTTGGAGAGGCGCATCGAGAGGCGTAACTAGAGGCGCATGGAGCGGCACAACTGCGCCCACAATGCTTGTTCCTCCAGAAGTAGGGGCACATCAGGAAATCGAGATTGAAGCGGAGGTATCATCCGAGGAAGCCACTCCTCCTGATGATGATCCATTGTCTTCCAGATCCCCAGCAAGAAAAAGGTCAAGGAGGGCTACTGCAAGTTCTTCTTCAAGCCCCCCTCCTTCTGATGATCTTGATGTTGATTGGAACCCACCAATGCAGTCTGAGAGTGAGGCACGCCATGAGCCGACAAAGGTAGCTAAGCCTAAAAGGAAGGTTCCCGCAAGGCTTCCACTTATGAGTGATCAGGACGACGAACAAGAAGTGGTGTATTCTGCTGCTGATGAACTGTCTGACGACGACCCAGTCATCACAGTCGTCACTCAAGGCCCAGTGGGCATGCAGCAGACAGACATTTTTACCCTATCCCGAATTGCTGCTGAGCATGATGTGGGTGGCGTGGCACTCATACCACCACCAATGCAGGTAACTACTACACCAACACGACCTACAGCTTCCATATTTTCTCGTCGGAAGGGCCGGCAGGGACCTCCATCCAGCTCGACCTCCATTACCTCAAGTAGTGGTGCTGTCAGTGCACAGCAGAGTCAAATTCAGCCACGCCCATCCTCCACTTCATCTGGCATTGAAAGTAGCACCTCCACCACCAGCAGACATCTCCAGTCCCCACTTTGGGACTTTTTTAGTGTTAGCAAAGAGGTGGAAAACATGGTCGTTTGTTTGATTTGTAAAACTGTAGTTAGTCGGGGTCGGGGTAAGCTTGGTACCAACTATGGTACCGGAGGCCAGAGAGGTCATCTCCAAAAACACCACACTATCATTTGGGAGGCGCACATGAGAAAGATCCGGGAATCCACAAGTACAACAAATCCAAATGTATCCATTCATATTGCATCTGACGATGATGAGGGGCTGATCATGCAGGGGGAAGTGAAGAAGCTACAGACATTTTTTCTGGTACACCCAGTACCCCTGGCAGCAGCACTGCAGTGGTAGCGCCCACACCCTCTACCCCAGCAACATGTATGAGGTACACTAAGAGTCTGGGAGAGACACCAATGCGAAAAAGTACATCAATGAGCCTAACTGGGTTGAGGAAGTCTGGATCATCATCATCACATATGAAAACGGTCCAGACCACCATTAAAAGCATGTTTTGGTCGGAGGCACCATTTGAACGCAACCACCCAACAGCACGTCTGCTGGCTAAAATGCTAGCGCTGGACCTTCTCTCTTTTTCTTTCGTGGAAGGGGTGGGTTTTCTAGAATTTGTGGCAACAGTCTGCCCTAAATGGAAGGTTCCTAGCCAGTCCTATTTTGCCAGAGTTGCGGTTCCAGCACTACATGAAGATGTGCTGGAAGTGATTGGGTCAGCTTTGCAGAAGAGTGCTGTTCACACCATCCACCTGACAACAGACATGTGGACCAGTTGCCAAGCCGTGGATTACATGTGCATCACTGCACACTGGGTCTCTTTTGCAGGGGTTAGAGAAAAGATGTCTACAGGTGTTGACCATGCCACAATTTTTCAAGCGAGTCGGAAACATGCAACAGTAGCCATGTTTGCCATGGAGAAATCTCATACTGCATTAAACATTTTGGATGAGTTTAAGAGTAAGGTCTCTAAATGGCTGGTGCCAAGAAGTCGCATGATTGGTTATGTTTCCACAGATAATGGCAGTAATATAGTTAAGGGCATGCATGATGGTGGCTACTTCAGAGTGCCGTGTTTGGTGCACTGCATTAACATTGTTGTTCAAGATTTCTTGAAAAGAGAAAACACAGTCAGCAAGTAAATGACCACCTGCCGAAGAATCTGCACACATTTCAGCCATTCTTTTAAGGCCTGGAAGCAGATGAGGATCATTCAACGTAGCCGTGGAGTGCCAGTCAAAGGACTCGTCCAGGAGGTGGCAACACGTTGGAACTCAACCTTCTACATGCTTGAACGTCTGAGCAGTACAAGGTAATCAATGAGTTTGTCAATAGCATTAACATATGGTCTGCTCCTATGAAAGACATGAGGCTAGAGCCGGAGGAATGGGACCTAGTTAAAAGCCTGACAGACATGTTTCGTCCTTTTGAGGTCTTCACCCGTGAAGTCAGCAGGGAGGACTGTAGTTTGGGAAAAGCTATCCGATTGTTGTTCATGCTAGAGCAACAACTGAAGGCGGTGTCTTCAACGTTCCGAGCTGATGTTCACAAACAAGATGCATATCGGTTGGCGGAGAGCTTATTAAGCCGCCTACTAGTCAATGAAAGGCTTAAAAAATATATTCAGAACAACATTACATTTGTGCCACTATTCTGGATCCACAGTACAAAAAGGCACTGACCAGCAAAGTATTCATTCCTTTTGATGAATCAGATGTTTCAAAGTACAAACATTGGCTAGCTGTGTCAGCCACTCGGTTCGAAAAAGAAATTGACGGAAACACCACAAGTACTACTGAAGCAGCAGGCCATCCGGCGTCAAGGTCCACTTCTGTGGCCGAAGGCAGTCACTTTCCCTCACAGCCGTTACCGACAGCAGCAACAGCATCCTCATCATCATCACCTGCACCAGGCCCAGCCATAATATTGTCGGAAGCAGATTGGATAACTCGGCAAGGGTTTGCTCGCTCCAGTGTTGATGCGAAGGAAACACATGGTACGTAAAGTGGAGCACCACCCTGGGAGGCCCTTGAGTGGATGGTGCAGGCCTATCTGGATGACCCAACAGAGATCTACATTGATCGTGACCCATTGGTGTATTGGTATGGGAAAAGGCCACACTGGCCACTGCTCAGCAGGCTGGCTATAAATTATTTGTCTTGCCCACTCGCAAGCGTGTCTTCGGAACGTGTTTTCAGTGCTGCTGGTGCCATTGTCACTTCAAAAAGGTCCTGCCTCTCGCCCAAAAATGTGGAGAGGTTAACATTGATCAAGATGAATCAGCACTTCATACCACCAGATTACAAAATACGTGAATCCATGCAGGAAGAAGAGGACACCGACTTAGGTGACGGAAGCTCTTCTCTGTTAGCTGACCTACTCCATGGTCAATTCACAGAGTTTGAGGGCGTGCTCTACTTCCCTGACAACGAGTCTTGAAAAACGTACTTTTTGTTTTCTTCCATCCTTTTTTACTTTTATTTCTGTGTGTCTTTCTTTGATTTGCAACTTTTATAACAACAAAACTTTAATCACAACAAATCCATCACCAGCACTGTCTTCGTCTTATTTTCCATATTGATTTGAAGGTGCCGCTGTCTACATTCCTGAAGTTCACAACTCAGTCATGCTCCTCTATCCTCCTCCTCCAGACTCCCCCTATCCATTTCCCTCAAGGCAGATGGCTGGATTTCGCTGAATCTAGAAACTGACGCTTCAGTCCGTACACAAGTCCCCTCAAAAGAAGTGGGACTGGAATGACTCACTATGCTGACTGCACCTTCTGAAATTGACATGAGAGACTGCCCTGACGCCCTTCACTTAAGAATAGGATGATGACAAGTGGAACAGGTAATGAATGATGAGATGGCAAGCAGTGGTGGACAACACTGGCTGTCTGGCTCTGATGAAAGCAATTGTTGTTTGTTTGTTGTGCATGAAGTGAATCCTATCTATGTGTTCTGGTATTATTATTTAATCTTTTACACACTAAATGTAACTCAAGTGTACTCTGTTACCTTGTTTAATGCAAATTGTACTTCTACTGCAGGGGCCAGCCACTACGTTGCATTTTCAATATGGAAAATGTCCTTGGACTCAGTGTGTAGACAACATTGAGTTTGCCAATAACATACTATGATGATGATGAGTCTTGATGATTAAAGTTACATATTATCTTTGTTCTTTACACAGTCACTCACTGGGATGGATGGATCATCATCATTGTCGGTTTACGGAAGAAATATGTCAGTTTCGTGAGTGGCAAACAACAGGTAAACAAGTCAACAACAACCACAGTAGACCTACATGTCTGTCTAGTCGTGGTATGGGAGTGGTCGAGCCAGTGTAGTGTATGCCAGAGACCAGACAGCAGTTCATGTAAAATTGTGGCTATGTGGCTTGCTGCATAAAATTAGATATGCTTTGTCTGTCTGTGTCAAAGAGGTATGCTACATCATCAGGGTGGTTCACTCAGTGGGGCCTGCCTTGGCTGTCTGCATGGCCCTGGTCTGCTGTGTGCAATTACTATCCTTGAAAAGGAGACTTAGAGTATGCACTTTAGAAATGATGCCTGTATGTAATACTGTCGCCTCTGAAATTGTTCTTTTTGCACTACACACCGTACCTTATGTTTTTTCTCAGTGCTGTTTTAATATCCCTTCCTGTTTTTCCATCAACAATTGCAGGCCGGCTTTTATCTTGTGCCATGGGAACAACATCAATCCGCAATTCCGCATCCGCCAGGGAGGCAGTGGACAGTGTGTCTGGTCACCAAGATTGATCGACGGAGCGTCAGATGGAATGGAGGAGTACTGCGAATAAGAGGAATGGCTGGATGCATGCAACTTCCCAAATTGAACAGGACAACAACAACATACAGTTACAGTATCCTTTCCTCTACACTTCTCCTTATCTTTTAAATAACTTATTGTTGTGAACTTCTATTAGTGCGACTCTCTGCTTCAAATTCATCCCTACAGCTATTTCATAACTTTTTTTGCTATTTTTAAGACTAATGTATTGTACTACTAAGTCATTCTCTCTCTGAGTGAAATTGCGTAATTACAGCAGCCCTGTACTGTCTAATAGTTTAGTACTACTTAGTAAGTTCTAGTTAGTACTACTTTTCAGTAACCGAACCATTCATTTAGCAAACAACTTCATGCATGCACTTCCTTTATGTCCCTTAAAAGATTTATGGATATCTTCGTATCCAAAGATTTGTTTTTCTTCATTTGTTGTTTGTCCATGCTGTGTTTTTTTTCCTTTCTCCACAAAACTTTCCCACAAAACCCCATTCCCATCCAATTTTTAAACCCTAACCCTCTTCCCCCGGGCTGTGTGGTTTTCATTGAGGTGTGACTAAATGACAGCAATAATTCCACACACTTGCTGGGGAGGATAAAGTGCAAGCAACCTCCTCAAATCAATTTTAAGGAAGCTAGATGAATCCTAGGATATTGTATTTCTGCTTAAAAAAACAGCAATGAGTATTTTACTATTTTCAAACCAATTCTGAATTTCATGCCCACCGCCGATTAGATCCATCGTCAACATCATCCTCCTACATGTCAAGACTTGTTGCACTGCCGTGTCACGGTTCTTGTTGTAGCCATGATCATCCACGCAAAAACAATTTTTCCCATACTTATCTTCAGCATTGCTTAGGCTACAAATATACTGTTCCTTCTAATACTCCTCTCAGGCCACTCAATGTCTCTTTTGTTTTCTTTGTTTTTCATATGCTGCTACTGCTAGTGTGGTACCACTCCTACTTCCACCAGGACCACTCCTACTACCACCACAACAATGGAATTTGTGTCCTGGATGGATTTCATGGGCAACCGTAATCGCCATTTGCCATGCAGCCAGCGCTGTGCCTAACTCTATTCTCAAACACGAATCACAGGTAACATAAGCATTTTGGGGAGGTAGAATAATGGGCTAGGACTTGGAGGAGAGGAGGAGAGACTGACAGTAGTACTAATAAAGTACTAGTAGGCCAATTGAATTCACTAACTCTGTTAGTGGAACTTTTGTACATTTTTGGATGTTTTAGATCATTCATGCTGGTAAGTTTGAGGATACCAAACGTGCAGTAACCCCCGCCCACCACCCCACAAAATAATATGAACGCGTACACTATGTTGAAGTATGTAAAATAAATAAATATATATTTACCCTAACAAAAATAAACTAGTCCAAAGACCCAAACCTAACCCCAAAAATTGTCCATTTCAATGTCCCGCAAAAAGTCCCTCAGAATCCCCAACTCCCAATTCCCACACCCCCCCAACAGTCTTTAAAAAAGGGGCAAGGGACACAGTCACTTCCGGCAGAGCATCTATATGAAGAAAGAAAGAAAAATACTGTAACCAATACTCTTTAACAATAACACAAAATAATTCAACAGAGAGTTGTCTCACAGTAACACTAGCAATTTGCAAGCACGGTATAACATTTTGGCATGTATCCTTCCGCCGTCTTTGTAGGCCTGTAACATTAGTGGGAGTTTCAGGTATAGCAGCACTATGGACTCACTACATAGTCAGAGAGTCAGAGAGTACACCAGTCTTCTTCTTTTTTTCTCTAGTTTTGCGTAAGAAATTACTTGTACGTGAACTTGTGGTAGCCGAGAAAAACAGACACAAGCCATGATGACGCAGACTCGCATTACTTTAAGCAGTACATGCAGATGGGGATAGGGAAGCTCTTATTTTTCTATAGGGGTGGCACTGGTCATACTCGGCTACATCAAGGGCTACTGCTCAATGTAATTTATATTTCACACTGCCCCCCGGGGCCTTCAGTACTAAAAAAGGAAAATGAAGATTATTCATTTCTGATCATGTATCCAGCCGATCACATGATCTTTGCTTATATGATGGATGGCTTTAGGTGCTTTGTTGTGATAGATTGAGTGAACAACAGCGATAGTCCACCCATGATTGACACAGCTGAAAGAAAATTATTAACATAGGGAGTGAGTGTGGTACCCATAACTGCCGGAGGAAGGGACTTGACTTGATATAATTGTCAACTATACAATACATACACAATATATGCTGTGCTTGCAAAGTAAACTACTGCACTGTTACTTTAGTCAAGGGAGAATTTCTGAACATTCATAACTTCTAGTATTTGGATTTCCTCTGCTTTGCTACTCTGGCACGGACATGCTGTTCAAACAAAGTAACACTCTTCATCCACTGAGCGTCTGCTCCACATACACCTCTGCTATCTATGAGCAAGAAGATACCATCCAGGCTTCCAAAGTAAACGTCTATCATTCTTAATGTCTCAACTGTACCAACTTTACTTTTTCTCAACAACCAACTAACACCCTTTTCATTTTATTTGGTAAACCACCGTCTTGACTTGCATTTGAGTTTTACCCAAATGATATATTGCAATGCACACCACACATGCATTTTCTGATTCACCCACACAGGCAGTCATCTTTTCTTTCTCCTCCAACCATCCTTGCTTCAAGCAGCCATGCATCTGATTCCTTCCTATCAGCCACCTATGCATGCATTCAAAAACACGTATCATTCTTTACAGTCATAAATGTTACGACTTGCTCGTCTTTCCTTACACCCTTCTTTCCCTTTTAGTTCATCACATCCCTCAAATTCATCTGATCTGACTTGGCTTCATGATACAAGTTTCAG
Organism: Lissotriton helveticus; assembly: GCF_964261635.1. NCBI lineage: Eukaryota > Metazoa > Chordata > Amphibia > Caudata > Salamandridae > Lissotriton > Lissotriton helveticus. The sequence continues at coordinate 444,627,847 of NC_136069.1, forward strand.
AGCTGAGTTGAAGTCAAATAGAGGGGGCCATTGCTTACTCGAGAACTACCGTCGCTAATGCTATGGCTAAGTCAAGGGTGACAGTCTTCTCCGTGATTAGCAAAAATGTAGTTCTAAATTAGTAACTGTTTATAACAGTACAGTGTACTTCTACTAGTGTGTTGTCTACTGTACAGTACATCATACACCCCTTTGCGAGCCTACTCTAAAATGTCAATAAGTAAGGAGTATAATAACTTACCACCGTCTGCCGCTGCTGAGCCATCCCCCGCAGCAGCTCCTCCTGGTGGCACTTGTGGCACCGCCGCATCTGCCCCTGGAGTGGACCCCTCCGCGCTGCTGGCCCCGGCACTGGTGGTGGGAAGTGCCGCATCCGATGTTGTGATGACGCCTAGAAAAAACATGTCATATTTTTAGATGCCATACACCACCCCCTATTTCGTCTCATAATGGAAGAGAAAATGATAATACATAAACAATTTTTAATTATTGGGACTGAAAAAAAGTCACGGTTTTGTGGAGAGTGTTAACTTATATGGTTAGCCATAACATGCAACACTTTTTGGCACAACTGATGAATGCTTGCTTTTTAACCTACTCCTCATCACCACCAGGAGGACTTGAAGTTCCAACAAGGTGAGGGCTCCCGAGTCCCGCACACTTACTATTAATAATTAGATGTGTTAAGTTGAAGTATATACTAGGGAAGGGTGTTTAAACTTTAACGTCATCTATCACCACTGCTCAATGGGAATACTGCGCTTTAAAAATAAAGAAATAGTTTTTTTATTTCTTATTTGAAAATAAAACTTTAAAACTAAAAAAACACTGTGTGGTTTTAGTTCACGAGTGAGTGAGCGGAAGGGTTTGCAGTTGCACTACTGCACTTTGCAAGCATGCTTCCGTGACTCTGATAGGTCCGGACTCGGTAGTCTTCTTCTGTTCTTCTGGGTCGTATAATCATAGGTCAGACACACTAGATGGTCAACTAGTACAAAAAATGACCTTGACTATATAGGCACTTATAAATGTATCCTTTTCTGGTACACCATTTATTGTATTATCATCACAAAATGTACTTCCCTTTCTATAATTCTCGGGGTAGTTGGCATACCCTGGACTTGTGCCTCATTTAAACAATCGCCTGGTTCCCAAAAGGTAAAATTCAGTTGCGAGCTAACACACAACACACACTCAAGTGTCAAACTGTGATATAAGAAAAACTGAAAAAAGTGTGTAAGAGCAAGATGGCACCTCACGGGCACACCACCAACGGGAACCTGGCAGGTGCTCACCAGGATTGCCCTGTTCTCATCATTGGCACCATCAAGCTCAATAAAGAAAAAGTGTCCAAGAAACACAAAAAAGAAAGTTTTGTGAAAATATACAGTGGAGGAAGACCACAAGGTAACCAATAATATATTGCACTTTTGCATCTCAGAAGATGGTGATTAGGGTGAAAGCACAGGCTATCAATTATGGATTCTCATCACTGGCAAGATCAACCAAGGTCACAACCTGAAATCCATGGAAACAGTTATGAAAACCAAATTGATGCCAACCCTTGCCTACAGATCGGAGTTAATGCTAGGTGACAAGGCTCCTCTGCATGATAAACTGGTGATAAGACTCTAAAAACATACCTTTACGCTATCCAGGTAGGCCTTGCCTGCACAACTCCAGTTAGAATTTCTACTTACAAAACAGTCATTCGCCAGGCCGGCAGTGTTTGTAAACCTCTGTCAAAAACTGCGTACAGCGCCCGATAACACCTTAACAAATCTAATCTGGTCAGAGATCAATATACAACGGGGAAATGGCACCCACAAGAAACGTCTTGAGAATAGTATCAGGGTGCTGGAACTGGGCAACCTATGGAACTCTAAAATCACTGGGCAAACCTTTAAGAAATTGGTAAATAAGTCGACCAGATTGCAAAGCTGGACTGCAGTCAAGGAAAGGTTGTCCAAACGTCGTCAACCCGAAGTGAATCACTCTTGCTTGCACCACCTTATCACTGGAAGGTTAAACAGTAATTTTTGCCCCTAAAACTTGGTAGGATACTCATATTAGACCTCGAACCAAAATGGAGTCTGGGTGGCCTAAGTAAAGACCGCACCTGTTGTTTATGCCATCAGGGGATCAAGACTTTGCTTCACATTGTATGTATTGACCCAGCGATGATCGACCAACGAAGTAGTCTATTAAGACGAGAGTCTCTTGACCGGGGAATAAGGTCTTGTAGGACTGCACTCATGGAGTCAATGGACCCAGGTAACATAATGTTGAATATTAGACTAGTCCAGTTTTTGGCCATTTTTAACTAATTGATTAGCACATAGGTCGAGTATTGATTGAACCTGGGGAGGTCCTCCAACCTGATATTAGGCTGTGACAAGACCTCTTTTTTTAGGTAAACTCACATGAACAGGTAAACCGCAAAGGACGGGCTGCTAGGGACTGTCATAGTAGCTGTTCCCTGTCCTGTCATGCTAAGGCAAAAATGTGCTTAACCTGGCACTTTCGTCTTGCACATTGGCACTTTAGTAATGCATAGTTTTGTATATCGGCACTTTTTTGTTGAAAACCCCCTTTCCATTTAATATAGCACATATACCTACTCTCTAGACCTGCACATAAGCTCTTTAACTACTTATAGCGGTATATTTATGAGAATTACCATTGGCTGCATTTCAAACATGCACTTTAATCAATTAGGGAAAATGTCAGTGCTCAATCAGTCATCCCGAGCCATTTATCATCTGTATTTGGCATTTTTATCTATATAGTTAGGAAGGGAAGTTAAAAAATGTGAAGGCCCATTGACAAGATGTTCAATGGCTGAAGTAGATGTGTGACCAATTTTATTGCCCTATAATGTATGTTTGAGTTGTGTTTATGGTTTTAATTGACTAATACACTATTATATACTATTCCTTTCTTACATTCTTATTGCAGCGTTCTATTCATCAGCTCAGCACTTTCCATGTGTGCCTCGTTACATATGCCGAGTTCAGTCCTTTCTCTCTTTGGCACATAGATGTGTTTGACAGCAGTCATGATGGGGTCAAGTTATTTTCTCTGCTAACTCCCCCATTTTGTGCTTCATTACTTCACACCGTGATACTAATCAATGCTTACACTTTATCTTCTTCACAATCATCTTATCATTCACCAACATAAAAAGGCATATGCTTTGAAACTTCATTTTATGGTTATTGCTGAAGGTCTCTATGACACCCCAGTGGTATGTGGGCATCACTGTATTAAATACACCAGTCTAATAAGGACATAAGTAAATAAGATAATTTCATATATGGCGGGTAAAAACTTCATTTTTCAAATCCACAACTAACCATTCATCAAAAAGATGATCACTATCATTGGTCTTGAAATGCACATTTTTTTACTTTTCATTTAAAAAAGACTAGTTGAAATACTGTTTAACATTATCCCAGCGCCTAAGTGCAATACAATGAGCATTCGCCAGTTTGTTCCGTTTGCAAGAACACGTCCAGTGCAATGCCACAGTAGATCTCTGGGCTATCAGACCACCAGTTATTTCTTGCGGCAGTGTCATTACTTGTGTCATCCAAGATTGTAGCCATTCCCATTCTTCTCAAATTGAGAGGCTTACTGGATAGTTCAGGAAAACCATACACCAAAGTATCTATCATTTACTCTGATATCCTTCTTATACTTATATAACAGCAAAGTCCTGAGTGTGCCAAATGGCAGGCTCAACATACTACTGATAGAGCGCGCGGGTCACCCGACCAATAATTTCGCCACTTCCGGTCTTCGGGCCCATATATTTCAAATCACCATATACATTGATCGGATGACCTCACGGTCTACTATCAATAATTTGTGAGTTCCTTTCGTTATTCTTCAGAATACCCGACTTACCATCCACCGATGCGGGTACCTATGACCACAATGGATCAGGGAGCTAGCTGTAAAAGGAAAGGCAGCAAAATACAAACCCAACAAATAACATTCAAATTCTCTTTGTAAATGACCACGGACAACTGGAAGTTTTAAAGTCTTTATCTAAAGTTCGTTCTCAGAAATCATTAGATTTACAAGAATAAGACAATCAATAATCAAAATAATGAAAAGTACATAACTATAGAGAAATAAAGTCAGGGTAACCATTGAAATTCTGATATGAGATGCAACGGGAATATGCTATGCAGATTTTAGAAGAGAGTTTAAGAATGGACATTCATTAAGGAAAACAATCTTATGCCCGTACTAGAAATTCCCTATTGGAAGAGTTTATACTATGGTAAATTCAAAGATCCTATATAACTATAGGAGAGTCTATGAAGAGAAACACGCTATGCTTTAAGGCAAAAGTTCTTTAGACAATTTAAGCTCAATCGGTTTGTAAATGCTGTAAATGAAGCAATTGATGGCATTATTCCGCTGAAAGTGTACAAACCCCGCCAAGCAGCCAGACAAGAAGTCTGGTACTCTGAAGACCTGAGACATATGAAACAAAAGTCCAGGAAGCTGGAAAAAGTGTGGAGACAATCCCGGAGTCAGGAGGATAAACAATGTTACTTAACATCCCTTAGATCTTATCATAAAGCCATAAGGACGGCCCGGAAAAGTCACATTGCTATGCAACTTGCAGAGGCTGGGAAGGACTCTAAAGTTCTTTTTCAAATCCTGCAAACTTTTACTAAGCCTGTAGCATGCGAGACGGTGGAGGTTGCTTCACAAGAATTATGTGATGGGATCTCGCACTTCTTCATGAACAAAATCGATTCGATTTATGCAAAGATACTGGCCGCTAAATCGACTAAAGTAGCCGATCTTAATACCCCCCTTCACAATAGTCCGCAGCGGAACACACAGGCCAATCAACTAAAATACTTCCCCCCTATTTCCTTAGAGGAAGTCATCGCCCTTACAAAAATGATTAAGAGCGGCAGTCCGCAGGACACTGTTCCCGCCCGTATCATGCCCATGTTGGCCGAAACTCTTGATCCTGGTATCCAGAAGCTAATTAATCTATCGTTAAGCACGGGAGAAGTTCCGAGAGATTGGAAACGGGCACTGGTAAGACCGCTAAGGAAAAATACCACCATTCCTTGGACGGATCTTGCCAACCTACGTCCCATCTCTCTTCTCCCTTTTATGGGCAAGATGATAGAGAAATTTGTTAACGGACATCTGTCCAGGTTCGTTGAGGATACACATGGGCTGGACCCCTCCCAATCGGGCTTCAGGCCAAGCCATAGCACCGAGACCACCTTGCTGTCAGTCGCAGACGATCTACATATGTACCAGGATGGGGGCTACTCCGTCATCCTGGTTCTATTGGATCTGTCTGCGGCGTTTGACACCGTGTCACATGACATCATGACTACCAGACTTGTGAACATCGGTCTGGAAGGTGGAGCTCTGGCATGGTTAAGGAGCTTTCTGACTGACCGCACCCAGACAGTCATCCTGGGTCCCCACCGGTCAGAGGAGTTGGAGATCTCAAAGGGGGTGCCACAGGGGTCTTGCTTAAGCCCGACCCTGTTTAATATCTATGTGGCCCCCCTGGCAAACATCATGAGATCTCATGGGTTCATCCCTATGTCATACGCGGATGATACCCAACTCCTCTTTCCGTTCAAACATCTTACAGAGACGGTCAGGAACTCTTTCTCCTCGGGGATGAAGGCAGTGGCCCACTGGATGGCATCTAACTTCTTGCAATGCAACGTTGCAAAAACGGAAGTGATGCTGTTCGGTGAGGCTAAGCTCCTATGGTCCCCAGACTGGTGGCCGCAAGATCTAGGCCCAGTCCCAGAGCCAAAGCAGGTGGTAAAAAATCTCGGCGTGCGTCTGGACCAGGAGCTCTCCCTGAAACAACACAGTAACCAAGTGGTGAGCTCATGCTTCCATGTGATCGCCATGCTGAGGAAAGTTTTCCCTATGCTCCCTGACTCAACTAGGAGAACGTTAGTGCAGGCCCTAATATTGAGTCGTCTGGACTACTGCAACGGGATGCTCCTATCAGCAAACGAGGGAGTTATTGCAAGATTGCAAGTAGTCCAGAACACTGCGGCCCGTCTTGTACTAAATCAGCCCCCCCGCACACCATCGAAGCCTCTTTTGAACATCTTACATTGGCTACCCATTAAACAAAGGGTGAAGTACAAGATTGGATGTACTATACATAAAAGCCTCCAGAATAGAGGTCCTGAGTATCTAAACAGCAGATTCTCCCTCTATAAACCTGTACGGTCCTTGAGATCTAGTGACCAAGCTCTACTACAGGTCCCAAGAGCTAGAAAGACCAGGCAAGGTGGAAGGGCGCTATCCATAGCCGGACCAAGGCTGTGGAACAGCCTCCCTCTCTCTCTGAGACTCTGCCAGGAATATCTCCCGTTCAGAAAACAGTTAAAAACCTTCCTATTTCCCAACTAGTGATACCTGTGTACCTACTGCCACAAGCTGAAAAGGTTTTCAAAGGCGCGGAGATACTCCTTCGGGAGGTGATCCTAGCGCGGTATAAACCCGTAAATAAATAAATAAGTAAGGAGGTTCTAGACCATATGAGAAAGTGACAAACTGCAATGCAGAATATAATTTCTAACAAATAAGGTAACATAGGAACACGTTATAAAACCAATATGCAAATGACTTTATGATTAAATGGTTGCGGGAAAGCATGGAAAAATAACATATGCAAAGGTATGTCTTTATTGAAGCAAAAGACAGGAAATTTAGAAAGGTGCAAGATTCAGAGTTTTCAGAGGAATATTTACCTAGACTGGTGTGGAAACCAAACCCTGGCCACGGGTCAGTTAAGGACAGGAAAACCCTCAAGGAAGGATACCCCTCAATGGACAGCAGGTGCAGAATGGACACCCAGGACAGGACAGGAAACCCTCAGATTAGGAATCAGGACAGGACCTCTCGGACAGGACCCTCAGGACAGGACCAGCACCCGCAGTTTGGAAGCAACGCCTGCGCTCCACCCTCTCTGCAGCTATCGATCAAGACCCCGATTGGGTCAGCGAACTCCCAGCAAAGTGCTCCGCCAGCACTTTAAGGTTTAGTAAAACCTTAGTCTATGGTCAAATTTCGGACAGAGTGCTCCGCAGCTCTCTGTATCTACAGTCACCTATTGAGTGCGTTGGGTCAGTGACAGGTCAGCTAAACCAGACAAGTCGGACAATTTCCCTAGGTGAACCCAGGGTAGATATACTGTTTTGGGACGGTGTACCACCCCCCAATGTTGCAAAGTGTCAGAATCCCTCAATTTGGATTGGTCCTAAGGTAGGATTTGGGTAACACCCCAATCAGAACAGACTATTTGGAGGCCTACTTTGCATCTCTGGGTACCGCCTAGCAAGATTGGGGTTCCCACGAGAAGTCGCAGAGAATACAATGGAAAGAATACATTTCGATACAATAGAACATAATCATGATGCTTTTGCTGGGTGAAGGTGCACTTTCCCAGGGTGGCTCTGGCATCAACCTTCTTTGGCCTGAGTTCAATGTCGTGGCAGCCTCTAGTGATTCTGCGCAGAAATACCCTCCAAGATGGACTCCCCAGCCCCAGCACCCCTCCGAGTCGAGGATACATGAAAAGTAAGCGAAAACAAATTAAAACATAGAAGTGACGGTATGAAAAACACATAATTGGTTTTGTACTTTAAACTTATCATTATAAAAATATACTATGCAGTTTAAACATTAGCAACATATACACGAACACAAGAGCATTCACCACGCTATTCACGAAAGCTGTGTATTACGCATGCGCACCTTTTCCCACCAAACTTATAACTACGTCAGGTCACGTGAGTGTGACTGAGGCATGCGCAGAAGCAATTTTCCAAGCGGCGGCCATGTTTTAGGGACATGGATTAGTTGTATTAGAAATACATGTCCAAGCTTCATCTACTTCGTTCGAATATAAAAAATAAAAGATTAGTAAGACGTACAAGTTTATTAATTGATTACACACGGGCGAGGTTCATGACTCGAGCAAGTCGCGATGCGAAGCTTGCTCTATCAATCCCCTCTTTGATGATATTTACTATCATCACAAAAATAATGGAACCAGATGCCAACTTCTCACACTTTATACAACTCTATCTCTTCCAGCAAGCGATTCAGCTTCTCTTTTTCATTTTTGGTAGGGTGAGAATTTTTCACCTTTTTGTATATCTGATTATTCATTTCCTCTAATTCAAGCTCATCCACACTCCGTTTCACTCCTCTGGCATTCACTTGATGCTTTCTGGTGTGCTTACGGCATTTGCAACAGACAAATATGAAAAATAGGATAAGACCTATAATTCCAATTGGCATCAGTACCTTAAACAATAAGCTTTTACCTAAGCTAGCAAGCCAATGACCTACATTTGAGAGACCATCTACCAGTCTCTTCCAGGCACTGTCAACCTCGAGTGGTTTGAGTTCCTTTTCCAAATTAGTAATGTTTTTCACATATCTTTTGAGCTGCACACTCTTGTCCGGAATATAAGTGCAACAATGTTGCGCCTTCAACATCCGGCAGACTCCGCCCTCTTTTGCTAATAAGGTGTCAAGAGCAAGTCTGTTCTGCAAAACCATTGATCTGATCGCAACCATTTCCGTATTGACCAGCAGAAATCCATGAGCTGTGTCAGTAGACAACACATCCACTATTGTGGATAATTTGCAAATTCTGTGAGTGTTCAGAACCACTCCCACTCCAGGTATCTGTGCACTGAAAATACTACCCATTATTTCACCTACGCTTTCTCTTTTACTACGCACTAAGCCATTAGTATTTTCACTGCTTCCAGCAACTTCATTCACATGGTATATTTTCGGGAAGACAATGCCAAAATAGCAGCTTCCATACCAGTGATCCGGCAATTTGAAATAAGCCTTGTCTCCACATATATAATAAATTCCAGGAAACACAGGCTCTGACCCATTTTTGAAACCCCATCCTCCAATTACCTTGTAATTATGTTCACATTCACTGGAACCAATGAAAATGTTATTATAATAGCTAGTCTTCTCGCGGTGAAGACATAGCTTTCCCTTCCTTTCAAAATCCAGCAACAGAGCAGGTCCCGCCCCACCCTTTGAGGTGCCTTCCATGTCCCCAGCCCATTTTGGCGTTTTCTGTCTTTCGTCATCTGCCTTTCTTTGTATTTTTATTCTCCTCTTCTCTGCCATGTTCAGGAACATCTTTTCCTGTTCACGCAAAGAACAGGTCAAGTTATCTCGGTGTGTGTCACCTATGTCTATATTACCTATAGTCAGAAAGTATTCGCCCATATAGCGAGTAACGTCACTTTTGGTATGTACAGGATTCAGGTTCCCACGTATAGGAAGTTCAGAAAAGATCACGTCATTGTTAGAGTAATAGTACTGTAACGGTCCTCTTTTGTAAAATAAGCTTGCTAAAATGCTACAGGATATTCCGTATGTCAGGGGCAGGTGATGGTATGTCACGCCTTCAGCCACAGAGGTAGGTAGCTTCATGCAGACATAGCAATCTTCAATTTCCATAGTCTCTACATAGTGTATTAACAAGTTTGCGAAAACATTTAAATGTGTCTTATTCTTAACTCCATGATAATGTAGTCCTCCCTCATCTGATGCTTCTAGGTCTCGTTTTGTTTGTTTGAGTGCTCTCTCATGTCTTGCTACACTCTGTGTTGTCAGTTCTTCAATATCAGTATTTATAATCTCAGTAGGGTCAATATTAGTATTTTTGCTCACCGCAAAAGGAATGAAAACTGTTAGTCCTATCCAAACTAATATCACTATAATTATACTACATACACATACCTTGAAGCATGTTTTGCAACAACTGCGACTAGGTCTACCACTCACGTTTGAATCAGACATTTTGGCTCAGAAGAAGTTTCTCGACCCCTCTTTGTGTTTCTGTACGAGTAGTTTACTTTTGAGCAATTTCACGGTGGCTCGTCTTCTTCTTCGGCAGAGTACTCAGCGACTGGTTCTCCGTCGCTTTCGTCAGTTATATCAAGATCTTCAAATTCTTCCAAAACGAGCGTCCATTCAGGAGACTTGTACTTTTTGTTTTGTCTTTTTATTCGATCGCTCCTTCTTTTGGAAGTGTCTTCTGGTTGCTCTGCTATGCGAGAACTCCTCCTTTCTTCGGCACGTTTTTCTTCTACCGTTTTTATCCTCAGCCTCAATTTCTTTATGAATCCAGGCTCAAGGTGCTTTCTTTTCTTAAGTCTTTTAGTTGGTACTGGGATTTCGTTTTCTTTTATTGCCCTTTTATTTTCATTTGCTTGTGGCAATTCTACTTCCTTTTCTTCCCTTCCTATCTGACTAGTTCCAGGGCTCGTATCTATTTCTTCTGCCTGGTTACTAAACTGACCTTGTTCAGGAGAGTTTTGTGTTTGCTTTTCAAATGTCTCTGTTTCTGTGTCCTGAACACGTTCGTCTAACCCTATCTGATCCTGTTCGAGCACTTCGATCCCTTGATTTTCTTCTGCTCGAACTATTACACTATGTCTAGTCTGTCCCTTTTCGACATCAGGAGTCAGTGGAGGTGTATCAATTATTTGCTCAGTCCCTGTCTGACCTTCTCCTTCCTCAGTTTTGATGTGAATCTCAATAGTCTGAGGTTCTTCGCCTGTGCCTTGCTTTTCTTCTCTATTCCACTCTCTACCTTCCCAAATTCGCTCTCTTGTTCTGATTGGGTCTTCTGTGAGGTCAATCAAGGGTATCCACTCCTCTGGCCATATGCTCGGCAGCTCGTCATCAGCTACTTCTGGACCAACATCTGGGAACCCCTCAGCAGGCTTGACTCTTGGTAGCTCGTCATCAACTACCCCTGGACCAACGTCTGCGGACCCCTCAGCTTGACTGGTACTGGGCTGTACGTCGTCAGTTACTTCTGGTCTTGCTTCTGCAGGCCCCTCTGCTGGACGGCCTTCTTCTCCAGGCTCCTTGTCTGGTAGTACCTTCTGGGTGTGGCTGGCGTGGATCCAATGGGGAACACCTGCACACTTCACTGCTGTGGTTGTTACCAGGATTACTTGGCGCTTCTGTCCCCACCTTGGTGCCAGGCAGCTCGACACAGTATGCTTCTTGATTTTGACCCAGTCCCCTGGAACCAGTTTGTGAAGAGGTGTCGTTGGATTGGCGACGGCGTCTTCTCCGATCTGGCGAGAGATATAACGCACTTGGTCACCTAATCTCTTGCAGTATTCAAGCACCAAATCATCAGTAATACTCAACAGTTTGCTTCCTGGTACCCACGCTTGTCTCATCACTCTTCCCATCAGGATTTCATGGGGGCTCAGGCCTGACTTCCGGTCTGGAATACTTCGGAGTCCCATCAGAACCAGAGGCAGGGCCTTTACCCAGGTCATGCCAGATGCATCACACAATTTTGCTAGTCTTGTTTTGATAGTCCCGTTTATTTGTTCCACCACTCCAGAAGCCTCTGGATGATATGCACAGTGGAGTTTTTGCGAGATCCCAAATGCCTTACAGAGTTGGTCGATCACATCATTCTGAAAATGTCGGCCTCTATCTGATTCAATAGTGACTGGAACCCCAAATCTAGGTATCAGTTCTTTCAGTAAACACTTTGCTACTGTCAGTGCGTCACTTTGGGGAGTAGGGTAAGCTTCCACCCACTTTGAAAATAGGCAGACAATGACAAGGACATAACGTTTCCCTTCACAACGTGGCATGGTGATGAAATCAACCTGTATTCTCACAAAGGGACCCCCTGACCTCCCAATTCTCCCTAGTTCCACCATTGTTCTCTTGCCTGCATTGAACTGTTGACATGACAAGCACCTCTGGCAGAGGGACTCTGCTACTTTCCTGAACTTTTTGCTGTACCAAGTCTGTTGAAATACCAGAATCATGGCGTCCCTACCAATGTGTGATCCCTCATGTATCAGTCTAGCCATTGTGCCAAGCAAGTGTCTGGGTAACACAGGCATACCATTTGGGCCCAAGATGACACCATCCTCACGTCTTGGTCTACACCCTTCTTCCTTCCACTTCTCTCTTTCTTGCCAGGGTGTTGCCTGCTGCCATTCTCTCACTTCATCCCATGTAGGCACTTCTTCAAACACTCGAAGTTGGCAGCTGTTTCCGGCCCCCCCCCGTTTTGGATTTATGATCAGTCGATCCCTGGCGCATAATTTTGCCACTCGATCAGCGAAATCATTTCCCAAAGATACAGGGTCAAAGTCCTTCTTATGAGCAACACACTTGACCACTGCCAATTCCTTTGGTAATTGGATTGCCTCTAAAAGGTCTTGAACAACTTTTCCATTTCGAATAGGGGTACCTGATGAAGTCAGGAACTCCCTCTGTAGCCACAATTGGCCAAAGTCATGCACAACTCCATAACAGTACTGACTGTCAGTATACACTGTTAGGCGTTCGTTTTTCCCTAATTTGCAAGCTTTTATCATAGCGATCAATTCGGCTACTTGTGCAGACTTTACTCCAAATAAATAACCTGCTTCTTCAATTTTGGTTAAGGAGACTACAGCATAGGCAGCATTCAGGCCTCCTTGTTCATGTCTTAGGCATGAACCATCCACAAACAACTCCATGTCATGTTTAGGCAAAGGTGTTTCTTTAATGTCTGGGCGTGGCTTTGTGCTAAATTCTGTTAAATCAATGCAGTTATGCTCATCTTCCTCCCCATCTTCCATAAACATTGAGTCGGGAAGCAGAGTGGCGGGGTTCAGAATGTTGCACCGGACAATGGTTATATTCGCAGCACCCACGAGAATCCTCTCGTATTTAGTCAGCCGACTAGGGGTGAGATACTGAGTTTTCGTTCTTGTTAGTAAAATCACCACTCCATGCGGAACATACACAGTTACAGGATGTCCCATGACAATGGATTCACTCTGCTCTAAACTTGTGCAAGTAGCAGCTACTGCTTTTAGACATCCTGGTAATCCAGCAGCCACTGGATCCAGGGTGGCGGAGAAATATGCCACAGGCCTTCTGGTTGTGCCATGCTCTTGTGTTAGGACTGACAACGCGCAATTATCGCGAGTGTCACAGAACAGGGCAAATTCCTTGTAATAGTCTGGCATTCCCAACGCAGGGGCTGTACACAGACAATCTCGCAATTTTGTGAAGGCTGTTAAGCTTTCATCATCCCATTCTATGATATCCGGTGTTCCTCTCTTGGTCATTTTTATCAAAGGCCTAGCTAGGACTGCAAATCCCAGAATCCATTGCCTGCAATATCCTATCACCCCAAGGAACATTCTGATTTCTTTCTGAGTACGGGGTAACTGCATCTTTTGAATTATTCTCACTCTTTCTGACGTTACTTTCCTGATGCCTTTCTCTATCTGGTGCCCCAGATATTTCACTGATTTTGCACAGAACTGTAATTATTCAGGGGCCACTTTATGTCCCTTTTCACTCAGGTGATTCAGTAGGGCAATGGTGTCAATCACACAATCTTTATGACTTTTGAACGCCACCAAGAGGTCGTCAATGTATTGCACCAAAACAGAATTTCCAGGTAAGACCAAAGTTTCCAAGCATTTTTTCAAGATCTGATTAAAGATAGAGGGGCTCTCTGTGTACCCCTGGGGGACCCTGTTCCAGACATACACGTGACTGTTGAAAGCAAATGAGAAAATAAATTTGCTGTCTGGATGCAAGGGAATGGAAAAGAATGCATGACATAGGTCTATCACAGTGAACCACTCAGCATCCCAGGGAATTTGGTACAGAATCACTGCTGGGTTCGGTACAATAGGACAACAAGGAACCACTATCTTGTTTACCTTTCTTAGGTCCTGAACTACTCTGTACTTGCCACTAGGCTTTTTGATGCCCATAATCGGTGAGTTGCATGGGCTACTCATTACTTCCTGTATGATGTTTCCTTCTAGCAGTTTCTGTATTTCTAGGGCAACACCTGCTCTTACTTCTGCATTCATTCTGTATGGTTTAGTATTAGGGTACACTGCATTGTCCTTTATTGCTATCTGTATGGGGTCTACGTTTTTCATTAATCCTACATCTTTCCCGGAAAGTCCCATACCTCTGGCTTCACTGTTTCTTGGAGTTCTTTGGGCAAATCCTGCATAGTCATTCATTTAATTTCTGAGTCGGGTCTGATTAACATTAATTTATAAATACCATCTTCATCTGGGGTCTGAATTTCAACACCCTTTGGTGTGCAAAAGATGGTACAGTTCATTTTGCACAGCAAATCACGTCCCAGTAAGTTCACTGGACTGGTGTCACAAACGACAAATCTATGCATTTCTTTAAAGTTTCCAATTGAGATCTCCATGGGCTCGGTAACAGGAGTACTAATCAGTTGATTAGATACCCCAACTACTTGGATTGCTTCTCCCGAGAGGGGTAGGTTTGGAACGTCCACTGTTCTTACAGTAGAACGGGTAGCGCCAGTGTCCAACAGAAAAGTGACATCATTTCCGTCAACCTTTCCTTCAATGTATGGCCCTGACTGGTCTACCGGCAAGGAGGCGCCAAGCACGCACTCCTCGTCCTCCCCTCTCAGGCCCCGTCAGTACTGGTCATCACAAAGGAAGGTATCATTTAGTAAATACTGCGAAGTTGCTGTATTTCTGTTCTCATTGCTCCCCCAGACTTCTACGTCATCACCCTGCGTGGATTTTCCCTTAAACACTTGCTTTGGTGCTCGGGGCAACTGAATCGTTTTTACCTGTTGTTGGGTCTTTCTTGGTCTTTCATTCTGCGTCTGTGGAGTTAAATCAGGTGTTTGGGAGTTATCATCCTGCAAATAGGGACACTCGTCTCGCCAGTGTCCAATTTCTCCGCACTGGTGGCAGGGAAATTTCTTCTTAGCCTCCTCCCTGCTCATTTTGGGCCGGGGCTTTCCTCCACCCCCACCCCCAGGACCTGGATTCTGAGTAGTTTTGGCCATTTTATTCAATTGTTTTTCCTGCTGTTCTGCGAGCTTCACTTGAGCCCACATAACCTTCTCCTTGAGAGCCTTTTTCTTTTCTGCCATCTCGTCCTCACAGTACTTTGCGTACCGTAGGACCTCATCCATCTTTTTAGTATGCCAACAGATTTTGTTATCTTTTATCCATTGACAAATTTCGGGTCTTAAACCATTTACAAACCTGTAAATAAAATGTGTCATATCCTTCATCTCGATGTTATCTATACCACTGTATGTTTTGAACACCTGCAACAGCCTTTCATAAAAGGAGTGCACTGTCTCGTCTCTTTCCTGCGTGGTTCTATCTATCTTGGTCCAATCAGTTTCCTTTGCTGGCACTTTTAGTTTCAGATGCTGTATTACCTGCTCATATTTTCTCATGACTTCCTTCGATGGTTCCCCTGTTTTGTCATCTCTTGGGTATTCCTCACTAGGCCAAGCTATGGCTATTTTACACTCGGCCCATAGATCCACAGGGACCACTATGTCGAAGAACCCATCCAGGTCCTTCCACAGGCATTTTTGCACTTTCACGAATCTTTCTACCTGCCTATACCAATCCACGGGCTTTTCGCGTAATTTCGGGAAATCGTTAGTAAAGGACACAATATCCTGTCTGGACCATGGAACGTGCACATATTTTCCACCTGGTACTTCGCGCATAGGGCATAACTGTTCCGGTTTGTCAGGTTCCTTTAGCAAGAATTCGGGAGTTGCCTGCCTAGACCTGGCCTCATCCTTTTTCTTGGCCCATCTGGCTTTCCACCTTTCCACATCTCCCCATTTTTGCAATACGGTCAATAGTTCTTTGACCTGTGCTTTCTTCCCCAAAACTTTCAAGTTTTCCAAATCCTTGTCTGAGAAATCTGCCCTGTATGGTTTCTGCAGCGGTTTCGATTTTGAAATATCTATTCCCATGCTAGCAGCAGTGTCTGTCAGTTTTTCATGAAGTACTCGGGTATTTCGGGTGAGACTCTTGCAGATAAACAGCATTTCGTCTTCAGAGTAGGTATTTAATCTATCTAATCCTACGTTTCCTGCCATCAATTCCTCTATTTCTATTCTCAGCTTGTAGAGATCTAAAGGTTTCGTTGGGGACGCTTGTTTTTCAAATTCTTGACTCCATCTTTCGATTTCTTCAGGAGTCACCAAGGTGACACTCTTAGTACCTGAGGTCGATTCCATTTGAATTTCCCTTGCGTTAAAAGGATTATGTCTTTTCTGGATCCTTTTTCCTGTATTTCTAACGGGCAGATCTAGCAGCGAGACCTCCGACTCGCACTCACTTGTCTGGTCATCTACAATTAATGGTTCTGGTCTGGTCGGTGCAATGACAGGAGTAATTACTGGAGTTTTCGGACTTCCTTGACGGTCCCCGTACAACGGAACCACTGGTCCGATAGTTACTGGGATCGTCAAGGCTTCAGGACTTGCATTTAGCTGTGACATTTTCTGTATTATCTCAGCTCTCTGGTTTGCTAGCGCTTCCCGCTCTTTCTCTTCTAATAACCTGTCCAAGGATTTGTCATGTAACACCTGCGGTGTTAGAATGGGAGCATAACTCGGGGCAGTGGGATGTGTCTCACTTGGTCCTCCGCCATAATTAGGTTTCTGAAACAAACTTCCTGTGCCTAGAATTCTCGGATCTTCTTCATCCCGTGGCTGTACTAATGGCATTCCTGAACTTAAGGACCTCACCTCACCTCCGTAAGGGGGACGAGAGCAAAAATCTCCTTCCCGTGAATGTCCCATCTCCCCACCAATTGGTCTCCTTGGGTAAATACTTCTGGTTTCTACGGGTCCTAGATTCTCAGTATAAGGAGGAATTAGATAATCCCCTCCTACACTTGCGGACCTGACCTCTTCCCTTTGTAGGGGTCTCCGGGGAATATCTCCTGCACTCGAAGGTCGGTGTCCCTCATTATAAGGAGGCGGACTTCTCATGCATATGTCATCTAACAATTCGTCATCTGATTCTCCTAGGGGCCCCCAGTGCTTGGATTTCTCTGTCCTTTTCCCCCCCCCAAGAGGATCTTCTGCTGGCATCATGGGAAACAATCCCTCAACAATCATGCTCTGTCTCCATTCTTTCATCTTTTTGTCTCGGGTTTCCTGTTTCAGTTTTGGGTAATACTTTGTCAGCCCTTTATCCATTCGGGGCTTTTCTCTTTGGAAAGCCTCGATCTCCCATTCCTCTAATGCCTCATACTGCGTTAGTCTCGGTCTGGGATGTAATTCATTCATTCGGGTTCTTAAATTGAATAGGATCCTACCATTAAAGGTACCTTCTAACGGAAAGGCCATTATTCCGTCATCTTGTGTGTATTTCGCCCAATTTTCTAACCACACACATGTATTGTACCCTCTGTCGAACATCATGAAAGAGGCGGGAGTATTTGGTGGTGGAATAACAATGCCCTCTCTAGTTTTGATCGGCTTGTCCTTTTTGAAGTAATTCTTTACCTTATTTACAAGGGACAATTTTCGCTTATTTCCGTACATAATGCCGTATCTATTAGCCTTCCACTGATCCCTTTCAAACCCTAGGTTTCTTGGATCGGGTCTAGTCTCTGGAGTATACAAGTGCCACATACGATTCCTACGCCTAACTTTGTTTACAAAATTACCTCCAATCAGAATGCGTCTTGTAATTCCGTGCGACCAATGGGGTGCACGAGTTCAAATAATTTTCGGCCAATGGGTGCGCGGCCTTTTCGGGAGACAGTTCTCACGCTTCGGCGCTCACCCCTCCTTCACAATTCCAGCCCCGCTACCCGCCCACTGTTTCTACCAATCCCAGCGCGGCACGGAGTGACGTCAGAGACGCTTCGCGACTGACTCTCTCCCTTCGCAAGGTAACGGAAACTTTCTTTCTTTCTAAAGTGCTTAGTACTTGGTTATTTTACGACGAATACACATTCGCCACAGTGCTCAAGTGTCTAGACAGAAAAAGAGTTGTTTTACTGCAAGTAAACTACTTCCATTTACTTTTCACACACTACGGGTAGATCTCTTCCGCCTACCCTTCACTCTAGCATCAGTGAACCTGTTACTTCCCTAGACCCATCCACTCTTTCCGGGATATATCCGAGTCTAAGGTTTCCCAGCGGACCCCTTTGCTTTCACCCAAGCTCCGAGGAACCTGCTACTCTTCCGATGTGACCCTTATTAGGTTACGCCACTATGGGAATTTTGCCAATGAACCTCGTTACTAACATTTATTCACACATGTATTCAGAAAAAGCCCTAGTTAGTGCTTCCGGTTCTACCTAACCTGCACCTAACTTTCCTTGAGCCTGCGACCTCGAGGCAAGTAGATTCTATTCACCACTTGCCATTCAATTTCCCCGGGGATTTCCGACAACACTTAACAAACCGTTTTACATACGCATGGATTAATACATATAACAATATAAGAACAAGAATAACAATTTTCAAACAATTCATAAATTTCAAAAGCAACGCATCTCAAGAGAATGATCAAGTCCCCGAAATGGCCGCTCTTATAGCAGCAATAATGTTTAGCAGCTACCGACTTGGCTAGCTTAACTAGTCCTACCTAACCTTTAACTATTCCCTAACCATAACTCTGCTACCAGAAAAATACTGATAGAGCGCGCGGGTCACCCGACCAATCATTTCGCCACTTCCGGTCTTCGGGCCCATATATTTCAAATCACCATATACATTGATCGGATGACCTCACGGTCTACTATCAATAATTTGTGAGTTCCTTTCGTTATTCTTCAGAATACCCGACTTACCATCCACCGATGCGGGTACCTATGACCACAATGGATCAGGGAGCTAGCTGTAAAAGGAAAGGCAGCAAAATACAAACCCAACAAATAACATTCAAATTCTCTTTGTAAATGACCACGGACAACTGGAAGTTTTAAAGTCTTTATCTAAAGTTCGTTCTCAGAAATCATTAGATTTACAAGAATAAGACAATCAATAATCAAAATAATGAAAAGTACATAACTATAGAGAAATAAAGTCAGGGTAACCATTGAAATTCTGATATGAGATGCAACGGGAATATGCTATGCAGATTTTAGAAGAGAGTTTAAGAATGGACATTCATTAAGGAAAACAATCTTATGCCCGTACTAGAGATTCCCTATTGGAAGAGTTTATACTATGGTAAATTCAAAGATCCTATATAACTATAGGAGAGTCTATGAAGAGAAACACGCTATGCTTTAAGGCAAAAGTTCTTTAGACAATTTAAGTAAGGAGGTTCTAGACCATATGAGAAAGTGACAAACTGCAATGCAGAATATAATTTCTAACAAATAAGGTAACATAGGAACACGTTATAAAACCAATATGCAAATGACTTTATGATTAAATGGTTGCGGGAAAGCATGGAAAAATAACATATGCAAAGGTATGTCTTTATTGAAGCAAAAGACAGGAAATTTAGAAAGGTGCAAGATTCAGAGTTTTCAGAGGAATATTTACCTAGACTGGTGTGGAAACCAAACCCTGGCCACGGGTCAGTTAAGGACAGGAAAACCCTCAAGGAAGGATACCCCTCAATGGACAGCAGGTGCAGAATGGACACCCAGGACAGGACAGGAAACCCTCAGATTAGGAATCAGGACAGGACCTCTCGGACAGGACCCTCAGGACAGGACCAGCACCCGCAGTTCGGAAGCAACGCCTGCGCTCCACCCTCTCTGCAGCTATCGATCAAGACCCCGATTGGGTCAGCGAACTCCCAGCAAAGTGCTCCGCCAGCACTTTAAGGTTTAGTAAAACCTTAGTCTATGGTCAAATTTCGGACAGAGTGCTCCGCAGCTCTCTGTATCTACAGTCACCTATTGAGTGCGTTGGGTCATTGACAGGTCAGCTAAACCAGACAAGTCGGACAATTTCCCTAGGTGAACCCAGGGTAGATATACTGTTTTGGGACGGTGTACCACCCCCCAATGTTGCAAAGTGTCAGAATCCCTCAATTTGGATTGGTCCTAAGGTAGGATTTGGGTAACACACCAATCAGAACAGACTATTTGGAGGCCTACTTTGCATCTCTGGGTACCGCCTAGCAAGATTGGGGTTCCCACGAGAAGTCGCAGAGAATACAATGGAAAGAATAAATTTCGATACAATAGAACATAATCATGATGCTTTTGCTGGGTGAAGGTGCACTTTCCCAGGGTGGCTCTGGCATCAACCTTCTTTGGCCTGAGTTCAATGTCGTGGCAGCCTCTAGTGATTCTGCGCAGAAATACCCTCCAAGATGGACTCCCCAGCCCCAGCACCCCCCCGAGTCGAGGATACATGAAAAGTAAGCGAAAACAAATTAAAACATAGAAGTGACGGTATGAAAAACACATCATTGGTTTTGTACTTTAAACTTATCATTATAAAAATATACTATGCAGTTTAAACATTAGCAACATATACACGAACACAAGAGCATTCACCACGTTATTCACGAAAGCTGTGTATTACGCATGCGCACCTTTTCCCACCAAACTTATAACTACGTCAGGTCACGTGAGTGTGACTGACGCATGCGCAGAAGCAATTTTCCAAGCGGCGGCCATGTTTTAGGGACATGGATTAGTTGTATTAGAAATACATGTGCAAGCTTCATCTACTTCGTTCGAATATAAAAAATAAAAGATTAGTAAGACGTACAAGTTTATTAATTGATTACACACGGGCGAGGTTCATGACTCGAGCAAGTCGCGATGCGAAGCTTGCTCTATCACTACCATAATCCATAACCCAGGTCTTGGGCAATCAGTACCATGCCCGAAAGAGGGAAAATGTAAATTACTCCTGTAGATTTTTTCAAGTTGAAAAATGCAGAGGCCTTTGACTGAGTCAATAGTCATTATTACATGTACTGTGCAGATATTCACTTCACACAGAAGGTGACTTGCCATTATAGCAAGCTGTGCAGCTTTTTGAATGGCACATAAACATCAGAAATAGGCACACCATCATCTAGCCCATTACCGGCTGGTATGTTACAACCATGAATAAGTGCATGATAAATTGCAGAGGCTCTTATAATAATCAAGTAGTTGAGGCTATGTGTTCTTGAAAATTATTTTTGAACCATGAGTGGAAAACAGGCACAGTAACATTGCACTCCATCAGACCTGCCACCAACCACATCCACTTACACACAGCCACATAATCATTTAGCAAACCTTCAGCAAAGTGGACTAGCCAGGTCCAAGGAGGTATGACCCCTTTCTTCTTCTTTTGCCACAAATAGTGTTGGAGTCACAAGCAGGGCCCTTGCTGTCATTACCTACACAAGATGATAGAGAAAAAGGGCCCTAGTTGGGCAGATCTTTTGCACAGATGCTACTAACTCTAGAGAGTAGGAGCTCTCTTATAATGTTAGACAGGTGTTCATCATGTCTTTTTTGGATGGCGATGGTGCTTAACATGCACACAGTCACAGGACAGAAGGCTGGGGCAGGCTTGAGTTGAATTCTGCCTATTGCCTC
Organism: Lissotriton helveticus; assembly: GCF_964261635.1. Classification (NCBI taxonomy): domain Eukaryota; kingdom Metazoa; phylum Chordata; class Amphibia; order Caudata; family Salamandridae; genus Lissotriton; species Lissotriton helveticus. The sequence goes on from NC_136069.1 coordinate 444,649,261, forward strand.
TTTTCCGCTTGTGGCTGAAGGAACTGTAAAGGTCTGAGGATTATTTGCAGAAATGCTAAGGAAAGCACGTTGTTCCACAAGGTTACATCCAACAACAGTTGGAGGCAGTGGGGAAGTGCCAGAAAGAGTCATGGGCCTCCTCATTTGAATTCTGAAGAGGGCTATTTCGAGTCATGGGGTAGGCCTCATCTAGATCTAGGGGGTAGGGCATTAGGTCATCTCAAGCTAGAGAGTTTGCCTAGACCAGGCCAGTTCGTTGCTGTTAATGCTGTTTTGTGGTTCAGCCACTGGTGATGACTTTGACCGTCCTTAAAAAGTAAATGATGCGTCTTTGTGAAGTGCCAGTAAAAAAGGTATTTGTAGAGGGAATCAGAATAAAATTATATATTTGGGCGATACCAGTGGTGTGCAATACTTTCTTATGAAAAATTACGTTTTGGCAAATTATGTGAAATGTTTAAAATTCATTTTGCAGTATCTCATATGAAAACTGAACTCCAGGTCGTACCTTGCATTCAGAAGTCATATGGGATACCGACAAGTAGACTGGTTTGATATTTTCTGCATGAACCAGCTTCAAATTATATAGATGGGCAACTATTTTGCCTTGTCCAGTTTGTGTTCTTGCTCATTACTTAAACTTATTAAGATTGTGTATTTTATGCATGTTCTGCTTCAAGTTAGTCCATTGATCCATCTGTTTGTGTAAGGGTGTAGCAAATTTGCAATCACTTTAAATGCGTCGTAGTCCGCAAACAAATTACATATTTTAAAAAAATATATCAGTACCACAGGTACTGCACTTCATCTTATTTGTTCCTGGCTCAGTGGTTTGAATGTATTGGTATTTATAAAGCACAACGTTAGCATTAAGCAATGGAATACTGTACATTATGTGGGGGGTTGGGAAGTAATCTTAAAATAGAGGGGATTATACAAATACATTCTTCATTTTATTATGCACAGGGAGAGTAAGTGGTAAGTGATTTTCCCAGCTTCACACGATCTTGAGTCAAGGGACAAAATTAGGTCCCCACTGTCAAAGTGAGCAGCACTAGCTGCAAGACCACATCTCCATTTAAAAGCCTTTAGAAGACAAGGAGGAAAACACCAGGTCCTATTTTTAAGATGCTGCATGGCCCTGGTTTATGCCTGAGTACACCCAGTTTAACTGTACCTGAAATATACGGGTGTTGGGTACCCTATTAAGCAAAATACTGGATATTATTCTGCATGTGATAACTTTACTTTCCACAGACAGATCCATAGCCACTCCTGTGTGCATGCAGATTTTGCAGATATTACTAAGCAACCATGACTTTCCCCTTGAGGGAAGAAGCATCGCTTTTGATTAGATTGTTAGGTTCCTCTGTGATTATACTGACACCATGGCCCTTACCACACTGTAAATATTTCTGTAGGGTGCATTAGAATGGGCCAAGAATCCTCCATCCAAACCGAGGTCCTTTGTTCCAGGACCTTTTTTGCCACTGTATTTGCTTAAGAAATATGTTGTAAGTTGAGGGGCAAAGCGATGAATTTCCTGGGCCAGGGGTCTCTGCATAACACTTCACAAAGGTTGTATCTATCTAGACAGCATGTCAGGAACAAAATCCATTCAAAGCAATTATTTGCTTGAGGCATCACACCAATGGCCAAACAGAACCAGGAACATTGAAAGAAGTATACTCTTTGTGGCTCCATCTCACGGTTTGATCCCTTACAACAAAATGTGCACTCGCAGAGCAGAGAGATACTGCCATTCTTATTATACTTCTCTCGATGCTAGAAGATAACCATGAATGTTGTTACTCATTCATACTGAGTTGTAGCTTGCAGTACTTATAATACGATGGATTTACAAAAGGGTCAACCCAGCTCAAGTGAAGACTAAAGCTTCAGAAGTCACTTCATTCCACTCTCCCATCTTGTGTCTTTGCTGCAGCCTCATCTAGGGATAGATATATTGATTCTCCATCATTCCCATATAGACATGTGAAAGAACTGAAAATTGCCAATATGAATCTGGTTGAAATTAAAAAAAAAAGTATCAAATCATATTTAGTAGCCACCCATTATCATTGAGAAACTGAGAATAGTCCATTAAAAACAAGCACATTATCATCAGCTGACTTTGCTGCACCAAACAGTACATTGTTCTCCCATATCTACACCCCTAATCCACTTGGATTCTTCTATCAAAACCTGGACACAACCCTAGATAGACGGCTGTCATCACATCTGCCACATCACTTGGCCACTTCAAACTGTAAATAAACATCAGATTAACACCTCTCTGGCCTCACACTTACCAGTAAGCCACTGCCATGGATAATCAGTCTATCTCATTCGTGTCTATACTGCACTCTCTTACTCCCCATTGACTGCTGACCCATTCCTCTGTGACCTGCCAACTCCTCACCTCAGCCCCATCCCAATTCAACGGATCAAAGGCAATTTTTCACCTGACAACTGTATCTCCTACCACGTCAACTTTCTTTTGCACCAAATGATTTACTTCTTTCATCAACACTCTTTAATCAGAATAAAAAACATTCTACCAAGTTCACACCTTCAAAACCTCCACTTGTTACCCTCAGCCTTAGATCGCCACATCCACGTGTACCTTAAAACAGCCATATTGACCAGAATTTCCCTGCAAGGGAGATCAGACCACCACTAACATGTTAAAGTGTCACAAGTGCTAAAAGAAAACATTGCAACAAAATAAGAGGGTGGATAAGTGTTCTAATAAACACTGTACATTGCCTTCCACCCCCTTAAGGGCACCCTACATGCCACTACATGCCCAATCCAGGGCTGGATAACATCGCCACCATACTTATGGAACTCATTTGGCTCCCCTTATCAGCTCTCACATTCTCCAAAGCAGCTGCATCATTTACAAATCCATTATGACCGGCACCCCTGCTTATCGTGCAGACATTGTGACCATATCTGGTAACTCTAGGCACACCCATACCCAGGACAGAACCAGACTGGTGACCAAAATGAGTAAAAAATAAACAACAACACAAAACAAGGTGGGAGGCCTTTTCCATTTCTTTACCCAGGATCTTGAACGATATCCCTGTATCCATTTTTACTTCACCAACGCTACTCAAATTTAGGAAAGAGCTGAAGACACACCTATTTATAGAACACTACCTCACAATGCAGTGACTGTCCACTTTTGTTCGAAGTATCTAGCTACCTCTCCTTTCACTTGTTGACTTTATTCTTGCCTTTGGCCCTGTACAGTGTTCCACTGCCTTCTGGCTAGGTTCTCACTAAACAGATAACACAAACATACATACACATGCACCTATGATAAAAGAGGCTGCCTCATCCTTTCTCACTATTCCACATGCTACCAAGAACTTTTCCCATCCCTTAACTGCAACCTATAGAAACTATACAGGACCCATGGCTCAATCTTCCCATTCATGTACTAACCTTAGGACCAAACAATTCCTCTTACACTGCGGGCCACCCTCACATTCTTACAGCCTGTAACTTCATCACCACCTTCCCTTTAGAATTTCTCCATCCTCAGGCCAGTCACCAACTTCAGCACTCATCTGACCATCTTGCTTATAAATTAACAAATACTTTGCCCCTCCATAGCTATGATGCCCTATCTGCCTCCTGCCTTTAGCCAATCACTCTACTCTTACTATACTCTACTGTAACTGGTCTCCCACAGGCCTGTAATTTCATCACCAATCTATAATAGTTATTCACCTTCATTCCCTTTGGCTTGCCACCACTATAAACATGGTCCATTAACCCAACATTGCCGGCCACCCTATCAGGGACAGCTCATCTGAAGGAGCGGAGGAGCGTCGCCCCACTTAAATGCCCACAAGATTAAAAATAAGGCCTCCAGACAGTGCACTGTGGAGCACCAAGACAGGCCGCTGCCTCCAATTAGAGTGCTGCTCTCATGCTGTGAGCAGTGCCAGGATTGGTCAATGGTGTTTGTTGGGGCCTGCTATGCAGTCACGACAAGGTCTAGAGCGAGGTGTTCCTGTTGTTGGGTAAGTGTTATTTTTATAATTTTTATTTTATTTTCATGCGGACGCCTGCCCTCCACCTACCCATAGATACCAGCCGCCACTGCACCCAATCCTCTAGAAAGATAACTGGAACAGCCCTTACCAGGATATCCTCATCCATCTCAAACAATACCATAGCTTTCTCTTGGTGCTGTCTCTTTGTGCTCTCCAAAAACAGCACCTCCCCATTTTCTGGTTTGTGTCTCACAGTTTTTGGTTCCCCTCTTCACTTTTGATCACAAAACAATTTATCAAATTATCTGCTCATTTGGCTTCCCTTAAAATCTGATCACAGACTACTCATAGGTATATGTCTACTTTACCATTCAGGCTGACAGGGAAGTTGAATTCACAGACAACTTCGACCATCTCTCAGTAAGTAACCAGTCACTGCCTCAAACTGAGCTCGGCTGTTATCAAGAACATGTACTTAAACCAAGCAAAGATCACTTTCTTCTTCATTGCAAACTTCATTGTGGTGCACAATACATGTATCATCTCTTTGAAAGGGAGCTTCTACACCAACAAACTGATTGAGAAGGAGCAGGACATCCCTCTGATCTAACAGAGGTGTTTTTCTCCCTGTTTTTGGACTGGGCTTTTTAAGCATATCACTCTTTTTGCTGAATTCTCCTTCCTTGAAATTATAAAATGTGTTCCCATTTCTATCCTTCCTGATTGCCTGTTGACCTTATTATTCTCTTTTTTAAAAACATCTTTTATTCTGTTGAAACTGTATTGTCTTTTTTGCCACTATTGTCTTCTTGTCATTCTGTCTGTCTTTCAGTCTAAATTCATGGGTCATGCCACTAATGGATGACTGCGTTATTGCTCAGAGAATGCAGGTAAGGTTTCCATTTGCTGACAATTGCTTTTCCCCCCAACTTTTCTCTGGAGTCGGATGCTGTTCTACTTCAGAAAGAAAGGTGAAAAGTGAAGGCGTAGACTGAGATAGCTGATATTCCTTCTCCTTTTTCTACTTCTTCTCTTCTTCTTCTTTTCCTTCTACCTTTTCTTCATCTATTTCTTCTTCTTTGTCTTCTTCTTTATCTTCTACTTCTACTTCTCCTTTTCCCATCTTGTTCTTCTCCCTTCATCTCTGACATTATTTCATGTGTTTCTGTCTTGCAGGAAATTACATGCAAGCTGATTATGGTGGGTATATTGATGGCACCTTTACTTAAAGAAAATGACAGTAATGTCAGAAAGTTGCTATTGGGGCTTTTTTTTAATTCAAGTGCTGATGTCTGCCATTGTGGTGATGTGACATGCACACTAGTGTAATGCTGGGCCAAGACCCCGAGCAGTATAGAGCTCCTTTATTTGTACCCTCGGGGGAGCCCGCCCTCGAGGTGCACTCGTGCTTGTGTAGCGTACATGACCGGGCCGGATGGCTCCGTCTCTACATCCCTCCAATCTTTCAGATTCAAAAACCCTTATGGGTGAATGTTCAGTTCTGGTTGATGCATACCTCTGGCTCCTGGAGTTCTTCTTTGCTTCCAACCCCTCAGCGTCTCTCTCTGACTTGGAAGATACTACTCCAGAACTCTGTAGCTCTTCCGTCCCAGCTGTCTCTCCTCCTGCTTCGGGCTGGTTTAGTTCCTGGCTGCCTGGAGGGGTGTCAGTGGAGATCACACCCTCTCCTTCTTCAAAGTTTTCCATGGCATGGTCGGTCAGTGGTGGTCCGCTCGCAACCTTCTTGAACCATGAAGTGTTTCTCGTGACTATGCGAGTTCAACGCATGGCCGAAACCATGGTCCAATGCACGTTGATGACCTCCCATACCTCAGGCTTGTACGGGGTGCAATACTTCCAGCCGGGATAGCGGTCTTTCACTACGACGTGATCTACGACATGGAGGTGCATCGGTTGTGCCCTTCGTGCTTGACTCGCCTTGTCATTGGACATCTTCCTCCGGCTCTGGGCAGCCTCTTGATCCAGCACTGGGGGAGTCCACGACAGATCCGCTGGAACGCTATCCCTGGGCGCTCTCCGAAATACTAGGTCCTAGTCATTGTTTGCATGAACCGTTCAACTTCCCCGTTCGCCTGGGGCCAGTGAGGTGTGGTCTCCCGGTGTTGGATGCCTCTGGAGGCGAGGTACTCCTGGAATTCTCTTCCCTGGAGCAGCAGCTCATTGTCTGACTTCATCTCCGCAGGCATTCACCATGATGGCGAAGACGCGTTCAAGAGCAGTCTTGAATTGGTGAAACGCTGTTGATGATACTACTTCCACCACCAGGAATTTCGAGTGGGAGTCGATGAGTACCAGGGTGCCCTATCCATCCAGAAATGATCCAAAACTTAGGCTCACTTTAGACCATGGCTCCTGGCACAGCTCTTCAGTGATTACCGGGTAGGGCGCAGGATCGCCAACCGTGATGTTGCAGGCATGGCATCAGCGAAAGACCTCCTCAACCATGGCGTTCATCCCAGGGAACCAAACTTTGCTCCTCAGCCTGGCCTTGGTCTTCGAGACCCCATGATGTCCTTGATGCGCTAGACGGACCACTTCTTCTTTAAGACTCCTCTTGATCACTAGTGTGGTCCCTCGCAGCACAACTTCATGAAGGCCTTCGCTGAGTTCACTCTGAACTCACCACACTTGTTGTCTGAACAGCCTTTCCTCTGTCGTCAAAGAGCTGACACCATCCAGGAAATTATGCCAGTTTCTGTTGGCTAGCGTGGTCTTGACCTTGGCAAGGCATTCATCTGATTCTGTGGCCTTCCCGACATCTTCCAGCATTAGCGCGACTGGATACGCTTCAAGGGAGACCATTCAGACAAATTCTTCCGTGCAAGTTTCATCGACCAGCACATTGGACGGTGTTGGCGGGCCAGGGTGTCATAACAATAAGTCGGCAGGGTTGTTGGCCCCCGGACGGAAGACTACCTCAAAGTGATAGGCCTGCAGCTGAACTGCCTATCTCTCAATCCGGGAGGGGCGAGTCGAGATGTGCCAGCGAAGAGAAGAACCAGAGGTTTGTGGAACTTGACCACCCGAAATGCATGTCCATATAAGTAGAGATGGAAGTGCTGGCATGCCCATTTGATGGCTAGGGCTTCACGCTCTATCTGTGCGTACCGCATTTCTGATGCAGTCAGCGCCCGGCTGGAGTATGTGGTCGGGGCCCATTCCTTGGACTCTGTTTCTTGCATCAGGACTGCACCCAGTCCTACAGGGCTCGCATCCACCACAACCTCCGTGTGATGATGTGGGAGGAAGTACGACATGACTTTGTCATCGATCAGAGCCTCCCTGACAGCCTAAAATGCCAGATCTTCTCTCGCCGACCAGACCCATGGTTGACCAGACTTCGTGAGAGCCCAGAGCGGCTCAGACAGGGATACCAGGTTGGGAATAAATCGGTCACAGTATGTGGCCATCCCGAGGAAACTCTGGACCTCCGTGGATGATGTTGGTTTCGGAGCAGAACGTATGGCCTCTGCTTTCTTCGTGTCAACACGCAGCCCTTCCCTGGAGAAGATATACCCAAAGAAATCCACTGACTCCTGATAAAATGAGCACTTGGCTTTATGTAAAGTGAGTCCGTTGTCCGCCAGCCGTTGAAGAGTGGCTCTGAGGTGTAGGTGGTGTTCCTCCAGCGTCTTGGAGAACACAAGGATGTCATCACTCAAGTTTATTACACCGTGCAGTCCCATGAGAGTCTCCCTTATTGCGCTTTGGAACACCTCCGTGGCCGATGATACACAGAAGCTCAATCTCTTGTAGCAACGCAATCCTACGTATGTGGAGAACGTTGTGATGTTCCTACTGTCAGGGTGGAGCTCCAGCTGATGATAGCCGGCATTGAGGTCGAGTTTTGCGAACCACTTGGCGCCATTCAGTTCAGCCACAATGTCGTCCATCGTTGGTGTAAGATGACATTCCCTCGTCACAGCCTTGTTAGGTTAGGGCATGTCGACACAGAGCTGAATGGCCCCTGTGTGTTTTGGTTTCGGGGCCACGACTAACGGGGAGACCCACGGTGTGGGGCCCGACACCTTCTCAATCACCCATAGGTCTTCCAACTTCTTCAGCTCCTCCTCCACTTGTGGCTACAAGCGAAATGGCACCCGCTGATGCCTCAAGGCCATGGGCCGGACCGTTGGATGAATGTGCAGCTTGAACGTCTTCCCTTTCAGGCAGCCGAGGCCCTCGAATAGCATGGGGAAGTCTCTGAGCATCTCTCGGGCATGTAGGTCATGTTCCTGGTTCGCAAAGAACACTAGCTCCTGGTCCTCCGCTGTGTGGCAACTGAGGAGGGTGCTTCGTTTTCCTTCAGTGATGTGGAATTTTGTGTTCAGACAATGCCTCCCACTGGCAATTTCGACCTCCGTGACTCCTCGTAGAGGAAGTGGCTCATTTCTATCGTATGTATATATCCTTGCTTTGGACGGCAGGAGTGGCGGGCGTGGCGATAGCTGCTTATACTCATCACTGTCCATCACATTTACTGACGCTCCAGTGTCTATGAGGGCACTCACGTGTGATCCCGCGACGGTGACAGTTCACATGGGCGGCAGTCGGCGCCGTGTTCCTTCCCTGCCTCTCCAACAGACTTTCGCAAAATGGTTACCTTTTTGCACTGGGAGCATGTTTTTCCTCTTGAGAAGCATCTTTCTGCCGGGGGGTGATCCAGACCAGAGTTGCCATAAGCATTCTGCTGGGGAGGCCAAGTGGACCCTCGTGGTTGAGTGGGCCTTCTCCGAATTGCGTCCACTTTCTCTTCTTTGACCACCAGGGGTCGTGGAGTTGTGCCTTGGGTTGTGGCCCAGTTGATGGCCGCTTCCAACTCATCCGTACGCGCATCGGAGAGCTCGTGGGACTTGGCGACGACGAGGATTTCATCAAGACTGATGCCTGGCTGGCGCAGTATCAGATGGTGCAGTGTCAAGGAACAGCATCCCTGGATGACCTGCACCCTAATTTTTTAACCTCTGGTCGGGCAGTGTGCAGGAGCTCACCAGCTTTTGTAGGCGAGTGTAGAAAACGTTGATGGTCTCAGCCTCTCCATGACGCGCTTGTCGGAGCTTGAAACGCTCAAAGTCAGGGTTTATTTGTGGATCAAAATGTCGGTTCAGGACCGCCACAGCTGCATTGTAGTCCTCATCTGGTCCGGTGTTAGGCAGCGTCTCAAACAGCTTGTATAATTCACCCCCTCCATAGCACACAAGGAGCCCTTCTGTCGGTCTCCCGCACGCATACGAAGTAGTGGTCCAGGCAGCTGATCCAGATCTTCCAGCGGGCCTCAATTTCTTGTAGCGACACAATCCTACATACGTGGAGAACGTTGTGATGTTCCTACTGTCAGGATGGAGCTCCAGCTGATAATAACCGGCATTGAGGTCGAGTTTTGTGAACCACATGGCGCCATTCAGTTCAGCCACAATGTCGTCCATCGTTGGTGTGAGATGACATTCCCTCTTCACATTCTTGTTAGGTAAGTGCATGTCGACACAGAGCTTAATGGCCCCTGGTTGTTTTGGTTTTGGGGCCACGACTAACGGGGACACCCACGGTGTGGGGCCCGACACCTTCTCAATCAACAATAGGTCTTCCAACTTCTTCAGCTCCTCCTCCACTTGTGGCCACAAGCGAAATGGCACCCGCTGATGCCTCAAGGCCATGGGCCGGACCGTTGGATGAATGTGCAGCTTGAACGTCTTCCCTTTCAGGCAACCGAGGCCCTCGAATAGCATGGGGAAGTCTCTGAGCATCTCTCGGGCATGTAGGTCATGTACCTGGTTCGCAAAGAACACTAGCTCCTGGTCCTCTGCTGTGTGGAAACTGAGGAGGGTGCTTCGTTTTCCTTCAGTGATGTGGAATTTTGTGTTCAGACAATGCCTCCCACTGGCAATTTCGACCTCCGTGACTCCTCGTAGAGGAAGTGGCTCATTTCTATCGTATGTATATATCCTTGCTTTGGACGGCAGGAGTGGCGGGCGTGGCGATAGCTGCTTATACTTATCACTGTCCATCACATTTACTGACGCTCCAGTGTCTATGAGGGCACTCACGTGCGATCCCGCGACGGTGACAGTTCACATGGGCGGCAGTCGGCGCCGTGTTCCTTCCCTGCCTCTCCAACAGACTTTCGCAAAATGGTTACCTTTTTGCACTGGGAGCATGTTTTTCCTCTTGAGAAGCATCTTTCTGCCGGGGGGTGATCCAGACCAGAGTTGCCATAAGCGTTCTGCTGGGGAGGCCAAGTGGACCCTCGTGGTTGAGTGGGCCTTCTCCGAATTGCGTCCACTTTCTCTTCTTTGACCACCAGGGGTCGTGGAGTTGTGCCTTGGGTTGTGGCCCAGTTGATGGCCGCTTCCAACTCATCCGTACGCGCATCGGAGAGCTCGTGGGACTTGGCGACGACGAGGATTTCATCAAGACTGATGCCTGGCTGGCGCAGTATCAGATGGTGCAGTGTCAAGGAACAGCATCCCTGGATGACCTGCACCCTAATTTTTTAACCTCTGGTCGGGCAGTGTGCAGGAGCTCACCAGCTTTTGTAGGCGAGTGTAGAAAACGTTGATGGTCTCAGCCTCTCCATGACGCGCTTGTCGGAGCTTGAAACGCTCAAAGTCAGGGTTTATTTGTGGATCAAAATGTCGGTTCAGGACCGCCACAGCTGCATTGTAGTCCTCATCTGGTCCGGTGTTAGGCAGCGTCTCAAACAGCTTGTATAATTCACCCCCTCCATAGCACACAAGGAGCCCTTCTGTCGGTCTCCCGCACGCATACGAAGTAGTGGTCCAGGCAGCTGATCCAGATCTTCCAGCGGGCCTCAATTTCTTGTAGCGACACAATCCTACATACGTGGAGAACGTTGTGATGTTCCTACTGTCAGGATGGAGCTCCAGCTGATAATAACCGGCATTGAGGTCGAGTTTTGTGAACCACATGGCGCCATTCAGTTCAGCCACAATGTCGTCCATCGTTGGTGTGAGATGACATTCCCTCTTCACATTCTTGTTAGGTAAGTGCATGTCGACACAGAGCTTAATGGCCCCTGGTTGTTTTGGTTTTGGGGCCACGACTAACGGGGACACCCACGGTGTGGGGCCCGACACCGTCTCAATCAACAATAGGTCTTCCAACTTCTTCAGCTCCTCCTCCACTTGTGGCCACAAGCGAAATGGCACCCGCTGATGCCTCAAGGCCATGGGCCGGACCGTTGGATGAATGTGCAGCTTGAACGTCTTCCCTTTCAGGCAACCGAGGCCCTCGAATAGCATGGGGAAGTCTCTGAGCATCTCTCGGGCATGTAGGTCATGTACCTGGTTCGCAAAGAACACTAGCTCCTGGTCCTCTGCTGTGTGGAAACTGAGGAGGGTGCTTCGTTTTCCTTCAGTGATGTGGAATTTTGTGTTCAGACAATGCCTCCCACTGGCAATTTCGACCTCCGTGACTCCTCGTAGAGGAAGTGGCTCATTTCTATCGTATGTATATATCCTTGCTTTGGACGGCAGGAGTGGCGGGCGTGGCGATAGCTGCTTATACTTATCACTGTCCATCACATTTACTGACGCTCCAGTGTCTATGAGGGCACTCACGTGCGATCCCGCGACGGTGACAGTTCACATGGGCGGCAGTCGGCGCCGTGTTCCTTCCCTGCCTCTCCAACAGACTTTCGCAAAATGGTTACCTTTTTGCACTGGGAGCATGTTTTTCCTCTTGAGAAGCATCTTTCTGCCGGGGGGTGATCCAGACCAGAGTTGCCATAAGCGTTCTGCTGGGGAGGCCAAGTGGACCCTCGTGGTTGAGTGGGCCTTCTCCGAATTGCGTCCACTTTCTCTTCTTTGACCACCAGGGGTCGTGGAGTTGTGCCTTGGGTTGTGGCCCGGTTGATGGCCGCTTCCAACTCATCCGTACGCGCATCGAGAGCTCGTGGGACTTGGCGACGACGAGGATTTTATCAAGACTGATGCCTGGCTGGCGCAGTATCAGATGGTGCAGTGTCAAGGAACAGCATCCCTGGATGACCTGCACCCTAATTTTTTAACCTCTGGTCGGGCAGTGTGCAGGAGCTCGCCAGCTTTTGTAGGCGAGTGTAGAAAACGTTGATGGTCTCAGCCTCTCCATGACGCGCTTGTCGGAGCTTGAAACGCTCAAAGTCAGGGTTTATTTGTGGATCAAAATGTCGGTTCAGGACCGCCACAGCTGCATTGTAGTCCTCATCTGGTCCGGTGTTAGGCAGCGACTCAAACAGCTTGTATAATTCACCCCCTCCATAGCACACAAGGAGCCCTTCTGTCGGTCTCCCGCACGCATACGAAGTAGTGGTCCAGGCAGCTGATCCAGATCTTCCAGCGGGCCTCAATTTCTTGTAGCGACACAGTCCTACATACGTGGAGAACGTTGTGATGTTCCTACTGTCAGGATGGAGCTCCAGCTGATAATAACCGGCATTGAGGTCGAGTTTTGTGAACCACTTGGCGCCATTCAGTTCAGCCACAATGTCGTCCATCGTTGGTGTGAGATGACATTCCCTCTTCACAGCCTTGTTAGGTAAGTGCATGTCGACACAGAGCTGAATGGCCCCTGGTTGTTTTGGTGCCACGACTAACGGGGACACTCACGGTGTGGGGTCCGACACCTTCTTAATCATCCATAGGTCTTCCAACTTCTTCTGCTCCCCCTCCACTTGCGGCCGCAAGCGAAATGGCACCCGCTGATGCCTCAAGGCCATGGGCCGGACCGTTGGATCAACGTGCAGCTTGAACGTCTTCCCTTTCAGGCAGCCGAGGTCCTCGAATAGCATGGAGAAGTCTCTGAGCATCTCTCGGGCATGTAGGTCATGTACCTGGTTCACAAAGAACACTAGCTCCCGGTCCTCCGCTGTGTGGCAACTGAGGAGGGTGCTTCGTTTTCCTTCAGTGACGTGGAATTTTGTGTTCAGACAATGCCTCCCACTGGCAATTTCGACCTCCGTGACTCCTCGTAGAGGAAGTGGCTCATTTCTATCGTACGTATATATCCTTGCTTTGGACGGCAGGAGTGGCGGGCGTGGCGATAGCTGCTCATACTGGTCACTGTCCATCAGGTTTACTGACGCTCCAGTGTCTATGAAGGCACTCACGTGGGATCCCGCGACGGTGACAGTTCACATGGGTGGCAGTCGGCGCCGTGTTCCTTCCCGGCCGACAAAAGATACGAAGAAGAAATTGTCATCATCAGCACCCAAACCTTGTGGGGTATTGTCCATTTGAGCCACCGGGTCCTCCAGCGTCAGGTGCCTCACTGCCATCGAGAGGCCGTACGAGCCCGGGGGACCGCCCCTTCCTCTTCCTCTCCAACAAACTTTCACAAAATGGTTACATTTCTCCACTGGGAGCATGTTTTTCCTCTTGAGAAGCATCTTTCTGCCTGAGGGTGATCCAGACCACAGTTGCCATAAGCGTTCTGTTGGGGAGGCCGAGTGGTCCCTCGTGGTTGAGTGGGTCTTCTCTGAATTGCGTCCACTTTCTCTTCTTTGACCACCAGGGGACGTGGAGTTGTGCCTTGGGTTGTGGCCCGGTTGATGGCTGCTCCCATCTCATCCGTAGTGTGGAAAACTCATGATCATGATCAAAATGTCGGTTCAGGACCGCCACAGCTGCATTGTAGTCCTCATCTGGTCCGGTGTTAGGCAGCGTCTCAAACAGCTTAAAATAATTCACCCCCTCCATAGCACACGAGGAGCCCTTCTGTCGGTTTCCCGCACGCCTACGAAGTAGTGGTCCAGGCAGCTGATCCAGGACTTCCAGCGGGCCGCAGCAGTGGCAGGATCAGACAGTTCACTGAACGGTGGTAGTGAGGTGGCCATGGCCTGACCAGGCCGAGGATGATCCAGCACAGCAGCCTGTTGAGGCGGTGGCGGCACTGCAGCTGGATTGCCCCCACCATTTGCGTTCTGTATGCTCATCCTAGACTGTTAGCGTGGTCTAACCAACCACTAGGGTTGGGCACAACACGGCAAACTTGGCGGGTAGGGGTATTTCTCTGGTTGGGAGGTGCAGAGCGCAGGATTGTGACGCAAGTGTCTTTACAGTGTCCTCAGGTAGGAGACGCTATTGAGCACTAGGCAGGTCAGTGGTGTGTCAGGCTCACAGATGGCAGGCAGGCTGTTGTGAGTGCAGTGCTGTGCAGATCTCACTGGTGGACAGTAGGCAGGCTGGCGAGGTGCAATGATGAGCTGATCACTGTGTAGAATGTCTTCCACCTTTTCTTTTTCTACTTTGTTCCACTTTGTTGTTTGTGTAGAAGTGGGGCCCCACAGGAGCAGCAGATGTGGCAGTACGCTGGTCTAGTGTGTGAAATGACCGGTTGATTGGGCCTAGTGGGAGGCGTACACACTGGAAAGCTCTGCGCACATGTATTCTTTATGGCCCATCAGCTTTGCAGCCTGCTCGGGGACACACTCACCCGGCCTGCCAGCCGCGAGCTCCACCTCGTGACCTTCGAGCGTGGTGCACGGCAGTCCCTGCAGGTATCGGGACTTCGGCTCTACCACACGGACGTGGGAGCAGCAGGGCCAAGCTCACCTTCCCTGAGCTGCCGCTGGCGTCTCCTCTTGCCCCATGCAGCCGCCACTCAACCCAGACATCAGGGTGGGGAACTGGGCACCCGATACCAGAGGTGCACAATGGCGTGACCTCTCTCCACAGCAGCAGTCCTCGCGCTGGGTGGGCACCTGCCGCGGAGGCAATCCGGGACCGACCAGCAGGTCGCACACACTCCGCTGGGCGTCCTCCTCGATGTCGCACGCCGCGGGCGCAGCACCAGGAACAGGTGCGGTGAGTGGGGCACAAGGGCTTGGGTAGGACCCGCCTCGTCGCCATTGTGGTATCCCGTTGTACTGGCATACCCACGGTGGGCTGGGAGGCCGCAGACTATATTGTGCAACAAATGACGTGACACGCACACTAGTGTAATGCTGGGCCAAGACCCCGAGCGGTCGTGAGCTCCTTTACTTATACCCTCGGGTGAGCCCGCCCTCGGGGTGCGTGCGTGCATGTGTAGCATACGTGAACGTGCCGGATGGCTCCGCCACTACACCCATGTCCGCCCACTGCCTACCCAACACACTGAAGACCTATGATGCAGCAATCTTCTCTTTGATGGGAGCCCATTGATGTGAGGGAGCGATGCTGAGGTATGCCCCTCCCATCCCTAGCTCATCCCACAGCTTCACCTCTCTCGCAAATAGGCAAATCTCCGCAGCTCCCTGAATGGTACATTACGAGTTACAGTGTAGCAGCAGCAGAGGATAGGAGTGTGAGTGTGAGTGTGAGAGTTAGGAAGTCAGGAGACTCCACCAACTGTATGCCAAAGAACTGCAAGCCTCGAGTGGATTCCTTATTGGTGACATGAATAGAGTGTGGTACACGTTCTGCTAATTGCTTGTTTCGTGCCCTCACTCCTGTTGCTTGTGAAGATCCAGAAAACCTCCTTCTCACACCTCGTAGGATACAGTGTGATGAGGATCTGCAACCATGTTTGCAAAGGACATAGCAATACAGGTCTGGAGCAGTGCGGGCTAGAGTTTAGGTGGTGAGGCTCGTCCTATGCCCTAAAGACATTCCCAAAATGCAGAACAAAAGCTCTTCCTAGAGAATTCACCTTCAGGAACAGATAAAGAATCAAACTGAAACTTCCAAAACTCTGAACCAGCAGACGTAAGTCGTGTGCTCTATGCTAGAAAAATCAATTTATCATGTACAGGAATTAGAGCAATAGGTTGCAAAACTAGAAGACAATCATGCTGTAAATTACACATTGCAACACTCTTCAAAGAGACAAAATCAGGAAGAATATAAAAATAGAATTTGAATATCCAATTTAAAGTTTGTGGGTGTCCCACAGCATTAGGGCAAGGCTTATCCCAGCAGAAGTAGTTGAAGGCTGATTAAAACATATATTTGCCTTGGCACTAAGGAAGATTTCTCCATTTTCCCATCTGACTGTGTGTCCTTCGCACTAGGAAAAAACAACGCATGCCCCAAGGACAGTTTTTGGTGAATTTGGTGGACTAGCAGATAAAAGAAGAAGTCCTAGCTAAAGCTTTACAGCTGAAAACTTTCAAAATTGGTAATGAGTTGGATCTCAGGGTTTTTTCAGATCTGTCCTTTGAATATCTACATTGTTGGTGTGCAGGCCACTGTTGTGCAAGGGGTAAACATAAAGGTGCATGGGACGTTTTATTGTTTTTGAAATCTCTGTATGATATTAAAAACATATACTCTTGAAAGTAGGGGTCAACATTTAGAAATCAAGAGAGGGAGAGTTGTGGCTGGTGTGGATTGGTGGAGATTGGTGCAGGAAACTAACTCTGCAATGGAAGTGCAATACCACAGCACTATGGTTTTGGATGCTGCCTCCTCCAAAGGGACATCGGGCTGCACAACAGTAGGATCGGAGAGGGGAGGAGCGGGAAGGAGAGGAGATGCAATGGAAGGGAACACGAAAAATGAAAATTAGGCTTTCTTGAAAATACAAGAAAGAAGGGGCATTTCATAGAAATAATTTCTCATGGGTAAAAGTTTGTTTAAGGCCTGATTGGAGGACACCAAAAACAATTCAAATTCAAATCATTTAAAAATGATTTGCTCATGTTTCAATGGCCTCAATAATACTAATAAGAGGAAAGCAATCTTCACTTGGACAAAACATTTTAAAACGAATGTTGTTCTGATTAATGAATGCCAGATACCTCAACAAAGTGAGGGCAAACACATTTTGCCTGGATTTAGACTAGCTTACCAACCCTTGGCTTCTGCTACATACAGAAGGGTGGCTAAGTTTCTTGCTTAGATCTGTTTGGGAAATAGCACAAGATGACTCAGGTTGCTGGATCGCAAAAGCAATTGAATGCGGAAATCAGTACTTTCACAATTGCCTCTTTCTATGGTCCACTTTGTTCCCTGTTATTAGTCCAGGCGTCCTTTCTGGGCTCATGAATTTTGAGAAGAGACTTTAATTTTTTACATTACCACAAAGAGAGAAAAGGAGGCATCACAAACCATACAGCCACCTAGAACTAACAGCCACTCTGCCTGAGTACTTCTACCCTATCCTCCTCACTTTTTTTAGGTCTTTTCAGATATTCGCTGAGGTGGTCTCAACCACATAATGTGGCTTGCTTCAACATAGACGACCTCAACCCACCCTGGTAAGATCGCATTACCAGGGCAGACTCAACTTTTTTACAGTCAATAACTTTGGGCGTTTTAAAAGCCAGGAAACTGAAAGTAACGAGGCAATGGACACACTTAAAAAAGAATTAGGAGTTTTTTTATCTGTAGAGAACTCATAGTACTGCCATTAGTCAGTATATCTGCTTTTAGAAATGTTTTAGACTGCATTCAGGTTAGATTATTTCTTCGTTTTTGAGTCCTTGAATAAAGTTGTTATAAATGATAAACCCTATTGCTTTTTAGATCATACCATGACAAGCATGCCTGAAGAAATCTCAAAATCAGTCAAGAACCAAGTAAATAGAGTTCCGAAAAGCACTCATAACTTGGTTCAGATAAAAACGCTCATCACACAATTTTTTTTAACAAAATGAAGACTCATTAACCTTAACTGTGTTTGGGATGCCTTTAAGACCACTATAAAACGGACAATCATTTTTTAGGGCAGTCAGTAAGCCTGTGTGGAGTTCACTGAGATCCACTATGTAAAACTCCACGAAGTGCAAAAAAAACTCTGCAGCGCTTCGTGGAGTTCCGCAAGCAGCAGAGTGGGTTTAAAAAAGCGTGATAAATTCAGTGCAGAGTGTTTATCCGCACTGTGAAATTATCGCCAACGACACCATGCACAGCGCAGGGGGGCACTGCTTCCTTTCTGCTGCCTGAATACATTTACTACCCGAGCTGCATCTTTCTCAATGCGAACAGATGGTTTCTCAACGCAAGCGGTCACGAGCATACGAGGCCACTCGCATTGAGAAATCCAACTGCCCACTTTGAGAAATCTCGTCTGGCGGTTGATTTCCCTCACCCATGCTCGCCATCTTGACGTTGACGAGCGCGAATGAGGAAAAATCTAGCCGGGAGGTGGATTTTCCTTGCTTGCACTCGCCAACTTGATATTGAAGAGCGCTAGTGAGAAAAAAAAGTTTTACGGAACTCCGCGTAACGCGGAGTGTGGAAAACTCGGCAAACTCTGCAAGCAAAGCGGAATTCACAGCCCAGACTTAGCCTCCGGTAGATTAAATTAAGAAAGGAACAATTAAGGTCTTTGCAAGGTGATTAGCTATGATAGGATTTGCATTAAATGCACACAATTATAGATTACATTTATTGAAATAGAAAGAGGCCAAGGACAAACTTTGAGGCAATTTTAGAGGAAGAGCAATTTCGAGCTTTCAGATGACTGGCTAACAGATCTACAAGGAAGGAACAAGGGTCATAAAAGTTTGGCAAGGAAAATACAAATCTTACAATTCAAGAACAAAATTACTTCAGTGAAAAATCCTAAATCGGGTAATCACATCAGAGAGAAAGATCAGGTGTTTTATGAACACTATCAAAACATCATCACAGCAAATATATTGTTTCTTGGGAAGTTGTGGGATGAATACTTGACACAATTTAAAATGCACACTGTTTTTAGTAAGGACCATTCTCCAGTGATGAAATTGTAAATGTTTTTAATGATCTACCTAATTGAAAAGTTCCCGAAGGACATTACTTTCTATCAGATTGATTAGAGATTGTCCCGCTAGAATTTTTTGTTAGAGCTGTGATTTTCTGTTGATAGTTCTCCAAAATATGATTTTCTCTTTCTCATTCATAAAATTAATCACTGCTTTTTACACCCAATCAAACCAATTAAAAATCTAATCATTACAAGTGGTCCTAGTCAGGGATTCCTCACTTTCTTTATTTCATCCATTGGCTATAGTCTGTGGTGCACAATACATGTATCATCTCTTTGAAAGGGAGCTTCTACACCAACAAACTGATTGGGAAGGAGCAGGACATCCCTCTGATCTAACAGAGGTGTTTTTCTCCCTGTTTTTGGACTGGGCTTTTTAAGCATATCACTCTTTTTGCTGAATTCTCCTTCCTTGAAATTATAAAATGTGTTCCCATTTCTATCCTTCCTGATTGCCTGTTGACCTTATTATTCTCTTTTTTTAAAACATCTTTTATTCTATTGAAACTGTATTGTCTTTTTTGCCACTATTGTCTTCTTGTCATTCTGTCTGTCTTTCAGTCTAAATTCATGGGTCATGCCACTAATGGATGACTGCGTTATTGCTCAGAGAATACAGGTAAGGTTTCCATTTGCTGACAATTGCTTTTCCCCCCAACTTTTCTTTAGAGTCGGATGCTGTTCTACTTGAGAAAGAAAGGTGAAAAGTGAAGGCGTAGACTGAGATAGCTGATATTCCTTCTCCTTTTTCTACTTCTTCTCTTCTTCTTTTCCTTCTACCTTTTCTTCATCTATTTCTTCTTCTTTGTCTTCTTCTTTATCTTCTACTTCTACTCCTTTTCCCATCTTGTTCTTCTCCCTTAATCTCTGACATTATTTCATGTGTTTCTGTCTTGCAGGAAATTACATGCAAGCTGATTATGGTGAGTATATTGATGGCACCTTTATTTAAAGAAAATGACAGTAATGTCAGAAAGTTGCTATTGGGGCTTTTTTTTATTCAAGTGCTGATGTCTGCCATTGTGGTATCCCATTTTACTGGGATACCCATGGGGGGAGGGGGAGCTGGTAGGATGCAGACTATATTGTGCAACAAATGACGTGACATGCATACTAGTGTAATGCTGGGCCAAGACCCCGAGCAGTATAGAGCTCCTTTATTTGTACCCTCGGGGGAGCCCGCCCTCGGGGTGCACTCGTGCTTGTGTAGCGTACATGACCGGGCCGGATGGCTCCGTCTCTACATCCCTCCAATCTTTCAGATACAAAAACCCTTATGGGTGAATGTTCAGTTCTGGTTGATGCACCACGCAAAGTCTCTCAGCTTTTGCCTGGGGGTTGGGTTCGGCCAGAGATCATACCTCTGGCTCCTGGAGTTCTTCTTTGCTTCCAACCCCTCAGCGTCTCTCTCTGACTTGGAAGATACTACTCCAGAACTCTGTAGCTCTTCCGTCCCAGCTTCTCTCCTCCTGCTTGGGGCTGGTTTAGTTCCTGGCTGCCTGGAGGGGTGTCAGTGGAGATCCCACCCTCTCCTTCTTCAAAGTTTTCCATGGCATGGTCGGTCAGTGGTGGTCCGCTCACAACCTTCTTGAGCCATGAAGTGTTTCCCGTTACTATGCGAGTTCAACGCATGGCCGAAACCATGGTGCAATGCACGTTGATGACCTCCCATACCTCAGGCTCGTACGGGGTGCAATACTTCCAGCCGGGATAGCGGTCTTTCACTACGACGTGATCTCCGACGTGGAGGTGCATCGGTTGTGCCCTTCGTGCTTGACTCGCCTTGTCATTGGACATCTTCCTCCGGCTCTGGGCAGCCTCTTGATCCAGCACTGGGGAAGTCCATGACAGATCCGCTGGAACGCTATCCCTGGACGCTCTCCGAAATACTAGGTCCTAGTCATTGTTTGCATGAACCGTTCAACTTCCCCGTTCACCTGGGGCCAGTGAGGTGCGATCTCCAGGTGTCGGATGCCTCTGGAGGCGAGGTACTCCTGGAATTCTCTTCCCTGGAGCGGCAGCTCATTGTCTGACTTCATCTCCGCAGGCAGTCCCATGATGGCGAAGACGCGTTCAAGAGCAGTCTTGAGTTGGTGAAACGCTGTTGATGATACTACTTCAACCACCAGGAATTTCGAGTGGGAGTCGATGAGTACCAGGGTGCTCTATCCATCCAGAAATGATCCAAAACTTAGGCTCACTTTAGACCATGGCTCCTGGCACAGCTCTTCAGTGATTACCGGGTAGGGCGCAGGATCGCCAACCGTGATGTTGCAGGCATGGCATCAGCGAAAGACCTCCTCAACCATGGCGTCCATCCCAGGGAACCAAACTTTGCTCCTCAGCCTGGCCTTGGTCTTCGAGACCCCATGATGTCCTTGATGCGCTAGACGGACCACTTCTTCTTGAAGACTCCTCTTGATCACTAGTGTGGTCCCTCGCAGCACAACTTCATGAAGGCCTTCGCTAAGGTTCACTCTGAACTCACCACACTTGTTGTCTGAACAGCCTTTCCTCTGTCGTCAAAGAGCTGACACCATCCAGGAAATGATGCCAGTTTCTGTTGGCTAGCGTGGTCTTGACCTTGGCAAGGCATTCATCTGATTCTGTGGCCTTCCCGACATCTTCCAGCGTGAGCGCGACTGGATACGCTTCAAGGGAGACCATCCAGACAAATTCTTCTGTGCAAGTTTCATCGACTAGCACATTGGACGGTGTTGGCGGGCCAGGGTGTCATGACAATAAGTCGGCAGGGTTGTTGGCCCCCGGACGGAAGACTACCTCAAAGTGATAGGCCTGCAGCTGAACTGCCTATCTCTCAATCCGGGAGGGGCGAGTCGAGATGTGCCAGCGAAGAGAAGAACCAGAGGTTTGTGGAACTTGACCACCCGAAATGCATGTCCATATAAGTAGAGATGGAAGGGCTGGCATGCCCATTTGATGGCTAGGGCTTCATGCTCTATCTGTGCGTACCGCATTTCTGATGCAGTCAGCGCCCGGCTGGAGTATGTGGTTGGGACCCATTCCTTGGACTCTGTTTCTTGCATCAGGACTGCACCCAGTCCTACAGGGCTCGCATCCACCACAAGCTCCGTGTGATGATGTGGGAGGAAGTATGACATGACTTTGTCATCGATGAGAGCCGCCCTGACAGCCTAAAATGCCAGATCTTCTCTCGCCGACCAGACCCATGGTTGACTAGACTTCGTAAGAGCCCAGAGCGGCTCAGACAGAGATACCAGGTTGGGAATAAATCGGTCACAGTACGTGGCCATCCCGAGGAAACTCTGGACCTCTGTGGCTGATGTTGGTTTCAGAGCAGAACGTATGGCCTCTGCTTTCTTCGTGTCAACACGCAGCCCTTCCCTGGAGAAGATATACCCGAAGAAATCCACTGACTCCTGATAAAACGAGCACTTGGCTTTGTGTAAAGTGAGTCTGTTGTCCGCCAGCCGTTGAAGAGTGGCTCTGAGGTGTAGGTGGTGTTCCTCCAGTGTCTTGGAGAACACAAGGATGACATCACTCAAGTTTATTACACCGTGCAGTCCCATGAGAGTCTCCCTTATTGCGCTTTGGAACACCTCCGTGGCCGATGATACACAGAAGCTCAATCTCTTGTAGCAACGCAATCCTACGTACGTGGAGAACGTTGTGATGTTCCTACTGTCAGGATGGAGCTCCAGCTGATGATAGCCGGCATTGAGGTTGAGTTTTGTGAACCACTTGGCGCCATTCAGTTCAGCCACAATGTCGTCCATCGTTGGTGTGAGATGACATTCCCTCTTCACAGCCTTGTTAGGTAAGTGGATGTCGACACAGAGCTGAATGGCCCCTGGTTGTTTTGGTTTTGGGGCCACGACTAACGGGGACACCCATGGTGTGGGGTCCGACACCTTCTTAATCATCCATAGGTCTTCCAACTTCTTCTGCTCCTCCTCCACTTGCGGCCGCAAGCGAAATGGCACCCGCTGATGTCTCAAGGCCATGGGCCGGACCGTTGGATCAACGTGCAGCTTGAACGTCTTCCCTTTCAGGCAGCCGAGGCCCTCGAATAGCATGGGGAAGTTTCTGAGCATCTCTCGGGCATGTAGGTCATGTACCTGGTTCACAAAGAACACTAGCTCCCGGTCCTCTGCTGTGTGGCAACTGAGGAGGGTTTTTCATTTTCCTTCAGTGACGTGAAATTTTGTGTTCAGACAATGCCTCCCACTGGCAATTTCGACCTCCGTGACTCCTCGTAGAGGAAGTGGCTCATTTCTATCGTACATACATATGCTTGCTTTGGACGGCAGGAGTGGCGGACGTGGCGATAGCTGCTCATACTGGTCACTGTCCATCACGTTTACTGACGCTCCAGTGTCTATGAAGGCACTCACGTGCGATCCCGCGACGGTGACAGTTCACATGGGTGGCAGTCGGCGCCGTGTTCCTTCCCGGCCGACAAAAGATACGAAGAAGAAATAGTCATTATCAGCACCCAAACCTTGTGGGGTATTGTCCATTTGAGCCACCGGGTCCTCCAGCGTCAGTTGCCTCACTGCCGTCGAGAGGCCGTACGAGCCCGGGGCACGCCCCTTCCTCTTCCTCTCCAACAAACTTTCACAAAATGGTTACATTTCTCCACTGGGAGCATGTTTTTCCTCTTGAGAAGCATCTTTCTGCCAGAGGGTGATCCAGACCACAGTTGCCATAAGCGTTCTCATGGGGAGGCCGAGTGGTCCCTCGTGGTTGAGTGGGTCTTCTTTGAATTGCGTCCACTTTCTCTTCTTTGACCACCAGGGGTCGTGGAGTTGTGCCTTGGGTTGTGGCCCGGTTGATGGCCGCTTCCATCTCATCCGTACGCGCATCGGAGAGCTTGTGGGACTTGGCGAGTACGAGGATTTCATCAAGACTGATGCCTGGCTGGCGCAGTATCAGGTGGTGCAGTGTCAAGGAACATCATCCCTGGATGACTTGCACCCTAATTTCTTCCCTCTGGTCGGGCAGTGTGCAGGAGCTCGCCAGCTTTTGTAGGCGAGCGTAGAAAAGGTTGATGGGCTCAGCCTCTCCATAACGCGCTTGACGGAGCTTGAAACGCTCAAAGTCAGGGTTTATTGTGTATCAAAATGTCGGTTCAGGGCCGCCACAGCTGCATTGTAGTCCTCATCTGGTCCGGTGTTAGGCAGCGTTTCAAAAAGCTCGTATAATTCACCCCCTCCATAGCACATGAGGAGCCCTTCTGTCGGTCTCCCTCACCCCTACAAAGTAGTGGTCCAGGCAGCTGATCCAGGACTTCCAGCGGGCCGCAGCAGTGGCAGGATCAGACAGTTCACTGAACGGTGGTAGTGGGGTGGCCATGGCCTGACCAGGCCGAGGATGATCCGGCACAGCAGACTGTTGAGGCGGTGGCGGCACTGCAGCTGGATTGCCCCCTCCATTTGCGTTCTGTATGCTCATCCTGGATTGTTAGCGTGGTCTAACCAACCACTAGGGTTGGGCACAACACGGCAAATTTGGCGGGTAGGAGTATTTCTCTGGTTGGGAGGTGCAGAGCGCAGGATTGTGACGCAAGTGTCTTTACAGTGTCCTCAGGTAGGAGACGCTATTGAGCGCTAGGCAGGTCAGTGGTGTGTCAGTCTCACAGATGGCAGGCAGGCTGTTGTGAGTGCAGTGCTGTGCAGTTCTCACTGGTGGACAGTAGGCAGGCTGGCGAGGTGCAGTGATGAGCTGATCACTGAGTAGAATGTCTTCCACCTTTTCTTTTTCTACTTTGTTCCCCTTTTTTGTTTGTATAGAAGTGGGGCCCCACAGGAGCAGCAGATGTGGCAGTACGCTGGTCTAGTGTGTGAAATGACCGGTTGATTGGGCCTAGTGGGAGGCGTAAACACTGGAAAGCTCTGCGCACATGTATTCTTTATGGCCCATCAGCTTTGCAGCCTGCTCGGGGACACACTCACCGGGCCTGCCAGCCGCGAGTTCCACCTCGTGACCTTCGAGCTTGGTGCACGGCAGTCCCTGCAGGTATCGGGACTCCGGCTCGACCACACGGTCGTGGGAGCAGCAGGGCCAAGCTCACCTTCCCTGAGCTGCCGCTGACGTCTCCTCTTGCCCCATGCAGCCGCCACTCAACCCAGACATCAGGGCGGCGAACTGGGCACCCGATACCAGAGGTGCGCAATGGCGTGACCTCTCTCCACAGCAGCAGTCCTCGTGCTGGGTGGGCACCTGCCGCGGAGGCAATCCGGGACCGGCAGGCAGGTCGCACACACTCCGCTGGGCGTCCTCCTCGATGTCGCACGCCGCAGGCGCAGCACCAGGAACAGGTGTGGTGAGTGGGGCACAAGGGCTTGGGTAGGACCCGCCTCGTCGCCATTGTGGTATCCTGTTGTACTGGCATACCCACGGTGGGCTGGGAGGCCGCAGACTATATTGTGCAACAAATGACGTGACACGCACACTAGTGTAATGCTGGGCCAAGACCCCGACCGGTCGTGAGCTCCTTTACCTATACCCTGGGGTGAGCCCGCCCTCGGGGTGCGTGCGTGCATGTGTAGCATACGTGAACGTGCGGGATGGCTCCGTCACTACACCCATGTCCGCCCACTGCCTACCCAACACACTGGAGACCTATGATGCAGCAATCTTCTCTTTGATGGGAGCCCATTGATGTGAGGGAGCGATGCTGAAGTATGCCCCTCCCATCCCTAGCTCTTCCCACAGCCTCACCTCTCTCGCAAATAGGTAAATCTCCGCAGCTCCCTGAATGGTACATTACGAGTGACAGTGTAGCAGCAGCAGAGGATAGGAGTGTGAGTGTGAGTGTGAGAGTTAGGAAGTCAGGAGACTCCACAAACTGTATGCCAAAGAACTGCAAGCCTCGAGTGGATTCCTCATTGGTGACATGAATAGAGTGTGGTACACGTTCTGCTAATTGCTTGTTTCGTGCCCTCACTCCTGTTGCTTGTAAAGATCCGGAAAACCTCCTTCTCACACCTCGTAGGATACAGTGTGATGAGGATCTGCAACCATGTTTGCCAAGGACATAGCAATACAGGTCTGGAGCAGTGCGGGCTAGAGTTTAGGTGGTGAGGCTCGTCCTATGCTCTAAAGACATTCCCAAGATGAAGAACAAAAGCTCATCCTATTCCAAGAGAATTCACCTTCAGGAACAGATAAAGAATCAAACTGAAACTTCTAAAACTCTGAACCAGCAGACGTAAGTCGTGTGCTCTATGCTAGAAAAATCAATTTATCATGTACAGGAATTAGAGCAATGGGTTGCAAAACTAGAAGACAATCATGCTGTAAATTACACATTGCAACACTCTTCAAAGAGACAAAATCAGGAAGAATATAGAAATAGAATTTGAATATCCAATTTAAAGTTTGTGGGTGTCCCACAGCATTAGGGCAAGGCTTATCCCAGCAGAAGTAGTTGAAGGCTGATTAAAACATATATTTGCCTTGGCACTAAGGAAGATGTCTCCATTTTCCAATCTGACTGTGTGTCCTTCGCACTAGGAAAAATCAACTCATGCCCCAAGGACAGTTTTTGGTGAATTTGGTGGACTAGCAGATAAAAGAAGAAGTCCTAGCTAAAGCTTTATAGCTGAAAACTTTCAAAATTGGTAATGAGTTGGATCTCAGGATTTTTTCAGATCTGTCCTTTGAATATCTACATTGTTGGTGTGCAGGCCACTGTTGTGCAAGGGGTAAACATAAAGGTGCATGGGACATTTTATTGTTTTTGAAATCTCTGTATGATATTAAAAACATATACTCTTGAAAGTAGGGGTTAACATTTAGAAATCAAGAGAGGGAGAGTTGTGGCTGGTGTGGATTGGTGGAGATTGGTGCAGGAAACTAACTCTGCAATGGAAGTGCAATACCACAGCATTATGGTTTTGGAAGGTGCCTCCTCCAAAGGGACATCGGGCTGCACAACAGTAGGATCGGAGAGGGGAGGAGCGGGAAGGAGAGGAGATGCAATGGAAGGGAGCACAAAAAATGAAAATTAGGCTTTCTTGAAAATACAAGAAAGAAGGGGCATTTCATAGAAATAATTTCTCATGGGTAAAGGTTTGTTTAAGGCCTGATTGGAGGGCACCAAAAACAATTCAAATTCAAATCATTTAAAAATGATTTGCTCATGTTTCAATGGCCTTAATAATACTAATAAGAGGAAAGCAATCTTCACTTGGACACAACTCTTTAAAACTTATGTTGTTCTGATTAATGAATGCCAGATACCTCAACAAAGTGAGGGCAAACACATTTTGCCTGGATTTAGACTAGCTTACCAACCCTTGGCTTCTGCTACATACAGAAGGGTGGCTAAGTTTCTTGCTTAGATCTGTTTGGGAAATAGCACAAGATGACTCAGGTTGCTGGATCGCAAAAGCAATTGAATGCGGAAATCAGTACTTTCACAATTGCCTCTTTCTATGGTCCACTTTGTTCCCTGTTATTAGTCCAGGCGTCCTTTCTGGGCTCATGAATTTTGAGAAGAAACTTTAATGTTTTACATTACCGCAAAGAGAGAAAAGGAGGCATCACAAACCATACAGCCACTCTGCCTGAGTACTTCTACCCTATCCTCCTCACTTTTTTTAGGTCTTTTCAGATATTCGCTGAGGTGGTCTCAACCACATAATGTGGCTTGCTTCAACATAGACGACCTCAACCCACCCTGGTAAGATCGCATTACCAGGGCAGACTCAACTTTTTTACAGTCAATAACTTTGGGCTTTTTAAAAGCCAGGAAGCTGAAAGTAACGAGGCAATGGACACACTTAAAAAGGAATTAGGAGGTTTTTTTATCTGTAGAGAACTCATAGTACTGCCATTAGTCAGTATATCTCCTTTTAGAAATGTTTTAGACTGCATTCAGGTTAGATTATTTCTTAGTTTTTGAGTCCTTGAATAAAGTTGTTATAAATGATAAACCCTATTGCTTTTTAGATCATACCATGACAAGCATGCCTGAAGAAATCTCAAAATCAGTCAAGAACCAAGTAAATAGAGTTCCGAAAAGCACTCATAACTTGGTTCAGATAAAAACGCTCATCACACTATTTTTTTTAACAAAATGAAGACTCATTAACCTTAACTGTGTTTGGGATGCCTTTAAGACCACTATAAAACTGACAATAACTTTTTAGGGCAGTCAGTAACCCTGTGCGGAGTTCACTGAGATCCACTATGTGAAACTCCATGAAGTGCAAAAAAAAACTCTGCAGCGCTACGTGGAGTTCCGCAAACAGCAGAGTGGGTTTCAAAAAGCGTGATAAATTCAGTGCAGAGTGTTTGTCCGCACTGTGAAATTATCGCCAACGACACCATGCACAGCGCAGGGGGGCGCTGCTTCCTTTCTGCTGCCTGAATACATTCACTACCCGAGCGGCAGCTTTCTCAATGCGAACAGACGGTTTCTCAACGCAAGCGGTCACGAGCATACGAGGCCACTCGCATTGAGAAATCCAACTGCCCACTTTGAGAAATCTCGTCTGGCGGTTGATTTCCCTCACCCATGCTCGCCATCTTGACGTTGACGAGCGGGAATGAGGAAAAATCTAGCCGGGAGGTGGATTTTCCTTGCTTGCACTCGCCAACTTGATATTGATGAGCGCTAGTGAGAAAAAAAAGTTTTACGGAACTCCGCGTAACGTGGAGTGTGGAATACTCCGCAAACTCTGCAAGCATAGCGGAATTCACAGCCCAGACTTAGCCTCCGGTAGATTAAATTAAGAAAGGAACAATTAAGGTCTTTGCAAGGTGATTAGCTATGATAGGATTTGCATTAAATGCACACAATTATAGATTACATTTATTGAAATAGAAAGAGGCCAAGGACAAACTTAGAGGCAATTTTAGAGGAAGAGCAATTTTGAGCTTTCAGATGACTGGCTAACAGATCTACAAGGAAGGAACAAGGGTCATAAAAGTTTGGCAAGGAAAATAAAAATCTTACAATTCAAGAACAAAATTACTTCAGTGAAAAATCCTAAATCGGGTAATCACATCAGAGAGAAAGATCAGGTGTTTTATGAACACTATCCATCACACCAAATATATTGTTTCTTGGGAAGTTGTGGGATGAATACTTGACACAATTTAAAATGCACACTGTTTTTAGTGAGGACCAGTGATGAAATTGTAAATGTTTTCAATGATCTACCTAATTGAAAAGTTCCCGAAGGACATTACTTTCTATCAGATTGATTAGAGATTGTCTCGCTAGAATTAAAGCCTCCAATAACCAAATTGTTAAAAAGTATTTGAATAGAGCCAGAATACCACTCCTATTTTATAAGGGCATGTCATTCAGCTTCCTTAAAAATGGAAGGATCCAGAGAATCTAAGTTCATGTCATCCAATAAACCTACCTAACTGATTATAAAATACTAGCCTAGATAACTGCTTAAGTTCTGAAGCTACAGATCAAATTTATCCTGATAAAAATTGATTTATTTCCTCATGACATCTATTTACTAATACAAACTTTGTCATCAAGGCCAAAGATGTATTTACTTCTCTTACCCTTACAGTAGCTGTTCTTTTTTTTTTTTTAGAGCTGTGATTTTCTGTTGATAGTTCTCCAAAATATGATTTTCTCTTTCCAATTCATAAAATTAATCACTGCTTTTTACACCCAATCAAACCAATTAAAAATCTAATCATTACAAGTGGTCCTAGTCTGGGATTTCTCACTTTCTTTATTTCAGCCATTGGCTATAGTCTTATGATATAATATTCGTATCCTGTAAGCATTAGCAGGCGCTACCTTCTTAATCTCCACAATGATGATCTGGTTCGTTTTCTTTGTGTGAAAATGTCAAATATAACATTCACCTTAGCAGTAATTGAAAAGTGTATAGCACTCTTAAGGCATAAAGTCAATGCAGCAAAAGTCAAAGATCTGCTTTTGAATTCAGGTCAATGGTTCTCTTGCTCCTGCTATAACAAAAATATTTAGAGATCAGGCTATCAGATAGATACAATGATCTCTATGAAATAAACTAGGCTCCTTTAGCAAATAGGGATGTACGTAACTCACATAATTCTGTGTAGAGTAATCACAAGGAATTACGTAAAAGTTAGAGATTATTCTTGATTTATCAGAGAAGATTAATTCTGCATTCAGCACTATTTCTTAGCATAAAAATGCCCACTCAAATCTAAAATGGAAAAGATGATGCAAGAAATAGCACTAAATACAACAGAAGATGAATAGTGAGCGCGAGCAGCCACTCAAGCTTGCTAAATGTGCTCTTGTGGTAGGATGTTTTTTTAAACATATTTTTATTAACGAAATAAAGCTTTCCATGTAATGAGACAATACACATAGCAGTGGGTCAGCCGAGTAGTGATAGTACAGTATATAGCAAATGTCATACCCTTAGGCCAGTAATAGTCTGAGACTCTTCCAGTAGACCCCCAACAACCTCCCCCCCCCGGCACCCCTACAAACCATACCCCTCAATCAGTTAATAAATCCCCCTGGAAAGCCATCTATGCCTCGCAGATCATTTCACATTTACATGGGGATCCGCTGCTCTGGTACACCACATGTTCAGCTCGTTGACACTAATCAAGATCCCTTTCCCATCCTTCAATTTACGGGACCTCTGTGCCCCCCACTGTCTAGCTTTATTTCGTTTGGCCACTGCTCCGGCCAGCGCTAGCCAAATAGTAGCACATTTGGGCCACACTACCTCCCCTGGGATGTATGACGTTACAACGCATACTTTTACTCCGCGTACCATTACAACGCGGTATTTACAACGAATACCGTTACAACGCATAGCGCTTTGGGGTGCTGGATAGTGGTAAGTATAATTTACTATTCTAACTCCAGTCCCCGTGGACCCTAGGGAAGGTGTTGGATAGTAAATTAAACTTACCTCTTATCCTAGAGCGCCCCCCAGCGCAATGCGTTGTAATGTCATGCGTTGTAATGCCCGCGTTGTAATGGTAGTGCGGAGTAAAAGTTGCGTCGTAACGGGTGTATACCCCTCCCCTGTCACTCCCAGGAGAAATCATCTGGCATCCAATGGGACCTTGGAGCCCACCACCTCAGACATAACCCGCGCAATGGCTTCCCAATACCTCTGTATCAATGGGCACGCCCACAGGATGTGATCGTGGTAGGACTTTTCCCCGCAAATTACTCTTAAACACTTCAGCAGGAGTAATCATGTAACTATCAACAATTCTGAAACAAAGAGTAATGCAGAGTTACTGAAATTACTCTGATAGCTCCAGCGTAATCAAAATTCTTCCCTTCTACTGGTAAGTATTCTGCGTAAAAAATGAAACCCTCTCCCACTGTAAATAATAGACAAAGTCACATTGATAAAAATGAAGGTACTTCCTCTTTTTCCTTTCTGTATTTTACCAAATATTGTGTACCATAATGTTTTTAGGAAGGTTTTGGCCCTAGGGGCCGATTCACAGAACTAATCTGAGACTATATCCTAACCTTACTACTTTTGGTATTCACAGAATGCATTTAGTAGGTGTAAAGTTAGGATTCTTAACTTTACTACTACTAAATCCCTTTTGTGAATACCGAAAGTCGTAAAGTTAGGATTTTGGCTCAGTTTAGTAGTAGTAAAGTTAGGAATCCTAACTTTACTACTACTAAATGCCTTTTATTAATACCAAAAGTCGTAAAGTTAGGATTTTGTTTCAGATTGCTTTTATGAATCGGGACCCTAGTTATTGGTTTTCTTTGTGGAAAGCAGCAACCGAGAATCAGTCTCAAAGAACTATACATCTCAGGAGAAAAAGCGGGTCTTGTATTTCCAGATTTACGCTTTGAATCGCCATCATTTCATGCACTAACTTAAGTTAGACTAAATAGTGGAAAATCAAAATACATTTCTGATATTTCTTGTCAAATATATGACAGAAAAACACTATATTAAGGTCAGATTCTAAAGTGAAACGGTCTGCAATCCAAACATGCTCGCTATTAAAAATAAATCATTTTACTTTTCAGCAGCAAGGATTATTCAAACAGCTTCAAATTCCCCGTGTCCTCGCAGAAACCAAATTTGAGAATGTTTGTGCAAACTTAATCCTAGCGCGATAGGCAGGTGAGAGAAGGCAGGCCAAATAAAAATTGAGCATTGAATAATTCATGGGAATATGTTAGTATAAAAGTATACAAACTCAGGGCAGGCTTCAATTCTCAGATCACCAGTTTAAACGTGTATTCGAGACTTTAACATGAGCGGCATTGAAAGCTCTTGACCTGTTGTTACTGTACCCTTAGAAGAAAAAACCCTTTTCAAAGGCATACTACATTTGGACAAAATCGGTGAGAAAGATTAAAAACACAGGCAGTCCACTTATAAGTAATACTATAGACAAATGAAAGAGCGAAAAAGAACTTGAAATATGTTTTTAATTTGGGAGGAAGCATATGAATATAATTCACTAGCACCATAGTAGAAAGAAAGGTTTGGGATGAGTCAGAGTGCAGAGAGAAGGAAAGTTTTTATTTATTTTATTTTGTGATTTTTATTTAAAAATAAAATCCACCATTTCCCTTTCCAACACTCTCACTGCTCATCCCAAACCTTTCTGTCTACTATGGACTCCTAAACACAGTAGCGGCCATATAGGGCGTGCTGCCTGGCGGTGACGTGGGGCGGGGGAGGGTCAGGGTGGGGGGGTAGTAAACTCCGGAATATGGATGAATGCAGGTAAGGAGACATTTAAATCAATAAAATGAATATCGAGATGTCATCAGTGATGTCACTGACCATGTCATGAATGATGTAATATGTGACATCATCAGCAGTGAATTGCGGCGGCGCGAGTTATACTTAGTACAACTAACTATAACGGAGGAATTTCAATGGTTTTGTGCGAGTGAAATGTCCAGCAAACTATAACACCCCTAAAACCTATTTTTTTTCTGTGAATTTCTAAGGTATTTTAAATGCTAATTCCTAACTATAACATGTGAGAAACCTATGTTTTTTTCAGTGAATTTCGAAGGTTTTTTAAATGCTAATTCCTATCTATAACATGTCTGAAACCTATGGTTTTTTCAGTGAATTTCAAGGCTTTTGTAAATGATAATTTTTAAATGTATTAATTGTTATATTTATTTTTTTGATACTGATTTACTACATTTTTTAAACTATTTATTTTTAGATATTTTGTTTTTTAAATTACATTATAATTACATTATACATTACATTACAAAATATACTTTCTCAAAGTGAATTACTTTAGTTTAAATACTTTGCAAATAGGCAATAGACTTTTAAGTACAGTAGTTACAGTTGTTGCAATGGGCAACACTATTTCAAACACAATGCAACATTGAGCTCAATGGGAATTTCTAGTTAGAGGAATATTTGTAAGTTCCAAAACTCCACACTTAGAAGAATTTCCAAGTGAAACTAGTCAATGTTAGCCTATGGAAGGAAATTCAAGTTACTGGTAAGTACAGTTAGAATTACTTTTTAGGATCAGTACTGGACTCAAAGATGCACCAATGAGGTCTCTCTTGATAACAGGTGAGTAAATTGGAATTCGTACTTTGGCTGAATTTACTTTGGGCCACTATATATAGAGCCACTTTCCTACACCATCCCCTCCCTTCACCACTGTCTAAACGCACCCTGTATCCATTTTAATTTGGGAGATTAAGTCCCCTTGAATACTGAGGGTCCCTGGGGCCTGAGTAGCCCACTAGGTACCTCCAGTAAGCGCCAAAGAGCTGCGTTGCAGAGAGGTGTAAAAAGAGGCACGCCCTGGGCCACCTCTCTGCAATGCAGCGCAGTGGCGCTTACTGGAATCACCTGGTGGGCTAGTTAGCCCCCAGGTGCCCTCAGAATGGAAGGGGAATTATTTCCCCAACTTAAAACACGCCATAGGGTGTTTTTTGCACACATCACCTCAGGCCCCGTCCCCTCCCTTCGCCCCTGTGTAAACGCGCCCTGTGTCCGTTTTACGTTGGGAGACTAAGTCCCCTTAAATCCTGAGGGTCCCAGAGGCCCAACTAGCCCACCAGGTACCTCCAGAAAGTGCCACAGAGCTGCATTGCAGAGAGGTGTAAAAAGGGGCGTGGCCTCTGAACACCTCTCTGCAACGCAGCTCCCTGACTCATACTGGAGTTACCTGGTGGGCTAGTTGGCCCCCAGGGACCCTCAAGATTGAAGAGGAATAAATTCCTCAACTTAAAACGCACCACAGGGCACGTTTGCACAATGGTAAAGGAAGGGGACGGGGCCTAAGTTGACATGTGTGCAAACACGCCCTGTGGCACCTTTCAAGTTTGGGATTTAATTTCTCTTCAATCCTGAGGTCCCCTGACAAAATTACTGATGGAAAACATCCTCTCTTTTATTTCCATTAACTGAGTTCAAGATGCAAGTGCTCTGTATACAATGTGGTCGGGCCGGCCACAGAGCAGCACCACCGTGAGACCTGGGCGTGTCCGCCGCTGCTTATGTAGCAGCTGATTTGCAGGGCAGGAGGGGTTTTGAGCCAGCATGAGTGATTCCTTTGGACATGTTTTCCCATCAAAGTAACTATGTTAATGGTTTTAAAAGCAAACAACCTACATCGGTATTCAAATTACTACCAACCCCAGAATGCCCCAAAATGCAACTCTGTCAATCACCTGAGTGTAATTGAGAATACTAATAAAAGTAACAAGGGACTATACAGGTGTCTCCTGCCTTGCTTTCATTTCCATAAGCTGTCCTGGAAGAAGGGCGTTGCCCCGAAACGCGTCAACAGTGGAATGAAAGGGATTTTGTCAGGGAGGATCGCTTTTGCTCTGTAGCACTTACCTCCTGGGAGTGCAGGTCCATCGAGGGGTAACCTTCAACTTTTGCATACAATGTGGTCGGCCCGGCCCCAGAGCAGCACCACCGTGAGACCCGAATGGGTCCGCCGCTGCTTATGTAGCAGCTGATTTGCGGAACAGGATGGGTTTTGAACCAGCAGGAGCGAATCCTTTGGACATTGTTTCCCCATCAAAGTAACTTTGTTTAATGGTTTTAAAAGCAAGTGACCCACATGGGTATTCAAATGACTACCAACCCCAGAATGCAACTCTGTCAATCACCTGAGCCTCATTGAGAATACTAATAAAAGTAACAAGGGACTATACTGGTGTCTCCTGCCTTGCTTTCATTTCCATAAGCTGCACTGGAAGAAGGGCGTTGGCCCGAAACCCGTCTACAATCGGTTGAAAGGGATTTTGTCAGTGAGGATCGCTTTTGATCTGTAGCACTTACCTCCTGGGAGTGCAATTCCATCGAGGGGTAACCTTCAATTTTTGCATATACATATATGTATATACATAGATATGTGTGTGTGTGTGTGTGTGTGTATATATTTATATATATATATATATATATTCACTGAAAGAACCATAGGTTTCACACCAGTTATAGTTAGCTGGACATTTTACTCATACAAAACCATTGAAATACCCCCGTTATAGTTAGTTGTACTCACTATAACTCACGCGCCTGCAATCCACTGCCGATGATGTCAAATATTACATCATTCATGACATGGTCAGTGACATCACTGATGACATCATCCATGTGACAATCAAATACACCTCCACACACACTAGTATAATCTTTCATCACTCACTGTAAAATAGAAAGTGCCATATTCGAAACCATTGACACACCAATAGAAATTTCTAAACACCCACTCAGTTATTCATAGAACTATACACACATCTAAGCACTTACCTATAGATTCAGTGTTATATGCAGTGAATAATCAACAGAACACTATCAAATATACGTACACGCCTAATTCAACATTACACACCAGCACACATTGCATTCACTTATAAAGACATCCTTCTGACTTATGCAAACAATTGATTATACTTACATTTACTCATCTACACACTTATACAAGCACCACTTCATCTATTTATAGATATAGATAGTAACTCACACTTAGG
This sequence comes from Lissotriton helveticus, assembly GCF_964261635.1. Taxonomy (NCBI): domain Eukaryota; kingdom Metazoa; phylum Chordata; class Amphibia; order Caudata; family Salamandridae; genus Lissotriton; species Lissotriton helveticus. The sequence goes on from NC_136069.1 coordinate 444,684,901, forward strand.
GCCCGATTACGATGGCCGTTTTCCCGCATCCTCTGGGCCGGCGGAAGCCACCGCCGGCCCGGAGGATGCGGGAAAACCGCAGCGGACTGAAAAAGACCCCCCGCCAGATTAGGATGGCTGGGGGATCGTTTTTCAGTCTGCAGCTTTTCCGCCGCGGTCGCCTCCCGTCCACGGCGGAAAAGCACTAACATGGATGGCGGTGTCTATCAGACACCGCCAGTCATATTAGGATGTCTGGAGGAACATGCCTTTACACGGCGGCATTTCCGCCGAGCAAAGGCATATGGATTTTTGTTTGGGGGCCCGTTGCGGGCCCCCAGGGGTGAAGGGGGTGGGGGTGCACATGGGGGGTACCTATGGTACCCCCCTGCATTTGCCTGCGCAAAGCGGCAGGCACCGCGCGGTGCCTGCCGCTTTGTGCATGCAACTTACATTTTTATCATTGCGGCGGGTGCTGCTTCAAGCAGCACCCGCCGCAATGATAAAAATACAGGATGTGACCGCCAGGGTGGCGGTCACATCCTAATTTGCACGGAGGGACCGCCGCTGCCCCTGCGGACAGTCCCTCCTACTCTATGGTGGCGGACAGACTCAGGTCCGTCCGCCATCATAATCGGCCCCTAAGTGTGTTATAAAATCACTATTACAAGTATACAGTTATCCATATAGTGACTCATACAATCACTAAGCACACTTAATTAGATATAACTGTCACATACACTGCCTTTTTTTTCAAGTTTAATGGAGATGTACCATTGAGAGGAATATTTCATCACCACCACACCCATAAACATATACACTCACTGAAAAAAACTGTTATAACATGTAGTCTTAACCTCATATACCTACTGAATGAACTATTCACACATTTTTGGGCAATCACACACCCCCCACCAAACCACATAGACATTCATTTACCCATACAAATACTCAGTTAAGAAACCAATAACAAATATTGTCTTTAACATGGCAATTAAGACAAAGCAATAAAGACTTTCCCACAGTTTAATAACTACACATTATATATAGTGAGACTCTACAAATTAGTCAAGGAAACAATCAATGACACTGTTACTAAATCCACCATTCACACATTTATATTTATATATCCACTCATTCTTTAATGAACAGTAGTGTATTTATAATACATATTTAAATATCAAAGCAAACCATATTCACTGGATGATGTCATCAGTGATGTCATCAGTGATGTCACTGACCATGTCATGAATGATGTAATATGTGACATCATCAGCAGTGGATTGCAGGCGCGCGAGTTATAGTGAGTACAGCTAACTATAACGGGGGAATTTCAATGGTTTTGTATGAGTAAAATGTCCAGCTATCTATAACTGGTGTGAAACCTAGGGTTTTTTCTGTGAATTTCAAAGGTTTTTTAAATGCTAATTCCTAACTATAACGTGTGTGAAACCTCTGGGTTTTTAAGTGAATTTCAAAGGTTTTTTAAATGCTAATTTTAAAATGTATCAATTATTATATTTGTTCGTTTTTATACAATAAATATTTTTTACAATATTTAAATTTGAAATTTGATTTATGTATTATTATTTAATAATTTTAGATTTGTTTAATAATTCTGGCCTTTTTCTGTGGTTTTTAAAGGTGCGCGCACGGTGCTCGCACGCATGCGCGCACGGTGTTCGCACACATGCGCGCACGCTGCACGCACCCCCCGAAAATGTGTTCATTCCAAAAAGTCATTTCTGTAAATGTAATGTACATAATAACCCAAGACATTCTGTGACATAACTATAAAAATAGTATTTTTGACTGTTAAGAACCGTGTATTAGCTTTAAAAGCATTTACGAAAATCCGGTAAAACGTCATTCATACGCGACTCGTGCGCACCCCGGTCGCGCTGCTTGCGAGCTTCGTCTTCGCTTCGTGCGTGCGTAAAATCATGTGACTTGAAAACAACACTTTTGATTGGTTCATAGTAGTTTCTTTTCCAAATCTTCAAACCGCCCACCCACTTCCCTCCCAAGCTGTTTCACTTTCCAGGGAGAAACATCTACAAGGAATTGTTTGTGCTTTTCACCTTCTGGAAATGGCAGAACAGCAGCAGTCACAGCACTCTTCCTCTGATTCAGATGTGGAGCTTGTTCCTGAACAGCCACCTCCAAAGAAAACCAAGGAATCCTTCATTTTGAAGTTTTTCACATATCCAGAGGGGCAGAAGAAGGTTAATGCCTTCAAGATAACTTGCAAAATAAGTGATACCACCCTTTCTAGAGGTGTTGCAAGCAAACATTATTCCTTTGGAATAGTGAGCATGACTCGCCACGTGCAAAAACTTCATCCTAATAATTATGCACGAGTATCTACCCAACATATGAGGGACAACCCTGCCGCTGCTGTCCCCAGCACCTCTTCATCTGGACCAGGACCAACACTATCATCAGCTGGCCCAGACATCCGGCCAGAATTTGGAGACCTGAAGATACATTGTAAATATTGCAATGAACTATTGTGCTATGGGGAGCAAAGCACCGATTTGATTGTGCAAAATCAGAGGCAACATAGATGTTCCTGTCACTAATATTTTTCTTTTATTTTGTTTGTTCCTGTTGAGCAGTTTTTGGCTACCTGTTTATTTTTTTTCTTCAAAAAATCTCCCAAAAATATAAAATTGTTCAAAAAACACAAAAAAATAAAACAAAAAAACACAAAAAAAACAGTTCTTGTAAGAACTAACTTCACTTCTCCAAAAATAGCTATATTTCTTATATACTGTGTCATACTTTATTTGAATGAATGTGTAGTGTATAAATGAATGACTGAAATGAGTGAGTGAAGGTGGAGGAAGGGACTGAGTGAAGGAGTGAGGAAAGGGGAGTATGGTGAGTGAGAGAAGGGGAGTCAAAGAATGAGTGAAAGAAGGGGACTATGGGTAGGGGAGTGAGGTAAGGGGAGTGAAACAGTAAGGGAAGGGCAGTAAAGAAAATAGAGTGAGGGAGGGGGAGTGAGAGAAGGGGAGCCGGGAGGGAGACAGGGAAGGGGAGTAAGTGACGGAGAGGGGGAGGTAGAGCAGGGTAAGGGGAGTGAAGGTAAGTGAAGTAGAGTGATGGTGAGGGTAGGGGTATGAGTATGAGAAAAAGGGGGTAAGGGAAAGTGAGGGAATGGAAGTGAGGGTGAGAGAAGGGGAATGAGGGGAAGAGGGAGTTAGGAAAACGGAGTAAGGGAAGGGGAGTAAGGGATGGAGTGAGGGAAGGAGAGCAAAGGGCAGTGAGAGAAAGGGAGTGAGAAAGGGAAAGGGAGTGAGACACACACAGGAGGAGGTGGAGTGGGGAAAAAGTAGTGAGGATGAGTGAAGGGCAGTGACAGTTCGTGAAGGAGTATGAGGGTGAGGGAAAGGGAATGTGGGAGAACAAAGAAAATTAAAAGAGAGGGAAGGTGAGTGAGGGAGAGAGGAGGAATGGTAAAAAGAGAGAGGAAAAGAGATTAAGGGTAAGAGAGAGAGTGAGAGAGTGAAAGAGAGGGAGAGTGAGGGACTGAGAGGGAGTGAGGCAGTTAGAGTGAGACAGAGGGAGACAGGTAGAGAGAGGAAAGGGGACTAAGGTATAAAGGAGGAGTGATAGAAACAGGGAAAGACAAGAAGTGAGTGAGGGAGAGAGGAGGAGTGGTAAAAAGAGAGAGGAAAAGAGATTAAGGGTAAGAGAGAGAGAGGGAGAGAGTGACAGAGAGGGAGAGTGAGGGACTGAGAGGGAGTGAGGCAGTTAGAGTGAGACAGAGGGAGACAGGGAGAGAGAGGAAAGGGGACTAAGGTATAGTATAAAGGAGGAGTGATAGAAACAGAAAGGGAAAGACAGGAAGGGTGAGGGAGAGAGAGGAAAAGACTGAGAGAGAAAAAGAGAGGGAGAGCGAAGAACTGAGAGGGAATGAGGCGGTTAGACTGAGTGAGACAAAGGGAGAGAGGGAGAGAGAAATGGATTGAAGGGGAGTGAGGGAGTAAAGGAAGGGGAGTAAGCAAAAGGGAGTGAGGAAAGGGGAGTGAGGGAAGGTGACTGACGGATGGAGTGAGGGAAAGAGAGTGAGGGGGAGTGAGGGAATGGGAGCAGGAGAAAGGGAATGGAAGTGAGGCATAGAGAGGAGAACATGAAGTGGGGGAAGAGGAGTGAGATTGAGTGAAGGGCAGTGACAGTGAGGGGAGTGATATGAGGGTGAGGGAAGGGGGTGAGGGAAAAAGCATATTAAGAGAGAGGAAAAAGGAGTGAGTGAGAGAGAAGGATGTATGGAAAGAGAGAGGAAAGAAAAGGAAGAGTGGTGGAGAGAGAGGGAGACAGTGAGATAGAGAAAGAGAGGGAGAGTGAGGGACTGTGAGGGAGTGAGGCAGTTATAGTGACTGAGACAGAGGAAGAGACTTAGAGACGGATGGAGGAAAGGGGAGTGAGGGAGGGAATAAAGGAAGGGGAGTGAGCGAAAGGGAGTGAGGGAGTGAGAGAAGGGGAGTGAGTGAAGGTGAGTGAGGGATGGTGTGAAGGAAAGAGAGTGAGGGGGGAGTGAGAAGAGAGTGAGGGATAGAGCAAGACAAGGGTAGTGATGGAGGAAGAAAGGAAAGAGAAGTGAGGGACGGAGAGGGGAAAGAGTGAGCAGGAGAAGGTGAATGAGGGTGAGGGAAGGGTACTGATGGTGAGAAAAGGAGTGTAAAGGTGAATGAAGGGGAGTAAGGAGAGTGAGGGAAGGGGAGTAAGATGAGTAAAGGAAGGGGAGTAAGGGAGAGAGTGAAGAAAGGGAACGAGGGAAAGAGAAGTAAGAGAGTGATGAAAAATAATTTTTGTTTGTCATACTTACCTTATAAGTAATGACAAGTTAATAATACATTTTTTATAAATATAGTATCTGTGGAAGAGAAGAAAAAATTGAGTTATAATATATATTTCACAATACAAAATAATTTGTACAATATGTTATGTATCTTATTTTGCTGTTCTCAGAATATACTGAATTTCACTGAAAACAGTGAGTTCAATAATAGTCATATAACAGCGGGCAAAAAAAAAAGACGATCAATAAGATTGTCTTTAAAAAAAACATTCAACATTTTCATTAATAATTTAAAAATTTGAAAAAAACATATCTTAAATGTTTTTTTCGAACAGCAATTTCTTACGTAAATATGGGACATCTCCAACAATCACAAAGTAACAAAACATTAATACTTCTTTTTTATACACTATAAATAAAGTTATGTACAAACATATGCTAACAACATTTACCAGAAATAGTCATTTTTTATTTCAGATACTTTTCCTCATGGCCAAATAATATGTGTGAAATCCTTAGTTTGGAAGTTACTTAATAGTACTCTTAAGCGTCCGTTTCCCAACCTTCTGAATCAAAAGCACCATCATCTTTTGTACCATCTAACAATGGTTATACCTCCACCCGATGCTATTTATCATGTACATAGAACCGTAAGCAACTAGCATGCTATCAGAATTTCAACATCATCTGGTATGCCGATGACACTCTGCTCATCCTTTATATTAGCAAGGAGGTGTATACCATTAAAAGAAACCTCTACAAGGGAATAAAAAATGTCACCAACATCTACAACAACTACAACAACTCTAAAACACCTCTGCCTCAAGGATGATCAACATCTCCTGTGAAAGCCACATCACCCACTTTCTGATACACTTACACTACCTCTATGTCAACTACAATAATTTTTTGAACCTGATCACCCTCACTCACAAAGTACTTTTCAACACCAGACTACCCTTTCTTAACAGCAGTAATTTTCCCAGGCCAATTATTTTCCCTAAAATTTGGGTTGTAAAAACACTAGGTAACAATTTGGTAAGTCATAAGGCAAACGTTGTTTAAAAATCTATTGAGTATCATTACAATGTGTCCAGCCTTTTGTACATTTTAAATAAGCTGTGTAATGTCCTGATGTTGTAGAAGGACCATCATGGAAAATAATTGCTGCAGTTACAAAAGTTCTTCCTGATATTGATAGTTGAGAGGCCACGATTTTTTTTATTAAAGTTGTCAGTTTTCCTCCATCAGGTCTGCATCGTTGCAGCATTAAAATTACATACTGTCCATATCTTTGTATAAATAATGTTGATAACATTTGTGAGTTACATTGGGTACAGACCATGTTTTGATTTGCTTCTCTAACTAGATTATTAAAAGACACTGATTTGCAGTCTGGTAAAGTCAAATATATAAATATATAAATCTTTCAGTGTCTATTTTAGTACTACTTGAAAACGAACAATTGTCACAGTCATGTTGCCATTTATAACAAAGGCCAAAAATATTTTCAATATCTATACCTTCATCTTGCAATACAACAAGCATATACATTAGAAATTCCTGACGATCTTGCTGAATATTCTGTGAAAATTGATTTAAACCAGAACATATGTCTAAAACATTTTGAATATCAGAAACACTTTATATTTTAGTTGTATCACTACTACATTTCTCAAACACAGAATTCAAGAAACAACAAAATCTTTTGTCCCGATTTTCAACAACTTATTGTTGTAAAGTTTCAAGAAAAAAACCAACATTAACCACTACATTAGCATAGCAGTTGACACCAGAACTGTTTTCAAACTGAAAAACAACAACCTCTTCAATAGTATCCTTTTTCTTTTTGCTTACTATCACTGGTTCATCTAGTTTTTTTCTTTTCTCTACCACCATGCTACAATTTTTCTCATATCTTCTTTTTCGACCTACCACACACTTTTCAAATAAAGGATACTGAGGTAAATTGGGAGCATGTTCTCTTCTTAACCTATTATACTCTTTTACACAATTTATATCTGCACTAATCTTTGTCTCATCAAAATCAATCAAGTATAATTCAGATAAAGTTCTGACTCGAGATAAAGCAACATATGAAATACCCTCTTTAAACACAGTACTTCCAATATTCACCAAAGCACTATCTACACTTAAACCTTGAGATTTATGAATAGTCACCGCATATGCCAAACAAACGGGAAACTGTTTTCGGCAGACATATAAATCTTTTACAAACAAAAATCGAGCTGAACAACGACTCAATTGTTGTACTTCTTCAATTTTATCAAATTTGATTTTCAAAAATTCAATGTCATCTCTATTTGGGTAATTCACAAAATCAACAACATTACCCATTGCTCCATTTACTAAACCGCTTTCCACATGTAAATTACGTCGTAAAATTATCCGACAATGTATACATGCATATAGATTCTTTTCTAAACCAGCAGTTTTAGATATTGATTTCTCTAAAGAATCCCATTTTGACTTCAACTTTTCTGACAAAATAATAGTAGCTCCTTTATGCTCTATTCTATCAATAGCTTCCAGTTTTATAATTTCTTGATTTTCTAACTTTAACATTTTTTCATTGAATATTGAACATTCTTGCAGAGTTGGCATCAAGCATATCACTGATTTCTTTTCTGCAATTTTTCTATATATATATTCTCTTGAACAATATTTTCATTTGGAAACAAATTTGAAAGTAATTGTGCCTGTATAGCTTCTTTGCCATGTTCACTCACTTTTCCAATTTTTATATCTTCAAGAATACTTTTATAATCAGCATCCTTTGCCTGTCGCATATTTGTAATGTGTTCTGTATATTCGAAATATGACCAAATATTAACATTTCCAATGCTTCCCAGGCACTTTCTGGTGTCTTCATGTGTACCTGTTTTAAATACTGGTTGTCCTTTCACAGGAGTTAGTTGTAGTAGATCTCCAAAAACTATGACGTGTTTGCCTCCAAATGTTAAATGTTAAATGTCGTATACTTGTAAAGCGCACAGCTGCCCCAGCAAAGGGGCGTCCCGGCGCTGTATACCGCTGGGGAACCCGTCCTGGCTTTCCCTGTGGGATGGACCCTACTGGGAATCCCCAAGGGCGAGCCAGGCATCCCCAGCGTTGATGGGGCCGTTGTGGAGATTAGGCAAGCTAATGTCCAGAGTTGCCGAGTGGGACCCCAGGATAGAGTAGGCACCGAAGCGAGAATTGTCGAGTCCGCTGACCCTGGTCCACGACCCTGCCGCGTCGGGAATTGAACCCTGGTCCCGGGCCGACTTCTGCTCCCGGGTCTGCCGCCTCTAAACAGTGAGCCACACCACTCCAAAGAACACATCATACTCTGTTTTAAGGATTTGTTGCATTCTTAAATGCACAAAGGCAAGCTTAAAATTTGATACCATGCTTATCTCATCAATAATGAGAAGTTTCATTTTTTTCAAGACTCTAGAAACTTCACAACAAGCTTCTCCTGATAGCGTGTGGTATTCTAATTTATTTTCATGCTCTACTGGCAGCATCAATAAACCATATAAAGTAATCCCTTAAATGTTATGTCCTGCCAACCCAGTTGGAGCAGTAACAACACAAGAGAGTGACGACTCAGTTATTTTCTGTAGATAAGTTGCAATTCCTTTGCCGAAATATTTTGCAGTTGTACTCCACCTTTTAGTATATGGTTCACTGCATAAGAAAGTCCAGACAAGTCACTCTCAAACAGAAGATAAAACAAATATGGAATACATTGGCGAAACCTAGGATCTTCTGCATATAATCTTGATGTTCGGTATTCAGATGCAGGAATCTGCACAGGTCGTTCATCATATCGTCCACCTTTGCCTGTTGGAAATAACTGAGGGAAACAATGAGCTTCCAAGCTTTCTTCCCACACACTAATGGGACTTCCTTTCGCTTCTTTCATTTGGAATAACTCAATAGTATTCCCCATCACTTCTTTAGAGTGAAGTGGATGCACACTATAATGCTCATAAATTTCTTCAGTTCTGGACACATCCACTTTTTCAATTTGTCCAGTTGACAAATCACTGTCCTCTTCTATAGTTGTTTCCTCTTCTCCTACATATACATTTTTATAGTATTGAATATTTTTTACCAAATACAACGTTGCCTTTTTCACTTTCCTAACATCCACTAATTCTTGCCAGATTTTTGTACTCTTCGTAGGAACGCCATTAACTAGAATAACTATAGGTTCCTCTTCCACATTTTCTACACCAATTGTTTCAATATTTTTCTTTAAATCTAGAGGCAAATATGCAACTCTTCCCTTTAATCCTCTCTGTAAATCTGAAGGAGGCAATTTCCCTGTCTTAGGGGTCCATTATGATGACGGGCGGACAACCATAGTGGGGAACGGGACATCGCCATAAGGGCGGGGGTCCCGTGGAGGGAATTAGGATGTGCCCGCCACAGTGGCGGGCACATCCTGTAGTTTTAGCATTGTGGCGGGCGGTGCACTCTGCACCGCCCGCCACAATGCTAAAAATGCTTTGTTGCATTTGCATACGCAAAGTGGCAGGCACCGTGCGGTGCCTGCCGCTTTGCATATGCAAATGTGGGGGGGTACCATAGGTACCCCCCATGTGCCCTCCGACAGTGGTGGCAACCTGGGGGCCCTGCAGTGGGCCCCCGCAGCAATCCCCGCCTGCCTTTCCGTGGCGGCATTGCCGCCGCAGAAAGGCCTCTACTTGGAACCATTGTAATATGGCTGGCGGTGTCCATTGGACACTGCCACCATATTAGTCCATTAAAGCGGCGGACGGTTTCTCCGCCGCTGTCCCCTCCGCCATCCTAATCTGGCGGAGGGGAAAACCAGAGTGCTTGTCGGGCGGATTGCCTCCGCCAGGGTGGCGGTGGCCACCACCACCCTGGCGGAGGCAATCCGCCCATCATCATAATGGACCCCTTAGGCTCCATATGAACAATAGCCTGAAATGGATGCACACATTGAATGAGAATAGACTCATAAGTATTTAAATCCATGAGTTCAGAAGGAATATTTACCATCTCAAGATTATTATGTACAGCTCTAGCAGGCATTTTGTTTTCATTTAATTTATTATAACAATATTTACAAATACGTTGATCAGAACCCAAATCAAAACAATTCACTACCAACAAATAAGTTGCAAATTCCTTCCACTGATTATTATTCTCCTTTTCACTTTTTAAATATAGATCAACTAACCTGGTCTGATTTTTATAATGAATTTGTCTACAACAAATACAAGAAAAGTTTGTCCTTTCACCTGAAATGACCTTAAACCTTGTAATTTCTTGCTCAAAATTTTCTGTACTAAAATTCTGTACATTTTCCTCCACATTTCCTTCTATTAATGTATCCGTTTCTGCACTGTCATCTTCAGGACCAAAGTAACTAACCTCAATTTCTTCACAAATGTTGATTACATCTAATACAGATCCATGCAAAAGAGCACTGTTTAACTTTTTTAACATTAGTGCTGGACTTTTTGCATAATACAACCTTCTCACTAATTTCCTCATTTCAGTAAGATGTACTGCTAACATCCTGAAATGGTGAAAAACACTCTGACGTACTTTTTTAGAAAGACAAGCCAGAGAATGACCCTGCAACCCTGTTTTTTCTCTCACTCTGCAAGGGTCTAATTCTTGCAACATCTTAATCTTTTGTTTAACACTTTTCTTAGTATACTTGCGTAAGAAATTGCAAAACAAATCAATTGAATCCTGTCGTACACTACAAATACTACAATAATTCCAAGTGTACACTGGAGCCTTAGGACGTCTCCCTAAAACTTCATCAACTAACACCTCTTCTGCATTTCTAGGGACAATTTTCTCTTTTTCAATCAGACAACCATTCTTAACCTCATAAGCTCGACCACAGGTGTCAACTGCATGCAACAAATCATTACTCTGAAGGTAACTCTCTTCATTAAAAAACGGCTCACAACTTGAACTATGTTTCCATTCTCCAGAAAAAACATTACAAAAATTAGTTCTATTAATTAGTCTTTTCAACTTACTTTTGGCCTTCATAACATTGATTGGCTTATCTAGTGTTCGAATTCTATTGATTACTAAAATAAACAACTTTTTTTTATTTCAAAAGCCTTCTCAACAATACTTTGAATATGTTTCTTCTTCTTATAAAAAACTTTTTCTCTTTTACAATTCTTTATATTTTTTAATAAATTTAAAACAACTCTGTTATAAAACAATTTCAACAAACTGATTTTTTCGTCTTTTACTACACACAATTTCTTTACCACATAGTTTTCCATCATTTTTCTTTTTTGTCTGGTTTTTCTTTGTAGTTATGGATATTTTTTTTTCAGATTCTCCACACAGTTTGTGTTATTTTCCTTATAAAATCCTTTGTTGTCTTACCAGTAGCTTTCTTCTTTTCTTCCACACATTGTTGCTTAGATAAATCTTGTACTTGTTTTTTCTTGGAAAAGTAAGACTGTTTATATGTTTTTCTTTTCTCACTCTTTGAAGGCATGATGGTTTTTCTTTCTGTAGATAATTAAAATCTGTTGTGAAGAAAAAAAAATGTTACATTTTTTTTTACAATTATAGACCACTACTAGCATACTACATAGCAATTAGAAGCACTATATGTTGTAAAGTGCGGTTCACTCCAGGAATAAGTTTAAGGCACAGCAGCAGTGTTCGGGCAGTGTAGGAGATCATGCAGGGAGTGCTGTTTTAGGGTTTAGGGCAGTGCAGTGGTGCTTCAGCATTATAGGGGCATTTGCTGTGGATGGTGTTTCTGGGTTTAGAGCAGTGCAGTCGTGTTCAAGCAGTTTAGCAGGATTTGCTACAGATGGTATATTAGGGTTTAGGACAGTGCAGTGGTGTTAGGGCAGTGTTGGGGGTCATGGTGGGACTGGTTTTTCTGAGTTTAGAGCAGTGTAGTTATGTTTGGGCAGTGTATGGTATCATGCAAGGGCTAGGAGTATAAATCCCTGCATGTCCTAAAGTCTAACTCACTCCATGAGTACATGTATTCCCATGTCTGCAAACACATGCACAGAGCAAGTGATTCTGTCACAATATTCCCAAAAACACACTGACTCACACTGTGATTCTAGACAAATAAAAATATCCCTGACAATTCACTGAAATGATTACTACATGCTACAGAGAGAGTTGCTATGGCATTTCTACAGCACACCCAGGATCTTTATTACACATCATGGAGACTATTTGGGAATTAAGAGGCCTGACACACATACTGCATAGGACTTTCTAGCACTACATGTCCTAAAGCCTGACTCACTTCATGAGTACATGTATTCCCATATTTTTAAACCCATCAACTAGGCAAATTATTCTGCCACAATTTTCTGAAATGAATACTGACTCACACTGTGATTTTAGACAAATGACAGTATCCCTTGCAATTCAGTAAAATGATTACTACAGTGAAAGGGGGTCTTGATGGGAGTGCTGTTTCAGGGTTTAGAAAATGACAGTAGTATTCACCCAGTGTAGGGGGTAAAGCAGGGGGTATTTTTTCAGAGTTTAAGTCACAGCAGCAGTGTTCAGGCAGTGTAGGAGATCATGCAGGGAGTGCTGTTTCAGGGTTTAGGGCAGTGCAGTGGTGTTTCAACATTATAGGGGTATTCGCTGAGAATTGTGTTTCAGGGTTTAGAGCAGTGCAGTAGTGTTGAAAGAGTTTAGCAGGTTTTGCTAGGGATTGTGTTTCAGGGTTTAGGACAGTGCAGTGGTGTTCAGGCAGTGTAGGGGGTCATGGTGGGATTGATATTTCTGAGTTTAAAGCAATACAGTTGTGTTTGGGCAGTGTATGGTATCATGCAAGGGCTAGGAGTATAAAGCACTGCATGTCTTAAAGCCTAACTCACTCCATGAGTACATGTATTCCCATGTCTGCAAACACATGCATCAGTTGTTTACATGTACTCATGAAGTGAGTCAGGCTTTAGGACATGTAGTGCTAGAAAGTCCTATGCAGTATGTGTGTCAGGCCTCTTAATGTCCAGATAGTCTCCATGCTGTGTAATAAAGATCCTGGATGTGCTGTAGAAATGCCATAGCAACTCTCTCTAGCATGTAGTAATCATTTCAGTGAATTGCAAGGGATATTTTTATTTGTCTAGAATCACAATGTGAGTCAGTGTGTTTTTGGGAATACTGTGACAGAATCACTTGCTCTGTGCATGTGTTTGCATACATGGGAATACATGGGTGTGCTGTAGAAATGCCATAGCAACTCTCTCTGTAGCATGTAGTCATCATTTCATGAGTTAATGTTTTTCCCAAAGCAGATAAAATACAGAATCAGACTCTATACAAATAAACTCCTGCTTCCACATTAGAACACATTTTTCTTATTAAATTAAAGTGCACAACATAGATCCCCTTACAAATTAATAACTCACCTTTAAAAATGCTTTTGTAGATTTAGAACAGTGTCAATCACACACCAGATTGTCTTAAGCAGAATCTCTGAATTGTGCACCAGTCACTGGAACCATAGAATGGCATTGCTTCCCTCTCATTTTCCACACATATTCATGTAGATAACCAATGAAATTTCTTCCCACACGAATTCGAAACCAAACTAACATTTTAATTGGTTCTACATTTCAACACTTTCAAACTCACATAATGTTCAACCTTCCCCCACTGCTCTCTCTGTCTGTTACCATGGTAACACCCCATAGAACACCTAACTGAACACACAGGTGAAAAGTTCATCACACAATGTTACAAACCAAACCAGCAAGGGTGTTTGACGTCTCAATATACCAGCTTATCCTGTGCAATGTTCCTTTCAATGACTTTTTCTCAACCATTAGCATTAGTCCTTTTAAAAAACAGTAGCATGCACCCTAGTTTTCAATGTTGAATTTTCAGAAACCACCAATCATTTCTTTTTTTTCAAGTGCACTGAATCTCATCCACATTTTTTTCTAAACTCCTACTTTTCAAACAGCCATTTCATTTCCAGAGCCCATCAGAGAACAACCAGATCTCCCTTCAAGATGCTTAGAGTGTGGATTGTGGGACACAGCTATATTTTCTGGAGTGAAAGGCATGCGGCAAATAGATGCTTTCTCAGCCTTGATTTACCAAATGTGGATATTATGTGGATTGGCCAGAGAGGATTGAGATGTCACCAATTGATGTCATTGGTAAAATGCTTTTTGCATCTCCCACACCCTGACCTCATAATTGTGCACTGTGGAGGCAATGACCTAGGCACTTTGACTGGGGTAGGTCTGGAAATGCTTTTAAAGGACACCTTTGGGCAATTGATGTCACTTTTTCCACAAACTGCATTTGTATATTCTAATATATGCCAAAGGCAAAAATGGAACTGGTCCAACCAATATTGTCCGTAGATTGAGAAAGCAAGGAAACATGTGAATAAGTCAGTTTCTGCTTTCCTCAGAGACTATGGTATGGGTTCTATATACCACAACAACTTGCGTTACAACATGCAAGGCATTTATAGAGGAGACGGTGTACATTTCACAGATGAGGGGAACAGAGTCTTCCTCTTGAACTTTAGACTCTGCATGAACACAACGGTTCTTTTTAGAGCCAACCAACATCTAAACACTCAAACTTGTTATTTAACTGTATTTTTTTGGTCTTTTTTTGCCGACGTACGCGCACTGTGCATGTACGAGTGCGTGCACCGTGCGCGAACCCTGCGATTTAAAAAAAATAAAATGATTTTTTTTGGCCTTCGGGGCCCTTCAGGAACCCCCTGAGAAGGCCTAGGGGGTCAGGGAGTCTCTACCCTGCCCCCTTTTCACGTTCTCCACTTTTGTTTTTGGCTCTCTTCTGCCTCGGAGACACAAAATGGCGGCCAACACTTCCTGGTTTCGACCGATTGGAATGTTGACAGACGTCTAACAGCAAATCAGAATTCCGGCCGTGCACACCCGATACGCGCACCGTACGCGCACGGTGCTCGCACGGTGCCCGCACGGTGCCCGCAGTGTGCGCACATGGTGCGCGCTCCTAGATATATATATTTTTTTCCTTTTGATTTTCTCAGGAACTACTGGAGGGATTTACACCATTTAAGCAAAAGCGTGATCTGCGACTCAGACTCTACCATTTTGCCAAATTTCTTTCTAATTCCGTTCAGCGGTTCGGGCTGTAGCCGTGTCTAATCGTCCTATGGAAAATAACATGGGGAAAACACGTTTTGGGACCCCCCTTTTTTCTCAGCCCCCACTTGACAAATCCCCCCAAAACTTTAAGGGAAGGAGCGGAGCAGAGCGGGCCATTTTCTTTGAGAAATTCGCGAAGATTCATGAACCGGCGCCAAAGTTATTCCCAATAGAATGTTGTGGATTTACTATGGAAACTAGGTCCTAACTATAACTACCTACTGGCGACCACCAGTAAGGTAATATATATATATATATATATATATATATATATATATATATATATATATATATATATATATATATATATATATATATATATATATATATATATATATATATATATATATAGCCTTTCTTATTATTGGTTATAATTTATTCATATATGTATATCAGTATAAAAGAAAGCAAAAACCCATACACATACCCTCATGTATGTGGAGAACCAAATCTACATAACATGAACATAAATGTTTTGTCATTTTGGAAAATACATGGTTTTTGTGCTTCATTTATCTATTTATGTATTTATTTATTTTATTTTTATTTTGTGCACATCTAAATATATTGTTAATTTGTTATATGCTTATAGAAACATGAAGGACCCCTCAGCTACATATCCAAAAATACTTATTTTGTCATAATAGGTAAATACAGGTTATTTTTCTAAATATATTGCAATGACCTTACTGAAAGCATGAAGATATGTATAGGTACAGGAAAAAATATCTGTTTTATCTGGGAGACAATGTAAAGTCCTTGGACTTTGAATCTTTCATAGATATTTATTTTTATTCACAATTGACAGTTCAATTCAAAAAACATATTTTTATTCTCAAAGATGAATGTCCAATCTGACCTGGTTTTTCTTACAAAATAGTACATGAATACTATGATTCTTCATACAGAGTAATCAAGAGCAGCCAACATGTGTTTCACAAATAATCGCTGTAGGAAGGTGGAATCTGACTATATGGTTACCCCCACTTTTTTCCTGGTGTTTTGCTGGTTTTCGACTTAGTTGGCCTGGGACCCTCCTATTCAGGGCCCCAGACTGTCTGCTTTCTCTATAAAATGGACTCCGTGTACAGGTACACACCAGATTGCTTACTGGGTCACCCTTGTGAGCCCCTGTATAGAGTACCATAGGTACCCAGGGCATAGGTGTACCCTATGCCTACCAGGGGCTGCAGCATGTATTGTGCCACCCCTGGTTTGCCTTCCAAACTGACACCACAGTGCTGTTCACACAGCCTGGGTAAGGTGGTGTAATCACCCCTTACTTAGATATAGTATACCTATATCTACCTTTACATATAGACACATATACACCTATAAGCCACTCCTATGATAGACCTCGACAATCCTGGAGGCAGAGTGCTTGGTTTTAGCTGAGCCCTTCTGCAGCTTTCGGAACCATCTCCTTATAGCTGTTCTATGATATAGCCATACCATATACTCTTAAGTACATTATAATCCTCGCGGTTAATGCTAACTTTGGTTTGGCTTTATCAAAACATGTCGTGTAAGGTGTCAAGCACTTTGGAATACTACCCCCCCTCCAATTCTGGCGGCAGGGGTAGCATTCCACCTCTCTAGAGGGAAAAGACATGTAAGTTACTGCTTTACCCGGTTAAAGTTAAACAGAGCCTCAGCATCACAAAATGGATGCTGCTGCCACAGACACAAGTCTGACCTCCTGTTGCTGGACGAAACTCCGGCAGGGGAGGTGTGCAGACAGGGGTTTTGGGTATTGGGGCAGGGAGGGTTGCATTCAGTGAATGCATCTAGACACTGCCTGGGGCATACTAGGTGCTCCATGCATAGCCCGGTTCAAACCAGTTGCTGGGGCACTCCAACCCCAACTCTGGCACGAAACTGGACAAAGGGAAACTGGACAAAGGGAAAGGGGTGTAACCACCCCCTTCTCAGGTCCACCCATAGGAGGGACCTAGTCAGGTAATCCAGCCCCCGTTCTTAGTATAAGTATAGGAGCTGTGTCCCTGGAGCTTTAGATTATCCTGGGCGAATCTTTGAAAGACATATCTTGAATCTTTGACATTCCATTCTGACTGGAAGACGGAAGACATCTCCCTTGTGGTCAAGGAGTGACCACCCTGTGCAAACAGGCATCAACAGCAACTTCGCCGGTCTGCAGTTTCAAGGCTCCTGTCGGAACCTGAAGACTCTGTGACTCAAAACTGGACTTCCAGACTCCTTTGACCCTGATCCACATCCACAGCAAAGCTGAGACCCGTGGCAGACACAAGAGGTGTGGGACCGGACATCTTGGATATCTTGCATTTTGCTACCTGCACTCCTTTCCTAAAGCTTCAGTAAGTTGTGCATTGGAGTACAAGAAGCTCAAGCCCCGAGCACCATTTGCACCAAAGCCCAGGCCCCCACACTCTGCGAGTGTCCCATGGGCCTTGCCTTTGCATTTGAGCTTGATGTGTCTTCTCAGTTCCTTGCCTGTTGGTTAGTGAGCCTCCTGAAGACGCCATCTTGAATCTAACTTGTTTTCCTGGTTGCTCCATGCTTGTTCCAGTTTCCCTGAAAAGTAGAAGGGCTACAGATGGTGCTGGTCTGCAACAGAGCCAATCTTGACATCCTGCATGGGTTGTGGTTGCCAAGGCTTGTTGGGTCCAATCCAGATACCAACACTGCAGTCATCTAGATCCATTGTGGGACAGCTCGAATACAGTGCCTGGTCATCATCGACACCTCCTGGACCTTGTGGCTGAAGAGACAAACTCACCTTCTTCACCTTCAAGCACCCGATATCGCCTGGTTCCTTCTTGGTACCTTCCTGGTCACTGGCTAGTGACCCAGACTCTGTCCCCTCTGCTTTCAGGTTCTTCACATCACCGATCCACCCTTGGATCCACCTGGACACTTTTCCTCTGGTCGCCTGCAGTACTTCTTTGCTGCTCTCCATAGAAAATGATGACGAAACCCGACACAAAAAGACACCCATGCACCCGGCTGCCCTGGGTTGGGTAACACGAGTACTCCGGTGCTCCCGTGGGTCTTGACTCTCACACTGTCCTAGTTTAAAAGGGCTCCATCCTAGTCTATCCGGAAGTGTCCTTAAATTGCATATTTGTAACTTCTTCGTTTGCCATAGAAAGTTAATGGTAACCCGCGTCTGTGTTTAGACACTGCACCCGTCTCCCGTGGGCCTCCTAAATCCTAACCTTTGGTTTTTTAGTGTATCCCCAGTGATTCCACAGGCCCCAGGCCAGCATTCTAACTCTCATGTGGTACTTATACCACTTTCTTAGTATATGGTTTGTGAGGCCCCTAGGGCATAACGTATACTGTGCAACTTATCGTATATTAACTGTGTGACTTGTATTGTATTTGACCTCTGACCTCATAAAGAGTGCAGAGGGGTTGTGTTTAGATTAAATACATATATATTTCATATATACCTTGTGTGGTGTCCTTTCATTTGGTATTCAAGGGATTATATATGGTAAAACAACTTGCTTAACTCGCCTACTGAAGTCTTAGCCTGAAGACTGCTGGTTCATGCTACCACTAGGATAGCTTTTTATAAGTTTGACTTTACAACCACCATCAATAAGGGTCGATTAGACTGGTGCAAGGTGCCCACTACAACTAGTGGACATCATATGCCAGGCTAACTTCTCACAATCGCTTCTTCAGGGCTGATCAGAATTTTTTTATATAAAAGGAGAGAAAGCAAACCAAACAAGAAATCAGAATAACATCTCATTAATTATAACCATGTAAAGGTTGTAAAGTTTAGTTATCAACAATTGTAATTGGAACAAAACACCATAAGGTAAAACAAGCATTAAGAAGCAATCATATGTCTCCTAATCATTCACGTATTAGAGTTCAGAAAAAATATTTCCTGATTGTTCAGTTGCAACTGGTCAGTTGGGCAGTTGCTGGGAGGTCTCTAGAGCTTGTTGTTTCCCTGTAGCTCAGAACAGGAGATCAGTCAGCTGACTCTTGGAGTCACTGTGCCTGAGATAAAGGGAGCAGAGCTGGCATTCCCTCTTAGAAAGCAGGGCAGGGCTCACACAGCAGGACTGTCCTTCCACAGCCCTGCTGTGTGAAGGACACACAGTAGGTCTGTGTAGTATCCACAGGTCATGGAGTGTACTCAAGAGTGGGTCTCAAGGTCCTATTTTTATACCTGGTGTCAGCTTTGAAGAGGAAAAACGTGTGCAGTTTTATCCCCACAGATGGTTCCAGAATGTCCTACCTCCCTGCTCAGGCTCCGCAAGATCTGTGGTCACAAAAGGCAAGTGTGAAGTTCTTTGTGTGTGTGCTGAACCAGCTCATTTGAAATGTACGTGGAGTTGACTCCCAACTATGACCCTCCCTTCCTGTCAGGAAGGCCCATCTTCCAACACCTGGTCCCCTTTTATATTACTGTCTGGGAGGAATACACAAAGACTAACTGCTACCTACACCTAGCCATGTGACCCAGAATACAGGCTGCAGGCATTTAACGGTTAGGACAAGAAAATTCTAACGTTCTAAAAATGGTATTTTCAGATTTGTGACTTAAAACCAATTTTATCATCAAAGATGGTTTAAAATGACAATTCTTTAGACACCAAACATAACATCTCTACTGGTTCCCAAGTGAACATTATCACTTATTAATTGTAATAAAGCAACCCAATGTTGTCGAATGGGAAAGGTAGGCCTCATAGTTGTAAAAAACACATTGTGAGTTGTACATGTCCAACTTTTTACATTCAATGCCCTGTCCTACGGCCTGTTTAGGGCCTACTCTTGGGGTGACATATGTATTTAAAAGGGAGTTTTAGGCTTGGCGAAAGGTTTATTTTGTGAATTAAAATTGGCAATTTAAAACTGCACACTGGCTGCAATAGCAGGCCTGAGACATGTCTTACAATATTGCTTAAGTGGGTGGTACAGCAAGGGCTGAAGGCCCACTAATTACTTTGATTTACAGGCCCTGAGTAGATGTTGTACCACTTTACGAGGGGCTTACAAGTAAACTAAATATGGCAATTGGGTGTAAACCAATTTTACCTTGTTTGAACGAGAGAGAACAAACACTTTAGCATTAGTTAGCAGAGGGTAAGTGCACAGAGTCCTATGGCCAACAAAAAAAATCAACAAAAATAGGAGTGATTAAGGCAAAATGTTGGGGGTGGCCCTGCAGAGAAGGCCAAGTCCAACACCAGTGCATGATGCCACTCACTTTAGTTGAAAATAATTAGTATTTCACCATTGCTGGTGCAGCAAGCACTGTGTATCTCTAGACATGTGTTTCAGTATTGTTGTCATTCTTCAGTAGAGAGTAACAAGTGATATTTGGGGGTGCTAGAAATGCTGCTTGCACTCTTCTCAGTTGCAGAGTGCAGGTGACTCTCATAGCTCATCAGTCCAACAACTCAACAAGGAGCCAATCACAAAAGGAGGAGGGAGCACACTGCCTATCATACCAGCACACAGTTAGCCCAGATGCATTGTGATGAATGTAATGCATGATAACACTGGCTTTAATTGAAATTCTTTAATATCCACCATTGTTGATGCAGCCAGTGTGGAAAAGTAGGTCTGTTATCTTGCCATTCACTGCACCATTTTGTGCTATACCCTTCATGACTGACCTTCTCTCTCTGTATCACAAACACTCTGGAGCTCCACTTTTGACCTGCTACATTCCTGCACGGACACTCACACCCTGTTCGTGCTTTGGCCTGCTACAAACTGACCAGCCCATGCTCAACCAGTCGGACAGGTAGTTTCTCAGATGTTTATCGTCCTCACCCTGCACACTACACGTGCTGTTTATCTCTAGACACATGTTTACCTGCTTTAGTATAGTAACAAGTGAAATTCGCAGGTGCTGGCAATGCTGCTCACAGTCCTCACAGGTTTCTGTACACCCTTCCACTCCCATTTAAGAATATCAAGCACGTTCCACAAAGAAAATAATCCCTATTTAAAAAATGGTTTGAAAATGGTGCTAGTCATAACTCGAAAAGAGTTCAAGCTCGAGAGGAAGAGTGAAATAGAGCATGAAGCTCAAATTCAATCAATGAGAATCAGCAGAACATCCCATAAAGGGAAGTTTATGGAACTCTAAAGAGTCTGAAGCAAAACAAAGCAAAATAATCATGAAGTAGCAAACCGCAATCACCAATAAGTTCAAAAAGGTCATAAATCAGCTTTCCACATTCATCATGAAGCCTTCAGCTTTCAGCTTCGGGAAAAAGTATAGATGTGTGACATAAAATGGGATAAAGTCAGGATAACCTCCTCTAGGAACACGCGCTAAAGTAATGCTGCAGCCCCTGTCGCCTATTCTACTCCTCTCATCCAATCAGCTTTCAGGATTCTTGTGAGAACTAGCTCTCTTCTTCCTTTTCCATGTTTTGAGCTATAAACTACAGCCAGTTATCATGAAGTGAATAACAAAATTTGCAATTGTTACTATATAGGAGGCCTTTCGATTCAGACCTTCTTTCCCACAAGCATGACTAGAAATAAAATACATTGCATGTTACATGAACAATAAACTGTGCAAAACAGAAACACCAGTAATTAGAATGAGAAAATCTTGAGCACCACATTCTTTGTTATAATATTAGGAAAAATATGTTAAAAAGTTTAATATGTCTTATTGAAGCATTAAGTTCTTGTGTGATTTGTGTGATTATTTTCGATTACCCCCTTTATCGATGCAGTTTCTATAACAAACATTTCAAAACGTTATTATTGATCAGAAATATCTTGCTGAGTTATGTGAAACATTTCACCAAAAGACATAGGGGGTCATTACGATGGCGGGCGGACGTGAGTCTGCCCGCCATCGAGGTGGTGAGTGGGACCGCCTGCCGGTATGGCGTCGGTCCCGCACGTATGATCATGATGTGACCGCCCCCGTGGCAGTCACATCTTGCACCTTTACCATTACGGCAAATGCTGCTAGCTGCAATAGTAAAAATGCATGTAGTGCCTTTCCCTGCACTACAGGGCAGGCACCACTCAGTGCCTGCCACTCAGTGCGTGGAAATGCAGGGGGTACCATGGGTACCCCCAGTGCATAACCACCTCACCAAACACAAGGGGAGCCCGCAACGGGCCCCCAAAAACAATCCCTGCCAGCCTTTCAATGGCAGTTTACCCACCACAGAAAAGCTGGCTGTGGCCAGCATCCTAATCTGGCAGACAGTACCTGCTAGGCACCGCCATCCTTTTACTGATGCTGACCGCTCCACCAGGCAATCGGTACAATTGCCTGTGGCGGATAAGTGGTGGGCGGTCTTTGCCCCGCCATGGTCGCGGTCAGATTCCCCAGCCATTGTAATGTGCGGGGGAAATTATTTTCCGATGACGGAAGGCCCGTCACCGCACTGCTGGCAGTGGCGGGCCTTCTGCCATCGTAATGACCCCATAGTCATGGAAAGGTCAACTTTTCATACTGACTTCAGTATTTCTCTGTCGAATCATGTATGAAGCAAAGCAGATTTTTAAACATTTTGAGGCCTAGTACGAATAAATATAACTGCTTACTGTTTTTGCACATTTTTAAACATTTATTCATATCAATATAAATTGCATGTTAAGATTGCACACATAATTTAAAGTATTTTATTTAGCATTTTTAATAATCTCCTTCTCCATTCCCCATCTGATAGTTAACTTAACCATCCCATTTTCGCATGAAATTCAGCACAGAGGACACTTTCATCATCAATTGAATCTTGTCTTTTGTGTTCAAACTTTTGAATTGTAATGATTGTCGATACTTGTTTTTAAGACAATCATTTAATTCTAATTCCTTTTCCATTTTTTTATACAATTCCCTGCTCTTCCTTTTGTTAATGAAGTATCTACAGCCTTTGAATAATGCAAATAGGAAGAGGAAATAAAGCAATATAATTAGTATTGGCATAAAAATAGCTTTGAGGATTCCTTCTCCTGCAGTTGTGAACCAGTTACAAATTGTGTGAATTCCCTTCCCAAAGTTTTCTAAAATGCTAGGTGTTTCCAGGTATTCTAATTGCGGTTTTAGATAAAAAAAAATTTTTTGGCAAACTCTTGAAATATCTTGCTTTCGTCTGGTATGTAGGAACAGCCATGCTGAATGTTCTGTATCTTGCAGACTCCGCCATTCTCTGAGGGTAAAATGTATAATGCCAATCTGTTTTGCAAAACCATGGACCTAATTTCTACAAATTCAGTGTGTACAACTAATATGTCTCCAGAAGTACTAGTTGCCAGCTTGTTGACAACTGTTGACAGTTTTCAAATCTTTCCAGCATTCAGTATGACTCCTAAAGGTGATATATTGCACCAAAAATATCTCTGACGAATTGAGTTAAATCTTCTGCACTACAGGTATGTCTGTGTGATGGTGCCATTGTTAAAGAATCCACACTATATACATGATACATTTTTAGGGAACAATAAAGCTAAATTGCAAATACCCTCCCAAACAGCAGGTAACTGGAACTAAGCTTCTTGAACACAAAGAAAAAGTCCTAGAATAGCAGTTTCTTCCAGTTGTAAAATTTGCCCTGAGCCTCTCAGTAATTTGAATGTCTGTTAGCAACTAGTAATTCCCATTTCTGGTTCTAATATGTGTTCTTCTTTTGTAAACGCAAATATTCCCTTATTATTTTCTGTCCAATTCCAGCTTTGGGTATACCATTTTCCATTTAAAGTCATCTTCTTCTTTCATCCAAATATTTTTCAACACATTTTCTTTATTCTTACTGTGTGAAACATCACTATTCCTTCCCTCTAATGTCATAATAAATGTTTTTTTCTAAAGGTCTCATCAAACAAGTAATATTTCTTTGATAATCTTTAACATAATCTATCAGCATAGATGGTCTAAAGTAATACCAAACTATGTCCATTTCTTTTGCTTGTGGGTGTAAATTAATGCTTTGCACTAGTGGTGCTCCAGAGAGTATTACATCATGGTTTGAATAAAAATATTAAAAATGTTCTCACCTATATACAAATGTAATTAATATACTACATGAAACTGCATATGTCAATGGAATGTGATGTTATGTAACCTCTTCTGCTGCTGATGATGATGGTAATTGATCCTCATCTACTGTGTGTGCAAATGTTGTCATTTCATTAGTAGAACTAACCTCTTTATTGGATGCAAAATAAAGCCCTACTAACACTAATATAATCATTAGTACCACTATTAAGAAAATAGCACCCATAATAATCTTGCATCCATTTCTAAAGCAACACGTGTTTGTCTGTAATTAGATCATTTAAGCAAAGTGTATAGAAATAATTTAACAGTTTCTTTTCAACTCGTTTGTTCAAATAGTCTCTTTTTCACAAAGTCTCTTTGAATTCAAATCTTCTTATAGACAGCCTTAGCCCTACACCGTGTTTCTCTAAAATGTTATCCCTACTCTTCTTCCTCAACCTTGGGCCTAGGTGAATCTTAAAATAAAAAATAAAAAATGTCAGACCTTATTTAGATGTGGGCCGCTTGAACTGCTGTTCGCATCAACAGACTGTTTTCACACTAACACACTATTAGTAGGGGGATGCAGTCCCCTTAGCGATTGAGGGTCCTTAGGGACCAACTACCCCTCCTGTTGCCTCCAGCAAGTCCCACACAGTGGGTTTGCTGAGAGGTTTTCGGTGGCCACTCCCTCTTTCTCCTCCACTCTTCAAACGCACCTCCTGGCATACTACTATTTGGGGGATTAAGTCCCCTTGGCTATTGAGGGTCCTTCGGGACCAACTAGCCCTCCTGATACCTCCAGAAAGTCCCACACAGCTGGATTACTGAGAGGTGTTCAGAGACCACGCCCCCTTTCTCCACCACTCTGTAAACACACCTCCTGGCGCACTGCTGTTTAATGGATGAAGTTCACTTTAGTCCTGAAGCCCTTAGGAGGCAAGGGGCTCTACTTCAGAAAGTGAAGTCAGGCTCCCCGGCTGACTGTGCTCCAGCTCGCATTCTGAGAGAGCTTTTCATTCACTGCCCTGGTCCCCCCCTTTCCCTCCTTAATGCCTCCATTTCCTCAGGCCTAGTCCCGAAATTCTTCAAATCGGCTATAGTTTGCCCCATCTTAAAAAAGCCTGGTCTAGACCCCTCCCTTCCGTCCAACTTTAGACCCATCTCCCTTCTCCCTTACCTGGGAAGATCTTGGAGAGTTATATTACATCCTGTCTCTCCTCCTTCATTGAGGATAACCATCTTTTGGCCTCCCGCCAAGCGGGTTTCCGCCCGGCCCACTCTACCGAGTCAGTGGTCCTGTCCGTTCTATACGAGCTAAAGAGCAAGGCGGATTCCAACTTACCTCAAGCCTTGGTGCTCCTTGATCTGTCCGCTGCGTTTGACACGGTCGACCACTCCATCCTCCTCGGCCGTGTCTGCGCAGCGGGCGTTCGGGGCATCGCCCTTTGTTGGCTCGTCTCTTTCCTTAAAGAACGGACTCTGGTCATACCGCTCCCACCCCCTTGATCCCTTGCGGGGTCCCCCAAGGCTCCTCCCTGTCCCCTCTTCTTTTCAATATTTACATTCACCCCCTTATTCTTTCTCTTCTTGACATGGGGGTCTCCGTGTATAACTATGCGGATGACCTCCAGTTCGTTTTCGACCTTTCCTCTCCTCTGCACTCCCTACCTAAATTCCACTCCACTTTAGTTTCATCTCGGAGTGGATGAACCGTAATCAACTGAAGCTTAATCTGGACAAGACGGAGCTAGTCCTGACTGGCCCTACCACCTCCCCTTGGTCGGCCGCCTTTTGACCCTCCACCTTCGCCCCCCGACCGTACCGGCGGCCTCCGCAAAGACCTTGGGTGTTAAAGTCAGTCGGGACCTCTCCATGCATGCCCAGATTAGCTCAGTTGTCTCTTCCTGTTTCCTCTCCTTCCGGATTATCCGGAAAGTTTCCCGTTTCTTTTCCCCTGAAGCTCTTAAACTTATTATTTTGGCAATGATTCTTTCCCGTCTTGATTACAGGAACAGCCTTTACGTGGGCATTCCGGCCTACGAACTACCCCGTCTTCAGGCTATCCAGAATCAGGCCGCCCATCTTATCCATCACCTTCCCAAGTCTTTCCACATCACTCCTGTTTTGAAATCCCTTCACTGGCTTCCCATCTGTCAGAGATCCCTCTTTAAGATGGGCTGCCTGGCCTTTATGGCTCGCGCTCGCACTGCCCCGGCTTTCATTAACTCTCTCATTATTCCCTACACTCCCAATCGTGCCCTTCGTTCTTCCAGTCAGTCCCTTCTCAATGTTCCGCGGTTCCGTAGATCTAAAACTGGAGGCACTAGATTCTCTGTACTAGCTCCTCGCTTTTGGAACAGCCTCCCTCTGTCCGTTAGATCTATCCCAGTTTACCCACAATTCCGCAAGGCCCTTAAGACCTATTTGTTCTCCCAAGTGTACCCTTGCTGATCTCCTTTCGGCAAATTTCATTCTCCTCAGCCCTCTACTTTCAGCGCCAGGAAGCCGCTTGGTCGCAGTGCGCTTTATCAGGAACTTTTTCAACTTCAACCTCATCCCCCCACCAGCAGTACACCGAGAGGCGCGTTTGCAGAGTGGTGGAGAAATGGGCATGGCCTGTGACTACCCCTCAGCAATCTCCACAGTGTGGGGTCTTACTGGAGGTAACCGGTGGCTAGTTGGCCTCTAAGGACCCTCTGCAGCAAAGGGGTTTTGATCCTCTAACAAAGAGCATACCAGGAGGGGCATTTACAGAGTAGTAGAGAAAGAGGGGCCTCTGGTGAGTTGACAGCTCTAGATTATTTTTCTTGTAAGTTAGAGGGGCTGCTGGCCCCTTTCCCTTGAACCTTTTGGGCCCCGGGGACCCCATCCCCTGGGCCTGACACATTACAATAATATAAAACAGGAGGGGGACTGCATGGCCCCCCTCCCGATGCTGATTTCTGCCCCAGGGACTCCATCCCCGGGACTAGGCCTTTATTCATTTATAATACAAAAAAGGGAAGGCCCCCCCCCCTTCCCAGGCCGATTTTTGCCCCGAGGACCCCATCCCCTGGGCATGGCCTCTTGTTGTGGACCGCGGGGTGCCTAAAGGCCAAGGCCAGCTCCGGCCTTCTGTGTGAGCGGGCTTTAGATTTTTTCACCCAGGGAGCTGCTGCAGCTCCCTCGGTGTGAAAAGCAAAAAAAGCAAAGTGTGCTCCACCTTGAACAAGCAAGAGCTTAACGCTCTCTCGCTTGTTCAAAGCAGAACACACTGTTTGCTATGGGATGGCGGGAGCAGTGCTACTGCCATCTCAAAGAAAACTGTAATGTACCAGGGGTGGGCTCCCCGGGGCATTTCTGGAGGCGGCCCTTGTGAGGTGGCAGCCCCCAGGGCCATGTACTGCTCCAGGAGGGGAGCTGTGTGACCCCCTCCCATTTTTTAAAAAGCCCTGGGGAGGTGGTGGTCCCTGGGGCTGCATCGGTCTTCTTTTTGTCTCATTATGTTTTCACGATCTCCTCCTCGTTGGTTAGCTCCTACACTTTCAATTCCATAGAATGTTAGTTCTTTCCAATTTCCCTTATGTTCCCTCTCCATGTGTTTTGCCATGGCATTGCTTCTATCATTGTTAATTGTTGCTCGTACATGCTCAAAAATTCGTAACTTCAATTCTTTTTTGGTGCTGCCAATATATTAAAATAATGAGACAAAAAGAATCAAAACATATAATGAGCTTTCGAACCCTGAATCCCCATGGGCTCAACCTGGATGAGGAACTTCATTGCCATCTGTGAACTCACAACCGAATGAAAAAGACAAGAATATGAACTATCTCTCTCAAAACTTTTATCAAATTTTCACTTTATATGAACTAACTTAAGGGCACTAATTTGTTTATGATTAGTTTCCTTATTTAGATACACAGGACTAAGAATAGGAATGCAAAAGTGACATTTGAATAGACAACTCGGATCAAATATTGTCAATTGTATAACCCACTGGAGGGTGAGATTACAAGAAATTATGAAATCCTTAGGGGTTACCCACTGGAGGGCTGAATCAATAAGTATGATTGATAAGGGAGTATAACCACCAGAGGACGAAATCAATTGTTGATTCTTGTGTTCCGAATAATTGTATAATGTGGAAATGAGAAAATCATATGATTTAATGTTTTGGTTAAAAAACTACATGTCTCACAATTCCTGTGCCTTTAACAGGAAGTGATGTATCGAAATGGAGGATATTTTTTATCTCTATCTTTATTTAAACATAGCAAAAAAATGTAGTAATGGTTTCCTGTGAGCAAGGTCTCCGTAGAGACCGAAACGCGTCAGGTTTGCTGGCTTGCTGAGCATAATAATAAATCTAAGACCGATCTACTAACCTTTGTGTACGGCTATAACTAAAAAAAATATCCGGGAGTGCATGGAGACTCAAACTCCCCTCACGGGGTAACTGGGATAATTTAATCACGGCTTGGTTCTGCCGTGCTCCGCGTGCACCGCCACAAGAGCGCCTGGAAGCCCGCCCTGTGGACCAAACGGAAGGAATATATATATATATATATATATATATATATATATATATATATATATATATATATATATATATTACCTACTGGCGATAGCCAGTAGGTATATATAGTTAGGATTGTTTTCCATAGGGAAATCGCAACATTCTAATGGGAATAACTTTGGTGCTGGTTGAGGAATCTTCCTGAAATGTTCCTTAACTTTGCCTCGCGGCGCTCCGGTCCTTCCCTGAAAGTTTGGGGGGGATTCGTCAAGCAGGGGCCGAGATAAAAGGGGGGTCCCAAAACGTGCTTTCCCTATGTTAATTTCCATAGGGCGGTTGGACTCACTTTTAGCCCGAACGGCTGAATGGTTTTCCACCAAACTTGGAAAAATTGTAGGGACTGGTAGCCCGATGTGCCTTTGCTATGTCTCAAGATATGTGCTCCAGTGGTTTTTACGAAAATTTACTTTGAAAAAATATATATTGGGCTACATTGGGCTATATATATGTTAGAGCCCAAATGTAGCCCAATGTAGCCCAATGTAGCCCAAAGATGGCCACCAGAGACAAAAAAAAACAAATGTAGCCCAAATATCAGCCAGATGTAGCCCAACTATAGCCCAATGACAGAATGTCCCAGAGTGTTCTAAAGAACAACTAGAGCGCTAACAGTCTTACTTATGACAAAAGTATGGCACACCTGAAGTCATCTTGATTGGAATAAAGTGTTAGCACTTAAAACATTTAATTTGCAAAGGAACAAAATGAGGGGGTTCATTTTGCCATAGAAATTATGATTAGTGCTGAAGAAAGAAAAATTAGGGCACATTTTGAGTGACTTCTCAAATCCTCTTATATTTTATTTAAAAAAAATCTGATATGCAGTCTCCCAAGATGGCCACCAGAGACAAAAGAGCCTGTGCTTAAAAACTCTGTTAGCAAAGCAGGCATTTGAGATTTAAAAAACGTTTTAACATATAAAAACGTTATCCGCTAATAGAATTAGCATTTAAAAAACCTTGCGAATTCAATGAAAAAACCATAGGTTTCAGGCCTTATATAGTTGGGAATAAGCATTTAAAAAACCTTTGAAATTCACTGAAAAAACCATAGGTTTCAGGCCTTATATAGTTAGGAATTAGCATTTAAAAAAACTTGCAAATTCACTGAAAAAACCATAGGTTTCAGGCCTTATATAGTTAGGAACTAGCATTTAAAAAACCTTTGAAATTCACTGAAAAAAACATAGGTTTCAGGCCTTATATAGTTAGGAATTAGCATTTGAAAAACCTTGCAAATTCACTGAAAAACCATAGGTTTCAGGCCTTATATAGTTAGGAATTAGCATTTAAAAAACCTTTGAAATTCACTGAAAAAACCATAGGTTTCAGGAGTTATATAGTTAGGAATTAGCTTTTAAAAAACCTTTGAAATTCACTCAAAAAACTATAAGTTTTAGTGGTGTTATAGTTAGCTGGACATTTTACTCATACAAAACCATTGAAATTGCTCCTATATAGTTAGTTGTACTAACTATATTTCGCGCACCCGCAATCCACTGCTGATGATGTCACATATTAGATCATTCATGACATGGTCAGTGACATCACTGATGACATCTCAATGAGCAGTGAGGTCAGTCCCTCTGTGATCAAGTCTGGGCTCAGTCTGAACCAGAGGAACCAGTCCAGAATGAATTTTAGACTCATGTTTTTTCAATAACACTATGCACTATGCACTTTATTTTATGAGCACTACTTGGGTATACGTCACTTTGGATGGTAGTTACACATAGGTATTTATCCCGTCATTGAGTTTACACTAGACTAGTATTTAAATATTGGTATTTGAAAACCTTGACAATTACATGTTTCCATATGGTTTTCATGTTTACATTTGGCTTCATATTGCACATATATTTTTGCAACATGCAGGGAATTGATACTGTAGATATTATTGTATGTTTTAATACATTTTAACATATATTTATATCCCCTCAATAAGCCATTCTTTTAATCGTCGTTGCTTAAAAGTATATAATTAATTTTTTTCCACGATGATATACTATGTATTTTACTAGTCTTTTTTTCATGTCCATCCCATGTGATGTAATTAGACAGTGGCACTAGCACTTTAAAAGAAAACTTGCACTATTCTCACGGTGTCATGTGATCAAGGCTCGTTTTAAGCAGAAACGTTATAGCGACAGCAATCGAATAAAATCTGCATCTACTACTTTGTGGTCAGTGTCTGTTCTTGCCCCACGTCTGGGGAAGCGGCAGCGTGTGGGGAACGGAGTTCTTTCATATATATATATATATTACCTACTGGCGGTCGCCAGTAGGTATATATAGTTAGGATTTTTTCTCTATGGGATTTTTGAAAATTCTATGTCTAATAACTTTGGAGATTGTGGACGGAATGGGCTGAAATTTTCAGGAAAATGGCACATTTTGTTTCTGAGCAGCCCTTGAAAATTTGGGGGGGGTTGGTCAAGGGGGGGCCGAGAAAAAAGGGGGGTCCCAAAACGTGTTTTTAACATTGAGTTTTCCATAGGGCGGTTGGCCTCACTTTTAGCCCGAACGGCTGAATGGATTTGCACGAAACTTGGCAAAATTGTAGGGACTGGTAGCCCGATGTGCCTTTTGTAGGTCTCAATATATGTGCTACAGTGGATTTTGAGAAATTAACGTTTAAAAAAAGATATATATCTGTAACAGCGGACCGCGCAGCGCTCCAGGACGCGTACTTTTCGCGCAACGGAGCTTTGTGAAGCGAAGCTGATTGGTTCTCCGGCGTCTGTCAACATTCCAAACAGTCCGTAGCGGCCGCCATCTTGTCTCTCGGTAGGATCGAGAGACAAGAGGAGGCGAAAGCGAAGGGGCAAATGACCATAAGGGGGAATAGTAGATCCTCGCTGACCCCCTAGGTTTGATGTGGAGGTTTTAAAAGGGCCCCGCGGGGCAAAAAAAAAAAATAATAATAATAATCGAACGGCTGAATGGATTTGCACGAAACTTGGTAAAATATTAGGGACTGGTAGCCCGATGTGCCTTTGCTAGGTCTCAATATATGTGCTCTAGTGGATTTTGAGAAATTAACGTTCAAAAAAAGATATATATCTGTAACAGCGCTCCGCTTCGCGTAACGGAGGTTTGCGAAGCTGATTGGTCATTCTGTCACTGGGCTATAGTTGGGCTACATCTGGCTGATATTGGGGCTACATTTGTTTTTTTTGTCTCTGGCGGCCATCTTTGGGCTACATTGGGCTACATTGGGCTTCATTGGGCGTCATTGGGCTACATTGGGCTACATTTGGGCTCCAACATATATATAGGCCAATGTAGCCCAATATATATTTTTCAAAGTTAATTTTCGTAAAAACCACTGGAGCATATATCTTGAGACATAGCAAAGGCACATCGGGCTACCAGTCCCTACAATTTTGCCAAGTTTCGTGGAAATCCATTCAGCCGTTCGAGCTAAAAGTGAGTCCAACCGCCCTATGGAAATGAAGGAAATGAATGGGTAATTTGTAATTAGCAAATAGCTAATCGCAAACTAGGAATGGTAAAGAATCGCTATTTATTCCTTAAAGTTCGCTATTTAGGAAATGCAAAAAACTTTGATGATACATATGGCGGTTCATCTCGAACAAGATAAGAAGCATAGGGATAGATTTATGATGACTGGCGCATCACCAGGGATGTGTTAGTCATTCTGTGCCGCTGTTCCGTCACCTATGGTGTGCTGCATTTACAATGCGGCGCATCATGGGGCAAAAACAGCACAGATGCGTGATGTAACTGTGCCGTAAAGGTGGCGCATTGCTGGAGTTGTATCGCAAGTGTGATGAAGCTCCAGGAAGGGTCGGGGGTGCCCCTGTCGCAGCAAGCTAGGTACAGTGTCACATTGGATATAACAAACTCTCAATGTTTAGACAATCCAGAATATGAACTTATAGTACCTCAGGATACGTGGAACTCATGAACAGTCGGTCGTTATATATTTCTTAGAAACCAGAACATGGAGTTAAGAAGAACACATGTGTATTTGAAATGTTTATTTACTAATGCCGTCTTCTCAGGCGTAGTATCTTAGATAATACAAGTACACATATTATCAGTAGCAAAATTACCAGCATAGTTACTAGTACATAAAAAGCGAATGGTGACAGTATGTTAACATGCTGTAAATGAATAAGAGTTATCAACACTTATAAGCAGCCACGGGCCGTGGAGGGAGTTACGGTGGGGCAGGGAGGCGGGGAGGGGCAGGGTGGAGAGGGCTCCACCCTGCCCCTCCCCCTCCCCGCCTCCCTGCCCCATCGTAACTCCCTCCACGGCCCTCGGCTGCTTATATCTCACCCTCCCTAATACACATATTATATTATTTGCTAAGAAGGTCTCTTTGTGTTGGTTTAGGGCGTGCCCATACTTTAGTGTCTTAGATTTGAAGGAATCACATCAGCATACACCAGCTCTCTCTTCATGTGAACCGCATCAAGTGTTGTGTATGTGTGTTCGGCAAAGCAATATAAAACCCGCCTCATGCCCAGAATTGGCAGAAGCTGCACTTATGTTATGAGTATGAAGTCGTGGAGATCAGACCTCATAACAATTCTGTATCGTGTTGTTCTTGAAACTTCAGCACTCGCTGTACAGATATAGTTTAACAAGTAAAGCAGATAGTAGAGCAATAACATATTATTCTCATGTAAATCACGATGAACTATTAGGTTGAAAGCTAAACCAACAACTAAGTGTCGTGTGCAGAAGTTGCAAAAAAGGAAAAATGGCGTTTAAACCGGTAATGAGCCCATGCTAACTTAACACGGTGTAAAGATATCCAGGACCTAGATGACACCTCCCCATGATCCGGAAACGAACTGAATAAGATAATAGAAGTGCCATCTCATGAGAGCAGATTGCAACTTTATATGTGGACGGTCCGCAAGGTAAAATATTAAAAACTAGGAAAATTTAATGCTAAAGAAAAATAAAACAGCCAAGTACTTTATCGAGTCTTAAGCCAATAGGCAAGCTAAATAATAAAAACTTGACAAATAAGTCAATGAATTGTCAATGAAATGCTAGTACTCAGCATATCAAAAATGAAAAAGGTCTATGACATAACTGTGTATGCAAAATAAGCTGCAACAGCCTCCAATAGGAAGTCACCGTCTTCATCCGAAAAGAGTTCAGCCATCCAATTTAAAAGCGGAAAAGAACATACGTGCTCTCCCAGCACCGGATCCTCTATCACCATCAGAGGACAGCTCGGTGGGTTTTCAAGAAAGCTCTGTTCCAAGAAAGACTGTGTTGCCGCCAGTAAATTCCAGGGACCAATTAGTCCATGCATCAATGCCACAGCCATAATCCTTTCGCCAGGACAAACCAACTCGTGAGTAATGATAGGAGTCATCAGCTGATTAAAGTCGACGTCAGGAGAAACCGGTCCGCAGAGACACAAATCAATGGCCCAATCGAAATCACAGGTCAGGCAGTGAAATACAGGCTGGACACAGGTGAAGTAGGAGAATCGAAAAGATAATCCATATGCCGTGCTTAATATCGCCAACGGCATTGTGCCATAATATTCTAGCATGCGATTGCGGAACAGTGTCAGCAGCTGCAGGGCGGGAGGTTGCATAGGAGGGACATCCATATTTAAAAATGTAAAAAAGCACAAGAGCGTCCGCTGGTAATGCAAGTAAAAATGGCAATCCACGAAGCAGAGTGGAAAAAATAGAATGAAAGAAAGCAGGGATGACTCCAAAGATTTTCTCAAATGAAGTCACGAGACCACTGGTAACAACTTTAAAAAAGTGCGCCAGGGCCTTTGTGGAGGATGTGTTAAAGATAGTCCGAACCATGTCGCTGAAATGCAAAGGCGAATCTGTATTTAAAAGGGTCTGCACCTCTGTACGGGTGTTCGCTATGTGAAGCACGAAAGTTTCACGGGCCGAACTCAAGGCCACCTCTCTCTGAGACAAAAGAGCTCTTATTCTTGCCATGCCGTTGAAATCTGCTCCCAAGGTTGGTATTTGTGGCGAGATTGAAAACTCCCTATGTTCATGTGTGGGAGGAAATAGAACATTTCTGCAGCAAATAACCCGTTCACTTACTGTTACGATAAAAGGAATACTTTTAATTAACCCAGAACAATCTTCATTATTGAGCATCAAATAACTACCATTTTCCAACAACTTGAACGTGGGGATGATAGTAGGAAGTGGCGTGCCTTGCAACACGCAAGCCATATTTGGTCGGTGTTTGTTGCATGAACCGTGTAACTGTATGTGTCTACACATTAGTGAATGATCTGGCGTCTCAGTGCATTCCTCTCCATTCAGATAAACTTCTTGATCATCTTTGAAACATCTGTATGTGTATGGAAGCGACCAGACCTCATGAAGAAAAGCACTACCTAAAGGTTCATAACGACCTATTGGTATATATTTCATACAATTTGAAAACTTATATAAAGCAAAAGGCAGCGTTATTAAACAGTGGATAAGGCACGTTGCCAAATAACCGGCAATCCTCTGCTGATGATGTCACTGAGCATGTCATGAATGATGTAATATGTGACATCATCAGCAGTGGATTACGGGTAATAGTATCTCTAGTTTACTCCCCTATAGCTGTCTGTCTTTCTTTTAACATAAGTGTCTGTTTCCTTCCCTTATACTTACTGTTTTTGGTTCGCTTCCGGTTCGCGTACCGGCGAGCGAACTGGGAAGCGAACTAAGAGAAATAGAGGTTGGCACAGTTCCAAATATTGTACCAATTTTTTAATAACGGGGAGGTAGTTCTGAAAAGAACTTTTTTTTTTATTGTTTTTGTTGTTTTATATTTTTTTTATTATTTTTCGGAACATTTTTTTACTTTTTTTGAATTTTTCTGAACAGTTTTATATTTTTTGGGTTTTTCTTGGAGGGGGCAATGAAAACGATTCATTGTAAAGGGCTCAACAGGAGCAACAAAACAAAAAAAAAGTATTTATTATTTTGGGCGTTTCGTACAAACTTGCATATGATAGTCAATAGCTCTGTTGATCAGAGTGATGCTTCTTTCTCCGTAGCAAATGAATCCATCGCAATATACGCAGATGTGTTTTACTTCACCAAATCTCATTTGTATATTTGGCACCATCTCCCTGCCCTCTGGTCCCGTTACTTCCGGTACAACAGATCTTCTGGCCATAATAGGGAGATTATCTAGGTCGTTCCGAAACTGTGCAGCACTGTAGTTGTTAGGATGCCACCTAGTCATATGCCGAAACTGTATTTTTTCTCGGTTCCTCTGGACAGTCTATCTTGACATATAAGGCAAGTTACGTATCTTGCATTTACTTTTTTCTGACCTTTGGGAATTTTAAAAAATTGCCAAATGAGGTTTTCTTTCCGGTGAGACGTCCTGGGCTCCTCAGGCAAAAACTGCCTCTCTTCGTGCTCGTCGTCCTGTTCCTCTTCTTCCTCTTCTTGTTGAATTATAACTTGAGCAGGTGGTCCACTCTTCCTTGGATGTGGTGGAGGTGGTGGGGAAGCACCAGCTGAAGCTACTAAAGAAGCCATTGCTCAGTGATCACAAAGGGTCTTTCTCTCACAATGATGAAAGTCAGAGTGAGGAAAGAAGGAGGGATTTTCATCATTTGGGAAAAACAAGAGTTCTCAACCAATGAAAAGTGTTCATTTTAGATTATATGACCTAGTCTTACATCATTAGGAAACCAAAAGTGAAATGAACCAATGAAAAGTGTTATTACCAAGTCACATGACCTGCTGTGTTTACGTTAAGCGCTTTGCAGGGCCTCCCGGTTTGCTTCCAGAAACCTGCGCTTTGCGACTCGCTTCGCGTACCAGTTCGCTAACGTAGCACGTCATATGACGTATCACGCGACAACGTGAAACGTCATGCGGACGGGAGGCGTCACGATGTTGTTTTGTAACGCGGCAGTTGCGGTAAAGAAACGTTTACCGGCTCGCGGTCTATTTCGCGGCATCAAGGTCAGCTAACGGGAAGCTTCCCGATTCGCGAAGCGGGAACGAAGAAAAAAAAATATTTAAAAAAAAAATTATTCATAAACATATAAAATATATTTTTGGATTTAAAGAAGAATACATTTTACAGCTACAGATATTAGCTGTTAAAAAACCAATGAAATTCACTGAAAAAACCATAGGTTATAGACCATATATAGTTAGGAATTAGCATTTACAAAACCTTGAAAATTCACTGAAAAAACCATAGGTTATAGACCATATATAGTTAGGAATTAGCATTTACAAAACCTTATTTTACTCACACAAAACCATTGAAATTCCATATATAGTTAGTTGCACTAACTATATATCGCGCACCCGCAATCCACTGCTGATGATGTCACATATTACATCATTCATGACATGGTCAGTGACATCACTGATGACATCACTGATGACATCTCAAATGACATCACTGATGACATCACTGATGACATGTGATTTGACATCAATGACCACATCACTGATGATATCATTCATGTGACAATACAATGCATCTCCTCACATTTTAATATAACCTCTGTTTCACCCAGTGTTAAATACAGAGTATAATTTTTGAAACCATTGACACACCAATACTAGTTACTACATACGCACTCACTGATTCCTATGTCTACACACACATTCACTCATTCACCCATACAATCATTCATACATACAATCACTCATCTTTACAACACTATCATATGCACTCATACACCTATACAGACACTCACAGTCTGCCACTCATCCATGGAGTTACTCACACACGTAGTCAGTCCTGTTAAAGAATCAATGACACTTCCATTTTCTTGTCTATACAGTTAAACATAGAGCACCTTACATTTTCAAACATATACTAACACATACTTACCTTCTTATAGAATCATTGATACAAGTACACATTGATCTGCACAGAGTCACACACCTCCCAGCCAGCCAGCCACACACACACTCAGTCTCCCATACAAATACTTGGACAATCAATCAGTAACCCATATAGTTAATCATATAGCTACTGATCAACACGTGCAGCAGTTTACAGAACAACAGACATAATGATGCTCAAATTAAGATAGTTTAGTCACTAACCCATGCACTCAGTGAGACACATTTAATCACTCACTCATACATTCAGTCATGCACCTACTAAATCCTTTGTCCAGACACTTATACTTCCACTCATTCTTCAATATGTAAGACACATTTTAACTTTACAGAAACACACAGTCACTGGATGATGTCATCAGTGATGTCATCAGTGATGTCATTTGAGATGTCATCAGTGATGTCATCAGTGATGTCATTTGAGATGTTATCAGTGATGTCATTTGAGATGCCGTCAGTGATGTCATCAGTGATGTCATTTGAGATGTCATCAGTGATGTCATCAGGGATGTCACTGACCATGTCATGAATGATGTAATATGTGACATCATCAGCAGTGGATTGCGGGTGCGCGATATATAGTTAGTGCAACTAACTATATATGGAATTTCAATGGTTTTGTG
The DNA here is from genome assembly GCF_964261635.1 of Lissotriton helveticus. Taxonomy (NCBI): domain Eukaryota; kingdom Metazoa; phylum Chordata; class Amphibia; order Caudata; family Salamandridae; genus Lissotriton; species Lissotriton helveticus. The sequence goes on from NC_136069.1 coordinate 444,722,862, forward strand.
TGAGTAAAATAAGGTTTTGTAAATGCTAATTCCTAACTATATATGGTCTATAACCTATGGTTTTTTCAGTGAATTTTCAAGGTTTTGTAAATGCTAATTCCTAACTATATATGGTCTATAACCTATGGTTTTTTCAGTGAATATATATATCGGTCAGAAACTTACATGGAATAAGAGCAGGCTGATGGGTCAGATGACGAAGCACTTGCACTTTAAATTGATTGGTGGGTTGCCAGACCATGTCATGTGATCAAGGGGCCGAGGTCCCGAAACGCGTCATGGCGGCGTGTGTGTTTTCTGCACTTTTTGATGTTTAAATAAATTTTGCAATTTCCTATTTTGGGTCCGGATTCGTTTTTCTGGTTCAGAGGTTCCTTGGGACTGAAAACGGAGTTCTTTTCATATATATATATATATATATATATATATATATATATATATATTTATATATATATAATGTTTCATGGCACCCCGCTACATCCATTGGTGTGTCATTACAATTTTGCTTCTACCGCCAAAGCCAACAGATTGGGACAGTGTATCAGCCCACTTCATTGTGAGTGGCAGCATTTTGATCTTAATATACGCATGTCATCTTCCTAGAAAGCAGTCCAGTTCAATGCCAGAGCTGGTATTTCAATCTCTGCTTTCCTTTAATTTTTTTATTTATTTTCGATAGATCATTTTTGTTATAGGACATTTTTTTCAAACCTATGTCTTTAAACATTTTACGATCTATTCATTTTATTTACTTTCACATTCTTTATGTCTATTGCATGTTTGCAAAATTAAAAATGCAAAACAATCGCAGGCTTTTCGAGGCCAGGCTGTGAATATGCTTGTTTTTGTTAAATTGAAGTTTATTTTTACTATCTGCAATATAGAGTCTAGATATTTTTTTGTAATGGAATAACACAAACTCTGCCAGGGTGGTTGGTCCCCCAAAATACTCTGTTAGTTTAACCTGGTGATGAGGTGGGCACAGTACTAAAAAGATTGCCTGCTTTTTATTCTTTTCACCATTGATTCTTAATAAAATAAGCCGAGGTCCAGGTTAACGAAACTTCATTTTGTCATCTGTGCCTCTACATAAAACATTAAAAAAAAGCATTAAACGAACACCTGCAAATATATTCCTCGCTCTCACATGTGAGATAATTAGATTTCAGTGACTAAGAGTTTTCATTATGAGCTTGAATTTTATACAATATGTGAATTTGTGCTCATTGCTTCATGTGAATGTTATTTATGGCTATGCTGGGATTTACAGACTTCTAATTTAATCTTTGCATAAACATCATAGTGAAAAGCCATAAAATAATAATAAACATTTATATGTAAATGCTGCCACATTACGTTGCCTTTGAAAGTCAGCGCGCGCACCTGCGCCTTTAATGGCTAACTGGTATGCAAAACCGTACAACTCTCAGGAGAGGGCAATCATCGTAAACGACAGGATGGTCTCTGGAATGCCAAATGAACATCTTGCTCTTTTCATTAGGGCCTATGCCACGGGTGGCATCCTGCCTTTCCGGTCCCTCACTTGCCAGCGTCAGTACGAATTACGGGATTTCAATATGGAATGAGAGATTGTCGTCTAGTGGCGACAACATGGCCGTCTTGCCTTTTCAGGGGAGGCAAAATTCGACACAGCAAGTGATGGAAGGGTCCCAAGCGCTTGGTTAAAACTCCTCAGTTCAGAGCAAAGCTCATTATGCAAACTGCACGTCAAGATGCAGCCCTGATTTAATTCTGTCCCGTAAATAAATATCCCATTAACATCCATCTGCTAAAAGTCAGGTAAGATGTTTCCGGGAAGTCTCGGTGTCAAGGCGGATGGAGATGAAGTATAAATGAACGAGGGTGGCGGGAAAGGATATGGCGTGAGCGTAAAGCCAATTTAAAATAAGCGGTAAGAAGGACAAAACCATTTAGAGCAATTTGTATTTCACTGAATAGCCGCGCCGCGTGCGCGCGCTATTTGCGGCCTTGTTATCCTGCTTGCTACACAATGATGCCCCTGGTTGCTGTGGAGCGGGTCGATCATAATTACAGTTCATGAATTGACTTGAAAAGCCATTTGGCTGATGAGAGGGTCAATACTGAAGTGACTTGAGTTCCTTTGCTTTGCTGCAAATGCATAAATGTCACAGGCAAAGAGGCTATTATTTAGATGATCTGTTTGCCATTTTTGTGCTGAGATTGTAGCAATTACATTAATTGGAAGGAAAAAGATGCAGGAGTCCAACACTCATCTCAGCCTCCACTTTAAAGGAAATACGTGTTTTTTATCTAAAGTTTCGTCACTACTTAATGGCTAGCTTGTAAAGCAAGCATCACATAATGAATCCCCTTTGTATTTTTATAATAGTTGACATTATTATCCTACTTAGGGCCTCCTCAAGAGTTGACTTAAAGGTGGTGCCAGGAATCAATGATTTCAGCTAATTCCAGAACCTAAACCCAGCTATTGCGAGTTATAGTCCCTGTAATGGACAGTAACTCTGCAGACCGATGAGAAAATCTGGATATTTTTCCCAATGTCCCATCTATGCCAATGACATTTACCACCTGCTTTCAGTAGGTCAACATGTTAGTGTAGAGGCAGATCGGGTTGGGAGTGGGGGGGGGAAGACATCCAGAGTCAGGGAAGGCTGTGGCCTGCGGGGGACCGCACTCTGCTCCTCTCATGGTGCTCGGTAGTGTGGCCGGTGGCTAGGCTGAGCCACCATCCACAGTCACTACTCTCCAAACAAGGTACATCTGGGTGTGGAATCACATCTGATCAAATCAGGTCCTGTGTTGAAAGGCCTTAGTCAACCAGAATTCACATGTGGCACCAACTGTGACCTTTTAAGTAGCAAATAAGAGAACCCAATCAATTGGCAACCAAAAACAATTACCAAAGGTCAACACAAGTTTTTAAGTGACCCAGATTAGTAATGTTCGTTGCACCGTCAATACAAAATAGTTTTTTTTTAAATTGATACCTCCTCAAATAATCAAGACTTTCCATTTAGACCTCATGATTCGCAAATCCCAGATCATGAAATCTCATTAGATCACTATAAAGTGCATGCATATTTAAAGTTTATCCGCATAAATTTCCAGTATCTCATAATCTCCCATTCCCTTTAAACATACTTTGTGAGTGTAGCTGAATTTGTCCAATAACACGTCATACACCAGCTGTGTATAGATGCATTGGGGCTGCATTACCAAGGGGTGAAAATCTGACAACTCTTTGGGGCATATTATCAAGGGATTTATCTCCGCTTTTTTGGCTTTAAAAGCCAAGAAAGCGGAGATAAAATTATCTCCCTATCAGCAACAGGGTGCTAACACGCAAATTCGCATGTTAGCACCCTTTTTCTCTATGCTTCCCCTTGCATCTCTAATGAGATGCAAAGGGGGCGTTCCAGAGAAAAATAATAGGAGAAATGTTGTTAAGCGATATTTCTCCTATTATCAAGGATTTCGCTAACCCTGTTAGTGACAAAAAAGCAGCGCTAACCGCGGTTAGCACTGCTTTTTTTACACCTGGTATTTTCCTGACTTAGCCATGATATCCTATGGAAGGTGGATATCATGGCTACGTTTGTGAGCCCCTATCATCAAGCTAACTCCAAACTTCGAGAGATTATCATTGGTTTTCCAACGATAATCTCTAATTTAACAGTTAGCGCGAGGATTTTTATCACTACTGAGATAAACCTTGCTAATAGCAAGTTATCTCTGCAATAATTTCCGGCGATGCTTAGCATTAAAAAATTTGTTGCTAAGCATCGCTAGCGATAAATATCGCTAATCGTTGGTAATATGCCCCTTTGTTCTAGGCTCACAATGATTGTTCAAAGGATGATTTGACAACACTGCACTATTCGACATTGCAGTGAAAAGTGGGAAGTGAAAAGTGGGCTATATTGCATTGTGTGTGAAAAGCAAGGTCTTCTCAAATAGTCTAGCAGGACAAAGCAGGGTTACCGGTTCTGTATTTCTAATTATTTGCTTGAACTTGAGGCATACAATTCCAATTTGCCAATCTGAATTCATCCCAACACAAAAATTTAAAAGATAACTGCAAAATATGATAGGTTTGAAATAATTAAAGACTGCCACATGATCGAAGAAGTTCCTGACTACACTTATTGCAACTGTAATTAATAAATAAGGGAAATCCTCCATAAAACTGACAACCTGACCTAAATTAAAAATTATTTTCTTACGGGCCCATAAATCACAAATAGTTTTAGATCTTGCCTAGATAGAGAAAGAGCTTTAAGCATTTTATTCCCAAAAAACTCTTGTGGACCATACCAAAAACTTACAATGGACTTAGAACCTGCCTATTGCTTAACATTGGTTGGCATTAATGTCCCTCTTATTTGATTTCATCATATTCATTGGCCTTCATTGTGTTTGTCTCTCACCTGGAGTATATGTTCTTGACTATCCGTTTAATAAGAATAATTGTATCCTTTTACTTCTCATATTCCAAGAACAACAACTTTTGTCTTTTTTTGTAAGCACTGTGAGGGTACATGTGTTTTCGAGGGTACAAATGTTTTCTTGCTCTCTCTCGCTCTTGCTTCTTCCCCTCAAGTAACTGCCCCATGCACTCCTTGATGCTCCCTCCTCGCTCTACACCAGATCGTCCATTGCTTCCCCACTTATTGTCATGTGTTGATTCCCCACCACACACCCTATATGCTGCTCTTTCCTCCCACCACCCTGTCAATTATTTCAGCATCAACTCTTTAAAAAAATAAATGTTTCGTTAATTTCCCTCCCTCTGCTTTGATATGATCCCTTGCTCCTGCATGCCCGCTACCCCTTGCTCCCACCTCACTGCTTCATTTGTCTCCCTGTTTGTATTTTTTTTAATTAACTGCTCCAAATGGCATCCTCCATCATGGAATGGTAAATAAAACAATAAGCTCCTCGTCATTCCATAGCTCTGTGCATGTGTGGTGATGCTTGCATTTGCATGTAGAATGAGGCTATTGGCAGCAGTGTCATGAAGCATATGTGGCATTCATGTTATTACAACCTCTTTTTCCGATGCTTCACATCCAGCCGGGGCCCGTTGTGGGAGTTCCATGGGGCAGACAGACGGGGAAGGGGCAGGGTGGGGGGTGATAAACACCGGAATATGGATGATTGCAGGTAAGTAAACAATTAAATTAATAAAACAAATTTCGTAGCGCACCCTGCATCGCAGTTTCAGAACTCTGCGTGCTTCATGCAGTGCAGAAAAGTCTGCAAATGGAGCGCAGTTCACTGCCCGGGCCTAATGGCCAGACCATTACGTTGGTGGTACGGATACTCTGTGGCCATTGCGATGGAATGTCCTTACCACTAACATGTAAATCAGCCCCTAAATATGCACATTAAAACAGTTGTTGCTGGTACTGATAAAAGATCTGGAAATTTGGAAGCATCTATAACACAAACATGTTAGTACCAACTATAGTTCCTGTGCTCAGAGCTCTCTCATTGTCAGGTAAGCTTGGACACAAAATGCTTTCGTTTTAAAACATTGGTTATTTGTATTTTGTTTCGTTAAATATTATTTTTCTTTGTGGAATGATACACAAATTGGAAAAGTGGGATCTGAAATGAGAAAAGGGTCCAGGGATGTTTTAAGAAACATCTGTGTTGTGCAGTAGCTAAAGCAAATACTCATTTGATAAGTTATGAAATACCTACAGTAGGCAGCCTCAGAATTAGTTATCATTGAACAATAAGTACAAAGCAGTACCAAAACAAGAGTCAAAAAGCAATTTCAAGAGTTACTAAACGCACTGCAAACGATACGGTATGCTGCAAAAATAGAAGGAAAAGGCTGGCCTATTCTTGGAAGCTACTGAAACTGTTTTTAACGAGCTTCTCTATGTTAAATGCCCATTGTGTCTATTTTTGAAAGTGTTTCCTTCCTCCTATTACATTGCTTAATTATAGTTTAAAAAGGCTTCAATTAATGAGAGAGATCAAACCGTCTTTCCTCCCCTGTTGCATTCTGCCACCTGTCCCCTTTGGGGCCCAAAGGGGGAGAGGGAGGGGGAGGAAAGCACCGACCAGAGACTCAAAATTAGGTGTGATAAAGGCCGCTTTATTGGAAGCAGGTGCACCTTAAACAATGAAAACCCTTGGCCTGCGCCGTACAAAACTATACCTCACTAAATATGCAATTTCCTGACAACACCCCCTACCCCCTCCCCTAACTGGTTCCCCCAATCCACAAACAGTAAACAATTAGCAGAAACGTCAATTTGCCTCTCCACCTGGCTAAATCCTTTATTTTGCTTGACCTGCCCCTCGCTAATCCAACAACCGATCTCCTACACTTCCCCCATATATTAGGAAGAACCGCCCCAAGGCAAAATTTCACCCCACACCTGCTCCAGCGACACCACCAGCACCACAATCATTGAGCAAAACTAGATGCACCGGCCCCCAAGAAAACTCCTTCCAAAAACCACTGCACACCGCAAAAAACCCCACCTACACCCAAAGAAAAGCAATCGCCCCTCCCCCCAGCCCCCCAGGCCCCGTACTGGAAAACCCCCCCCAAACAACTTGATCGAAACCCAGGGAGGGAGGGTGGGAAATCGATTACCTTCACCACACCCCCACCCGGCTGCTGTGTCACCAGCCACCTTCTTTCTACAATGGTGGCCCGAGACTCAAGATGTCCTGATATAAAGAGGGCCAGCCCAAAACAAGCCCAACCCAGACCAAAGCTACCAAATAGCCCAAAACCAGCCCACGTACGCTGCTGGCTCTACCCCCCTCCACCTCCCCCGCCCTCAAAACTCCCCGGGGGTGACAGGCCTCCCGCTGGTCGGCCGCCCCCCCAAAGCCCCATTGTGGCCCAAAGGGGGAGAGGGAGGGGGAGGAAAGCACCGACCAGAGACTCAAAATTAGGTGTGATAAAGGCCGCTTTATTAGAAGCAGGTGCACCTTAAACAATGAAAACCCTTGGCCTGCGCCGTACAAAACAATACCGCACTAAATATGCAATTTCCTGACAACACCCCCACCCCCTCCCCTAAGTGGTTCCCCCAATCCACAAACAGTAAACAATTAGCAGAAACGTCAATTTGCCTCTCCACATGGCTAAATCCTTTATTATGCTTGACCTGCACCCGCTAATCCAACAACCCATCTCCTACACTTCCCCCATATATTAGGAAGAACCGCCACTCGAAAGGCGTGCTAATGGCTTTCGACCCCCCCCTAGGACTCCTGCCCTTCCAGACATCTGCGCCCCAATATCCCGCTCCAGTGCCTCCCTCCAGTGTAGCACATAACTCCATTCCGTACCCCAGGTGAAAAACCCAATCCCCCTGCAAATCCACTGCCCCGTGCTGCAGCACCGGGCGCTACAGCCTCTCAAACTTCTATCTTCCCCGAACCGTCACTTCCCTGTAAATTCCCTACGTGCCCTATCTAAGGCCGCTGGCCTCTCGCCCCCCGGCAACCCACCTGGGACCAAAACTCTGACCAAAAGACCTGACACTCCGCCTACCTACCCCGTACCTCTAACAGATCCCTCTTCACTTGTTCAACCCAACGCTAACCCTTTGCACTGTACCAAGCCCACGTCAGGCACGGTATACACCCATTACAACGCATTTTTTACAACGCACTACCATTACAACGGAACTTTTACAACGCAAATACCATTACAACGCATTTATTTACAACGCATGTTTTTACAACGCAGGTACTTTTACAACGCATACCATTACAACGTAAGTATTGGTAAGTATATAATTATATTTAAAATGTTATATGTTAGTTTTTTTTTAAAGGGGTATTTTTAGGGTTCAGGGTCAGTTTTGGGTTTTTGGGTAAAGGGGTATTTTTAGGGTTCAGGGTCAGTTTTGGGTTTTTGGGTAAAGGGGTATTTTTAGGGTTCAGGGTCAGTTTTGGGTTTTTGGGTAAAAGGGTATTTTTAGGGTTCAGGGTCAGTTTTGGGTTTTTGGGTAAAGTGGTATTTTTAGGGTTCAGGGTCAGTTTTGGGTTTTTGGGTAAAGGGGTATTTTTAGGGTTCAGGGTCAGTTTTCAGTTTTTGGGTAAAGGGGTATTTTTAGGGTTTAGGGTCAGTTTTCAGTTTTTGGGTAAAGGGGTATTTTTAGGGTTCAGGGTCAGTTTTCAGTTTTTGGGTAAAGGGGTATTTTTGGGGTTCAGGGTCAGTTTTGGGTTTTTGGGTAAAAGGGTATTTTTAGGGTTCAGGGTCAGTTTTGGGTTTTTGGGTAAAGGGGTATTTTTAGGGTTCAGGGTCAGTTTTGGGAATTTTAGATAAAGGGGTACAAGAAAAAAATAAAATAAAAATAAATATAAATTAAATTAATTAAATAAAATTAAATTAAATTAAATTAAATTAAATACAATTACATTAAATAAAAATAATTTTAAATAATATACAATTAAAAAAAATATATATACTTACCAATACTTACGTTGTAATGGTATGCGTTGTAAAGGTACCTGCGTTGTAAAAAAATGCGTTGTAAATACATGCGTGGTAATAGTATTGGCGTTGTAAAAGTCCCGTTGTAACGGTATGCGTTGTAAAAGTATGCGTTTTAACGTCATACATCCGTCAGGCACACTCTCCCCAGACCCACTGCACACAAAACCTGCAACTACACATGCCAGCTCACGCCCCTTTTCCTTGCCGCTGACAATGAAACAACCTGTCGTCCGACTCCAACCACTGCTTCCGTTGCTTGACCCAGTCCCCCTGTCCGCCTGCTGTACAACCGAGTGTGCCCCCACATAATTCTCCAGCGCCGCTGCAGTTGGCCACTCCCCTGCACCTGAAAAGACACACATGTGAGAGGCGAGAAATGTCCTTCATGTCGTAGTTCACTTCCCCACACCCGCAGCCTGAGCTGCCCGCTAACGGTCCGACCTCCAGGGCCCGAGGCCTTCTACAACCTTGATGCGCCGCCTCCGTTGGCGCCCCCACTCCGACGCCATGCCTCCGTAACCTTCGGGTCCTCACCCATACACCATAGGGCGTGCCGCAGGACCCCTAACCAGTGCCGCATATGTCCGCCAGGAAAAAGCCCACTGCAACAAGGAACTGAAACGCCCAAACGCGCACGCAAAATCGAAACCCCCCTGCTATTGACCCCCACTAGCGCCCCCCGGTCAAACCGGGTCCCCACCGACTGTTGATCCCCCGGATTCCTCCGAAACCACCAGGACACCAACCGAACCCCGCACTTTGCCCAAAAACTTACACCCACCGCCACCGGGCTCCTCCGCACCATGTCCCCGCTTGTATACAACACCCCCGGGAGCTCAGCCGCCAAAGTCACCGACTGACTGACACCCCCCCGACCCCCGCACACTGCTGGGACCACCGAGACTGACCGGGCTCCTTCCTGCGCCCAAACCCGTAGGTGAAACACTCAAGCCCTGCCGCGCGGCTCCAAACCGAAAGAGGGGGTCCTCCCTGCCCCGCTCTCCTCCTTACCCGCCTGCCCCGTGCTGGCCCTGATCGCATTGACGGCTCAACTCCTCCACCCTCACCCGCGACGAGCCTACGCCCCGAACCTTGACCCCTATTCCCCTCTCCCCGCACCCCCCTTGACCCCCCTCCATACCGCGCCATTCCCCGGCGCCCCCCCAGGCTCCCAGGTATCCGCACCAACCGACAGCCGACGATTACTCAAACCACTCCCCTACTCCGCCACCAACCTTACCTGGCGTCAATGCTGGCGTCCACCGGATCCCGCCGCCTAACCAGCGGAGGCGGGGGGGGGGCGTCTCTCTCGGCGCTCCTTGCCGTGGGCATACCTGAAACATACTACCAACACCGTTACTTTGCTCCCCCCCGTTTCCGCATCTCCCCCTCCTCCCCAGACTCCACCACCTGTTCCAATGGCCCATGGCCTCCTGCCCATCCTGGGCCCCTCCTTCCACCTTTCGCTTGTAAAAACAGTTTGCTACCCATCACAGTTTGTTTGCTTAGGTACTTGCACAAGTGCCACCATTGCCTACGTAACGCCTGTTCTTGTGCCTGAGTGTCTGCCACTTATTGCCGTAGTATACCTCCACTGGTACTTTGTACGTTTGTAACCTGCACACATCTCACTTTTTTAAGTGCCACCATTGCCTCGTAAAGCCTGTTCTTACGCCGGAGTGTCTGCCACTTATTCCGTATTATACCGCTACTGGTACGTTGTACGTTTTGCAACCTGCACACATATCACTTTTTCTCCTGTGATGCACCGATTGCTAACTCATGTATTTTGGTTGCTCACTATTGGCCCCTGTGCCCCATGTAACCCAACGTTTTCTTTCGTAATTCGTTCATTTGCATTGTTACCTCGTGTATCATTACTGGTCCTATTGTGACGCGCCCGGATACCTTCGGGCATCGACTGCGCTATATAAAATCGCATAAATAACTAGATAACTCCTCCCCAATACCCCCCCTTAATGGCTCCGTCCTACCCCCCTGCCACTTGCTGACGCAACCACCCAATCCCCCAATCCAAAACCTTCCCCACTCTCACCTCCTCCACCCCTCCTCCTTACTGTCTCCTCCACTGATGCACTCAAGGAAGGACCAGCTGAATCCATGAAACATACACCCTCCCCGTCGCTAGCGCATAACCCTGTGGCCTACCGTCACACTACACAATCTACCCGCCCCACACCCCAATTGTCAAGCCTGCTCGACACCAACTGCGCCCTCTTAATGGGCTCCATCGCTTATTCCCACAGCACAACCTCATCAACCCTGGCCCATCGCTGGTCCTACCAAGACTGGACTACAGCCATTCTCCCCACCCCCCAAGCCTCCCACTCCTCTTCCCCCGCTATCTAGCGACCCAACCATCTCCTCCCCGGCTTTCCAAACTGACTTCCAAGCTCGCCACCCTCAAGGCCCTCAAAAGACAAATCACGCCCCCCTATTACCTGCAGGCAGACCCTTTGGTATAGAAAATTCCTTGTCCCTCCCACTAGAAAATACCAGTTCAGTGGGCACCGTGGTCTATGCGACTGCCATTCTTGCAGTACCACTCCGCACCCGTGATCGGGACTCTTATGCACCTGCCCAAGCCACGGGTCCAGTATAACACCCCGTTTACCTCCTCCTATATCTGTTCGTTTCCAATACTCTCACAGGGGCCACCCGCCCCGTAACTCTCACTCTTGATTACCACTACTAGCACATCGCCGTCGTAACCCGCACACATGCCACTCCTTGTATTTCGTTTGCACACGCTTGTCACTTATGCCTCATGTACTATAACCGTGCTTAAACAATTCCTTCACTGCTAATGCCCCTGTATCCGGTCTGTCATATTATCAAATGCATAAATAAGTAATTAACAATCCGCACTGTTCAACCCCGGCGGCCGGCCTGACCCTTCGGGGTGGGAGTGGCGGGGGTGCACCGCCCCGCTACCCCTCGCGCGTCCAAGAATGGTCCCTCGTGGGAGCCGACCGCCCGTACCAGGCAGAGCCGGCCCATCCCCTCGGTCGAGTGGAACCGCATGCTGCTCTCCCGAGCGCCTACCTCAGCATCCATGCCCAGAACAAGAGGTGGGGTCCAGCATGCCGGGGAAGAACTACTCTCCCCTCCACGAAAACCCCCACCCCCCTTCCGAATGCCCCCCTCCATGCCCGTCGTGCCCCCAACCCCCCCCTGCACCTGCCCAGCCCCCACTACCCGCAGGACACCCACCCCCCACTCGAAGGTTGCCCCTCAAAAAATACCTCCACGACATGCCTTAAAAATAAAACTGTGTCACGAAGCATGCAAAACGAAGCTTTACGAGAGAGCTGTTGCTATGCGAAAATCCTGGGCCTCCGATCGCACTCACAGAACCTGCTATGAAGTGTAAAACCCGCGGCGAGGCCGCACAGCGGAAGCAATTGTGACGCGCTCTGACACCTTCGGGTAAAGTCCACGCTATATAACAACGCATAACTAAATAAATAAATAAAAGCAGGCTCCAGAGCCATCCATACCGCAGCAGCCAACCTGAGCCACGGCATTTTCAGAGGAGTGTGGGGAGGGGGGGGCACCAGAAACCCAGACTCCCTCGGAAGCCCCAATTAGCCGCACACCCCGGCCACAAGCATCCCCGCCTCGCATAACCCCCGCATTAGCACAAACGCCGGACGACCTAAACCTCTCGTGCGCCCACCCACCACTGGAAGACACAACAGAAGTGGATCCCTGGTAGCAACACACACTCAGCCACATGCCGATCAAAGGTGTGAGCCCCGACAGGGACGACCGGCCCATCCCTCTCACCACTCCGGCCACAAACATCACCACCCCGCCCCCCCCCACGAACCCAACGCCTCAAACCCAAACCTCTCCTGCGCCCCGCCAATTGAATCCGCCGAACCACCGGCACCCACGAGTACTGTACCAGCGCAACAATCGCGCTTGTTGCGCCTCCAACAATTACCGTTTTAGCGGAACAATCGCGCTTATTGCGTCTCCCACGGCCAGGAAACTTACCACCGCCGAATGACACCAATACACGAACGCACGCAACCTCCATAGATGCCCAATCGCCATGCAGTATCTGTACGCCCGCAAATGATTACCAAATCGATTACCTTCACCACACCCCCGCCCGGCTGCTGTGTCACCAGCCACCTTCTTTCTAAAATGGTGGCCCGAGACTCAAGATGTCCGGATATAAAGAGGGCCAGCCCAAAACCAGCCCAAAACCAGCCCAACCCAGCCCAAAGCTACCAAATAGCCCAAAACCAGCCCACGTACGTTGCTGGCTCTACCCCCCTCCCGCTGGTCGGCCGCCCCCCCCAAAGCCCCAGTGTCACCGTACAACATCTAGGGGCATATTACCAAGCAATAGCGATAATTATCGCTATTGCTTGGTTAGAGACAAAAAATTACCGCTGACCTGCGGCGATTTTTATCGCAAATAAACCTTGGTATTACCAAGGTTTATCGCAAATGCGATAAAAAACGGCCGCTATGCATGAATATCGCTGAAAAGTCAGCGATATTCATGCATTACCGAGCTAATGCTCTTAGCCATGTTATCCACCTCCCATTGGATAACATGGCTAAGAACTGCTCAGGGCAGGTGTTAGCTTTTGGAGATATTCGTGCTTAGCGCGAATATCTCCAAAAGTTGGTAATAGGAGAAAGCGATGTTAGCGACTGTTTCCAGTCGCTAACATCTTGGCACGCCCACTTTGCATGTCATTAGTGATAAATATCACTGACATGCAAAGCGGGGCCCAAGATGGTCGCTATCTCCTACTAGCTGTCGCTAACTGGTGTTAGCGACAGCTAGGTAATAGGGAGATAATTTTATCTCCGCTTTCTTGGCTTTTAAAGCCAAAAAAGCGGAGATAAAACCCCTTGATAATATGTCCCCTAGTTTTAAAAATCTAAGACTATGAGTATTTCAGAAGACAAAGAGGCACTTTTCTAGGAATGCTTCACAGACCTGTCAGCTCCCTAGCAATATGCGGTTGTCATCCTTAAACTGCCTTTAAACTCGAATCCCCACAAATTAAGAACTGCGTTTGCACCACGTTAGTGCATGATGCATGAGTAGGTGGTTAGAAGTGCAAGCAGCCTGGCTCAGGAGGGAATGTGGGCTGTGGGTGCCACTGGTCACAGATTGCAGGAGGAATCATAATCTCCCATAAAACGCACATCACACAGAGCGCTCAAACGCGTCAGGGTGGCAAAGATGCTGGCGTGTGTTTCCCATTTACCAAAAATCTGTTGTTCTGGGGCATTCTTCAGGTGGCACCATTACCAATCAATCATTCTGGTAAGAAGACACTGCTGGCTGTTGACCTATTTGATTTACAGTGACTGCCACTGCCTGGTCCTCTTATCATTTGAATCCAGAAATCCATGCGTGCAGCTACGAAGAGCAGCTTCTATGCAGGCCTGGTGTCTCTGCTCTCTCTTAGTGGTACTGCCACCTGTAGTGGAAGGCTGGAGACTTTTGAGAGGACCATATCATGGGGCAGAGTCATATACATGTCATGTAGAGACTGCATGAATAATTGCTGTGCCTGGCTCCCCCAGCTCTTCAGGCCTTTCAGAGCCACTCTGCTAAAGGAAACGACCTCAATCCAGTCCGGATGCTGCAGGGGACAGCGGGCGGCACAGCCAGAATACCTACGGCAACTGGTTTAGGGAAGCCTTTGGGAAGCAGTAGTATGTCATTGATAAGTCTGCGGTTGCTCATTGAGGAGGGAGCCTCGGTGTTGTCCTGAGAGACAAAGTCAGCTGGAGTGAAAGTTGCCGGTAAGTCTTGTCGGGGGAAGATGGTGTGGGAGATCAGAGCAGTGCACCCATTAGACGTATTCTGGTATATTTGAAATGTTTTTCTTTAAAAACAAACACAAAGATGCTGCCCCTCCCAGACCGCTGTAGGAACCCAGGCTCCACGTAAAGCTGCAGTGTATTTGTGTGCAAGCAGCAGCCCCCGTCTCTCTTTCAGTGGTGGTGAGCCATGTTTGTGTACCTCTACACCTTACACAACTCCCCATAGTATATAAAGCATCGGAACAGGTGCCCTTCTTTTGTTGTGAATCTGCATCATACTTGCCTACTTGTACGGTGCCTTTACAAAGCACTTTGATTCTCTGTGGCCGAGTATGCGTTATATAAAAATATCGAATAATAAACAAATAAATAACGAAATTAATAAATAAAGTGTCCGGTCCATTTGGATACATTGAAGCCCACCAGCACTACACTCCAAGAATGCACTTGTTATTAAAACGAAAAGCCATCACTAAAAATATGCTGCCAGGCCAATATTAAGTGATCAGGCAACTAGTCAAGGGTAGGTACAGAAAATAGTGTAACTACAGAAGAGTGATTTTTGTGATGTTTGTAAGGGAGGATTTGGACAACAGCAAAGGCTATTTGAGAGCTCTGACTTTGATAAGATATTTGGGTCCAGACGTATGACCATTTGATTTTTGAGTTTGTAACTGCAATTTTTGCGACTCGCAATTAGAGACTCCAAAAACTAATGCGTGTAGGACACATTTAGCGATTCCCAAATGGGTTGCAAATAGACCTGCCTCAACAATATATTAACGAGGCAGGACGCCATTTGCTACCGATAGGGAATGGCTACAATCACAGGGATGGTGGCTTGCTGGGGTCAGCAGACCACCATGTCTGTGATGGCATTTTAACCCCTTGGATGCGCGTGAAATTTTCCCGCAGTGCGAGAAATTTCGCACCTGGACAATGCGGATGTCTCCCGGCCGTCCGACGTACACGCCACCTGTTGCATCGGACGGCCGGGAGTCGTCCGACGCATCCAAAGGGTTAAATAAAGCAATGTTTTGTTTGCAATGCAGCAGTTTTTCTTAAAGGAAAACAGGCTGCATTTCAAAAATAAAAAAGTTTTCTTATCATTTTTTAAGAGTAGGCAGTGGTCCTTAGGGTCCACTGACTGCTCCTAAAAATGTTTTCACCCACATTCACAAAGAGGAAGGGGTCCCTTGGCGAATCCACACCGTTTGTGGATGGGTTACCGCTTCCTCTATGAAGTTGGCAAATTGTGAATATTTTGTGACCACATTCTGGTCGCCAAAAAAATTCATACATGCCATTGGTATTCGGTTTTAGGAAGGGATGTTATAAACACGACCCTTGTTAATGCTGATGTGCAAAAGCAAAATACGGGACCAGATTTACAAAATCGCAAGTTTGCGATTCCCTAATTGCGAATTTTAGCCATTCGCTATTAGGAAATTGCAAGCTGCATTGTACAACAGTGTGTTTGACTCTGCTGGTGATTAACGCAGTGGGTCACAAATGAACCTGCCCCTCCCCTCACTCCCCAGCGCCTTGAGACCTCACAGGTGAGTAGCACACTTTATAAACACCTGATTGATTGATCAATGTTCATAAAGCAGGTCGAAATTTGCGATCCATTGTACATGGCTACAATCACAGGGATGGTGGCCTGCTGGGGTCAGCAGACCACCATGTCTGTGATTGCTTTTTAAATAAAGCTATATATTTTTTTTTTAATGCAACCTGTTGTCTTAAAAGAAATAGGGGTTCAAACTATCATAACAATGCTTGGCACTATGTGTGGGACCGCATCTTCTGGACATGGTTATCCCACATAAATATTGACTGTCTAGAAACCAATCAAAATGTAGCATTTGTTATTGTACAGCTAACTGATACATAAATGCAATTAATTGTGATGTATTTCTAAAGCTAAAAACACAATTATTATCACTGCCTGTGTGGAAAGTGGTGATTAGCTTGCCAATCAATCATGCCACACTAAACCGATCAAATTTCTTTAATTGGCTAGTTTGCCCTAAATGTAATTAAGGGTTACAATTCCCTGTTTTTACTTATTTATACACATCAGTGTAGATGAAAACAATCTATTCCCCTCTGTACTTATTCACTAAAATGGAAAAGTGCCGAAATCTTTTCAGATTTTCTCCCTGCTGTCAGTCTTCACCACCAAGCCAGTAGCAGTGCACTGTGACAGCATATGGTGTTAAAAATAAGGAATGATATTTCCTTATGATATTTAAATAGCTGCAGATGTGCATATATGCTAATACAACACTTACGAAATATACTGAAACCCTAAACACATTGAAGGGTGAGTGTGCTCACAACAGATAAATAAATAAGGGGTATTATTTGCAACTTAATTTTTCCAGAGCCCAATAAATCATTAAAGATACAAATAATAATAAGAAACAATAAACATAGATCAATGCAGATGAAAAGGTCAACAAAATAAACACCATAAAACCGGAATTCCTAAATACAAAATGCTTCTTTGGCACACGGAAGCCAGCATTGCAAATACATTACTTTCTCCAGATTGACTGAGTCCCTCTTCATAAATATTAAACTCTGCTTTGCTGCAGCAGCACAGTGAATACAAATTGTTTGTTAATTAAAGTTAAGTTCATCACAAACGTTGCCTTTCTTCAGACTGCTTCGAAGCTGTGAATGTACCAGAGAAGGACTTTATGGAAGAGTGACTTTCAAATCCTCCTTCTAATATGAACATTGTAAACCAAAGAATCGATGTCCGCCTAACTGAATCAAACCACAATTAAATTTGCTGAAGTGAATCCAACTTTGAATACAGTTATCTGCCTGTTCTTTGAGGTAGAACAATAGCCACAATTATGCTCAGTTTTATAGTCAATTAATGGATTATCTTGCTGCAGTACGCAATATGTCTGCAAATAAATACTGCGCCGTTTTAAAATCAATCTGTCTTGGACCCTGTGTGTGTGCTACCTGAGACATGCAGAATCACCGGAGAAGGACGTGTGAAAACACATTGTTTATTCTATATGCTACTAAAGGACTGTCCGGCTGCTTGAAGCTTGCCTTGTACCCTCAGAGGACTGCCCTGCTACTTGAAGCCTGCCTTTCTGCTTGTCCCAGGTTGAATCCTGTCCTGAGGCTAGTTGGCTAGCCTACTGTGTGAGATACAGGGTCAAACAAACTACAGAGACCATGAACCCTGCACCTGGCCTCAGACTGGAGTGAGTACTGACACCCCAAGTGGTGCCCAACCGGTACTGGACCCTTGGAAGTAGTGCTAAAGGTGCTTCTTCAGTCAAAACATGAAACCTGGGAATTTTTCACCAAAGAGTGGCCCGAGAACTGACAGAAGACCGGGGTTAATTTGCTTGCCAATCTGCCTGAGGTGCATCACTGGTTAGCCTACTTTTGCGGAAGCTCCCACTATTTTCTTCTCCACATCAGAAAATCCTGTTTAGCAAGACTCTTGGATAAGATATCAGGTCTCATGGAGTCCTCTTTGGCTATAGACTGCAGCTTTGTCCCACTGAAGATTTTCAACTTCCAAAAAAAGTGACAAAGTCCAAACGTAGAAAACGTCACCACAACTTCATCCAGCGGCTCCTGAATGACAACACCTCATTCTCAGACACCACCAGCTGCCTTGCTCCGCAGAACTTTACCTTCTCTGGAATGTTTCTTTAAAATTTCTTCTAAGTCCAAAAGTAATCCGAGACTAGGCCCAATCCAATTTCTGTAGCTGACCCATGCCCCATTGTGGTTGGCCAAAACTTTTGACTTTGCACTGGTTTCACATGACCCGATACCCGTGGTTGGCGCTTTGATTTTTTTAGGCGCAATCTTTTACCTAAAATTTTAAAAACTCATAACTCCGGTTCTCCTGGTAGGATTTCGTTTTTTTGGTGTCATTTTATTTACTAAAGTTTACTCTGTATTTCTAAATTGGTGTGGAATTTTTGTTGTGTTGTTTTCACACTTTATTACTCTGTGTGTGCTCTATAAATGCATAAAACAGTGCCTCTAAGTTAATCCTGACTTCTTCTGTGCCAAGATACCAGAGGGTTCAGCACAGGTTAATTTAGTGACTTCGTTGGTTCATCCTGACAAGGACAGTGATTGTTGCTTGAGAAGGGTCTTCACCCCCTCAATCAAAAACCCAGTTTCCCACAGCAACTGTAAACTGTTTGCATGATTTGTGAAGGGAGCTATTGCTTTCAACTTCCTGAATGCAGTTGTTGGAAATGAGACCTTTTTGAGGGTATCATAAAAATGTATAGATGCATTGCTGGCTGTAGAACTTAGTGCACTTTACCTCTGCTAACCAGTGGTAAAGTGCTCCTGCTCCCCCGTTTAGCATGATGAAATTGGCATATCTCTGATTTGCATATTTATCTTACCTCTAAGTCCCTAGTATAAACTACCTACAGCGTACCCAGGGCCAATGTCACCAATGGGCTTCAGCACTCATTGTGTCGTTCGCTGCAGTGATAATGCAACCACGACTGCAGGCCTACCACCAGGAGCCTGGCTGTGCAGGTTTAAACTGCAAATTTGACCTGTCAAAATAACCCCTTTTGACATGCCTAAACTACCCTTCTAAATATTAATATGTCGCCCTTTCAATATACTCACTGCTTTATCCAGGAAGGAAACATCAACCCATATTAAGGTGCTTTCAAGCCTTTCATTTGTTACTGGACCCTTCAAGGAATACTCCTTACCTGCGCTTGCTAAACTAATCTGTGTTTTATCATTTACCTGTAAATTAGCATTATTTATGCTTTCCATTTATGCTTCCAGGATCCTTGCCTGAATATGTTTGGTAGCATTTCTGATGACTTTAGCTACAAAGGCCCAAAACATTATTTTCAAACTGACTAAAGTACATTTTCTAGTATTCATTCTATTTCTATCCATTGAGCTTATAATT
Organism: Lissotriton helveticus; assembly: GCF_964261635.1. Taxonomy (NCBI): domain Eukaryota; kingdom Metazoa; phylum Chordata; class Amphibia; order Caudata; family Salamandridae; genus Lissotriton; species Lissotriton helveticus. The sequence goes on from NC_136069.1 coordinate 444,742,115, forward strand.
AGAATTCCTGTCTTTTCTCATTTATGTTTGCTTTGTTCAGGGGAAGCAAGATTTGTTAGGGTCTAGCTACAGACAGCTTTAAGTGTTTGAAGGACCACGTGTAATGAATACTTTAAAAAGTATAGAGAGAAACAGTGGGCTTTCAGTCCATTGTCATTGACTATCATTTTGTTCATGCTTTGGCATTGCTTGGATGTTCTTTCCATCAAGTCAAAGCCATTTTGGGGATCGTAATATTGTTTGTTAGACCTGCCATCTTTTGGTGTGGTTTCCCCTGACTTTTTGTTTTCTGAACTCCTGTTTTTGACTTCGTTTTTGCTGGCTTTAGGACTCTGAGCACTTTACCACTGCTGATCAGTGCTAAAGTGCAGGTGCTCTAATCTAAAATGTGGGGACAGTTAGTGTATTCATGATTGGTATATTTGGTACACCTATAAGACCCTAGTAAATTGGTATATCATATACCAAGGGCCTCTAAAACAAATGCTGCTTGTGGGCCAGCAATTGTGCCACCCACAGAAGTAGCCTTTCAAACCTGACTCAGGCCTGCCACTGCAGGGCCTGTTGGTGCAGTTTACAGCCACCTTAACTTGGAATTTCTCACTACGTGCCAAACCTTAAACTCCCCTTTTATTACATATCAGTCCCACCTAAGGTAGGCCCTAGGTGGCCCTAAGAGCAGGGTGCTGTGTAAGTAAAAGGTAGGACATTTACCATTTTGTTTTACATGTCCTAGTAGTGACAACAACCCATGTTTGTTTTCAAGGCCTTCTCCTCTCTCGTTGGTTAACAATGGGAATTCCTTCAATACCATTTTTAAGTGTAATTCCTGATTGCAGAGGAGTTACTGCTTTATGTTTTATATCTTTAGATTGGTAATAACAAATCCTCTTTAGTGGTAAAGTTGAATCTGATATTACTAGTTTAGACATGCCACTTTAGAAAGTGGACATTTCCCTGCTATTTGCTATTGTGTTTGCCTTACAGTCTGTTTCCAATATATGTCTGGGATGGGATGACAGCTACTCTTTGTGCATTCCCTCGAGACAGCCACAATTACTGGACACTCTGCTGCATCTACATTCATCTACATCCTGATGGGTCTCCATGGGCAAGAGGGAGGGGAGTGCTGACACACACCACTGAATAGGTAGTGGCCTGCCTTACACAAATTACTGATGTACCTCCCCATAGCACCTGGCAGACAGAGTTGGCCTGAAAGGAGACTTGTTTACCACAAAGGCTTTGCTCTGTAGTCACCTACACTTCAAGGACAAATTTTGGTATAAGTATTGGGTCTATGACCACCCTCACAAGTTCTACATGGGGTCTTAACCCCTTTGACGCTCAGGACGAGCTCAGCTCGTCATGAGGTACGCCTCTCGTACGCTCATGACGAGCTGAGCTCGTCATGAACCGCGGTTTTTTTAAAGTCAGCGCACAGCGGGAAAACCCGAAGCGCGCATGGTGTTAAGAAGACTCTGCCAAGAAGATGAGCTGTGCTACAGGAGGGAGTGCCACTTCGCTAACTACTTTGCTCTGTTGGTCTGCTGTCTGCTGATTTCTGGGCTATAGGAGCAACTGCCACATTGCTACCTGCTCTGCTCTTTCGGCCTGCTGCCTGCGGCCTCTGACCTGGGCAATGAGAAGGACTGGACCTGTTCTCTACAACCTTTTGTAACCTAAGTAACTGAAAGGGCTTATTAGGTAACCCCCTGTTCAGTAAATCTCAGGGCCATCAAAGATTTCATTCACAGAAATGATTGCTGTTAGGCTCTGCTAATCTGGAGTCTCACTCAGCCTGACTTGACTTCAACCAGTCCTGGGTCTTTGCAGAGTGTCGGCAGCCGTTGTTGGGCTTCCACACACTTCAGCGCTGTGCACCAAGTCAAGAACCACGATGTCAGCCTGCTCATGCACAGACCATTGTCTTTGTCAACTTTGCCGAAGCAGCAGTGCCTAAAGACAGTCCAGCATAACCCGGCGCACTCTGCATGCATCAAGGAAAGACAGGCAACTGCCCTCTGTGACTCCAATAACAAGTGTTCTTCATTACAACTTTTAAATTAACAGTACTGTGCACTCCGGGACTTACAAGGTCCCTGCCACCTACTAGCGCTGTTATGGGCAGCCCTGAACGGAATGAGTAGATTAGTCTCTCGCAAACTTGACATTGCATTTAAATGTAATTACTTTGGAAGCATTGCTTCGCACTGACCAGTGGAGAAATTCTGTTCTCAATCCATGATGTAGATCACTGTGATTTCCCCAGTGTAACCGTAAAGAACCTACTGAAAGCACAAAGGCTCTTCCAGCATTGTACATTCTTGAGGTATTTGTAACTTGAGATGCTTTACTTGGATTCTTATCATTTTTATCTTGTTTTGACGAATAAAAGAGATACTATTTCATACTTCATTGTGGAATTTCTTTTGTGGTATTTTTCCTATGTTACTGTATCCACATATGCATAACTGCTTTACACATTGTCTGTTAATTTATGCTTGACTGATCTGCTCCAAGCTACCAGAGGGTGAGCACAGGCTGATTTAAGTGTGTGACTGACTTACCCCGACTAGAACTGCGGTCCCTCCTTGGACAGGGTGCATATCTCTGGCAACTAGAGACCAGATTTCAACATTGTGCTATTGATTATTAAAGCGGCTTGGTGATGGGCAAATAGTATTTCCTTACTGTGACTCTAACAGTTACAGCACTTAAGGACTGTTCACAAGTGCAGATTTTAATTTGAAGAAGGCATACCTCCTTCTCCCATTGATGCTCTTCCCCATGCCCATTCTCCCACAAGGCAACTGTTCACCATCAGTGAGCATGAGACAGGTCCTGTCATTCTGTCCCTGCAGCTCCTCCTTCCTTCTGACATTTCGCCCCCTCAGTCTCTTGCCACCTCCCTCCACTTAATTTCAACTTCTGCTCCTATTCTTGGCTCTGCACACCCCCAAGACAACTGCATACTGCCCTGCCTCACTACTGCTGCTGCATTGTCAGCATTCACACTCCTGCAGACCTTCTATGTGCCACCCTGCCCAGCCCCTGCAGCCACTCTGCGAGCTCTCTGCTCCCCTGCAGCTACCCTATATATCTCTCTGCCCCCGCTTTGCATCCACTCCATGTCCCCCCTGCTGCCCCTCCTTGTGTCACCCTGACCCATCCCTGCCCACTTCTGTGTGCTGTCCTTCCCCCACCTCTGCAGACCCCCTGTAATAACCAACCCCTTGCTGTCCGTATGCATGCCCTCTGACCTCCTCAAGCCACCTTGATCCACTTCTACAGCCTCTATGTGTGTTTACTATGAGTACCAACATGTCCGCGCGTCCAGTCCTTCTGTGTGCGCTTCGACCCTCCCAGGAAACACTGGCAAAGGGTATAAGTCTGACGACTTGCAACAAAAAATGCAGCCCAGACTATTTGCCGATGTTTGTTCTATGTACATTCAAAATCCAAAGTCTAATATGGTATCTTGTTACTTCTTTCAGTAAAGTTAAACTCTGTAAGATTGGCTCCAGTTCAGCTGATGAAAGGTTCCAAGTAAGTCCTTATAATGAGTAATTAAACTTGAATCAGTGAAGTTTGGCTCATCAGACAAAAGTCTCAATTTCCTGGTTATTGTTCCCTGCAGGAAGATGTTTATGGTTCATTTAAGCATTTTGCTATATTTTCCTTCTTCAGATGTCACCATTTCAATGTTACTATTTTCTCTGTTTCCAGGGTCGCATTGTCGTCTTCCACAGTATCTTGTCCTTGATCAGTTTCAGGTCACACTGTCAGTACAAGGTATAGAGGATTGAGATTACTTTCGATTTTCCAGATGACTTGAGGGTCATGGTAATGACTCCAGTCAATTGCTGGGATCCAGGTTTACAGAGTTGTCTCACGTGGTGCTATTAGCTCGAGCAGTTCTCTCTGAGTGGAAACAGAGTATATACTGAGACAAATGCATGAATGCCAACACTGTCCGGAAAATATGTTCCATTAAAGAGTTGTTACATGTCCTCCTGCACATAAAAGAATTAAAATCTTCCACGAATAAATGCAGTTGACTTCGGACAGCAGGACACCATTTTCTCATAGTTCCTTTAAACTTGTTCAGCAAGCTGCCCAAGTCTTTGTAGTTATACAGTGTAACATATATTATTAAACGCTTAATTCCAGGTTGTTTCTCATTTTGCATTCTGAGTAATACATGTTATGTACTCTATGAGTTCGAACACAATGCGCACGTGCCCTAAAGATAGTGAGGGCTGGAAACCATAAGGTGAGAATTGGCAGGATCTATCTTAGAACCCTAAACAGAGCAGTTGTTAAAACGGAGGCTACAATGTCCAACACGCTTCCATCACGAGAGAGGTGAAAAAGGTCACGACCCTGAACCGGAAATCAACTAAAGCACACCGAAGTCTGTTGATGTTTAAGGTTGTTTTCAAATCTACTTTTTTTCTTACATTTAATTTCAGACTCATCTGGACCAATACACAAAGTACTATTGTAATCTGTCTATACCTGGCAACGAAGACAGAAGGATGACATTGGTGGTTTTTATTTTTTCGGAAGCAAACGAAAGACATTCAGGGTGGACACACACACTGGCATGGAAATTATGACCAAACCTGTGCCCTACTATTTAGTAAATGCAGTTATCTTAGGAGAACTGGTTTCACACTGCTCCGCACACCTCTACATTCCCTGCCTAACCTAACATTAGATGCAATAAAATAGAAGGCCTCCGGGGTCTCACCAACTACCCCCTGATACATGCACATAAGAAAACTCCTGCAGTTCTCCTGTCAATGTAAGCAAAGAGAGAGCATAATTTCCCCAGAATTAGAACTCAAAATATGTGAGACAGCAGATTCCACAAATGTGAGAAATGTTAATATGGTAACTGTCCAATATTCTACAAATACCCAAACAGAAAAATGATATCCTTGTTTCTTCATTGAAAAAACAAAAGTAAACACATTTATGCACCAAGGTGAGGAGTTAGTCAATTGGGGGCAGTCCGCATCAAGTATGTGGTGCATGTTTCAGAATTATTGAAGGTGAGGGCAGGGACCACACCTCTAGTAATGGTGGCCATGTCCTTTCAGAAATGTCTCTAGCATCAACATATAATTTACGAATCACTGGCTAAGCTTTAAAACAGTGAATGTGTGGTCATTATATTGTTTCAAGTGCCATTTTACTCAGCACGATAACAATTCCAGAGGCATCCGTGGGACAGTCTGGCTCTAACAATCACCGTGGGAGAGAACAGGCTGCGCAGGCCACCCATGGAAGGCTTCTTACAGGAGGGAGGCAAAAGCAGTTTTTGCGAGTAAAATAAAGGCACAGGTGTCAGGTGAAACATGTTGAGCACGGCCGCTTCTTGATTGTTGAAAGTTATCTGAGAGCCAATACCAGACTTTGCAAAAGGTTTTGAAACTAGCCCCACATTGCACTGTGCCAGGTCACTCAGCAAGCAAGCCCATGCTTCTTCAGGGAGGATAGGGAAGTACCCCCTCCCCCCCGTAGAGAAAAGGCCAAAGATTTACCCAAATGGCACATTGCAAACAGTTTTTAAAATACATTATTCAAAAAAGATATTTGAGGTATTGTCATTTCTGCAGGGAATCTCATATATGGGAGCCCGACAGAGCAAAAACCCACCAAAGTGGAAAAGCTTTTTTGTGTCTATACATTTTTATTTGCCAGGAACAAAGTAGAAGATGCACAACAGGCAGAAATTCTTGCCCCAAGAGATACAGGACCTACTTGACGACGTTTACACACGGATAGTTACAGCCAATCCAACAGTAAATAGCACTCAGTGTGAATTTGTGTTGGGAGGACTCCAATACATCACCATTCCTGTGCTAGCCCTGCCTGAAGCGAAACATTTGCTCTGCTGATAACATGGTACTAAATGTAGGCGCCTGCCAGGGGGTTACTGAAGCTTTCCATATTACATGTCTTAGTGCCGGATTATCAGCAGTGACTGCTGGCATTCAAAGGGCCCGTGCTGCTCACTGGGTTGCTCCGATTGCCAGGGCACTGTTCGAGGTACAAGTACTGATGCAAGTGACTTGTTATTATACAGGCTCAGGTTTAAAGCACTGGAGATCTTAATTAGGCTACATTTGCTGCCATGGTCCTGAAGTCCATGTAGCTCTATCATAAAAACACACAATGGCAGAGAGGTTTCTACATTACCCAAGTATGTAAAGCCGCTTTCCTTCCCAGAAATCACATTGTTTAGTTAGGCAAAGTACCAGACGTGCAGAAATGCCATTGCCTATTATGTAAAGTATCATTGTCATGCCAGAATCCACATTGAACATTGCTCAGATATGTGCAACATAACTGTTATGCCAAAACCTTAAGATGCCAGTTGAAGACCATTTGCATGTGGTAAATGAGCAGCAGCATCCATGCCAGTAAATATCACATTTATGTTTAGGAAACAGCTGTCAGATGTGTCAAGTCAATCTTTGAGTTAACCTCTTAAAATACACCTGAGATGTGACTTTGACACATATACATTTTACCAATTACATTTGATAATCTTGTTTCATAATTAAAGACGTAAGAACCTATGGGGTGATATTCTTATCATATCCAGATGTACATGTCTCAAATATACAGACGACAAAGGGACGCCATCTTCATTCAAATCAGGAGCTAGAAGACGTTTGTTTAGAAGGAGTGAAACATGTGTCTGCTCTTAGATACTGAACGCTAAGAAAATTCAGATCATAAGAAATTAATCAACTACTCAATTGTACATTTTGTGCATGTGTAAATGCTTATTTGAAGGTACAGAAGTGAACACCTCGAATTGTTTTTTGACTCGTTTCTCCCATCCAACTCTGTTCCTCTTCTCTCCTCACCTGTCCAACTCTCAATGGTTTAGGATTTAATAAGTACCGGGAGCTGCCAGGCTCGGGCCACATGTGTTGGATGCTGTGGAGCTGTCTACTTATGACTGCCGCTGGCTTCAGCTGCTTAGGTACCTCTCTGTGCACCGGACAGCTTCATTTGAACCCATTTTCTACCTTTCTCTATTGGTATAAATGTGCATGTGATACAGTGCGATTTCACTAGCTGTGTATTTTTGTGGCCCTGCTACCTGTAAGTCAGAAGAGCAAGCAGTCTGCTTGCACTGGTAGAGTCATCTGACAGTATGAGGACAGATTTGCTTCTGTGGCCGAATGCTGCTAGCACTTGTAGTGTCAGCTGACAGTAAGGAACCATGTTTGTTTGTGTGGCTAGATGCTGCTAGCACTGCAAGGGTCATCTGATAATATGAGGCCACATTTGCTTCTGTAGCTCGATGCTGCTATTACTCTTAGGGTAATCTGACAATATGAAGCCACATTTGCTTCCATGGGTAGATGTTGCTAGCCCTGGTAGGTTCATCTGGCAGTAGGGGGCCACGCTTGCTTCAGTAGATGAATGCTCTTAGCACTGGTAGGAACATCTGGCAATATGGGGTCACGTTTGCTTCTGTTGCTGAATCCTGCTCATACTGATAGGGTCATCTAACAGTATAAGGCCACGTTTGCTCCTATGGATGGACACTGCTAGGGCTGGTAGGGTCATCTGAGATTATGGGGCCATGTTTGCTTTTATGGCTGGATGCTGCTAGCACTGGTAGGGTGATCAATGGTGTGGGGACATGTTTGCTTCTATGACTAGATGGCAGCCCATACATTCCAGACCCCCTCCCATCCAGCATAGAGCCATACAGGGAATTTCAAGAGAGACTGGTCGGCAAGTCCAGTTCTGATTATCGGTCATTGGAAGCATATTGGTAAAAGGCATGCTAAAAAACACCAAAGCAGATCCAGTGGTGGGGACATTTGAACCAAATTACCAAATTCTTACTTACGTATGCCTTCTACCCCGCCCTGGGATATACGCCAACAACCAGGACTCTCCAGCCATCTCTGTCCTGGGCTTTTCTTTCAATCTGACTCCAGGTCTGACCCTTCTTCTTGCAGTCAGCCTCAAGGCGTCATGCCAGGTATTTCGTGGCTTTCCTTTTCTCCTTTTCCTTTGAGGGTTCCAGTTCAGGGCTTGCCTGGTGGTGTTTGATGTGGGCTTGCAGAGAATGTGATCTATCCAGCCCTACTGTCTTTTCAGGATTTCTTGATAAGCAGGGAGTTGGAAAGTCTGCTGCCATAGGTTATTGTTGTCTATGGTGTAGGGCCGGCAGATTTGGAGGATTTGCCTCAGACAGGTGTTAATGAAGAACTGGACTTCGTTGGTTGTGGTCAATGTTGTCTTCCGGCTTTCTGCTCCATGCAGAAGGACTGATTTTCTGTTGGTGTTAAAAAGCCTGATCTTGGTTTGATGCATTAGGTCCTTGGAACTCAAGATTTGCTTTAGCTGAATAAAGGCAGCCCTTGATTTGCTGATCCGTCCCTTGGCATCAGCGTTTGGGCCCCCCTGCTTTTTTATGACACTGCCCAGGGAGGTGAGGGCTGCAACCTCTTCCAGTGCATCGCCTGCAAGAGTGACTGCAGTTGTGATGGCTGTGCTAGCCTTAAGAATCTTCGTTTTTTCCCCTGTGGATGTTGAGGCCAATTTGTGTTGATGTGGCTGCCATATTGTAAAAAGAAAAATTGATGGACAGAATGTTGAACAGTTTCAAACATTCACCCCAATACAGAGATAGGGGCCTTAATCCGTCGTTTTTTTTGCTTCCCATGCCATTCCAGTTTACACCTAGATGTGCAAATCAGTCTTGACCCTGCTCTCCATGGGAACAGTCAAGCTCGAACTGCCAGGCCAAGTCCTCCCTGGACCGAAACAAGCATTGTGGGACTGGTTTCAGGGTTTTACCCCTCATCAACCAGGCTAGCTTGATTCCAGTAGCATGGAGAGCATGTGACCCACTTCTGGGCATACCCATCCCACTCGGGGTGACAAACGCAAAAAGAAAAATTCATGGACAGAATGTTGAACAATTTCAAGCATTTACCTCAATATAGAGATCTGGGCCTTAATCCATCTTTCTTTGCTCCCCATGCCATTCCAGTTTATAACCAGCCATATGCAAATCAGTCTTGACCCTGCTCCCCTTGGGAACAATGCAGCCCGAACTGCCAGGCCAGGTCCCTCTTGGACCCAAAACAAACGTCCTGGGACCAGTTGTGGGGTTTTACTCCTCAACAGCCAGGCTACCTTGATTCCAGTGGCAAGGAGAGCATGGGACCCACATCTGGGAATTCCCACTCATGGTGACAAATGCAAAAAAACAATTGATGGACAGAATGTTTAACAATGTCAAACATTCATCCCAGTACAGAGATCTGGGCCTTAATCCATCATTAGTTTTACTCCCAATACCATTCCAGTTTAAACAAGCCATATGCAAATCCAGTGGCATTTAGAGCATGGGACACTGGGAGCAGGGTCAAAACTGATTTGCATATGGCTGGGTCAAAACTGAGGTGATGTGGCGAGCACATTGTCAGTCTTCTCTTTCATCTACAGATGTGTATGGGAGAGTAGGGCCAGGTTATCTACAAACGTCCAGGCTGCTGAGCTGCGTCCAAGCTGTCAATTAGATTCCATTTTTACTCTCTGCTGTGGATATTTTCATTATCTAGTCTATGGCCAACAGGAAGTGAAAAGGCGAGAGGAAACAACCCTGGCAGACTCCGGCCCTCACTTCCATTCCATTGACAGCTAAATTATGATGTGCAGTGTTGCAGTCTGGTCTGTGCAGAATCTATCTTTGCAGAAGCCAGCTTGCTTGTCTCGCAACTGAGCACAACTTGTTCCTTCATACTGTTCAGGATGGCTCTGTTGAACACCTTGCCTAGGGTTGAAAGAAGAGTCATTCCTCTGTAGTTTGCACAGGTCACCTTTCTTGTAGACCCTCCGTCCAGTCTGATGGCACCTTTTTGTCTTCCCAGATCCTTGTTGTCATGTCCTGCTGTCTACTCATTCCTGAGAAGTTTGATGGCTTGCCGTATTTCTTCATTTGTTGGTCTGCTGCAGTTGTTTGGCAAGTCCTTGTCAGCTGGTTGTATGTCTGGTCAAGACTGTATCATGGGCTGGTTGAGCAGTTCTTCAAAGAGATCCATCCATCATCTTTGTTGGCCTTCGTTACCCATGATTACCAATGATTACCCATGATTGTCTCCCAGCTTTATCTTTAGCAGGTCTTTCTGGCTTGCTGCATCTGCCAGAGAGTTTTGGTGTTATGTAGAAGAGTTCTCTCAAGTTTCCATAACTTGCTACTTCCTGGGCTTCTGTGGCACGACCATCAATGAATCTTCACTTGTCTGCTCTTAAGCTTCTCTTTGCTTCCTTGTTGAACTGGCATCCACGAGCCAGTGCAACAATGACAGTTTTCACTTGTCAGTCACTGTAAAGACTGTTGTAAAATTGCCTGTCACTGGTACAGTGTGCATAATCTGGACTGCATGTTATGGTTTTTAGTTTCTTAAATACGATGTAATAATGAGATTGAAATTGTGGTCTATTCATGATAGAAATAACTAGTTTGCAAGAACAATTTAGAGAAGTTTACTGAAATGTGCCATCTGAGCTGTGCCTCGCCCATGAGGTTAGCCATGTCAAAACTGAATCTGAGGTTGTTCAGGATCATGTACAAGGAGGGGGGTGGGCATTACCTAGAGGTTTTACCTTGAATACGCCTTGATTGAGTGGTCTAAAGTAATTCATTTATAGTTGGTTGCCCTTTTTAAAAGGAAAAAAATTGTATGAAATTGAAGGACTGGAATGCTACCTAAGTTGATTGCTAATTGTTGAGATACTTTGGCACAAGCCTATTGCCACCAATATATCGCATTAGAGTGGGAAAAGAAACTAAATATAACAATGTAGAAACCACATAATGCTCATTTGTACAAGCAGACGTATTGCATCTATTGAAGTAACTGATCCAACTGGAGTCACAAGCACAGCCAAACATGGCAGTGTACCAAATATGTAGCCACTCAGGTTGGGTAGATGTCTACAAAAGCATTCAGTGCCACCTTCAAGTAAGACCCACTTCTCAACCACTACAGTAAGCCCTACCTTCTACTTTCTCATTAGGACACAAGGATGACCATACTCAAAGACAACCAGACACTGAGTCTAATATTATAGCACTAAGGAACAACTACCCCACAGTTTGAATGAATATATTGTATTTTAAGCTATGCACCCTGAGCCCAACTAAGTGAATGATATTTGAAAAATGAGTCCACCAGCATAGTATCATTTGTATTTTTAGTGAGTGAAAAGCCAGGTACTAATGGCCAACAAAGCTAACAAAAGGGTGGGTATGCAACTTAGGCAAAGTTGTCTGGGATGAATACATTAGTTACACAGATGAAACAAGCACTACACACAGCTCCTTACTATAGGCAGATTATAGCATACCCAGATAATTAATTAAATATCAATGGCTATGGCGAGATACCATGCATTAGTAAAATGTAGAGTATATACGGTGCCGTCATTAGACGTCAAACAACCTAATGCACAAGGTTGATGCAAGAAATAAAACATTATTACGAAAGTAGAGGAAGCTTCATCTGCACCCACCGCTGCAACCCTGAACAAAGAGACAATTCCCTTGATGAATTGTTGTTTCGTCACAAGAAACATGGACATTTTTTGTAAACCTTTTTTTATTGATTTTGTTATAAACAAAGTCTTAACAAAGATAAAATTGCATTCTTTCCAGTGTTCATGCTCAGTCGTGTATATCGATAATGTAAAAACTATTTGTATTGGCCCAATTGCATCAGAAGAAAAGAAAAAGAAATAGTCAGAAGAATCAAGAAACATAGAAGGGTTAAAGAAACAGTTGAAAATTAAACCTATTAACCGGCAAGTCTTTGTTAGAGATAGTGTGTTGCTGGATAAATGGAAATTGTCCCTGGTGCTAGTGGAGCCCCAGATCTTCGGGGCATGCAAGCATGCTGATGACGAGTGGGGCAGCAGGGCTGCATACAGCAAATAAGGTTTAAGTCTACCTGTGGTGCTTGTCTTTAAACAGGGAAGGGACTGCAGCCAATTTCAAGTGATCCTGCCTGTTTCTGCCAAGTGGGGTAGCTCAATCAGCGTTAATTAGGGCAAAGCATGGGACGCTCTTGGGTGTGGAAGGGTGCAACACTTCTGCAGTCACAGAATGGAAGGCAAGCAATTGCTAGTTCCAACTCTGTGAAATGGGATATTTGTGAAGACCCCTTACTTCCTCAGCCCTGAGAGCGTTTTGGCCTACATTCCCACCATGCCTCCACCGAGGGAGGACAAGGGCCCTTGCATCAGCAAGTAACAATGCACTTAGCCAAGTAAATCCCAGGAAAAGAAAGCATGCCCTAGTTTTCCCCCTGGCAGGGTCTGCACAGAACCACAACAAGCAAGCCTTCCAGCAATGGAATGTGTCCAAACTGGTGTTTCAGTCAATTAAGAAAACGAAACAGTCTAGCCCTGTGGATAAATCACCACGGCTCAGTAAGAGTCCTATAATGCGATTAGCAGTAATAAACTCACTGCGACCTAGAACATCACAAACTAAAGCCCTTCTGAGTAGTAATGGTTAACCAGTACTGTGACAAGGACGAGCAGTCCCACAACATGAGTAAGAAATCAGTGCCAGGAGCCAACAAACATGCCTGACTTACAGAGACTATGTAAGCCCACATGAAGTATTGCAAAAATATATTATTATTGTAGACAGTCCATCAATTGATACCAAGTTCAACGCCACAAGACAGTTATTTCTCTCGAGCGACTCGCCAACTTAATGTTAGCTATTTTTAGCATTTGCGTCTATTGTAAATTCACTGTCGTTCAGTTTATGTAATATGATTAGTGATTATTTGTGTTCACTGATCAATAAGAAATCAATGAATGTGTACATCGACTATATTGTCTTACTTGTTTATCTTTAGTGTTGTGTCACTTAAGTTATTTTTGTGTGTGCTTTTTAACAGTGCTGAAGAAGTCACCGGATTGTGGGATGGAACGCATTGGCTATAGTCTCTGCTGTCTTTTATGTGGAAAGAAATTAAGAAATAAAAAAGAAATCACGGAAAGAATAAACAGGATGCCTTGTTGTCTCTTTTTGACTTCAAATGTTTAATACTCGCATTTTGCTCCCTTGAGTTTAAAAAAAGTTTCCTGTTTTATAGAGGTGGAAATAAAGGGACACGAGTGACTGGGGTTTTACAGAACTACTAATCTATTCAACAATGCTCCTCTACCCTGCAACTTGAAGTCTTATGTGTCTGGGGCGTTTTGAACGGTTGGCCCTGAAAGTGAGCATGTTCATTCAATAGGAATAAACAGTGTGCGGCATTTGTGTATCACAACCGTTTTTCTATTGATCTGAAGGTAAATATAGAATCACAGCAATTAAGGTCCAGACAAAGAGGGTGGTTCTGATGAATGTAAGAGTCTCAAAATCAGAGAATTCTATAAAGGAAATGAGAATTGAGCAAGGAACAGTAAGTTTAGAAAGTGTCCGCATTTCAGGAGCTCGGTCAAGTGTCTTCTATGGGTCAGAGAGGAAAGTGTGAGCCTAAGCCACACTTAGGAAGGGATCAGATAGTCATGGGAGTCTAAACCTCTAAAGGGCAGAGAAGGTTTGAAAGATACCACCTACAGCATCTCTGCAAAAGAAGTTCTGAAATCAGACGGGGTGAAAACGACACTGTAATACATTAAGTACACTAGGTACACCTTCTTTGCATACTTCATCTGGGGTCCATTGTTTCAGTCCAGTTCTCGGGTACCAGATGGCTGCAGCAGGAAAAAGATACACACTAGACATCAGTTTCTCATGTACACATCAGATTGTTACATTTGCTCAATAGGCTTTTCAGTCAGTGCTCTAGTTCCCCATGTTCCTTCGTCAAGGTCTTCTTCTCAGGCTCTTGTCTCTATCTCTAGTACAGTAAGTATCTATTCTACAACTAAAAATGCATGTGAATACCTGTTAGAAATGTTGAGTCAGCAGAAAAATTAAATCAGCTTTATGCAGCATGGTAAAATACAGGCCTACATAGCACAACTTAAGCATTAATGGTGCACATGTAAACACAAATGAATATACATTTCCAATGCATTGGGATTTACATTACATGTAACATTCAGTAAGTCATTAAAATAATCAGCGGGAAGTATGACTAAGAACTACATTTAAATCAAATATATGCCACATTAATGCTCACATCACATAACATTTTACGTAAAATCACATTCTGCATATATAAGGATGGTTTCTATTTAGTTTCAGGTCGTTTTATGTTATCCAGGTAAAGTAGCACATGTTTATAAAATCAACTGTCATGTATATGGTAAGCACATTATCTACTAAATGAGGATGGCTTAATTGTCACACTCTGTTATGGTAAAACATATTAATATGAAGACATTCTCTAATCCTACAGTGAAGGCACTTTTTAATAATGTCAAGTGCAATGCTTACATTGTTTTCATAAACCGTGCAGGATACATGTGCTAAGAGCACTTTCATACTGTGTCTCTTTAAGTGTCTGTGACATATTTGTGACGTGTAAAGGGTGGGCGAATTTTGACCTGCACCAATCCCCCACTGATGACGAATCAACCCATCACAGCAATGCTTTATCAGATGAATAAACCACAATCTAGTTTGTCATCATCTTTCTCTGGAATCCTTCAGAATTTTCATGTCATCATAGTATCTGGTCTGTCTATCCTCCAGTTCCATATCTGCGCTCTTTGTCTTTACCCCACTTTTTGCTTGTGCATGTTTGTATCCCTTATAGATTACAAACAGGAATACGCCACAAAGAGCAATTTTCACTAAGGGGTTTAGAATGCTTCCAACATATCCACTACCTAGGTTTCCAAACCATCTGCATATAGCAGAAAATCCATTCCCTATTGCTGTGGTTCCCAAACTGTGCGCCGCGGCGCCCTGGTGCGCCGTTATCAGTAGCCAGGGGCGCCGCGCACGATATGGGAAAGATAGCGTCTGGTGGTGTGGAGGCAATAAATATTTTGCATCTATTTGAGGCCCTACCCAGGGCCTGAATGCAGGATGAACGTATTGCAGCATGTCACGTCACCTGGTCTCTTTGATCAGACAGAGGAAGGCTAGCGTAGAGGAATGAACACGCATATTATTAAACTTCTTTTATCCCTCTGTCTTGACCGCACATACCTGTTTGTGACTTCTGAAGAGGGTCCCACGAGGCACAGCAATAACAGGGCGGGTGAGCTGCGTCTGCCAGTAATGGCGCAGAGGCTACATCTGCGAAAACACATGCAGCGATGTCAGTTTGAAAGGCACTTCAAACACTAATTGTCGAAGGCCATATATTATATTTTCACAGTAGTCTTCATATCCCGAAGTGCCCATGATATTATTGAACTGTAACTTTTGTTGCTAGAAACATCATTTAAACAATGTTTTCGGATGCAAAACATGGCACGTCACCTAATTTTTTTTCAGATGTGGAAAGTGGGTATACATTCTCTCCGAGATCCTGTGATCTCAGGCCTGGTGTCCTGCGAACAGGGGGCGGCGGCGGGCTAGAGATCTCTTCCGGAGCTGCAGCCGGAAGACATGTTGGAGGGGCAGGGGAGGGGCAAGTGCCACCTGCCGGGTGAGGGGAGGAGGGAGAGGGGACGAGCAGCGGGACACAGGCTTGCAGTCTGCTTTGATTTTCATCCGTGACTATTAATATGAACTTCAGGGTGCCAGGCAGCTCTCATCCCATTCACAAAGGCTACGGCTCCAAATTACAATTAGTTAAAAAGTATTCCCAAGCACATGCTGCAGTCAATTCTTTCAGACCTTTCTTTAAGTCAGTAATGTTGCTAATATATTACTTCAGGTCCTTACTCTCATCTGGAACATAAGTATAACATTGTTGAACTTTCAACATCCTGCAGACTCCATCCTCTTTTGGGAGAAGGGCATCTAAAGCAAGTCAATTCTGCAAACCCATGGTTTGAATTGCCAACATTTCTATATCTATAGCTAAATATCTTCCAGCTGTACTAGTAGATAGTTTATCAACTAGAGTAGAAAGCTCTATAATCTTGTGTGAGTTGAGAATCACTCCTACAGATGGTATCAAAGAGCAAAAAATATCCCCTAGAATTTCACAAGTACCTTTCTTTGTTCGTATATGTTGTTTCATTGTCGAATCATCAATTTATCCTACATTATAAATCTTTGGGAAAACTTCTTCCATGTAACATGTCCATTCCATCTCTTGGGTAACCTGTAAAATGCGTTTTTCCCACAGCTGTATTAGACTCCATGAAAAACAGGATTAACTCCATCTAAATATAATCCCCGGTGTCCTCAAACTTCAAAAGTACGGTCATATTCACTATTCCCTATAACGTTTGTGTCAGTTGTGGATTTACTTATGAAAATGCATAATCTCCCTTTATTTTGACAATCTAAAGCTAATGCTGCCATGTTTCTCTTAATATATGCTCACTTTCGTCTTTAACCCATTGTGACATTTATGTATGATTTATTGCTTTTGCCAAGATGTCGCTTCTTTTCTACTTAATCTGTCGATTTCTTTTCTACATCTGTTAAGGAGGAAGTTATGTTGTGGTTGTGTGCATAAGCAGTGTCCAGTGTCATGGTGGGTCTAAAGAAACCTTCCACTGCCTCAGAGTTTTTTAGCAGCAGGCTGTCTATTTGGGAAACAATCATTACAACGGAGTCATTGCAACACACTACCTTTACAATGCAGTCATTACAACACAATATCCTTTACAACGCATGCCATTACAACACAGCCATTACAACGCATGTCACTACAACGCATGCCATTACAACCCATGCCATTACAATGCATGACATTACAATGCATTATAAGGTAAGTAATGGGAAACAGTAATTTTACCCCTATACAACACTTACCGTGCTGTTGCACTCACTGGAGTGGGAATAGTAATTTTTACCCCTACACTATCCAACATTTACCCTACTGTTGACCTAAAAGTATTAGTGCAGTTGGGGAGACCTCCGTACTTCATAGCAGTTGTGACCAAGATCACTTGGTATGGCCCATGCCACCAAGGCTCCAAGCACGACTTACGCATGTGCTTCTTCACCATTACCTAGCCGCAGGGATCGAGATCATGGCACTGCTTCTGTTGAGACAGGGCTGTAGCTTCTCCCACCTGGTGTTCAACAGAATGCATCACATTGCCAGTCCTTTGCAGTAATCAAGAATCACGGCATCTGTTATGTTCACAAGTGCATTCACAGGCATAGCTGGCAGTCTCATGGCCCTCCCCATGATGATTTCATGGGTCAGCAATCCTGTCCTCCTATCTGGAGTACGCATAGATTTATCAGTACAAGGGGCAAAGCATCAAGCCATTTCAGATATGATGAAGTAGCACACTTTTGCCAATCTGGATTCAATGTGCCATTGACCTGCTCCCCAATTCCAGAAGGCTGTGGTCAGTAACTGCAGTGGAGTCTCTGTTTGACATGTAATGTTACACAACTTCGGGACCTCATTGTTAAAATGAGTTCCTCGGTCTGAATCCAAAGAAGTCAGGAAACCAAAATGCGGTATTAAGTCCCTCATCAACAACTTGGCCTCAGTGAGACTATCATTTCTCCTTGTCGGGTAAGTTTCCACCCATTGTAAAAAGATGCACACAATCACTAGGACATATTTCAACCCATTGCACACAGGCAACACAATAATGTCTAGTTGCCTCCTGTTGAAGTGACCTCCTGTTCTCCCTATTTATTTCAGTGTTACTGCTGTTCTTCTGTCTATATTCTGCTTTTGGCACAAAACACTTCTGTGACACTAACTTTTGGCCATCAATCTGAATCTGGGGTTAAACCATGTTTGCCTAAATAGTGCTTCACTCTACATATGCAGGGCCATGATAATATCTCGCCATTGGAGGTAACAAGGTATCTGGCAACGCATCTTCTGAAACCCAAAGGTCATCCTCTTTTCTTTTGACACAATCTGCTCTGACCCAACCTTGCTGTTCTGATTCTAGCTCTTCTTCCTGTAACCTCTTAACCCCCTCCCTGAAGTCAACAACAGATTTACAATTTGTGGCATCCAAATTTTCACTGATGTATTCCCCATTGAAGGTGCATGAATTCAAAGTGCAGTATTGTGCGGACTCATCAGCATATCTATTGCCCAATGTCACATAGTCAGTGCCTTGTCGATGTGCGACACACTTCACCACAGCAATTTGGGCAGACAATTGCAGAGCCTGTGACAAATTTCTCACATTTTAACCATTACGGATGGGTGACCCCGAAGAGGTAATAAATCCCTGTTGAGATAAGAACTGCTCAAAGTCTTGAACGACACCAACTTTGCACTGGCTGCCAGTGAACATTGTCACTTTCAGCTGGTCTAAAACACAGCCTGCCCTAAGAAAAGCAACGAATGCAGCTCTCAAATCTTTATCATGGTCTTTTAAGCAGAAGTCATCAACAAATCACATAATCTGATTCAGGTAGTGTCACATGGTTTGTACAGTCAGGCATAGCTTAGTAGCATCACAACAGTCATGCTCGGCAACAAGTCAACAGCACCTCGACTCGAGAGAGTTTGAGTTTGAGTTAATTTTATTATGCATAGTTAATTAAAACCATTGCAATGCATATTAGAGAATTCTTAAAAACATCATTGTTTAAAACCATTAAAATAGGTCATAAAATAGGAAGTTCCTTACCATTTACAAAATAATAACTCAATAATACTGGTCGAAACACACTTTTTACACTGAGTGGTGAGAAGTACTGATCCCCGTGTTAGATTGGTCCCGTCCTGTTAAGCCATGTACTGTTTTTGCGACATGCGTTTTGCTTTAAACAAGAATTACCCTCTGATGCTGGACGGACATGTGCAACGAATATGTCCTTAGTTCCTATTGTCCATCTGTTGATCGGGCTGAGTCTGTAGCATTTTCCACCAATGTTGGCAGTCTTGGCATTCTTTGCTCGGCCATTGTCAGAAATTTCACAAATCTACAGTTTAGTTTGGTGTTTAACGGATTCAGGCAGGCAAGCACCATTTGCCTTCTGGTGCTGATCCCGTTTTGCTTAAGTTGGTCTTTAAGAAGCAGTTGGCGTGCTTGATGCAACTCTTCACATGAGCAGATTACGTGAAGAATGTCACCATTCTTGGAATTACATAGCCTGCAGGTTTCTTTTCCGTCTTTCCTCATCCATGGCGTTAGGTGCTTTGTGCTTGGCTGAATCCCTAGTCTGTACTTTTAAAAGTTCATTTTTGTGGCTTTCGGGTAACCCTGGTTGAAGTATGTTTGTGGTGTTAGCGATTTTTAGGAATTTAGGGTCATCCATGCATGCGATCTCTTTGAGAATAGTGCCTTGTCCTCTAGTAAGGAGAGTGATTTTACATTTTTCCAGACTAGTTTTTTGAAAGTGCTATGCCCAAGTTGTGTATCCCAGAGCACTGAGAGTTTAGTGGCTTCCAAGGCTACTTGAAGGTAATTTCTTGCCTCGGAAGCATCCCTGCTTTGTATGTCCTGCTATAGCAGAGAGTTTAGTGTATCTCTAGTGGATTTCCTTAGTTTGTGCCAATAAATGATGTATGCCCTGTACCTGGCTAGATCTTGCTTTTGCTGGCCGAACTCCAGTCTTATTTGAGCCGGAGATGTATAAGGCGGAGGGAGAACATTGTTCTGTAAGCTTTAACCTGTATGCTATCCAGGTCTTTGGAATCTCTTCCCCGCATAGCCTCGCTGCCATAGGTAATGGAGGGGAGCAGCTTCGCCTGGATTACCTTCAAAAACAGGGTCAGAATCGGGCCCATCAGTTGGTTTGCCTGCTTCTGGTGCGCGAAATCGCCTTCTTTGTCGAAAGTGACTCCTAGATATTTGTACTCACAAGCTGGCTCAATTTTTATGCCACCAAGAGACCAGCTCTTCTGTTCTTTTTTGTTGGTGTTCATTGACATTGTGCGTGTCTTGCTGAGGTTTATTTTTAATTACAAAAACACAATGCCCTCACAGGAATTGTTTCACAATAATTCAATAAATTTGATTTAGTCACAAAGCAGTGATCTTAAGTCAACAAATGCAAGGAAATACGATTTGTTGTGTTATTTATTCACAATTAAAAATGAAACATGGCAACAATCCCTGGGACCATCATCAGGCGACTCGCCTGATTGAAACTGGCAGTAGACGAATACTGAATGCGGAGAGCATCAACTTTAAAGCGATTTAGACGCTAGTGTGGAGTCTCGTTATCAAATTCAAGATACTGGTGATTTTTATGATAGGATCTTGAGTCGCGTGGAGAATTTCAACTTCCGGCTGGAAGTGATTGATATTGATGTGCCTTCCAAAGAAGAGAGTTTCCCAGATAAACCAGAAAGGACTGGGTACAAATAATGTAAAAAAGAGGGGGTTTCCTTTCTGTGTTCTTCAGTTAAATCTAATTCATTCAACATATAGCAGATATTCTTAATCAATTTACCATGACATGTAGAGATACAAAAAAACTCTATAAATTCCTCATTACTCACAAATTTATTATTTGCAAAACCTGATTAAAATTGCAATACACAAATTAAGAACAATATTAAAACAATATGTAGTCAATTACACAAATCAAAGATCGTCTCATTCCATACATTTCTAATTTGATCTATGAATCTTTGTTTTGCATATATTGCCTAGAATTTACAAACAGCATACAAATTAATGCAATTTTATACAATATAAAAAAAGTCATCTGAAGTCCTTATGTCGACGCGTTTTGGTGCCTTAGTATGGATCGAATAAACACCTTCCTCAGGACTGAACTTTATTAAAACCAGGTATATTCTTTTTTTGTTATATGTTCATCATTATTTTCACGGAATACTGGACCATCAAATTTACTTTCCAGGTCCTCATGTGAATTCTGATTGATATATAAGAGCCATGAAACTTCCCAGTGGGCATTGCAATGATATCGTCTGCACCTTCCTTGAAATTTGTTCTGTCGTTTATGCTACTGAGTTCTTGATGCCGGTTAAAATAATGGCGTTGCCTTTGAGGTTTTGAGACCTTCCTGCTGCATGGAGTTACGGCGATTTAAGCTTTATCTTTATGTCACCTGATAAGCATTCGGGGATTTTTTCTTTATTATTATTATTATTATTTAAGGTTTTGTAGAGCGCGTAGTAACCCGTAAGCATCCCAGCGCTGGAACATAGAAAATCCGGAGGGATTGGCAGCCAAGGAAGATGGAGAGATCAGGGAAAGAGAAGCGTTTTCAGTGATTTTCTGAAAAGGAGAAGATTCGATTCCATTCTCAGTTTCCTGGGAAGAGTATTCCAGTGTTTAGCAGTGTTTACAGAAAATCGTCGACCCCAAGACCGGGCTTTCTTTACTCTATGGACAGTAATGAAATTCTGGTGGTCCGACCGGAGCGATCTGGTGGCTTTGTAAGGAGTGATGAAGTTTCTGAGGATGGGGGGGCCTTTGTTGTGAAGGAGTTTATGTGCCAGGCAGAGAGCTTTGAACACAACTCTTTCTCTGACTGGCAGCCAGTGAAGTTGCTTTGTCTCCCTCTTCTCCTGGCCGGCTCTGCTGTATAGTTTCCAGGGGGTTCACCTGTACGGGCGCCTTTGTCACGGGATCACGTCCTCTCGCGGCAGCTCTTTGAACCGTGAGAGGACGTGATCTCGAGAGAAATGCGCATGCGCGGGCGGCTGCGCATGCGCATTAGTATCCGAGATGGCGGTGCCGGCGGCGCGATGACGAGAGGGAGCCCCGGGGACGCAGCGGACAAGGTAAGTGGTTTTATAATTCATTTTTAAGCTAATTTAAGCATTTAGGGAGGGCCGGAGGGAGGCGGGTGGCGCGTAGTGGGGCTACGCGAAGTGTGTAGGTGGACATAGTTTTTCGCTCACTTCGCGAAGCTTCGCGAAGCCCCACTACGCTCACTATGCCCAGGGTTAATGCTGATGACACCCAGCTGATGCTCTCACTATCCGAAGGTCCCTCCAACACCAAAACCAACTTCCACAGATGCATGAGGAATGTTGAGGACTGGATGAAAAACAACTGTCTCAAACTCAACTAAGACAAGATAGAAGTCCTTATCTTTGGGAACAACACCTCACCTTGGGACAACTCATGGTGGCCTGCTAAGCTCAGCACCCCCCACAACCCAGCAGACCATGCCAGCAACCTCAGCATCATCTTGCCACATAGTTTTGACCCTAAAGGCGGCCCATCCAGGCACTAAACCTGAACTCTGGTTCTGTGTGGACAACACAGGCATCAATTCTGTCTCCAAGAGCTGATAAGCCCGTTGATCATTTGGTAGCTGCCACATTCCTCAGCACCTTTGATTTGACATCAGGGTACTGACAGTACACCTTGACTGAGGGAGCCAAATAGAGGTCAGCATTCTCAAGGGCCATTACCAATTCCGGGTGATGCCCCTTGGTTTGAAGAATGCCCTACTACCTTCCAACGGTTGGCCAACAGGGTCCTGGCTGGCAAGGAGGGATTCTATGGTGCCTACTTAGATGACATTGCCATCTACTGTTCCAGCTGGGAGGAACACCTGCATCACCTCCATGAGACGCTTCAGGCCCTGTAACAGGCAGGCCTGACAATCAGCCAGCAAGTGCCAGATTGGGCAGGGCTCTGTGGTGTATTTGGGACATCTGGTAGGTGGAGGCAAGGTGCAACCCCTGGAGGTAAGATTGAAACCATCATGGGCTGGAAACTATCTAAAACCCAAAGAGAAGTGAGAGCTTTCCTAGGCCTCACTGGCTACTACAGATGATTTGTTAAGGGCTATGGAACTGTGCAGAGACAGAATATCGAGTAAAAAATATTGAGTTGCACAAATGTCGAGTCATAAATATCGTGATTCAGAAACATCGACAGCAAGAATACCGTGGTCAAGAATACCAACTAAAGGTAAGTAATATTAATTTTAAAAATATCGAAGTGTTTATTATTGTTTGCAAAAATATAGTTATTAAAAATATCTTTTTTTATTAATGTTATGTATTTTAGTATATATTTTATATGTATGTGTTATATGTTTTTTGTATAAAAAGTATTTGTATTTTAAATATATGTGTTATATTTTTAGAAGTTATAAAAAAAAAAGAAATTTTGCGTTTTTAGTTCCGTAGCAGGTTCTGGGTTTAAAGGGGAATAGGGTGGGAAGTAATTTAATTATATTAAATGTATTGATTATTTTTTAGTTATTAATGTTTGTTTAATTGAGGTCTTATAGTGGTAAATGCCTAAAGTAATTTATTATTAATTAATTAATTATTGGTTGATAATTAATTGTTATTAATTAATTGGTAATTCCTTATGGCTATTGTGTAATTAATATAGGGTAGGAAATAAAAATAAATATATTTATGTATTAATTAGTATTTCCCTACAGTTGCACTGATTGTATTGTGAAATTTAAGTTTAAATAATTTTAAATAGTTTCATGTTTTAATTTATTTTTTATATTTTAAATTATTCATATACATATTGTTATTTTTTATATTATTTGAAACGTTTTACATAAATTAAAAATAATAGTTTATTAATTGTTTTTAATTAAATATATATATAAATGATTATGTTTGTATGTTTATTTTTTTATTTATTTGTTGTTATATTTTAACAAAATGTATATTAAATGTATTCAATTTTGTTACAATTATATTTAATATTTAATATATTTAATACATATTATTTAATAATTATAAAAGATCGCTATTTTATACATCTATATTTTTTACATCAATATTTTTTAGTTGATATTTTTGAACTTACCTGTTTAAATATAGGAATCAACATTTTTGTTGTCTATATTTTTACATCGATTCTTTTGACATCAATATTTTTTACATGGATGTTGTGTGAGTGAACCATATGGAACCATGGTTGCCTTCTAACTGATCTGACTTTGAAGAAGCAAACCAGATTAGTGATCTGGACAGAGGCTTCTAAGAAAGCCTATGACTCTATAAAGGAAGCCATGTGCACAGCAGCTGTGCTCAGGGTCCCTGACTTCTCTAAGGAATTCATCATGCAGACAGGTGCTTCAGAGCATGGCATAGGGGCTGTGTTTGCACAACTGAATGATGAGGGCCTAGATCAAACGGTAGCCTTCATTACCAGGTAGTTACATCCACAGGAACAGAGGTGCCATTGAAAGAGAGGTTTTGTGGGGGTATGGGCACTAAAGAAGTTGAGAGCATACATATTTATACTCACTTCTTGGTTCAGACAGACCAGAGACCGCTCGGATGCTCATGCAAATGAGAGGTGAAATTGAGGTGTTTCATTTCCCAACATGGAATGGACTTTACAGTGGAACATCACCGGTTGACTGACCGTGCCAATGCTGATGCTCTCTCCAGATTTTTCTGAGTTAGTGAAGAGAACTACCAAGGGGTTGGGTAGCTCTCCGTACTTTCAGCTGGGGGGATGCATGTTAGACAAGATAGCCTTAGGGACTGCCTTCCTCCATTTTTCTGACCTTGTTGCTGGCTTTGGGACTCTGAGCACTTTACAACTGTTAAACAGTGCTAAAGTGCCTGTGCTGTCACCAAGAAACATGGTAATATTGGTTCGTCCCCAATTGGCATGTTTAATTTACCTATAAGACCCTCATAACTTGCACTCCATGTGCCCCGGCCTGTAAATGAAATGCTACTAGTGGGCCTTCAGCACTGATTCTGCCACCCACATAAGTAGCCCCTTAACATGGTCTCAGTCCTGCCATTCAGGGCCTGCATGTGCAGTTAACTGCGATGTCAACTTGGCAATTAAAACTATTTACTACCAAGCCTTAAACTCCCCTTTAATTATACCTAAGTCACCCTTAAGGTAGACCCTAGGCATCCCTAAGGACAGGGTGCTGTGAAAGTAAAAAGGAGGACATGTACTTTTAAATTCTATAGGTCATAGTAGTGACAAACACCTCAATTTGTTTTCACTGCTGCAAGAACTGCTTATCTCATAGGGTAACACTGGGAATTTCTTAATGCACTTTCAAGCTGCAATTCCTGATCAGAAAGGTGTCGCTGTATCATGTTTTACATCTTTGGAATGGTAATGTTACATCCTCATTACTGGTAAAGTGGGAGTTAACATTACTATTTTAGAAATTCTACTTTCAGAAAGTGGGCATTTCTCTGCTCTTACTGCCGTGTGTACCTTGCAGCCTGTTTCCAGATATACGTCTAGAACAGATGCCAGCTACACTTTCTGCATTCCCTCCAGACAGCCACAAATACAGGAAGGCTAGTTTTTTCTGAGTACCCATCTACATACATCTGCATACTGCTGGGTCTTCCTGAACCGTAAGAGAGGGAAGGGCTGACACTTATAATTCAATAGGCAGTGTTCTGTTCCCACGAGAAAGGGCTGAGTACCCCCTACTGATAGTCTGGAGCCAGGACTGGGAGGAAAGGACTTAAGTGCACTTCAGAGATCCTTCTTTGAAGTCAACCCCACTTCAAAAGCACATTCGGGTATTGGTACTGGGACTCTGATCTTCCCAATTCAGTACACTTCTGGACCCGAGACCACTCTGCGAGGAAGAAGAGGAACCGCTGTGCTACTAAGGGACTGCCACTGTGCTGGATATGCTGTTTGCTGAACTGTTGTCTAGCTTTGTTGCCCTGCTGCAGCCACTCTCTCTATAGCTGGCTGAGAAGGACTCGACAGTAACCCTGGGCGGGCGGCTACGTTCCGTGCACGGAGTGTGCGTAGTGCCGGCTTCTACGCATTTTGCGTAGCAGGCGTAGAATCCGGCACTATGCACGCTCCGCAGACGGAGCGTAGCTGGCCGCCACCCGCCTCCCTCCCGCCCTCCCTAAATACTTTAAATTAAAAGCGGAAAAGAATTAAAAGGCACTTACCTTGCCCGCCGCTGCCCGCCGCGTCCCCGGGGCTCGCTATCTTCATGGCTTCCGTCTTGTGTATCTAATGCGCATGCGCGAGCGGCCGCGCATGCGCATTTCTCACGAGAAATGCGCATGCGCGGTCGCCCGCGCATGCGCATTAGATACACAAGACGGAAGCCATGAAGATAGCGAGCCCCGGGGACGCGGCGGGCAGCGGCGGGCAGCGGCGGGCAAGGTAAGTGCCTTTTAATTCTTTTCCACTTTTAATTTAAAGTATTCAGGGAGGGCGGGAGGGAGGCCTGCGGTGCGTAGTGGGGCTACGCGGAGTGCGGAGGTGGGCGTAGTTTCTCGCCCACTTCACGTAGCTCCACGAAGCCCCACTACGCCCACTACGCCCAGGGTTACTCGACAGGTATCACTTGAACACAGAGTGACTCCAAGGGCTTGCTGGCTTGCCTCCTATTATTGCCTAAGTCTCAGTGACACAAAAGACTTAGAACTTTCCTTTTCCAACCCCTGTACCTCATCTGCTGGTGAATCTGTCCTGCTACGAGTCACCAACGCCGTCCTGGATGCTTGAACGTACACCTCGGGGTCTGCTGAAGTATTATTGATGTACCGTCTGCTGTCGCTGGAATCGGGTTGGTGCATTGAACCTAGAGCCGCTTCATCTCACTCGGACCCACCACACTCCGGGACTGATGCTTTGCTTACGGCCATTGTCAAATTGCTGCAGCTGCATTGGGGATCACCGAAGCATTGCTTGACTATACCACACCTCTGTGGAGGTGAACCTAAGTTCAAGGCACTTTTGTTTAGCGGGCCTAAGTGGGCCCCTGTATCTGCCTATCTGCCCGTGCTTCCTCGAGGTCGGCCTGAACTTAGCACTTTGTCCCTGTCCAGTGCAACCAGTAAACCTTTTAAGCACTATTCGCTTTTAAGCACTAATTAGACATTTATTCCTTCAAAATTCATATCTAAACTCCTACTATAATATATTTTCATTGTTTTTTGTCTTGCTTTTTTGTATAAAGTCATACTTTATTTTTCTAAACTGCTGTGGATTCTTTTTGTGGTGTTTCCATTGTTTTCCTGTTTAAGTGTTGCACAAATACTTTAAACATTGCCTCTTAAGTTAAGCCTGACTGATCTGTGCCAAACTACCCAAGGGTAAGAACAGGATATTTTAGGTTTTGTAGTGACTTATCCTGTTTAGGATTGTAAATGTAAATGTAAATGTAGTATACTTGTAAAGCGCACAGCTGCCCCAGCCACGGGGCGTCCCGGCACTGTATAACTCTGGGGAACCCGTCCTGGCTTTCCCTGTGGGATGTTTCCTTGCTGGGAGTCCCCAAGGTGGAGCCAGGCATCCCCGGAATTGGTGGGGCCGTTGTGGAGATTAGGCAAGCTAATGCCCAGAGTTGCCGAGTGGAACCCCTGATTAGAGTAAGCACCGAAGCGAGAATTATCGAGTCCGCTGACCAAGGTCCACGACCCTGCCGCGTCGGGAATTGAACCCTGGTCCCAGGCTGACTTCTGCTCTCAGGCCTGCCGCCTCTAACCAGTGAGCCACACTACTCCACATTGTGGCTCCTGCTTGGACAGGGTGCATACTCTGCCAACCAGAACCCCATTTTCTAACAGTCCACAAGTCCAAAGGTGTACTGAAGAGTTGTGGTGTGAAGTCCAATATTTATATATGATGCCAACATTGAAGTAGAAGAAGCTTCTAGAGGTTTTAACCCCCCTGATGTGGCAGAGCTCCCCTTCCTCCCTGTCATGGCCCAGCTTGATTGGGGTCAGAAAAGACCAGCATTAAACCCTTTGTGAGAGTGCTCAGGCAGAGCCTGTGTGGTGTGCAACTGTGGTAGGTGACGGCTCCTCCCCATCGTTAACTCAGAATGGCCAATCCTGCCAATCCCTATATCCCTTTGTCTCAGTGTCTGGGAGCAATACACAAAGACCAACTGCCAGCTACATTTAGCATGTGACCCAAGATCAGGCTGCAGGCACCAAATGGTTAGTACAAGAAAATGTTAACTTCTTGAAAGTGGCATTTTCAGGATTGTGACAAAATATTAAACTTTACCATTAACAAGGGCTTTTAATTACATTCCTTTAGACACCAAACGTGCACTGTCTACCTGCTTCCAATTGTAAATTATAGAGTATGAAATTTAATTAGGTAACTCCAATGTTATCCTATGGAAGAGGGAGGTTTGCAGTAGCACAAAATGACTCTAGGAGATTTTTACTACCAAGACATGTAAAACTTAAAAGTACATGTCCGACATTTCCAATACACTGCACCCTGTCCTCTGGGCTGTTAAGGGCCTACCCTAGTCATGATCTATACGTACTAAAAGGAACGGTTTGGGCCTGGGAAGAGGTTTATTCTGCCATGTCAACATATCAGTTTAAAACGGCACACATGTTTCAATGGCAGGTCTGAGACATGTTTAAAAGGCTACTAAGTGGGTGGCACAATCAGTGCTGTGGCCTACTAGTAGCATTTTATTTACAGGCCCTGATCACATGTAGTACCACTTTACTAGGGACTTGCAGTCAGATTAAATAGGCCAATGGGATGTAATCCAATTCTAACATGTTTTAAGGAGAGGGCACAAGAACTTTAGCATGGTCAGCAAGCTAAAGTGTGCAGAGTCCAAAAGCCAGCAAAAACAAAGTCAGTAAAACAGGAGGATTAAAGGCAAAAAGTTAGGGGAGAACAACGCCAAGGATGCCAGATCTAACACCCCCCATCTTAAGTTTATTAATTAGTAAAATGGTAAAATCAGTGGGTTGAATGCACATCATTTGCTACTATTGGATGGCCACTAAATAGTATTTCTGCATATTTGCAGGGACAATCTAGCAGGATAAACAACATTGGAAAGAAGGATCTTTACAGAACAGATAAAAACAAATTCAGTCTGTAACCATAGATCATTAGTTAATATCACCATGCATACACTTGGTAAATTCAAAGGCAAATGTGAAAAGGTTGTGGAGGAGCCAGGAAAAGAGGATAAGTGGGATGCATTTGTGTATCTCAGATAAGTGGTGCAAAGAGTAGGATTATCTTATTCAAGAATGAAAATTGAAATATCTATTTATGCCACTCCGTCTGTTGCTTTCGCAGTTGTGATCAAAAGGAGTCTTTTTATCACTTTTTTTGGACAGTCCTGCTTTGTGCACGCAAATGCAGGGGGGTACTATAGGTACCCCCCATGTGCACCCCCCAAACCCCCTTCACCCAGGGGGCCCGCAACCGGCCCCCGAAGTGAAAGTCCGTATGCTTTTCCACGGCGGAAAAGCCGCCGTGGTAAAGCACATGTTTTCCTCCATCCTAATATGGCTGGCGGTGTCTGACAGACACCGCCAGCCATGCTAGTGCTTTTCCGCTGCGGTAGGAAGGCGACCGCGGCGGAAAAGCAGCGGACGGATTTCAAGACCCACCGCCATCCTAATACGGTGGTGGGTCTTTTGAGGCTCCGCAGCGGTTTTCCCGCATCCTCCGGGCCGGCGGTGGCTTTTGCCGGCCCGGAGGATGCGGGAAAACCGCCATCATAATCGGCCCCTTAAATTTGGATAACTGAACTTTTGCGATCTATTAGCAACGAAAACCTTTTTAAGCCAACAATCATGTAGGACCGTGCTAAGTCACTGCCAGTACTGATTAATAATCAATAAATCCCAGTACACCTATGTCTAAATACTTCCCCGAATAGAACCAGACTAATCTATAGATTGTGTAATTATTTTGACATGGAGTGACCAAAAGGTCACAGGCATAGAGTTGTCCACAATGTACATCAGGTCAGTAAACAGCAGGACCTAAGGTCACCTTGCAAATGACCGCGCATGCACCATCTGCATTAGGTCAGGCAGAAAAGATTAGGATGCTGCAGACTCTGAGTTCATTTGAAGAACTTTGAACCTAGCAACATCTTGACAGCCAGGTAATCATTTCTAAAGAATCTGGATAACTGTGGCTTTCATTCCCCTATTCTGTCAATTTTAAATAGACAGTTTTATGACATGCACACGGTTGCCATTCATACTCAACTGGGCAGGAACTAATTTCTTCTTTCTGGCCTTCAATCCTTTCATAACAAATCTGAGTGTAATGAATGTTTAAGGTGCCTCTCATATACATGTGACACATGACTGAGAAGCCCACAGCCTTTCTAATTTAAAGAGTGAATTAGAGGAAAGCTCTGTTGCACCTTAACTGCGGCATAGTACCAATTATACAGAAAGTAGTGCTTTACTGTTTTTTATGCATACATTCCTTATAGAGCCATGAAACATGAGGATGTCTGCATGCTCTATAAAAACCATATAACATTAACATTATCCACTACACTTCATATGTTTTAACTAATGGTTAGATTCAGTGGAAGGATGACCGATTAGAGCTCCTTCCAGCCGTACCTCCTCAGCCAAGTCACCACTTCTCCATCAAGAGTGGACTTGTGAAAAAAGAACCTTTTCCAATTCCCAATTCCTTGAACAAAAGTATCTACTTCGAGAATATCTGAAGGCATACAGACTTAATCCAAGGAGGCCCATTAACCTACTAACATGCAGATCACCAATTCACCACCTGTACTTTTCTTTACGTTTGAACAGCAATAGGTGATACCCTTGATGGATGTACTTTTACATCGCATGCTTTTACAACGCGAGTTTTACAACGCATACCATTACAACGCATAGTGCTTTGGGGCGCTGGATAGTGAACTATTTAATTTACTATTCCAACTCCAGTCCCCGTGGATAGTAGGGAAGGTGTTGGATAGTAAATTAAATATATTCCCTATCCTAGAGCGCCCCCCAGCGCGATGCGGTGTAATGGTTTGCGTTGTAAAAGTTGCGATGTAAAAGCATTGCGTGGTAAAAGTTGCGTTGTAAGTGATGTTTCCCACCCTTGATGCTCTTGAACACAGCCTCGTTGAGATCCCAATCTGAATAACATAGGCCAAAGGCTATAGAAATATTTGGAGCTGATTGTTTTACAACTGTATTTTAAAAGTGCTCCATAACCCCGACGAAGCCCCCGAAGTGCTTTCGGTGGATAAACTGCACAATGAAGGCACCCCTATAATTATCACTGGAACTGCATCCTTAGAGAGGCTCTCAAAATGGCTTAACCACATATAACAAAGGTAAAGAGTGAAAAAAAGTAACTTGATATGTAGCGGGGTTATGTAAGAAGAGCATATTTTACTCTCCTTGCACAGGTCTTAAAATGTATACTTTGGAGTCCGAAATTAAGAGATACTTCCTGCTGAGATTATTGAGGTCTGAATAAAGGGATCACCTGATTGTACCAAAATTGTACTTTTGGAATAGATGTAAAGAAGGTTTACACTTTTGCAACCAGGATAGAAGGCAGCCTGCCCTGTTACTTACAAAATGCTTACTCAGACTTCCATTCAGAACATTTTGGAATGACTGGCTTTTTAAGGACTCATTTTGACATTTTATGAAGTTTTTTATCTTTCCTAGTTCATGCTACAGGTTACATAAAGTAAAATTATTTTGTGTTCTTAACAAGCAAAATAAACACCAGCATAAAAACTGTCTCTCAAATTGAAGAAACGACATATAATACACATTTTAATACATATGCTAGGAGTCATTTAAACCAAGGTGTCAGTGTAAATCACTCGGGGAACTTACCCGAAAAGCATCATTTATATGGTCAGTTAAATTTATTAACCCCATTGCAATACCCAATATTGTAACGGGCTGAGTGTCTGAGCTGCCCATGGCTGCCATTGATAGTAAAATGAAAAGGAGCATTTAAATCAATACATAAGTTAGAATAACCGGATCTAAAAGTATACACCCCAGCAAGAGAAACAAAGAAGACACACATTGCAAAGCTGTACAAATCACTTGATGTGCCCTTCAGCTCAATGCTCCGGTCTATCCAGTTCTTAACTTAATAGGTGGTTGCAGGTGGGGCCCACCAGAACATATTTTAGGGTTCTGGCACTTATTTTTCCTCAAAATACTTTGATCCAGAGTAAAAGAGAGAAAAACACAAAAGGAGGGAAAATGGAGGAAGAGAAAGATAGAAACAAGTGCCCAAGGGAGACCGCAAGGATGAAATAGAACCTACAGCAGTGAAATCAAGAGGCAGAAATCGTCTGGTGGAGGATTACAAAACTCTGAGGTGGAGTCAAGACTACGCAGTCAGGTATTTGGCACCTGGCCTTCGATAGCACTAGCCACAGGCTTCTGAACACCTTGGGTCTCTGCACTTATCATTTTACAAATTTAGCAATGTTTACTCCATCTACTTAAATCACTGTAGTTCGAGCAGTAACGGCACCCCCCCCCCCAGCGCCTTGAGACCCTACGGGTGAGTAGTGCGCTCTACAAATGTCGTGATTGATTGATTGATTGTAGTCCAACATCCTGCTTGTGTGCGGAAATGCAGATCTCCAAGACATTTCATGTGTCCCACCAAGGGACTTCAAATGTTTCTTTGTGAGGAGTGCATAAATGACCACACAGGCGCACACTGCAGTTTACAATTAAATGTGCCTGCATCTAAATGCAAATCAACAGCCTGCACAGATGCTGAAATGCTCATGTTTGCCTTTCCAGGGTAAATGCTTAATTTCACATATAGTCAGTAATTCCTGTGTCTGAGAACAGTGGGAGCCTTAAAGTTTCCCTGCAGAACCCATCAGGGAAAAAACATCGAGTGAGTCACTTCACAAATTGTCAAAGTGAATTTTTAAAGTGTTCATAAAATTGTCATGCTCTTTACAGATGTAAGATATACAGACAGATGAAATGTGTGTATATTTATGTGCGAAATGACACCAATAACCATTAATATAGTACAAGCTGAATTGTTTTGGCACTTACTACTAAGGGGCTGATCACAATGTCATTAGGAAGGGCTCCAAATGTGATTCGGTATTGTCGAATCCGATTCGGAACCCTTGTTTCCTACCGAATTGTACAGTTTTGCCAATGACCGATTATGATGTCTGTAAACCATTAGCGCAGACCGAATCGGTTCCAAATGGCATCTAGACTGCCCAAGTGTTTTAGAGCTGATTTGCACAGCTCTATGGACATGGCTTGGGGACTAGTGAATACGATGACCCATTCGGACAACCATTCCGATTCGTTTGCTCGAGACGAAACGGCTGCCGAAATCGGTCTTTGGGGGCTCGTTGTGGTCCTCCCTTCACCCGGAGGCATCTGAATGTGGCCCGTGGGGGTGCCCAAGGGATCCCTCTTCCCAACCATGCACAATGTGGTAGTCACCATGGGGTGTCCCCCACAGGGTGCAAGGTTTTCCTCAACCACCCCTTTTTTCAATGGGAGCCTTTGTTCGCATTCGGAACACAGTCTCCCATTGAAGTGACTGTGAGTCAGACAGAATGATGTTGGGAGGCATTGTAATCAGTCGTCCGGACTCACAGGTCCCAATTCGTTTGGAAACTAGGCCGGAACCAATTTGTTCAAGACAGTTTTCAAACGACATCGTAATCGGCCACTAAATGTTTTTAACCAATGAATTAACCCTTTAGCCTAACAATACTGAAAGGCAGGTCAAAACCCTCAAGAATTCAAACATATGCCTTGCAGGGTACATGAAGCTTTTTCCAGAGGGTGAATAACCCTCTATGTAATTTGACTGGAATTGTAACTTGTGACCCTGTTGGTTATACAAGGATCTCCACAACACAAGTATTAACACACTGAGCTACCTTACATAAAATACAAATCTGTGATGTACGTTACTATAAGGTCTCAACAGTAGACACGTTAACCCCGGAGCTATTCTATGATGATTCACTGCTTCATCTAGTCATCAAACATGCACTCACATTATAATAGCAAGTGCCTCTACAACCTAAGTTACTTTGTTAGGGTTTTGTTTTGAAAAATTTCCCGAACTGTCCGCTTGGGTAAAAAATCGACCGGAAGGGTTTATTAATGGCTGAGTTAAAGGAACTTCTGATTATATTGGGAAGATGCCCCTTGAGTTTTTGAAGCCTTGTTTCACTACATCTTGGGTTATGAATTCCCCCCGAATATACGCAACTTGGCAGAATAGCGAAATCTTGGTGATTATACCAAAATGTTATTATGTGAAATGACAGAAATCACGCCAATTATGCCAGCATAATAAAAGTTTTGCCCAAGTCTAAACGTACCGAAAATACATCTGCAGCAGATCCCTTAACTCCTTAAGCTGGCTGTGAATTATTTTTTTATAATCAGTTTTTTAAGCATGAATAGCTTGTCTGTAGCACTTTCCATTTTGCCAGCATCTTTGGGGGCAAACTTTGTAAAAATATTCATACACAGGCTCTCATTGAATCTGCTGCTCATTACTCTGCTGCTCATGACTCCACATTAACTCAAGTTGTGATTCCCTACAGTAATTCTCTCCATATTTAACACTATTCTAAGAATTAAGGGTCCTGGAAATATTTTTTTGTTTCATTGCCAGCACAATCGACACAATGTCATTTGGATTGTGCATGCACATGACTTAATATACAAATTGTGCAAACACATCCCAACTATGTGCACTTTTTTCAGCCCCAAGAAAGAATGGTCCATGTATAGTTTCATCCTGTGGTTGCACAACTGTTTCCTCTGGTGCTAGCTGGGGAAACAGGTAGCAGACAGCCTTGCTCCTCTATGACCCCCTGGTCCCCAGGTGTTTGCCACTAGGACTTCCGAGGGAGCTGCAGGCTGCGATGGCTCAGAAAACGCAACAGCACTAAAAGATTCTAGAGGCAGGAGGCCTCAGCTTCTTTTCCTTGACCAGAGCCATAGCCAGGGCCACTGGAATTATGTGACTCTGTGTTTGCTGCATTTCTTTGCATAGTTATGAATTTGCTGCGTTTGCACATAATCCATCGTCTGCTTCATATTTTGTAGATTTTAACAACAACCCAAAAATTAGGGGCATATCAACAAGCGGCAGCGATAATTATTGCTGGCCGCCCTTAGTGTGAGGAATTTTATCGCCTGCTATCTCAGATAATTATCGTCATGCTAGCGCTGTATTACCAACGCATAGCGTAGTGGTGATAATTATTCCTGAGATAGTGATGTTTTCCATAGAGCATCGCTGGTTTTCCAGCGATGTTCCATGGAAAATAGCAATATCCTTGTTGATAGGGTTGGGTGGTCTCAGCCCTATAATCCACCCTCCATTGGCTAACATTGTTTAGTCAAAGGAAAAGCCGGCGTAAGGAAAGTAGCGATAACCAAGGTTAGCCCTACTTTTCTTATCGCTCTGCTTGTTAGCATGCTCATTAATAATTGGAGAAATGTCGCTTAGCAACATTTCTCCAGTTATTTTGAGCCGGAACGCCCACTTTGCATCTCATTAGAGATGCAAAGGTGGGCGTTACAGGAAAGGGCGCTAAAGCAAGGATTCACGCGGTAGCGTGACCTTGCTAATATTGCGATAAAATTCTCGCCACTTTTCGTCCAAAAAACGGCTGCATAAGCGGTGATAATTTTTTTTCACCGCCTTGTTGATATGCCCCTTAGTTTCTAACTCAAACAAATGAAAATGTACTAAAAATGCAACAACTCATATTGCTGCGCAGCGGAAGGCGTGTCACTTTTCAGTTGGTTAATCTTTAATTTGGATGAAAACTGATACTATTTAGGATCTTTGTAAAACCCTTCTCCAGACAGTGTTACCATTTGTAGAAACGACAAACTAATGAACCAATGCTATCAAAAAATGTGCTGCATTATGTAGAATAATGTGCATTTTCTTGCTGCATAATTTAGTCAACCCTACTGTGTAATTTCCTGTTCCCTTGCTGCATATTTTCAGTGACACTGGCCATAGGTAACAGGGAATGCATGTCTGTTGCAGGGCATGAAGACAACATAGGTGTAAAGCACACAATTTGAGACAGGCTGAGAATGACAAATGTATTTTGGGACGCATTCGTTTGTTTGCTGCAAATAAAAAGCTGATGCTTTGGAAAAAATGAGTGCATTGTCTGCATATTACAAGCAGGGCCTTTGAGAAAAATGAGTACATTTAATGCAAACAGAAAACAATTGTTTGAGACAAATAAGAGAAGGTAATGCACATGGCAAGCACATGAGATTATTTGAATGTCCTGTCTTCAGTAGTATGATGCAGTCACTTCTCTGTTTTGTCTGATCACTGTAATATTGTCATAGTTGTGATGTTGATTTTTTTTTTTATTTAGCACTCTCCTGTAGTATAATGTATCTGTAGACCCCTATTTTAAAGCAAATGTGAGTAGGCAAGTGTGGATATTTTAGAAAAGTATTTTCTATTACTGTTTTCAATGCTTATTATTAGTTTTGCTGTATAAATATACATTTATACAGTAACATTAAAGTTAGGATATAGAAATTGAAAAGTCTCAGAAATTCACTGATAAAAAGAAAAGGTTACTGAGATGCTATAGTTAGGCTCAGATTTCACTAGTACAAACCCAGTGAATTCAGCAGTTATGCAGCTATAGCTACCAGAGTGAACTGTAACGTATGCCTCCACAATGCACTGCTTATAACCTCACATATTAAATCACTCATGACATCAACTAAGACATCTCAAATAACGTCCCTCATGACATCACTCATGACATCTCAAATAACATCACTCATGACATCATACAGGGTTTGTCAGTGTGTTCTAGAGTATTAAACATATCTACTAAGGTACTACAGAAGATAAATTAGTATACTATTTGAGTGGGTGTTTGATTAACTGAGTGGGTGTGGGAGTGACTTTGTAGGAGAGTGACGTTGAGTGGCTTTGTGGTTGAGTAGACATGTGCGTGCTTGTTTGAATGTGTGAATGGGTATGTAAGTGGTTTTGTGGGTGTGTGAGTGGCTCAGTCGAGAGGTTTTACAGATGTGTGACTGGGTGTATGAGTACCTGTATGGGTGAATAAGTGGGTTTGGGAGAAACTGTATGGGTGTGAGAGGGCAGTGTGACTTGCTGTATGGGTGAGTGGGTGTATGAGTTGCTGTATGGGTGAGTGAGTGGGTGTGTGAATGGCTTTATGGATCAGTGAGCGTGTGTTTGATTGGTAGTATTGGTGTGTGACTGGGTGTATGAGCCTTTGTGTGGGTGTGTGAGTGGATGTGTGAGTGGTTCTGTGGATGATGCCATTAGTGATGTTGTCAGTAATGTCATTGACCACTTCATGAGTGAGGTCATAAGCAGTGCAATGTGGGGCGTAAGTTATAGTTAGCTCAGGTAACTATAATTGCTAAATTTGACTGGTTTTGAATGAGTGAAATCTGAGCCTAACTGTAACGTCCCTTTAACCTTTGTTTTTTTCATTGAATTTCTAAGGGTTTTAAATTCTATTTCCTGACTATAATGTCCTTGTAACCTTTTTTTTATTCTGTGAACTTCTAAGGTTTTTTACATTCAATTTCCTAACTATAGCGTCTTGTAACCTTTGTTATTTTTCTACGCCTGGTCATAAAACTCCACTCGTGGAGTTTGAGGAATTCTACAACTCTGCATTGAACGGAGAACGCGGAGTTACTGATAAAATCTGCATTACGCAACTGAGTGGATTTTTTACTCCATTGGAACGCTCATCACAAGATTTTGCTCATGCAGGGAAATCGACAAGACTTGACGGATGCTCACCAGCAGCCGGGCAACCATAAGCAGCCAAGGGAAGTTCATCCTCTAACCAGTAGTGCACCAGGAGGCTCCTTTGAAGAGTGGTTGGGAAAGAGGGCGGGCGTCCAATGACATCCCCAATGATGTCTCAGCAATCCATCTGTGGGGGAATTATTAGTCGCAAAAATAGAGATGGATTTTTGGCCCCCAGTGACCCTCAGCAGTCAAAAGGAGTTCATCCACCAACCAGTAAAGCACCAAGAGACCCCTGTGCAGGGTGGTTGAGAAATGGGGCGGGCCTCCAACAACATCTCAGGAATCTGTCTCCTGAGGCCCATCCATTACTAAATGGGGGAGGGTGGGCCATATGGCCCCCCTCTCTGGACCAATTTTGGCCCTGATCCCCCAGGGCCCAGTCAAGGTTCTCTGGCATTGGGACAGCAGGGGGGCCTTAAGGCCCCCATTGCTCCCAACGGCTCCCTGCCTCCTGCAGGAGCTGCATTGCTTTCACACACAAGGAGCTGTTATACATCCAGCTCCCTGTGTGTGAAAGCAATTAATCTGGTTCCCTGCTCACTTGCAGTGGGCAGGTAAACAGACAAATTCTCCACTTTCAGCAAGCAAGAGCATTTTCACAGCTCTTGCTTGCTGCAAGTGAAGAGTTTGCTGTGGCTTGTCGAGAGCGGTTAAAGTATCATCCAAGCCACAGCTAACAGCTCTGTCCTAGGCACCCTGGGACATAGCAGGAGCCAGCCCTGGGGTCCTTGGCTCCAAAATGCAGGCCACATAACCCTCCCTCCTTTGATTTAGTAGGGCCTGCCATGGGGAGGTGGCAGTCCCCTGGGCCGAGAACAGCCCATCTTGGGGGTGCGCGGCTCCCTCCTATTTTCAAATTACCATTTGGCCCCAGGGAGGTGGGGGTCCCCAAGGCCAGGGGGGTCAGTGATCCCCCCATTGCATACACAATAGGTCCTAGGGAGGTCGGTGTGCCTGGGGCACTGGGGTTCCAAGAGAGGACCCCTATTTATTTTGATTTATTCCTGGGGAAGTGGCTGTCCCCTCGCAACACACTACAAGCCCCAGGGAGGTGTTGGTTCCCGGGGTACAAGGAGGGGGGCCCCCCTACTACTTTAAATATCATTTAAGCCTGCATGCCCACAGGACCTGGTTCAAACAGGGGTAAATAATACAGAAGCGTGGGAGTCTGCACTTCTTTTGTTTTATTTTTCAGTGGGAGCCATGGCTCCAGTGCGGATCATACCAAAACTTGAAAAATCTAATTTTTATGGCCCTGGAGGGATCCCTTTGAGACCCCCACCATATTGCCTAGGTGGTCAGGGTATTACGACCCTGCCCCTTTCTCTTTCTTCCTAGTTTGAAGTGTTGGCATCTAATCAGATTTCAATGTGAGCACTTTCGGATCCTCAGTGGATTCTTGCCCTTATATATACAAATTAGAATTTCTTTTAATAACTTCTACCAAACGGATTTAAACCAAATCAGAAAAAGGCACATCTGTGGACCAAGAGCTACCTTTCTGCCAAATTTGGTGTAATTCCATTCAGCATTTTGGCTGTAGTAGTGTCTAAAGCCCCTATGGAAAAATGCACAGGGATAACGTGTTTTGGCACCCCTCTATTTCTCGGCCCGCTTGATGGATCACCCTGAAACCTTAAAGACAGCAGCTGAATTAAGCATCATACTAGTTCTGATATTTTTGTGAGATTCCTCTGTGAGTGCTGAAATTGTCATCGACAAGAAAGCGTGAGCATGCAAAAAAGGTCAAAATGAAGATGAGCAACGAGCAATGACGGAAACCAATTAGCATAAACTGCCCACCTTTAAACACCCACACCTGCTGAATGGGACATGAAATTTCATCCAAGACATAAAATACACAATCACATGCGCAAACAAGAATATTTAAACCTTAATCATGCCCAAATATCTTACATATGGTGTTGCAATTAGTATTTGTCTGTATAAATGAAAGATAAAGGTTGGAATGCATGACAAAATATCTCATTTGGCACAACAAGACTTTAACACGAATATGTAAAAAAGACCTATTGTGCATACAGACAGTATCATAATTAGTGACTGCAAACAGAGCACGCATGTTAGTAGCCATCTGTTCATATAAAGCTGCTTCTCGCACAACACGTTTTGTAACCATGCACCAGTAATCCAAGTAAACACAATTATCATTCCATGCCATTAAGCAGATATGTACATAGCCACCTTTGATTACTAGAAATAATCCCACCTGAGCATGTTGACTTCCACTCAGAATAAGGAGCAGAGTCCCGTTGCACAACAATCTACTTATTTTGTGAAATGTTTCTACTAATTATAAAAACAACAAAATAACAAAAGGGACAAACAACTGGTCCAACCACATCACTGAGAGCATTGTAAAAGCGGATTGCTGTGGATACGCTAGACCTCCACTCCATTGCAAGGGCTGCCCAGACCCACCTTTTGAGGAAACCCCCATACAATTTTACGCTTCTAATTTAAATGGCTCCTGATGAAAGGAACAGAGGGGCATATTTACAAGCCCCTATTGCCACAGGAACGTCAGTTTCAAAAACGTTCTAGTGGCATAATGGCTTTGCCTTATTTACGAGGCAGTGTTAAGCCACTTAACACTATACTCAGCATGAAAGGGGTGGAAAATGGGTATTGCGGTGCCCAATTTATTACAAGGTGGTGTAAATATGAGGCAGCGCCAAAATTAAAAACGAAAAAACCCTGGTCTTACCATGGCAAAATGAGGTGATATGCTTTATTTCTCCTCGCATTTGCCATTTCTGTGTGTGCTGCATTGTGCAGCACGCATGGAAACAGCAAAATGCCATGCATGATTGTTTTTGTACATAAATAATCATTTTAAAGATGACGAGTTGCAGCCTCTATGTGTGCTGCACAAAGTAGCACACAGAAGTTAGAAATCACCATTTAAAATTGTTTATGTGCAGAAAGGTGTCCCTTACTGCACATAAACGATCATTCCACAACACAGGTACCCTTGCACTATGGCGCAAGGATGCCTGCGTTTGGCGCAAGGCAGTTGTAATTAGCGCCAGCACAGGGGGAAACACAGGGCGGCACTGTATTGTTGTAAATACAGTGCAGATCTCCGTTTCCAAAGTGGCCAAGAAGGATAAAGCCGCACTCTGCCACTTCCCTTGTAAATATACCCCAGAGTGCGAAAGTCACTGTCAGAGTAGAGAAGCTATTCAAACAAAGGTTCAACCTACTCTAGTTGAGCTTTCACCATAAATGTAGCAATGCGATATCAAAGGTGCAAAAGGTACTTGTTGAAATCCTTAGACCTCACTTTCTAGTAGTGTGTGGCCAGATAAGAGGCGTTCCTTTCAGTTGTGGGGTATGCAGGAATCAACAGCAACAATACAACAGAATTAAAAATAGCTTAGCACCAATGCACTAAACGTTAGCAATTTATTAACCGTTCGCAAAGTGATTTGTGAATAAGCTCATCAGACTGCATCAAGGCTAAAAAATAAGAAGTTCACAAAATGCACAAAGTGAATTAAAGAAATAATCAATGGATGAGAAGAAAAACAAGAATTTTCAATCGCAGATAACAATGACTTAATACCTATTAGCTACTGGTATGTGTGTACCATTCACA
Source organism: Lissotriton helveticus (assembly GCF_964261635.1). NCBI lineage: Eukaryota > Metazoa > Chordata > Amphibia > Caudata > Salamandridae > Lissotriton > Lissotriton helveticus. Next base: position 444,783,291 of record NC_136069.1, read on the forward strand.
ATTTTTGAAACGTTGCAAAAAGTGATTCTGGGCTCAATTTAACACCAAATGGAAGTGGGTGGCAGCCATCTGTAAAGTATAAAAGGCGGGCCAAAAGGTAAAGTGTTTTTACAAAATGGCTGCACTACATGCAGTGAAAAGGGAAATTAGGTTTTGGGCTGCACGGTATAGTAGAAGCAGGAGACAGAGAAGAATTTCCAAGGTAAAGATTACAATTTTCGAGCTAAGAGAGGTGAACATATTTCGAAAATGTAGGGTGAGCTGCCAAATCATAAATGACAGTATAACAAAACTACAGCCAGTGCTAGGTTGACGTAGAAACAGAAGTCAATCTATTCACAGCATTGTACATGCACTTTGTTCACTCTCTTTGTTGGTGCCTGGCAGTTTTCAGAAAACTATAGCTCCAGCAGCTGAGGTGTCACAGAGTGCTTTTCTATGTTCTGTTTGACGTTTTCTCAGTACTATGATATCGGGTATACACAACCACAATGCATTTTTAAAGTCAGCTCAAGAATTGATCAATACAAAAGTTGATTTTTATAGAATTTCCACACTATTTGTTGTGTGAATGGTACGCAGGTTCTGATCCGTCCACCATTATGATGAGCCTTGTTGCACACTACTATAAAAGTGCGCATTCATTCTTTTTCAAATACTGTTGCCTGTACAACCGTTTCACTAGAGTCAATTTTGGGGGCGGTATCGTTTTAAGTAATTCACATTGCGTGGCATTATTCTTTTGATATAGTAACATTGGATGACAGAATACACATTACATTGTGTTTCTCTTTGTCGGTGAGAGTCCATATTCAATATCATCTTGGATACTTATGACACATCTAACTCCAGCTGCAAGTATAGGTAGGAAATAAATCATAGCTAGGCTGTGGGGTTTTAGGTTTAAACCTACAATAACTGATGAAACCCCACTGAAAGAAAAATAGCCCTCACCAGGTGAAAACATATAAACACTGAAAAAACACCTGGACAACCACAAACTAAATGCCATTAAAAGAAAGGAAAAAGAGAGTGAAAGTGTCATTTTTTTCTTCCTTAAGGGGTCAATACCGCCGGGAGGCGTCACCAGGCGCTTTACAAACCCCTATAATAATAAATAATAATAATAATACAATGTAACTTTGTTATACAAGCTAGCAGTAAGAAAGACTGGCTAACATTGTTCTGCTTGAGTTTTGTTCTTTAGGGATGCCACTAAAATATTGTTTCTTCTTCCTTTTACTTTTTTCGGTTTTGTGGCCTTTGGTCTAAAGATGCAGAGTTTAGTTACATGTTTTAGGTCTAGTTTAATCATTTTATAAACTATTGAGAATCAGGAAATATCAAACTCATATTTGATATTTTGGCTGCATTTGATTCTTTCACTGATAGGTAAAATGGCTGGTTTCATAAAAATCTTTCCTAATATGTGTCATCACATTTACCCACAGAGAATGGGTAAAAACCCTAAACACATCAGACCATAGTTTCTAGTGGGTCAGTATTGATAGTAGGTGAATTGCCGACACCTCAGGCTTTAAACATTCAATGCAAGGTATAGTGACAAGTATATATATCACCAAGCATCTGGGATAGTGGTGAAAAACATGACACCAGACTTTTGGAAAACATGGAACGCATTGTCACTTGTAATGCTCTGCAAAAAAGGGTATTTCCAAGTTCAACAAAGATTGGAGTGATATTGTTTGTATTTGCAGTGATTCAGCTACGTATATAAAAAAGTTGTGTGATGACCTGTCAAAATTGATACCCGAGCTGAAGTGATTCCCTGTAGGAGATCCTTCCCACTTGTTAGATGGTATGCTGAAAGCATCTTTACAATTTTCAGAGTTAATGAGGGATGCTATTGACTTTTTAGTCTATTCTGGTGCACTGTTTTCTTATGCACAGGAACTAAAACGCAAATATTTATCATTTTGTGCTTTATGTGGCATCAAAGAAAGAGTCATTCTAACTGTGTGCCTCAGCTGATGGTTCTCAGCCCAAGAGGCTATGAATGCTGACAGGGCCTTTTCACAGAAGTTTACATAGGAAGGAAAGGGCGAGCGCACATGACCCAAAGACTCACTGAAGAAGTATTGTATGGTGTACTACAATAAGATTCATTTGCAAAAATCTATTTGGACCTCATATACACTATAAGTACACTGTCTATATACCATGTTCTTTCAGTGCAATAAGCAAGCAATAATAAAAAGCAAAACGTTCCATAAACACCAGAAAAACACTTTTTCTGTTGCTTTTAGTGGCGCGAAAATGTGTAACCACTGATAACAACTGTTTTTTAAGATATTGAAAACACTGAAAAAACCCCACCTGAATTTACCAAAAATAGACACTGAAAACAGGAAAGCTTAATCATAGCTCACAGGCGAACAAGGTCTATAAGTGAACATACATTTTTACATAGAAAAGGTAGATTCCGTTATTTACACAAATGTGGTAGAGATTTGCAACAGCACCGAAAATACATGTAGAATTATTTTAAATTGTACAATGATGCATAGTATAGCTGCCAAAAAAAGGCTTCGCATTCCCCTCGAAAATGATGACTTTTTTGTCGAGGACTCCATGTGTCAGGTCACACTGTACACTTTTACTTGGAGGATGTGGGCCCACTCATCAGTTTGACTCTATTAAGTGCGTTTTCAAGTCCTGCGGAGCGGGACACCACTGTCTTGTTTGTTCAAGGTCTCTATGGACCATTTGCCTGGAGGAGGCGGGTACACTCATCATCAACTCAGTGCTCTAAAGAGTGTTTTCAAGCATCATTGTGCAGGACATACCCAGGCTGTACCTAGGCGAAGACCAGGCCAACATGGGCATATCAGAGCCCTTTAGAGGCTGGGCCACCCCTGTAAAATGCTACTAGCTTTAAACTTAAGTGGGTTCATATTGGGGAAAAGGAAGGATACCTTCACTCACCCTGGCTAATCTTGTTCCTTTGCCACCTCCTCTGCTAGTTGTCTAACCAATGCAAAGGTGGTGTTAAACAATGAGATCAAAAATGTGACTGTTAGGATCGGGTAAACTCAACAGGCAGTATTTTAAGCCCATTACCCTGATATTCAGATCACAGTATCTAACGCCCCTTCTAGCTCTGTTCTATCTGTTCATGAGTACCCTACTCACCCATTTTTTAGCCCCTGTATATCTTTGGAGTCACCAAATATTGAAACCCTCCACTCACCACCTCAGCTTGGATCAACACTAGGGGTGGGCGTAACTCGCAGAGTTTCACTACATGAAATTCTCTGGACTTGCATTAAAACTCCACTAGATTCCACTAAGTTCCATGACCGGGCAGAAATCGGCACGTTGCGCTTCTACACTGATTTTTGCACTGGTAGCTTGTTCCGCGCTGCAAAATCAGAGTGAATGGTGCCACGCGCTGCTTCTTTACTGCTGTTAAAGTAGATAAGATAATTCAGGGGCAGCTTTCTCATTGCCAATAGTCTCGACCTCCTGCATTGAGAATATCTTGCCCGGTGCCCCTTCTTGCACCCCAAAACCTTGCTAGGGGACGCCAATTCCCACTTGCGCTCACCAACTTACCATTGGCGAGCTGCGCATGATAAAAAAAACTTTGCTACGCGGTTGTTGGCAAAGTTTGGTTGGAAAATCCCCCACAGTGTTAGGCTCAAAGGCTTGGAACAAACTTCCTCCACAGCTTCGCCAGATTACATCTGAGGTCCATTTCAGCAAGGTCCTAAAACCTGGATTTTCAGCGCATCTGACACTCTTTGCAAAACTCTGATCTGAGGTCCCTCTCAGACTACTACCAGTCAAGCAGGTTTTGGGTTTTTCCCATCCCTGGATTACGTTTAGCGCCATGATGCTCCTTGGAGTGACAGTCTGCGCTCTACAAATAGATTATTACAGTACATTACTCCATGTTACAAGCCTAATGCGGAGTCACCAAAACACTGCGAAGCGGAGCGGAATTTACTGCCCACCCTTAGTCGACACCAGTGAAAAAGTCTGCCTGAGGACCACCAAACATAAAATAGATCTGACCTCTCTTAAGACGTTTTTGAGAAGTGAGAAATCCTGCTCCAGAACTATAACAGGGCCTGCAGGAAATGAGGGTTTGCTCTATCTGAAACAACTGATGTCAGAAGGGGTAAATAATAGTCAAAAACCCATCTTGGACAATGAAAAAAGAATAATTGTCTCAGTATTAGGCAGGTTGAAGGTATAAAAGTTGAACACTTTGACGAGTCCAATTAGTAACTTGGAAGACCGGTTTAATGGGGGGTCAAAGACCCATCCATTAAGCAACAGCAGTCTCACAAGTAGTTAAAGCTATTCAAGCTGTAATAGATTTGGCTGACACTAAAGTGGCCCACAAGATACCAAAGGTAAACAAGAATGGTGTTCAAGATTCTGTGGGAGGTCAGACCTGTCCTTTTCTGTTGTGCATCCACTTAACACAGTAGCTACATCCCCTTTCAAATTGACAAGTGTGACCACCCCATTGCAAGCCCTTGGTACTCTCCATTTACCACCAGATGCAACACCATATAACATCATCTTGACTGTAGGCCTAAATGAAGATTACCACAACTTAAAAAATAAGGTTATGTACTGTTGACCAAATGGGAAAGAAACGCTAGGCAACTGTGCAATTAGATTATTATGGTTATAAGAGTTGCTTGGGAAGGAAGGACTAATACAATGGGTAATGGTTAGAAGAGTGGCATGGCTAGGAGGAGATGTAAAATGGGCACTGACATTTGTCAACTTTAAAAAATCTCCAATCATTTTGGGTACTGAGTTGGAGCAAACTTACCGATCCTTCTTTGGGTGGAATTGAAGCTGTTCCTCATAGATGTTTTTACAGACTGATTAGCACGAGACATATCCCTCAAAATTACAAGGGAGATAGGAGTAACAAGAGTTTGAATGAATTTTAAAATCCTATCCACTTGTTTATAATAGTTTCTCTCACCTGGATACTCTAAATGAGATAGATTGAAATTCAGGAATGAACTCTGAACTAAATTGACATACTATTGAATGTTGTACGGAGTCTGTGTGCCCTGTTGCTATCACAGTTATATCATCAATTAATTTGAGGGGGTAAGGTTAACTTACATTGCCCTAGAAGTACCTCCAGCAAGATCAACTTACTGTTATTGGAATGTGGCAGGGATCAGAAAGGAACTGGAGAATCCAGATTAGATCTCCTTCACTAGAAATTTGATCTACAGAAAACTTGGGTTTTAGAACCTTTTAATTTAGATGGATATCAAACTTTTACCAGCATTGTCTTCTAAAATTGAGAGAGCAAAAGGTGGTCTTGCCATCTTAGTATCAGTGTTGCTGCTGGAGACAGCTATATTGATTGAAAGGGACTCATCACATTATCAGTTTTTGCACCTGTACTTTCTTGGGGCCCAAAGTCTTGGGATTAACTACTATGTTTTTTAGTCTGGCAATGTTGGAAACCTTGAGATGGCACTGGAGAAATGTTTATTGAATATGGAAAGTTATTATGGAATTCTTTGGGTGGTGGACTTTAATGCCTATGTGTGTTGCTTACTATCTACCCAGGGATATTTAGCATCACAGGAAAGGATCTTCCCCACTCTGTCCATAATGATCACAGTGCATCTCTGAATAATTTGATTTTTAAATATATTTAGGCAGAGACATCTGAAGGATTTTGGGGACACAAGGCCGAATGTATTTTGGGGGCCCCTGTTTGGAACAGATTTGAATTTATGATACAAATTCATCTCTTGGATGCCCACTTTGGCCAGGTCACTGACAGTGAAGAGGCACACTTTTCAAAATTCTAAGGGGCCCATTAGGATGGTGGGCGGATCGCCCCCGCCAGGCTGGCGGTACCCAACGCTGGCCTGGCGGGGGCGATCCGCCCGCCATCCTACCCCGAATGACCCCCGCCATATTATTATGGTGGGGGGGACCGCGGCGGACGGAAAGACCGTCCGCCGCTTTTCCGCCCCGGCCGCAAGGCGACCGGGGCGGAAAAGGTTTAATATGGTGGCGGTGTCTATCAGACAACGGCAGCCATATTAGCATGCCACATTAGCAGCCACATTAGCACGCCTGCCGCAATGCTAAAGATACAGGATGCGCCCGCCACTGTGGCGGGCGCATCCTAAAACCCCAACGGGACCCCCGCCCTTATGGAGGGCGGTCCCTACAGACGACAGGATGACGGGAGGACAAAGTCCGCCCGTCATCCTAATGGGCCTCTAAATGTGTTTCCATCTAATATTCAGGGATAGGGATGTGTGTTTTCAATATTGCAACAATCAAGACAATCTAAACTCTCTGGCTGCCCCACCTGTTTTACGTCTGGAGTTTGGTTTAGTCTCTTCATATGTTTTATCCTTGGCAGCGTTCCTGAGGTGGTGTAATTTCCTCTGTTGGGGGGTTGAGGGCACCATTAGGGGTGCCTTGAGAATTGAAATCCTTGACAAATTAAAAGAACCATCAACATTCTTCAGGTCCTTTGTACAAGCAAACAATTTATTTGGGCTTAACTTGAATATTTATTCCCCTATGCCAAATGTGACATTGAAGCTGTTTATAAAGAAGGCCATAGCCTCTATCAGTTTGGTTAAATATAGTACCTTAAGTCAGTCTAAGTCTCGTAATGAGGAGGTCTGTGGGAGTGCTTTGGGGGATAGACCGCAGCTTTATTTAACCTGGAACCTTCCTCATGGGATTAAAAGGCTGATACTCCTACTAAGAATTAACGTATTGCCCCTAAGAGAAGTTACTGGAATATGGGAAAAAATACCAAGAGAGGAGAAACTTTGTGAAATGTGTCATTTACAAATTCAAGATCTTAATCATGTGTTATTTGTGTTCGCAGAGTTACAAAGGGCAAGGCATATGTTTTTAAGATCATTTTTTTTTACATTTAATATAAGCATGAGCGTAAAATCCGTTCCGCTCGCGGATTTTGCGGATTTTTGGCAAATTCGCAATCCGCGAACTCTCGCGAACTTGCCGAAAATTCGTAAAATCCGTGCGAAGCGGATTTTTTGCTTGGTCGCACTTGCCAACTAGAATACTATACAATTTCGCGGGAGTAAACACATGCGAACATGTAGATGCGGCGGGCAGCGACAATCTCGCAATTGCGAGATTGCAAAATTTACAATTTCGCACAAGAAATCCACCAGCAGGCAGCATAAACCTTGAACATTATGATTTTTATCAGAATAACTCCTCAGGTTGACATTTGCCTGCACTTTTTCTTTGCAAGGAGTCGATCTTGGGGGGGTGGGAGGAAGGAAGTGCCCCACAGTCTCCAACTTCCTGTCCCTGTCCAGCAGGCTCCTCCCAGTGCTTTCTTCATGTGCTGGTCACTTTGATTTGGATCTTGACCTGGAAGGATTACTTTTTGTGGATGCTGCTGGATATTTGGATTTTTGCAAAACTGAAAGCACTCAGCAGGTGCAAAAGTTCAATCTTATCATTAGTAACCATTCCCTGTAATGCTTCCTGAGGGGCCCCTTCAGAGTTCAGTTGTCTACTTGCAACTATTCTATGACCCTGCTCTGACCCTCACAGCAGGCTCATAGAATAGCTACAAGTAGGCCACAAAGGTCCTGTGAAAAAAAATTGCACTGCAACAGAAAGCAAATTACAGATAAGGAAGCAGGTGCCAGCCAGACTGGAAGTTTAAATTCAGTGACACATTAATCAACCCCAAATTAATTCATGTCAGTTGAAGCAGGGCAGATGTGCTTGCTTTTTTTCACCCCCATAATCTACAGTGATAAACCAACCAGAGGGTGGCAGTGATGTACCAGAGGGTGGCATGGGTGTACCAGAGGGTGGCAGTGGTGAAACAGAGGGTGCTGTGAACCTGTGATGATGAACCAGACGTAGAAACAACATAGTCGCGGCCGTTGCGAGCCGACAAGTAAGTTCGCAATTGCGAACTGGTACACAACCCTCGCGAACTGGCAGAAACCCTTGCGAACACAAAAAAAAAAATCTGCAAATTCGCGAGAGTTCGCGGATTTTGCGGATTGCGAATCCGTAAATACGCAAGTTCGCGGATTGCCACTTCGCGAAATCCGCCCATGCTTAATTTAATATCCATTCTGCCAAGGAGGCCCGTTCATTTGTTCTGTCCCCACCAAATGAAATGGTTTGCTATAAGATATATCAATTTTTTAAACCATTTCTGGCTACTTATTAGGTAATTTTTTATTCCATTTTGTATGTTGTAATATCTGATGGTTGGAAATTGAAGAATCTTGTATTGTATATGAAGAATCTTTTTTATCTATTTGTGTTCCTTTGTGGACCTCTGTTGGAGTTCCAGCAAATAATCTCTGTGACACCCTCCAATTTATCATATGCGAGGTCCTGCTTTGATTTCAAGGAACTTTTTTATGGATGTTTCCTGAAACATAAAACACATTTCTCTGCAAAATGTCTGTAATATGCTCTTGCACATCACCCACATTAAGAATAAATCAAGGGAATAACCGTATTTAAAACAATCAATTTAAGAATTATTCAAGGTCATTAGGGCAAGACTTTCTGCAGAACACAGCCTGATCTATTAAGGGGTCCCCTGAAAGTAGGCCTGGGTTTTTCTATGTGGAACTCCACAAATTGACAAAAAAACGCAGCGAAGTTCCGCATGTGGCAGGGTGCAATGCGCACTGCTGTTCGCGCAAGTTATTCTGCCGCTCAGGTAGAAATTCTACCACTCGCGAACTTAGGGGTCCATTAGGAAGGCGGGCGGATCACCCCCGCCAGGCCGGCGGTAGCCACCGCCGGCCTGGCGGGGCGATCCGCCCGCCATCCGTGCCGGAATGACCCCCCCGCCATATTATTATGGCTGGGGGGTCCGCGGCGGAAGGAAAGACCGTTCGCCACTTTTCCGCCATGGTCTCTTTGCGACCGGGTGGAAAAGGGATCTATATGGTGGCGGTGTCTATCAGACAAAACCAAAGGAAATGATGGACGGAGCGTTGACAATACAAGCACTCACCCCCAGTCAACTGATCTGGGTTTAATCCATCACCATTCTTTAGCCCACTCTGCCACCCCAGCTCAGACATGGCCATATGCAAATCAGTCTGACCCTGTGCCTCATGGGAACAGTCCAGCCCTAAGTGCCAAGCCATGCCTTCCCTCGACCGGAAACAAGCTTCCCAGGACCGGTTTCTGGCATTGCAGCCGTCTTCAGCCAGGCTTGCTTGAATCCAGTGGCAAAGTGAGCAAGGGACTCACGTCTGAGCAAACCCTGCCAACTTATGGCGAACAAAGCAAAACCAAAGGAAATGATGGACGGAGCGTTGACAATACAAGCACTCACCCCCAGTCAACTGATCTGGGTTTAATCCATCACCGTTCTTTAGCCCACTCTGCCACCCCAGTTCAGACATGGCCATCACCACCCCCTTTTGTACCACTTTGTTGGCCATAAGTTGGCAGGGTATGCTCAGACGTGAGTCCCTTGCTCACTTTGCCACTGGATATGATCGATCATTGTTGGAGAACCTAATTGTGATAAATTACCATAAATTTGATATATGACTCATAGAAGGGTCAAATGAGAAGGCTGCCCGGATAGCCTTTGAGGTGACCCCTAAGTCTATACAAAGTCTGTTACTGTGAAGAATTGTCAGAAGAAAAGACTCCACCCTGGCTGGTTTAGTTGTACAAATTTGCGTGCAGCCTTTACCAAGTCACCCGGGGACTCTGATGAAGTTTTCAGGTGTGGACCTAAATATTAACTTACATTATGAACAAGGAAAGCTGCTATGAAAAACGAAGCCTGGTACTCTTTGTTGATTGATAGCAATAATAAAGATACCATTAGCTTCAGGATGTTAATTAACATGACTTCTTTTCAGGAGCCTTCGGCCCCAGCAACAGATGGCAATATGATGGACACCCAGTGGGTGGACTACTTCAAAGGCTTTTATTATATGACTAGCCCAGACAGGGTAGCCATACTAATTAACTCCCTTACTTAGGATGTCATTAGTATGGCGGGCGGACCCCCGGGAAACAGGACCCCCGCTGAGGGTGCGGCGGCCCTGCACTCCCAATTAGGATGCGCCCGCCACACTGGCAGGTACATGGCTCATTTGCAACATTTGCGGCGGGCGATGCTGAAAGCACCGCCCGCTGCAATGCCAGAAAGACAGGTTGTGCCTTTCAATTCACAACGTGACAGGCACCGCGCGGTGCCTGCCACGTTGATCATTGAAATGCGTACCCCCATGTGCACCTCCAAACCCCCAGAGTCACTGGGGGCCCGCAACGGGCCTCGCAAGCAGGCTCCGCATGCCTTTCCGTGGCGGCAATGCTGCCACGGAAAGGCATGTTCCCGCCAACATGGTAATATGGCTGTCTAACAGACACCGCCACCATATTGAACCCTTTTCCGCCTGGTCAACTTGACGACCGGGCGATAAAGCAGCGGACAGTCTTTCCGTCCGCCGCTGACCCCCTAGCCATTGTAATATGGCAGGGGTCTTTGCTGCATGGATGGCGGGTGGATCGCCCCCGCTGGGCCGGCTGTGACCATCGCCGCCCGGCGGGGGCCATCCGCCTGCCATCCTAATGGGGCCCTAAGTCTCTGTCATCTCAACTGTTAGCCTTTGAATTAGGTCATTCTGGTCTTGAAAACAAGTAAAGGTGGTAAGGTCACGGACCTGATGGGGTTCATCCAGCAATGTTTAGAAACAATATAGAGCTGTGGACACTATTATTAACAAATGTTTCTTAAGACAATAACTAGGTTTGCCTCCTGCCCCCAATGTTCACAATCAGAATCACTACTAGTCCCTATCTATAAAAAAGGAAATAGAGAAGATCCAAAGTGAATTCTTTTAGCCAGGTTGCAACCCTGGGCAGATGAGAACAATATTTTAACACAGGTGCAATATGGTTTTAGGAAAGATCTGGGTACAGTGGAACAGTCTCTTAACTTATATCTTAACTTTGAAGTATACCACAGCAACTCTCCATCTTACTTTTACGGATTTAACCAGCGCTTTTGACTGTGTTAACCATAGCAAACATTGGGCTTTTATGTTGGATTTAGTTGTAGAGGAATCAATGGTTACATTTCTATGCAAATTGCATTCTACTGCCTTGGTCAAAGGGAGGGAAATGTTCTAATTCTTTCAGGATTGGACGGGGTGTCACACAGGGTTGCATGCTAGACATTTTCTTTTTAATTTGTATCTTAATGATTTAGAAATATAGTACAAAAAGGGCAAGACATGCCTCAAGTGGAAAACCATCTGACTCCCATTCTGTTATATGCTGCTGATGTGGTATTGATGTCTAGGAGGACAGCCAATGGCCTCCGAGAATTGTTGGAGCCTTTCACCACTTTTATGGGAGAACTAACTAAAGTAAACCTTTCACTATGATTTGTGGCCCAAAGTCAGATAAAACTCATCTGCACACTATATTGAGCAAAGAATTGGCAAAGTACGTTATTTTGCATAGCTATGAATTCTAATTTATGTGGATCGGAACTGGGATTAGGAAATAGTAATTTACCAGGTCAGTTAAATCCCTATTTAGATTCATGAGTAAATTACAACAGAAGCCTCTGTTGTTGAAGAGCAGGCATGGGCCAAGCTGCAATCTGGATCCAAGTCAGGGCTCGACAAAAACAGGTTGCTGAAGGGAGTCAAGAAAGGAGGTGGGAAAGCTCGGAGCTGGTGAAGTCTGGCATTGGTGCCCAGGAAGGTCTTGATGTAGATCGGCTTCAGCCAGGCGTCACTCTTGGTAAAGTCATGTAGGTTTGGAGTTAGAAACTTTTCTTGATGTCAGATCTCCTTCAGTGGGACAAAGCAGCATGTTGGGTCCCACCAGTGATTCCATGTTGATGGCTTCAACTTGACTGTGGTCCCAGTTTCTCATGGGTTCTTCAGAGAAGACGTTGGTTAAATGTCTTCAAATCCCAGCATTTGCAGCTTGGCCAGGAGGGGTGCTAGCCAATATAGGGGTCTAGTAGGATGTTGGGCGCATCGCCACCGCCTGCCTGGCGGTGGCGATCCGCCCGACAATAACCTCCACCCGCCACCCATTTCCCCCCGCCATATTAGGATGGCGGGGGGACCCCTTGCGGACGGAAAGACCGTCAACCGGTTTTCCACCTGTCTCACAGGTGACTGGGCGGAAAAGGGGCCTGATATGGTGGCGACAATAGGTCTCCACAGGACACCCTTCATTTTGTACTTCTTTGTTCATTTTATCAGATCCCTAGGCATACTTTCCTAGTCGACATTTTAAAAGAGAAAAAATTGCGTCATGCTAAAGCTGCTCTACTCTTTTTACAAAGAGCAAACAATACTCGCACTTTATGTTCTGTGATAAGCTTCTTAAAAATCGCTGTTAGGCTACGGAACACACAGGATTAAGCTATGATGTACATAAAATTTGTATTCTCTCTATATGAATTTTATTAGCTATGTATCTGTTTTTAAATTTACATATAGTTCAGTATTGTAATGGAAATGAATTTTTATAATTTGTGTTTGTATGATGATTTTTATCATAGAAATAAAGATTTACTGAACTGGTGGCGGTGTCTGCTAGACACCGCCATCCACATCATGATGAATGCAGGAAGCAGCCTCAACGATGCCACTGAAAGGCATGCGTTTCTCTCAGTTGGGGGCCCATTGCGGGCTCCCAGGTTGTTGGGGGGGCACATGGAGAGTACCAATGGTACCCACCTGCATTTGCATGCAGGATGTGGCAGGCACCGCGCAGTGCCCTCCACGTTGTGCATGCACATGCACAGTGTGCAGCCCCAGCATTGTGGTGGGCGGTGCTTTGTGCACCACCCACCACAATGAAGTTGATAGGGGAAGCCACCGTGGCATCCTAATTGCCGGTGCGGGATCGCCGCACTACTGGCGGCCGGTCCCAGCACCGCTAGGGTGAAGGGCAGACCATCCTAATAGGCCCCATAGTGTTTCCCAAACAGTGTGTTGCCACCCAAATTCTGGTTGGTATAAAAGAGCAATAAATAATTATATCTTTATATTTTGAATCTCTCTTGTTACATTTGATGTGCTTCAAAGACAGAGGTCCAATTATAGGCTATGTCTTCTAACAAATTGTGCTTTTTCTTTAACTAAAGGGATTGGTGTTTACTTTTCTTTCTTTGACTGCAAAGTGAGAGGAGCATTTAAAGTAGCCTTTGGGACAATCTGGCTGGGGTACAAGGAGTGTGAAAAAAAAGGTTGTAGGGTGTCATTTTTTGTTACACACAATAACATATAAATACGTGTAAATGAACTGTACACATATTTCAGAATATATCAGCAGTTAGGAGGGCAGAAATAAAGTAGGTTTTGTGTTTATAATTTTGTAGCTCTTCGTAATTCTGAAGTGTGATGGAAACAAGGCTTTTAATATAATCAAAGCAAATCAAGGCACTTTACTTGATGATCTGAAAATTATAAATAGTCACTGAAACATAATTTCCACCTATTATCATTTGTGTGCAATTTGACTTTATCATGAAAACTATATGTCTGTGCATATTTAATGGTCATTTCAATGGAAAATGTGCTGTCTGTAAATAACAGTGCACCAACGCACAAAGCTTTAGTAATATAATTGCAATAGTGTGCTCCAAAATGCACCACCAGGTACATACTATTCCCTTACACCTCTCCTGCTGAACACATTTGCAACACTTTCTGTGAAGCTAGGTTTCTCACAATCCCTATGACTTCAGTGATGTAACCCTGATGTCAGTACACCCACGTTGAAATCTGAACCAGCACCACCAGTGCAAAGGTGCTGAACTATATCCCTAAATTCACTTTTGAAACAAACCATTGCAAGTATTCCCAAGCACGAGTCTGGGTGAACCTTTTAGTATTTTTCAGTTGCTGTGTTTTTTTACTTCAGAAAGCCATTTCAACCGTGAATGTGTTCACTATAAAGGAATGAGTTCACTTCTAAAGTGCACAACTGATCAAAAGTGTCTCGGTGCTAACAAAGCAGATCAGGTACACAGAGAGTTAGTTCCAAAAAAGATGTGTTTTTAACTGTTTTCTGAAGGCCGTCTCATTTGTAGTGTTTCTGAATTGACGATGGAGCTGGTTCCAGAGAGAGCTACCAGAAAGGAGAAGGAGGAGCCTCCTTGTCTCGTTTTATTAAAGAGCAGAACAATCAGACATTTACCACTCTAGGAGCACACAGCCGCGGCCAGTAGTGGGAGTACCGGCCGGGCGGTGACGTGGGGAGGGGCAGGGGCAGGGTGGGGGTAGTAATGTATGGATCACGGAGTTTAACAGGTAAGTAAACATATAAATAAATAAAACGAATTTCGTTGTACGCACTGCATCGCATTTGGTGATGCAGGGCACGCAACGAAATTCGTTTTATTTATTTATATGTTTACTTACCTGTTAAACTCCGTAATCCATACATTTCTACCCCCCACCCTGCCCCTCCCCCTCCCCACGTCACCGTCCGGCCGGTACTCCCACTACCGGCCGCGGCTGGGAGAACAAGGCTATCGGGGTACAGTATTCACGATTCTCAAGTTTAGGCATTTAGGACCTGAGTCGTGGAGCATGCTGTGTGCGATTGTTAGTGCTTTGAAGATAACTCTTTTTCTGATCGATCGTTAGTGCTTCTTTTAACTGGAAGCCAGTGCAGCTTCTTGTGAAAAACTGTTACAGGTGACAGTTTTGAGAGTTTGAACAATAGTCAAATTGTAGTATTTTGCAAAGTAAAGTGAGTTGGAGTAGTCCAAACGGGATAAGATGAGGGCTTGTACTACATATTTCTGTGCATCACAGGGAAGGAAGAAGAGGAATGTTTTCAAAGTTAATTGGCTCTAAAGACATTACTTGACTACAGAGGAAATCTTCCTCTTCATAGTCAAACAGACCTCAATTAGTACCCCTAAGTTCCAGGCTCTGATCATCGGTGGAAATTCTACAGTCCAAGAGCCTGTGCATCCAGACAGTAGGTTACTCAGGGCCAAACAATAACATTTTAGTTTTTGTCAGGAATATACTGAAGGTTGTTGCTCCTGAGCCAGTGCATGACTAGTTTCATACAGGCTTTGAAAGCCTGCTTAGCTTCTGACAAAGTACCTTAATACGAAAACAATAACTGAGTATTTACTGCTTAAGAGATGATTTTGATGTTGAATGACTTTATCAAAACAGCAAGGGGAGACATATACACATTCAAAAGGGTTGGAATGAGGCCCTAATAGGGCTGGCTCCCCCTGTCTTACTAGGCACGGCAGCAGGTCTCATGCAACTCCCTTACCCCTCCTTGGCTTAAGTTGTCCTCCTTTTGTTGTACCCTATGTCCACAGTTTGGCCTAAGAGGCACCATGTCTGAAATGTCTACAAGCGGTCCAGTGGTAAGATTCTTAGGCACCACTACACCGTCTATGCAGGCGCTGTCATGAGACTCCTTTTAGCCTCCGTTGTACAACTCATCTGTTCCTTTCATTACAGATGGGGACTGGATATTGTAACATTTGCAAACAACTACCCATGGTGTATAGGCATTGTTCTGGTTGTATGCTGAAAATGTGAAAAATGTTAACAAAAAAATGTAAACAAAAAAAAGGGTGGGAATGAGCACGGAGCCCTGAGGGACCCCACAGTGAAGGGCTTTCATTTCGGAACTTTCATTTCCAGACTGCTTGTTCTCTAGACTCCAGTAAGGAAGAAAGCGAGTGGAATGCTGAGCCAGTGACATGAATTGCAGAGAGCCGCTGTAGTAAAATCTTGTGAGATCCAGTATCAAACGTTGCCGAGAGATCAAGAAGAATCAAGGTGCCATATTGCAGCCAAGGTCTAGGTTCCACTTTATAAGCTTAGAGATCTCCAACAGTGCTGTCTCAATGCTATGTCTGGATCTAAAGGCCGATTGAAAGGAATGTGGTGGATTAGAGGTTTCTTTGAATTTAGAAAGCTGGATGTTAAGCATTTTCTTCAAGATCTGAGCAGGAGCAGGAAGCAAGGAAATAGGATGAAAATTGGATAACAGTGCTCCATCTGCGTTAGGTTTTTTCAAAATGGGAATCACCTGAGCTTTTTTCCTATAGCTGGGCACCAATCCTGAACATAGGGGGGAAGAGAACAGATTCCGATAAATAGGGCATATTATATCAGGGATCTGATACAGAATATGTGAGGGAAAAGGATCTAGAGTAAGAGTAGAACTAGAGTTACAGCTCACTATACGTGTTCATGCACAATCATCCCATTTGACTTCCACAAATAAATTGCGAAATATGGATGTGGTTTAACTGCCAGAGCTGTAGTTTTTGGGAGTGGAGAACCAGGTTTGACTTCCAGTGTTGGTTCCTGGCAAATCAATTAATCTCCCATGATTAAAATAAAATGAATCTGCCCTTATGTAAGTAATCTGTTGCTTTTAATGAATCTTCAACAAACTTTGCAAGAAAGATGTTCTTCCATTGTAGCACTTAACTGTATAGTGTCAGGGAAAGAAATTGCCCAAAAGGCATTTTCCCTTTCATTTTAAATATGAAAAATAGGCACAATGACAGCCAAAAAAACAGAATGAAATAACACGCAATGTAGCTAAAAGCAAGATTGTGGTCCAGAAAATGTGATTTTTGGTGTAATTCCATTGAGTAGTTTTTGGGATGTTAAGGTTAAAAAAAACAATAGATATTTCAGATGCAAAGTATTTGTTGTGCCGAAGGATCAAGCGATAAGATCTGATTGGCTACCACCGCATCAACAAAGATGTGATGGCTACCTTTTTAGGACTAGGGGACTCTGCCCTGTTCTGAGAAAGAGTGTATAACTAAGGGATACCCTGCCCCTCTAGTCCTGGTGCCCCTGGGACCAATAACTGCTATTTTGTTTTTCGGTACAGCTGATATGCATACGATCCTCAGATCCGTGGCTCCAATTAAAATATATAGTGGTGCTCTCCCTCCTTTCATTGAACCTCTTCCGGAGTAGTCCAGGGCGGAGGGGGTGGGTTCATTATTTTTTTGGGGAGGGGTCGTTGCCCCTCTCCCTGAGAATCAGAGATGCCCTGGGGGCCCCATCCCCTGGCCCAAAAATTAAAGGGAGGCACATGGACCCCTCCCTGAATGTCTTTGAGGCCTTGGGACCCCATCACCTGGGGCAGATAGTTATTAAAAGGGGAATGAGGGTAAGCAGCACCCTCCCTGAGCCTCCTTGAGGCTCCGGGGACCCCACTTCCAGGGCAGATAAGCGATTAAAGGGGAGTGCACATCCCCACTTCCAAAGCTTTCTTGAGGTCCTGGGGACCGTATTCACCAGGGCCTTAAAGTAATAAGGAGAGTGAGATAGGTGCCCCTCCTCCTCGAGCCATACTATGGCCACTGCTCATTCACCATTTCCTGGGACACTGTGGTTTCCCTGCCTGTCACAGCATGGAAATTAAAGTCTCCTGTGCTCTCAGCGGGCAGGAGCAGATAGCTGTTCCCACCGGGTGGGGGGGAGTAAGGTTTCTCCCTGCCCGCACTCTCATGGAGAGAGAAGCACAGAATTCCTCCCGGCTGACAGGAGCAAAAGAAAACTGCTCTCACGAGGTGGGGGCAATACAGGTTCCTAATGCACCCAGAAAGACTTCGCAGGGCAGAAGCACTTTGGATAATGCGCTTGGATTCGGTTAAATGTGGTCTCAATTGTGACTCTGAAATGCAGTTTTTCTTAGGATAAACACACATTTAGGTTTTATGAAATACACAGCTGTACACCATAATGTGTCTATATATATGACAAACATGTACCATCAACAATACACTGTAACACTGTACCAATTGTATATTCGTAGAGTGTACACTTTATGTATTTGAATTTATATAACATGTTTAATCAACAGATGTGCGTTGAGAATACTGCGTTCTGAACCAAGGTTTATTTTGAATGTATGATTCGTGTGTTGTTCACAAGTTATCCAGTTGTCACTGAGTATGCATCACAGGGTGACGGTTAGCCTTGCTACACATACTATTCGTCACTACAGGACGCTACCCAGGTCACGCAGCGAGCTTCCATTTCAGCTGCATTTACTCACAAGACTTGATGTAAGATGGTCAGAACTATTTTTGAACTGTATCCATGTTGATTTCGACAGAATATGAAAATTAGGTCATCGATAATGATTATGCGCGACTTATCCTTCTCTTCTGAAATGGATGTGTGCCATCGTTAATTTTATTAAGCAGTCAATACTATACACTGCTGTGTACAATCTTTTTAATTTGGGTACACATATACCATACTCAACTATTTTCTCTTTCAAGGTTCCCTTCGGTCTTGTTCAGCCTTTTCACTTTAACATAATTCCCCCTACATGACCCCTTATAAGAGTGTGGATCAAAGGGCCATGTGCACCTTCATCTGCATAGTCCTATTTGAAGAAAATTTTTTTTTTCATTGTTCCCAATATTATAGTGAATCAATCGGCTTTGTCAACTACGATTGAAATTCTGGGCTTAGCCATATCAACACCACTTGCCATCGGGTTTTGATTCACATCAACTTCACTCGCTCGTTTATCTTTCGGATTGGACCTTGTGCCCGACTTTGTTATACAGAGAATATAGATGTTGTCGTGTTCATTGACGACGCGTACTTGTAATTTTTTACCATTATTCACCGAGGTTATATCCCTTTCCGGTTGCACAGTTTGCATTCAACCGGAAATAGACCACGCAGGTCTAGTCTTTCACGGAGGAGGCACTATTCAAAATACTGCAATCGCGGGAACTTTTTCCTCCTCCGCATACGTCGGTGTTACTCGTGCAGACAGAACGCCGGATTCGCGGCTTGGTGCACATTAAGGTATTTTGCTATCATCGGGACACATTAGTCGGGCTTAGAGTATTGCGGTTGCTCGGATAATGTTTTTTACAATCATGTTATTAATTTTTGTACCCAGGTCCAGGGACATACGGACTTTGTATCGGGACTCGACAAATAGGGTTTTTCCAGCTAAACTGTCTTACCAACCGTGGAGCACCTATCTATATGTAAGTTTCTTACTCATTTCTCAACCACTGCCACGTGTTTATTACGTTTTTATGCGTTTAATTGAAGGGTATCCAACAGTAATACTGACATGTTTTTCCAGATACTGACGATTGGATTTTACTGATCTACTGCATTTTTCTATGCACTTCGGATACGGCCACCTTTGGAGTTACACAAACCCCTTTTTTCTAGGTGAGCTTTGTTCTGGCAATCGTGTCTATAATCCTTCCAAGTTTTTCTTTTACAAATACTGTGTTAGTTACTTCATGAAATTGCTATCGAGTGTTCAACCAGTAGTGGGCTTAAATTCTATTCAGGAGTCATCTTTTTGACTCCTAGCCTACAGTTCGCTTAGGTGACTTTCTATTCTAATTTCAACTACATCGGACAGGCTTGGGGTAATACTCGTGAAGATATAGACTGTGTCGGGTTCCTTATGATAACTTAGATAGTCTATTGGGACAAGTAGCTAACCGCGATCTTTGGGCACAAGAATTGAATTCATAATCTCCAGAGTAGTAACCGGCACTAGGTCCTCCAGGACAGAACGTATTCAACCCACTTGGGTTTTATGGCTAAAATTCTCCATCATTGCATAAGTATGCATTATATTGACCTTTGTAACTTTCAAATATATTTTAAATAATTGTTTTGCGTTTATTTTTTTCTTCCCCTTATAACCTTTGGTTATTTGGATATTGTGACTGCGGTTCTGTACTCATAGTCATTGAAGAAACATTGAATGAGCTACATCAATTGAACGTGCAAGATACCCTTACCGGGTTGGAATTATCACCGGTCAAGTGGTAAGTGTAGTAGTGATCCTTTTATTAACCTATCAAAAGTTGGTCCCATACTTACCCTGCAATCATTTCTTTAATTCTAAAGCAAATCCCATACATTTCTTAATAGGTTTTACATTATACGCCATCATTTCAAGAAAGGTATGTGCTGGCATGAATACAGGTTTTAGAATTATTTCTTCTCACATACTACTTTGTAGGTGGAGGTACTCTCTATTTACGGCTCCTTTCGATAATCGTAGTAAATTTTACACTTATCCAAGGATCTGCACTTTCACTGAGCACTATGTGTATCATTTTTTGTTCAACTTATTGTCTACGGTCATCAGACCGCAAATACGTTTTGGAGAAATCTCTAATGCGGGTTCTTTGTGCTTTTAACGTTTGTACAAAATATAATATTGAATATTATTGTAATCTGGATTGAAGTCAGGAGTTATTTTCACAGTCACTTCTCTTTCACTTTCCAAGCATGTGCATGTCACTCACATACGTGCATAGCATATGCAGGATTAAATTGGGATACAGAACCATGTGATTTAATGGGGTTCATGTGTTTAATGGTCAAAGAGGACTCATTGGTTGCATTCAAACCTCTACTTCTGCAACAAAAATTGCTTTTGACATTTTATTTCCATTTGTTTGTATAAGATAAGGATAATTTTCTTTAAGAATGGTTGCCAATCTTTTGTTAGTCACTCTGTACAGTGACAATCACAACAAATTGTTCATTTTTTGTTTTATTTCCAGCCCTGAAGAGTCAGAGCAATCTGTACTCTGACGAAACACGTGTCGGCTGGTCTAAGGTCTTTTGGGCAATAAAAAACGACAATTGCTCAAACAGAAGAAGCGAAATATTATTTTCTAGGACTCTATCTATTTGACTACTGTTCAAAATACGAATGAATTAATATGTTGTGTGCCTAGGAATTTGTGTTGTTTATAGTCCAGGTGTTGTTCACGACACCTTGTAAAGGGTTCAGAGGGTTTCCCTTTTCCTGTGGCACCAATGGTAACTTTGTCTGTAACCTAACAAGCTGTCAGGAACTTATGTTGAGCGCAAGTTGTCCCTGTCCATAAAACCCATTGTCTTTGAGATTATAGGGTGCTGTGAGGAGGGCAGGCAGAGCGGCGGGGACCTTGGGGCTCCCCCCCTACAACCTCAAACTTAAAAATGCTGTAGGGTGCCCTTGGTCACTGGACCATGCCAGATTTAAAAAAAAAAAAAAAGTGTTTGCCAGTGTTTGCCAGTGTCTGCGTGACCCCATAATCGAGACACCTCCTGGGAGCCTGCGGGCATGCAGCTAGCCCTGGTGCCCCCTAAGCAAACCCTAATAAAAATAAAATCTGTTGGTGTACCAGTCCCATAAAAAGAACAAGAAGTGCTGTTCATTATTTATTCCCTGTTCCTCGCAAGGAACGATCCATAATTCCCTACTTGGACTAATTTGCATATATTTTGTTTGTTAGTGGGGCCCCTAATCTGGGTAGGGGCACCACCAGCAAGTTTTTTAAACGATTGTGCGGTGCTGCATTTAGTGCATAATCCCCCTACAAATACTCCTATGTTTCCTGCGGCCTTTAGAATATGACCCCCAGGAAAAGGTACTGATATTTGTAAGCCTTCCCAGAGCAGTAGCTTTTCCTCTTCAGCTTGGAAAGGGTGAGACCCCTTGTGGCTGGTTCTATGGCTGCATATATAATCTGAGAAATGTAAAAAAATATACTGGCACATGTTAAAGTATTTTTTTCAGTGTAAATGCTTTGTTGTTTTTTTAATAAACCAATAAGCTTGCTGTAGGACTTGGCCCTTTTTGGTTAAAGTCTCTAAACTTTTAGCTTTCCCCCTAGACCTTTTTTCTGACATGGTGTTGCCAACTTAGATGCTTTGGACTCTTTGCCACTGCCAAACAGTGTCAAAGTGTAAGTGTTCCCTGTATAAAGTATAATAGTAATTGGTTGTCCATGACGTGTTTGCCTCACTCGTAAAGTCCTTAGTAAAAAGCACTATGTGTGCAAATTCTGCTAGTGGGCCTGCAGCACTATTTCTGCCACCCACACAAGTAGCCTTAAAAAGGGAACTCAGGTCTGCAATTGCAGGGCCTGCACACAGTTTGTTACACTGTCATGTTGTTCTGTCAAGTGCATTCAATTGCCAGACCTAACCCTTCCCTTTCTATGCACATCAGACACCCCTATGCTAGGTCTAGGGTACCCCCTGGACAGGGTGCAGTGCATGTGAAAGGTAGGACATGTACTAAGGTGTGTGTCATGTCCTGACAGCAAAATAATCTCCATTTCGTTTTTCACTGTTGAACAGCCATCTTGCTTATAGAATAGAATGGGAAGGCTGTGTAATATGTTTTCCAGCCTATTTTCCCAAAGGCTTAAGATGGAAAGGTAAAGTTTAGTATGCCTGAACTCACAATGTGATAACACGTCGTTTTATGAAGGTGGTTTTTGCATTGAGTGTTTAGAAGTCACTCTTTTAGAAGTGACTGAGGTTTTTGTGCTCTAACATTTCTGTGCTTTCTATGCCTGGCTGTGGATTGACTGTCTGGATTTGAAAGCGATAGTGTCTGGGGAATGTCTTGACCCAGGGGAGGAGGTGAGACAGCAACAGGCTGACCTGCATCTGGAGTGTAGGGGGAGGAGAAGCCCCTAGAGGTGAACAGGCCTGAGTTGCTGCCATAAACACTTGACTCATCTCCTGCTGAGTGATTGAGAATCCAGATCCCCACTAATCAAATGAAGAAATGTGTCATTGGCAGGGAGGCACCCAGAACTGGTTTGAACAGGGGCCAGTGCCCCCTGAAACACAAAAACTTCAAAGCCATTGAGGGGTATAACTATGAGAGCTGAAACCCCTGAACTTGGGAGAATGGCTTGATCGAGTGTGAACAAGACTGGAGCTACTTCATGGTCAAGAGTACCTTTGCCTAGGAAGAAACAACTGAATAGACTGAATGATAGGACTGACACTTGCTGTGTGATCTGGGGCTGGCCTGCAGTTTGCAGTTTCAACCAAGGAAAGGCTAAAGGGACTTTGCTGTGTTCTGTGCCCCCCTGCTTGCTGTGTCCTGAAGTAACTTATCCCCAAGGGCCTGAGGTAAGCTGCCTCCCTGTTTGGAATCACAGGAACACCAATGTTTCCAGGAAACTCTCAGTGACACTGCGTGTGCATGCTTGTTGTAGCCTAAGACCCTCATAAGAACTGCCCGGTGATCGTACGCACCTGGAGTCCAAGTGAGTCTCAGTAACACTGTGTGTATGTGCTTTGTGCAGCCTGAGATCTTCAGGAGGATTGGCCTGTGATTGGGGCGCCTGGAGTCCAAGCAAGAATCAGCGATGCTGTGTGCATGTACTTTGTGCAGCCTGAACCCCTTTGTGAGGATTGTCCAGTGATCGTGTGCACAGGGATCGCAGTGAGTCTCATCGCTGCTGTGATCGGATGCACGGTGAGACCTATGTGATGATTTGCCTTGTTATCGTGTACACTGGAATCCAAGTGAGTCTCATAGACGCTGTGTGCATTGTGCACTGTGAGACCTTCGTGAGGATTTGCCTTGTTATTGTGTGCACTGGAATCCAAGTGAGTCTCAACACCGCTGTGTGCGGGTGTGTTGTGCACAGTGGGACCTTTGTGAGGATTTGCATTGTTATTGTGTGCACCGGAGTAAAGTGAGTATCAGAGACGCTGGGCGCGTGATCTTCGTGCAGCCTGAGACCTGTGTGTGGAGTGCCCAGTGATTGTGCACCCGGAGTGGGGGAAAACTGAGTGACGCTGTGTGCGTGTGCTTTGTGGCAGCCTGAGATCTTTGTAACTGAAGCGTCCCAGACTGGCAGTCCCGGAGGAGTTGAGTTGCCGGCCCAAACCTCTGTTGCAATTTTACAAATCTGCATTGGAGGCACAGCCGCTGGACGAAGAGAGGAGAGTGGGTTAGTGCCCCCCAGGTAACGTGTGTCGAGTCCTGGGGCAGGGCATGGGCTCAGAGGGAGGCGCTCTCGGCCTCTTTCTCGTGTTGGCAGCACAAGCCTCTGCTTCGGCTCGTGTCTCGGGCCGCAGGCCATAATGCCAAGGGAGTGGCGGTAAGGGGCTGGAGTGCGAAGCTGGACTTTGGGATAACATTGTACTGTGCTGGGGGCAACTGTGTGAGGGTGACTGCAAGTCAGAAGGAGAGGCAGAGAGACCCCCTAAGGCCCGGTGATAGGGGCCTGAGTGTACTACGTAGTATTCCATTTCTGCAGAACGGAGTACCTGACTGTCGTATTACACATAGCATCTTTTCTGTATAACGAATTACCTGATTAGAGTATTACACATTGCATCATTCCTGCATAATTAATTACCTGATTAGTGTATGAGGCATGGCATTTTATCTGCATAACAAACTACCTGATTAGCGTATTGCGCATTGCATTATTCCTGCATAACGAATTACCTGATTAGTGTATACGCATTGCCTTATTTTTGCAGAACGACATATCTGATTGTTGCGTTACGCATTGCATTCTTTTCATTGCAGAGTGTCTGATTGCTACATTACACATTACAGTATTTTTACATTGCAAAAGTGCCTGATTCTAGCAATACGAACTGTATGACATGATATTAGGAGTACAGGAGAATGTTTAGAAGTGCTCATTGACCTTATATGTTGGTTTTATATCGTGTGGTCTTATTGTATATCTTTTTAGTTTATAAAACTCGTGTGGAGTCTATTTGTGGTGTCATCATTGGATTATTGTGAGCATGGTTGCGAATACTTTACACATTTGTCTTGAACATAAGCCTAGCTACTCGTCCCAAGCTACCGAGGGGGTGAACGGTGCTATCTAAGAAGGTGACCTTCCTTTCCTTGATGTTGGAACGCGGGTCCCTACTTGGTACAGGCATTTCATAGTGTATGATATAAGCAGCAGATTCAGAACTCTACTGTGATAGTGAAGGCTCTATACATACCGAGGAACTCCCTCAACATTAACCTGATAACAAAAAGCTCTAATATAGGTCCCCTATGTCAAAAGGAAAGTGTGGGGCCTCCTGCTTGATGATAGGATGTTATTTGTTGGATGCCTTAATAAGAATATAAAATACATGACATGCTAAATTCAGGTCACACAAATTAACAAAATAAAAACAACTCAATGTACATATTTCGGAGCAAATATTCTAGAGCCAGATAAGTAAGGGGTCGATTACGATGGCCAGGGGAAATCGCACTGGCAAAAGAGACCACCCACAATAGGTGTGGCGGTCCTGCAATACAAATTACGATGAGCCCGCCACACTGGCAAGCAGCACCTGCCGAAATGTAAAACGAAATATTGTGCATTTGAATGTACAATGTGACAGGCACCGTGCGGTGCCTGCCGCCATGTACATGCAAATGCAGGGGGGTACCATAGGTACCCCCCACATGCAGCCCCCAATCCCCCGGGGGCCCGCCCCCAAAGGCATTCACCGCCTGTCTTTTTGTGGCGGTATCTCCGCCGAAAAGACAGGCATCACAATGCCCACAGCAGTGCCTGCACGGCACCTCAAAAATGCCCCTATTGTACCGGGTCCCACAAGGCGGACGGAAAAGGACCACCTTGCGAGACCACGGTAGACGGTCTTTCTGTCCGCCACAGTAAATTTCACATTTCCACCGCCATCCTAATTTGGCGGTGGGAATTTTCAGGTTGATGGCGTGCGGATTGCCACCGCCGGGCCGGCGCTCCTCACTGCCGTCCCAGCTGTGGCGATCCGCCCGCCATCGTAATCGGCCTTTAAGATAAGTTGAGATTCCAGCCAATAAATCTAACTTTCAATTCAATGTTAAAAACATAAAAATAGTATTATATTTAAAAATCAATTCATATTATAATTTTAAAAAAGTATGAATAACCGAGTAGAAGTCATAAATATTTTCGTTCATCAAGGGCATACTTCTTTCTAATCTTCAATGCCCAAACAAAGATAGCTAATCTCTGAATAGCAAAATGATAGTGAATCTAAGCACTGTAAAAAATGCAAGCCTTCATTATGGGGTGAAAAGTCTTGGAAATGCAGAATATGGTGCAGGAAATGAGATCTCGGAATAATATTCAATCTGCAGAAAAGCATAAAGTGGGTTTTCAATTTTTGTGAGAGGGAGTCACATGGACAACAAGGCTAAGCAGTAGACCAGGTACCCATTAATATAAAGCCTACTAAAGAGCGTTCTGTGAATAGTCTCAGGTGAGTAGGATAGAATTTATATTCAGGATGTGCAATCCTCAATAAATATGTTTCCATCTGGTCAGTAGTCGAGGTCGGTGCTTAGCCAGGGACAGTGTCCATAGCTAGGGCGCTTGCTAATCTAGCATCATTTCCGAACTTGTAAAAGAAGGTCCCTACTGCCCTCTTGGTGTTTGCATCAATACTGTAAGGTGAATTAAAAAGGCTAGAAATACCAAGATCCTAAAAGGCTTGCTTGACATAGGTGAGCCAAGGAATTTAAGTCACATTATGTAGCCTAAAGCAGTCTTCCAGGGTGAACAGTCAAACTATCGACTTTTTAATATCGATGTATCGAAACATCGAGTTAAGGAAATCAACAGTCTGAAATATCAATGTTCTTTATATCGATATTGAAAATATCGATTTGAAGTGTTTTGTAAAATAACGATGTTAGTAATATTGATTGAAAAAATATCGACATGTCAAAATATGGCTTTTGTATATATTTTTTATTAATTTAGAGTTAATGTAAGTTATAAATTATTTTAAATGTTATAAAATAAAAGAATATTATAATATTTTTTTAGGAGCGGGATGTTGGGTTTATAGGGGATAAGGTTGGGGAGTGTTTTAAAAATATTGCTTAGATTTTTAATAATTATTTAATTTAAATAATTAATTTAAAATTAAATTTAGAATTTCAAAAAAAAAATTAGGAGCAGGATGTTGGGTTTATGGGGGATAATGGTGGGGAGTGTTTTAAAAATTATTGTTTAAATTTGTAATAATTATTTAATGTGAATTATTAATTTAAAATCAAATTTCAAATTTTAAATAAAAATTTAGGAGCGGGCTGTTGGGGTTATAGGGGATAAGGGAGGGGAGTGTTTTAAAAAGCAGTTTTTTACTTTGTAATAATTTTAAATTTTAAAATAATAATTTAAAATGTATTTTTGAATTTGAAATACTAATTTAGGAGCGGGATGTTGTGTTTATAGGGGATTAGGGTGGAAATTTTATTTTTTAATTGTTTTTAATTTGTCTTAAATAAATCATTTTAAATATTAATTTTAAAATACATTTTAAATCCCGAATAAAAATTTAGGAGTGGGATGTTGAGTTTATAGGGGATAAGGGTGGGGAGTATTTAAAAAAAATATTATATTCATTTGTTATCATTTTAAAATTTACAATATTACTTTAAAATTGTATTTTGAATTTTACATTAATATATAGCAGTGGGATGTTGAGTTTATAGGAGATAAGGGTGGGTAGTATTTTTAAAAAAAAATGTACATTTGTAATACATTTTAAATCAAAAATAATAATTTCAAATTTAATTTTGAATTTCTAATAAAAATTTAGCAGTGGAATGTTAAGTTTATAGGGGATAAGGGTGGTGAGTTTTAAAAAAAAACGTATGTTTTAATTTGTTATAAATTTTAAAATAAAAATGGTTTTTTTAAAGTTACATTCGAAATGTTTAAAAAAATGTAGTATTGGTATTTTGAGTTTATAGAGGATAAGGGTGGCAATTTAAAAATTTTTTTTTTTAAAGATTTAAAACAATGTTATATGTTAAAAGTTCCATTTTAAATATATAATTTTATGATTGGGTTGTTTACAGGGGACAAGTGTGGGGAGTTTTGTAAAAAATCATTATAAATTTACAATAAATAAGACATTTGAAAATATTAATTTACAACATAAAAATGTAATGATTTAAAATAAATGTAGTTGTGGCAACCTATCCCAATTAAATACTGACTGGAGTGGGAATAGTAAATTTAATAGGTTTGTGGGTCGATTCTGATTCGGGATAAAAACATCCGTCCGAATTGTATCCGGAGCCCTCTCCGTACGAATCGTACACGTCCCTCCGAAACGCGTAGTATGATCCGTATATCGTCAATCCGTCCGAATTGTCGCGAACCGTACGAATTGCAAGGCAGAAACCGTACGACACGGACCCTCACAGTGAACCGTACGATTCGTAAACATGCCGTACGACCCGACAAGTACGATCCGGAACAGGGTGTGAGGACGCGATTCGTACGGTCCATGTCAGGTAAGGGCGATTCGTACGGACAACCACACAATCACATACACACCGTAGGGTGCGTACACCCCATGATCGCAGGGGTACGGTGCGTACCCCTGCGATCATCGGGTGTACGCACTGTACCCCATGATCGTGGGGTACAGTGCTTACACCCCATGATCGCTGTGGTACATAAAGTACCCCTGCGATCATGGGGTGTACGCACCGTACCCGGGGGGGGGGGCAGTTCCGTACCTGTTTCGAGGCATACTCTGCTTCTCCGACCGTTTTGGGCTCCCGTAAATAAAGCATTGTACGGTGCGTACCCGACACGAATCGTACTTGCTGGGTCGGGAAACCCTGCTTCGTACCTTACGGATGTTGCATACAGCGGGTTCCGAGGGAGAATAGTGCGGAGATTTGGGTCGTACGGTCTTTGTACGATTCGTACGGAGTCCTGCTCTTGGTACGAATCGTACTTCATCATACGAACGGGGGAGGCTGCCGGGTACGATTCGTATGGGAAAAACGGTCCGTACGGCTATTCGGAGTAGTTTTTCCTGAATCGGAATCGACCCCTTAGTGTCCAGCACCTACTCCAATTAAATAGTGACTGGAGTGGGAATAGTAAATTAAATAGGATTAGTGTTCAGCACCTACTCTAATTAAATACTGACTGGAGTCGGAATAGTAATTAAATTAAGTTTAGTGTCCAGCACCTACCCCAATTAAATACAGTCTTAAGTGGGAATAGTAAATAAATTAAGTTTAGTGTCCAGCACCTACCCCAATAAAATAGTGAATGGAGTGGGAAAAGTAATTAAATTAAGTTTAGTATCCAGCACCTACCCCAATTAAATACAGACTGGAGTAGGAATAGTAATTAAATTAAGTTTAGTGTCCAGCACCTACCCCAATTAAATGCAGACTGGAGCAGGAATAGTAATTAAATTAAGTTTAGTGTCCAGCACCTACCACAATTATATACAGACTGGAGTAGGAATAGTAACTGAATTAGGTTTAGTGTCCAGCACCTACCCCAATTAAGGGGCCCATTATGATGTTGGGCGGATGGCCACCATCCACTCTTGATTTCCCCCCGCCATATTTGTATGGCGGGGGGACCTCGGTGGGCGGAAAGACCGCCTGCCGCTTTTCCGCCCCGGTCGCCTTGCGGCCGGGGCGGAAAAGGAATAATATGGTGGCGGTGTCTATCAGGCGCCACCAGCCATATTATGATAGGCATTTTTCAATGCCTTTCGGTGGCGGCAATTCGGCCACGGAAAGGCATGCCGAATTCACTCTGGGGGCCCCCTGCGGGCCCCCAGAGTGAAGGAGAGTAGGGGGGTGCACACAGGGGGGTACCTGTGGTACCCCCCTGCATTTGAATGATCAAAGCGGCAGGCACCGCAGGCTGCCGCTTTGATCATGCAAATGCAAAAGTGCTTTTTAAGCATTGTGGCGGGCGGTGCTGAGAGCACCGCCAGCCACAATGCTTAACATGCAGGATGTGCCCGCCACTGTGGTGGGCACATCCTAATACCCCCCACGGGACCCCCGCCCTTATGGCGGGCGGTCCCTATTACCACGAGGATGGCGGGCGGGCAAAGTCCACCCGCCGTCCTAATGACCCCCTAAGTATTGACTTGAGTGGGGATAGTAAAGTAAATAGGTTTAGTGTCAAGCACCTACCCTAATTAACTACTGACTGGAGTGGGAATAGTAAATTATTTAAGTTTAGTGTCCAGCACCGACCCCAATTAAATACTGACTGGAGTGGGAATAGTAAATTAATTACGTTCAGGGGCCGATTCCGATCTCAGTTGGAAGGGCTCCGAATCGGGTTCGGGATTAGCAGGTCGGATTCGGAGGCTGAATTTCCGTCCGGTTCGTACATGGGCTTCCGGCTCGTAATAGCTCCCAGAGCTGGTCTTTGGGGGTCCGCATCGGACCCCCTCGTACCCGCAGCCTTACGGCTCGGACACAGGGGGAGACCCATGGGTCTCCCCAACACAGGCATGTACGGTGCAGATGGCACTGACGCGTACACACTGTAGGGGGCGCACTTGTCTGGACCACACCCATTCAGTCAATGGGAGCCCATGTACGCGTTGTACGACCGGCTCCCATTGACTTCAATGCGAGTCCGACCGAAACGAGTCCGACAGCATACGGCCGCATCGTACTCGCTCGGTCGTACTCCAGGAGTACGAATCGGTCGGAAAACACCCTGGATCCGGCTTGGTCAGAGTGATTTCCGGCCCAGAACCGAATCGGCCCCTCAGTGTCCAGCACCTACCCCAATTAAATACTGACTGGAGTGGGAATAGTAAATTAAATAGGTTTAGTGTACAGCACCTACCCTAATTAAATACTGCCTGGAATAGGAATAGTAATTAAATTAAGTTGATTGTCCAGCACCTACCACAATTAAATACTGACTGGAGCAGGAATAGTGAATTAAGTAGGTTCCGTGTCCAGCACCTAACCTAATTAAATACTGACTGGAGCGGGAATAGTAAATTAATTAAGTTTAGTGTCCAGCATCTACCCTAATTAAACACTGACTGGAGTGGGGATAGTAAATTAATTAAGTTTAGTGTCCAGCACCTAACCCAATTAAATACTGACTGGATTGGGAATTGTAAAATAAGTCATTTTAATGTTAATTAGGTATTGGATATTTATGTTGAGTGGAGTAGTAAGCATCATTTAGGTGAGAAGTTTTTAAAATATAGCAAAATAATATTATTTTAGTTAAAAATAGTATAAATATCTTAGTTATATTTAAATAAAAAAACAACATCTTGGGGTCAATTCCGATCCGGTAAAAGAACCGTCCGTACGAATCGTATCTGGAGCCCTCTCCGTATGACTCGTACACACGCCATACGACCCGACGAGTACGATCCGGACCGGGGCATCAGGACGCGATCCGTACGGTCCACGTCAGGTAAGGGCAATTTGTACGGAAAAGCGCACAATCACATACACACCGTATGGTGCGTATCCCCCACGATCACAGGGGTACGCCCCGTACACCCAGCGTACATGGGGTACGGTGCGTACCCCCATGATCGCAAGGGTACGCCCCGTACACCCAGCATACATGGGGTACGGTGCGTACCCCTGCGATCATGGGGGGTACGCACGGTACCCCATATATGCTGGGTGTACGGGGCTTACCCCTGCGATCATGGGGAGTACGCACTGTACCCCTCATGATCGTACGGGGGCCATTCCGTACCTGTTTCGGCGCGAACTCTGCTTTTATGGCTGTTTTCGGCTCCCGTAAAAAAAGGGTCGTACGGTGCGTACCCGACACGTATCGTACTTGCTGGGTCGTATAAACCAGCCGCGAGCTGTACAGATGTCGCGTACAACGGGTTCCGACGGAGACTCGTACGGGGATTCGAGTCATACGGTCTCTGTACAATTCGTACGGAGTCCGGCTCCTGGTACGAATCGTACTTCCTCGTACGTACGCGGGGCGTTGCTTGGTACGATTCGTACGGGAAAAACGCTCCGAACGGCTATTCGGAGCGGTTTTTCCTGAATCGGAATGGACCTCCATATATCTTTTTAATTTGAAAATTTGCTTTTAATAACACAATGTATTAAAATATATTTAATTACATGAATAAAATGTAATGACATTGAAAAGGTAGTCAAAAAATTACAATTTTTATTTTTAATAGTATTTTTTATTAATTTCAATAATAAAATGTCAGGTGAATGCAACATGTATTTTTTATTACAAATTGAAAAAAAACACAATACATATATATATATATATATATATATATATATATATATATACAGGAGAGTACATTTATTACAGAAAAAAATACAGTTTACCAATATGTATAGTTTAACAAAATATTTGGACATATAAAAATAATTGTATTTCACATTCCTTTATGGGGACTATTCTGATGTCGGACAGACCTAAGTCCGTCCGACATCGGGCAGGAGCTGTAAGCGACCGACTTGCTGTCATCGGTTACAGCCCTGGTAGTACGATGCGACCGAACAGGGTTCAGTCGCATTCATATACATTACAATGCAAGCATGCTTTCTGACCGGAAAGCATGCTTGCATTGCTGAAAGCAGAGGTGCAGTTCATCCCTGCACCCTGTGGCTGGCACCCCAAGGTGCCTGCCACCGGGTGCAGGGATCAACGGAGGGGCACCATAGGTGCCCCCAGGCTGCCATCCGGCGGCCTCACACCCATGGGGGCCCCCAGAGACAGCTTCCGAGTGCCTTTTCGTGCCAGACAGACCGGCACGAAAAGGCAGTGAAAAGCTGCCATCGTACTCCCTCGGTCACACAGAGGTGACCGGGTGAGTACTGGAGGATTACTGGACTGCACACAGGCTCTCCGAACCTGTCGTCCATAATCCGGAAATCCGAGTCGGGTTCCTTCACGACCGAGCCCATCGGAATGGCTCGGTCGGGAAGGAATCTGACCGGGACTGACCGATTCGGTAGGAAGGGCTCCGAACATGGGGGCTCATTAGGATAGCGTGCGGAAAATCACCCCGACTGCCATGGAGGCGGAAAACAGCCGCCCGCCTGAACCGCGGATAAACCGGCGGTCAAATTAGGATCAACCGCCCAAAAAAAATGACCGCGGCTGTAGCGGGCTAATAAAAACCGTCTGACGCATGCGGTGACGTCTAAAAAATGTCTGCTGCGGTCGGAAAAGCAGCGCAAAAGCAACACCCCGCCGCAAGCATAGCGGAGACACCGCACAGGAAATTAGGATTTCCCCGATGGTCCCGCGGTACGAACTGCTGTTTCCGACCGCCGCGGTCGCACACTGCAGTAAATGGGAGAGACAGCGGAAGAGCTGCAGCATTGCCACCGCCGCGGATAGTACATGAAAAATATGGCGGACGAAGCAAAAACACCGCAACGATGCCCAACTGAGCACAAATCAAAGCCATGCAACACAAATAAACAAAACACATACCAATGTAAAATACATTTAAAAAATAAATAACAAACTCCCTGGACAACACCCACAATACACCTCACAGCAAAGGCCCAATTGGACACACCCACACAGCTGAGTATAAATACAGGTCCTTCACTGACCACAATTCTTTGCAACACTCCAGAAGAGAAGGGCATTCGCCACATCTGAGAGGAGAGGCAAAATAGCACAGCACACACACACATCACCACCACTACCACCATCACACCAGCACCAAAAACTCCCCAGCACACAACACACCTCACACCTCAACACCACACCCACCACACACACCCCTGCACCCACAAACACTGCAAACACCAACCACTGCAAACACCAGAAAATGCCAAAATTCACAGAGGGTGAGTTGACAGTCATGGTCAATGAGATAGTGAGAGTGGAACCACAGCTGTTTGGTAGCCTGGTCCAACAAACACCATTAGCCACAAGGACACAAATGTGGGAAAGGATAGTCCAAAGGGTCAATGCAGGAGGGACCACCCCAAGTTCCTGAAGGAGATCATGAAGCACTGGCATGATCTGAAGAGGGTTGTCAAGGAGAAGAGGAGCAAGAACTGGGAGCTGGCGAACGTGACTGGCAGTGGCCCTCCCATCCCACAGAAAACATTCACACCATGGGAGGAGAAGGTGCTTGCCATACTGCATCCTGAGAGTCTCATAGGAGTAGCCGGGGGAACGGAGGCTGGTAAGTACAAACAAATTCCAAACAACACACTGATAAGTACTTCCTTTCACAACCCAAACACCATTGCACTGTTCAGCCTCACCTAACAGGTAGCCAGCCATCTTCACTGTGAGGCCTGTTTGGGGGAGTAAGGCCTACACTACCACTCCCAGCATGCCCCCTGTCCCACACTCCAGCAGCATGGAGGCGCCCCAACCCAGGAGCATGTGTCAGCCATTGCACTGTTTATCAAACAGACTCACAGGTAGGTAGCCATCTTGTAATGGAGGACTGTTTGGGGGTGGGAGGCCTGTATTGCTACTCCCAGCATGCCCCCTGTCACACACCCCAGCAGCATGGAGGCTTCCCCCACCCAGGAGCATGTGTCAGCCATTGCACCGTTTATCAAACAGACTCACAGGTAGGTATCCATCTTGTAATGGAGGACTGTTTGGGGGTGGGAGGCCTGTATTACTACTCCCAGCATGCCCCCTGTCACACACCCCAGCAGCATGGAGGCCTCCCCCACCCAGGAGCATGTGTCAGCCATTGCACTGTCCACCCTCATCTAACAGGTAGGTAGCCATCCTCACAGCTGTAGCTGTTTATGTCTGGGAGACCTGCAACACTACACAGGGCACCAATTGCATGCAATGCATTGACACTGGACATGTATGAGTTCATGATGTTGGCATGCACCATGTAATAACAGCCAGTATTGCCTGTAACAAGAATACAAAAGTTTTCTCAATTGTGTAGTGTACAGACAGCAGACGACATGCAGCTAACACAATCCCTGCACATCGCCCAACACTGACCATTTTCCATATAATTCACAGGTGATGAAGATCTTGCTGCTGCGGAAAACATCAACCAGCAGAGCCAGTCTCCATCCCCGGTACATGGACTTTCGGATGTAGACTCCCAGGAAAGTTTGGACGATGAGCTCCAGGCCGGCCCATCTGGTGTGCCAAGTCCCAACCTGGCCCAGGACCCCATCCTCCCCACCACCACGTCTGCTGCAACAACATCTGCACAGCAGACCCCTGCAGTCATGGCCTGTGCCCCTACCCGCTGCCACCTCGGACACCACCACCACCACCACCACCAGCACCCTCCATGTCCCAGGGGACGACCAGGACACACCACCAACTGTGGAGGGCAGGGAGAGTGTTGCGAGGACCCACCGTGGCGAGGCAACAGGTCCGTGGCAGCAGGGCAGTTTGGCACACCATCCCTGGACCACTTCACCCGAGTCATCGGTGCATATGAACAGGTCCAGGGACAAAGTGGCCGGTCGGACGAACTATTAAGTGAGCTCATCCTGCTGATGAGGTCCATCAACTGACGTATGGGATCAAATGGTGGACCTCATGGCCCAGCAAGTGGCGTTGCAGAGGGACAGGCCTGTGTCCCAACCAACACCTCTGCCCCCTCCTGTTGTGCCGCAGGATGACAGTGCACCATCCTCCCCTACGCCAACAGAGAAAGGCGAGTCCCCTGACACTGCTGACCAGTCAGCAGACCCCCCACCGCCAAAAAGATCAAGGGGGCGTCCAAAGAAGAGCTTGAGAATCTCCGGAGGCAAAGCACCTGCCACACGCCAGTCACGGAGCCAGCCCTGATGGCAACCCTCTTCCCCACTGCATTGACTGTTTGGACTGTCTTTCCCCACAATTCCTTG
Organism: Lissotriton helveticus; assembly: GCF_964261635.1. Classification (NCBI taxonomy): domain Eukaryota; kingdom Metazoa; phylum Chordata; class Amphibia; order Caudata; family Salamandridae; genus Lissotriton; species Lissotriton helveticus. Next base: position 444,818,718 of record NC_136069.1, read on the forward strand.
ACAATGTCACTTGTCTGTTGGACTGGGTCACCACATCCATGTGGTGTCTACTCTTGCATCTCATCGACCATGACTGCCAACTCACTGCTCATTCCCCACCTTCATGTAAATATTCACACAGAAATCACATGTCCACTTTCCAAATAAAATACCTGATGCACCAGATTTTGTGCAGTAATTTCTTTAGTGCAATATTTACAGTGTTGACAATGTCCATGATGTGTCCAAAATATGTACAGTATGTAGGGCTGGATTATTTTGAAGCACCTAGGGAGACACAACAGAACAACAGTCACTGGTGTCACTGTGGCAGCAGACAGAACACTACACAAAACATACACAAGAGACTACTGGCATACAAGACAATGGGCTTCAGGTGTGAGCAAATAGAGTCCAGCATACGTCCCCATATGGAACCTCAATGTCACATGTACCACACACAGGTGACTGAACGTGTGCCTGTCTCTACCATCCGCAGATAGCCCTGCACAAGAACTACCAACACAACAGATAATGTAGAAGTTGAACATCTGTACATACCTTCAAGTGAAGTAGCGGTTGATGAGCTGTTGACAAATGTCAACTCCTTCCTCCTCTCCACAGTCCTCATCACTGGACTCAGGTCCTTGGGCAGGTTCGGGCCTTGGTTCCTCTCCATCATCCAGGAGCAGGGGAATGCTCTTGTGAATGGCCAAATTGTGCAGCATACAGCATGCCACAACCATCTTGCAGACCTTCCCAGGCGAGTATACCAGTGCTCCTCCAGTCCGGTCAAGGCAGCGGAATGTTGACTTGAGTAGCCCAAAAGTCCGCTCAATGACACGTCGGGTCCTGCCATGTGCCTCATTGTACCTGATGTCAGCCGGGATCCTGGGATTTCGCACTGGACTCAGCAGCCAGGGTCGACTGGGATATGCTGCGTCACCTAGGAAATGAGAACACACATTGCAATGTCGCACAGGCTGAGTGCAGCAGGTCACAAACACACCTCACGCCATATCACAGGTCATACTTACCCACAATGCAAGCACGATCGGGATGCAGGTTAGCCATCATACGGGGCACCATGCTGTTCCTCATGACGTAGGAATCATGGGCAGAGCCGGGGAATTTTGCACACACCTGCGAAATTGTCATGTCCGCAAGGCACACCACCTGCACATTTATAGAATGATAATGTTTTTGATTCCTAAAAATATGTTCATTGGCCTGTGGCACCACCAGACCTACATGGGTGCAATCAATGGCACCTACTACATGTGGTATGTGCCCAAGGGCATAGAAGTCACCCTTCACTCCTGGCAATTCAGCTACCCTGGGGAAATGTATGTATTGATTTTTAAATAACATCATGGCTGCAAGAACATCCCTCAGCACCATGCTGAACATGGGCTGCGACATCCCTGCAGCTGCGGCCACGGTCTCCTGGAAGGAACCAGTAGCAAAAAAGTGGAGGGCTGCCATCACCTTGTATGTGGGTGTGAAGGCAGTTGGGTAGTGGCGACGAGGCTGCAGGTGGGGCTCCAACTGGTCACAAAGGGTCTTGAGGCTCACACGGTCGAGCTGGAACTTCCCGATTATCGCAACATCCTCCATGTCCCCCAGCACTGTCAGGTGGCGTATGAGATTTGGCCTCCTCCTAGGTGTGATGTACATGGACACATATTATAGAGAACATTGGTCCCTATTTTGGAACGGACATCACATTCATACAATAATCCTACTCTAAATAGATAGTATGTCTTTTGTCCAGCTGGACAAGAGTGTATTTTTCATATAAGAGCAAAAATAAGGAAGTGTTTAAAACACTAAATGACAAGTGGGCACAGTCGTGACCCACAGAACATTGAGACACAACAACAAACACAGAATGGCCAAAGGGCAAGGTAGAATATGTCTGTACACTCGTGTTTTAGATTTTTACAGACTTAGATCATTAATGTATACACCATTTCACATTACAATATTGCTTAATCATATTGCATATGGCGTATGGGTGTCGACGACGTTTCGATGCCAGCACTAGATACTGGTTAATAAAACAAGTGCAAGTGGTTCTGTTGGGTACGGAGCATGAGTAATTCAAACAATACTATTAATGTGGTTGAGGACCCCCCTCCATTGACAACAGTTCAAAACCTCCCAACTAATGACTCGAGGTCTTATTTATTACTTTAAAGTCTTTTACTTGAATTTTTATTCAATACAAAAGACATTTTTAAGAGAAGACTGTCCAAATAGAATTTTGTGAAAAATAGTGACAATAGTGAATAGTGATCAAATAGTGACAATTATATACAAGTGAAATTAGAAATCTATACAATCAATATATACATATATACACAGTTGTTTTTCTGTAGGCCGTGATAATTGGATGTCTAGAGATTCTAGATATTTCTTTCAGTTTTGGAATCCTAGAGATCAGCGGCCAGTTACAGGATGTCGACGTTTCGACCCTTCTGCGCCTAGGTGTAAGGTCGTGGCGGGTCTTTCTCAAGACAAGGTGTACTGCATAACAGTCCACAGGTCGTATTGAATCGCCTGTAGAGGTGTTGGCACAAGGCCAAAAGATCCGCTTCTCGGTCCTATACGTAAGGAATTCGCTGGCTCAGTGGTCCACCGATCCGCTGTCATTCGTCAGCTTGTGTATGTTGTGAATCAACCATCGAGGGCAAAAGTTTTGAGTATGGTACCATCAAATTTGACAGAAAATATTTCTCAAATTGTAACTCTACAAATGCAGTATACGCAATTTTCTGTCCCTGCATGTTGATTTTTGTAGGTCAAACTAGCCAGAAGATAAAACTCAGGATTGGACAACATCGCAGCAGGATTCGCTGTAAAGCGGCCAACGCCCCCCTCGTGGACCACTTCACAGAAAAAGGACATACCGAAAAGGATCTGATCTGGACAATGATAACATTGATCAAAACCCCACCCAGGGGAGCAGATGTCTCTATGCTAATAAACAAAGAGGAATTACATTGGATTTTAAAGACTAACAGTTTCCGCAGTGGTTTAAATCGCCTTGAGGACTGGACCTCCTAGCTATAATGATGCTTTCTGTAACTAATTTGCGATCAAAATGTACTGTTATTTTAAGTCACATGCGCCGTTTTTCACCTTCACCCACGACGTTAAATACCACCACTTTGTAATATTACTTCCAATCCACTACCCCATCCCAAAATGGCCGCCACCTTTCCCATCCCGAAAAGTGCATCCCTGGTGCCCCAGCCTTTGCTTCCTTTCTATGGCAAAACAGTTTTAACCAAAATGTAAATGTACTGTCATCCCTAGTCTAATGCGCCGTTTTTTCACCATCACCCACGCTCACTCACAATGTTAAATACCACCACCTAATAAACCTATCTATCCTTTCACTCCATCTCTTAAATGGCCACCATGTTCCCGATCCAAACCAGTGCAACCACTGTGATCCAGTCCTTCCTCTCTCTCTGTGGCACAGCAGCTCCACAACTAGGCTGTCCAGGCTGGCCTCCACTCCAGACCGTGCAGCCGGACATGCCATTGAGCTCCCGCCTCTAAAGTAAGTTCATCCCCGGATTCATCTTGACCTCCCTTGCCATGTAATGCCGTTTGCCAGCGCCTAACATGCGCATTTAATTACTTTTGCAGATCGTGCGATCGTGCACTTGTTTGGACCTGATATTTCTCTAATTAAGTGGGATTCTCCAATTTTTACGGTAACTATCATTAATTTACTGCCCCTCGAAGTCCCGCTGCCTCCGAATGAAGGCACGAGTACCAATTTCTTACTCCTCCTCTCTCACCAGGTCCCATCAGCTGCCTGACCGCTAATACCGAACGCGAGCACTCGCGCCCACACAAGCATTGAACGCGAGCCATCGCGCCCGCACGCTTGTGTTTTTACAATTTCAACGCAGGTAATTCACCTCAACAGAAATAAGGGCACCGGCATGCCAGTATTTCACGCGATAGTTTTACACCAAAATGGTAGCGATTGATGCACGAACAGTTATCACTTGGCTCAGTTTCATTCACTTTCTCTCCTATTGTGCTCCTTGGCAATCACTGCGCATAATTTATCAACTGTTCACTGCGCCGATTGTATCTTTTTCTCGCGAACATTAACTGAGACACCAAGCCCTCCTGCTCTTGGTAGTTTATTGCGCTAATTCCTTCTTCTCATTAGAACTTGTGACCAATAATTATTGAACAAAATTACCCATTTTTGCCCACATAATCACAGCACTTATGAGCACTTTTATGCCAGCGCCTCTGCGAATAGTACGCATTCATTCACACCACTCGCCGGTCCCTACTTTCCATTCACATCTTTTTCCCCCCCTTCACTTATACAGTGCGCCGTATTATAATCCACCAAAGTCACTGATACAACATGCCTAGCATAACTTTTGTTTATCAACAATTTTGTGTTTTTTCCCCCCTTCTCTCCTTGTGTCATTTATGTGTACAGTAATGCGAGAAAGGCATTGTGTAATTGAATTTAAGACACCAATGATTGATCTAATTGTCCTGAGGATTATGCCCAGTATCTAGTGCTGTAGAAAAGGGGGTGGTAATGGACGGAGCATCTGAACCAATCAAACACTCACACCCAGTCAAAAGATCTGGGTTTAATCCATCACCGTTCTTTAGCCCACTCTGCCACCCCAGTTCAGACATGGCTATATGCAAATCAGTCTGACCCTGTGCCTCATGGGAACAGTCCAGCCCGAACTGCCAAGCCATGCCTTCCCTGGACCGGAAACAAGCTTCCGTGGACCGGTTTCTGGCATTACAGCCGTCTTCAGCCCGGCTTGCTTGAATCCAGTGGCAAAGTGAGCAAGGGACTCACGTCTGAGCATACCCTGCCACACTTATGGCGGCCAAAAGCGGTACAAAAGGGGGTGGTAATGGACGGAGCATCTGAACCAATCAAACACTCACACCCAGTCAAAAGATCTGGGTTTAATCCATCACCGTTCTTTAGCCCACTCTGCCACCCCAGTTCAGACATGGCTATATGCAAATCAGTCTGACCCTGTGCCTCATGGGAACAGTCCAGCCCGAACTGCCAAGCCATGCCTTCCCTGGACCGGAAACAAGCTTCCGAGGACCGGTTTCTGGCATTACAGCCGTCTTCAGCCCGGCTTGCTTGAATCCAGTGGCAAAGTGAGCAAGGGACTCACGTCTGAGCATACCCTGCCACACTTATGGCGGCCAAAAGTGGCACAAAAGGGGGTGGTAATGGACGGAGCATCTGAACCAATCAAACACTCACACCCAGTCAAAAGATCTGGGTTTAATCCATCACCGTTCTTTAGCCCACTCTGCCACCCCAGTTCAGACATGGCTATATGCAAATCAGTCTGACCCTGTGCCTCATGGGAACAGTCCAGCCCGAACTGCCAAGCCATGCCTTCCCTGGACCGGAAACAAGCTTCCGAGGACCGGTTTCTGGCATTACAGCCGTCTTCAGCCCGGCTTGCTTGAATCCAGTGGCAAAGTGAGCAAGGGACTCACGTTTGAGCATACCCTGCCACACTTATGGCGGCCAAAAGCGGTACAAAAGGGGGTGGTAATGGACGGAGCATCTGAACCAATCAAACACTCACACCCAGTCAAAAGATCTGGGTTTAATCCATCACCGTTCTTTAGCCCACTCTGCCACCCCAGTTCAGACATGGCTATATGCAAATCAGTCTGACCCTGTGCCTCATGGGAACAGTCCAGCCCGAACTGCCAAGCCATGCCTTCCCTGGACCGGAAACAAGCTTCCGAGGACCGGTTTCTGGCATTACAGCCGTCTTCAGCCCGGCTTGCTTGAATCCAGTGGCAAAGTGAGCAAGGGACTCACGTCTGAGCATACCCTGCCACACTTATGGCGGCCAAAAGCGGTACAAAAGGGGGTGGTAATGGACGGAGCATCTGAACCACTCAAACACTCACACCCAGTCAAAAGATCTGGGTTTAATCCATCACCGTTCTTTAGCCCACTCTGCCACCCCAGTTCAGACATGGCTATATGCAAATCAGTCTGACCCTGTGCCTCATGGGAACAGTCCAGTCCGAACTGCCAAGCCATGCCTTCCCTGGACCGGAAACAAGCTTCCGAGGACCGGTTTCTGGCATTACAGCCGTCTTCAGCCCGGCTTGCTTGAATCCAGTGGCAAAGTGAGCAAGGGACTCACGTCTGAGCATACCCTGCCACACTTATGGCGGCCAAAAGCGGTACAAAAGGGGGTGGTAATGGACGGAGCATCTGAACCAATCAAACACTCACACCCAGTCAAAAGATCTGGGTTTAATCCATCACCGTTCTTTAGCCCACTCTGCCACCCCAGTTCAGACATGGCTATATGCAAATCAGTCTGACCCTGTGCCTCATGGGAACAGTCCAGCCCGAACTGCCAAGCCATGCCTTCCCTGGACCGGAAACAAGCTTCCGAGGACCGGTTTCTGGCATTACAGCCGTCTTCAGCCCGGCTTGCTTGAATCCAGTGGCAAAGTGAGCAAGGGACTCACGTCTGAGCATACCCTGCCACACTTGTGGCGGCCAAAAGCGGTACAAAAGGGGGTGGTAATGGACGGAGCATCTGAACCAATCAAACACTCACACCCAGTCAAAAGATCTGGGTTTAATCCATCACCGTTCTTTAGCCCACTCTGCCACCCCAGTTCAGACATGTGTGGCGCAGCCTGCCCACCGCTAGCAAGCCATACCAATAGCTACCGCACTTGTGGACGGGGGTGGTGCTGGCCTCACACCGCCATGGACAGGCGGTAGTTGGACACCAGCACCACCCCCTTCCACAAGTGCGGTAGCTATTGGCATGACTTGCTGGCGGTGGTCAGGCTGCGCCACACATATGGCGGTTGCTTCCGCCTGTCCACGGCATTGCATCACTGCCATGGGGCATAGCCTACAGCCAATGGGAGCGACGATTGCGGTGGCATGATACGGGTTTGAAAATAGCGGAAGGCGTGCTCCGCCACCGCGGAGCCAGTCATTGGATGGGTTTGAATGAGGCAGACCTGGACAACCAATAATTGTAGCTTTGCGCCTCACAAACGAACCCATGGGGCTATAAATCTTTGGGAGTGAGCCCAACATTTCCACTGCTCACAGAGCCTGCTGCCTGGGACCCTCTCCTGCTGCTGCCTGAAGTACCTGATGCCTGGGACTCTCTCCTGCTGCTGCCTGGGACCCTCTCCTGCTGCTGCCTGAAGTGCCTGCTGCCTGGGACCCTCTCCTGCTGTTGCCTGAAGTGCCTGCTGCCTGGGACTCTCTCCTGCTGCTGCCTGGGACCCTCTCTTGCTGCTGCCTGAAGTGCCTGCTGCCTGGGACTCTCTCCTGCTGCGGCCTGGGACCCTCTCCTGCTGCTGCCTACAACCCTCTCCTGCTGCTGCCTGTGACCCTCTCCTGCTACTGGCTGAAGTGCCTGCCGCCTGGGACTCATCAACACTCACTTCAAACACAGGTCTCACTTGTCCACAGGGATGGCAACAACAGAGAAGATCCGTGCCAGCCCATTCACAAGCGAGGAGCTGGAGGTGCTAGTGGACGTGGTGGTCCCAATGTCGTGGTAAGTATCATTGAGTGTGCTGTTGGGCGGGGGGGTCATACATGCATGGCCCTGGTGATGTGTGCGACACACAGAGGGCTTTCATTGCAGTCATCCTGCATGTGTGTGTGTTTGGCATGCAGCCTGTACACCCTCATGTTTGCATGTTGTGATTACTATTTGGCCCATGCAGAGTGCCCTTGTGCGGTGTCCCCCAGTTTGGGTATTTGTGGGATTCCAATAGGTCCAGACTCTGCATAATGCTACTGTAGTAATAGATGTGTGAACATGACACAGTGCAACTGGTAACTTATCCCTGCTTTTCTCCCGTACCTGCAGCTCAAGGTACACTGGCGTAAGGCCGTGTGGAGGGCCATTGCTGCCAAGGTACCGGCCCTGGGGGTATCGAACCGACGTCGCACCCACTGCCACAAGAGGTAGGACGACATCAGCCGGCTGGGAAAAAACGTGGCCGGAATGACCTTGGGGCTGCTACCACGCACTGGGCGTCTGGCACGGCGAAACTTAACACCACTGATGTACCGCATATTGGCAGTGAATAATCTGGATTTGGATGGACGTCTGAAGGAGCATAGGCAGCAAGGCATGGGTGAGTTTTGGGTGAGGGTGACTTTGCCTGGGAGCCAATGCATGTGTACAGAGCTAGTTGCAGCGGTGAGCCATTTAATGTTGGCGGTCTGGTGCAGTGATGTACCCCCTATTTTAAAATTGGTAGAGGGATCCGACAAGGGTGCGTGCTTGCCCCCCTTTTATTCTCCCTTTTTATAAATCAGGTTGACCAATTTTTACAAGAATCTTGTGCTGATGCCCCCTCTATCAATGGAAAGCAAATACCCGTCCTCTTATATGCGGACGACGCGGTCCTGATTTCCAGGACTGCGAATGGGCTGAAAAAATTAATTAACAAGTTCCATATTTTTATTCAGGGCAGAAATCTCAAAATTAACAAGGGAAAGACAATGACTATGACCTGTGGAAAGAAAAAGAAGAATAACAAGTCATTTTTCCTCGATGGGGATAAACTTGAGGCTGTCCAACACTTTTGCTACTTAGGCATTATTTTTTCAGGAGATGGGAGGTGGGTGAATGAGCAATCCTGTGCTGGTCTGAAGATGACAAGAAATGTAAACTGTATCTTCAGATTTGCCTCTAAACTAGGGGGTCGTAGAATCCGAGAAATGATCTCAATCTACAATTCAAGATGTATGTCCTCTGTCCTGTATGGAGCAGGGATATGGGGATATAACTCCCAGATTGCACTATCCACCCAGCAGGAGGAAAACAAGTATCTGAAACGTTTATTATGCCTCCCCGTTTCTGCTTCAAACGAGATTACTCACAGAGAGGTAGACTTAAATCATGTTACTGATCTGATTGCCTTGGGTCCCCTGTCCCTATGGCGGTCCATATGGGCCAAAGAAGAAACCAGGTTTACCCAGGAAGTAATTATCGATTGCATTAAACTCGATCATCATTCGAAAATTCCCTGGTTAAAACACATCCATTCCTGGTATAAGACCCTTCTTGGTCAGGACATTTTTAAAGATACACTAACTGAATCAATTTTAACAAAACGTGATCTTAAATCCATTTATCTGGATCATGTAAAAGGGACTAGAATGAAGGTGTATGCAATACAAAGCACGTTTAAATTGTATATGGAATACAATCTCAGCACAGGTCTCCCCCCTTATCTTACATTTGTTAGCATTAACTCCCATCGGTTTGTTTTAGCTCGCCTGAGGTTAGGAATAGTCCACCATTTGGTGGCCTTCCCAACTGTAAAAAAGCCAGGAACAGGTCTATGTCCTTGCGATGGGAAATCTAAGCAGAGTATCTGCCATTTTTTACTTTTTTGTAATTTTTATACTGGTTTTAGAAAGTTTTACTTGAAGCATTTGTTTTTAGAACATAATATGTGTAATACCAGAGCTGCTATGCAATTGTTATTTGATCTGGCTTCTCCTGATGTGTGTTATCGTGTGGCTATTTATATTCTAAAATGTATCGGGCACAGGAAATCAATTATCATATAACTTTTCGCCCCCTGTTTACTTCCGTTTACCCATTGGCTGCTACACTTTATGCCACGAATGTCTCTTTACCCCTAACTTATCGTTTGAGTTACAATGTTGAATGTGTATTTATTCTTATGCACTTTATATTTATTCTGCATATTTTGCACTTACTAAAAGCTGCTTATGATAACGATTGTCCTTCGGTTTTTGCATTTTTTGCACTGGCGTTTTTTTGCACAAATCTTTGTAAACAAATTTCTGCTAAAATGTTAAGATGACAAAACAGATGTTGCACTTTATTCCCAACTTTGCATATTTGCACATGTCAATAGCACTTTATGCACATAATAGGTCTTCGGATTTTGCACTTTACATTGGCTACTTTTTGCATTGTATTTTACAACAACTGCTGCTAAAAACGTACATAGAGATCAAACCCAACTTTGTACTCAAGTGATTCACCTTATTGATTTAAATGAGACTGGCACGGATATTGATGGATTCTTTTTTTAATTATTGTTTCATTATGGAACTTACATAAATGATTTGAAATTGTATTTATGTATGTTGCTACATGGTTGTACCTGTACAAACCGAATAAAGCCTTTTGAAACTGGTGCAGTGATGTGTCATGTAAGTGGCTGCAGGGATGTGTGCTAGTGTCAGGCAATGTGCCTAACAGCTCATGAAAAGGTTGATCATCCATGCTGTGCTTAATCATAGCCAGGTGTGTTGGGATACACATGGTCATTCTACATTGTGATGGTGTTGGAAATGTATTAGGGGGTGAACAGAAGGGTCCAGTATCTGAGTGTGAACGAATGTATTCCTACTTTACATGCACCATGATTGATGAGGGTCACACGTCTGACTACAAGGTGCCCCTAAGTAGCACATGTTGATTAGTATGGCCTACTTGGCATTGTGAACTGTCATGTCCTAATAGGTGTGTGTCTCCTCCCATCCTGTTCCATGGAGGCATCTCAATGTCACGGAGTTTTGGTGCATGATACTTGTGGTCATGTGAAGTTGTGTGTGGTACACTTCATCCACCAGCAAGGTGTTGTGCTTTGTGGCCTGAACATGGCTCAGTCATGGCAGGTAGTCAGTGTTGTAGGCACTATTGTAGTGTATGTAGTGTGTTGCTGAAATGTTTATGCAGGGTGTGGTGGTCAGCATGTTGATTTGTGCATCCCCTGTATGCATGGTTTAATTAGCTTGGTCCTGATGATGACATTTATACAACACTGCATCTGTCTCACATGCAGATTTGCCAGTGTGCACGGAGGAACCGGAGCCAGAAACCATTGGAGGGGAGAGTAGCACTACAGCTGCACCGGAGGCCAGTGACACAGAGCTCACCAGCGCATCTGAAGGGGATAGGAGTATGCAGGAGGAATCCGTGGCAGAGACACAGAGTACTACATCATCTGATGCGAGTGGTGATGCATCCATATTGTCAGGCACAGGGGATGGGGAGTCTGCTACATCATCTGCCACTCAACGGCCAGTGCCCAGCCTCCCATCCACTTCCTCTGGTGCTGCCTGTGTCCGTAAGAGGGGATGTGTTACATTCACACCTGGCACCGCTGAGCCTGCACCTGTCCCCCTGCTGCCCTCAATGCTGAGTGTGTAGAGCTCCTGCACCAGCTTTGTGTGGGCCAGACCGCCCTGCTCAATGCCTTCAGCGATCATGACAAAAAATTGGGTCAGGTGGTTGCCTACATGGAGGGCATACACTCTGACGTGGGTGGGCTCCACGGTACAGTCCAGGGTTTGTCAGCCGCAGTGACGTCTGCCCTTCAACAGGCACATCCTCACATTCCTGTTCAGGTGCCTTTGTCCACCCCCAGTCAGTGGCCACATCAGAGGACAGTGACCACGGTCCACATACATCACGGAGGCGATACAGCACATGGAGCACAAAGCAGACGCAAGCCAATCGGTTCCGCCCACAGACACCATCCCCCCAGAAGAGCAGAGCCAGCCCAGAATGCATAGACAAGAGCCCTTCAGCGAAGAGCAAAGGCAGAAAAAGCAATGAGGCAGACAACAGCCTCACAAACCTCAGAGGCATCTCCAGCAAAGGACTCTCCTGTCCATAAAACTTCACGTAGAGCTAGGCATGCAGTGTCTGTGTCCACTGAGGAGGTGTTGCATAGCAAGGGTACACCTAGGAAGGGCACAGGCCCAGTTACCCCCACCACATCAACTCCAATTCAAAGCCCAGTGAAGCAGGTGGAGGAGGGCACTATATTAGCCACCCCAGGCAAAGAGGCAAAGGGGGGCACTGTAGGTGCCACCCCAGGCAAATAGGCAAAGGGGGTCACTGTAGGTACCACCCAAGGCAAAGAGGCAAAGGGGGGCACTGTAAGTGCCACACCAGGCAAAGCAGCAAAGGAGGGCACTGTAAGTGGGACACCAGGCAGACAGGAAAAGGAGGGCACTGTAAGTGGGACACCAGGCAGACAAGCAAAGGAGGGCACTGTAAGTGGGGCACCTGGCAAGCAGGGTAAGGTGGTCCAGAGGCGTAGCCAGACAAAGCATCCTGCAGGATCCAGCACATCACCAGAGGGAGTGCCAGTGTCTGAACCAGATGGGGGCCAGTCGGTGTGTGTACCTGTTGTGTCATCACCTGTTCCCATTAACCCCAAGACAGGGAAGCCATTCCGTATTCCCAAAAAGTGGAAGGGCACCCCTCCAACCTCTCCCAGCCGCACTGTGTCCCAGGTCTGCATGACTCCACCTCCACATGCTACTATACCACCTGGTCCAAACAGCCCTTCAGCTTGCCAGATGACTGATAGCCCTACATCACATGTTTCTCTGTCTCCCCAGTCAGGTGTTCCTGCTGAGCCCTAAACACAGCCCGCTCCAAGTCAACCTGACAGCCAGATGTGAGTGTTAGTCCCCCTCATACACCTGTCTCTCATTGAGGTGTGCTAGTCCTGACCATCGTTTGCCACATGGTTGTGTTGCTGGCCATGAAAGGGTACAGTCATACACACTCACTGTGCAGCTTCTCATGCCCTGACTCCGCACTTGTCACTGGGCACTGACCCTGTTGCTCTGCTGTGTTGGAGTCTCACCTGTGCCATGGACACTGACCCTGTTGCTCTGCTGTGTTGGAGTCTCACCTGTGCCATGGACACTGACCCTGTTGCTCTGCTGTGTTGTACTCTCACCTGTGCCATGGACACTGACCCTGTTGCTCTGCTGTGTTGGAGTCTCACCTGTGCCATGGAAATTGACACTGTTGCTCTGCTGTGTTGTAGTCTCAACTGTGCCATGGACACTGACCCTGTTGCTCTGCTGTGTTGTACTCTCACCTGTTCCATGGACACTGACCCTGTTGCTCTGCTGTGTTGGAGTCTCACCTGTGCCATGGACACTGACCCTGTTGCTCTGCTGTGTTGGAGTCTCACCCGTACAATGGACACTGACCCTGTTGCTCTGCTGTGTTGTACCCTCACCTGTGCCATGGACACTGACCCTGTTGCTCTGCTGTGTTGTACTCTCACCTGTGCCATGGACATGGACCCTGTTGCTCTGCTGTGTTGTACTCTCACCTGTGCCATGGACACTGACCCTGTTGCTCTGCTGTGTTGGAGTCTCACCTGTGCCATGCCCAGTGACCCTGTTGCTCTGCTGTGTTGTACTCTCACCTGTGCCATGGACACTGACCCTGTTGCTCTGCTGTGTTGTACTCTCACCTGTGCCATGCCCACTGGCCTTCCTGTTTGTACTTTGCCTGTGCAGGATACTTTGCTTTTGCTCTGCTTTTTGTACCTTGATGTTGTGTACAGTTGTTATACTTTCATATCTGTGCAATATGTGAATAAAGACAGTTACTCTTGTTGTGTCTTTTGTCGGTGTCCCTGCTGATTACATTTCTTTTTGTGTGTGCATTTAGTTGACTGGGCCACATGTTCTATGTATCACTTCGACATTGCTAAGCTCTTTGTCCACATCACATTTACAGACAAGGGTGACAGGGGCTTCAGTCCATTCTGACACTGATACTTGTGTTACCTGTGCTGGCTCGTTTAGCTGTCATGCTGTTATGTTTTGAGTGGTTTTCTGTTGTTGGCTACGTGGTTGTCATGTCAGTTTGGGGTACACTGCCAGCACAGGGTGTGATGCTATGCCCAGGTTACCATGCTGGCTGTGCACTGTCATGATATATATGTGTTATTCCTGTATATATGCCCAGCTGTGTATGTGTATGGACATCCTGTGATGGCCTGTAGTCCTGGTCCTATGGCATACATGTGATGTATGCTCTTGGGTGGTGAGCAGGTGTGCAGTGTGAAGGGTGAGATTTTGTATATGTTGTGTATGTGTTTGTGTGCCCCTGGATTGTGATAGACACACATGTGTCAGCCAGGAGTTGTGTGCCTGTGTTTTTTGATTGTCCTGTGTAAATGATTTGATGCTTTTGTGTGAGTTGTCTGTTGTGCACAGTGCAGTGTGTTGGTGTGTCCATGCAGTTCTGTGTGACTTCTCCTTGTTGTATTTGTCACTTATGTGTGTGCAAAGTGTGTTACTTGCACATCAGTGTTGTGGTTGTTTGCTCATCAATGTGTGTTGTGTATGTTTGTGTGGACTGTTTGACCCTGCTGGTCATCACTGGCATTGTCTGTGACTTTATCTAGCACTGCAGGCACATGGTGCCTTTTCTCTTTCTGTAAGGCATGGTGTGTGGTGTGATGCCATCCCCTATGTGTGCCACTTGTGCATCGACATTGTGGGTCTGCATTCACTCTATTTGTGTATTGGACACAGCTCACATGTCAGATACTGACATGCAAATCAGTTGATTTTGATTTCAGCTGCCCCCTTTGTTTCTATGTCTACGTGCCTCCCCATCTCTTCATTTGTGAGACTGTGCCTTGTGCTGGATTTTTTGGGCCAAGTGTGCTGTTCCACTCTGGACATGGCTCCATTGTTTTATGTGTGATGTTCTTGTGGTATTCATCAGTGTTGCTTGCCCTTGTGCATTTGGGCTGTGTGTGCTGCCCAGTGCTCTGGTATTGCTGGGTGTGCTGTTGTATCCCAGAGTGGTGCATCCTGTTGTTGTTGTGTTCGCGGTCCATGTGTGTCCTGGATGCAGAGGGGTGACTTGTTTGCAGGTGGGTAATATAGGGGTGCCCTTGTAGATGTGTTGTGACCCCAGCAGGGTGTCTGTGGTGGACTTGGACCCGGTGTTGGGCCGTGTGTTATGTGTTGTATTGGTGTACTTGCGTACTTGCGGCGGTGTTAGCGGCTGCCCTGTTCATGGTAGTGCAGTAGCAGGTACATGACCAGATGCATGTGGAGGGCTGGGTCCATGGCGTTCATGGCCGGGTCTCGGCTATAGTGCTCCGCTATCGACTTTCCGCCGGCTCTGGTTATGCGGTATCTCGGCTGCGGTGCGTCTGCCTGTTTGGACCATCCTAATTTGTGGAGCGGTGCAGACGTCATTCCGCACGGCGGTGAGTCTTGATTGGCTCACACCGCAGCGGTGGCGGGCGCACTTTGATGGTGGTGCGCGTCGCTCCGCGGCGGACGGGAAATTACCTATATTTTGCTATACTAATGTGGCGGACGTGACTTTTTTATTTGGTTTATTCCTCAAATACCATGATGGGCATTCTTGATGGGAAAGTACAACCTCTCTCTACTGATCAACTGATTCCAGCCCTCATGTTCGAGACCCATACAGAGAGAGAGGTGCATAACCCTCAAGCGACTACTGCTTTCTTAATCCACTCCATTTCATGCTACCGTGGTGACCCAGTGTTACTTTGGAGGAAAAGAACCAACAGTGCCCAGGTGAAATCATTGGAATAACATTTACCTGTTCCGCCATGCAACGAGGGCTGCCCAGACCTCATCATAACTCATACTGTCACATGCCATGTCCGATTCACTTGTGAGAATTTTGTTTCAGACACTCTGAGAAAGTAGGGGCCTTTACATCCTTCCAGGACCTGCATATCTCTCGCCTTGCCAAAATGATGACATAAAAAATAAATGTGGACAGTAGGTCAATAAGATGATAATCTGAGCTTAGCCCAAAAAGGATTGTTCCCGGGGTTACCACCAGTTGTTTATGGAGTACGTCTGCCAGAAATTCCTGTACTTTGATCCAATAGCTTATTATTGCCGGGCAATCCACAAACATGTGAAAGTCATCGGCTGCGGGATGTTTGCACCTAGGGCAGTGATACTCTAAACCCGTAATCTTTACTAATTTTTTAGGTGATATATATGCTCTTACGCATGGTATAAAGATGATTTCTTTTGAGTGGGGCAGGTTTAACCACTGCCTGGAGCATGGTAATAGAATCCCCCCACATATCCTTGATGTTGTTAGGATTTAGACTAGAAACATTACAGCATAGTTTTTGAAGTTCGGGATCTGTCACTCCCTCTGCCTCAAGCATAGCCCAATACCAGAAGGACACCTCCCGCTTCCATCTGCTCCTCCTTGATATTGAGTCGAACTTTGGGTTTGATACATCAAAGTCCCAGGATTTAGTTGCCCACCATCCTGACAGCTGGTAATATTTGAATCTTGTAAGAGTCCCGCCTGTCATGCTGGACAGGGACTCCCAGTCCAGAAGCTGCGAATCTTTCTGCAGGTCCCGCCAGCACATTAAACCTGCCACTTTAAGGGGACGGGATAGTTGATCATTAAGGCAATCTGGAGTACCTGGAGAGTCCCAAATCAGGGCATGGGATGCATAATATGGAATCCTTAAACTTTTTCTAATATACAGCCAGTTTTTAAGGGCCGCACCCAGGATATTTCGCGAAATGTTCTTGCCCTTGAGGTATACCGTGCAATAAGGCTTGGAACAATAGACCTAAGGAAGATGTATCTGTCTTATCGGCCAACATTCTGAAGTTATTAAGGTGAAATGAATGACAGTAGATAAGTAAGTCTGGTAAAGCTAACCCTCCCATTCTTAGACTTCTCCTTAGCTTTTTCCAGGAGATTCTTGGTGACTTGGTATTCCAGATAAAGGAGCCAATTTTCCCTTGTAATTTGGCGATGACTAGTGCCTTAAAAGTTAGTGGAATTGAGTTAAATAAAATTTTTATTTTTGGTAAGATGATCATTTTAATTAGGTTCACCCTCCCAAAGATATTTAAAGGGAGGCCAGACCACCGTTGCAACAAACCGCAAACATCCTTATAAACTCTGGTCAAATTTAACTTAGATATTTCTGAAATATTTTGAGCCAGATATACACCCAGATACATCATTTGTGACTTGGTCCCTGATGTCCCCACCACCTGGTTCCATTGCATGATCTCGGTTTTATCCTTGTTTATTTTATACCCCGAGATTACTCCAAATGATTCTGCCTGATCAAATAGTCTGGGGATAGCTTCAGCTGGATTGGAAGTGAACATAAGGAGATCGTCGGCGTATAGTGCGAATTTTAGTTCCAGATCAGCAATTCTAAAGGGTTTGATCATGGGATCGGACCTCAACCGGAAGACAAATGGTTCAATATATAGGTTGAACAAAAGGGGTGATAAGGGACTCCCCTGCCTGGTTCCACAAGAAATTATGAACCAATCTGTAAGGAGTCCGTTAACCAGGATTTTTGCTCGGGGACTAACATAAAGGGATCGGATTGCTGACACAAAATTAACGGGAAATCCAAATCCAGATAGAGCTGTCCACAGATATGACCAGTTCACTTGGTCGAAAGCCTTAGCGGCATCAATGGCTACAAGGGTCAATGGGAGCTTCTTATCCATTGCGACATCTATTGCCGCAATAGCCTGAAAAGTTAGCTCATTCAACTGCCTATCGGGGATAAAGCCTCTCTGATCCTGATGTACAATTGTCTAGAGTTTGGGAATTTCTGAATAATTCTGGTGCCCATATCTGCTTACTCGAGGAGACCCACTTAGAAGCCCATGAGTGTAAGGCAGCATTCGGTAAGCATAGGTGGGTCCAAGATCTTTTCTGCTCCGATCAGAACGGTAATACTAGGGGAGTGGCAATCGTAATTCGAACCAATGCTGGGATCAGGGTAGAGAAGTCTGAGACTGATCATTCGGGGAGGTGGTTGGTTGTATCATTATCAGTGGAAAGCTCACCATTAGTATGTGCAGTATACTATGGGCCTAATCAGGACACTCCAGGGGCATTGTTAAGCCTAAAAGCTAGCCTTTTGGCACTGGCAATACCAATTATTATAGGAGGGGATTTTAATCTGATCTTGGAGGAAACTTTGGATCGTACCTCCTGAGTTAAATATACCCCCCCTCGCAAATCACAAATGGAGCTGAAAAACATTATTAAAGACTTTAATCCAATAGATATCTGGAGGGTGAAAAACGGTAATAAAAAGGATTTTTCCTTTTACAGCCGCAAGTACAGGCACCACTCTAGAATTGATTTTTTCTTACTAGATCAGGTCCTTTATCCAGCAGTGGACTCTATAGTGTATACTCCTGCCCTACTTTCTGACCACTCTATGGTGGAATTGATTATAAAGCTTAAGCAGGAAAAGCAACAGAGAAGGCGGACATTGGATAGGTCTACACTATTAAAAGAGGAGGTTAAGGATAGTATAAGGACTTCAGACTCAATTCTGGTACTACAAATGATCAAGTTGTGTGGGAGGCATTTAAGGCCTTTATTAGAGGATTCCTGACCACACTGATGATCGAGAGAAATAAATCAAGAAGGAGGATGGAAGAAGAAAGCCTCACTAAGATCAAGCTAAAAGAACAGCAGCTCCAGAGGACATCGGCCAATCACCAGAATAGTCTACCGCGCATACAAAGAGAGCTAGATTGCCTACGGGCAGAATATCAGGCAAGTCTAGATAAGATTCTAAAGGATAGGTGGGACGCAAGTAAATTACTAAGTTTTTCCTACGCGGAAAAGTGTGGCCGACTTCTTGCCTGGAAAACTAGGACAGATAGGGGCAGGAACCACATTAAAAGTTTATCTCAAGATAGCACAGGAGTCATCACACATGACGATGACCAGATTCGGGAGGAGGTCAAACTATTTATGCAAAATCTATATAAAGAAGATACCTTCGTTACAACTCAGAAAGCAGAAGATTGGTTAAATCAGCTAGGGTTGCCTCAGCTATCAGAAGCGGATAGGATATTCTTGAGTTCAAATATAAAGGAAGGTGAAATCCGAACCCAGATAAAAAAAATGAGTAAGGGTAAGGCAGCCGGCCCAGACGGGCTCCCAATAGAGCTGTACCTGATAGGGTTAGAAAAAGTCGTCTCTGTCTTAACGACTTTGTTTAATAGAATATATCTATCGGGTGAGACCATCCCTAGAACTTGGTCAGAAGCCACAGTCACTCTGATCCTGAAGCCCAATAAAGATCTATTAAAAATCAAATCTTATAGACCGATTTCACTGCTAAATACAGACTACAAAATCTTCGAAGGGGTCTTAGCAACAAGAATGGCTAGAGTCATCAAAACTTTTGCTATACTAATGTGGCTGACGTGGTTTCCGCAGCTCGCGGGTGGAAAAAGGTGTTTTTCCGCCCCGCCAGCACCGGGGTGGTGCCACCGCCCGACATCCTAAAGGACCCCATGGTTCGGAGCTCTTCCGGCCAAAATAGGAATCAACCCCTAAATGTTAGAAATATAGGATTATGTATTTGAATATTTTTTCATGAACATTTTAGATATTATTATAGATTTTTGACAATTTCTAAATATTGTTTGATATTGTTAACAGTTTTATAATTGTTACATATGTTGGTAAGTATTTATTATCATTATATTGAAAATATATGTACAATATATTTGAGAGAAAAGTTAAAAATCCGGAACAGTCTTCTCCCTCTGACCGGACCCCGTGGATACTATCCACGGGGTCCGGTCAGAGGGAGAAGACAGGTTCCGATCGGGTGCCTGGCGCTGCGGGTGGTGTGCCACTTTCGCCTCCACCCCCCTCCCGAGACCCATGGGGCGGGGATCGCTATCATAACAAATCCAGCGGGCCCCTCTGATTTAGAGGTACCCCCTCAAACCTGTTGGTTTGCTTATACACACTTTTTTCACTGATTTTTAACTTTCACGCCCTCAGGTTAAGGTGAGCCTTAGCGTGCCCATACCGCCGAGGTACACTTTCCCATGGTCCTGAAGAATGCCCAGTAAATTAAAGGACAAGGGCAGAAACATGTCGACCCCACTTTGAGTGGAAATAGCCAAACAATTTATTTGGTAAATTTCCCCACACATAATTTTAATATGTCAGATTGGCTACTAAATAAAAGAAATTTTGTAAGACACAATCTGGTCATTATATTCACCACATTCACAACTGTTTCACAAAACCAGCTCGCAGTAAATCTGGCGTTGTAGCACACCGGGGATGCATTCGGCTTCACCCGGTGGGGCCCAGTGATGAAGCATGTCACCACCCAGGGTGGTGAGTGAGGGCCTTCTATTCAAATCTATTAGATTTGCATACTCTTCTCCATGCTCTGTATCTTTAATTTTTTGAATCTACACTCTTTCGTTGTTTATATTAGTCTAACAGGGGGATCAAGAGTGTACTTGTTTGCTTTCCCTTTCTCTCCCATTGATTTATAATAAATTGGGTACCTTCAGTCATTGTGAGGTGGAAAAATCTATAAAAAAAATATATAAATATATATGAAAAAGGATAATATACATGTTTATATGTTGAACAATGAGACATTTTTTATATACTTACAAAGTGTTATTTAGTTGTCTTTCAATGGAGATGTTCTTTTTTCTATAAATGTTGTTTGGTTGTTTGTTTCTGTGAAAGGAAAATAAAGCATATTTCATTTGATGTTTTACAATTGTACATGGGGTGGTATGGGGTTTAGGATATATTATGGGGTTTAGTTGAATTTTTGGGAGATTTTACAAAGGCTTTTTAAAGTATACTTACTTTGTTAGCTAGATGTTTTTGCAAGGTAAATTCCTTTTTCTCGTTCTTTGCAGTAATATCTGTAGTGGAAACATAAATAGATAACATATATAAGTTAGTAATTTTAGTTAGCAACTTAAAACTCTGTTATATTTTAATTCAACTGTTTACTTAAAAATGGTAATTTACTTACTTTTTGAAAAGTGTAGTAGGCCTGAATTTGATGCAGTTGTTGCTTGTGGTCAAAATCTGGCAGAGTTTCGCCCTCCTTAATTGTATTGGTTTAAGGTGTAAAATAAAAATCATTTTAGGGGTCGATTCCGATTCGGGAAAAACCGCTCCGAATAGCCGTTCGGAGCGTTTTTCCCATACGAATCGTACCCTGCAACGTCCCGCGTACGTACGTCAAAGTACGATTCGTATCAGGAGCCGGACTCCGTGCAGTCGTACAGAGACCGTACGTCTCGAATCCCCGTACGAGTCTCCGTCGGAACCCGCTGTACGCGAGATCTGTACGGCTCGCGGCTGGTTAATACGACCCAGCAAGTACGATACGTGTCGGGTACGCACCGTACGACCCTTTTTTTATGGGAGCTGAAAAGAGCTGTAAAAGCAGAGTTCGTGCCTAAACAGGTATGGAACGCCCCCCCCGGGTACGTTGCGTACCCCCCATGATCGCAGGGGTACGCCCGTACACCCAGCGTACATGGGGTATGGTGCGTAACCCCTATGATCGCAGGGGTACGCACCGTACCCCATGTACGCTGAGTGTACGGGGCGTACCCCTGCGATCATGGGGGGTACGCACCGTATCCCATGTACGCTGGATGTACGGGGCGTACCCCTGCGATCATGGGGGGTACGCACCATACGGTGTGTATGTGATTGTGCGATTTTCCGTACGAATCGCCCTTACCTGACGTGGACCGTACGGATCGCGTCCTGATGCCCCGGTCCGGATCGTACTCGTCGGGTCGTACGGCGTGTGTACGAGTCGTACGGAGAGGGCTCCGGATACGATTCACACGGATGGTTTTTTTACTGGATTGGAATCGACCCCATAGTGTATTTGTAATTGTTAGTTTAATTTCATTGGTTTATTTCGATCTTCTGTATTTCTATTGATTATTTTGTATTGGTTTTCTTGGTTTGGTAATTGTTTTCCTTATGTAGAAAACACTAATTAAGAGTCATTTTTTTGGGGGTGAGGAAGGAGACGTTCAACTAATTATATTTTAATCAAATATATATGAGATGTATTAAAATGTTTTTATATGTTGCAAGTATATATTTTAAATTGTTATTATAAATGTGTTGATTGTGGTAATATTTATTTATGTTGTAATAATTTTGAAAGTTATGTTTTTTGTTTAATTCAATTTGATATGTATGTTTATGCATGTAACTGTATTTATAGTGTTTAAAGTAATTTTTGTAATGTATTATTGAGTTGTCGATATATTGTAAAAACGATAATATTGATGTCTATATTTTTGTTGTCAATATTTTATACATGTTCTATATTTATTTAGAAACGTTGATATTGTGTAACGCGATATTTATGTGTGCAATATTTGTGTTTTCGATATAGTTAGATGACGATATTGTGGTGTCCATATTTCTGTATTTTTTTAGTTAAGTATATAACATCGGTATTTTTGTGAACGATATTTTTGTGTCTAAAAATTTGTAGTTCGATAATGTGTCTTTCGATATTATGTCAGTGATTCGCCCTCCAGGACCAGTCAGAAGAAACCGGTCATGAGTAAGGATGATAATTTTAGCCACAAGAGCAGGGGTGCAATCCTCACATGGTCCTCTAAGTAGAGGATGCCTAGATCTAAAATCCTATGCTTAAAAACTCTGCTGGACAATGGAAATTTGAGGTGAAACAATTCAGAGTGTTGATGGTATTGTAGGGTGCTCCATATAAAGGAGCTGCTGACCACCTAAACTTGGGAACTACCCAGAATTCCTTTCTTCAATTTTTGCATAGTTTATGCCGTTCTCTGAGTGGGAAAGGGTGTTGTATTGACTTATACTGGGTGCTCCTTTGTGTCAGGTTAAAGCTATATCTTTGATAAGCTCTAATTAGAATGAATCACATGAGTCAGGGTGGCTTTTATACATTCCAGATTGGCTTGGGTGGTATTTTACTAATCCCAAACTCTAATACCGTTCTGGATTAGTAAATGTCTTTCATCATTTTTCAGCTCGTCATGGACGGCACTAGCTAATCCTATGCTAAAAGACTTTGCTTTAAAAATGGGAAAAGGCTGTGTCACTTTCTAGTTTGCCAAGGATTGCACTGTCCTAATCCTAAGCTTAAAAGCCTTGCTAGAAAAATGAACATTTGAGGTGAGCAGATTCAGAGGGTCAGTGGAGTTGTAAGGTGCTCCATGTAAAGGAGCAGCTCTCCACCTAAACCTAGGAACCTAGGAACTATTTAGAGCTCTCTCCTTCCTTTTTTTATATAACATAATGTATGTGGCACTCCTACCCTGAAAAGGTGTGATAGACAGACAGACAGACAGACATACAGATAGATAGATAGATAGAGAGAGAGAGAGAGAGAGAGATAGATAGATAGATAGATAGATAGATAGATAGATAGATAGATAGATAGATAGATAGATAGATAGATAGATAGATAGATAGGTAGATAGGTAGATAGATAGATAGATAGATAGATAGATAGATAGATAGATAGATAGATAGATAGATAGATAGATAGATAGATAGATAGATAGATAGATAGATAGATAGATAGATAGATAGATAGATAGATAGATAGATAGATAGATAGATAGATAGATAGATAGATAGATAGATAGATAGATAGATAGATAGATAGATTTATTTATTTATTTATTTTTAAAATTTCTAGAGCGCACAAATACCTTACGGTGTCTCGGCGCTAGTGTATGCAGATTACGAGGGTTGCAAAGAGATGTTACTGGTTAAAAAGCCATGTTTTAAGATGTTTTCGAAAGGAAAACAGCGAGGTAAGTTCCTTAATCTGGGGAGGAATCTGGTTCCATAGTTTTGACGCAGCCACTACAAAACGTCTGTCTCCCCATGTTACCTTTTTTGTTGGAGGAATTTGGAGCTGTTGGGCCGTGGATGACCGCAGTGTTCGACTGGGTTTGTATATTTGGAAAGCGCTTTTGAAGAAGTCGGGACCATTATTGTTCAAGGCCTTGTGGGTAATGCACATGGCCTTGAACTTTATCCTGCTTCTTATGGGTAGCCAGTGTAGCTCTCGAATTGTAGGAGAGATAGAGGCGTGTTTTGGTATCCCCATAAGGATCCTTGCAGCAGCATTTTGAACAAGCTGTAGCTTGCTCACCACTTGTTCCTGTGCATTAAGCAGTAGGCCATTACAATAGTCCACCTTGGATAGTACCAAGGAAGACATTAGAGTTTTGCCAGCAGTGGGAGGAAGAAAAGGGAGCAGTTTCTTCACCATTCTCAAAGTGAAAAAGGAGGCTGAAACCACGGCATTGGCGTGACTGAGGAACGTAAGCTTACTGTCAAAAAGCACGCCCAAGTTTTTCACTTTGGCTACTGGCAGAGGAGGCATACCCAGTTCTGAAGGCCACCAGACCGGAGACCAAGACGGAGTCAGTTCGCCAAAAACCATTACCTCCGTCTTGTCGGAATTTAGCTTTAAGCAGTTCCGGTTCATCCAT
Source organism: Lissotriton helveticus (assembly GCF_964261635.1). Taxonomy (NCBI): domain Eukaryota; kingdom Metazoa; phylum Chordata; class Amphibia; order Caudata; family Salamandridae; genus Lissotriton; species Lissotriton helveticus. The sequence goes on from NC_136069.1 coordinate 444,842,893, forward strand.
GTACTGATAGCCTTCATGCCTGCCTGAAAATTCGCTGCCACAGCTTCTCCGTTTTTGTGTATCTCCAGGACCAGCTGTGTGTCATCGGCATACGATGTTAGCCCTATGCCGAATGACTTGATTACCCTCGCCAAGTCCGACACGTAGATGTTGAAAAGTGTCGGACTTAGCGAGGAGCCCTGGGGGACACCACAAGGGAGAGAGAAATCAGGAGAGCTGAAATTTCCCATCTTCACGGACTGTATCCTGTTGGCCAGAAAGGATGCTAGCGTTGCTCTGGCCCTGCCCTGGATGCCGAGGGCGGCGACACGGTCGATCAAGATGGAGTGATCGACCGTGTCGAAGGCCGCGGATAAATCCAGGAGTATTAAGATAGCGGCGCCGCCCTTATCCATGATGATCCTGACCTCCTCTGCCGCTTTTATCAGAGCAGTCTCCGTCCCATGGCCCTTCCTAAACCCGAACTGCGTGTTGTCAAGCAGATCGTTCTGGTCAATAAAGGTCGACAGCTGTTGGTTCATTACCTTTTCGATTATTTTTGAGGGATAGGGAGAGAGGCAATTGGACGGTAGTTTTTGGGCTCTGAGGGGTTTAATGCGGGTTTTTTCAGAAGGGGTGTTACAGTTGCCTTTTTCCAGATTACGGGAAACACACCTGTCTGAAATATGGCATGACAGATGTTAGTAAGTACTGGGGCTATTAGGTCGGATACTAATTTGATGATACGTGGGGGGCAGGGGTCCAGTGGGGATCCTGACTTAACAGTGTTTATGAGTTCCATCATGGATAAAGGTGGTATGAAAGCCTCTAGGATTGGTTTTGATGACCGAGAAAAAGTCTCCGAGGAGACTGTATCTATGGACGATGTTGTGGTAAATTTATCGAAAATATAGATAGATAGATAGATTCAACTCAAATCCAAAATCCACCACTGGACCTTGGATTAACACGAAAATGGATACACTCTGCTGCAGAAGTTTTTTTTCCAAATGTTGCTAAAATCACTAGTATGGTTGGCGGGCTCCAGTCCGCCCACCACCCTAGCGGTGCTGGGACCGGCTGCCAGTGGTGCGGCGGTCCCGCTGTGCCTATTAGAATGCGACCGCCATCATGGCGGTCGCATTCTGTATATTTAACAATGTGGCAGTTGTTGCTGTATGCAGCACCCGCAACAATGTTAAAAGGGCATGTTGTGCATTTGCATGCACACCTTGACAGGCACTGCGTGGTCCCTGCCACTTTGTGCATGCAAATTTCGGGGTACCAAGGGTACCCCTCAAGTGCTTCCACCCATCCCCCTGGGGGCCCGCAACAGGCCACCAAAGGCATTTTCTGCATGCCTTTCCATGGCAGAGTCTCCGCCATGGAAAGGCATGAGACCGCCATCATCGTAATATGGATGGTGGTCCATATTGCAGGTCTTTTCTGCCCGGTAGGCAATCGGGCGGATTGCCTACCCGCAGAAAACTGGCGGACGGTATAGCTGTCCGCCTGGGTCCCCACCGCCATCATAATATGGCGGGGGAAATGTTAGATGGGCGGACAGAAATGGCGGAGGATCACCACCGCCATACGGGCAGTGGCGATCCGCCTGCCATCTTAATAGACCCCCAAGACTTTTCAGGAGCCTTGTGATTTTAGTGAACAGATGTCACAGACCAACACCATACTCTGAAAAATGTTCCAGCTCCATTGCATTTCATAATCTGCCACTTATATGGGCAGATTAATATCTTGGCCACAGTCTTATAAAAACATATTGTAGACTGTGGTCAAGGTCGTAATATTTACAAACAGTTGCTGTTAGGCCAATGGATGAATGTCTACTTTTTTTTCTATGAAAAAAGGCTGCATTTAAAAAATAATAATTGCTTTATTGAAAAGCAGTCACTGACATTGTGATCTGCTGTGATAGCAGGGATTCCTGGTGTATCTTAATTTGCAACCAACTTTATTAATATTCATAAGGTAGGTCGAATTGCAACACACTACTAATTATAATAGTTTATAATATTTATATTGTATATTTTAGTTTTTCTATAGATACTATGCCTGAAGTTTTAATATTGGATTTCGCTACTAAATCTATACTACTATTATAAAGAGAGAACTGTGTCCTTTGTAAATGTAAATGTACATGTATTTATATAGCGCAAATCACCGACCCGGTATCTAAGCGCTTGCTTAGGGAACCCGTCCTGGTATTCCCCTGGAGATATCCCGGCAGGGTATCCACAAGGTGAAAGCCAGGCATCCCGCTGCGAGGGGCCGTAGTGGAGATTGAGCAAGCTATTGCCCAGAGTCGCAGAGTGTGACCCTGTGAGTTGAGTAGGCACCGGAGCGAGAATTATCGAGTCAGTGGAATTTTTGAGCCCGAGACCCGCCGAGGCGGGGAATCGAACCCTGGTCCACGGCCGAACTCAGCTCCCGGGTCTGCCGCCTCTAACCACTGTGCCACGCTTCTCCACGCTTTGAGCCAGGTAAACTCGAAAAGTACACCACCAATCGCACCACCCAATACAGCGTTTGGAAAGGGGGGGTCCAGTAGATGGACATAGGCTATAAAAAATAAAAAAAAAAATAAAAATAAACAATAAAAAAAAGTAGTCCCTAAGAAGTAGCGCCGGCCTTGTGTGCTAACAACGTGCGTGCTGACATCATCGGAGGACAGGAACGCGAGGAGGAGCGGACAACAGCGAGGGGAGGAGTGGAAAACTTAGCCAGACTGGAGGGAATGAGGTACGTGAACCGCGGGGAAGAGCGGTGAAGTAAGGCGGACTGGAGCGGAATGGAGGACAACAGCGCATGGAGGAGTGGAGAACGTAGCAAGACTGCAGCGCCATGAGGTATGTGAAACGCGCGGAGGAGCGGTGAAGTACACGGGGAGGAGCGGTAAGTGAGGCGGAATGGAGCGGGATAGCGGACTGCAGCGGGCGTGTAGACTGGCTTGGTGTAGTGGGGGCGGTGAAGTGAGACGGACTGGAGCGGGATAGCAAAATAAATGATAGGTTTTAAAACGGCTTTCAAATTTGGTGCAGACATTTAAGTGAGAGTAGTGGGGGGCGGTGAAGTGAGGCGGACTGGAGCGGGGGCCTGAGTTTGTGCGACTGGGAGCAAGCGCTGAGGTAAGGTGCACGTAAGCCTGAAATGCTGCCCCCAGCCCCCTTCTGCCCCGGGCAACGCTGGGGCGGGCTGCTAGTATAATACAAAATGTAATAGTCCCACTATGTTGTATACTTTTTAATACTGATGAGAAGAAGGTATATAAGTTGACTGATGCAGAAAATAGTTTTATTAGAGAACATAATAAAAGAAGAGCACAATTTAGTGTGAGTGGTGTTGAAAGAATGTGGTTTCATTTGTAAGATGAGACCATGATTAAGCATTCTCAGACACATCCTAGACGTAACATTTCAAAAGAGAAGACAGGATTTGATGTATGATGTGAACAAGGCATCATAGACAGGATGCATGAGCTATGATTGTAAAAGTGTGTATAGTTATAAATATGTAATTGCCATTTGTCACATTTGTAACAAAACAGCGTATTTTAATATTCTAAGTAATTGGGTAGGTTGTTGTTATTTAGATTTGGTATTCCCTAAGATATACAATTTGAATAGGTTGAATGAAATGAGTGAAATGAATCATAAAAGTGTGAAACGTGGCTAGGTCAGGCTATTTTGGAAATGTTCGGTCTGTTGATTCTTACTATTGTTGTTGCTTTGAATGATATTAAGATTGGAAAATTGTCTACTTTGGCAGAAGGGTTGCCTACTAATCAAGCAGGAGAATTAACTAAAATTAAAGAAAAAATCCTTGCTATTTGTGCAATGGTCATTCAGAATTGGCTTGCTTTAGATATGCTTTTGACAAAAGAATGTAGTATGCATTGTGCAATTAAGGTGCAACATTGTTGTACTCATATTCCAGAAAACATCATGAGTACTAAAAGATAAACTAATAATATAACTAACATTTCGAGTGAAGTTCATTCTTTGTGAAAAGTTGGTGTGTCTGAAACAGTTGGTAAATGCTTCAGTGTTATTGGTAAAGGATTTGGTAAAATGGATTAATGGATTACTGAAACCTTACCTCTACTAACTATAATGTAGTGTAGTTCCTATTATCCCAATAGGCTCTGCACATTGGAATAATATCTTCAATAGTATAGACGGAGGTTAACTAGGTCTTCTACTGACGATATTAGACTTAAAGTTTTGTGTTTGCCAGCTAGCTCAGAGTTCACTAGAAACTTTCTTGAATAGGCAAGGAGGTGTTTAACCTCCCTGGATAGACAAGAAGGGATTTAGTTTCTGACAACCATAGAACATGACAACTTTGCTCTCCCTTAATCAAGAGTGTATCTCTAGAGTCGTGTGAAAACAAAAGACAACTTATTTTACTCAGTCAGTTCAGTGCATTCTTAGTTTCACCAGATTGTAGAGAAAAGGAAGAGACGGGCGTGTTCAATAAAAGGTGTTATTTATTGATCAGTCTCTTTTCTCGTACAAGAGAAATGAATCGATATTATTGCAATACTTATGGTTAAGTAGAGTGCATACAATAAAAGCAGAGTTATGAAATAATACTGTAAAAGCATTGATATGGTTTCTGAGCCATATGCTATTTAAAATGGATAGAATAGATACATACATATATACATTTGACTAATCGTACTCAACTGGTGCTTCTAACCACGCCTACCCCGGTGTACCTGACCTAAGCCTAATACGTGGGCGGGAGTAGATAAGTAGCAGTTTAAGTTAAGTTTGTTTTGCCAAGGGACTGACTCAAGAATTCTCTGCAAGGGGTTATTCAGTTCTGTACCTGAGATCTAGAATGGTTGAGGGCTGGTATCTCTTGTCTTTGGTCTTGATATTCCAGCTGCCTGCGAGGGCTGCTTGGAAGCGCCGGAGCTGGATTTCTCGGCAGGAGAAAGGCAGCGTCTCGTTCTCAGCGCGTCAGGAAGGCGGGGCAGCGCCTGTGGGCTTCGCTCTCTGCTGGGCTCCTCGGCAAGTCTCGCTGCTCCGATCTCGTCACCACCGCGTGTGTTTGCTTAAGGCAATGTCGGTAATATTTATACCTGAAAGGTGCCGACATTGACGTAAGGATGGACATATATACGTCAGTAAGGATGTCATACGAACTGGTCATTAGCACATTCTTTACTGAAGTTCTCGGTGAAATCAAAACAATGGCCGTAGGGTTTTTCCCAGGTTGTCATAGGTTTGATTTGTTTTGAGGACTCCATATGCCTTATCAGGGGCTGGAGGAATAGTGCTTGCCTAATTAGATGGCATGCATTATGACCTAATCAGATAACACGTTTCTGTGCCGTGGTGTGGCTTAATCAGATAACGGTTTTTGCACCGTGGGGTGGCTGCTAGTTAATTATTAACCAGACCAGGGTCAGAAGTAGGGGGATCGATACAGAACCTATAGGAATACATCACACCCACTCCACGTAGACTATGTCCATATTTACAAATCTAGGCATAGTAAATATACTAGTAGTGCATGTGTATACCGTACCACCCCAAAATACATTCAGATGCATTTTGAAACCATGAAATATACGAAAAGATAATTATATGCACTATATGCACTCAAGTAGTATAATAATGCTAAACCAATTACGCATATTCATACATCATTATTAATAATATGAGAAAATAACACATGAAATGGCTCTTAATACAGAAGAAAAGGTGTGAGACCATTTCATCACAAAATATAATATTTATGAACATGCCAGAGGGCAGCTAATGTCTCTAAAGTTCCTGAAATAGAAATTTAGTTCTCTAAGAATAGTTTCTACTTTAAGCAGAAGATAAGTGTCCCGAAAAATTGCAAAATATTTTGGGGCTGCTGAAAAATTATGTTCCGCTGTCCTTAAACTGGAGAAAAATTGTTCATGTTACTTTTATTATCAAAGTTGAAGGTCAAATTCAGGGTGTTGGGAACGCTGTGTGCTAGCTTGCTCAAAAGTCATTATTTCTGCTCTGGTGAGAACATCATATCATTTAGACTGTCGAAAAAGCTGTCAACAGCTTCCTGTGAAAGTTCCACTAACTCGGAAAAAGTTGTTATCATGCATTCATGAGCATGATTGCCTTCATTGATGTTTTGATCAGCATAGCTGACAGAAGGTCGTACCTGATCGATGCTGCTTTCATCTCGTACTTCACTACCCCTCAATCGTAGTGGTGAAGTCTCCACGAATGCCGTCATCAGGATTGGTAACCGCTGGGGACAGTACAATGCATGAGCCGTTACCGGACCCAACAAGGTTTCTGCGTCCATTGGCACATCCGATTGTAGCGTCAGACAGGTGTCCAACACGCATTCTTCTCCGCATAGCAGGCACCTTAATACAGGTAAAACACAACGTTGCCACATCGGTCTAAATGAAAGTCATATTTAGGTCTCTAAGCCGGGAAAGTCCAAGGATTTTAGATATCCGGTCCCGGTAGCCAATGGCTAGGATCGTTTCTTCCCTTGTCGCAGGTGTTTTGTCTGTGACACGGTCTGCCATAGCAAAATAACAGGATCAAAAATAGGATTCCTGCTACCAGTCCCAAAAGGAGTGGAAGTCCGCCAAAGATGGAGTGGACAAAGTCTGGAAAAATACCCAGGATGGCTTTGAATGGGGTCAAAGCTCCCGAAAACACCGTCTTAAATACACTTGAGACACCACTGGTATCAGAAATATTTAAGATTTCGTTCAGTATTTCTGCGAAATGTATGGGGGAATTAGTTGATAACAATGAATGAATCTCTGCCGTTGTCCTTGCAACTTGGAGATCATACGTTTCTTTTGATGACGTTAGCCTGGTCGGCGTCTGGAGGAGCACTGTCTTCATTCTGCTTAAAGTATCAATTCGAATAGAAGCAATTTTCAAGTTGGGCCATAACCTTGCCTCCCTGTCTGGTGAAGCGCTGGGGAACAATACCCATTCACAGCACATGACCTTCTCAGTCGTAGTTATGAGATAAGGTTTTCCGGGCAGCAAACTACAACATCTGCGATCTACTACTAGAATGTAACTCCCGTTCGATAGTCTCCTAAAGAATGGTTCTATTTGTGTTGCAGGTGTGCCTAGCTGGTGACATGAAAGGTTATTTGAAGACCCTTCACAGGCTCCATGTAAACTAATACCCTGACACAGAAGTGTACCACTTAGTGACATCGCACAATTATTGCCACTAAGAAACACTTTCTGGCCTTTATTACTGACACAAGCATGTGTATAGGGCAGGTTCCATGCTGACTTAATGTACCCTTTACCCATCTTTTCATACTGGCCTGCCTGTATATATTTTTGGCAGTATTGAAACCTGAAAGTAGAAATTGGAATATTAATTATCCCATGTATTATCCATTAAATGACAGGTCGTTCTGACATTGTCAATGGTAATCTCTCGAGTTTCTCAATGCTCAGGATTGTATAATCAGCACCCTTCTGTGCCATACTGATTTGTTTATCAGTAAGGTTAAAGATATTGAATAGTGACGTTGTGTTGATTAAACGCCAAGGCACATAGCCTGAACGCAGATTTTGTAACATCCAGCCAAGCTGTACAATAGAACGCAATTGGGACTGACCGTGTTGTAACAACAGTAAGTCTTGCGATATTATGTCGATTGCTGAAGACACAATGCTGTTCAAAGAATATATTCTGGAGGACAGAGTCATTAACCCATTGTCCACTACAGAAAGTGATTTTTCCAAATTAATACGGTCAATTTCCCGTATTCTTTCAGCTGTCTCAATTTGAGTTATTTTCCAGGCTTCGTTATAAGCTGCATATACAGAGGCCGCTATGAAACGTTTTTGACGCTGTTTGCGTGGTCCCATAATGAAATCACGCAAGTCAGCACCTTCAGTAAGTAAAGTTAGGTGTTGCTTAATTTCTGCCAGTGTGGATGTTTGTAGCCATTGAAGGCAGAGCTTGCCCACACTGTACGTAGTAATTATCCCTGGGTGTTGTCTTTGGGAATATCTAGGGTCTGGCCTGGTCAATGTGAACCCCTGTATTTTGTTCAGGAATCTGTCTTGACAGTTATTTGTATCTGTGGGCCAGATCAACCATTTTTTCCAATCAGGATGTGTTCTGTTTTGGTTCAATATATAGTTTACGTCTATCTCATCATCTATAGAGCTATTGCTGTTCATTGTTGGCTTTGGAATAGACGGTTTGTTTAAATCTTTGATTTTGGCTAGTCCAAGACAGGTAGTTTGTTGAATAGTGTCATTCAAAAATATAATTTGTTCCGGGATCATGCAGGCTCTAAACAATGATTCTATACCTTGTACCTGCCATTCTTTTGTACCCCAAACAGTTTTTGCTTCAACATTTTTGTTCCAGAAATCAAAACCAAATGTATTCATTTGCTCAAAAAATGAATCTGAATATATCAATGTTGTGTTTGTAAGCATGGTCTTTGTACCTGTCTTATTTGAAAAGTTGAAATAAAATGTTTCTGCATTACTTGTGTTGAACCCTGAAAAATATGAATATTTGTCATAAAAAGTTCTTGAGCTACCTTTTGGTGGGGTTGCACAATGTTCCCATTGATTATAATTTAAAACATTTCGAGGTTGTGCAGATTTATGTAGATAATGGTTACCATAGTGGTTGTAGCAGTACATCTCATCATAATTAGACGAACCCTGCAAATAATCATGTTCTGTAAATTTAGCAGATATCACTAGGTCAGACATCATATCATTAATACTTTCAAAGTCCCAATCATCAGCAAATGAGCTTGGTTTTACAAAGTCACTCAATGAGATCTTAATTTGATGTGGATACTTCAGGATTTCAACCGGACCATAGATTTCATAATCAGTTTTGTCCCATGCTACACCGCCTGGTATAGGATTGGCTGTGAAGTTCACTGAAGAAAGTTCTCTTTTCTCGACGTGTGAAGATGTGTGTGGTTTAAGGACCAAGTTGATTTTCTGGCTTGCTGTGTCCATTTTAGCATATTTTCCTTCAATGAAATGTCCCAAGCATAGTACCATGATGAGCCAAAGTATGAGGATAAATGCACCTAAGGCCACCCAAAATTCAATCCATGGAGAAATCAGATAGGTTTCTTTCAGCTGTTGAAAAAGTTCCTTAGCTTTATCTTTAAAAGTTTTTGTTGATGGCTGTTTCTTAGATTCACTCAGATCTTCAGATGAATCATCGAAGTTGATGAAGTAGCCGGATGCTGTTCTGTCAATTGTTCCAATTGCTTCTGGATTACTTTTTGTTCTTGTTTCATCAGCATAGTCATATGTTACTTCATTGTAGGTTGGTGTGTCTCGACTAAATATTTTTATTTGGGTTTTTAGAGGTTTAAGTTCCATTGCTTTGTTGCATAGTCCTTGTTGTTGTTCTGTAGGCATTTCGAATGTGATTAGCCTCTTAGTTTGAACCTCTGTATTTGTAGCAAACCTTGGTGTTCTACTACTTATTGGGAGTCCACTTGGCCTACTGTTTGTTATCGGCCACATGATTGTGGTTTTACCAGGTCGATTGATACAACTCTGTTCTCCTTTTTACCAGCAAGGGGCGGTAGTACTACTGATCTTGTCCCGTTGATAGACAAGACAGGAACTGCTTTTCTGTAAGAAGGCCCAAATTCCTTCTTCACCGCGATCTTTTCTCTGACTAGATCCCCGACTTTTGGAATCCAGACAGGCCTTGCTGGGACAGGTGGTTTTTCTTCAGTGGTTGTTGGCTGTTGTTTCAACTTTATGTTGCTCAGGTCTTTCCTTGTTTCGTTTAAGTCCTGCAAAATAGCCAAACGATCTTTGATATCAAAGCTTTTTTCTTTTACCACTGAAGTCTGACTATCAAGATCTGAGATCATCATCCTAGTCCCGAACAATAGTTCGTACGGACTGAATCCCATCAGAGAATTTCTTGGCAGGTTATTTAGACTACGTTGGACACTTATTAGATGTTTGACCCACCCAGCTCCTGAACCTAATACCTTTGCTGTTATAGATTGCTTTATGCCTTGGTTTTTTCTTTACACCATCCCGTATCCCTCAGGAAGGAAGTGAGAAGAGTCCCGCTATGCAATGCTCATTTGGCCATGCTTCCCCATAAGCTCGAGGGCTAAAAGGGAAATATTGGTCAAAACGTAGCATGCTCCTAGCGTATATGCCATTCTAGACTTGCAAATCTTTTTATAACAATCCAGGCGTCAGCCGAGTGCTGGGGTCTACATTATAAGTGAAAAGTAGTCTATTTATGTTAATATGACGCTTTTTTCATGCTGGTTTTACTGACTATTGTCAAGCCCTTTTGGAGTGAAACACCATGGTAATACACCGTTTCTCTCGCCACTGCGATCTCTGTTGCAGTCTGGGCAGTTTTTTTACAAAAATGTGGTGGTGCAGGCTCATGCCTGGCCACCAGTACACTGATTGTAACTCTTCCAGAGAATCTTTAAGCTTGAGGTGACTAAGACCCTCACCCATATGTGCGTCTGCTATTAACAAGCTACTCCTGTCCGTGTTTGAAATTACTCTATCCCCCACTCCAGGGATTCGAGCAAAAGGAACGGAGTTTGCATCGATTATGTATGTATAATTGAGTGGATAGTTGATCGGTAGCGCTGAGCAGTCGCCTTTTGATGACGTTTTCACCGCCAGCACTGTTTCACCGTCAATGTATTTTACTGCACGCTTTTTTCTAGCTACGGAAGCCGATTCAGTTGCTACCGCTGTGGCTGTCTCAGCCAATGAATTCCCTGCAACGTGAACGCCATCACGCTGATGACTCAGTGAGTGTATCACGTGAGTCTTTGGTAGTTCTTTCTGTAAAAGAACTATTTGTTTCCAAAGTATTTTTTGCATTATTGTTGCACCTGTGTCATCTTTTAACCATTTTGAATCCATTTCTGCAAATCGTTGTTGTATGATTTGACGCAGTAATAGGAATCGGACACTATAAGTGTTGGGAATTCGCGATCCGCATTATCTAGCGCCATTTTTAATGCTATTATTTCAGTCTGTTGTTCTGAATTATTCTCTACTGAGTGTGTTTTCGTTAATAGAGGTCTTAGTTTACCTCCGCGCCACACTTCTTTTGTAATCTCACATGTGGGGTTGTATGCTTGGTCCCCTCAAACTGAGGGTTGGGCATGTCCGTCTGTATGGATTACACAGGCGTACTGTCGTAAGGGCAGAATGTCGATTGGCAGAGGGTATGTTCTTTCATATTCTAGATAACTTAATTCCTTTAATTCTGGATCAAAGTAGTATTTTACTTTGTCCGTTGTAATAGAATTCACCCATTGTATCCAGTCTGGATTCAATGCTGTTGTTGGTAAATTACATGGGGTTGTTAATGCCTCAAAGGCTGATTCTGCTGTTCTGACTGTGATACGTCTACCGTCAGCTTTGTCTTTTTCTCTAGCTATTGCCGTTTGAACTGCATGAACAATATTTTCTTTAATACTGAACTTCTTTTCAGCTTCTGTGTACACGTGTGATTTGTATGCAATTGGTACCTTTTCTCCCTCATTAGAGGTCAGGTATGTGAATCCGCATCTTCCTGGGATGACTCGAATCACAAGGTTACGTGTGTTATCACGTGTTTGTAATTTTGTTTTAATTAACATGTCTGTTTGTAAGGATCTCAGAATTTCTGTGTGTTTTTGAGTCCAATTGATTCTTTTAAAATCTGGTTTTATTAGATCATAAAGGGGTTTGACCCTTTCTGCGTAATTTACAATGTATGTTCTTCCGAAATTCAGGAAGCCTAGAATTGATTGTAAGTTTTTCAGTGTTCTAGGTGCTTGGATTACAGCACATTTCTCTAGGAAATTGTCAGCCAGGCTTTTGCCTTCACTTGATAATTCATATCCTAAAAACAGGACTGTTAGATGGGCAATTCTTGACTTTTTAAAGTTGAATTTGTAACCCTCTGATGCGAACCCAAGTATTATGGTGTTCACTCTCTTCAAGTGAGTATCCAAGTCATCATCTGTTAGATAGATATCGTCGACATAAGATAATGCCTCGTCATCATAGGTTTGTAGTAACTCTGTTACTCTCGCTGAGAATAATCCTGGGCTGTTCTTGAACCCCTGTGGTAACCGACAGAATTTTTTTTGAGCGCCATTTCTTGAGAACGCGGTCAAATATCTGCTCTCTGGTGCTATATTCTGACAAAAGAATCCATTAGAGATGTCTAATGTTGTTTTGTATTTTTTGCGCACTATGTTGTTCATTAGTGCAGCACTATGCGAGTTTTGCACTGCAAAAGTTTTGCAACATGAGTTAAGGTGTCTGTAGTCCAAAACAAGACGATATGAATTGTCTGGTTTGGAGACAGGAAACAAAGGGTTGTTCATTTGTGAGGTGCAAGTTTCAATCACCCCCTGGTATTCAAGCTGATCTAGGATCTCTTTTACCTGCTTTTTAGCTTCTTGCTTAATTGGGTACTGCCTTTGTGCAGTAGGTTGTGATTTTAACTGGATTTTGTGAGGAGGAGAGTCCTCATCCCATCCTACATGATTTTTATATAAAGCAGGAGCTTGAGCTACTGCCCACTTTCTTGCAAGTGTATATTTTTTATGAATTGGAATATGATTTGAGAAGGCAGGCATAATTATTTCTTTGCCATGTGGGCACTCCCTGACAAACTCGGGTGGCCAGTCTTTTTCAGCTAGAAGGATATCATAGCCCTTGGAGAGATTATCCCAAAATAAACCCCTTATTTTTCAAGTCTTATCCCCCTCTATACGTAATGTTATTTCATATATTTTGTGAGGTTTGCTAACTCTGGTATCTGCAGTTTCCACCTGAATGTATTCATTCGTGTCCACTGTCTCCAGATGATTCATAAGGACTTTGCGAGCTATGCTCACTTCTGCTGCGCTGTCTAGCATTGTCTGAGCCCATTCTCCGTTTTTCAGTTGTGTCCTCAGTATTCTCGGCATTGTTGATTACTTTAATACTGGCTACCTTCTTTTTTGGAAATTGTAATTTTTTATTCAGATGAGCAGGTTCCTTGTCTTTTGACTTGACGTGCTCTTCCCTGTGTTCTGATCGTCCTCTTCTTTCCGATTTCTGCGAGGAAGTCTGAAAAGATTGAGAGGGACGTGTATCAATTTCTTGATATCTATCAGGTTTTTTTATATTATCCCTATTTCTAAGGTTGTATTTTTTCCCAGAGGGCTCACTTTGGGGAGACTTTCGTCCTTGGTCAGGAGATCTTTCTCTCCGCCGAGGAGACCTTCCTCTGGACTGGAATCTTTTTTCTTTAGGATTGGATTGTTTATTTCCATCCCAGCTCTTTTTTTGTGTTGTTAAATTATTTTTAATAAATACTTTTTCAGGACTTTTAATCAGTTGGGGTTTTACCGGTATTCCACCCAAACTATCTCTACCTAGTTCCTCATAGGATTTTTCTATAATTCTGGCAATTTCAGCTGGTTGGTCTGCTATATTTGTCTCTTTTAACCTTTGGCGGATCGCCACATTCGCTGCTTCTCCCTTTATGTTAGCTAGTAATATTGCCGAGACCTGCTTGAAGTCTTTCAGTAATTTCATACCAAGAGTTAAAGCGGGTTCTGGACCGTATTCATCTTGAATTTGTTTTAGCACATCTGGTATTACTGACATGGATGGAACACCATGCGTTTTTGTGTAAATGGAAGCAAAGACTGTACCCCAAGTGTCACAGTCCTCCACGTGTGGTGCGATTCCCATTGGAAGACAGATAGTCAGAATCCTGTGTTTCTCAAGAGGAGTGGTGTCTGGAAATACCGCCTCTATTTGAGTGATTTTTTGTGCTAACCAGAATGGAATTTGTTCCCGTTTAGCTGGTACTTTACCTAGGCAGGACTGTATGTTCTGTGGTGTAATTTTATTTGTGTTCCCCTGATGAGGGGTCAGCTGTGGAATTTTAATTGCTGGTTGGACTGTTGAAGTCCGCATTACATATTGGACTAATTGTCTATGTATTTTGATTAACTGTTTTAGTTGTATTAAAAGTTCTGGTGCAGGCATTTCTTCAATGTCTGGATGTGGTGTGTATCCGGCTAGGACCGGCCACGTTGCTCCTGGTCTACCTAGTGGACCGAGCCTGGTGATGTGATTATTATGTTTTAGGGCGCCATTAAACAAGAGCAGGTGCTCTTGGAATTTGAGTGGTACTTCCACCTCCTCGAAAGGAGTATACTCATTAGGAGGTTCCTCTGTTTTGTAGTAGTGGAAGTCCTTTGTTACAGCGTTTGCTGTTGGAAAGTTTATCCATGAATAGAATACCTCTGTCTGCCGATATTCGTGTGCCTCAATTACGAATATGACTGTACCACCTCTTGGTGTCAGCCCATTTCCTATAAGTTTTAAGGTTATAGATTTTCTTTTGTTGACCGGGATGAGTATTATATCCGGGTCATTATCCTGCATAGTAGTATCAGCTGCTAAGAGTTCAGCTGCTATTCTAGCCGTCTCTCTTTCTTCATCACTGTCTACCATTTTACCGACAGGAAAGTTATTCCGTTTGTTTGCAGATCAGGTTTCTTATGGAAACAAAGATTAGATGCACAATATTTTGGAACAGTGTATCCTTCAACGTTGAATAAACCAAGAACCATACATAGGAGTCTCCTCCTGCGAGGTTTGGCGGATATGACCTTTCACCCACTCCAGACGTCTTTGGAGTATTATGGGAAAAAAAGGGTTCTGAGTGAAAAAGCACGACTGAGTTCAAGTCAAGTCAAAAATTTTGTTTATTTAGACCATTGATCTATAAACCACTGTTCATACTTTATCATATAAAACAACATATCACAACTTCATATTCTTAACAATAAAAGTCATATTATCCTAAAAGCATCGTTTAAAACAATTTGAGCATAAAATTCATTTTGGATTATAAAGCTATTCGCTGCTTTAAGCCTCCAGCCAGCCGGGGAACTTATTAACGCCCTGTATAAATCTCCCGATAGCTATCGCAATATCTAATTTTTCCATGACAACCAACAGCTCCCATGCTTGTGAACGCTCCTTAACATCATATTTTAAAAATATCGGGCGAAGGAACTGTTTACGTAAGTTTAAAAATATATAACAATCCAATAAAATATGCAAAATATTACATTTCGTTCCTATCTTGCAGACACATTTGCCATCAGGATGCGTTAAAACTGCTTTTATGGCACTATTTATAATTACCGGGTTAATACCTATTCTTAACTTAAGTACTTCTATTCTTAACCAACGATTTGGTAGTAAATCTATGTAAGGAAAGCTTAAGTCTTTTGCCCAACCTGTACTCATAAATTTTACAGAGTCTTTCTTTCTCAAATACTCTTGGTCTGTTGCCCTCGAAATTTCTTTACCCTGTACTTTAAGTACACTCTTTATTACATTAATTTGGAGTGTCTTTGGGTCAATAGTCACATTCAAGTGGTCACAAATGGCTAGGAGTTTTCTTCTTGTTGCCTTGGCCCATTTTAACTCACTGGTCTGAATTTCTATCATGCACCATTGTGACACCTTTGTGACTTCACCCTGCCCCAAACGATTCCAGAATCTGAGAAGACTTAGCTGCACCTGGACATTCCATGCAGTTAGGCCTACTTCCAATCTAATTGCCTGGATCATTGCTGAACTAGGGAGAGACAATAAAGATTTTAAACATTTTCCCTCCTCTTTATCCCAGGAGCTTTTGCCATCAATACAGAGTACTTCCGCACCATATTGGAGTTGAGGGGGAATCATAGCCTTAAAAGCTGTCAAAAGAGGTTTGTGAGACATATCACCATAACTATGGTTGAATCTTTTCAGCCCACACACCGCTAAATGTGCTTTTAATTTCTGTGCCTCTAAATGGGTGCCCCACTTTAATGACCATGTAAACCATATTCCGAGGTATTTATATTCACTTACAGTATCCAATTTGGTTTGGCCCAAAAACCAGCTAAACTTCGTACTTTTCTTCCCAAAGCACAAAACTTTTGTTTTGTCCATATTTACCGTAAGTCGCTTTACTGTACAATAGTCATTAAAAACATTTAACTTTCTCTGCAGACCCACCTCAGTTTGGTCCATTATTACAAGGTCGTCCGCATACAGTAAACAGGACAAATGCCTACCATTTATTTTTGGGCTTGCACCTCTGGCTGCGCCCAGGGTGCGAGGCAAGTCTGCTAAAAATATGGCAAAAAGAAGCGGGGCGAGAACGCAGCCTTGCCTCAAGCCATTGTTTATAGCAATCTCCGGTGTAAGGCCGCCAGAGGTGTCTTTAATTACCTGTGCCCAATTTTGGCTGTGCAGTTCCTGGATTACCTGCAGCAGGTCAGCAGGGGCCTCATAATTTCTCAATGTCTCCCACAAACAGTCCCTATCCACCAAATCAAACGCTGCGCGAAAGTCCACAAAGCAGCAAAACAATTTGCCCTGCAGTTCCATGGACTTCCTCGCTACAGCCCACAATGCGAAGCAGTGGTCAATAGTTGAGTGTCCTTCCTTAAAGCCACCCTGCTCAATTGGAACTATTGACTTGCGCTCCACCCACTCTTTTAACCTGCCAAGAATTATTTTTGAAAAGACCTTTTCTCCAATGTCCAGTAGGTTGATCAGCCTATAATTCTTCGGGTCCTTATTTTCCCCCTTTTTATGCAAGGGTCTAATTATGGCCCCTCTCCAAGATTTGGGGAAGTTACCTGAGTCCAGAATTGCTACAAACATGTGAGATAAAAATCCTGCCCACCAGTCTATCTGGGTTTTAATTAGGACGGCGGGGAGATTATCGGGACCTGCTGCACGTGATAGATTCAACTTCTTAATAGTATCTTTTACTTTCTCTACCGAGAAATCCGATTTTAACCCTTCTGCATGCCCTGTCCAAGTTGATTTATTCTTCTCTATTTCCAAGGACCTTCTTGCTTTATACAGATTACTTAAGTAATTTACCCATGCCGCCTCTTCCACAACGCATCTCATTGTTCCCGGAGCCCTTCCTGCGGCTTCCTGTATTAACCTCCAGAACCCTTTAATATTTTTGTTTTCAATTGTCTCTAAAAGGTTAGCCCAACATTCTTCTTTAAAAATCCTTTTCTGCTTCCTTACTAAGGATCTGTATTCTTTCTTCAGATTGAGTAGGAGCTCCAAATTCCCCAGATCATAACTATTCCTCTGATGTCGCTCTAATTTACGAATAGCACTTTTTTTCTTCTGACATTCAGGGTTAAACCACCTGGGCTTACCTTTGCTAGGCTGTGTTTTTACCTTAGCCTGTTTCTTATCCTTTAGAAACACTCTAAGACACTGCACAGCCTGTGCAATTATATCCTCATACCATGCTACCTGCCGACCTTCGATATTATCCTTTAATAAGTTTTGTTGAAAGCATGCCAGTTTCTCAACATACTCTTCCGTCAATCTTGTAGTCAGGCGCTTAGGGTATTCCACACTTTGAGAGATCGCCCTATCACATGTACTTATTGACCCACCTACAACTTCACAAAACAAGGCATTATGATCACTGTCCCTACGCTTAATTACCCGGAACTTATTTATTAGTACATAGTTCCAGGCCTGAATAAAGATATAATCTATAGGGCATTGTTGATTTCCCACTCTAAAGGTCTGTGTGGCTGGGCGATCAGGGTCCTTCCTGCCATTTAAACATATTAGACCCTTCGAGCCCAAGAACTTCCCAAGGGCTTCATCCTGATTGGAAGTTAGACACGTTGGAAATTCTGCTGATCCTATATTGTAGGCATTCAACATGTCCTCAAACCAGCGATCCAACCTTTCAAAATTTAACCTGTGGTTAAAGTCTCCCATCATCAGCAATTTATCCTTCCCGTACTTTTCTAATAGATCAATTATATCCTTTTTGAAGAGCCCTAGTTCTATATTGTATTCTTTTTGGGAGCCCCATTGCATATATACATTTATGATAATCAAATGGGCATCCTTCCCTTCTGCGCCTAGATGACATACCTTACAAACCAACAACCATTTGCATAGTGACCTAATTAGTTTGGACTGAGTTACTCTAATGTCTTGCGTTAGTTTTATCGCCTATCCAAACGTTGGGCGCCATGTAGTGTAGTTCCTATTATCCCAATAGGCTCTGCGCATTGGAATAATATCTTCAATAGTATAGACCTAGGACGGAGGTTAACTAGGTCTTCTACTGACGATATTAGACTTAAAGTTTTGTGTTTGCCAGCTAGCTCAGAGTTCACTAGAAACTTTCTCGAATAGGCAAGGAGGTGTTTAACCTCCCTGGATAGACAAGAAGGGATTTAGTTTCTGACACCCATAGAACATGACAACTTTGCTCTCCCCTAATCAAGAGTGTATCTCTAGAGTCGTATGAAAACAAAAGACAACTTATTTTACTCAGTCAGTTCAGTGCATTCTTAGTTTCACCAGATTGTAGAGAAAAGGAAGAGACGGGCGTGTTCAATAAAAGGTGTTATTTATTGATCAGTCTCTTTTCTCGTACAAGAGAAATGAATCGATATTATTGCAATACTTATGGTTAAGTAGAGTGCATACAATAAAAGCAGAATTATGAAATAATACTGTAAAAGCATTGATATGGTTTCTGAGCCATATGCTATTTAAAATGGATAGAATAGATACATACATATATACATTTGACTAATCGTACTCACCTGGTGCTTCTAACCACGCCTACCCCGGTGTACCTGACCTAAGCCTAATACGTGGGCGGGAGTAGATAAGTAGCAGTTTAAGTTAAGTTTGTTTTGCCAAGGGACTGACTCAAGAATTCTCTGCAACGGGTTATTCAGTTCTGTACCTGAGATCTAGAATGGTTGAGGGCTGGTATCTCTTGTCTTTGGTCTTGATATTCCAGCTGCCTGCGAGGGCTGCTTGGAAGCGCCGGAGCTGGATTTCTCGGCAGGAGAAAGGCAGCGTCTCGTTCTCAGCGCGTCAGGAAGGCGGGGCAGCGCCTGTGGGCTTCGCTCTCTGCTGGGCTCCTCGGCAAGTCTCGCTGCTCCGATCTCGTCACCACCGCGTGTGTTTGCTTAAGGCAATGTCGGTAATATTTATACCTGAAAGGTGCCGAGATTGACGTAAGGATGGACATATATACGTCAATAAGGATGTCATACGAACTGGTCGTTAGCACATTCTTTACTGAAGTTCTCGGTGAAATCAAAACAATGGCCGTAGGGTTTTTCCCAGGTTGTCATAGGTTTGATTTGTTTTGAGGACTCCGTATGCCTTATCAGGGGCTGGAGGAATAGTGCTTGCCTAATTAGATGGCATGCGTTATGACCTAATCAGATAACACGTTTCTGTGCCGTGGTGTGGCTTAATCAGATAACGGTTTTTGCACCGTGGGGTGGCTGCTAGTTAATTATTAACCAGACCAGGGTCAGAAGTAGGGGGATCGATACAGAACCTATAGGAATACATCACAATAATAACAATAATAGACAAAGTGTTAATATTTCAGTTTTTGGATGTTATTTGGTTTAAAAGAAGTTTAAATTGTGCTTGTGAATTGAAGAGGAAAATAACAAGGTAAATGAAGAAGGAGGAAATGGAACATGATGATTCAAGTCCATAATGTTCGATGAATTGAAGACCTTACCGAAGAAAAGTTGAAGGTGCTAACAAAGTTGATTTGAACATTATAGTGTAGTGTATTACAGTGTTTTATGATCATTATTTTGATGATATTATCAAAAGAGGAGATTGCAGGAGTGTTTTTACTAATTAGAAAGTAATGGCTAATTTAGATGTGGTCCAGTTAGCGTGGCTACTACTCAGACAGCTTACATTGGAATCTACTCATGCTTTTAGAAAGAAACGTGCATTTTTATTTTACATGCATGAACATTTCCACATGCATTTCTCTGAGTGCTTTTCCAGTACAGAACATCAGTAAAATAGAAGCCTAATTCATGCTCTCTGTCTGCATGTTTTTTTCAGCCCCCTTTTATAAAACAGACTGTGACTTTCTTGCTTAACTTCTGTCAAAGGCATTTAACTATGTCTTGGTGTCTAAACTGGTCGCTCCTACCATGATGAATTCGATCTTGGTTCTAATATTAAAGCCTGATTAAAAAACAAATAACATTGTCACTTGTGTAGACTGATTGCTTTGCTTATTTGTGAAGTTATTGTTTTTATGAAAAATCATTTTAAGAAACTAAAAAAAATCAGGCTGAGACTGGTGTCTCTCCCTACCAGTCAGGTTTCATATAGAACAGTTTCACACAAAAAGCCACCCGAGTGAAATAAAACCTATTATATCATATATTATTTCATGATTACCAGTCTGTTCTTGAACACACTCACAAAGTTTGATGGGCTATCCTCGCGCACCTAGAGGTGCCATGCTTCATCATTGGATATCGCCATGCTCTCCAGAAACTTTTGGTTGACAGGGAGCAGGCTGACACTCTAAGATCAGGGAAGCACTTATTGTAACCTAGAATCCACACAATAATTTAAAAGCCAGTGTGGTAGCCCAGTATGGTTTTTACTTTGTAGGATACCAGTTGCTATTAAAACTGGGTGTGGGGTATAGGTGAACAAGTACCCCGACCCCACTATGGTTTCAATATGTTTCTGCCCAGTGGCTCAACAGAGTCCATGGCATTCAACAGGACAAATGTTGGAGCCACTGTAAGTCTATATCCTGTGTATACACCAATGAAATAGTGACATAATACTTGCTACCAGCTAGAGTTCATAGACTCCCTAGTTACCTGTAAAAAAGTATATGAATACTTATATAGACTGGCAAACATGGACATAAAATCCTTCAATCTAATTGTGAAAAAATGCATGCATTGTGTTATTGTGACATTGCACTTATGTATCACACCCATTCAATATTGTGTAGAATCATGCTGTGAGAACTTACTCACACCACTCTTACTCTAATGGAGGGTCAGCTGAACCCTGTGGAGGAAGGCCCTAGTAACGCCTGTGGTCAGAGTCTTAATAGGGAAAAGAAAAGATTGTCACCTCATAGTTGTAGATATTACTAGTGCAAAGTTGCTATACACTCCATTACCCACTTACTGCACCAAGGTACATCCCTCACCATCCACCTACTGTTACTGGCTCTTCCTCCCGACTATAATAAGAGTCACAGGAATATATGAGACCAGCTCACCCTTGAGGCCCTAAGCCTCTGGTTCCCCACTGTGGAGATTGTCCATTGTCCTTGTGGTTTGATGATTATTGTGGAACAGGATAACATTCAGCAATACAAGGGTTGCAATAACATTAATGGACATAGCAGAGGCACTTTAATTCCTGATAATGCCCTTATTGCTCAAAGCTGAAAAGGCATTTAATCAAGTGGAATGGAGTTATCTATTCAAAGTTCTGGATAGAACATACGTGAACCTGTCACTTAAAACCTAAATTAAATCAAACTTTGTTTCTTGCCAAACTATCATTAAGATGAACAGTTTCCTATTACCGCTCATTTTAATATCTCATGTACTCTGCAGGGTTGTCCTGGTCTTTGCTTTGTTCTTTGCCTGGTCACTGCAACCTCAGTTAATAAGATTAATGCTGGTGACAATATAAAGACAAAAAGAACAGTTGATGGACAGAATGCAGAACAATGTCATACATTCACCCCAGTACAGAGATCCGGGCCTTAATCTATCGTTTTTTTGCTCACCACACCACCCCAGTTCAGACATGGCCATATGCAAATCAGCCTTGACCCTGTGCCTCATGGGAACAGTCCAGCCCGAACTGCCAAGCCATGTCTTCCCTGGACCGGAATCTAGCATCCTAGGACCGGTTTCTGGCTATCAGCCATCTTCAGCCAGGATAGCTTGACTCCAGTGGCGTGGAGGGCACAGGACTCATGCCTTAGCATACCCGTCCCACTCGGGGTGACAAATGCAAAAACAACAGTTGATGGACAGAATGCAGAACAATGTCATACATTCACCCCAGTACAGAGATCTGGGCCTAAATCCATTGTTTTTTGCTCTCCACACCACCCCAATTCAGACATGGCCATATGCAAATCAGCCTTGACCCTGTGCCTCATGGGAACAGTCCAGCCCGAACTGCCAAGCCATGTCTTCCCTTGACCGGAATCAAGCATCCTAGGACCGGTTTCTGGCTATCAGCCGTCTTCCGCCAGGATAGCTTGACTCCAGTAGCGTGGAGAGCACGGGACTCACGTCTGAGTATACCCGTCCCACTCGGGGTGACAAATGCAAAAACAACAGTTGATGGACAGAATGCAGAACAATGTCATATATTCACCCCAGTACAGAGATCTGGGCCTAAATCCATCGTTTTTTTGCTCACCACACCACCCAGTTCAGACATGGCCATATGCAAATCAGCCTTGACCCTGTGCCTCTTGGGGACAGTCCAGCCCGAACTGCCAAGCCATGTTTTCCCTGGACCGGAATCAAGCATCCTAGGACCGGTTTCTGGCTATCAGCCGTCTTCAGCCAGGATAGCTTGACTCCAGTGGCGTGGAGAGCAAGGGACTCACGTCTGAGCATACCCGTCCCACTCGGGGTGACAAATGCAAAAACAACAGTTGATGGACAGAATGCAGAACAATGTCATACATTCACCCCAGTACAGAGATCTGGGCCTAAATTCATCGTTTTTTTGCTCACCACACCACCCCAGTTCAGACATGGCCATATGCAAATCAGCCTTGACCCTGTGCCTCATGGGGACAGTCCAGCCCGAACTGCCAAGCCATGTCTTCCCTGGACCGGAATCAAGCATCCTAGGACCGGTTTCTGGCTATCAGCCGTCTTTATCCAGGATAGCTTGACTCCAGTGGCATGGAGAACACGGGACTCACGTCTGAGCATACACGTCCCACTCGGGGTGACAAATGCAAAAACAATAGTTGATGGACAGAATGCATAACAATGTCATACATTCACCCCAGTACAGAGATCTTGGCCTAAATCCATCGTTTTTTGCTCAGAACACCACCCCAGTTCAGACATGGCCATATACAAATCAGCCTTGAGCCTGTGCCTCATGGGTACAGTCCAGCCCGAACTGCCAAGCCATGTCTTCCCTGGACCGGAATCAAGCATCCTAGGACCGGTTTCTGGCTATCAGCCGTCTTTAGCCAGGATAGCTTGACTCCAGTGGCGTGGAGAGCACGGGACTCACATCTGAGCATACCCGTCCCACTCGGGGTGACAAATGCAAAAACAACAGTTGATGGACAGAATGCAGAACAATGTCATACATTCACCCCAGTACAGAGATAAAGGGCATCACAACAAAAAACTGAACATCACAAAACTATACATTTCACGATTATAATCCTTCTTTTTTCTTACATATCCTGCTCTCTTAACTAGGACAATTTTCCAACTTATTAGGCTTTAAAAAGTGATTGAATAGCTCGAGGGTATCGATCTTTGCATGGATGGGGTTACATATGGAGACCTATTGCTGAATAAGAGGTGTCAAGCCCTGGAGTGGTTTTGCTTAAACCCAACAAAACTGTGCGTGCAACTTGATGAAGCACCGACAGATCACACTTGCATCCTTGGAATCATCCTGGACAGAAAACTCACCATGAAGGGCCAGATCAATACAGTCTCCTCCGCCAGATGCCACATCCTCCACAATCTCAAAAAGATCTTCAGATCACTCCTCGTCAACACCAGGAAAAACGTCACCCAAGCCCCAATCACAAGCCAGCTGGACTATGGCAATGCGCTCTTTGCAGCATTAGCCGCGCTCTGCAAATCCGGATTGATTGATTCTGAGACATAACACAAGACCTAAGGTTAGCCAAAAATATAGCACTTGATTACCCCCTAAATACCATTGTTACATTATGAAATCACTGGAACAATATCTCTCAAACTTGAGTACTTACAACATATTTGTCTCCACTAGCATTCATACCACATAATCTGAAAACAAAGATGTTTTTTCCAGAGATGTTACTTTTATGGAAGACCTTATCTGATCAGGGAAAACCAAGGAAGGAGTTCCTGATTGTATAAATGGATTAAATTGTGGTAACGCCAATTTAAAAAAATCAAGGACCATATTTATTAGAAAACCATGCATCGTAGCGCAGCAATTCACTTTGCTGCGCAGCGTGATAAGGAAAGGCAGTAACGCACCACATCTAACATTATGCAGTGCATTACTTTCTTTTCCCTGCCCTGGTGCACACAATGTGCTGCCTAGCACTAACTCAAGCACCCTTGCACTGAGGTGCAAGGGTGCCTGCATTGTAAGCAGGATTGTTTTCGTGCAGAAAGTGAGATCTTCCTGCACAAAAACAATCCTCTGAGGCATTTTTCTCTTTTTATGCGTGCTGCAAAATGCGGTGCACATAGAAAGAGGAAGTAACAAGTAGAAATAAAGATATTTCTCCTCATATTGCCTCACCTGGAGAGGAGTAGCAATTTGACGCATTCCCAGGTATATTACTAATGGTAAATCTGTGAATGTGCCAAAATCCATGGGTGGATGCATTGGAACACCCACATTTCAACATCTCGAGGGGGCAGAATAACCCAATGCAGCACTTTGCTGTGTGTTGCATTATTCTAGATTTATCAAACCATGCAAGGTGGCCTTGCCTGTCTTGATAAATCTAACTTAGCAGTTGTGTCGCACTTGCTCCACGTTGCGTAGCGTAAGTGCGAGACAACTCTTTAACAAATATGCCCCCAAATGCATCGCCAAAGGCTATAGGCCTATTGTTTTGATTGTTAATTCCTACAACAAAGTCAATGGGCATGTTTTTTAAATAGTGAAAAGCCAAATATGTTTTTGGTAGTTGGAACAAATAGGGATGATTGATGTTTTTAGGGTTAAGACTTGCTGGTTTCCAAAAATTCACTTAGTACCTCATCGATAGTGGGCACAAACTAGATTTAAGGCGTTTGTTTTCCTCTGGAATATTATGTAGGCATCAAGACTTTCACCCTGTACCTTCTATAAGACCCCATTAGGAAGGTTTCCAATATATATTTCCAGCAAAGAAATTGATACTATTTATGTGTTTGCATTAAAGTACTTTTCCTTTTTAAACAAAAAGTACTGCCTTGTTGAGTTCTGAGTTGCTAGCCCATAGTACCTTCCTCAGTAAGCTGCTCAGTCTGATTTACCTGAGGTTAAAATGTGAAAATGGGTACATGGTACACAGTTTGAGAATCCACTGTAAAAAGGCCACAGGACACCAGAGGTGAAAAAAAACATTTGGTGCCCAGCAGTTTTCGATTGCGGTGGGACCTCCCGCAACCATGTTTCTGATAAACATCAAAAAGGCACCTATTTTCCATGTGTGCTGTTTCCTGAAGCTCCTTCGTATGAAATGTTCCAGCAGGTGTGCCTAATGGTGGCAAAAGCTGCTGCCCAACTTGCAGTGAGTCACTTTCCCTTTCCTCTCGGTGCTGTAGGATGGTTCCTCTTGATGGGCAGAGGAGCTTCACCCCGTCTGCTGCAAGCGCAGTGACTCCCGTCTGCTGCAAGCGCAGTGACTCCTGTCTCCCAACTCAGAGAAATAAATCTCAGATCCATCACCCTCCGGCTCCCTGGTTTAATGACGCACTTCGCCTTGAAAAATCTTGTTGCAAGAAATTGGAACGCATTTGGCGCTGCAATTACTGTACGACTAATAAAATAAGATATAGGGACGCCTTGCGGGCTTACCATTCTGCCTGTGACACCGCCAGAGCTAATCATGCCAACATTACCATACTCAATGCCCAAAATCGACCAAAGGCCTTGTTCAAAGTGGTAAAAGATCTTTCAGGCATGTCTTCTGCGCCTAAAGACCCCTGTCTGGACACAATCCAATGTAATGCCCTGGCAAAAAAATTTCTGGAGAAAATAGATAAGATCTACGCTATTTTCGATGCTACTCCCACTGATTTGTCCACGTCTGTGTCTCACTTACCCAATCGTGGTCCCACTGATACATTTTATCCAACTCCCACTGCCCCTCTAGTTCACTCCTGGGAGCCGATTTCGCTCTCACTTTTTCAAAACTATCTTAAAGAAATAAAATCTGGCTCTCCCCTTGATCCTATGCCTCCACAAATACTGCGCACCATGGATCCAACCATACTTCAGATCATTCTGAATCTTCTAAATGCTTCTTTGGTTGAAGCTACGGTCCCTAACGAATGGAAGCATGCGATGGTGGTTCCATTGATAAAAAAGGCCAACGCGGACCCAAATAACCCCTCTAACTTTCGTCCTATTTCTCTGCTTCCCTGCTACTCTAAGGTTCTTGAAAAACATGTTAACTCTCTTCTTACTTCTTATGTTGAATCTTCCAATCGTCTACATTGTTCTCAATCTGGGTTCAGGGCTGGCTTCTCTACTGAGACCACACTTCTCGGTGTGTCTGAGACCATCAGAAGACAGGTGGACAGCGGGGAGACAGTGGCACTCATTCTGTTAGACTTGAGTGCCGCGTTTGACACCGTCTCCCATTCCATCTTGCTGTCCACCTTGAAATCTGTGGGTATTGCTGGTCCCGCCCTGGCCTGGATTGCTAGTTTTCTTTCTAATCGCACTTTTCAAGTCTTTTCTTCCTCGTCTGTCTCCTCCATCTTTTCCTCCCCTCACGGTGTGCCTCAGGGGTCTATTCTCAGCCCTCTCTTTTTCAATCTCTACGTGAGACCTCTTGCCTTTTTGGCAGAGCAAGCAGGCCTCACGATCTATTCTTATGCAGACGATACACAAATCGTCTATTCGTTATCCACCAATAAACATCTTCCTACGTCCTCTCTACAGTCCGAGTTGGAGCAAATCGCCAACTGGATGCACAAACATAAATTAAAATTGAATGGTGATAAAACTGAGCTACTTCTATTCGGCCCTCTCACCTCGCTCTGGGGCCCTCAACATTGGCCTCATCAGATGGGTCCCACTCCTACCCCTTCAGCCTCAGTTCGCAACCTCGGGTCTTTTTTGACAACCAGCTGTCATTTAAGCAACATGTTGTAAAAGTCTCTGCCACCTATACTACCATCATAAGGTGGCTGAGAAAAATCACGTGGATGCTTCCAGCTGACACCCTGAGGACTGTGGTCCAGGCCTTGTCACCTCACGCATGGACTACGGGAACATTCTGCTTCTGGGTGCTTGTAAGGAAGTAACAAAGAAATTTCAGGTGGTCCAGAATATGGCAGTCCGTCTTCTTTGTAACTTGCCTGCCAGGTCATCGGCCTCCATCCATCTGCGCAAGCTGCACTGGTTGCGCATTGAGAACCGAGTAAAATTTAAAGCTCTCTGCATAATGCACCATATTAAAATGGGTAAAGCCCCCAAATATCTATCCTCCTTAGTACAGCATTATGTTCCCTCCCGTACACTGAGATCCTCCACACAAAATAAATTTCTGATCCCCCGGGTCAATAGAGCTAAAATGGGCGGCCGCTCGTTTGCTCTACTGGCACCGTCCTTATGGAATTCCATGCCCCAATCTTTGCGATCAGAAATCTGTTACTTGACATTCCGCAAAGGAATTAAGACCTGGCTTTTTAATACTTAATCTGTGTCCTGATTCCCTCTTAAACTCACTCACTCTCTGTTTTTCTTTAGCGCCGGGAAACCTTCGGGTAGCTGCGCGCTAAATAAATGCAATTATAATAATAATAATAATAATAATACGGATAAATGATAAAAATTGTCATTTTCCATTGTATTGATCTGTCTGTGTGCTGCGCTAGCGCAAGTGTGACGGTGGAGGCAGGGTGCATTCCTGCGGATTGCAGGATACATTTCTGAGGATTGCAGGATACATCTGCAGGTGTTCAGTGAGCATGTCATATTAGCCGGCTGTCTACAGCCAGCCTATCTGATACATACACTTTGGAGCCAGCAATCCCAGTACTGTGAAACAGCTGGAGGATTGCTGGCACAGGACCCCCGTCTCCAATGAGCTCTAGGTGAGCCTGCTCCAACCAACCCTGCAGCTGCTCTCAGCAGCATGAGAGCAGCTCCAGGATTGGTTGAATTCTGCACTTGACAGGAAGTCAACCACTTCTCTTTCCAGCTCATAAGTGCTGAGTCTATGCCTGTTTCTATATGACTTCTTCTTGCTGGGAGAGAAGAAACATGGAGGGCCAGTGCAGGATCTGAGTACGTTTTTTTCCCATCACACCCCGTCTCCCCCACTTTGTAATGTTACTAGCCGCCCCTGCTTAGGCTGATAGGTTGTATGCTTCTGTGGCTCTGTCTATGCAAGATCTAGTTAAGTTGCCTTGAACTCTTCACTGTAAGGCTCCTGCTTCGACCTGACTTCCACTCTAGCATGACTTGGGGTGTGCAGAATTCACATAATTCGTTGTTGAAGAATGATGTCAAACTTTGTACAAATTACACGAAATACTCGAAATAATGCAAGATACAAATCTGCATTCCAAACTATTTTTTAGCATGAAGTTCACTCTTTCGGACAGTTTAGACTTTGTGCCACATTTATCAACAAATTATACCGAACACACAAGTAACTGAAAAGAGCAGCCGCTTGTGTTCTGGTTGTTCATGTTTCCACACTTTTGCGCCTCCATTTTCCTGTGAACACAGTGCAATTATGTGACCTGAGTAATATATGATATAACGGGTTCTGTTGTACTATAAATGTGTTGGTTAAACTGAATTACGGCCTTCCCAGAACACTCATTCTTTTGAAGATTTCAAGTTTAAATAAAAGACTTACCATGCTTAGGAATCACAGCATATTTGAGACACATGTGAGTTACTTCGGCTTCTGTTAGTTAAGCTTTATTAGTAAAATTCCCTATAAACCCAGAAAGTGTTTAAAGTCAATGGGGACTATTACGATGGCGAGCGGACAAAGTCCGCCCGCCACCGTACCGGCAAAAGGGACCGCCCGCCATATGTGCGGCGGTCCTGTGCTGAAGTTTAGGATGCGCCCGCCACACTTGCGGGCGCATCCTGCATTTTTAGGTCTCGCTCTCGAGACCTATTGTTGTGGAGATGCCTCTCAAGGGAGACAGGCCGGGGCACGCACGTCGATTTCACATCGTAGGCGCGCACTCCCAGCCCCCAGGAGCCGTGCACATCTCCAGATTGCCAGGAAGTCAGCCATGCCTCTCTCAGTCACGCGCACACACACACACACACGCAGGCACATACACACTGCATACACACACGCTCACACACACATGCGCACAGCCCCCCCAACCTACTCACGGGCTCACGCGCACACACACACACACACACACACAGTCACACACGCGCATCCACACACTCGAAGTGCTCATCTCCTGTCTCGCTAGCATGATGCACCCAAAAACAGTGTTTACACGTCCCCCTACTCGCCGGGCTGACTCAGGACTCCCCCGCTGCTCTCAAGGCCGGTCTTTCCTCCTCAGGTGTGTAGGGTCAGCGGCTCAGGCTCGGCAGCAGGCGGGGCTCTCCATGAGCACGGGAGCCCCGCTAGCTCACACACCGCAAATCTTCCGGCTGGCTTCACGGGCACAGGAGCGCGGGGTAGGATCCCGTCTGCTTCCTGTTTGCGGCTCAGGTTCAGCTCCCTTTCTCGATGGCGAGTTTCCTAGACGTCCGATGTGCACGCTCACGGCACATGGAAACGCGCACAGCGTGACTTTGAGTGTGCGCCCGTACAGCTGAGGTGCATGCTCGCACGCTCACGACGTTATCCTTCGCTTGTCTTTATATTGTTCTGCCAAGAGCACTTTGGGACATGTAGTCCTTATTGTGTACGTATGTTTATTTATATTTAGGCATTTCCTTTTAGATTCAGATTTTTGACTTGGGAAAGCGTACACAATGCTAATACACCCTCGACCAACACCGCCTGTGTCCCGTATCCTTCCCACTCCCTCCTCCTCCCTCTCAATAAGTTCAAAATCTGGCCCAGGTACTCGCCTGCTCTGCCGGAACACTCCAGAGTTGCGGCGGCTTGTCAGCGTCCTCTGAGGA
The DNA here is from genome assembly GCF_964261635.1 of Lissotriton helveticus. Lineage (NCBI taxonomy): Eukaryota > Metazoa > Chordata > Amphibia > Caudata > Salamandridae > Lissotriton > Lissotriton helveticus. The sequence goes on from NC_136069.1 coordinate 444,872,823, forward strand.
AATCCGCCATTCCTTCAAGCCCGTCTCAACATCGTCCTCCTCCAGACTGGGTCCAACAAGATTCTCTGGGTCGGTGGCTTCCTCAGCGGTCTCCCTTCGAGGTGGGCACTCCTTTCACTTAGCAGGATAATTCCGGCTAATTCTTCCTTCCTCAGATTTTGTTCTGTCCTCCCGGGATCTTGCGGCCGCGTTTCTTCTCCCCTTTTCCAGGGTTTGCGCCTCCATTTTCTTTCCTCAGTCACCTTTCCATTGGTTAGGTCCGCGGGTCTGTTTAAAGAAACAAGTCTGTTTTACTGATTCCTCAGTCTCTTTAACTTTCCTTTCTTTCTTTTCCAAGGTCTTACAGCACAGAGGAACTACAGCGAGGGGACAGGAAGGCAGATAACCAGCAGGAGAGGATCCCCAGGTATGTAAATCCTAAGATCTTCATTTCCTTATTTTTTTGGTACCAAGAAAACTCTCATGGGGATATTGGGAAATGTAATCCTCATTGGTTTTCTGCTTAGTGCCCTTACAGTGGAGGGTTTGAAAGCGAAACAGTCGAAGGGCCAAAAACCTTCTAAGGACACAATCGTTTTTACTTTTATTTTGTATCATCCATTCTAACAGGGCATGGCCAGTAAAGAGTGTAAGCTTGCTGCCCTCTAAATAATATCGTAATGTATTAATGGCCCAGTTAATGGCCAAAACCTCTGTTTCAATAGCTGCATACTGTCCTTCCCTGGGGAAGTGTTTCCTACAGATTTAGGTTATAGGGTGTTCTTCTCATGTTCATCCTGTTGGAATAGTACACGTCCAAGCCCTGTATCTTAAGTAAGGGTGGGCGGCCAGCTACGCTTCGTGCACGGAGTGCATGGAGTGCCGTCTCCTACGCATTTTGCGTAGCGGGCGTAGCCAGGCGGCACTACGCGCGCTCCGCAGACGGTGCGTAGCCGGCCCCCACCCGCCTCCCTCCCGCCCTCCCTAAATACATAAATAAAAGTATGAAAAGCTATTAAAAACACTTACCTTGTCTGCCGCGTCCCCGGGGCTCCCTCTCGCCGTCCTGCGATTCTCGCCGCCATTTCGGATCCTAATGCGCATGCGCGGGCGGCCGCGCATGCGCATTTCTCATGAGGAATGCGCATGCGCGGCCGCCCGCGCATGTGCATTAGTATCCGGGTCGGTGGCGGCGCGAATCGCGGGATGGCGAGAGGGAGCCCCGGGGACGCCGCAGACAAGGTAAGTGTTTTTAATAGCTTTTCATACTTTTATTTATGTATTTAAGGAGGGCGGGAGGGAGGCGGGCGGCGCGGAGTGGGGCTACGCGGAGTGTGCGGGTGGGCGTAGTTGTGCGCCCACTTCACGTAGCTCCGCGGAGCCCCACTCCGCACACTACGCCCAGGGTTAAGCATCAGTTTGAACTATAAAAGGTTTGTCATAGTTGGGGCTGGTGGGAACTGGTTAAAAAAACAATGCCTGTTTGAGGGAATTAAATGCATTGATCAGATTAGGTGAGGTTATCTTAACTCTGCTTCTGTCTTGCTGGATTTTTTTAAATCTCAGTCAAGGGGTAGCCACTTGCAAAAACCGAGATATGAAACGCTTATAGTAACCTAGTAGGCCTAAAAAGGCTACTAATGCTCTATTTTTTTTAGGCATATAAATCTTTGAAATGGCCACAACCTTTTCAGATTGTGGCCTTATGTGTCCACCTCCTAGGAAATATCCCAGATATGTAACAGACTGACTCATCAGCTAATAAATGTTTCTTGGGATTAACTTTTAACCAATAGGAGTTCACGGTGTCTAAGACTCCTGCACAATTGGGGAACTCCACTCAGTGGTGGAAGGCTTAGTAACCCCTATCTGTAACATTTGTTGTTCTTCTGTTTTTACAATGTAGTGTAGTTCCTATTATCCCAATAGGCTCTGCGCATTGGAATAATACCTTCAATAGTAAAGGCCTAGGCCAGACGTTAACTAGGTCTACTACTGTCGATATTAGACTTAAAGTTTTGGGTTTGCCAGCTAGCTCAGAGTTCACTAGAAACTTTCTCGAATGTTCAGGAAGGAATTAACTTCCCTGATTAGACAAGAAGGGATTTAGTTTCTGACAACCATAGAACATGACAACTTTGCTCTCCCCTAATCAAGAGTGTATCTCGAGAGTCGTGTGAACAAAAGGCAATTTATTTTACTCAGTCAGTACGTGCATTCTTAGTCTCATCAGAATGTAGAGACAAGGAAGAGACGGGCGTGTTCAATAAAAAGGTGTTATTTATTGATCAGTCTCTTTTCTCATACAAGAGAAATGGATCGATATTATTGCAATACTTATAGCTAAGTAAAGTGCATACATTAAAAGCAATAGTATGAAATAATACTGTAAAAACATTGATATGGTTTCTAAGCCATAAGATGTTTTAAAATGAATAAAATATATTACATACACATATACATTTGACTAAACGTACTCAACTGGTGTTTCTAAATACGCCTACCCCGTGTACCTGACCTAAGCCTAATACGTGGGCGGGAATAGAAAGTTACAGTTTAAGTTAAGTTTGTTTTTGCCAAGTGAATAACTAAAGAATTCTCTGCGAGGGGTTGTTCAGTTCTGTACCTGGAATCTAGGTTGAATGAGGGATGGTATCTCTCTCTCTGGTCTCGATATTCCAGGCTGCCTGCGAGGGCTACCCGGAAGCGCCGGTGCTGGATTTCTCGGCAGGAGAAAGCAGCGCGTCTCGATTTCAGCGCGTCAGGAAGGCGGGGCTGCGCCAGCGGGGTCTGCTCTGCTCTGGGCTTCGGCAAGTATGGCTGCTCCGTCTCGTCACCACCGCGTGTGTTTGCATAGGGCAATATCGGTAATATTTATACCTTTAAGGTGCCGAGATTGACGTAAGGATGGACATAGATACGTCAATAAGGATGTCATACGACTTGCTCGTTAGCACATTCTTTTGCTGAAGTTCTCGGTGAAATCAAAACAATGGCCGCAGGGTTTTGCCCAGGTTGTCATAGGTTTGATTTGTTATGAGAACTCCGTATGCCTTATCAGGGGCTGGAGGAATATCGCTTGTCTAATTAGATCGCAAGCGTTATGACCTAATCAGATAACACGTTCCTGTGCCGTAGTGTGACTGCGTCAGATAACGGTATCTGCATCATGGGGGTTTTCTGCCTCATGGGCTGACTGCTAGTTAACTTGTTGGTTTGTTTAACCAGAATAGAGTCAGGAATAGGGGGATCGATTCAGAACCTATAGGAATACATCACACCCACTCCACGCTAACTATGGACATATTTACTAATCTATGCATAGTAAAACATACTATAGAGTATAGTGTATACCTTACCACCCCAAAATACATAAATGCATTTTGAAATTTTTCAAATATACGGAAGAATTGCAATCATATGTATTGCATGCACTCAAGCTGTAGAATAATGCCAAAGTAATCACGCATTTGTATACATTATTGCTATTTGGTATATGATAATTTACACATGAAATGGCTCTTAATACAGAAAAAAAGTTCGAGACCATTCCATCACAGAATAAAATATTTATGAACATACCAGCGGGCAGCTAATGTCTATAAGCTATCTAAAATTTAGAAACCTTAGTTCTCTAAGAATAGTTCTTACTTTAAGCAGAAGATAGTGTCCCGAAAAATATGCAAAAATATTTTGGGGCTGCTGAAAATTGCTGTCCGTGAACTGGAGGTGAAATTGTTCATGTGACTTTATTTTTAAAGTTGAAGGCCGAATTCAGGGAACGCCGTGTGCGAGCTTGCTCAAAAGTCTCTATTTCTGCTCTGGTGAGAACATCATATCATTTAGGCTTTCGAAAAAGCTGTCAACAGCTTCCTGGGAAAGTTCCACTAACTCGGAAAAAGGTGTAACCATGCATTCGTGCGCATGATTGTCTCCATTGACATTCTGATTCGCATTGCTGACAGAAGGTCGTACCTGTTCGATGCTGCTTTCATCTTGAACTTCACTACCCCTTAATCGTAGTGGTGAAGCTTCCACGAATGCCGTCATCAGGATTGGTAGCCTTTGAGGGCAGCACAAAGCGTGAACCTTGATCGGGCTCAACAATGTTTCTGCATCCATTGGCGCATCCGATTGTAGCGTCAGACAGGTGTCTAACACGCATTCTTCTCCGCATAGCAGACACCTTAATACAGGTAAAACACACCTTTGCCACATTGGTCGAAATGATAGAAACCAAGTCATGTTCAGGTCTCTAAGCCGGGAGAGTCCCAGGATTTTTGATATCAGGTCCCGGTATCCAATGGCTAGGATTGTTTCTTCCCTTGTCGCAAGAGTTTTGTCTGTGACATGGGTTGCCATAACGAAAAATAAGGACTAAGAATAGGATTCCTGCAATTAGTCCCAAGATCAGGGGAAGTCCGCCAAAAATCGAATGGACGAAATCTGGAAAAATACCCAGTATGGCTTTGAATGGTGTTAATGCCATCGAAAATACTGTCTTAAATACCTTTGAGACCCCATTGGTATCAGAAATATTTAAGATTTCATTCAGGATTTCTGCGAAATGTATGGGGGAATTAGTTGATAACAATGAATGTATCTCTGCAGTCGTCCTTGCGACTTGTAGATCATACGTTTCTTTTGATGACGTGAGCCTTGTAGGCGTCTGAAGAAGCACTGTTTTCATTCTGCTTAAAGTATCTATTCGAATAGAAGTAATTTTCAAATTGGGCCATGCCCTTGCCTCCCTGTCTGGAAGGGAGCTGGGGAACAATGAGCGTCCACAGCACTTGACCTTCGCAGTCGTAGTTATGAGATAAGGAGTCCCGGGCATAAGACTACAACATCTGCGATCTACAATTAGAATGTAACTCCCATTGTAGAGTCTTTGAAAGAATGGTTCTATCTCTGTTGCAGGTGCGCCTTGCTGGTGACATGAAAGGTTGTATGAATTCCCTTCACAGGCTCCATGCAAACTAATTCCGTTACACAGAAGCGTGCCGCTTAGTGACATCGCACAATTATTGCCACTAAGAAACACTTTCTGTCCTTTATTACTGACACATGCATGTGAATAGGGCAGGTTCCATGTTGTTTTAATGTACCCCTTTCCCAATTTCTCATACATGCCAGCCTGTATATATTTTTGGCAGTATTGAAACCTGAAGGTTGAGATTGGAATATTTATTATCCCATGTATTATCCATTCACTGACAGGTCGTTCTGACATTGTCACTGGTAATCTTTCGAGTTTTTCAATGCTCAAGATTGTATAATCAGCACCCTATTGTGCCATACTGACTTGTCTATCAGTAAGGTTAAAGATTTGGAATAGTGACGTTGTGTTGATTAAACGCCAAGGCACATAGCCTGAACGCAGATTTTGTAACGTCCAGCCAAGCTGTACAATAGAACGCAATTGAGACTGACCGTGTTGTAATAACAGTAAGTCTTGTGATAATATGTCGATTGCTGAAGACACAATGCTGTCCAAAGAAAAAATTCTGGAGGACAGAGTCATTAACCCATTGTCCACTACAGAAAGTGATTTTTCCAAATTAATACGGTCAATTTCCCGTATTCTCTCTGCTGTTTCAATTTGAGTAACCTTCCAGGCCTCATTGTATGCTGCATATACAGAGGCTGCTATGAAACGTTTTTGACGCTGTTTGCGCGGTCCCATAATGAAATCACGCAAGTCAGCACCATCAGTAAGTAAAGTTAGGTGTTGCTTAATTTCTGCCAGTGTGGACGTTTGTAGCCATTGAAGGCATAATTTGCCCACACTGTAGGTGGTTATTATCCCTGGGTGATGTCTTTGAGGATATCTAGGGTCTGGCCTGGTCATTTTGAACCCCTGTGTTTTGTTCAGGAATCTGTCTTGACAGTTATTAGTATCTGTGGGCCAGATCAACCACTGTTTCCAATCAGGATGTGTTCTGTTTAATACATAATTTACGTCTATCTCCTCATCTGTAGAGGTATTGCTGTACATTGTTGGTTTTGGAATAGACGGTTTATTTAAGTCTTTGATTTTGGCTAGGCCAAGACAGGTAGTTTGTTGAACAGTGTCGTTTAAAAATATCATTTGTTCTGGGATCATGCAGGCTCTAAACAAAGATTCTATACCCTGTACTTGCCATTCTTTTGTGCCCCAAACACTTTTCAATTCAACAAATTTGTCCCAATAATCAAAACCAAAGGTATTCATTTTTTCAAAGAATGAGTCTGAATATATCAATTTTGTGTTTGTTATCATGGTCTTAGTTCCTGTCTTGTTTGACAATTTGAAATAAAATGCTTCAGCATTACTTGTGTTAAAACCTGAAAAGTATGAATATTTGTCATAGAAGGTTCTTGAGCTTCCTTTTGGAGGGGTTGCACAATGTTCCCATTGATTATAATTTAAAACATTTCTAGGTTGTGCAGATCTATGTAAAAAATGCTTACCATAGTGGTTATAACAGTACATACTATCATAATTTGTAGAACCCTGCAAATAATCATGTTTGGTAAATTTAGCAGACATTACTAAGTCAGACATCATATTATTAATGCTTTCGAAGTCCCAATCATCAGCAAACGAGCTTGGTTTTGTAAAGTCACTCAATGAGATCTTAATTTGGTGTGGATATTTCAGGATTTCGACCGGACCATAAATTTCATAGTCAGTGTTGTCCCAGGCTACCCCACCCAGTATCGGATTGGCTGTGAAGTTGACTGAAGAAAGTTCTCTTTTCTCGACGTGTGAAGATGTGTGTGGTTTGAGGATCAAGTTGATTTTCTGACTTGCTGTGTACATTTTAGCATATTTTCCCTCAATGAAGCGTCCCAAAGTAAGTACCATGATGAGCCAAAGTATGAGGATAAGTGCACCAAAACCTACCCAAAATTCGATCCATGGAGAAATCAGATATGTTTCTTTTAGTTGTTTCAAACGTTCTTTTGCTTTTTCTTTAAAGGTTTTTGATGATGGCTGTGTCTTTGATTCACTGAAGCCTTCAGAGGAATCATCGAAGTTTATGAAGTAGCCGGATGCAGTTCTGTCAATTGTTCCAATTGCTTCGGGATTACTGTTTCTTGCATTTTCGCTTGGTACTTCATTATAGATTGGTGTGTCTCTGCTAAATGTTTTTATATGGGTTTTCAGAGGTCTGAGTTCTATTGCATTGTTGCATAGTCCTTGTTGTTCTGCTGTAGGCATTTCGAATGTGATGAGCCTCTTCGTTAGGACCTCTGTACTGGTAGCAAACCTTGGTGTTCGGCTACTTATTGGGAGTCCACTTGGCCTACTGTTTGTTATCGGCCACATGATTGTGGTTTTACCAGGTCGATGGATACAACTCGGTTCTCCTTTTTACCAGCAAGTGGCGGTAGTACAACTGATCTTGTCCCGTTGATAGACAAGACAGGAACTGCTTTTCTGTAAGAAGGCCCAAATTCCTTCTTTACCGCGATCTTTTCCCTGACTAGATCCCTGACTTTTGGAATCCAGACAGGTCTTGCTGGGACAGGTGGTGGTTCTTCAGTGGTTGTTGGCTGTTGTTTCAACTTTATGTTGCTCAGGTCTTTTCTTGTTTTGTTTAAGTCCTGCAAAATAGCCAAACGGTCTTTGATATCAAAGCTTTTTTCTTTCACCACTGAAGTCTGACTATCAATGTCAGAGATCAACATCCTAGTTCCAAATAATAATTTGTACGCACTGAATCCCTTCAGAGAATTTCTTGGCAAGTTATTTAGACTACGTTGGACACTTATTAGATGTTTGACCCACCCAGCTCCCGAACCTAATATCCTTTCCGTTATAGATTGCTTTATGCCTTGGTTTTTTCTTTACACCATCCCGTATCCCTCAGGAAGGAAGTGAGAAGATTCCCGCTGTGCTATGCTCATTTGGCCATGTTTCCCATCAGGCTGGAGGGCTAGAGTGAAAACAATGGTCAAACGTAGCATGCTCTTAGCGTATATGCCATTTAGACTCGCAAATCTTTGTATAACAGTCCAGACGTCAGCCGAGTGCTGGTGGTCTACATTATAAGTGGAAACTAGCCTGTATATGTTAATCGCAAGCCTTCCTTTTTACTCTTGATTTTTTCTGGAGTAAAACGACGAGGTATTAAACTATTTCTCTCCCCACTGCGATCTCTGTTGCAGTTTGGGCAGTTTTTTACAAACATGGTGTGACGCAGGCTCATGCCTGGCCACCAGTACCGTGATTGTAATTCTTCCAGAGAATCTTTTAGTTTGAGGTGTCTGAGACCCTCGCCCATATGTGCGTCTGCGATTAACAAGTTTCTCCTGTCCATGTTTGGAATCACTCTATCCCCCACTCCAGGGATTCGAGCAAAAGGGACGGAGTTTGCATCGATTATGTATGTATAATTGAGTGGATAGTTGATCGGTAGCGCTGAGCAGTCGCCTTTTGATGACGTTTTCACCGCCAGCACTGTTTCACCGTCAATGTATTTTAATGTACGCTTTTTTCGATCTACGGGAGCCGATTTAGTGGCTGCCGCTGTGGCTGTCTCAGCCAATGAATTCCCTGCAACGTGAACGCCATCACGCTGATGACTCAGTGAGTGTGTCACGTGAGTCTTTGGTAGTTCTTTTTGTAAAAGAGCTATTTGTTCCCAGAGCAGTTTCTGCTTTATTGGTGCATCTGTGTCATCTTTGTAACCGTTTTGAATCCATGTCTGCAAATCCTTGTTATATGATTTGACGCAGTAATATGAATCTGACACTATAAGTGTCGGGAATTCGCGATCCGCATTATCTGGCGCCATTTTCAATGCTAGTATTTCAGTTTGTTGTTCTGAATTAGTTTCTACTGAGTGTTTTTTTGTTAATAGAGGTTTTAGTTTACCTCCGCGCCACACTTCTTTTGTAATCCCACATGTGGGGTTGTATGCCTGTTCTCCCCAAACGGGGGGTTGAGCATGTCCGTCTGTATAAATTACACAGGCGTAATGTCGTAAAGGCAGAATGTCGATTGGCAGAGGGTATGTTTCTTCATATTCTAGATTTTTTAATTCTTCTAGTTCTTGGAGTACGGCACATTTTTCTAGAAAATTGTCAGCCAGGCTATACTTGATAATTCATATCCTAAGAACAGGACTGTCAGATGGGCAATTCTGGATTTTTTAAAGTTGAATTTGTAACCCTCTGCTGCGAACCCAAGTATTATGGTGTTCACTCTCTTCAAGTGAGTCTCCAAGTCATCATCTGTTAAGTAAATGTCATCGACATAAGATAATGCTTCATCATCATATATTTGTAGTAATTCTGTTACTCTCGCTGAGAATACTCCCGGGCTTTTCTTGTACCCCTGGGCTAACCGACAGAATTGTTTTTGAGTGCCATTTATTGAGAACGCAGACAAATATCTGCTCTCTGGTGCAATGTTTTGACAAAAGAATCCATTAGAGATGTCTAATGTTGTTTTGTATTTTTTGCGCACTATGTTATTCATTAGTGCAGCACTATGCGAATTTTGCACTGCAAAAGTTTTGCAACATGTGTTAAGGTGTCGGTAATCCAAAACTAGACGATATGAATTGTCTGGTTTGGAGACCGGAAACAAAGGGTTGTTCATTTGTGAGGTGCAAGTTTCAATCACCCCCTGGTATTCTAGCTGATCTAGTATTTCTTTTACCTGTTTTTTAGCTTCTTGCTTAATTGGATACGGCCTTTGTGCAGTAGGTTGTGATTTTAACTGGATTTTGTGAGGAGGAGAGTCCTCATCCCATCCCACGTGATTTTTATATAAAGCAGGAGCTAGAGCCACTGCCCACTTTCTAGCAAGTGTGTATTTTTTATGAATTGGGATATGATTTGAGAAGGCAGGCATAATTACTTCTTCGCCATGAGGGCAATCCCTGACAAACTCTGGTGGCCAGTCTTTTTCAGCTAGAAGGATATCATAGCCCTTGGAGAGATTATCCCAAAATAGTCCCCTTATTTTTCTAGTCTTATCCCCCTCTATACGCAATGTTATTTCGTATATTTTGTGAGGTTTGCTAACTCTGGTGTCCGCAGTTTCCACTTGAAGATATTCATTCGTGTCCACTGTCTCCAGATGATTCATAAGGACTTTGCGAGCTATGCTCACTTCTGCTGCGCTGTCTAGCATTGTCTGAGCCCATTCCCCGTTTTTCAGTTGTGTCCTCAGAATTCTCGGCATTGTTAACTATTTTAATGCTGGCTACCTTCTTCTTTGGAAATTGTAATTTCTTTTTTAGCTGAGCAGGTTCCTTGTCTTTGGACTTGGCGTGCTCTTCTCTTTGTTCTGATCGTCCTCTTCTTTCCGATTTATGCGAGGAAGTCTGAAAAGATTGAGAGGGACGTGTATCAATGTCTTGATATCTATCAGGCTTTTTTATATTATCCCTATTTCTAAGGTTGTATTTTTTCCCAGAGGGGTCACTCTGGGGTGACCTGTGTCTTTGGTTCGGAGATTTCTCTCTTCGCCTAGGAGACCTTCCTCTGGACTGGAATTTCTTTTCTTTGGGATTGGATTGTTTGTTTCCATCCCAGCTCTTTTTCTGTGATGTTGAATTATTATTAAAAAATATTTTTTCAGGACTTTCAATCAGTTGTGGTTTTACTGGTATTCCACCTAAACTATCTCTACCTAGTTCCTCATAGGATTTTTCTATGATTCTGGCAATTTCAGCTGGTTGGTCTGCTATATCTGTCTCTTTTAACCTCTGGCGGATCGCCACGTTTGCTGCTTCTCCCTTTATGTTGGCTAACAATATAGCCGAGACCTGCTTGAAGTCTTTTAGTAATTTCATACCAAGAGTTAAAGCGGGTTCTGGACCATATTCATCTTGAATTTGTTTTAGCACATCTGGTATTACCGAAATGGATGGAACACCGTGCGTTTTTGTGTAGATGGAAGCAAAGACTGTACCCCAAGTGTCACAGTCCTCAATGTGTGGTGCGATTCCCATTGGAAGACAGATAGTCAGAATCCTGTGTTTTTCTAATGGGGTGGTGTCAGGAAACACCGCCTCTATTTGGGTGATTTTCTGTGCCAACCAGAATGGTATTTGTTCCCGTTTAGCCGGTACTTTACCTAGGCAGGATTGTATGTTCTGTGGTGTAATTTTATTTGTGTTCCCCTGGTGAGGGGTCAGCTGTGGAATTTTAATTGCTGGCTGAATTGTAGAAGTCCGCATCACATACTGGACTAATTGTCTATGTATTTTTATTAATTGTTTTAGCTGTGTTAACAGGTTAGCTGCAGACATCCCGTCGATGTCTGGATGTGGTGTGTATCCGGCTAGGACCGGCCACGTTGCTCCTGGTCTACCTAAAGGACCGAGCCTGGTGATGTGATTATTATGTTTTAGGGCGCCATCAAATAAGAGCAAATGCTCTTGAAATTTGAGTGGTACTTCCACCTCCTCGAAAGGAGTGTACGTTTCAGGAGGTTCCTCTATTTTGTAATAGTGGAAGTACTTTGTTACAGGATTTGCTGCTGGAAAGTTTATCCATGAATAGTATACCTCTGTCTGCCGATATTCGTGTGCCTCAATTACGAATATGACTGTACCACCTCTAGGTGTCAGTCCATTTTCTATAAGTTTTATGGTTATAGATTTTCTTTTAATGACCGGGATGAGTATTATATCCGGGTCAGCTTCCTGTATGGTAGCATCAGCTGCTGCGAGTTCAGTTGCTAATCTAACTGCCTCTCTTTCATCATCACTGTCTACCATTTTACCGACAGGATGGTTATTTCTTTTGTTTGCAGATCAGGTTTCTTATGGAAACAAAGATTAGATGCACAATATTTTGGAACAGTGTATCCTTCAACGTTGACTATACCAAGAACCATACATAGGAGTTCCCTCCTGCGAGGTCTGGCGGATATAACCTTTTACCCACTCCAGACGTCTTTGGAGTATAATGGGAAAAAGGGGTCTGAGTGAGAAAGCACAACTGAGTTACTTTAAATGTCTTACGTTAGTTTTATCGCCCTTTCCAAACGCGTTGGGCGCCATGTAGTGTAGTTCCTATTATCCCAATAGGCTCTGCGCATTGGAATAATACCTTCAATAGTAAAGGCCTAGACCAGACGTTAACTAGGTCTACTACTGTCGATATTAGACTTAAAGTTTTGGGTTTGCCAGCTAGCTCAGAGTTCACTAGAAACTTTCTCGAATGTTCAGGAAGGAATTAACTTCCCTGATTAGACAAGAAGGGATTTAGTTTCTGACAACCATAGAACATGACAACTTTGCTCTCCCCTAATCAAGAGTGTATCTCGAGAGTCGTGTGAACAAAAGGCAATTTATTTTACTCAGTCAGTACAAGCATTCTTAGTCTCATCAGAATGTAGAGAAAAGGAAGAGACGGGCGTGTTCAATAAAAAGGTGTTATTTATTGATCAGTCTCTTTTCTCATACAAGAGAAATGGATCGATATTATTGCAATACTTATAGCTAAGTAAAGTGCATACATTAAAAGCAATAGTATGAAATAATACTGTAAAAACATTGATATGGTTTCTAAGCCATAAGATGTTTTAAAATGAATAAAATATATTACATACACATATACATTTGACTAAACGTACTCAACTGGTGTTTCTAAATACGCCTACCCTGTGTACCTCACCTAAGCCTAATACGTGGGCGGGAATAGAAAGTTACAGTTTAAGTTAAGTTTGTTTTTGCCAAGTGAATAACTAAAGAATTCTCTGCGAGGGGTTGTTCAGTTCTGTACCTGGAATCTAGGTTGAATGAGGGATGGTATCTCTCTCTCTGGTCTCGATATTCCAGGCTGCCTGCGAGGGCTACCCGGAAGCGCCGGTGCTGGATTTGTCGGCAGGAGAAAGCAGCGCGTCTCGATTTCAGCGCGTCAGGAAGGCGGGGCTGCGCCAGCGGGGTCTGCTCTGCTCTGGGCTTCGGCAAGTATGGCTGCTCCGTCTCGTCACCACCGCGTGTGTTTGCATAGGGCAATATCGGTAATATTTATACCTTTAAGGTGCCGAGATTGACGTAAGGATGGACATAGATACGTCAATAAGGATGTCATACGACTTGCTCGTTAGCACATTCTTTTGCTGAAGTTCTCGGTGAAATCAAAACAATGGCCGCAGGGTTTTGCCCAGGTTGTCATAGGTTTGATTTGTTATGAGAACTCCGTATGCCTTATCAGGGGCTGGAGGAATATCGCTTGTCTAATTAGATCGCAAGCGTTATGACCTAATCAGATAACACGTTCCTGTGCCGTAGTGTGACTGCGTCAGATAACGGTATCTGCATCATGGGGGTTTTCTGCCTCATGGGCTGACTGCTAGTTAACTTGTTGGTTTGTTTAACCAGAATAGGGTCAGGAATAGGGGGATCGATTCAGAACCTATAGGAATACATCACAACAACTTCTCTACGAGCTTATGGTATATAGTATGGCTTTAGTCTTACCATTTTCCCGGGAAGTGAGGGGGCTGGGGTGTGGATAGCATTTTAACTGCGATGGCCCTACTTGGGGTATTAGAGAGGACCTCGGTATGAGGTTGTATGTGCTTTATCAAATCTTGTCTAAGGGAGGGGGTTAAATCTGGATCTATACTATATAGGGAGGTTCATTTTAAACTCCTACTCCTGTCAGCACTGGTAAATGGCCTTCTCGTTTATTGAGGAGATAGTTAAGGTATATTTGGGAGGTTCTTCTACAGGAATCTAGTTCAATTTGATAGGTGACTGGGTTCACTTTAGCTAACACTTTGTGAGGTCCCTGCCATTTACCCACTTGTTTATGATCTGATGATGGCATCATAATCAAAACATGGTCTCCCACAGCAAACTCCCCCTTCTTGGCTTTTTTGACATATTGTCCTTTTTGTTGGATTTGGGCCTATTCCTGGTTTTCCTTCACCATGCTCTGTATCTGTCCTAGATTTGTCTGTAGCCTTGCTACATACTCGGGCAAATGTTTAGTGTTGTGCCCTTCATTTTCCCATTTTTCCTTCACCATGCGTAACAAAGACCTAGGTTGGCATCCGTATACGAGTTCAAATGGTGAATAATCTGGACTACTCTGGACTTTGCTACTAATAGCAAACAAGGCCAAGGGTAGCATATTTTACCAATGTCTAATTTAGAGGTTCAGTAGATTTTTTAAAGTATTTTTTAAGCTGGCATTATATTACTCTACCAAACCGTCAGTTTTGGGGTGATAGGCGACTATTCGATTATGAGTAACACCCAACACGTGACCGACTTGCCTCATCGTTTTTTAAACAAAGGAGCCCCTTGATCTATCAAAATTTCTTTTGCAAAACCCACCCCAACGAACGCGTCTATCATGGCTTTGGCCACCATCATAGTATTGGGATTTGGCAGAGCAGTTGCTTCAGGAAAACGCGTGGCTTAGTTAACAAGTACTAACACATAATGATATCCACTCCTAGAGGGTAAAAAAGGGTCTATTATGTCCATCCCCACTCGGGTGAAGGGTACATATATGCAATGGCATCCGGGGTAATCTGGGCGGTTTATATCCGCTAAACTTTTGCCATGTAGGACATTCTTTGCAGTATTTTTGTACTTGTTGAAAAAGACCTGGCCAGTAGAGGTTATCTAAAATGACCCAGGTGTTTTCTTTCCTCCCAAAATGTCCTCACTGAAGGTGACTGTGGGGCAAGAACAGGACCTTATCCCTAAAAAGGGTGGGGATCAATAATTAGGCAGGATCCTTAGGGCCACATTTTCTATACAACAACTCGTTGTTGCACATAGAATTGGGGACCTACTTTTGATGGGTCTTCCTAATCGGCTGCTACACGACAGGCCTCATAGAATGAGGGATCCTCCCGTTAAGCTGCCCTGAAATTGCGGTCATTATCCCAGACAAAATCCTCTGCTTGGGTAGAAAAGACCTCTAAAGGAATTTGTCCTTTTTCTTCCCTACGCTGTTTTCTACTTTTTCTCTGCTTGGCAGGTGGCCATTCATGGTTGTCCATTTGAGAGTTGTCCTTCCTGGTATCTTGCACCAAGGAATTGAGATGAGGATAATTGTTATCTATGATAATATGTTCCTGTAGTTTTTGTATGAGACCCCCTTTGAGTGAAACAATGGGTGGATCTCTGTGTTGCAGGCATATTTCTGCTATGGGGTATCTTTTACTATCCCAATTTACATACTAAAGATTCTCTGTTTCTTGAATCTGAAGAGCAGGATGGTGTAAGACTTGGGGCTGCATCACACTTTGCAGACACCCTGTGACTACCAAGGCAATATCTGGTACATCATTAAAGGATACCTCACAATGGTAAGGGGTACATTTCCTCATAGCATTATTATATAGGACTCCAGTGATTCCCTTTTCCATGTGCTTCTTCTTTTGAGGGCAGAATCGCGCTATATGTCCGATCCCTCCACATTGGAAACCTTGTGGTACAGTCCTAGGAGTCAGGGTCAGGTAATCAAATCACAAGTTTGGGGTTTCTCTGCGAAGGGGGAGGAGGAGGATGAACAGGTACTGAACTTGGTCTTCTCCAGTTTGACTCTTCCCTCCCTTTTTGTAGTTCCTGAGCTCGACTATAGGCGCTAGCTAGTTCAATAGCTTGTTCTAGAGTCAGATGGATATGCTGTCTTACCCATTCCTGTATGGAAGGTGCGCTATTGCTCCAGCTATATCTTTTCCATTATATCCGCCTTAGTTGCTGTGAGGGGTTTTAACCAACAGTCACTTAAGTCGTTCTCCCTGTAAAAACACTGTCCTGGGTGTTTCTTGGGCTTCTTTAAGATGATGCAATTTTATTCAATAAGTTTAATCGTCAGTCCTTAAATGTTCCAGAATGTTCCTTTTATCTCAATTTAGGAAGTAGTGTCCTGAGGATTTGAAGTCTGGCAGGCGGATTGTAACTCCTTTGTTAACAAAGGACCTAGATATTTGCTTCACCGGTCAGCCTGCCAGGCTGCAGCCTGTGCCATGCTCTTGAAATTGTTAAAGAAAAAGTTTGGATCCTCTACTGTCACATATTTGAGCAGAACCACTGAGGGCAACACAGTTTGCCCCCTCTATTGTCCCATGGTATCAGCCAATCTTCTAGGGGCTGTCTCCTACCTTTTAGCTTGTGTTGTCTGGGCCTTGTGTATTGCAATGCGATCTTCCGGTGCTGGAATAAGGAATTTTTCCATCGCCCGCTCCTGCTTCTCATGGCTCTCAGCCATCTTGTTCACCACCATCTCCATACTTCCAGATCCCAATTCTGACACCGCTTGTGGTACTTTTGGGAGACTGGGCAGGATGTAAAGGCGAGGAGGATTAATTTGTTTCTCAATGGTGTCTTTTATTCAAAGTATTGCGATACTGATATACATAAATGTTAATAAAAATTTCTTCAAATATTGATTTCCCATCTTCTCCTTTTTTCCTTCTAGATCTTCAGTTGTGGCTGGGTTGCCTGGATTGTCGGCGGAAAAAGGAAATGAGCGATAAGTAACGATTCCAGAGATAATACCTAGAAGTCTCAGTCACCAACACCTCTGGTGGTTAGGTAGGAAAAGAAGTAGTGTCACAGTGAAGGCAACCAAACGTTATTGTATAGAGAAGCACCCATAGGCTGCCATTATGTGTCGGCAAATGGATAGCATGCCTTTAAGAGTCTCCAGAGACCCCCAGTATCCCATGATGCACAGCCAGAGGCAGTTACTTTCAGTTCTTTTTTCCGGCTCCTGCTAGTAGGACCCTGGAGTATTAAGCTCTACCTTTTTAGGTCTCGCCTGCCAATGCGCTTGCGCATTGCTGGCGAAAGATATAGAGGGCAAACCAAGGTCTGAAACCATCGCGGATTTAGGACAGTTCGTGTGGTGCACTCGGGCGGAACGCGCGTCCACATCAAAGCCATCAGCCTCCCTCCCACAGGCATTTGAAGCTTTCCCCAGCGTGCGCTCGGCCTCAGGCATTTCTCCTCCCCCCTAATTATTCACCCCTGCTGTTGCTGCCCACGGCCGTACTTTCACTTTCACGGCCGCACTTTCACTTTCACGGCCGCCAGGCCGTGTCTCTTTCAACATCCTCCCCCCTCCCAGTGTACTTTAAGAAAAAATCATACCCACCACTCCCGCCCCGCCCCCCCACAGCAATGCCAAGAGCTTGTTAGGTCTCGCTGAAGCCAACGCGCATGCATGCGCGTGCACAAACCCATCCTCGCACACCAACATTGTCTTTATCTACTCCCCATATGCTTTCCCTCCCCTCGCTTGCTTCCCCCGACCCCCCACCCACCAGGGTCTTTTATCTACTTGTTGTAGTTGTGAAAAGCCTTTCTTAGAATGGTGCCGCTGTTTGCCTGTGTGCTTCGATACATCTGTGCAGTCAGCCATGTTAATCACCGCACTTCGTATATAGTTGCAGTTTGCTATGATTCATGGCGCAGTAGCACTACCCTCTCTCTGACTCCCAGCATGACTCATCCAGCCTGTGAGACCCAGCCGGCTGCGGTGCTGGCAGCTCCATTCCAGTCAAGCGTCAGCTCGGTTTAATCTCCAGCTTTGCAGCGCTGCACAGAAAGAGCAGTGCAAAGCGCCTTGAACAGAAGCCTAAGCGCTGCCTTTTGAGTAGTTCGCAGCTCGAGAGGATCTGGGATGGCACACAAAAACATGGTGAGATCACTTAGCTCTGGGATCTGCTGCTTCTGTCTGGAAACAGAGGCAGGCTTATTTTCCGAAGACACTCGAAAATTAAGAACTACACATATTCCAGGGGATCCCAGAATATTGTACAACGCCGGTGTCTGCTGCTCTTCAGGTTTGTGTATTTTTTTAAAAACTGTATTGAAAAAGATATGGTTGCACTTTGAAAAAACACAGCGTGCACCCTGTGTGATAGTTGTGTAAACGTTGCACCCATCAACCTCGCACCGCAATGGAATGCTGCCTACCACCTCAGACATCGCTGTTTATTTATTTATTCTTACTTAATAGATAGAGATTTGCTAATAATTACCGCCAATGCCGAGGCTCCAAACCTGTTAAGGGCAACCGTTTTAGCACTTCCCTCTCCCGTGTTATGTTTAATTTGTGGCTCCGGCACGATTCTCTGCATCATTTGTTTCAGATGCTACACTTACCCATCCCAACCGTGTTTCTTTTTTCTTTATCTCTTCCCACCACCCCTCTGAGATCTCGGTTTAATTATTTATTTTTAATTACTAGATAGGGATTTGCTAATAATTACAGTCGATGCTGAGGCTCAAATTCCGTTAAGGGTGTTTGTTTGTGCACTTTCCCCTAGAGTGTTATGTTTACTTTGTGGATCTCTCACCCTCACACACCCTCACCCTCACTCACACTCTCACACACCCTCTCACCCTCACACACCCCCTCACCCTCACACACCCTCTCACCCTCACACCCCCTCACACTCACACCCCCTCACCCTCACATACCCTCACCCTCCCTCACCCTCACACCCCCTCACCCTCACACCCCCTCACAGCCTCTCACCCTCACACACCCTCACACCCTCACCCTCACACCCCCTCACCCTCACACCCCCTCACACCCTCAAACCCCCTCACCCTCACACACCGTCACACACCCGCACTCACCCTCACAACCCTCTCACCCTCACCCCCCCTCACCCTCACACACCCTCACCCTCACCCATCCTCACCCTCACACACCCTCACCATCACACCCTATCACCCTCACACCCCCTCAGTCACCCCCTCACACCCTCACACCCTCACACCCCCTCAAACCCCTTCACCCTCACACACCCTCACACACCCTCACTCACCCTCACACCCCCTCACCCTCACGCCCCTCACCCTCAAACCCCCTCACACCCTCGCCCTCACATACCCTCACCCTCACACACCCTCACACACTCACACACCTCACTCACCCTCACACCCTCACAATCACACACCCTCACACCCTCACACCCTTACACCCCCTCACCCTCAAACCCCCTCACCCTCACAACCCTCTCACACACCCTTACCCTCACACCCTCTCACCCTCACACACCCTCACACACCCTCACTCACCCTCACTCACCCTCACACACCCTCACTCACCCTCACTCACCCTCACCCTCACACCCCCTCACCCTCACAACCCTCTCACACACCCTTACCCTCACACCCCCTCACCCTCACACACCCTCACACACCCTCACACACCCTCACCAGCATAGGATAGCAAAACATAGCATAGCATAACAAAACAAAGCATAGGATAGCAAAACAAAACATAGCATAACAAAACAAAACATAGCATAGCAAAACACAACATAGCATAGCATAACAAAACTCAACAAAAGCATAACAAATCATAGCATAACAAAACAAAGCATAGCATAACATAACAAAGCATAGCAAAACAAAACAGCATAGTATAACAAAACATAGCATAGCATAACAAAACACATAAAAACATAGCAGAACAAAACATAGCATAACATAACAAAGCATAGAATAACAAAACAAAGCATAGCAAAACAAAACAGCATAGTATAACAAAACATAGCATAACATAACAAAACATAGCATAACATAACAAAACATAGCCTAACAAAACAAAGCATTGCATAACGAAACATAGCATAACAAAACATAGCATAAGATAACAAAAACGCATAACATAACAACACCAAACAAAGCATAGCAGAACGAAACATAGCATAACAAAACATAGCAAAACACAACAAAACATAGCATAGCATAACAAAACAATAGCATAAATAACAAAACATAGCATAGCAAAGCATAGCAAAACATAGCATAGCATAACAAAACACAACATAGCAGCATACCATAACAAAGCTTAGCATAGCATATCATAACAAAACGTAACATAACAGAACATAGCATAGCAAAACAAAGCACAGCATAATAAAACACAACAAAACATAGCATAGCATAACAAAACATAGCATAGCATAACAAAGCATAGCATAGCAAAACACAACAAAACATAGCATAGCATAACAAAACACAACAAAACATAGCAGAGCATAACAAAACAAAGCAAAGGCTAGCAAACCTAAACATAGCATAGCATAACAAATCAAAGCATAGGATAGCAAAACAAAACATAGCATAGCATAACAAAACATAGCATAACATAACAAAACATAGCATAACAAAACACAACAGCACATAGCATAACAAAACATAGCAAAACACAACAAAACATAGCATAGCTTAACAAAACACAAAAAAACATAGCATAGCAAAACAAAACATATAATAGCATAGCATTGCATACCAACCACAACATAGCATAGCATAGCATACCAAAACATAGCATAGCAAAACAAAGCATAGCATAATAAAACACAACATAACATAGCATATCAGAACAAAGCATAGCATAGCATAACAATGCATAGCATAGCATAGCATAACAAAGCATAGCATATTAAAACATAGCATAGCATAACAAAACATAGCATAACAAAACACAGCAGCGCTAACAAATCAAAGCATAGGATAGCAAAACATAGCATAGCATAACAAAACAAAACATAGGATAGCAAAACACAACATAGCATAGCATACAGCATCACTCAGCACCACCACAGCATCACTCAGCGGGACCACAACATCACTATGCGCTACCACAGCATCACTGAACGCCACAGCATCACTCGTTCGCCACCACAACACCACTCAGCTCCACCACAGCATCAATCTGTGCAACCATTCAACAACAACTGGTTCAAATATGTTCTCTCAATGTTTCAAGCTTTATTACAAATGTCACAAAAAGATGTTAATATTTCACTTCTGTTCTTGGATTTTCGCCACAATAAAATACAATGAACATAATCTTCACAAAAGTTATTTACAAAAGTTTAAGCTATTGCCATTATAAATTACAATAACTTTTATTTAAGTATTAATTATTTTAAAAAAATTAAAAGCCATTGTTATTTGTAATATCAATACATCTAAGTCACGTAAATACAACACATATTGCATTACAAATGCTATAGGTGTCACATTTGTGAAAGTTAATACTATTGGCATTGTAAATGACAAAGCTATTACTTTCACAATTTTCAAAAGAAAAACATAAATAAAAAATGTGTCATTTACAATACCAATAGGTCAAAATGTCCTATTGCGAGACTATTGCATTGCAAATGCTTGTTTACATTGCGGAGGACGGTGCTCTCAGCAGCACCCGCCGCAATGGAAAAAAGGCATGTTGTGCATTTGCATGCACAACGTGGCAGGCACTGCGTGGTGTCTTCCACATTGTGTATGCAACTGCAAGGGGGTACAATAGGTACCCCCCATGTGCATCCTCCACCCACCAACACCATGGGGGCAGGTTGCAGACACCTCATGCCTTTCCATGGCGGCAATGCCGCAATGGAAAAGCACATCACCGCCTGCATCTTAATATGGATGGTGGTGTCTTGCAGACACTGCCACCATATCAAGCCAGTCGACTCGTCGACGGGTGGAAAACCGTCGGACGGTCTTTCCGTCCGCCGGGGTCCCCCCACCATCATAATATGGCAGGGGGAAATGGGATGCGGGCGGTGATAAATGGCGGGCGGATCGTCACCACCATGCGAGCGGTGGCAATCCGCCCGACATACTAATAAACCTCAATGTGTTTGTCAGGCAGAAGTTTAAGAAAGTGTCAACGATCACATTTAAATGTCTTGACTGTCGGTGCTTAATTTGAGCCAGTGGTTGGCCGTGCTCAGCACCAGCACTTAATTGATTCCTGGTGCTCGGCTCCTGCACTTAATTGTCAACGCCACACTTATGACAGTCTGACACATGGTGGCGCTGCCCATCTAATTTAGAGAGGAGCAGAACAAGGGCTGTTTATGAATACAATATAGATAAAAATGTAGTAATACCTGCCTCCCAAGCCATTCCTTTAGCTTTGTGGACCTGGAATAATGTTAGCTGTCACACTTACAGGTGAGAGAGATGGTTAGTAGTTGTTTTGATACCGCCATTGGTACCGTTGCCAGGGGCAATGGGTCGTGCAAGCTGCAGGGTCCTCCTGTTCAGGGCCCTGACACTTATTATTTTCCAAACTAAGCACTGATGAGTGTAACAAGTATCATCAAACGCCATTACAAACATCACTGTCTTCTTCTGTGGCAATATTCTTTGCACAAGGGCAGCGCAGACGAGTACAGTCCCCACAGTTTTATGCCAGAGAGGAGACAGTGTGGCAAGTTACAGAGGACTTTTAAAACGGATCTTAAAACTCTTCTCTTCCAAAGAAACTTCCAGGAATAATTCAAACATTTTCATGACCCTCTAGACCGCTTGGCATTCACTTGAGCTCAACGTAGTAAATATGTATTCTATACCTGTATTAACCTATTTTTGCCACCTCTTTTTTATTTTTTATTTTATAATCCTGATTGTATTTGCAACTTGTTAGTGTGTAATTCTCCTTACGCAACTTATTTGATTCCATTGTAAAGAGCTCTGACACCTTTGGGTCAAGTCCACACTATATAAAACTGCATTAAATGAATAAATAAATAAATAAATAAATAATAAAGGTAATAAAGAAAGAAATGTAAATAAACAAGCGGTGGCAGTCCTGCCTCCTTCTCTCAAGTAAGCATGGAGATCTGAAGCCACAGCTAAGACGGGAGGCCAAAAGGGGCTTAGCAGCTGTCTCATGGAATAACACGTCAGAGTGATATATCACGCTGTGACAGTTACAAACACAAACAGGGAAGGGAACAATGTCAATCAAGCCAACACGTAAAGCCTCTAAGAATGATGCTCTGGGAACTGGCTGAAAATAATGCGACATGTAAATCTGCTTGTCATAGACACAGGTCGTTCAGAACTGCAGCCTGCTAAACTGGCTTCAGCCCCTCAATCGGGATTGTGGAAAAGAGGTTAATATATACAGATCCAACAGAGCCTCGCAGAGCTGAATGATTCTCTTCTGGCACTTACAGCATGCTAGAATGCCATGAATGCGGTAGAAGCAGAAATATCTGATACTCTGACAAATGTATGGTAAGAAACATCTCTTTGACGAACAATTCTATTCACATCTCCCTGGTATCAGGAGTTCTGCTGTCACTCGTGATTTATGAGCATTCCTGGAGCATGTGCAGTCAGCCACTGTACTGGCTAACACAGTGAATAGATATTATTGGTACAAGGCAGGCTTTATAAAAGCAAATAGCGAAGAAACCTGTACAATCTATATAGTTGTAATCAATCTATGAACTCAGGGGCCAGATTACCTAAGAGTCCAAACATTTGGACTCGCTTTTACTTTGGTATCACAGTAGGGGCAGCAGACACTTGTTTGGCCTCTACCATAGTCCTGCATCTTTCCTTCTCTGTGCAATGTGAAGGATGCTCCCTCATCTGAAGGGGAATGGAGCCATGAAAATGAGGGAATGCCTTTGCCTATGAACCTGCACTGTATTACGAAAAAGGTCATACAGAAAAAAACATCTTTGGGAGTGCCTAGGAAGAGGCAAAAGTTAAACATCTCACCCACCATACTCTTTAGGAAATGGCCTAGAGGGGTCCAGGGACCTAGCTACAGACTGCACTTCACTGCAGTGTGTTTCCTGCACTCTTCTAAAGACAGACAGGGTCCACCTAAAATGAATATTGCACCAGGGGTTTCAAACTTCAGCTACGTTTCACATTGTTTGGCTCTCTCCAGCAGACGCTGGTGGGAAACTTCCTTTACCACGAAACCTTTATCCAACTCCTTCCCTACTATCCACGGGGACTGGAGTTGGAATAGTAAATTAAACTATTCACTATCCAGCCCCCCAACGCAAGTCGATGTAATGACTTGCGTTGTAAAATCTGCGTGGTAACGGTACGCGTTGTAAAAGCACGCGTTGTACCATCATACATCCGACGCTGGTGCTTCGAGAGAGCATTTTTTTCCATGGAATTTGTGTTACTGGCCAGCAGGGCAGTGCCACAAGAGCCGTGCTAAGTATACAGCACGGAGACCTGGCGCCACAGCTTCCACTCATCAGCATGTACAGATCCATGCTTGGGCATGCAGTGTAGATGTAGAAGAATTGGAGATAGTGTGCAGCTGCTGCAGACCTATGATCCCATGTGCACACTTGTCTTCTTCCTGGGGTATTGGATGTATGAGCCGGGAAAAGGAAGTGAGGAAGCTGGGATGACATTTTTGAGAGAAGGATAGGGGATGGGAGGAGAAAGGAGAGATAAAGTTGTGAAAGAGAAAAGGAAGAGATGAGAAAGAGTTAACATAGAATGGATGAATGAAGAGAAGGGGAAGTAGGATAAATGGGGAGGTAGAGGAAGAGGACAAGGGTAGCTGAACGTTAGAGTGGGGCAGAATTGGAAAGAAGGAAGCTGGGACAAAAGGAGCGTGGTAGGAGAGGGATCAACAGAAGGGTAAGACGAATAATGGAGATGGACAGGGAAGGGAAAAGGGCAGGCTAAAAGGTGAAGGTAAATCAGGGGAAATGGATTGAAAAAGAGGAGGAAAGTCGAAGAGGACAAGGGAAAGAAGTACATGAGATAAAATGAGAGCCAAGAGGAAGATCGGAAGACATATTTACAGAAGCTGAGAAAAGGAAGGGTAGAAACCGAAGAGAGGGAGGCTGAAGGGAAAGGGTGGGATGTACGGTGAGAAATTGACGGAGGTAGAAAATAGATAAAGAAAGGCACAAGATAATAAATGTAAGCAAAGCTAATAGGTCTGGCTTTGGCGCCAGTCATTTGGCAATTCTTGTTTTGTTTTGCCATGATTTGTGCAAAACGTTATTGTTTGAGAAGCTGCCAGGCCCTCATTATTCTAAATAAAACCTTTGGCTAAAGGCACAAAAATGTTGTCTTGGTCTCAAAAAACACAAATTGCCATAGTACTTTCTATCACTTAGGGGAACTACTTTGTGAGTTAATATGCTAAGTTTGAAAGGGCAGCAAGCCTTAACTCATAGTGAAGTCAGACAATGGCTTAAGTCGGCTGATACATTGCCCCTTGATGCATGCTGGAGTAGGTGGAAGGCAATGTGAATGACAGAACCATGGGCGAATGAACCGAGTGTGGCTGAAACACCATAGGTAACTATGACATTCACATAATTTTAGATAAATGAAATGGGTTTGGCTAACACAGACTTATAAAAGCCAATCGGTCTGGCATTGTCTGACTGCCTCTTGCCTTTTGGAAAGAATGAAAGAAAGAACGAACAAAAGAATGAAAGAAAGAAAAGGAAGGCAAAAACAATAGGAAAGAAACAAAGAAAGAAGGCGAGAAGGAAAAAACAAGGAAAAAGAAAGAAAGAAAGAAAAGAAAGAAAGAAAGAAAGAAAGAAAGGAATTCAGAAGGAAAAAACAGAAAACGGAAGGAAAGAAAGTGATAGAGCGCGCAGGTCACCCGACTAATAATTTTACCATATGCACACTTGGGCCCATACATTTTTAATACACCATACTAAATATAATCGGGTAACCTACACTCTACTACCAGCAACCTTGTTCATTCCTATTTATTTCCAATGTACCTGACTTACCAATCCTCGCCACAGGTACCTATGATCAAAATGGATCAGGGAGCTAGCTGAAAAAGATAAGCAGTCACCAAAATACAATAACATTTAATGATATTTGCACTCTTTATAATAACCACAGACTCAGGAAGTTTTGAAAACCTTTATCTAGTTCTCATCACTGTCAGAAAGCATTAGGTTTACAGCAAGTAAACTGCCAATAACCAAAATCATGAAAATCGTATAACCATGAAGAAAATAGATTATGCCAACCATTTAGAACTCTAAGGGGAAGGTAAAAATAGGGAACATGCTAGTAAGATTTTCCAGGCTTCAGAATTGGTATGGGTGTCTAAAGGACGGGAAAGATCAGGAACATGCTAGAATGTCACAGTTTGAGTACCCCTAGAAGGTGGGTAAGGCAAAAGACTTTATTTTGTACTGAAGGAATTAGAAATAACCATGTAGCTAAATAAGTAGGAAAAAATGGAACACGCAAATAATTCAGAGCAACCACTGTAATTCAGCTAAAGGTGAGTAAAGAAAAGGAACATCTATATTTCATGGACAGTATTTCACAATTTTCATAAAAGGATTAGAAAAATGGAACATGCTAATAAACAGCTAAAAGGTAAAACTTTATTATTGGTCAGCACAGGGAGGGTAAGAAAAGGAACAAATGTGCAAATAAGACTTTAACAGTTTCAGAAAGCAAGAAAAAGACGTAAGTGTAGTTGCTTCACAGATATATATTTACCTAGAACGGTGTGGAGACCAACCCTGGCCACGGGTCAGTTAAGGGCAGGAGAAACCCCAAGGAATACAGTCGCCAGTAGGCCAGCAGGTGCAGAATGGAAACCCAGGACAGGAAAACCAGATTAGGATCAGGACAGGACCCCAAGGTAAGACCAGCACCCGCAGTTCAGTAGCAACGCCTGCGCTACACCCTCTCTGCAGCTATCAGTCAAAACCCCGATTGGGTTCTCGAATTTCCCCAGCAAAGTGCTTCGCCAGCACTTAAAGGTTCTCAAAACCCCGATTGGGTCTGTGAATCAGTCGGACAGAGTGCTCCGCAGCATCTCTGTTTCTCGATCAGCTATTGAGTGCGTAGGGTCAGTGACAGGTCACCTATTCGGACAAGTGGGACAATTTCTCTAGCAAAACCTAGGCTAGTTATACTGTTTTCGGGTCAGTGTACCACCCCCCAAATGTTGCAAGTGTAAGGATCCCCAATTTCGATTGGACAATTGAAAGGACAGGTCATCACACCACCTAGGATTTGACTTTCTCTAGCCCATAATTTACATTTTCTGGGCACGCCTTCCGAACTTCAGGTTCACATGACGATTTAAATGTGTGAAACAATGGACAGTCTATTAATTTATATATTGTAGTCTTTTGTCATCTTCTTAGTAGGGTCAGACGAATGGTTCCCAGGCACATCTTGGCTTGTGCTTCCATCTGGCTTGGTTTCAAGAACGCCGAGCTCATCCCCTTGCGGAAGGCTGTCATGCATAGAAGGGATTTTCAACATGGAGTATTCCCGTCCCTCATGCCCACGGATTTACAATACATGAAAAGTAAATAGAAACAGTTTTAAAATCACAGAAAAAATTAATGCACTGTATACCAGGAATCCCTATATTATTCCCATTATTTTATAATAACTATAGCCTTAATGGTTTATTGCAGAACAAACAGCATAGCCAAAGCAGCGATGCAAGCTTCAGGCATGTGAGAACATAAAGCAGACATTTTGGCTCTAATGCGCAAGTGCAAAAGGTTTCCCACCAGAACTGTGAGTACGTCACATCACATGGTTATGACCCACGCATGCGCAGAAGAAATTCCCGCGTAGCAGCAGCCATCTTAAGTAGCAAGCGTATTAGGATTAGTAAACACATAGGCAAGAGTCTCTGGGACACCCACAATGTCAGAATAAGGGGTAATTAATAAGACAAACAGATTGATTAATATTATTAGGGTTATTTGAGGTTCATGAGTACAAGCAAGTCGCTTTACGTGCGAATCCTTGCTCCATCAATCCCCTCTTTGATGATATTTTATATCATCGCAAATTAATGGAACCAGATGCCAACTTTTCACATGTCACCCAGTTCAATCTCTTCAAACATTCTGTTTAGCTTTTTCTCAGTCTCTTTATTAGGGTGAGAATTTTTCACCCTTTTATAAATCTGATTATTTAATTCTTCTAATTCAAGCTCATCAACATTTCTTTTCACTCCTCTCTTATTCACAGTATACTTCTTTTGGTGTTTTCGACATTTACAGCAAATTATTATTATGAACATTACTAACCCTATTCCCTCAATTGGCATCAGTACTTTACTCAAAAGACTTTTACCTAGGTTAGAAAACCAATGACCTACAGCAGAGAGACCATCAGTAAGTCTCTTCCAGGCACTGTCAACCTCCAGTGGTTTAAGCTCTTTTTCCAAATTAGTAATGTTCCTCACATACCCTTTGATTTCCACACTTTTGTCAGGTATGTAGGTGCAACAATGTTGCGCTTTCAACATTCTGCAGACTCCGCCCTCTTTTGCCAATAACGTGTCAAGAGCAAGTCAGTTTTGTAAAACCATTGATCTGATCGCAACCATTTCGGTATTGACCATCAGGAAACCTCCAGCAGTGTCAGTAGATAACCGAACTACTACTGTTGACAATTTTCAAATTCTGTGTGTATTCAGAGTCACTCCCACTGCAGGTATCAATGCACTAAATATATTACCTACTATTTCACCAACAATTTCTCTTTTACTACATACTAATTCATTAGTTCTTTCAGTGCTTCCAGCGATTTTCCCCAGATGGTATATCTTTGGGAAAACAATACCAAAATAACAACTTCCGTACCAATGGTCGGGCAATTTGAAATAAGCCTTGTTCACACATAGGAAAAACAGGCTCTGACCCATCTTTGAAACCCCAACCCCCAATTACCTTGTAATTGTGTTCGCATTCACTGGAACCAATGAAGATATTGTTATAATAACTGGTTCTTTCTCCGTGAAGACAAAGTTTCCCTTTCTTTTCGAAATCCAGTAACATAGCAGCATTAGCCCCACCATTTGAGGTGCTCTCTATGCTTTCAGCCCATTTAGGGGTTTTCTGATTCTCGTCTTTTGCTTTCTTTTGGAAACTTTCTCTTCTTTTCTCTACCATATTCAGGAACATTTTCTCTTTTTCGTGCAATTAACAGGTTAAGTTATTTTTATGTGTGTCATCTATATCTATTTTACCTACAGTTAGAAAATAGTCACTCATGTATTTAGCTACGTCTCTAGTTGTATGTACAGGGTTTAGGTTCCTTCGCACAGGAAGTTCAGAAAATGTCACATCAAGGTTTGAGTAATAATACTGTAAAGGTCCTCTTCTATAGAATAAACTAGTTAGAATACTACAGGAAATTCCACAGGTTAAGGGCAAGTAGTGATACGTCACACCTTCAGCAACCAAAGTAGGTAACTTCATACAAACATAACAGTCGTCTATTTCCATAGCTTCTACATAATGGACTAACAGGTTTGCGAAAACATTTAAATGAGTTTTGTTCTTGATCTTGTTGTAATGTAATCCTTCCTCATCTGGTTCTTCTAAATCTAATTTTGTTTGCTTAAGGCTAAGTGGCTTTTCTGGTGCATCTACTCTTTGTGGTGTATTTCTAGTGTGCGATTCTACAGTGTCCTCTGGTAAGTGATTATTTGGGTACAGGTTCGGGTCTTTACTCATCATAGAAAGAATAGCTATTGTTAGTCCTGTCCAAAGTATCAGTACTATCGCTACACTACATAAACATACTTGGCAGCCTGTTTTTAAACAACTTCGTCTCGGTCTCCCATTCACAGAAGAATCAGACATTTTGGCTCAAAAGAAGCTTCAACCCCTCTTTGTAACTCTGCACAGCTTGCTTACTCGAGCAACTTTCCGGTTGGTTCTGCTTCTTCTTCAGCCTGGTCAATAATCAATTCTACATCACTTTCGTCACTTATTTCCAAATTCTCAAATTCTTCCAGTACAAAGTAAGTCCACTCAGGACTCTGGTACTTGTTATTCAATTTCTTTATACGAGCACTTCTTCGTTTCGGTTTTATTACAGCTGGGGCAGTTTGACTCGAGACTTCATTTTTCTGTTCAGGTTCTTCATTTATTGTCTTTAATCGCAATCTTAGTCTTTTTACAAATCTAGGTACTGAGTCACCTTTTCTGAGTCTTTTAACTGGCACTGTGTCTTGACTTTCCTCGAACACTCTTTTGTTTTCATTCAGTTGTGGCACATTTGTTCCAAGTTTGTCTTCAGTATTTCTCCCTAACTGACTAGGTCCAGGTCTTTCATCAGTTTCTTCTGCCTGGTCCCTAAACTGGCCTTGTTCAGGTGCATGCTGGATTTGGCTTTGTTCTGTATCGTTTTCTTCTTCCTGAACACAATTGTCTAGTTCTATCTGGTCCTGTTCAAGCTCTTCGAACTCTTGATTTTCTTCCGCTTGAACTTCCGCCCTAATTTCTATCTGCCCCTCTCCTAGCTCAGGAGTTCTTGGTGGAGTGTCAATTACCTGTTCCCTATCTGGTCCTCCTCAGAATCAGATTTCACTTGGATTTCGATGATCTGAATACCTTCTTCTATACCTGTCTCGTCCTCACTATCCCACTGTCTATCTAAATAGGTTTGTCTTCTGGTTCTCACGGGATCTATAGTCAGATCAACTATTGGAATCCAATCATCTTGACTGGAGCTCGGTTGTTCCTCTTTAGCTACTTCAGGATCGATATCTTGGGACCCCTCAGCTGCACAACCTTCAGCCTCAGTTTCTTCAGGTTCAGTCACTCTCTTCGTATGGCTGGCATGGATCCAGCGAGGTACTCCTGCACACTTCACAGCTGTGGTGGTTACTAGGATCACCTGTCTTGGCTTTCTCCAAGTTCCGAGTGTGTTTCTTTATTACGACCCAGTCACCTGGATTCAGGTCACGTGCTGGAGTCGTTGGCCTGGCGACAGCGTCTACCCCAACCTGGTGAGAGATAGAACGCACTTGGTCAGCCAGTTCTTTACAGTATTCTAGTACCAAATCATCAGAAATGCTTATCAGTTTGTATCCTGGCACCCATGCTTGCCGCATTGCTCTTCCCATTAGTATCTCATGGGGGCTCAAGCCCGTGTTCCGGTCTGGAATACTTCTGAGTCCCATCAACACAAGTGGCAAAGCATCAGGCCATTCCAATTGAGTGTATTCACACATTTTTCCCAATCTTGCTTTAATTGTGCCATTCAGTTTTTCTACCACTCCAGAAGCCTCTGGGCGATATGCACAGTGCAGTTTTTGCGTGATTTTGAATGCTTCACAAATCTGTTTTATTATTTCATTCTGGAAATGACTTCCTCTGTCAGATTCAATCGTGACTGGGAAACCGTAACGAGGTATAAGTTCCCTAAGTAATAATTTGGCTACTGTAATGCTGTCATTTCTACGTGCAGGGTAAGCTTCCACCCACTTTGAAAATAGGCAGACAATGACAAGTAGGTACTTCATTCCTCGACAAGGGGGTAACTGAATAAAGTCTAGTTGTAGTCGAATAAAGGGGCCCTCTGCCTTTCCAATTGTTCCTGGTAATACCACCGTTTTCTTTCCGGGTTTAAATTGCTGACAAACCAGACACCTCTGGCAGAGTGCCTCTGCTATGTTTCTGAATTTCGAATTGAACCATGTCTGACGGAACATGCGAATCATCGCATCTCTTCCCAAATGTGTGTCTCCATGTATCAACCTAGCCATAGGAGCAAGCAGACAGTCTGGCAACACAGGCATACCATCCACATAAACAATGACACCATCTTCCACCCTCCTCTGACAACCAAAGTTTCTCCACCTTTGTTTTTCCTGTGGCTCTGCTGTGTCCTGTAAGTCTCTCACTTCCACCCTTGTATTCACTCCCTTTAGCATCATAAGTTGGCAGCTGTTTCTGTTTCCCCCAACCTTTATATTGATTGCTATTCGGTACCTTGCACAATATTGGGCTAACTGGTCAGCATATCGATTACCAGCTGTCACTTTGTCATCGCCAGATTTGTGAGCAGCACACTTGACCACAGCCAATTATTTTGGTAACTGGATTGCTTCCAGTAAATCCTGCACGTAATTTCCATCGCTGATAGGGGTGCCTGAAGAAGTCAGGAACTCCCTTTGCATCCATAATTGGCCAAAGTCATGCACAACCCCATAACCATATTGGCTATCAGTATATATGGTTATCTTCGAGTTCTTCCCAAATTTACAAGCTTTTGTCAATGCAACCAATTCAGCTACTTGTGCAGACTTGACTCCATGTAAATAGGATGCTTCCACTGGACCTCCCAATGTACACACTGAGTAGGCAGCGCTTAGGCCTCCTTCCTCATGTCTCATGCATGAGCCGTCTACATACAGCTCATAATCTTCATTAATTAAAGGGTCTTCTTTTATGTCTGGGCGTGGTTTTGTACTGAACTCGGTCAAATCAATGCAGTCATGTTCAGTTTTCTCCCTTACTTCTGCTGCAAATGAATTAGGCAGTAAGGTGGCTGGATTCAGAATATTACATCTAGCAATGGTCAAGTTTCCTGCACCTACAAGGATTCTCTCATACTTTGTCAGCCGACTAGGTGGGAGATACTGAGTTTTAGTTTTTGTCAGCAAAATCACGACAGAATGTGGAACATACACAGTTACTGGATGTTCCATCACAATGGATTCACTCTGTTCAAGACTCATGCATGTTGCAGTTACAGCTTTCAGACATCCAGGTAATCCAGCTGCTACTAGATCCAACGTGGAAGAAAAATATGCCACTGGACTTCGAGTCAAACCATGAATTTGGGTCAGGACTGAAAGTGCACAATTGTCTCGTGTGTCACAGAAAAGGGCAAAATCTTTTAAATAGTCAGGCATTCCTAATGCAGGAGCTGTACACAGACATTCTCTCAATTTTACAAAAGCAGTCATGCTTTCGTCATCCCATTCCACAGGATCTTTTGCTCCTTTCTTTGTCATTTTTATCAATGGTCTTGCTAGGACTGCAAATCCCACAATCCACTGTCTACAGTATCCTACAACTCCCAGAAACATCCTGATATCTTTCTGCGTGTTTGGTAATTCCATGTTTCAAATTATTCTAATTCTTTCTGTGGTAACTTTCCTGATACCTCTCTCTATCTGGTGCCCCAGATATTTTACTGAAGAGGTACAGAACTGCAGTTTTTCTGGCGATACTTTATGCCCGCCTTCACCTAAATAGTTCAGTAAGGCAATGGTGTTGACAACACAGTCTTTCCTGCTCTTAGACACCACCAAGAGCTCGTCTATATATTGCACCAGGACTGATTTTCCGGGTAATACTTGAGTTTCAAGGCACTTTTTCAGAATCTGATTAAAAATCGATGGGCTTTCTGTGTACCCCTGAGGAACACGATTCCAGACGTAGACATGGCTGTCGAATTCAAATGAGAAAAGAAATTTGCTGTCTGGATGTAATGGAATCGAAAAGAATGCATGACATAAGTCAATGATGGTAAACCATCAAGCATTCCAAGGTATTTGGTATAGAATCACTGCAGGGTTTGGCACGACAGGACAGCAAGGAACCACAATTTTATTTACCTTGCGCAGGTCCTGTACTACCCTGTACTTACCACTAGGTTTCTGTATGCCAATTATCAGTGAGTTACAAGGACTGCTCAATACTTTTTGCAATATGCCTGCTTCTAGCAACCGTTTGATTTCAATAGCAACCCCTGCTTTTACTTCTGCACTCATTTTGTACTGTTTAGTATTTGGGTAGACTACATCTTCTTGTATGGCTATTTTAATAGGGTCTACATTTGCCATTAATCCTACACCTTTTCCCGTAAAATCCCATACCTCTGGTTTCACTGTCTCTTGGAGTTCCTCAGGTAAATCTTGTATTGTCAGTCTTGTAATTTCTGAGTCGGGTCTTGCTAACATTAATTTGTATATTCCATCTTCATCTGGGGTCTGACTTTCAATGCCATTTGGAGTGTAAAAGATAGTACAATTCATTTTACACAACAAATCTCGTCCTAGTAAGTTTGCAGGACTGGAATCACAAACAACAAATCTATGCATTTCTTTAAAATTCCCAATTTTAATCTCCATAGGTTCTGTAACTGGGGTACTAACTAGCTGATTAGAAACGCCCACTACTTGGATCGCTTCTCCCGAGAGGGGTAGGTCTGGAACGTCTGCTGTTCTCACAGTAGAACGGGTAGCACCAGTGTCCAACAGAAAGGTGACGTCATTTCCTTCAATCTTTCCTTCAATGTATGGCCCTGACTGGTCCACCGGCAAGGAGGCGCCAAGCAGCACTCCTCGTCCTCCCCCCTCAGGCACCGTCAGTAGGTGTCGGCACAGAGAAATGTGTCATTCAACAAAAATTGTGAAGTTGCTGCATTTCTATCCTCCCTTCCGTCCCAAGCTTCAGTGTCTTCACTCTGTTGTGCTTTGCTCCTATAATTTGGCCTAGGTGCACGAGGCAACTGATTCTGTTTTACCTGCTGCTGGGTCTTCCGTGGAGTTTCTTTCTGCGTCTGTGGATTCAAATAATTTATTTGCACATTACCATTCTGTACAGCCTTACACTCGTCTCTCCAGTGACCTATCTTTCCGCACCCGTGACATGGGAACTTCTTCCGGGCCTCTTCTCGACTCATTTTTACTCTGGGCTTTCCCCCACCTCCAGGGCACTGACTCTGATTACTAGTCATTTTATTCAGCTGCTGTTCTTGGTGCTCTGCTAATTTAACCTGTGCCCACATGACTTTTTCTTTTAATTCTTTCCGTTTATCTGCCAGCTCATCCTCGCAATATTTAGCATACTTCAGCACTTCATCGATTGGTTTAGCCTGCCAGCAGATTTTATTGTCTTTGATCCACTGTGAGATTTCAGGCCTTAACCCTAACACCAATCGATAAATGAAATGGGTCATGTCTTTCATCTCAATGTTATCCAGACCACTGTATGTCTTGAACACCTGTAACAGTTGTTCATAATATGAGTGTACAGTCTCATCTCGATTTTGGGTAGTTCTATCTATTTGTGTCCAATCAGTTTCTTTTGCAGGCACCTTTCCTTTCAGATACAGCATTACCTGATCGTATTTCCGCATGACATCCCCTGAAGGAGCCCCTGTCTTTGGGTCCCTCGGGAATTCTTCACTAGGCCAATCAACAGCAATTTTACATTCTGTCCACAAATCTACAGGGACTACAATGTCAAAGAAACCATCTAGATCTTTCAGGAGGCATTTTTGAACTTTCACAAATCTTTCAACCTGTCTGTACCAGTCTACAGGTTTTTCTCGCACCTTTGGGAAGTCATTTGTAAAGGACACAATATCCTGTCGCGACCATGGAACATGTACATATCTTCCACCTGGCACTTCTCGCATAGAATATAATTTTTCCACCTTTCCTGCTTCTTTTAAGACATACTCAGAAGTCATTTGTTTGGATCTAATTTCCCCTTTTTTCATTGCCCATCTGGCTTTCCATTTTTCTAATTCTCCCCTTTGTTGTAACAGGTTTAACAACTCTCTTATCTGTACCTTTTTCCCTGACACGTTCATGTTTTCCAAATCTTTGTCTGAGAATTCTGCTCTGTAGGGTTTTTGCAATACTTTAGATCTGCCAATATCTATTCCCATACTTGCCGCAGTGTCTATTAATTTCTCATGGAACACTCGGGTATTACGGGTGATACTTTTGCAAAGGAATAACAATTCCTCTTCACTAAGGGTGTTTAGTCTGTCCAAAACCACATTCCCAGCCATCAGTTCCTCCAATTCTATTCTCAATTTATATATATCCAATGGTTTTGGCTGAGGATTTGGTTTACTACTTTGCTTATCCCGGTACAAAGGAACAACTGGTCCAATAGTTACTGGGATTGTCAGAGCTTCAGGACTGGTATTCAATTGGGAGATTTTCTGAATTAGTTCTGTTCTTTGTTTGATTAAAGCCTCTCGTTCTCTATCCTGCAGTACCTTATCCATGGAGGTCTCATGTACTATCTGCGGAATTAAGGAAGGGCCATAACTTGGGGCAATTGGATTTGTCATACTTGGACCCTCGCCATAATTAGGTTTCAGGAATAGATTTCTCGTACTTAGGGATCTTGGTTCCTCATTATAAGGTGGTGGATTTTTCATTAACAAATCCTCCAGATACTCATCGTCTGAATCACCACTGGTCATTAAATGTTTTGTTTTCTCTGTCCTTTTCCCTCCCATGGGCTCTTCTACTGTTAATACAGGGTACAGTCCTTCTACCATCATGTTCTGTCTCCATTCTTTCATTCTTTTTTATCGGGTTTGTTTCTTTACCTTCGGATAAAATTTAGCTAACCCTTTGTCAATTCTGGGTCTGTCTCGCTCAAAAGCCTCTATTTCCCATTCTTCTAAGGCCTCATATTGCGTCAGTCTAGGTCTGGGATGTAAATCATTCATTCGGGTTCTCAGGTTGAACAAAATTCTGCCATTAAATGTACCTTCTAAGGGAAATGCTAACATTCTGTCATTTTTAGTATATTCCACCCAATTTTCTAACCATACACAAGCATGGTAGCCTCTATCGAACAACATAAATGATGCAGGAGTGTTTGGTGGCGGAATAATGACTCCTTCTCTAGTTTTGAAAGGCTTGTCTTTCTTGAAATAATTCTTTACTTTGCCTACAAATGTCATTTTTCTCTTGCTTCCGTACATAATGTTATATGTACGGCTTTTCCACTGATCTCTCCCAAAACCTTGATATCTTGGGTCAGGTCGAGTTTCTGGATGGGTTTGATGCCACATATACTTTTTTCGCAAATTACTTTGTTTACAAAAACCACTTCCAATATAAATGCGTCTTTTATTTTTCTGCAACCAATCAAATGCGTGATTTCAAACAATTTCAACCAATGGGTGCGCGGCGTCTCTCGCAAAACGGGTTCTCACGCTTCTGTGCTCACCCCTCCTTTACAATGCTATCTCAGCTACACGCCTGCTGTCTCGACCAATACCAGCGCGGCACAGAGTGACGTCAGCGCAGCTCCGCAACTGACTCCCTCCTTCACAAGGTACCATAAAATTCAATTCTTTATTTAAAGTGCAAGTGCTCTGTTTATTTTACAACGCAAAAACATTTGCCACTGTACTCGAGTGTCTAGAAAGAAAGATTTGTTTCACTGCAAGTACATCTCTTCTGTTTACTTTTCATACACTGCGAGTACATCCCTTCTGCCTACTCTTCATACAAGCATTAGAGAACCTGCTACTCCTTCGACTCATCCACTCAGGGATATATACTAAGTCAAAAGTTTCACCAGTGAACCCCTTTGCAAACAATCAAGCTCAGACAAACCTGCTACTCCTTCCGTGTGACCCTTTCAAGGTGATATCATAATAGAAGTTTTGCCAGCGAACTCTTTGCTATCATTTATTCATGCATTTATACAGAAAAACCCTAATTAGTGCTTCCAGTTCTGCCCAACCCGCACTAACTTTCCTCAACGTAAGTGACCTCTATGCGACGTGGCTTCTATTCTACCACTCGCTATTCTGCCCCCGGGGATTCCAGACAAACATATAACAATCACTAACGAGTTTATTAGTACATAAATCAATATAGTAGCATATCAGAGAAAATTTTAAACATTTCATGACATTTCAAAAATTTTAAAACACTTTTTCATTTGATCGATCGATTCTTTCTTTTAGCAACAAGTTTTAATTTTCACAGTTAGCAGCAGTTTACCTACCTACCTATTTTAACTAGTACCTAACCATCATTCTGCTACCAGAAAAATACTGATGGCGCGCGCAGGTCACCCGACTAATAATTTTACCATATGCACACTTGGGCCCATAAATTTTTAATACACCATATTAAATATAATCGGGTAACCTACACTCTACTACCAGCAACCTTGTTCATTCCTATTTATTTCCAATGTACCTGACTTACCAATCCTCGCCACAGGTACCTATGATCAAAATGGATCAGGGAGCTAGCTGAAAAAGATAAGCAGTCACCAAAATACAATAACATTTAATGATATTTGCACTCTTTATAATAAACACAGACTCAGGAAGTTTTGAAAACCTTTATCTAGTGCTCATCACTGTCAGAAAGCATTAGGTTTACATCAACTATCAATAACCAAAATCATGAAAATTGTATAACCATGAAGAAAATAGATAATGCCAACCATTTAGAACTCTAAGGGGAAGGTAAAAATAGGGAACATGCTAGTAAGATTTTCCAGACTTCAGAATTGGTATGGGTGTCTAAAGGACGGGAAAGATAAGGAACATGCTAGAATATCACAGTTTGAGTACCCCTAGAAAGTGGGTAAGGCAAAAGACTTTATTTTGTACTGAAGGAATTAGAAATAACCATGTAGCTAAATGGGTAGGAAAAAATGGAACACGCTAATAATTCAGAGCAACCACTGTAATTCAGCTAAAGGTGAGTAAAGAAAAGGAACATCTATATTTCCTGAACAGTATTTCAAAATTTTCATAAAAGGATTAGACAAATGGAACATGCTAATAAACAGCTAAAAGGTAAAACTTTATTATTAGTCAGCTCAGGGAGGTGTAGTTCCTTCACAGATATATATTTGCCTAGAACGGTGTGGAGACCAACCCTGGCCACGGGTCAGTTAAGGACAGGAGAAACCCCAAGGAATACAGTCGCCAGTAGGCCAACAGGTGCAGAATGGAAACCCAGGACAGGAAAACCAGATTAGGATCAGGACAGGACCCCAAGGTAAGACCAACACCCGCAGTTCAGTAGCAACGCCTGCTCTACACCCTCTCTGCAGCTATCAGTCAAAAACCTGATTGGGTTCTCGATTTTCCCCAGCAAAGTGCTTCACCAGCACTTAAAGGTTCTCAAAACCCCGATTGGGTCTGTGAATCAGTCGGACAGAGTGCTCCGCAGCACCTCTGTTTCTCGATCAGCTATTGAGTGCGTAGGGTCAGTGACAGGTCAGCTATTCGGACAAGTGGGACAATTTCTCTAGCAAAACCTAGGCTAGTTATACTGTTTTCGGGTCAGTGTACCACCCCCCAAATGTTGCAAGCGTAAGGATCCCCAATTTCGATTGGACAATTGAAAGGACAGGTCATCACACCACCTAGGATTTGACTTTCTCTAGCCCATAATTTACATTTTCTGGGCACGCCTTCCGAACTTCAGGTTTACATGACGATTTAAATGTGTGACACAATGGACAGTCTATTAATTTATACATTGTAGTCTTTTGTCATCTTCTTAGTAGGGTCAGACGAATGGTTCCCAGGCACATCTTGGCTTGTGCTTCCATCTGGCTTGGTTTCAAGAACACCGAGCTCATCCCCTTGCGGAAGGCTGTCATCCGCAGAAGGGATTTTCAACATGGAGTATTCCCCTCCCTCATGCCCACGGATTTACGATACATGAAAAGCAAATAGAAACAGTTTTAAAATCACAGAAATGAATGCACTGTATACCAGAAATCCCTATATTATTCCCATTATTTTATAATAACTATAGCCTTAATGGTTTAATGCAAAACAAACAGCATAGCCAAATTAGCGATGCAAGCTTCAGGCATGTGAGAACATAAAGCAGCCATTTTGGCTCTAATGCGCAAGTGCAAAAGGTTTCTCACCAGAACTGCGAGTACGTCACATCACATGGTTATGACCGTCGCATGCGCAGAAGAAATTCCCGCGTAGCAGCAGCCATCTTAAGTAGCAAGCGTGTTAGGATTAGTAAACACATAGGCAAGCGTCTCTGGGACACCCACAATGTCAGAATAAGGGGTAATTAATAAGACAAACAGATTGATTAATACTATTAGGGTTATTTGAGGTTCATGAGTACAAGCAAGTCGCTTTACGTGCGAATCCTTGCTCCATCAAAAGAAAGAAAGATAGAAATAAAGAGGCAAGACAGAGAAATGAAGGAAAGAAGGAAAGAAAGAGGAAGGCAATAAAGAAAGAAAAACGGAAGAAAGAAAGAAGGAAAGAAATTCAGAAGGAAAGAAAGAAAGTAAGAAAGAAAGAGGAAAGAAAAAATTACAGACATAAGGGTTGCAGGGAAAGAACACTCTCACTAGCTTATATTCAGAGTTTGAGTGAGCTTCTGGTATGGAGTGAAAAAATGGCAGTCAGATAAATAAACAAAGGCACTTCAAAAGGAATTTGCAAAAGCTTTGGCAGGAAACAGGAACTGATAAGAATATGAGATGCTTTTCCTGCACAGTTATTACTTAGCAATAACCGTTACTACTCAAGTTTTTACTTCACATACCATTACATTGAAAGTGTTAATGTATGGGAAGTAAAAACTTGCCTAGTAATAAAAATGGTATGTGAAATAACATGTCATATTAAAAAAAAATGTTTAAAACACAACACTATCTAAAATACACTACCCTACACATCTAAAACACTAAAACACTACTAAAACACTACACTACCCTACACTACTGAAACACCACTACACTACCCTAAACCCTAAATCACTACCCCCTGCACTAACATACACATTCCCCTAATCCGCTCCCTACACTCGCTATATCAAATAGACTACCCAACACATCTAAAACACTAAAACAATACTAAAACACTACACTACCCTACACTACTGAAACACCACTACATTACCAAACACCCTAAATCACTACTACCTCCACTAACATACACATTCCCCTACTCCGCTCCCTACACTCATTAACTACCCATCGCAACCCCATGACACTACATTAAACACTAAATCAGTAAACTACACTACACTAACACTACAACAATACCCTAAACCCTAAATCGCTACCCCCTGCACTAACATACACATTCCCCTACTCCGCTCCCTACACTCACTATATAAAATAAACTACCCAACACATCTAAAACACTAAAACACTGCACCACCCTACACTACTGAAACACCACTACATTTCCCAAAACCCTAAATCACTGCCCCCTGCACTAACATACACATTCCCCTACTCCGCTACCTACACTCATTCACTACCCATCACAACCCCCTGACACCACACTAAACACTAAATCAGTAAAATACACTACACTAAATCCACAACATTACCTAAAACCCTAAAACACTACCCCCACAACCCCAACACTACTCTACACAACACTAACACAAGTACACATCCCACAACTCTACACTACACTACACTAACACAAGCCCCACTTACCTCTTACCACGCGTTGTTCAAATATTCTCCCCCTTCCGGCTTCCTCCGTCGTGGGCAGGCCCAGAGAGTGGCACCCGGACCTGGAAAAGCAGCAGCAGACCCCTCACTGGAGCAAATGGCCGCTGTGACAAGCACCAAGAGCGGCGCATGCCCCCTACACATGCGGCATTACTACGTATGCGATGTAACAGAACGTGTACTAAAGGCAATGAGGTGTTACATCGCATGCGTAGTAAAGCTTGTGAAGTAACAGCATGTGTACAAACAGCGGCCCACTAATGGCTGTTCACCACTGATAATGCTGGAAGGTGCCACGTGATTTTGCCTGGTAGCTCTCCAGACAAATGCAACACTAAAGTAATAATAATAACAAAGTAAAAAGAAAAACATTGCCAATGAAGGAAACTACATTGTGTAGAGTTGCTCTTTGTAATAGAGCTGAATGCAGTCACTCAAATTGAAGTAAGTGAGGCCCAGATGTAGGTAAAATAGATTTACCGATTTTTAATTACCGAATTTTACCGATTCGGTAATTAAAAATCGGTAAATCTAAGGGGTGGATATGTAGGTATTCCAGATGTGCTGGAATACCGATTCTGAAGAATTCGGTATTTACCGATTCGGTAAATACCGAATCGGTAATGCCCATTCATTCCTATGGGCTTTGAAGCCCATAGGAATGAATGGGCATTACTGATTCGGTATTTAACGAATCGGTAAATACCGATTTGCACAAGGGTGCAGGGGGTGTCACTTTGACACCCTCTGGCACCCCCAAAACAGGCTCGGGTGCCATGTGGCAGGCATACATGCCCTAAGGGCAGGTCTGCCTGTCACATGGCATAGGTGTGCATGCACACATGTGCATGCACACCGGAATCGGTATTTTACCATCAAATTGGATTTGATGGTAAAATACCTATTCTGTAAGGCCTCTGGGACTCTGAAGAGTCCCACCTACATCTCGGTGCCTCAGAATCGGTAAATTTACCGATTTTTTATTTTACCGAATAGGTTAAAATTACCGAATCGGTAATTTTACCGATTCGTTAAAATAATGCCCCCTACATACCTGTCACCCATATACCGGTCGGTAACGGCCCAAAATACCGATTTTCGGCCGTTACCGACCGACCTACATCTGGCCCTTAGTGGCTGGATTAGGTTGACCTATAACTCCATGCTGTATGCTGTAGTGGGTAGAACAAAATGTGAATAACTCAAGAACAGACCAATTGATGAAGAGAGCTAGCTGAAAGTCCCTTTTTGTAAGTATATTAGAATTATATTTTAGTATAATAAAAAGGTCTTGGCTAACGCCAGACCTAAAAAAGAAGGTAAATGGGAGACCAGGACGTAGCAGGCAAGCTACTGAGTAGCATGGAGAGGGAGAGCTAGGAAGATGACAATCATCTTCATTTACCTCTTAGGTTCCAGCATTTCAGTACCAATGGGAACTATTGTACGGTCACTGCATGTACTATGAACTCTATGTGTTGTCACATGTAATAGGGCCAATATCAAAAGAGAGAAAGTAGTAATAAATTACTTCCCACCCTTTACCCCTGTAAACTCCACAACCCACACCAAAAAATAATCACACAATTCCCACATTTAATTTTGAGTTCAATAATTAACATTAATTAACAACGAACAAACACTTAAGATTAAAAAAAATTACTTCCCATCCTTTACCCCTATAAACCCCACAGCCAGCACCTAAAATGGATTCAACAATTTTCACATTTAATTTTCAATTAATTAACATTAATTAACAACTTACTATTAATTAAAATTGAAAATAAATTACTTCCCACCCTTTATCCCTATAAACCCCACACCCCCCCAAAATTAATTCAATAATTTTCCTATTTAATTTTCAATGAACTAATAATTAATAACTAATTATCAATTAATTAAAAATACATTCCTTCCCACCCTTTATCCCTTTAAACCCCACAACCCGCACCTAAAATGAATTACACAATTCCCATACTTAATTTTCAATTAATTAATATTATTTAACAGCAAATTAATAATTAATTACAAATAAATTACTTCCCAAAATTAACACTATAACATCTCAATCAAATAAATATTAATAAATAAAAAAATATCATAAATGTATTATAATTCAATTACTTCCCACCCTATTCCCTCCAAAACCCACCACCACTATGAAACTAAAAAACACACAATTGAATTAAAAAAAATTGATAACTACTAAAAATGTAACACATATATTAAAAAACATAATCAATACTTATACGAAAAAATACTCACATACATTTAAAAATATATACTGAAATAAATAACACTAATTAAAAAATATATTTTTGCAAACGATAGTATTGACTTCTATATTTTTTTACACAATATTTCTTACCTTCAAATCGATATTCTTGACCACGATATTCTTGCTGTCAATATTTCTCACTGACGATATTTAGGACTCGATATTTCTTTAGTTCGAAATTCCCAACTCAATATTTTGTCTGCACAACGTAGCCTCAGCCTGCAGAGAACTAGGCCTGACTGAGGCAGGAGAACTGATGCACAGAGTAATGTCCCTGTAGACCTGTTGATCTATGAATGTTCACAGAAAGAGTTATCTGTACCACTAGTGGCCCTGATGATACCTGTTACGTGGATAATATGAGGTATGGCGATCCCCTGACCTGATACTTCTTTCCATTGACCCACAGTGTCAATTTGTTCTGTCAGTAATGACTGTCTCCTTACTCACAAGGATCTGTTGACACTTTTCTAATATTGTTGCTTCCACTGTACAAGCATATTGCACATGTGAAACATGAATAGTGTAGATAGTGGTTTACTTTTGAACAGATCTTGAAATGTGAATTATCTGCTTGGCTAGAATATTCCCTATCACACTACACATACAATAGTATGTTGATTGTCTTCCCAGTTACAGTGCCACATATGAAAAAAGGGGTGTTCTGTGATGGCAGTATAAACAATGTAAACGTAATATTACTTACTAGGATATTCAAATAAGTAGTCTACATTTCTATACAGCCCCCAGAGAGGTAGCTCGCATTGCCACACATACCAGTCCTTACATTGTGACCTTAGTCTAAGGATGTTGTTTGTACTATGATTTTCGCCTCTATGGACCATATGCGTCAATGCAATGGGCCTGGCTGTAAAGGTGTCTGGACAGTCATGCACAGGTAAATTACTCCTCCGGAGGTAAAAATGGTGTGTTGTGTGGCATTGTAACTCACATCACATTAAATATAGGATGGCCTTGGCTTACATAATGTTAGTGGAATGCTTCAGATAGTATAGGTCATGACCAGGGGTGAGATTAGTCATCAGATGACCACAAAAGTGTGTATCCATGCTTAGCATGTGACATGTGCACATGTAATATGTTGACTCTTGGTGAAGGCTTGTGCTAGATGTCAAGGTAATGGGCATCAAGCTGAAAGTGATCCTTAAACTTTCAGTTATAAACTGTTTCTAC
This sequence comes from Lissotriton helveticus, assembly GCF_964261635.1. Classification (NCBI taxonomy): domain Eukaryota; kingdom Metazoa; phylum Chordata; class Amphibia; order Caudata; family Salamandridae; genus Lissotriton; species Lissotriton helveticus. The sequence goes on from NC_136069.1 coordinate 444,917,027, forward strand.
ATCTATTGTATCCATAAAGGGCAACCCCCGTCAGAGGAAGGCCATTTGGAGAGCCATCACCCAGAACATATGGATCCTGGGGGTCTACAACCGGCATAGTGTCCACTTCAGAAAGATTACAATATATACAAGAGGTAGATGTGGTATATACAGTAGCACATCAATTCCAAGTAACAAATATATTTGAATTAGTCCATACACAAATACCAGTATTGGTGCCCCTAGCATTAACAAATCATAAACACCCCACTACCACGGATCTCACCACACTGAAGTTCAAATAAACTATTGTTTTATGCCTAACAAAACAGCTATACCTCGGCACTCTCAAAATTAATGTTTCTTATTTATTGGTAATGAAACATGTCTATGTATCAAGAACTCAGTATAGCAGCTCACAGGAAATCAATCTGGAGAATCAATTATGCAAAATTAAATTTAATTTTCAAAAACGCTGTCTTACTTAAGATACAGTGGTCTCTTTTGGTACAACACAATCCAACAGAAAAAGCACAAACATATATTGTTTCACATGACACAGTACTATTACAAATTGGCATTTGGGGGTCCCATTCTTGACACCTCCTTGTTGGCAAACAAAGATGGCAGCTGAGACGTGTTTCGTTACGGTTGTAACTTTTTCAAGGCTTCTATGTTTGTGAATGTTAACTCTCAAAATGTGGATTGTCGACAGTGAGGGTTTCATTCTAGGATGGAGAGGAACTCTGTTTAGTTTCCAATCTCTGTGCAGGTGCAGTGGCGGATTTACCTGTTGAGAAATAGAAAACATTGTTAATAATGGAAGCAAGGTATCTACATCCACGTTGTTTGTGTCGAAGTAAATGGGTACCTAGACTGGAACAAAATAGATAGAGATTAGTATTGTCACCTATTTGCATGAATTTGAAGTTGGTTACTAGACATTTGTTGACATTCAATAGATGTAGCAGATGTCATTAGCTTATTAGATGTGCAGACATGTGGCATTTTAGCTTTAGGAATAGACAAGACTCTGCTACAAACAAAATGTAATCATAACGTGTATTTGTCCATTCCAAGGACTAGTTGTGTATAATACCCAGCTTAGTTGTATATTTAGCATTGTTCATCATGTGAGAAGTGCAGAGTCATGGGGTTGCCTGCCACTGCCAATCAGCTGAGTTTCCGTCATGACTCACATATATTAGGGGTACACCATAGTTACTGTGTTACTCATTCCATCAACAGTTTCAGTTGATGGGTCCAGGACACCATCAAGCAAAGTATTTAGACATATATCTGAGTGGAAACGTGTCTGCACATTGCCCAGTCCATGATGAGTGAAGATCAGTAGTAACATGGAAGACAAGTGAGAAGGGGGAAAATGAGTCTAGAATCTTGGTTAGAGTTCCAGAGAACAGGCCTCATGGTAGTAGTAATCACTTCAATCTCACTTTACCAACACTTGAGAAATGGTAACCTGCATGATAAGTTGTAAATCAGTAGAAAACATGGCAGACGAATGAGAAGGGGGCAAAAAGAGTCTAGCATCTTGGTTAGAGTTAGAGTGAGAGGGCCTCATGATAGTTGTAGTCACTTCAATTTCACTTTTCCAACACTTGAGAGATGGTAACCTGCATGATAAGTGTAGATCAGTAGAAAACATGGCAGACGAATGAGAAGGGGGCAAAAAGAGTCTAGCATCTTGGTTAGAGTTCCAGTCACAAAGCCTCATGAAAGTTGAAGTCATTTCTAACTAGACTTACCAAAACTTGACAAATGGTAAGCCGCATGCTAAGTGCAGGTCAGTGGTAACATGACAGACAAGTGAGAAGGGGCAAAAGTAATCTAGCATCTTGGTTAGAGTTGGAGTGTCTGGAAAACGTTTTTCTTCGTAGACTTTTGTCAGTCCCAAGTTCGACTCCTTCTTCTATAGGGCATAAAGAACCTGGCATTGAGCACTTAGACGATATCATTCACTGTATTACATTGTGATAAAATACCCTGGCTTCAGTACAGTTCATAGTATCCTGCTATTTAGCAAAAAGGAAATCAAATCCAAAATGATGGGGAAAAGGAATATGTGTAGAGAACGACGGGAAAAAAATCAAACCTGCTATAAATAGGTATTGATGGGCCAATATGACCAGGAGATACAAGACTACCTTGTAGGCATGAAAAAACCTATGATAGATTTTTGTTGTCTAGATTAGGCCTAAAATTGATTTATCATTTAGTGGTCTTTCCAAAAAGGGATCTGTGGCCCTAGAATTTACCGAAATGCCAGCGTGATATTAGATTTTCTATTTTACAACCTCTTTCCCTGTTGCAAGGCTTGATTTACCATCAGGAGGCCCTCATGTTCTTAAAATCTCTGAGAAATATGCATATGTATTGTACAATACTCGTTTATATTAAAATGTCTCTTCATTAGCGAAAATCACTATCTCATTTGGATAGTTTAGGCTACAGACAAAACTGAAAAGACTGTAGAGATATGTCAATTCCCAGGAAGGGGCATGGTTGATTTACATTTTATTAATGCTCTTTGTAATAGTGCTAACATGTTTTGTCAGTTTTTAATAGGAACCCAATTGGAATCATTTTAAAGTTGGGACTATGCAGTTTGCACTACTTGCTGACCAGCCCCTGAACCATGATTTAAATATTTTAAATTCGTTATATATTTTGTATGGTTTCTTTCATATTTGTGGATCATATATGCAACTGTCATGTATAATACTGAGTTTTTTCTTTTTTATGGGTCTGAACATAAATCCAAATAAAGATTTTGATGATGATGAAGTAGTGGGACAGGGCCTTGTGGTAGTTGTAGTCACGTCAATCTCACTTTACCAGCACCTGAGAAATGATAACCTTCATGATAAATGTAGATCAGTAGTCACATGGCAGACAAGTGATAAGGGACAATAAGAATCTAGCATCTTGGTTAGAGTTCCAATCACAGGGCCTCGTTATAGTAGTAGTAGCTTTTCAATATCACTTTACACATTTTAAACTGCATGACTAGTGAAGATCAGTAGTAACATGGCAGACAAGTGAAAAGGGGCAAAAGGAGTGTAGCATCTTGGTTTGAGTTGGAGTGAGAGGACCTCAGGGTAGTTGTAGTTACTTCAATCTCACTTTACCAACTCTTAACAAACGGTTAGTGTACCATAACTGTTGCCAACATGCATTTGGGATGGACCATACATTTACATTTCAACACATAACATGGGTCCTGGATTGATATGCTGATGGTGATACACTGACAGGAAGCATTGCAACATGTGGCATTGTCGTGTTTTGGCAGCTCCTGAGTTAGCGTTTAGCACAGCTACACGGTCTTTTCTGTTAACTTGACCAAAACGAACGGGGGCCATTTTGAATCCCTCTGACTTCCGTTTCCTATGAACACGCTGCCTCGTGGTCAGTGTGCCCTTTCGTCCTTTCTCGATACCCATGGTCACTATTCTGCTCGGCAACAGGCTATTTTTAGTACTGGTCAAGCGCACATGCGCACTATGCATCAACTGGTCACTCTTTAGGAATGTTCACACTAACTGACCAGTGCCGTTGAACTCCTCCCACGTGCTGGCTGTGTTCCAAAAATGACCTTATATGTACCTAAAATGTGTAACTTGTAACCGCCTATCTTTTTATTGCTATTAAACTGTATAAAAGAGGTCGCACACCAATGTTCGGTGTGCTACTTCTTACACTGCCGAAGGGTGCTGTAGGAATGTATCACCACCCCATGGGGTCTTAATAAACTTGTCTTTTACCTTTTCCAGTGTCCGTGCCAACTTCTATACTAAGGCGTTCGAGAGTTTAGCAGAGTATGTAGGCCTGATTTGAACCCAACACCACAATTGGCGACCACGAAGGGACTCATCGGCGACTCGGATGCCCGAAGGAGAGGTCGTGACGAAGGTCAGGAAACTCGCCATGGACGCGTACGCTGCCACTGAGTGACCCGAGTCTTGGCACCCACGGTGTGTTTTCCCCTCCTTCCGATCTGACCTTCCAGGTGGCGCCGGTCCTCGACTGAGATTCTGATCTTGGATTGTCGTGATGTGCCGTTTTGGCTGATTTGACCACAGAACTTGGCAGTTGGACTTTGGACGTTTGAAAATATTTGGTAAGCTTTTGAGCGGTGAGGTAGTCTACTGACACTTACTGTGGCTTTTTGAAACTTTGAATTTGAATTTGAAATTTGTTAGCTGATGTTTTGAATCTTTGAATTTGAATTTGAATATGTGAAGTGCACCTCACATAGGCAGGCATGTAGGGATATTTCTCTGATTTATTTGATTTGAACGGTACACCGCGTTAGGTGACATTTTGTAGTATCACATTTTCGTGGTACTTTTTTGGAACATGCCTGTTTTTAGCACACTCCGTAGGATGTGCTGTTCTGAAAATGGTACCAATTATCGATTAAGTGAAAAGCAGCCGGCTCCCCCAGAGGGGACTCCCAATCGTGAAATGTATGTCAAATTCGGTATTCCACCTATAATGTATAGTACATTATGGCATAAGTATACTAAGACTAATCGTGAGTTACAGTGGCCGCTATATGGGTCGTTTGACCTTCGAAAGGTACAGTATGTAGAGCAGTGTTTGTTTCAGCGAAGGTCTAGACAAGATATGTTTGATTGTGTGCGTATGTGGGAGAAAGAGGTGCGTGAACGAGCGAAGCGTGAGGAAGCCTTGGCGGAGAAAGTGCAGCGGAAGGCTGCACATGACAAAGCTTTACAGCTACAGGAGAAGGAATTACAGGAAAAGAAAGTGAGGGAGAGACGAGAACGCAATTTACAGGTTAATGGTCAATTCCCTATCAGGCGTCCTCTTTATCCAGTCCTTACTAATGAAACAGATGATTTTTCATTACTAGATCGTTGTCCGCCTCCGTACGTCGCACCTACGGCTCCGAACGAGGACTCGGACGAGGATAGTGATCGAACACAGCGTACCAGGTTACATGCGGAACGAGCTGCGGAATTACGTTCATTTGCACGAAAACTAAATATTAATACTGTTACTGTTTCTGACGTTACTGAACAAATGGAACAGTGGCCTGATAAGGAACGACTGTATTTTTTAGATCATTTTGGAGATGAAGTTGTTGAGCGGTATTGAAAATATTCTCTCGAGTTAGAACCAAAGGAGATATCCAAGGGTCGTGAGAATTTTCGTAAAGGTCTTTTTGTTCTTTCAGATGCGGACGACTTCTTCAAACGTTTGATTGAACTGCGTAATGAGGCGACACGACTACGGGAGTTGGAAAAGTCGAAGAATTCGTCTACGTCCGGAGCGACGGGGATATCCAAAGAATGCCCTATCTTTGAAACAGATAAGATCGCTGCGATTAATGTTAGACCTATGCGAGAAGCTGCGCCTTTATATGTCCCTCATAAAGGGGATGGCACAGATGATGATAAAAGATCCAAAGACGCGAAAGGGTATTTTGTATATAATTGGGTTTATACGCCTTGGAATAGAGCAGATGTCATGGCGCTTAAGAATGCTTTACCTGATCCCCGTAAAAACCCTGCGGCTTTTTATGAAAATGTTGAAAGTGCAATTTCTTCATGTATCATGACGTTAGTTGATATTGATCTATTTTTCGGGTTGATATTGCCCCCTGATATGTGGAGAGCGATTCGTAGGTTTGATGACCTCACGACTCTCGGGGCCACTTGGAAAGATCTTGTTCAGGCTGATTTAGATAGAGAACCAGCATGTAAGCCGTGTCAATTAATATTAGACCTTCCAGGGGCCATACTAACAAAACTAAAGACTCTTGCTCCCGCTAAAAAGATTGATTGGACTATATTAGCCTCTTGTAAGCAGAAAGCGGATGAATCAGTTTCCGATTTTTTCTCTCGCTTCGAGGAAGCGTTCCATGATTATAGTGGTCAATTATTGACAGAAGATACTGGCAGGCATTTATTCGTTGATAAGTATGTGGCTAATCTCCTACCGGAGATTGCGAAACGATTGAAAGCGAGTGAAAGTTCATGGACCACAGCAACCCCTGCTTCTTTATTGACTATGGCTCAATATTATGAAAGACAGGAATTAGAGGCAAAAGAAAGTAGTGAAAAGAAAGCAAAGGATTTGAAGACGAAGGTAATGTTAGCCCAGGTTCAGGCTACGAGAGGAAATAACAGAGGAGGGCGAGGATCATACAGTAATGCTCCTCCCCCTCGTTCTGACATTTCTGTGAATCAATGTGCATACTGCAAACAGTTTGGGCATTGGATTGCAGACTGTCCGGTGTTTCGAGAGCAGCGTAATTTGAGGGGACGAGGAAGTGGAAGGTCTAGGAATTATTATGGAGGGTCAAGAGGAGGTTATGGCACGAATGATCGAGGAGGCTATGGTACGAATGATCGTGGAGGATATGGAGCAAGGGGTCGTGGTCAGTCTGATTATAATACGTTTGATAACCGCAATCAATATCAGATAAATGAGGGTGGTCCTGCTGAACCACGGGATGAGCATTATGCATAGGATTGCGTAGGATGGGGTGTGGAATCGGTTGAGGTACCAGTTGATCAAAGGGGTCAATACATAGAAGCACATGTTCTGGGTTCCACTGATCAATTTCTGGTTGATACAGGAGCTACTCGTAGCGCTTTGTCCAAATACTTGGTTCCAAGGGCTCCCCTGTCTGGCGAGATAATTACAGCAATAGGGTTCGATGGAACACCTACTTCTAGCCCATTGTCTCAACCAGTTGCATTTCATGTTGATACATTTGCTGCCCCATGTCCCTTTTTGTTGTCTCCAAATACACCAGATAATATTATTGGACTTGATATGTTAAAACACTTTCGAGCTACTATTCGCTGTGCCCCAGAAGGAGTGCGAGTTGTGTTGAATGAGAATTACCCAGACTTTGAGCGAGTGTGTTTTCTCCATGAATCTGAAGTATTGGCCTCCTTACCAAACACGTTGTGGGCCACTTCTGACACGGATGTGGGGCAGATGTTAATCCCTCCAGTACGTATTACTGTAAAGGAAGGAGTATCTCTACCACGTGTCCCACAATATAAGATTTCCAGAGAAGGAGAACTTGCTTTGATGCACATTGTGAACGATTTGATTTTGGCAGGAGTAGTTGAGGAAGTCCCCTACAATGTTTGCAATAGCCCAATTTTACCGATTCTTAAAAGAGATACAGATGCTAAGGTTTACCGTTTCATTATTGATTTGAGGGAAATAAACAAGATAGTAGTGCCTCAGTACCCGGTGGTGTCTGACATCACCACGTTGCTTACGTTGGTTCCATCGACGGCAACTACTTTTACAGTCATCGATTTGAAGAATGCCTTCTTTTCGATCCCTGTACATCCTGACAGTCGATATCTATTCGGCTTTACATTAAATAATAGATCGTACAGATTCTGTCGAATTCCTCAAGGCTATACTGAAAGTCCTAGCATTTATAGTCAGGCATTAAAAAGACAGCTTGATTCCTTTGACTTACAAGAGGGAGTGGTTCTCATTCAATATGTAGACGATATCTTACTTGCTGCAGACACGCCAGAACAATGTGAGAAGAGTACCTTTTCTTTGCTTTCCTTCCTGGCCAAACATAATCATAAAGTTTCGAAGAAAAAGCTACAATATTGTAGACCAAAGGTGACCTACCTCGGTCATCTTTTGTCTAAGGAGGGCCGTGCATTGACACCAGATCGAATTCAAGCAATCCTAGATACTCCAGTCCCTCGCACTCAGAAGGATGTTCGCGCCTTTATAGGTTTGATGTCTTTTTGTAGGCAATGGATATTGGGTTTTTCACATATCGTTAAACCATTGTTGGCATTGTTGTCTAAAGATACACCGATTCCCATTGAATGGACGGATGAATGTCAGAATGCTTTTGAGCAATTGAGACAAGCTCTTTGTTCTGCACCAGTGTTGGGTACACCTGATTACACGAAGATCTTTACATTATATGTACACGAGAAGGATGGGTGCGCATTGTCAATGTTAGTGCAGACACACGGAGACAAACAGAGGCCTTGTGCATACTTCTCGGCGGTACTCGACCCTGTGGCTCGAGGATTGCCTGGATGTTTTCGAGCAGTTGCAGCAACAGCAGTTGCGATACGACAAAGTGAGGGAATAGTTTTGTCACACAAATTGTTGGTGCTAGTTCCCCATGCGGTAGATGCTTTACTGAATCAAACAAAAACGCAGCATCTAACCAGTGCCCGTTTGACAGGATATGAGCTAACATTGTTGGCGCCGCACATCACACTAAAGCGATGTGCGACACTAAATCCTGCTACTTTACTGCCGGATCCTGTTGCTGAGACCCAGAAGGAAGAACAACATGATTGTGTTTTTCTGACTGAGGAACAGACAAAGGGTCGTATCGATTTACAGGATACGCCATTCCCAGATGTAGATGGGGAACTGTGGGTTGATGGATCGTGTGTGAGGTTACCAGATGGTACGACTTCCGCAGCTTATGCGATCACGACACTTAAGACCGTGGTAGAAGCAGCACGAATACCCCAGAAATCGGCTCAAGCAGCTGAATTGATAGCCTTAACGAAAGCATGTGAGTTAAGTGCTGAGCTATGTGTGAACATTTACACGGATAGTCGTTACGCTTTTGGAGTAGTGCATGATTTTGGCCTACTTTGGAAGGAACGAGGATTCCTGACTTCACACGGAGTACACATCATGCATGGAGAGTTGGTACGCGATCTCCTGAATGCACTGTTATGCCCAAAGAAAGTTGCAATAGTCAAGTGTAGTGCACACAAAAAGGTGACGGACAAAATAGGGCAAGGCAATGCTTTCGCAGACCGCATTGCGAGAGAGACCGCTATGCTGCAAAATAATTTCCCCATGTATGTGGTGAAGTCACAAGCTGAGCGGTGGCATGATGCTAGAGAAGAAATACTAGATATACAGAAGTCAGCATCTGAGGCAGAACGTATGAAATGGGCAACTGAAGGAGTATTGGATGATGAGGGTTGCTGGCGTAGTAAAGATATGGAGAGATGGAAACTACCCATGGCCTATTTACAAACAATGGTGCAAATGACACACGGGCTGGCACACATTGGAGCTCTCGCAATTACTAAATTGCTTACACGAGTTTGGGAAAATGCTGACATTGCTAGCACGGCTAAGAGAGTAGTGCAGACCTGTCTGATATGTTTGCAGCACAATCCTGGACAAGGGACTCATACTCCTAAAGGAGGGTTTGTTCCACCTACTGCACCATTCGAAGTACTACAAATGGATTACATCCAGCTGGAACGCTGTAATAATCTCAAGTATGTCCTAGTAGTGGTGTGTGCCTTCAGCAAATGGATTGAGGCTTACCCTACGAAAGACAATACAGCATTGACAACAGCTAAGGTGTTACTCAAGGAGTACTTCCCACGCTACGGTGTTTGTAAACTTATGTGGAGTGATAATGGCCCTCATTTCATTGGAAAGGTAGTGGAATACATCCTGAAAGGATTGGGAATCAAGCAAAGATTCCATGCTGTCTTTCATCCGCAATCAGCAGGTTTAGTAGAGAGATACAATGCAACTCTGAAGCTGAAGCTAGCAAAGATAGTGGCATCTACATCTCTGAAATGGCCGGACGCTTTGCCTCTGGCATTGCTGTCCATTCGGTCAGTGCCACATTCTCGATCTGGCCTCACACCCTACGAAGTGGTGTTTGGAAGGCCTATGAATATTTGGGGAGTTCCAAAACCTCGTTTGATACATGATATGCCTTGTATAATGATGAACGATTATTTGGCACGATTAACAAATGATTTGCTTTCTATCCATCAACAGGTTCGAGAGGCGCTCCCTGATAACTCCACTGGTGAGGCTCACGATCTCCGCCCTGGGGACCACGTGATGGTCAAAGTATTTGAGCGATCCAGCAGTTTGGAACCGAGATGGCATGGCCCTGAGCAAGTGCTGCTGGCTACGCGAACTGCTGTGAGAGTCACTAACAAGAAGCGGTGGATACATTCAACGCACTGCCGACGTGTCTCTCCGGATCTGGTGAGCCCTGTGGTGCTATCCGACTACAGAAAGATTTTGGATACAGAAAAGAGCCCAGCTGTCACGCCTGATGAATTGGAGGGAGCCTTCCCGGACCACGTTGTTTCTGATAAAGTGAAGTACAATCTACGCCCCAGGAAATAAGATTCCTTTTGTGTTTTTGAAACTGGTTGGTAACCGCTCTGAGGTTTGTGAAACGGAAGCCGGGAATATCAAGGGGGGGGGATCAGTTCTGCCCAGTGTAGCGACACCCGTCTTGAATCCCGGAGAACAAATCAACGGCAGCCTCGGTTCAGAACCATCGTTTTTATTTTTTCCTGCTTAGTGTTGTTTTCTTGAAGAGTATTGTTTTGGGAACTATGGCATCTCCTTCGACACGAAGAGGGAGAATTCTTGGTGTTGTTTTGTTTGTCTTGACCGTAGTGGTGATCGCAGTATTAGCTTGGACTATAGAACTGTTGTTTCCTGTACGAGAACATTTGCTGCCCACCACTCCAAGTCCATCTGAACATTTTCATTTCACTCTGCCTTTTCACGAAGAAAGACATAGGCAGACTTATTTGAATAACAGCTTTATTAAGATTTTGCATCATACTCATAACATGACCAACACGTCCAATTGTTGGGTATGTGGAATGTTGCCCGGACATCAGAAGAAGGGAGGAACACCACTCATTCCGCTCCCGTTTTCTCATAATGGTTCTTGTCATGCTTGGTACACTCTTCTTTTTACTCTGCGATGGCCAACGAAAGGTGGACTACTTTTTCGGTTGAATAAAATATGTTATAACGACAAAGACGGCTATCCACACGCTGAAGGAACTAAGTTTGAATGGGAAGAGTACCGTCCGGACAATGTTTCTACACCTCGTGTATATACGAATGAAAGACTTATAAATGTGACGAGCTCGCATATGATAACAGTCATTGATACAAAAGCAGATTTGTGTATTAGAAATAAAGGTACAAACCCTGTAGGCCGCAGTGAATGTAATATTACACTTACCTTTGATACACCAATTGGAATTGCATTTGTAGCTTCACATAACACATATTTCATTTGTGGAAATAAGGGATACCATCGTCTACCATTGGGATGGTTGGGAACGTGTTATATAGCTTTTGTATTACCACCTGTATTTATTGCTCCTCCCATGTACCACAATGATTACGTTCTGTACCATGATTTCATACTAAACAGGGTCAAACGAACAGTAGATCTTGATGAAATAGACCAGACTGATACCACTTTACAACAATATGTAGATTTCAATTTGGGGTTATTCTCATTCGTAGGAGCTGCACTGAATAGCAGGAAGATAAGGCGGCTTACGCGTGTGGTGGAAGCAGTCGCTAACGAAACTGCCTCCGCTTTAGGGAATATTACTGAGGAATTGCAAATTACCAGAATTGTGGCGCTCCAGAATCGAATGGTTCTAGATGTGATACTAGCTGACAGGGGCGGAGCATGCCGCGTCATCGGAAGTAGTTGTTGCGTGTACGTACCAGATAACTCACCTTCTGTATATGATTCGATTACAAAATTACATAAGATAGCTGCTGAGATCCACCCAGAAAATGGAACATGGACCTTTTCTGGTTGGTTCTGGACCCTGCTTAGTACTTGGGGTTGGAAATTATTAACGATTCTCTGTGTTTTTATTGGAGTACTATTTTTCCTTTGTCTATGTATTCAATGTGGCCCTACGTTATGTTCTGTATGTATCACAGCCTGTATTCCGTCCAAACGAGCTATTGATAAGCAAGAGAAACTGATCAATGATGAAGTATTGAAAATAATGGCTATTAACATTGAGGATGAACATTCTGACTACGTCCACTATGAGGTAGCTTTTGCTAAACGCTAAAAGGGCCGTCTGTCGTGTTTTGGCAGCTCCTGAGTTAGCGTTTAGCACAGCTACACGGTCTTTTCTGTTAACTTGACCAAAACGAACGGGGGCCATTTTGAATCCCTCTGACTTCCGTTTCCTATGAACACGCTGCCTCGTGGTCAGTGTGCCCTTTCGTCCTTTCTCGATACCCATGGTCACTATTCTGCTCGGCAACAGGCTATTTTTAGTACTGGTCAAGCGCACATGCGCACTATGCATCAACTGGTCACTCTTTAGGAATGTTCACACTAACTGACCAGTGCCGTTGAACTCCTCCCACGTGCTGGCTGTGTTCCAAAAATGACCTTATATGTACCTAAAATGTGTAACTTGTAACCGCCTATCTTTTTATTGCTATTAAACTGTATAAAAGAGGTCGCACACCAATGTTCGGTGTGCTACTTCTTACACTGCCGAAGGGTGCTGTAGGAATGTATCACCACCCCATGGGGTCTTAATAAACTTGTCTTTTACCTTTTCCAGTGTCCGTGCCAACTTCTATACTAAGGCGTTCGAGAGTTTAGCAGAGTATGTAGGCCTGATTTGAACCCAACACCACAGCATATCATGGAGTTGTATACATGTGATCTTATATTATTATATGCAGCAATGCATATTATTATTATTATTATTATTTAAAATTTTATATAGCGCGCAGTCACCCTAGGGCATCCCAGCGCTTATCAGGACAACAGAAGTAAAAACGGTAACTCAACTACAATCAAACAGGGAACAGATGAGTTTTCAGACATTTGCGAAACCGCAAAGTACAGGTCTCCGCACGCAAATTAAAAGGTAGTGAATTCCAAAGGCTCGCTGTATGCACCGAGAATCTTCTCCCACCCGTGCGTGCCTTCTTTACTCTCGGGACTAGGAGAAGGTGTTTATGGTCAGAGCGCAGCGTTCTATTCGCTTTGTAAGGCACCACTAAATTTCTCAAAATGGGGGGTCCAGTCCCCTGGAGAATTTTATGGGCAGTGCAGAGAGCTTTGAATTTCACTCTTTCGCAAACTGGGAGCCAGTGCAATGCCTTTAGGGCATGTCTAGCTGACTGATTTCTGGGGATACCCATGAGCAGTCTGGCCGCAGCATTTTGAACCTGCTGGAGTTTGTTGAGGGTGGATTCAGGGGCACCCAGAAAGATGGCATTACTGTAGTCAAGACGCGACGTTATCAGCCCCTGAATCAACAACTTCCTAGATGACAAAGGAAGAAGGGGAAAGATCTTCCGGGCTGAACGTAACAGGGCGAAGCAAACTCCTGCAGTTTTTTTAGCTTGGGTCCTGAACGAAAGATCTTGTTCCAGCCAGACCCCCAAGCTCTTAATCTCCTCTTTCGCTCTAGGGAGGTCGCCCATGCAACTAGGCCAGCTGGTCAAGGGAAGTGAGGGGACTTTATTCACTAGCAGCATTAGCTCTGTCTTAGATCCATTCAGCTTAAGAGCTGACTCATCCATCCAGGCATGGACATCCGACAGGCATGAGTGCAGCAGATCGGGGTTCTCTTCCAGTTGTGATAAGGCGACCACTAGCTGCGTATCATCAGCATAGCTGATGATCTTGATATTATAAGGGGCCACCACATCCTCCAGGGGGGCCATATATACATTAAAGAATGTAGGGCTGAGAGAGGAGCCCTGTGGCACCCCCCACTGGAGGGGGATAGATGAAGTCCGATTGCTGCCATCCCACACCTGATATGAGCGGCCGTCAAGAAATGACCTTAGCCATTTCAACGCGACCCCTGTCACACCCACCTCTGACAGTCGCTGAATCAGCACCTAATGATTGACGGTGTCAAACGCCGCACTAAGGTCCAGGAGGATCACTGCCACTGATCCTCCTGAATCCATAATGCGTCTGGATTCTTCTACGACTGCCAGGAGGGCAGAGTCAGTGCTATGGCCTGGACGGAATCCGGTCTGCGAATCTCGGAGCCATCCATTCGACTCCAGGAAGGCTTACAGATGATGGTTCGCTAGCCTTTCAGCAATTTTGCTGAGACCTGGCAGTAGCGATATAGGCCTAAAATTTGCCAGGTCCGCCTTGTCCAGGTTTGGTTTTTTTAAAAGTGCCTTAACCACTGCTGTTTTCCAGCTTGGTGGAACCAAGCCCTGGGAAAAGGAGGCGTTCATCAGGTCAGTGATAGGAGTCACGACCAAGGCTGCTACCTGCTTTAAAAATTTCATGGGGACCGGATCCATTGGAGAGCCACTTTTCATAGATCCAAGGGTCTTTAGTACTTCGGCCTCTGTAACTGGTCCGAACGTGTCTAAACCGGCAAACAGCTCTCTAGACTGGGTTATGGAGTTCACTACCTGAGTCTGCTGAGGACGTATAGTCTGAGGCAGGGAGCTAATTATCTTTATTATTTTCGTGTGGAAGAAATCTGCTAGGTCCTCACACTTCTGTTTATCATGTGTTGCCACTGGTTCAGGAACTTTAAGGAGTTCATGCACCACTTTAAAAGTTTCCCTGGATGAACTCGAAGCAGATCTTATAAGTTCCTCAAAGAAATGGGCTTTTGCCAGACGGAGGGCTGCTTTATAGCCCCTCATGGCTTCACGGTACTCCTCTCTTCTATTCAGCTCTAATTTCTTTCTCCATACCCTCTCCAGCTTTTTACATCCTTTCTTGAGCGAGCGAAGCTCCGCCGTATACCAGGGAGCAGATCCCATTCTTTTCTCCCTCTGTTGTACTCTCTTTTTAGGGATGAGGGCATCCAAAGAGGCGGTCAGCCAATGATTAAGATTAGCATCTCCTTTAATCGGGTCTAACACGGGAGGGGGAGGTGAGTCTGCCAGTTTGGAGGTCCAGTCATTAATCGATAATCTGGACCAGGCTCTGTCCACCAGGAAAACCTGACGGGCAGATGTGGGGGGTAATTCGACTTGCCATTCAGCCAAAACCAAAAAATGGTCAGACCACGGGAGAGGATGAGCTGGCCTAGCCAAGAGACGGGGGATGTTGGAAAATATTGGATCAAGTAAGTGCCCTTTATCATGCGTAGGTCCTGCATTAATCAAAGGCAGCTGACATGCTTCCAAGTCACCCTGAAGGTCTCGGGCTATTAGATCTACGGTATCGTTAAAGTGGAGATTCAAATCTCCCAACACCATAAAATTTGTTGTAGCCGAGGCCAGCGTCGTCACTGTTTCCATTACGGAACTTCCGAAGTTGCCCGGACAGCCAGGAGGCCGGTAAATTAATAAGCCTGACAGTGCCACTGTGCGGGATAATAACAGGGAGAAATGACAGCTCTCACAGTCCGCCACTAAACCATTCTGGGCCCTGCATACATAAGTCTCTCTGTATAAAATGGCAATACCACCCCCTCTCCCCTTGGGTCTATCCAGGTGAAACAGCTGATAACCTGGCGGGAGGGCTTGCACAATGTCCGCATCGGAACTATCAGTTATCCAAGTTTCTGATAAGAACAGGACATCTAATTCCTGATCTAGAATGAGGAGATTAATTTCGACTGAGTGCTTCGGAAGCGATCTGCAGTTAAGCAGACCCAACAACAAGGTATTCTTACCTTTCGGCGAAGAAGCCAACTGACAAATATCTCCGATGTGTGGTACCCGCCATCCAATATCTACCAGGTTGCAATCCGCAAGCGGTAGATAGCGCAATGCAAGAAGGTCATCCCGCGAGTACGTCAGTCTGGGAGCCAATATATTGAGCATAATGCCCGGCCCCAGACCCGTCAGAGTCCGGACGAGCACAGATGGGCAGGACTCTGGCTGGACTCCGGCGTGAGTCCGGCGGTCCCGCTGCGCGTCTCCGCTGCGCGTCGTCGGTGGAAGGTTTAAATAGGGGCGTGATATCCCGCGTAAGGACTAGGGCGCTGACCGAAATGGCGCCGCGGTGAATCCCTGCTTCCCCAAGATGGTTGCAGAGGTGTGTTGCCTTGCTACGTGAGCCCGCCCAAAATAGCGGTGAGTTGCCACAATTAGAGTGCTAGTAAGCGCTATGTGTCAGGGAAAATAACAGTACAATTTTAAAAGTTACAAAAGCAGTTTTTAAAATGCGCGTCTGATGCTGTCTAATTGCGCCGAGTGCAAGTCTTTCAGAGCTCCGTGCTGCGCTGAAGAAATACCTTTGTCCAGGACTGACCAGGCAGGTATGCTCGTCTTAAATAGGGGCGTGATATCCCGCGTAAGGACTAGGGCGCTGACCGAAATGGCGCCGCGGTGAATCCCTGCTTCCCCCAAGATGGTTGCAGAGGTGTGTTGCCTTGCTACGTGAGCCCGCCCAAAATAGCGGTGAGTTGCCACAATTAGAGTGCTAGTAAGCGCTATGTGTCAGGGAAAATAACAGTACAATTTTAAAAGTTACAAAAGCAGTTTTTAAAATGCGCGTCTGATGCTGTCTTATTGCGCCGAGTGCAAGTCTTTCAGAGCTCCGTGCTGCGCTGAAGAAATACCTTTGTCCAGGACTGACCAGGCAGGTATGCTCGTCTTAAATAGGGGCGTGATATCCCGCGTAAGGACTAGGGCGCTGACCGAAATGGCGCCGCGGTGAATCCCTGCTTCCCCCAAGATGGTTGCAGAGGTGTGTTGCCTTGCTACGTGAGCCCGCCCAAAATAGCGGTGAGTTGCCACAATTAGAGTGCTAGTAAGCGCTATGTGTCAGGGAAAATAACAGTACAATTTTAAAAGTTACAAAAGCAGTTTTTAAAATGCGCGTCTGATGCTGTCTAATTGCGCCGAGTGCAAGTCTTTCAGAGCTCCGTGCTGCGCTGAAGAAATACCTTTGTCCAGGCCACCACAGACAAACGAACATCTCAGATATTTTAAGTATTGCATGTTAGGAAAGTAGATAGAGAACACAATAGCAAAAGGAGAGTTGAGAGCAAACAGGACATTGTGATATTGTGGCAGTTGTTGAAGTGTAACTTACCAGAGTCTACTAGCTTCTCTATTCCTGCCGAGCCCTCAGAATGAAGGATGGCCAATACCTTCTTCTCCCAGGGGAAGAGTTGTAATGGTGTGCTTGGAGGACCACCTCCCATCCTCTGAGCCTCCGGGTGGTGGTTGTTATACTTGACACGCACCCACAGCCTGAGGTCTTTCCATCTCTCTCTAATGTTGCCCTGTGTGCCCAGAGTGGTACCAACAGTATTCACTCTGTTGACTATCCTGAACCACATTTCAGTTTTCCTACTGAGAGGAGTATACTGGATTTGGGATCCAAAAATGTGTGGCTTCACTCTAATGATTTCACCCACCATGACTGTCAGCTCTTTCGCTGTGAAGTGTTTTTTTTCCCAGGCATGGTGAAAAAATAAAATGTGAGTGAGTATATGAATGAAAAACAAACAAATGGTAGACTTAAAAAGTTGCAAAACAGAAATTACAGGTAGTGGAGAGTGCTAAATGGGATGATGAAAATGGGAACTAGAGAAAATCGTTGTCTGTCTTGCTGTGCTACAGTTGTGAAACATAGGATGCTGGTCAGGGCTGGGGTGTGTTTTATAGTGTGATTTGAACAAGTGTTCACTTGCCAAAGCACATCAGGTGTACTGTTTTTAAATCCATCCAGTGGTCCCAGTTGTGGTGTTCTTTTTCATGTGTACAGTGGTTGTCAACCGTACGACTGTGTAATATGTCGGCGGGTGGACCGTAGAACTGATGGCATCAGTGGACACAACAGCAACATTGCAGACTGCCACGTCCCACCGAGTAGACTGCTGCAGTTGGCATTTCAGACAGCACAACTCGTAAAACGGCGGACAGTAGCTCACCAGTGCGGATGCGGTGTTTGTGCGGTAATCGGGCCCTTAGTGTTATTTTAATAAGGTGATGGATTTTGAAAGCTTATTTTGCACTTTTCGCCTTTAAATGTGTTGAACTTGGCCGTTGTTTTTTGGCACTGTAAACGCTGTGTTAAATGAATGAAATATGACTTGTATAGCACATGTCTACACTGAAAAGGAATGTCCCAGCGCTTTGCTTATTGGCCACTTTACAGAGTATGGTCGGACTGTCTATTCCTGCTTAAAATGCAGGTTTTCAGCCTTTTTATTAAACTTCTCGAGGGGGAGCTTGTTCCATGCAGATGGTAATAGGAGAAGGAACATCTCCTGGCTCTGATACATCAAAACTTAGGGATCCTAGCCTGAAAACTGTTGGCTGACCTCTAATTTCTTGAGGGGATGTAAAAGCGGATTATTGTCCTGAGGTAGCCTGCACCTGTATGATAAGGAGCCTGGTGGACCAAAACTAATTTTTTGAACAAGATTCTCTTCCTTACTAGGAGCCAATGGAGGGTATGTGTTGCCATGTTCTGGACCGCCTGAAGTTTGCTGATCAGGTATTTGAGAAGTCCAAAATATAGGTGTTTTCAATAGTTCAGTCTCGAAGTTATAAGTGCTTGAATGACCGATTTCTTTCAGAGAATGAAAGAAAATGCAAGACCTTTTTTAGAGTATAGAGTAGCCCAAAACAATGCCTACTACAAATGTAATTTTGTGATAGACAATTACCAAATTTGACATCCGAAATCTTATTTTTCCCCTGAAGGTATGAGGGGCGTTGTGTGTCTTTAGGTGAGAAGGTCTGCCACGTTTCTGTAGGATTATTACCGAAGAATAGTATTTTGGTTTTGTCTGTGTTACATTATAATTGGTGAATGGTCGTCTTTTGAAATACAGCTGTAAGGCAGGCTTTGATGGATTCACATGTGATCTGTTTTCCCCTCCTACAAGAGAACAGTAGCTGAGTGTCATCAGCATATGATATCACATTCACCCCCAGGGCTTCCACCATTTGGGCTAGTGGAGTGATGTGCACATTTAATAGTGTTGGGCTCAGGCCTGAGCCCAGGGGAACTCCCACTGAGAGCTCACGGGACCCTGAGGAGAAGGGGGGGAGCCATACCTCCTGTTCTCTACCCTCCAAGATGGAGGTAAGCCAGTTGAAGACTTGTCCAACTATCCTGATGGATTGGAGACATGCTAGAAGTCTGGAGTGGGTGACCGTGTCCCGGTCCATCAACTTTGGGGGCATATTTTGTTATTTCACTGCAATTTAGGCAAGGTTCTATTAGACATTCTTTCCCACTTTGGCCACCACCTTTAATCGGTTAGTGATCTAGCTGCGGGTGGGGGATGTCCCTACCCTCAATCAAGAAAGCTAATGTTGGGCACAGGCTTAGTTCAGTTGACTACCACCAGAACAACTATTGAGCCACATACATAGGATGCATAATTTGGAACTTAGCGTCATTTTATTAATGTGTTGGATTTTAAAAGCTTATTTTGCACTTTTCTTCTTTTAATGTGCTGAACTTGGCAGTTATTTTTTGGGCACTGTAAACGCTGTGTTTAGAGTGTAAGTGTCTCTCCTCTACTACATTTTACTCCCTGGTGTGTCGTGACTTTAAAAACAATGCACATTCATTGCTGCTAATCATTGGCCACATCTTGTTATTGCACTGCACTTTAGGCAAGGGGGCCTGGCCAAAAGTCATTAGATGTTATTTCCCACTTCAGCCACAGTTTTGATCAGTTAACAATCTAGCTGTGGGTGGGGGATGTCCCTACCCTCTGTAAAGAAATCCGGTGCACCGATGCCTAAGGCAAGCCGGCTTTGCTTGTCTGTGCCTGGCTCTCGCTGAGTGCCAGCCATGCTGCCCAATTTTCTTCTTGCTGGGGTCAGCGTTTAATCTACTCCTCAGCAGATATCCACTTGTTAAATCATGGGGCTCCTTGTTCAGGCATGTATGACCTGTTGTCTTCTCCCTTTCCTTTGGTCTGCTTTTTATCTTCTTCCATTCTGCCAGGACAAGATCAGCCTGAGAGTACTACACATCTACTTCCTAAACTTACTATGAAGTCTTTGAATACTCTCATGGTTCAGGCAGCATTGCTTAATGTTCGTTCCCTCCACAAGAATGCACTATATATTCATGATTTACTTAGGGAGGATCATCTAGACATCCACTTCCGTACTAAAACGTGGATGAATGATAGCTCTGCACCAAATATTACACTAGCAATTCCCAAGGATTACACCACATTGCACCAAGAGAGAACTGGCAAAAGAGATGGAGGTGTTAGTATAAATTTTAGGCAAGCTCTCAAGTGTATCTCATTTGAAATACTGAGCTCTAGGGCCAAAATCATTCGGTTTCTGCCTTTTCCCTTTTGCCTTCACAGGAGTCCGAATATAACGACCACCAGCTATGCCAGAGACGTTTTGTCCTCCCTAGACGACTGTCTACCTAAATATCTTTAAAGCCATTCAAATTTCACTATCCTGGGGTATATGAATATTCATTTAGATCAGGTTGCTGATCAACATGTGTGCCTCCCCCTTGACAATATGTCTGCTTGGAATTTGAAGCAGTTTGTTTATTAATCTACTCATCTAGCTGGTCACAATCCTGACCCTATCTTTTCTAATTGTGCCTGGTCACACCACCAATGGTCCATTCTAGCTGGAAATTATAGCAGGGTCCCAGAGGTAGAAGGCCCACCCCTTCTTTACTTCATCGAAGTTGGGATAATACCACTTCTGAGGAGCTCATGTACATTCTTAATAATAGTGCTCCACCTTTGAATGGAGATACTGAGGTGGATGTGCAGGCAGCTTATGCCTGGCTAGATCACATGGCAGACATCAATGCACCCATTAAGGAAGGGTCTGGCCTCTTAAGAAGTCCCTCAGCTCCTTGGTTTAATGAGGCGCTCAGAAAAATGCACCAACAATGCAAAAGACTTGAATGTTTTGGCAAAAGCTCTACATGCCTGCCAACAAGGAACTATATAAAAAGGTGCTGAATATCTGCCATCACCGAATAAAGAGGGCCCAGTGAAATTGCTATATCTGGCAATAAACCTAGTGAAGTTTTTAAGATAGCCAAAAAATCCTCAAACGTAAGCGCCCTAGCACAGCCTCTCGAGGCCTCCCTTAAACTATGCATGCAGCTTTCTTATTTGTTCGACAATAAGATCAAAGGTATTGTTGCAACTTTAAACGTATCAGGCTCCGGTAATACCTCAGATACCAACTGGTTGGGGGCCCAGCCTTCTATGGTTTTAACCTCCCGATACTGCCTCTTGATAGAATTTGCTCCCATTTCACTGGAGAATTCTGATAAAGCTCTCAAATCTTGTAAATCTGGGTCCCTAGATGACCCTTGTCCACCCCATATTTTGGCGGCCAATTATATGGCTATTAATCCTATTCTTACCTCCCTCTTCTTAATTGACTCCTTACTCAAGTGCACTGATCCCTGTTGTTGGAAAAGAGCTAAGCTAATCCTGCTTCTGAAAAAAACGTTCAGCTGGCAAACCTATCCTGGCTAATTACAGGCCTATCTCACTACTGCCAGTCTTCTCTAAGATACTAGAGCAACTGATTAATGTCCAACTGTCCAAGTGTATGGACTCTAATCAGTTGCTGCATCCATCTCAATCAGGATTCAGTCCTGGACACAGTACAGAATATACATTGGTTGAGGTTTTGGATACCATCAAGCTCGCTGTGGACCAAGGGAAGCCAGTCGTTCTACTGCTTTTAGATCTTTCAGAGGCATTCAATACAGTTTCCCACCCTATTCTCTTACAATGACTGAGAAATATTGGGATAGATGGGACACGGCGGCCTGGTTTGAGTCTTTTCTATCTGCCAGATGCCAGTTGATCTAGGTGCCCCCTTTTGCATCTGACCCCAAACCTTTAAAATGTTCTCTCCCCCAAGCCCAATGCTATTTAATGTCTACATGACTCCTCTGGCAGTCCTGGTGAAATTCTCTGGCATGCAGGTGTTATCCTATGCTGATGACATGCAGATTCTTCTTATTTGGGACAGTAATACTCCCAAAGCCCAGAATAGATTTGAATAGTGCCTGTCAGCTGTATTTCAGTGGATGTGCTTAAGTAATCTTCAATGCAACAGCAGCAAAACTCAAATATTAGTCCTTGGCGCCCTTCCTCCATCTTCGGGAAGTGAATTCTGGCGCAGTTCTGCTCCCATCAGTTCCCAGATGGACAGAATGTCAGGAGTGTGCTTTGGCCTTCTTAGATCCTTAAAAAAGATTTTGTTTCTGCTTCCTTCACATAACTAGAAGATGGTAATCCATGCCATTATAACCTCATGGCTGCATTATGGCAAAGCTCTGTCCAGGGGTCTCCCAGCATACCAAGAGACTCCAGCTGGTGCAGAACATTGCAGCCCGGCTCCTACGAAATCTCTGGAAAAGCAATCATATTCATCAGCACCTTAAAGAACTGTACTGGTTGCCAGTCCGTGAAAGAGTTCAATTCAAGGGGCTTCTGCTGTCCCACACAGGCTTCTATCAGTCAAGTCCCCTTTAACTGGCCAGTAGACTTACACATTACCTTCCAGTAAGAGCTCTGTGTTCCTCAGATGCGCTGTTGGCTGCTGTGCCAAAAAACAAAACGAAAAAATAGGGCGGCATCTCTTTCTTGGGTCTACCTGCCTCTGGCTGGAATATTCTTCCCCTCTAACTGAGGGCTCACTAACGATGAAGGTTCCTTCAAACGTATCCTTAAAACTTGATTGCTCAATCTGGCTTTTTAATAACGTCTCCTGACTATTGGTCAATGAACCTTAGTGTCAGACACTCATATAAGTAGCCGCGCACTCTACAAAAAAAGTGATTGAATGAAATAATGTAATTAACATTGATATATTTTAATAAGTAATGTAATTAAAATGCATACATGTCCAGGTATACATACTTTAGAAATATAAAAACAATAAATAAACACTTTTAAAATACAATAATGTAAACATATTAACAATAATTTAATAATGAACATGTATGTAAAATATGTTTAATTAATACTGTGATTTAAAGAAATGCATATATGTGTTTTAAAAGAATAAAAAGTAAACAATTTACATAAATACATAAAAAATATTAGCAATAACCTAAAAACTGCAATTAACAAACATATTAACAATTGCATTTATCCCAATTAATGAAAAAATTAAATTAATATTAAAAAGTAAGTTAAGAAAAAAATGACATTAACAAACATATATAAAAAGTACAAAAATATAAAATATTAAGGAGTAGAAAAATAAACAACACTAGCACATGTGTTGGACTTCAAAGGAGTAAGATTATAGCTTGCAAGTCTAATTTAGGCAAATGTATGAACACTATTTTGAGTTTAGAGTGGTTAGATATACTAACCCTGTTCCAATCCAACCAACAGTAGGGAAAGAGTTGGGCTTTGGAGTGGTTAGATTTTCTATCCCCACTCCAATATAAGCATTATTAGGGAAAGTGTTGAACATTGAGATTGTTATATTTACTATTCCCACTTGATTGTAAGCAACAATAAGGAACGTTTTGGACTTTGGAGAGTTTACATATGCTATACCCACTCCAAATTAAGCAACAGTAGAGAAAGTGTTTGACTTTGGAGGGGTTACATTTACTATTCCCACCCCAACATAAGCAAAATCAGGGAACGTGTCAGGCGTTGTATGGGTTAGATTTACCATTCCCACTCCAGTGTAAACAATGTTAGGGAAAATGTTTGACAGTAGAGGGGTTAGATTTACTATTCTCCTTAAATGTAAGCAACAGGAGGGAAAGTGTTGGACTCGAGAGAGCTTAGATTGGCTACACCCACTCCAATGTAAGCAACAGTAGGGAATGTGTTCGACTTTGGAAGGGTTACATTTGCTATTCTCAATCTAACATAAGCAAAATCAGGGAAAGTGTCAGGTGTTGTATGGGTTAGATTTACTTTTCTGGCTTCAATGTAATGAACAGTAGGGAAAGTGTTGGACATTGGAGGGGTTAGATTTACTCTTCCCACATGAATCTAAACAACAGTAGCAAATGTTTTGGACTTTAGAGGGATTAGATGTACTATTCCAATATAAGCAACAGTAGGGGACATTTTGGACTTTGGATGGGTTAAAATGTACTATGCACACTCCACCGTAAGCAAAATATAAGAACGTGTTATACTTTGGAGGGGTTAGATTTACTATTCCCACTTGAATCTAAACAACAGTAGCAAATGCTTTGGACTTTAGAGGGATTAGATTTACTATTACAATATACGCAACAGTACGGAACATATTGGACTTTGGATGGGTTAAAATGTACCATTCGCACTCCACAGTAAGCAAAATATGGAACGCGTTATACTTTGGAGGGGTTAGATGTACTATTCACATTCCAATCTAAACAATAGTTGGGAAAGTGTGTAACTTTGGAGGGGGTAGTTGTACACTTTCTGCTCCAATGTAAATAGCAGTAAGAAAAGTGTTGGACTTCAAAGTGGTTACGTTTACTATTCCTACTCCAACATTAGCAAAAACATGAAAAGTTTTGTACTTAGCAAGGATCACCTCTAGCACTCCAAATCCCATTCATTTGTAAACATATGTGCAAATACCTAACAACATAAAGGTATTAAAACATATTCAAAATCCAAAATATATTCAATATAATTAAATAAAACATTTGGACAAACAATTAAAAATTCATCAATAATGTAACAAACAAAACAAAAAATGCATTTCCCTCCCTATTACCCAAACCCCCAACAATTATAATTAAGTATATCAAAATTGCAAACAGAACAATACATATAAAACCAATAATAAATGAAATACTTGAAAAAATATTAAACACAACTAATTGGCATTTAAATATCTAATGAAATTCAAAAAAACATATATCATTTAAATAACGTTCCACTCTATTCCCCCACAAATCCAACAGCCCACAACTCCACAACTAACATAAATTATTAATTTAACCACAAATAATAAAAATAAAAATTGAAAATCAACAATTACACTTAGATATTTAAAATAACAGTTAAGCAATTAATCATTTTACACAATAATCAGCAGTTAAATATGTGAAATAACTAATAAAAATTGAAAAACAAGAATTTATATTTTAAATAAGTTATTTCATTACAAACCCAACAACCAGGTATAAATAAAGAATTAAATGTAAAAAATAGTCTAATTACATGTTAAAAATCACAGACTATATTTAAAAAAATAACACAATCATAATAATAATTTTAACATCTGCAATGAAGATGATAAATAATATGTTTTAAATAATAAAAAATTGATGTTTAATACAATTATATCAAAGCAAGCAATATTATATACAGCAATATTTTAAAAAAGCATATGACATACAAAAAACGGTATTCTTACCTTCTATATTTTGTCACTCGATATTTTTGTAGCGTCAATTTTTTGGAGAGGATATTAATGTCACATTTGGAATCAATATTTTTGTCATTTATCATGCTCCAAAGAGTTAAACACAAAGTGGTGGTTTTTAAACTGCAGCTCGGTCTTTTTTCGTTGGCAGACTTGCCTGCATTTAGAGCAAGAGAACAGTATAATGGAGCTAAACCAGGCGGGTACCCTGGGATCCTACGGCCCACATTTAAATGGCACCCATATGGGTACAGCAATTGTGTGCTATTTACTATTTAATTCATAGGTACTGCCCCTCCTGAGAGCCAGTTTGCAGTGGTGTATTTAATATGATTCAAGGACAAGCCCTCATTTGTTTAAGGGCAAGTCCCTATGCAAAAGAAGGAATGCCATATTGACTATGATGTGAAATGTGGGCCACCACACAAGCACCTGTGTGCCAATACACTAGCATCTGTGTGCAAGCAATTGTGAGCCCTTGTGCAATAGGTATGTATCTCAGGGGCTCAAAGGTGAGGCAAATTCAGAACCTACCTCCTGACAAAATGTGTTCTTGTTTGTGTATGTGTACATCTGTGCCTGCACGTGTGCCTTCATCTGTTTGTATGTGTGTATGCATATGTGTGCATGTGTGTGTCTGCCCCTGTGGAAGCCAGAGTCAAATTTAAGGTGTTAGTCATGACGCACAAAGCTCTACACAAAAGAGGCCCTAGGAAAATAAAGAGTTTATTACCTACTTCCACTCCTAATAGGCACTTGAGATCAGGTTCAGAAGGATTCCTAAAACCAACTAGGGCCTTAACACGAGCTTCGAATGATGAACAAAGAACTGCAGTTCCGCAAAGCTACTAAAACATGGCTGTTCAAACAATATCTCAAACAATATCTCTAAGACCTGCCCAGTCCCACCTAACTAGCTGTCTCTTAGAGCTGGGAAGCCTTAGGGCAGCCATGCGCTCTACAAATCCATAATAATATTAATGTGTGGGCATGTGTGTTTGAGTGTGTTCCTGCATTCAGCTTGGAGGATCATGAAGACCTCCATTAGGCTGGGTGAACAACAGGCAAGGGTATCTGATGGAACAATCGCTCCATAATGTGCCATGAGAGTGTTTTTGTTTTGTAGGGGGAGTGTGTCTAATGATGTGCACTGTGATAGCGTACTGTGTCTGATAGGGTGGCTGTACCTGATTAATACACAATAATGCTTAAAGTGTCACTGTTTAATGAGATATTTGCACCACAACAGAGTCACGGATTGGTGTGTGTCTTAGTGCTGGGTGTGGCAGACACATTTTGTTTTTGTCTCTTGTGGTAAGTGTATACACACATATTTTCCCATTTCATGCATTGCCTACAGGGGTGCCCTGACCTGTCGGGCAATCTGTCAGTGCCAGAAAGGCTTGTCTGATAAGTCAGTGAGTTGACGTTTTTCGGCTGTTTATGAGTCTGTTTTATGGTCTGGTGGGTCGGTTTTATGGACTGCCTATATAGTCAGAAATGAAATTCTAAACTTTATAGACAGATTTCTAGATTTAAAATTGGAAGTATCTTTGTGTTATTATGCCTCCTGCTTCTGAAAATCTCGATATGCCTGGCTGGCGATGAAAATGAATACTCAGGCATACTGTAGTGTTAATGTTATTGCAGTTTTAACCGTCTAATGTTTATCTGTGACAATCTGGCCCACCAGACCAATCAATCAAAAA
This sequence comes from Lissotriton helveticus, assembly GCF_964261635.1. Lineage (NCBI taxonomy): Eukaryota > Metazoa > Chordata > Amphibia > Caudata > Salamandridae > Lissotriton > Lissotriton helveticus. The sequence continues at coordinate 444,943,837 of NC_136069.1, forward strand.
TATTGGTTATTTTACAGCTTCCGATCTCACGAAGCAAAACAAATACAATTCATAAATGTTTTCAAACCTCGAAAAATCAATATCGTGCACAATTGAATAGACACCGAGACATTTTCAAGGCATATCTCCAATGCATAATTTATTGTTATGCTTTAAAAGCTTTCATTTCATCTAGCATTACAGTCAATTCTTTTATTTTTCTCTTTTGTGGCAGAATGTGTGAATGTGCTAACTGCATGTATACCATCGGAGACCTCAAAATTATTAACAGACTACCCGTGGAAAACCGTAAATATGAACAAATAATTGTTTGCAAAGGTGTGTTTCACACTTCCTAGTAAAAGTGACAGAGAAAGTTTGATTGATATTCAGACGACTTCATCACTCTTTCACCTTTTATTTTGTTACCCTGGATTTTTAAATGTTCGTTCATCAACATGTCTTTTAAATGTATTCAGCAGCAGCCTCCATTGGTGAATGTTTCTCAGTGCCATGCACCTTTTGATATTTTACAAAGGACCCAAGGAAAAACCCGAGGATGGATAGGGACCAAGGGTAGGTAATATTTTAAAGGAACAAAGGTCCCTAAAAACAACAGTCACAATAATTCGATAAATTCAAACATGACATAGTATCTTCATATGAACATGAAAACCGCATTTATTAACAATTAAGTAAAGTAGTGGGTAGAATCAAGAGAGCCCAAAAACATACAAAAAACCCAGGCAGTTATATCCGACGCAATCAAAATTAAACACTCTGGGGTATATTCACAAGAACGTGTGATAACTACCGCAAGAGTAGCGTAACGCAACTTTCAACATCGCAGCCTATCGTGGGAAAATAACCCAGTGTCAACATGGAATTCATGGGAATAGCTGCCGAAACCGCCACCTCAATGGAGACAAAGACACAAACCACAACACCAAAAAACCTGCGATGGGCCCAAGTGCGAATGGAAAAACAGCGATAAACAGCGCCAGGGCTGCAGCACCATCAAAGTAGATAAAACAAACTGACCAACACCCAAGCACCATGGAGGCAGCCGAAGCAGGAGCAGAGGATGAGCGCAACCCCACAAACACCCTGGATGACCAGCCCAGGACCTCGGGGACAGGGAAGGGCAAGGATAAGAAGAGGAAGACGAAGTTCAGTCTTCAGGCGAACAGGATCATAGTCACGGAGGTGATGAAACACCATCAACAACTGTTCGTCACCTCCAACGTTTCATTGGGCACCAAAAACGGAATATGGCGGGACATCGTGGACAAGGTGAATGCCGTCGGGGAGCACAAGAGGACACAAGAGGACAATGGACAAGGTCAAGAGGCGAAGGAATGACATCAAGCAGCGGACCAAGGAGAAACTCCCGGTAGGCAGCAACGCAGACTGGAGGTGGGGGCCCAGCGCCACAGCTCGAGCTGGATGACATGGTGGAGCTGGTGTCGACAGTCATCAGTGTGGAGGCTGTGGCTGGAGTCGGGGGATCAGACACTGCTCGACAGGACACAACACAACCGCAGCAGGGTGAGTGACCACCAGGTACTGGGGGAACGGGTCTAGATGGGCACAATGGCACACATGCACAGTCAAGCAGAGCAGAATGCACACCCACAATGACTCTGGGTCCTCGCCCAGATCTACAGACAATGCCATGCTGTCTGAATGTCAACATGTACCATGCGGCTACATACATGTGGACAGCTCGTAATACACCATTTCCACTTCACATCACAGGGGCACCATCAACACCTCGTGCAGAGCAGTCCCAGCCACTCTTCACCGATGACAAGGAGGACAACACCAGCATCGACACCCGAGCCATCCAAGACATCATGGGCCTCATCCGCAGCTCACCTCCAGAATCAGCTGCATCGAGGAGACCCCACCCACTACCCAAAGCACCCAGCAGGAAGCACCCAGAGCCCCAGCACTCCCCCAAAACCCCCAGGAACAACACATGGCGTTCCAACTCTGTGTACTGCAGTGCCAGAGGGAGACCACAGAGCAGGTGCAGTTGGGCTTCGGCAACCAAACTTGATGCCATCCTTGGGTGCGTAGCCCCTCTACATGGTCTCCAACTAGCCCTGAGTGACATCGCTGGAGTAATGATGCGTAGAAAAGAACACCTGTCTGCTCAGAGTGGCTCCAGCGATACCAGCTGTGAGCTGGCACACATGCGGAGGCTCATGGAGGACATGGTGCGGATGGAGGTGGAAAAGATGGCATCCACCGCTGAACATCAGCGGAATGTAGCTGGGATCTACCATGCCCTGCAGATCCTCATGATGGCATTGCTGCCAGAAGGCGTGGCGATGTTAAATGCTGCTGCCCGCACACCTTCCACATCTCCGACCCCTGGTGTGGGTTGTATGTCAGTACAACGCATGCTTTTACCCCGCATGCCATTACAACGCGGGGATTACAATGCAAATCGTTACAACGACTTGCGTTGGGTGGCGCTGGATAGTGGAATAGTTTAATTTTCAATTCCAACTCCAGTCCCTGTGGATAGTAGGGAAGGTGTTGGATAGAAAATTAAACTATTCCCTATCCAACAGCGCCCTCCAGCGAAAGTCGTTGTAACGACTTTCGTTGTAATCCCCGTGTTGTAATGGTAGTGCGGGGTAATAGTTGCATCGTAAAGGATGTTCCCCCCTGGGGTGGCCATGCCTCCCTGTGCGGCAGGCCTAGCCCCTTCAGCACCTGAGGTGTCAGTGCCAGACAGTGCGGCCCATAGACCACCTTGGGCACCTGAGGTGTCAGTGCCACATAGTGCGGCAGATGAACCACTTCTGGCACCTTAGGTGCCAGTGCCACACAGTGCGTTAGATGGACCACCTCCGGCACCTGAGGTGTCAGTGCCACACAATGCGGCAGATGGACCACCTCCGGCACCTGAGGTGTCAGTGCCTCTTTGTGCCGCGGCCCGTACAGCAACACCCCCAGGTGGGGCAGGGCTCATATCCGGGGACGAGGACATGGATGGGCTTGTGATTAGAAGGGCTCAAAAGCATTCATTTCCACCACCTGCCCTGTTCCTGGTTGGTCCCGCACGTGGCCTCATGACCTTTCACTGGCTCCAGATTCTCTCAGATGCACCCACCTTGGACAGCGACATGTACCGCCAAATCCTGTTTGATGACAAATTACCCGGCGACCAGACAGCGGACTGCACCAGTACTTGTCTTCCACGTATGAACTCTGGCTGGACTTCCAATGGCCCATATAGTGTGGTATATTCGGCAGTGCCCTGTACCTCTCAAGCTGCGGAAAAGCACTGGATGTGCAATAAATATCCAGTGACGCACTGCTGTGTCATGTCTTTCCTCATTCATGTATGTATGTGTGGATGAATGTAGGGACACTGATTTCCCTTGCTTCAATGATGCACATCCTGTGGGATGGAAGCCAGAGGGTGCTATATAGCAATTGGTGTCACGGGTCCCTTGGACACCACAACAGGGACACACGCATCAGCCACTTTCTTGTCCGGACATGGACTGAACCACTCCCAGTGCCCACGAGTCATATTTGCAAGCCCTGCCATGTTTTGGCGTATGGCAGGCCAGACCACTCCGCTCATGCTCCCAGGAGGGCCTTGTTGCTACCCGATGCAGGCATACTCGCTGGTGGTTTGCAGGTCGCTGGTCTAGTTGTCAGCATGTCACAGCCACTCCCTGAGGGCAGGTCTGCACACACACCACACCCACACAGGTGTCAAAGGCCATGTGACCCCGCAAATATAAGGGGCCGTTGACGTCACATACCCCTCTGCCTGTGGTGACTGGATGGAGGGCCCGAGGCCTTGAGGCCGGCACGGGCCTGCCACCACGTGGCACTGACTGGGTTTGCACAGGGTTTGTGGCAGACGCTGCATTGCAGCTGGCACAGGCACCCCACCACGGGACAGTGACTTAGGGTGCACTGAGTCATTGGCACCTTGAGCTGCTGAATGGGTGTGCAGCCTGCGGTGATGGCCCATCCTGGCGGTCCGGACTTCCCAGGATTTGTGTGCCTTGCTGGACTACAGTGTAGGCTGTGCAAGCGTCCTGCGCAGGCCCACCGCAATGAGGCCCCGCTTCCGGGGTCACAGAGTTAGTGGCACCCATTGGGCTGAGCAGCTGTGCAGGCTGCGATGTTGCCAGATGCCCTGGTACATACCATGGCATGGTGCAATATAGCCCAAGCACCAGACGTGTTACCTGGTGTGGATGCATGGTGTGGAGGGTGCCATGTCTGCGGGCCCCAGCCTTGTGGCTTGCAGCGGCACGTGGTGGGACCTGCAGTCTACACGCCAGTGGTGGAAGGTGAGCAGTGTGGCCCAGGTGTGCATAGGTGTGCATGCTCCGATGGGCAGCGGGAGGGGCTGGGATGCCTCTGCCTGGGTATGCATTCGCGGGCGGACGATGTCTTATGCAAGTGTGTCTACTGTGCCAGTCATGTCTCTGGACACACCGATGGCAGCAGGTGAGCTGTGTGGCCTGTGTACGCAGGATCTGCTCTCTCTCTCTCCCCTCTCTTCTCTCTCTCTCTTTCTCCTCCTCTATTCTTCTCTCTCTCTCTTCTTCTCTCTCCCTCTCCCCCTCTCTTCTCTCTCTCTCTCTCCCCCTCTCTTCTATCTCTCTCCATCTCACTCCTCCTCTCTTCACGCATCTTTCTCTCAACCTCTCTTCTTCTCTCTCTCTCCTTGGCTCTCGCTCTGTCCTTTGATGTGCCCGGACACTCCTTCTCATCATGTTTTTTGTCTTGCAGGCTGTGACCTACCGAATGTGTCGAGGGGAGCTGCCATGTGTCTTAATTTGATTTCTGTGTTGTTTCAATAAAGTTTAATTGTTTGTTTCAATAGTGAATGTGTGATGGTAATTTCTGTGCCGACACATGCATGTCACCAGTTGTGATTGTGCGACATCAGGTGGATTATTTGGTACATGTTTAGGTGTAGCGATGTGGCATGTCTTTGCCTGGGGGTCCCCGGGGGGGACGTCCTGGGGGTGGTGGCGGTGGGTGTTGTTGCCCTCTTGGGTGTCCGCCCTGCATAATCAGTTGCTCCATGGCATCTGTTGCCCTTCCGATGACGCCCTGGGCTGGGCCCCCTATTGTGGTGCAGGCTACTGTCCGACTTTACACCAGGTCAGAGCAGGTGTAAATTTCCTGCTGCTAACGCGCCTTATTGCGTGTTTTGTGTTCTTATCGCTGGTCTGGTTGCTGTGAATGTTGAGGTGTGGTGTTGCTGCGGGTTTTGCACGGGAATGCCTACTCTGTATCTCATTAGCGATAGTTGCGGGGGTCCTCTGTGGTGATGTTTTTTGCAGCTGCTATCGTGGGAAAAGTGGTGCCGTGGGCTGTTAGCACCCATTTGTGAATGGTGGGGTAAATTTGTCACAACTTTGGCTGCGATAAAGTGCCGGTAATTTGGCGATAGCTCCTTGTGAATATGCCCCTCCGTGTCTTACTAAAAGAAGTCTCAGACTTGGAACAACAAAAGCTATTTACACCACATAACATCTCAGTACCAGAAAAAAATGGATTAACTAAGCCTTAAACAAAATTGTTCCCGATAATTAAACCAGCGAACAAAGAAGGTAGGATCATTTTGCAAGCTATTGACCAATATAAAACGGAAATCACAAGATAATTTACCAATAATTATCATTATTTGAAACTAACTACAGACCCCACTAAAGAGCTTCATGGAATAATTACTGATAAAACCAATAGAGGTAAAACAGAAGGATTTCTGAACCAGAATGAGTTTCTATTCCTTAATACTAAGAAACCCCAGACCCCACTAGTCTACACCTTACCTAAGGTACATAAGAGCCCTGAGTCACCACCAGGTAGTCTTATAATTTCTGGCTATGGTTCAACAGTTCGAAGGTACATTGATTTTTTTTATCAAAGCCTTTTGTTTCCAATACCATGTGCTGTGTAAGTGATAGAATGGGCCTTATAAATCAGATTGAAGACTTCCCTTTTAACCAGAAAGTCCTCTTCTTGGGTACGATGGATATTCAATCTTTATATACTAATATCCTGCAATTGGAAGGAATTGAGGTAATCAGAAGAACTCTTGATAAAAGAGCATTATGACACCAAGTCCCCACATTCTTTATTATTAAATTGCTTAAATTGACTCTGACAAGGATTTTTTTCTATTTTAATAATGGCTTTGATCACAAGTCTTCAGCCCATAATTTGCCATTCTGTTTATGGATGATCTAGAAACTGAAGTTATTTCATCTAACCTCAACCCTATTTGTAGTCAGATTTCTTTATGGAAGCGCTATTTTGGTGACATTTCCTTAATATGGCATGGTGACGAAAGCACTCCTACCAATTTTTTTCATTGGCTTAATACCAATTGCAAAGGCCTCTAATCCATTCTCTATTAGAGTAAATCTGAGGTGTCCTGTTCTAATTCGTTGGTTAAGACAAAGGATGGGGACCTTCAAACATCCCTTTATCATAAACCCACAGAATACATACCCTGGTAGTCTATTCCACCCATCACCCCAGAAGACTACGGGACTCACTCTCTTATTAACAATTTTTGCGTATCTGAAGAAACTGAATGTACAAACAAGATTTATTTAATGAAGATGAGATATTATCACAGAAGCACCCGCCCAGGGGATACCCTGAGAAACTAGTGAAAACATCTATGAAAAGCGCTAGTACTGTCCCAGAGAAGCATTATTTATTCTGAAAGAGAAAAAGGACACAGATAGACTAGTATGTGTAATTTCATTTTAGCGTGTATCTAAGCAACTGAAAAAAAATTATTTTGAAACATTGGAATGTATTGAGTGCAGGAGACCTTAAACTTGAGAGACAACTTTTTGCATTCAGTAAGAACAAGAATATTACAGTTACTCAGTCAGAGCCAATCTTCCCCCATCTAAGTGTGACTGCACGCTCAATGATCTTTGAGGATTACCCCCCAGTGGTAGGCCACTTTAAATACAGTAACTGCAGTGTCTGTGAATTTACAGTCAAAACTAAAGAATTCATTTACAAAAATGGTAGGATTACCCTGAAACAACTCTCTAACTGCAACACTTCCAATGTGGTCTATGCCATTACCTGCCCATGCAACTTGCTATACATAGGGCAGACGACACAAAACATTGGGGTCACAAAATATCAAAATAGGAGTCGCCTTAGGCGTAAGGTCATGACTGCTCCACTGGTGGTTCAATTTGTGAAGTTAAACGAGAATGACCTACGCTGGCAAATCCTCGCTGTGGTGAATCAACCGGAGAGTGGTAGAAATGTCTCCTCCATACTGAACAAGGAGGAATTGAAATGGATCTTTCACACAGTTAGCTTGTACACTAGACTAAACAAAATGGAGAACTGGACATCCTTGCTGTAAACACTGCCAAATATTTGAACAAATTGAGCAGAAATCAGGACTGAGCATTTACCTACATGGACTATAGTGGTATTACTTGCTACCTGATCAACAAACAGATGGTCCTTCTTCTGTATGATACTATTGCATCCTTTGTAATATATGCAATATGTATATATATATATATATATATATATATATATATATATACTCACTTTTGTCTTTCATACTAGAATGTATGCTTTCCTTTTTTCCCCATTTGCACAACGTGTAGTTATTTTCAAATTTTTCATGTATTCTTTCATTGATCATTTTTATAATTTTCATTGATATCAGATATCTTATTGAAAGCCATTTCTAATAATTATTTTTAATTATGTTCCTGCCTTGTGGGTGTGTGGACCAGCACCCTTGTTCAGGTCTCCCGTCTGAGCATGGGCGTCTGCAGCGGGGGGCAAGGAGGGGCGAATGCCCCCCCCTGGAGCGACCCTCCTGGCCCCCCCTGCGGATGCCTATGAAAACCGCAACTTCAAGACGGGGTTCTCACTCTCTTTCCTCTCCTTTCTTTTATTTGCTTCCCTGTGAAATGAAACCAAAAAAGAAAGACGCTTTTGCTTGAAATGTCATATTTTTCTGAAATTTTAATTCCAAAGTGCAGCATTGGGAATAAAATGCTAAAAATATAAAAAATAGATAAATAACAAAATGTAGTAAGACAGAGTGGTAGCAAACTGGCCAAATTAATTTTATTCACACTGAAACACATTAGCGCAACTTTTACAGAGTTTGCCAGTGAAGCGCTATTTTTGGGATTTTTGTCTTTGTTTTCCCTGGATTTGGAACTAGTGCACCAATCCTGGAGGTACTGCAATGTGTGGATTTGAAAACAAAATGTGTGCTGCGGCTCTGCGTCCAGGGATGTGGTCTTTTTACCATACTGCTTACGTTTTGTAAGGATATAAGCAATGGCAATTGAAATGGGTCAATTCAGGGCCCTGTAGACGTGTCCTTAACTTTTCAGGCAAAAGCACTCACTGATTTCTGAATAGTGAGTGCAAAAGCATTAAGGTAACCATGTTGATCCTGCTTACATTTCCTATGGTTTGTTAAAGTTTGCATTCCCTATAAGTGTTTGCTTTTTCCAGGATGTCGTTACTTTTTTTTTTGTAGGCCGCATATTGCTCTTGTCTAGTGCGTAATTTAAATTGAGCCGCATCCAGGTGTTTATAGCGAGCAACAATTGGGTTGTAGTTGAAGACAGTGGGAGTTTTTCTCAGTGCAGCAGTACGGTGTTCAGTGGGGGAGAGGATGTGGCACAGAGCTGCTGAGTTTGGAACTGAGAACCAGGTTCAGCCTTAATAACCAGTCCACCAGACCACTCTCCTGCAAGAGCACAATCACATGCTAGACCTTAGAAGGCTTCGCAACACCTTAGAAGTCCTAGTGTCTTCGCACCAGCAGGTGGACCCTAGCATGACAAGTGTAGGTTAACCTTCAAGGCTTGTCCACCACTATCCATACTGAAGTTACGCAGATGACACGCAACTCCTGTTCCCCTTCAAATCTCTTTCCACCGAGGTTAGGAACTCTTTTTCAGCTGGCATGAAAGAAGTGGCACATTGGATGTCTTCCAACTATCTCCAATGTAATGTCAGCAAAACGGAGATCATGCTATTTGGGGAAGCTAGGATACTCTGGACTCCGGATTGGTGGCCTGCAGAGTTGGGGGCTGTCCCTGAACCCAAGCAGATCGTGAAGAACCTGGGTATTCGGCTTGATCATGACCTATCACTCAAACAGCATACCAATTACATATCAGGGATATGCTTCTACACTATTGGCCTACTTCGCAAAGTCTTCCCACTTCTTCCCAACTCAGTGAGGAAAATCCTCGTTCAAGCACTTATCCTGAGCCGGATAGATTACTGCAACGGTCTGCTACTATCCGTCAACGAAGGAGTGCTAGATAAACTGCAGGTTATTCAGAACACGGCAGCCCGCCTTGTTCTGAATGCCCCTCCGAGAACTCCCTCCAAACCCCTCCTGGAGCAATTACATTGGCTCCCAGTTAGACAAAGGGCCAAATTTAAAATTTGCTGTCTGATCCACAAGTGTCTGAACGGACAGGGACCTACTTATCTTGAACGGAGATTTATTCCTTATGTCCCAGCACGGTCCCTCAGATCAAGTATCAATCTTCTACTTGTGGTCCCCCAGGTCAAAAAAGCTAGGCATGGAGGTAGAGCTCTATCCACTATGGGCCCAAAGCTGTGGAACAAACTACCACTGACCTTAAGACAATGTAAAGAACACCTAGCTTTCCGCAAGAAATTAAAAACTATCCTATTCAAAAATGAAATCTAATCTAAACTCATCCCTCAGTATGTTCACAGATTTACCGGTCAAAAGCGCAGAGATACTCCTTTTGGAGTGATTCTAGCGCTATACAAAACCACAAATAAATAAATAAATAAATAAGTTCACCTCCAGTCTTGCGGGAAGGCCTATGAAGCAGCACACCCTAGCACAACAGTCACTGAGGTCACAGGACCCTTGAGAAGGGCCAGCTCTAGGGCGGTGCAACCAGTGTGACCGCACCGGGTGCTGACTTTAGGTGGAGGCATCATGTTTGCAAGTATATTATGATTTTTAAAACGATTACTGCCTCCTTCCAGGCCTCCAGCAATTTTCGGCAACAATAAAAATGTCATGATGACTCTGGTGATTAATGTTCTTCCTAGAGAGAGATCAGAATTTTGTCTAGTGGAAGTTTTGACTCATGGAAAGGTAACTCAGAGGGTTAATGTACCGGCTGCAAAGAACATGCGCCATGCAGATGACAAAGTGCACATAATGTAAATAGGTCAGTGGGCTACTGCTTTTGTCAGAGAGATCCTTTTGTTACTTGCAGTTTATAAGTTAAAATCCTAACTTAAAACAGTGAGCTATTAACTGTCGTCTAAGAGCTGCATACAAACTGCAAGGTATAAAATAGAGCGTTATGTCCCCCTCCCTACCCCCCAGTCTTTGATTATCCTAATGTCCTAAAAAGTGTTCTTATGGACAGAAATCAATACTGATTATTAAGGAGAACCTCCAACCATGGTATTACGTTTTAAATTCCGGGTATTGTGTTTCTCCAGACCAATCACTATAAAACTATACGGGCTAGTAGTATGGTTGTCATGTGACTCCTACACCTTGTAGTCCTTACTCTTATGTTACATTTTCTATACAGTTATTTACACACATTGATTGTCTCTGTGTAATGTGTGTGACCTAAAGTGCTCTGACACCCTACAATGGTATGAGTGGCGCTGTAAATCAAATTAAAGGCAACTGAGAGAGAGTGGTTATGTAAACTTGGGGGGCACAGTTAAAGGGTGGTAGTGAGGGAATCCATGGCAGAGGTGGTCATTGGGGAGGCACTAACAAACATTAATGCACAGGGCACCACCAGTGCTATGGCTGGCCCTGCCCTTGAGGCCTGTCTGCCTCACCCATAGGTACCTCCATTGGCCTTGTTTCAGCAGTAGTAGCTGCAGCTCACCAGAGATTGGCAATGCATGATTTGCACGCACACCAAACTAAGTTCGCAAACTTACAGTCACCCGGCTTCATTCACAAGCACTTTTAACATGTGCTGCCTGCTGTGGGGCCACTGGAATTAATTATGCAGCAAAGGATGACAACATTATGTCGTAGTGTTGACTAAATTGTGCATAAAAAAAAGGCTGCAGCGTAATGCAGTATATTTTCAGATATTTTATTATTTTGACGTGTGTACACATGCTAACAGTCTCTGGAAAGATTTTGCCTTATTAGTACCAGTGTAACATACAATCGCAGCAGTGAGAGCAGGTGACTAGTCAACCTTTACAATAGGCCATCCACTCCGCAGCAACACAAGTCACATTTTATATTAACTTTTGATATGTTTGAGCTACAAACAATGTATTAGTTTAAATCGTCAGATCATGCAGCAGATCTTGCATTATGAGGCAAATATGGCAGAGCCATATTTTAGAGAAAACATTTGCAAACTAGGATATTTTGCCATTCATGTTTGAACTGCTGTTGTGGAAAAAGGGAGTAGTGCTGATGACAGAAATTCCATGGCTCGGAGACAAATGGCTTGTGTTTCCACATTTTATTGTATTTGGTACATTCTGTGATTAGAAGCATATCCCACTTTGTGAATATATTTTAATGTCAATAACTCATTATAACCTTAAATAATCATGTGTATCCATTGGTTGATTAAACTGGGCAGTGAAATGCCAAACAAATACTAAAAATTGGGATGTCTGTGCATTTTGGCCACACCTCTGGCTCCACCCACAGATCCAATACTTGGGTTATTCCCGCCATTTGATTCTCCGCCCACTGTTCCCCTACTTGTTTTCCCCCACTTCGACCACTGTGTAAGACTCAAGAATCAAAAAAGGGTCTTGACTCCTTACTCAGCAAGGCTGAGTCCAACCAATACTATTAAACGAAACAAAAGCCAATGCTGGAATTACCTATTCATCAAACAATATCCTTCAGAAAAAAGCTGCTTTGGATTAAGCAAAAACAACCTGTTTTGATTTAACACCATACGAATTTATTCTCTTTTAGTAAAGTTCTTTTTTCTTTTTTGAGCGCACTATTTTTCGTGCATGGAAAATACAAAATACAAAATACAACAAATTTTCTATACAATATATACAAACACATGAATAAACAATTTCATACACACTTGGCCATACATTCACACACAAACCATTCACAACAGCTGGAAATAAAGAAAACAATGAGTCCACGCATCGGTAAATAATTAGATGGAAAATACTTCTTTTCGTGATTTTGTAATTTTTTAGAGTCTGTTCTAGTCGTAGTTTTAACAAAGTCACTCATGAAACCACATGAATGCAAAGACTGTTCCAAGACAATAGTGGTAACCAGATGCGGGACAAAAACTGGTCGACGCGTTTCAAACCCCTTCACTGTGGTGGGGTTCTCCTCAGGACCGGATTGGTTCTGTAACAATAGAAATAACTAGCTTAGGAAAGTTTAATCAAAAAGAGAAAAACGGGCAACCTCCAATGTGCTACAGCGGCTCCCTACCTTTATCCGATAGTCAATAGTCACAAGCAGTGGCGGGCGAGTGAATTCCCAAAGTAGAGTTTGTATTTCCCAATAGTAGTGATCACAGAGACTATGTGGGGGAAACAATACAAAGAACGACATTCAGTGTTGTGTCATAACACCTCAATTCATTCATTCCGATCATGTGCAGCAAAGGGGAGGGGGGAAATTCCTACTCACCCGCCGGCGAACAGCTTATCACTGACTGCTCTGTCCTTCTTTCCTCGTGAGCGGCCGCTCCTTTGCTGGAAATAGAAGGAAATGATTGTTAACAGTCTTGCGTCTCAGGCGCGATGGCGGTTGTTCTCAGTCTGGCGAGACAACGTACCGATGCAGGAACAAGGCATCCGTCCTTCTCCTTAGGTGAAACTCATGATTCACGCGAATGGTTCCCTCGGGTGGAAGTGTTGTATAAGGACTTCCTGGTTCAAAACAGAAACCGGGGGTTCTGGGACTTGTAGTTCTAAGACGCAATCACACAGTAATTGAAAAAGGCTGGACTGGACTTTTCAGTCTATATGACCAGCACAGCTTAAGCATTAGGCTTATAAATTTCAGATATTTCATTTAATCCCCGTGTAGCGGTATTAAACTTCATTATAAGCATTGCTTCGCGTTGTGATAGTTTCGCATCGAAGTCACCGCCCCTGGGGTCTTTTTCAATTTTGGACAAAACTGTCCAGCGCAATTCAGTATTTTCATGCTTACACTTAGTCCAGTGGTTGACTAATGGGGCATTCTCCACTCCTCTGCGGATACGCGATTTATGTTGCGTTATCCTGTTTCTGATTTCTTGTGTGGTTTTCCCAATGTAGACTAGAGGGCATGGGCAAATGATGGCATATACGACGTTTTTAGATTTGCAATTCGTAAAGGTATCGTGCCTCCAATGAATATTTTCAAATGTAAAAACTGAATCCTCAATGGTTTCATTACAACAAGTGCATGTGCCGCACTTGTGGTGTCCTTTAGGCGGAGGTAATCCGAAAAGGCTCTGTAATGTCGGTGCCTTGGCAATTGGTAATGCCGCCCTTACAACATAATTGGCCACGCTCTTGTCCTTTTTATAAGCAAAAAGTGGTGGTGCTGAGAAATCCTCATGGAGATTTTTTAATAAATGCCAATTGGACATAATGAGTTTCCTGTGTAAGTTTGCAGCTGGACAGAAGGTGGTGACACACACCATCCTTCTTACATCCGGTTTGATTTTTTTCTCCAGTAAAGTCTCTCGGGGGGTCCACCAGGCTCGTTTGAGGGAATTTTTTAATAGTTTTTTTGGGTAGCCTCTCTGAATGAGTCGGTTTTTCAAATGTTCGGCATGTATAAAATATTCTTCTTTACTCGAACAATTTCGGTGAATTCTCAAAAATTGCCCATATGGCAAATTTTGTTTCAAGCTGCGAGGGTGATTGCTGTTAAAATGCAAGGCTTTATTCCTGTCAGAGGGTTTCCGGAATAATGTTGTGCTTAAGCCTCCCTCAAAAGGTTCCACTTTAACATCCAAGTAGTTGGTGGATTCATTGGATGCTGTAACAGAGAACTGGATGTCAATCGTTCTCGAATTCAGCCAACCGACAAATTGGCCCAGGTCTTCATGTCCTCCTGTCCAAACCAGGAATATGTCGTCAATGTACCGCATGTAATGGGATATGCAACTGTCAAAAGGGTTAGCTTGGTATATGAATTTTTCCTCAAATAGCCCCATGAACATTATGGCTAGCTCTGGGGCAAAGGGGCAACCCATCGCCACCCCTTTTATTTGATAAAAAAATTCTGCATCAAACGTAAAAAAGTTTTTTTGCAGTGCAAACCGTGCAAGATCAAGGATGAACTTAGTAGGAACTCTTACTGGTCTCTCTCTCTTGTCCAAGAACACAGTCAAGGTTTCCAGTGCTTGCTCTTGAGGGATTTGGGTGTATAGAGACACCACATCCAGTGTCACTAGGAGCTGTTTGTTATGATCGAATTTGATGGTGGAGATTCGATTTAGGAAGGCAGTGGTATCTTGGAGATGAGCAGGGATGGTCTGAATAAAGGGTTTCAAAAAATAATCAATATATTTAGCAATGGGTTCAAACAGAGACTCACACCCTGAAATTATGGGTCGCCCTGGTGGATTCCTTTCGTCCTTGTGCAATTTAGGGAGCACATAGAATACAGGCGTCCTGGGATTTTTATTTTGTAGGAAAACTAACTCCTTTGGTCCTATAATCCCTTCGTCAAAGCCTTTTTGGATAATGTCGAATAATTGGTTCCTTATTTCAGATGTAGGATCTTTCCCGATGCGTCTGTAACAATTCTGATCGTTAAGCTGGCGGTGTACTTCTTGTTTGTATTTATTGATGTCCCAAATAACCACCTTTATCGGCCTGTTTGACCACAATGGTATTATCATTCTTCACCGCTACTAATGCATCTTTTTCGGCTTTAGAAAGATTGAATTTCACAAATGTCTTCTTTTTTTCTATTGAAGAAATACCGGATAAAACAGTACGTTCGAACGTTATAACTTCCTTTGGGACTTTGGGTCCTTTTGGACAGAACGTCGACTTCCTCTTAAGACCTGTAGTTTCCTCATGAATATTTTCAATCGAGTCTTGAAAAAATGTTTTTAGGCGGACCTTTCGGCAGAATTCCAATGTCTCAAGTTTCATTCTGGTGTAATCTGTAGGTCTTGATGGTACGAAGTTCAGTCCTTTGGTAAGAATGGATGTTTCTGCTACTGAGAGCGTCCTATTTGATAAATTATAAATAGGTGAAATTTCTAATTGTTGTAGGATTTCTGGCGCGTCCTCATTTGCCATGGTTGGGTGTAGCGTACTCGGCCTCTGGATTTCTGTTGGCCCCGTCCTAAAAAAGGCTGTTGGATTTGAGGTTGTTGTTGGTACTGGTTTGATCGATTTCCTGCCCTATTTGGAAGAGGTCGATTACTGTTGTCTGGTTCACTCCCAGACGATGATGTAGTATCCGAGAAGGTTAGGAATTTTCGGCGCGATCGTCCTTGGTTATCCTGTAAGAAGCGTCGTGAATCGGAATGTGTATAGAAATCCTTATTAAGATATGGATAAATTGATTCTAAAGAAAAGTTTTTTTTGTCCAATTCGAATTTGTTGTTTTTTTGAGTCACTGTAAAGTCCTTGAATTCCAAGATTTCTTTATCGATTTTGTCCAGGAGTGTTTTGGAATCTGTAATTAATTGATTGGTCTCAATCTCCCTTTTTAAAGTTTCTATCTCCTCTAGTTCCTTAAGTGATGTCCTATGTGCAGTCTCGATGGTGAGGACCATGAGATCCCTGCTGCACTTTGTTTCGATCCCACTGAAACCTTTTTTATACACTGGATCGTCAGTGAACACGACTGGTATATTGCGTATCACAAGTCCCGCTGGGATGGTGCCTGACCGGAGGTGCTGAAGTAGGAAATGACCATGCAGGTCTGTCCGGATTTGTTTTTTACGTAAACGAGTTAGATTGTCAGACTCGTTCTGGGTGTTGGCTGTAAGGCTGAGGGCCGCAGAGGCAAACACTGGAGGGTCCCTAATCAAATTTTGTATGTGCTCTTCACTAAAAGCTAGTGTGTCTCTTTCAGCCATGTCATACAAGTGAAATAGTTAGACAAAACACACATAGACCATGTGAGTGGGATGAGTGAAAAAAAGAATAAAAGAGTGAAGAATTAGACGTGGGGAAGAGTGGTCCCCTGCTATGTCACCATGCACAATTGCCCTAGAACTGGGCAAACCACACTTTTCAACAATACACAACTGCTACCCTGTGGTAGAATTTCCTACCTATCAGGACCTCGCGAGCAACTGCCCGCTCAAAAGTTAAGAATCAAAAAAGGGTCTTGACTCCTTACTCAGCAAGGCTGAGTCCAACCAATACTATTAAACGAAACAAAAGCCAATGCTGGAATTACCTATTCATCAAACAATATCCTTCAGAAAAAAGCTGCTTTGGATTAAGCAAAAACAACCTGTTTTGATTTAACACCATACGAATTTATTCTCTTTTAGTAAAGTTCTTTTTTCTTTTTTGAGCGCACTATTTTTCGTGCATGGAAAATACAAAATACAACAAATTTTCTATACAATATATACAAACACATGAATAAACAATTTCATACACACTTGGCCATACATTCACACACAAACCATTCACAACAGCTGGAAATAAAGAAAACAATGCGTCCACGCATCGGTAAATAATTAGATGGAAAATACTTCTTTTCGTGATTTTGTAATTTTTTAGAGTCTGTTCTAGTCGTAGTTTTAACAAAGTCACTCATGAAACCACATGAATGCAAAGACTGTTCCAAGACAATAGTGGTAACCAGATGCGGGACAAAAACTGGTCGACGCGTTTCAAACCCCTTCACTGTGGTGGGGTTCTCCTCAGGACCGGATTGTTTCTGTAACAATAGAAATAACTAGCTTAGGAAAGTTTAACCAAAAAGAGAAAAATGGGCAACCTCCAATGTGCTACAGCGGCTCCCTACCTTTATCCGATAGTCAATAGTCACAAGCAGTGGCGGGCGAGTGAATTCCCAAAGTAGAGTTTGTATTTCCCAATAGTAGTGATCACAGAGACTATGTGGGGGAAACAATACAAAGAACGACATTCAGTGTTGTGTCATAACACCTCAATTCATTCATTCCGATCATGTGCAGCAAAGGGGAGGGGGGAAATTCCTACTCACCCGCGGGCGAACAGCTTATCACTGACTGCGTGGCCAATTATGTTGTAAGGGCGGCATTACCAATTGCCAAGGCACCGACATTACAGAGCCTTTTCGGATTACCTCCGCCTAAAGGACACCACAAGTGCGGCACATGCACTTGTTGTAATGAAACCATTGAGGATTCAGTTTTTACATTTGAAAATATTCATTGGAGGCACGATACCTTTACGAATTGCAAATCTAAAAACGTCGTATATGCCATCATTTGCCCATGCCCTCTAGTCTACATTGGGAAAACCACACAAGAAATCAGAAACAGGATAACGCAACATAAATCGCGTATCCGCAGAGGAGTGGAGAATGCCCCATTAGTCAACCACTGGACTAAGTGTAAGCATGAAAATACTGAATTGCGCTGGACAGTTTTGTCCAAAATTGAAAAAGACCCCAGGGGCGGTGACTTCGATGCGAAACTATCACAACGCGAAGCAATGCTTATAATGAAGTTTAATACCGCTACACGGGGATTAAATGAAATATCTGAAATTTATAAGCCTAATGCTTAAGCTGTGCTGGTCATATAGACTGAAAAGTCCAGTCCAGCCTTTTTCAATTACTGTGTGATTGCGTCTTAGAACTACAAGTTCCAGAACCCCCGGTTTCTGTTTTGAACCAGGAAGTCCTTATACAACACTTCCACCCGAGGGAACCATTCGCGTGAATCATGAGTTTCACCTAAGGAGAAGGACGGATGCCTTGTTCCTGCATCGGTACGTTGTCTCGCCAGACTGAGAACAACCGCCATCGCGCCTGAGACGCAAGACTGTTAACAATCATTTCCTTCTATTTCCAGCAAAGGAGCGGCCACTCACGAGGAAAGAAGGACAGAGCAGTCAGTGATAAGCTGTTCGCCCGCGGGTGAGTAGGAATTTCCCCCCTCCCCTTTGCTGCACATGATCGGAATGAATGAATTGAGGTGTTATGACACAACACTGAATGTCGTTCTTTGTATTGTTTCCCCCACATAGTCTCTGTGATCACTACTATTGGGAAATACAAACTCTACTTTGGGAATTCACTCGCCCGCCACTGCTTGTGACTATTGACTATCGGATAAAGGTAGGGAGCCGCTGTAGCACATTGGAGGTTGCCCGTTTTTCTCTTTTTAATTAAACTTTCCTAAGCTAGTTATTTCTATTGTTACAGAACCAATCCGGTCCTGAGGAGAACCCCACCACAGTGAAGGGGTTTGAAACGCGTCGACCAGTTTTTGTCCCGCATCTGGTTACCACTATTGTCTTGTAACAGTCTTTGCATTCATGTGGTTTCATGAGTGACTTTGTTAAAACTACGACTAGAACAGACTCTAAAAAATTACAAAATCACGAAAAGAAGTATTTTCCATCTAATTATTTACCGATGCGTGGACGCATTGTTTTCTTTATTTCCAGCTGTTGTGAATGGTTTGTGTGTGAATGTATGGCCAAGTGTGTATGAAATTGTTTATTCATGTGTTTGTATATATTGTATAGAAAATTTGTTGTATTTTGTATTTTGTATTTTCCATGCACGAAAAATAGTGCGCTCAAAAAAGAAAAAAGAACTTTACTAAAAGAGAATAAATTCGTATGGTGTTAAATCAAAACAGGTTGTTTTTGCTTAATCCAAAGCAGCTTTTTTCTGAAGGATATTGTTTGATGAATAGGTAAATCCAGCATTGGCTTTTGTTTCGTTTAATAGTATTGGTTGGACTCAGCCTTGCTGAGTAAGGAGTCAAGACCCTTTTTTGATTCTTAACTTTTGAGCGGGCAGTTGCTCGCGAGGTCCTGATAGGTAGGAAATTCTACCACAGGGTAGCAGTTGTGTATTGTTGAAAAGTGTGGTTTGCCCAGTTCTAGGGCAATTGTGCATGGTGACATAGCAGGGGACCACTCTTCCCCACGTCTAATTCTTCACTCTTTTATTCTTTTTTTCACTCATCCCACTCACATGGTCTATGTGTGTTTTGTCTAACTATTTCACTTGTATGACATGGCTGAAAGAGACACAGTAGCTTTTAGTGAAGAGCACATACAAAATTTGATTAGGGACCCTCCAGTGTTTGCCTCTGCGGCCCTCAGCCTTACAGCCAACACCCAGAACGAGTCTGACAAACTAACTCGTTTACGTAAAAAACAAATCCGAACAGACCTGCATGGTCATTTCCTACTTCAGCACCTCCGGTCAGGCACCATCCCAGAGGGACTTGTGATACGCAATATACCAGTCGTGTTCACTGACGATTTAGTGTATAAAAAAGGTTTCAGTGGGATCGAAACAAAGTGCAGCAGGGATCTCATGGTCCTCACCATCGAGACTGCACATAGGACATCACTTAAGGAACTAGAGGAGATAGAAACTTTAAAAAGGGAGATTGAGACCAATCAATTAATTACAGATTCCAAAACACTCCTGGACAAAATCGATAAAGAAATCTTGGAATTCAAGGACTTTACAGTGACTCAAAAAAACAACAAATTCGAATTGGACAAAAAAAACTTTTCTTTAGAATCAATTTATCCATATCTTAATAAGGATTTCTATACACATTCCGATTCACGACGCTTCTTACAGGATAACCAAGGACGATCGCGCCGAAAATTCCTAACCTTCTCGGATACTACATCATCGTCTGGGAGTGAACCAGACAACAGTAATCGACCTCTTCCAAATAGGGCAGGAAATCGATCAAACCAGTACCAACAACAACCTCAAATCCAACAGCCTTTTTTAGGACGGGGCCAACAGAAATCCAGAGGCCGAGTACGCTACACCCAACCATGGCAAATGAGGACGCGCCAGAAATCCTACAACAATTAGAAATTTCACCTATTTATAATTTATCAAATAGGACGCTCTCAGTAGCAGAAACATCCATTCTTACCAAAGGACTGAACTTCGTACCATCAAGACCTACAGATTACACCAGAATGAAACTTGAGACATTGGAATTCTGCCGAAAGGTCCGCCTAAAAACATTTTTTCAAGACTCGATTGAAAATATTCATGAGGAAACTACAGGTCTTAAGAGGAAGTCGACGTTCTGTCCAAAAGGACCCAAAGTCCCAAAGGAAGTTATAACGTTCGAACGTACTGTTTTATCCGGTATTTCTTCAATAGAAAAAAAGAAGACATTTGTGAAATTCAATCTTTCTAAAGCCGAAAAAGATGCATTAGTAGCGGTGAAGAATGATAATACCATTGTGGTCAAACAGGCCGATAAAGGCGGAGCAGTGGTTATTTGGGACATCAATAAATACAAACAAGAAGTACACCGCCAGCTTAACGATCAGAATTGTTACAGACGCATCGGGAAAGATCCTACATCTGAAATAAGGAACCAATTATTCGACATTATCCAAAAAGGCTTTGACGAAGCGATTATAGGACCCAAGGAGTTAGTTTTCCTACAAAATAAAAATCCCAGGACGCCTGTATTCTATGTGCTCCCTAAATTGCACAAGGACGAAAGGAATCCACCAGGGCGACCCATAATTTCAGGGTGTGAGTCTCTGTTTGAACCCATTGCTAAATATATTGATTATTTTTTGAAACCCTTTATTCAGACCATCCCTGCTCATCTCCAAGATACCACTGCCTTCCTAAATCGAATCTCCACCATCAAATTCGATCATAACAAACAGCTCCTAGTGACACTGGATGTGGTGTCTCTATACACCCAAATCCCTCAAGAGCAAGCACTGGAAACCTTGACTGTGTTCTTGGACAAGAGAGAGAGACCAGTAAGAGTTCCTACTAAGTTCATCCTTGATCTTGCACGGTTTGCACTGCAAAAAAACATTTTTACGTTTGATGCAGAATTTTTTTATCAAATAAAAGGGGTGGCGATGGGTTGCCCCTTTGCCCCAGAGCTAGCCATAATGTTCATGGGGCTATTTGAGGAAAAATTCATAAACCAAGCTAACCCTTTTGACAGTTGCATATCCCATTACATGCGGTACATTGACGACATATTCCTGGTTTGGACAGGAGGACATGAAGACCTGGGCCAATTCGTAGGTTGGCTGAATTCGAGAACGATTGACATCCAGTTCTCTGTTACAGCATCCAATGAATCCACCAACTACTTGGATGTTAAAGTGGAACCTTTTGAGGGAGGCTTAAGCACAACATTATTCCGGAAACCCTCTGACAGGAATAAAGCCTTGCATTTTAACAGCAATCACCCTCGCAGCTTGAAACAAAATTTGCCATATGGGCAATTTTTGAGAATTCACCGAAATTGTTCGAGTAAAGAAGAATATTTTATACATGCCGAACATTTGAAAAACCGACTCATTCAGAGAGGCTACCCAAAAAAACTATTAAAAAATTCCCTCAAACGAGCCTGGTGGACCCCACGAGAGACTTTACTGGAGAAAAAAATCTAACCGGATGTAAGAAGGATGGTGTGTGTCACCACCTTCTGTCCAGCTGCAAACTTACACAGGAAACTCATTATGTCCAATTGGCATTTATTAAAAAATCTCCATGAGGATTTCTCAGCACCACCACTTTTTGCTTATAAAAAGGACAAAAGCGTGGCCAATTATGTTGTAAGGGCGGCATTACCAATTGCCAAGGCACCGACATTACAGAGCCTTTTCGGATTACCTCCGCCTAAAGGACACCACAAGTGCGGCACATGCACTTGTTGTAATGAAACCATTGAGGATTCAGTTTTTACATTTGAAAATATTCATTGGAGGCACGATACCTTTACGAATTGCAAATCTAAAAACGTCGTATATGCCATCATTTGCCCATGCCCTCTAGTCTACATTGGGAAAACCACACAAGAAATCAGAAACAGGATAACGCAACATAAATCGCGTATCCGCAGAGGAGTGGAGAATGCCCCATTAGTCAACCACTGGACTAAGTGTAAGCATGAAAATACTGAATTGCGCTGGACAGTTTTGTCCAAAATTGAAAAAGACCCCAGGGGCGGTGACTTCGATGCGAAACTATCACAACGCGAAGCAATGCTTATAATGAAGTTTAATACCGCTACACGGGGATTAAATGAAATATCTGAAATTTATAAGCCTAATGCTTAAGCTGTGCTGGTCATATAGACTGAAAAGTCCAGTCCAGCCTTTTTCAATTACTGTGTGATTGCGTCTTAGAACTACAAGTCCCAGAACCCCCGGTTTCTGTTTTGAACCAGGAAGTCCTTATACAACACTTCCACCCGAGGGAACCATTCGCGTGAATCATGAGTTTCACCTAAGGAGAAGGACGGATGCCTTGTTCCTGCATCGGTACGTTGTCTCGCCAGACTGAGAACAACCGCCATCGCGCCTGAGACGCAAGACTGTTAACAATCATTTCCTTCTATTTCCAGCAAAGGAGCGGCCGCTCACGAGGAAAGAAGGACAGAGCAGTCAGTGATAAGCTGTTCGCCCGCGGGTGAGTAGGAATTTCCCCCCTCCCCTTTGCTGCACATGATCGGAATGAATGAATTGAGGTGTTATGACACAACACTGAATGTCGTTCTTTGTATTGTTTCCCCCACATAGTCTCTGTGATCACTACTATTGGGAAATACAAACTCTACTTTGGGAATTCACTCGCCCGCCACTGCTTGTGACTATTGACTATCGGATAAAGGTAGGGAGCCGCTGTAGCACATTGGAGGTTGCCCGTTTTTCTCTTTTTGATTAAACTTTCCTAAGCTAGTTATTTCTATTGTTACAGAACCAATCCGGTCCTGAGGAGAACCCCACCACAGTGAAGGGGTTTGAAACGCGTCGACCAGTTTTTGTCCCGCATCTGGTTACCACTATTGTCTTGGAACAGTCTTTGCATTCATGTGGTTTCATGAGTGACTTTGTTAAAACTACGACTAGAACAGACTCTAAAAAATTACAAAATCACGAAAAGAAGTATTTTCCATCTAATTATTTACCGATGCGTGGACGCATTGTTTTCTTTATTTCCAGCTGTTGTGAATGGTTTGTGTGTGAATGTATGGCCAAGTGTGTATGAAATTGTTTATTCATGTGTTTGTATATATTGTATAGAAAATTTGTTGTATTTTGTATTTTGTATTTTCCATGCACGAAAAATAGTGCGCTCAAAAAAGAAAAAAGAACTTTACTAAAAGAGAATAAATTCGTATGGTGTTAAATCAAAACAGGTTGTTTTTGCTTAATCCAAAGCAGCTTTTTTCTGAAGGATATTGTTTGATGAATAGGTAATTCCAGCATTGGCTTTTGTTTCATTTAATAGTACTGTGTAAGACTCAGCATCCCTGGACCTGTGATGTGCCGCCGCATGTGCCACACATTTATGGTGCCGGGATTCCGCATAAGGGAGCTGGCCATTATTGTATCCCTAAATGTGGGCACGTTGTCAGTTTGACATTGACTACACGTAGGGGGACTCTAAGTTTCTTTTTAAAAATATAGCTAACATTTGGACCTATATATTTTATTTTTTATAAATTAATTGTATGTGTGTAAAATTTAGCAATGCCCGGGGAATTCTAGTAAAGGGAGCACCCATTGGCGAATCACTAGCGTGTGTGATTGATGCATTATTTATTACTAACTTTGACGTTGTGCTTTAACTTTGGATAAAAGTTATCATGAATTCTAGCACCAAGAAGCCAATATTGGTAAATATGTGTGCTACAAATAATCCCTAACATACAATGTGCATACAGTATATTTAATCGGGTGCTTTAATCATAGGCTGTTTTAAAGTATTCTGATAAAAATCGAATCGTGCTGAAGACAGCCTTGATTGGTGTTGGATCGAGGACCCGGAAGTCTGCACACCTAGCAGACAGAGATAAAGCACCTTGTCAGAAAGTTTAGCGTTTTCCCTTCAGGTGGTGTTTGTTGGCCTGTGGCAGGGCCAGTCACATGTCCTGGATTCCTGGCATTAAATTGAGTCTCTCCAAGTTCTGCACCCCAGTGTTTCTTGTGCCCCACCTGGCACACATCATGTCGGAGGATGGTGATGACGTTAACATTTTGCCCCCCCCTGGAAAAATGTCTGCGGATGCTCATGCGTCTGAGCCCATTATTTTCGTTCCTTTTCACTTCCTACCATGGTAGCCGCAAACGTGCCTGACCCATCAGTCCTCCTTTAGTCAACTCTCTTTGTTATTGCTCCCCCACTCTACCTTAATATCCAGTTGGCGTCGTGAACTTGCCCGACTCTCTCGCTACTATGCCTTAAGGCTCGATCTGCTCATTACAGCGATTCGTTGAAAGCCACTGCGGCATCAAACGTGATCTGGTTAGTCACGTTCACTTCTCTTGCACCTTGTTTCGATATTGAACAAAGCAACCTCCCCGCACTCGAGAAGACACTTGGGTCTCGTCCAACAAAGCATCCTGCATATTGACTTCCCCAGTGAGCAGGCGATTATTTTGTGTATACTCTAACGTGGACAGTTTGCACAACCCTTATGAGAACTTCCCCCCACTCATTGTGGTCCTTGATTTTAGTTTGTTTTAATAGAAATACCCCAGCAACACAGACTGTACTTCTTGATTGTCGTTAGCCATTCCTGATGTTCTCCTCTGATACATCTGCTACAGGTATGGGTTGCATTTGTTGTTTTTGCTCGGAGCTCTAACTAATGCTCGGAGACCCTGGCCAAACTGATACTTATATTAACATTCTCCATCTGGGGCCACCATTATATTCACTAATAGCTGACGATTTGGTCCACTACCTTGATTTATTTGAACCCCTTGATTGATGCACTTTTTGTCCGTGTATTATTTTAATTTATTATGACCCCTTCTCCTTATTATCATTTAGTTGTGACTCTTTAAAAATAAACTCCCAACTAACCTCTCTTTTTTTCTTTCCCACTTTTTTCTTTTTGTTTCTCCGCTGTGCTTTTCCAATTGTTTGTAATTACTTAGCTAATTCGCAGGCATTATATCATAATATTCTGATGTTGATTTTTATATCAGTTTTTGCCAGTCACAGTAAGTGTGACTGTTGTTTATAGGGACCGTTGTTTCATTAAAATATTATGTCCCCTGTAGAGCTGAATCAGTCTGGTTAGTATCTCCGTCTGGGCTGGAACATTAAAATCCCTTATAATCACCCAGGGGGCTGCTTTGGATAATTTCTTCTGAGTTCTTGGTAGCCCTCCTCTCCACTAGTGAAGTACTGAAAAGAGGCCAATATTTATGTCATGCGCTTTCCCTTTAAGTATCAGGGTCGATCTCACCACATATAGGGCAATCTGACTGTGGTCAAAGGGCTGGTGAGTGTGTGGGATGTTTTTCGGTTTTTCTTTGGCTAATTTTGGGCCTGTTTTCTAGCTTGGTAAGCCGGTTCTATTGTCAATTTCCCTCATATCCCACAAAAATTGCCTGCAGCAAGTACAAGACCAAAAAGTTTCCCATACTATGCTAAACACCTATACAGCAGGTTACAACAATAGATCTACATGTAATAAATAAAACAAGACCAAAATGACAAACATCCAATAAGTAGAACTTTAGATATGAATTTTTAAAGAATACGCTGTACAATAGCACTAAGAAGTAATAACTTTATCTGATCGAGCCGGACCAGGACAAAGTCAAAAGTTCAGGCCGATGGACTGCAATGGCAGCAATACATCAGTTCCGTAGTTCGAAGATTCGATAGTTCCACAGGCGAGGTGCCAGGTTTGTCCACGAAGTAAAGGTGATACGCTGGTCTTCTCAATGCAGTGCAGGTGATGCAGTGTTTCTGAAGAGGCAGTTATGAGGGTGAAGTGCTGGTTCTGAGTGCGATGGGCCGGTCCTGTTTCCCCAACACTGGCATTGCATCAATTCTGCTCATGCAGCAGAGATTGTGCTGGTTCCAATGGAGCAAACACCCGAGGCCCACTTCAAAGGGTCCAGGACTGGGGTGGCACTACTTGGCAAGGCAGAGTCACAGATCGTAGGGTACAGGTGTAGGAGCAGGATAGGTGGAAGTCCTTTATGTCCCTGAGACTTCAAATCAGGGAGCAAGACAGTGTCACTCTGGGTTCAGGTAATGCATTTCCAGTCCTTCTCACCCAGGCAAGTGAACAGCAAGCAGCAGGGCATCACAGCAAGGCAGGAGTCCAGCAAAGAAGCAGTTCAGCAGAGTAGCAGTCCTTTAGCAGCACATCAGTTCTTTTTCATGGCAGAGTCTTCACAGGTCCAGAAGTGTTCTGAAGTGGTGGTATCTGAAGTCCATTAATAATTGTGGTTGCTGCTTGATCAGGGTCCACACCCCAGTCAACCAGTAACTCAATTTCTAACACCCAGTAGCACACTATGACCTCTTGAATAGATGTAAAAATATACTGCACATTTCACATATTGCCTGTCTTTGGGCTACCCTTTTGCACATGATTACGGCATTCATCATATACGCCATGGTTTTTAAAGTCCAAGCCGCCCAATAGACCATTGTATCAAGGATATCTCATAAAAGCACTGTTAGGTTTATTTCTTATTTTTCACTTTCTTTTGACTTTCTGCCATGATCCACTGTGCTTCTATATTTCACTATTCAAGTGTGTCTCTGTGTGTGTGTGTGTGTGTGTGTGTGTTTGTGCTTCGCAAAGACCATCTTGAAGGTGCCAGTCTCCTGCATTTTGATGTACATGTACTTTGTCTGATGCACTCATTGGAGATGCTCAGAGTATAAAATGGACTTGTGCAATGTATGTGCATTCAGATTTTGAGAATATATATGAAGTTTTTTGAGGACATTCTACGGAGTACAGAATTATCTACTTACATTGTTGTAGTATGTCCACAAACATTTTGGGGGTAATTTTCATATTGGCCTTTTAGAACATTTTAAATTTAGGGATGTGTGAAATTTGCATACTTCCCTGTCATGTAAGTACATTAAATTACTGTCAAATTATGCAAAATTACACGTAATTATGGAAAAAGCACCTCTGGTGCCTCACGTCTAAAAAATATGCCAAAGATGCACTTCACGTCTAAAAAATAGTACAAAAGTCAGTCCACATTGTGCAAACATGCAGCCACTTCGTTTTACTCCAGCCTGCTCCTGCCTATCTATCCCTTGTGTTTCCAGCTTCACAGGTGAACCCCCTATCTCGAGACCAAAGGTCCCGACCCCCACGCACTGTAGCTCAACGTTTTGCCTGTTGGGTTTATATAACTAAATGTATACCAAATTTTTTATCAAAAAACTTTTCATCATTCAAAATGTTTTAATTTCGACACCAGAATATAGAATCAATATAATCACAAAAATGAAATCATATTTTTATACATTGCATTTCTCATCTTTTAGTACATAAAGAAATTCATTTCCACAAGTTCTTCTGTAAATCCTTTTTAGATGTTCAATGCATTTCGGGCCATGCTTGGCCCTTCATCAGGAGCCCATCTAATCTAAAAAACAATACAACATTTCCATCAGCAACCTCTCCTGATTGGAGAATTCATAACATAATTGTTAGCAAAAAAGGACATGTAATATGTTTAACTGTACTCATGAAACCAATGTGTAAGTGTATGTATTATAGGGAGCTCAAACAACCCTTAACCACACTATTGTG
This sequence comes from Lissotriton helveticus, assembly GCF_964261635.1. Taxonomy (NCBI): domain Eukaryota; kingdom Metazoa; phylum Chordata; class Amphibia; order Caudata; family Salamandridae; genus Lissotriton; species Lissotriton helveticus. The sequence continues at coordinate 444,971,580 of NC_136069.1, forward strand.
CTCAAAACATAAAATATAAAATGTAAGAGCAAACCGAATCAACGCTTACATGGTCTTGTGATGAAATGAACCTTTACAATCTGTGAAACAAATCACAGCCATCAATATTGACTATTCTAAACAAAAAAACCTAGTGTTCTCCTTCTTAAATCAGCTCTACCCTTACCCGTGCTTAAGACTCCGCTGGTCAACAAGCCGATATGTGAAAATGCCGGTCTTTCCCAGGACTTCAAACGGCCAGATAAAACACCTGTGGTTATCACAAAAGATAACCAAAAGTCAAACTCCCTCTAACGCTGTGCAGAGTCCCCGATTAACTCCCCCTCGCGTACAAGCTCACCGTTCTCAGAGGTCAATGCTCTAAGCCTTCGTTCTCCACCAAACTCGTCCGCTTACCCTCGCGTTTCACTGTCGGTAACCCTTCTAGCAAGCGTCTTTTTACACTCATGGAAACAAACTAGGGACTAAGAATGGCCGCCATCTTGGAATGGTGACTGGAGCCACAAACCTCAATAAGTTTAAAAATGCCTGTCGGTCCGATCGCACGAACTATAAACCCTCTCCAAACAAAGGAAAACGTAATGAGCCTGAAAAACCCACTGCTCTTCATGTTTTTATTCCTAATTTTACTTTTATGTTCTGAGATTCTCACTTTGAGTTTTCTTTCAGTTTTCCCTACGTATAGTTTTCCGCAGGGACATTTCCTCATATGAATGTACTAACTGTGTACATTGCAACAATGTTATTGTTGGAGGTAGTTTACACCATCCTTCGTCTGGAAAAGAGATTAAGTTATATCACAACTCAGACTGTAACTCCATGAATCTCATTTACTTCATCAAATGTCCCTGCGGAAAACTATACGTAGGGAAAAGTGAAAGAAAACTCAAAGTGAGAATCTCAGAACATAAAAGTACAATTAGGAATAAAAACATGAAGAGCAGTCTAGCAGCACACTGGACACAGGAAAGGCACAGCATATCGCAATTACAATTTTCAGTCCTGGAACAAGTTTCTCATTCTGAAGGCACGGATCGAACTCGATCCCTCCTACAGAGAGAAATATTTTGGATAAAAAAATTGGGTACCCAGGATCCGAAGGGTTAAATGAACGGATAGATTTTGCATGTTTTTTGTAATCAGGCATGTATGGTTACTGTTGATATTTGCCCATGTAATTATGGTAACTGTTAAAATATGTTCAGGCTTAATAATGCAGATAATCATAAAGTATTCTAGGTGTCCAGTTTGTTAACATTATGGACCGCCAGGGGAGCATGTTTCATACACAAACGAACGTTTTCTTTTTTTCACCATTAATTTCACCATTAATTTTTTTCACCACTAATTTTTTTCGTTTAGCTCTTGTTTTCTTTTCTTTATTATTTTTACCAGCTGCAATGGGTTTTTCAGGCTCATTATGTTTTCCTTTGTTTGGAGAGGGTTTATAGTTTGTGCGATCGGAACGACAGGCATTTTTAAACTTATTGAGGTTTGTGGCTCCGGTCACCATTCCAAGATGGCGGCCATTCTTAGTCCCTAGTTTGTTTCCATGAGTGTAAAAAGACGCTTGCTAGAAGGGTTACCGACAGTGAAACGCGAGGGTAAGCGGACGAGTTTGGTGGAGAACGAAGGCTTAGAGCATTGACCTCTGAGAACGGTGAGCTTGTACGCGAGGGGGAGTTAATCAGGGACTCGGCACAGCGTTAGAGGGAGTTTGACTTTTGGTTACCTTTTGTGATAACCACAGGTGTTTGATCTGGCCGTGCGAAGTCCTGGGAAAGACCGGCATTTTCACATATCGGCTTGTTGACCAGTGGAGTTTTAAGCACGGGTAAGGGTAGAGCTGATTTAAGAAGGAGAACACTAGTTTTTTTTGTTTAGAATAGTCAATATTGATGGCTGTGATTTGTTTCACAGATTGTAAAGGTTCATTTCATCACAAGACCACGTAAGCGTTGATTCGGTTTGGTCTTACATTTTATATTTTATGTTTTGAGCACAATGGTGTGGTTAAGGGTTGTTTGAGCTCCCTATAATACCTACACTTACACATTGGTTTCATGAGTACAGTTAAACATATTACATGTCCTTTTTTACTAACAATTATGTTATGAATTCTCCAATCAGGAGAGGTTGCTGATGGAAATGTTGTATTGTTTTTTAGATTAAATGGGCTCCTGATGAAGGGCCAAGCATGGCCCGAAATGCATTGAGCATCTAAAAAGGATTTACAGAAGAACTTGTGGAAATGAATTTCTTTATGTACTAAAAGATGAGAAATTCTGGTGTCGAAATTAAAACATTTTGAATGATGAAAAGTTTTTTGATAAAAAATTTGGTATACATTTAGTTATATAAACCCAACAGACAAAACGTTGAGCTACAGTGCGTGGGGCTCGGGACCTTTGGTCTCGAGATAGGGAGGTTCACAGTATAGGTACGGCCAAGACAAACGTGCTACCCTCGCAGCACGCTGAGAAGAGGTTTTCATAAAAAACATTTAATAAAGTAGACAATTGCTATAGTATTTCTTAAAAGAAGGAGTGCATCACCGCTTTTTCAATAAAAGTTCCAGCTTCACAGGTCCCATTTTTTCAACTTTTTTTCTCTTTTTGTCAGTTTGTCACTGCCCCTGTGTGTTTTTTTCCGTGTTTTACTCCATTTTCTTGTAGGTATCCCATTTTCACTGTCCCCAGCTATTGACGAGATAGGCAGCTCTGCTGTCTCTGAGTACTGTACTCCTGGTGGGTAGCGACAGCGTGAGGTAGGTAGCGTCCCGCAACATTTTGAGTAATGTGGAGGTGGTAGCGCACATTTTTTACACACAAGATCTCCTTACCCTCACGCTGACAGCAGGGGTCAGGTCCATATAGGAAGAGTGCAGACTGCAGTGGGGGAGAGTGTAGCACAGCCTGCACCGTGTTCTCTTGCACCCAGTGGCAGATGAAGCACCGCTGGGAGGACTTCATTGACTGGGTGTAGGATGTGCTAAAATTGCTGTGTCGAAGTGGCAAGGCTGGATAAGTGATGTACATTAGAGGACTTTTTAGTTATATACTTATCAATTTTCAAGAGGCTCACTGATTAGGTTTACATGCATAACATAGAAACTTGAATTTTATATCTGCTAGGCTGATTTACAGAATGTCAGGATAGTATGATAATAAGGGTGTTGGTGCTATTTTATGACTTCTCTGACTCTGTCTCTATCTCTATGAGGTGCATTACATGAAGGTAGACTGACTTAGCCCAGAGCTTTCAGATTAACCAAGTAGCAAAAGTGTATGAAGCGAGCGGAGGAGCAATATCATTTGTAGGAAATATTGTATAGGAAAGGAATTTATTTATTCTTCGGGTGGAGGTGGAGGGAGAAAAGCACAGACACCAATCCTTTTATATAATATCCAGCCTCCTATGTTTCTATATCAGCCTTTCTACTAATACAAGTAACCAGTAGAAGAAAAACGTACCAAATCATACCTACCACCTCCTCCATTCTAGTCCACCCAACCCACAAATCACAATCCCATCTTGGCATGTGCCACATTTTTCCCACAGTTTCAGAGTAAGTGTCTACTTTTCATAGATTGCTTCACTGCTCTATCTTCTTCCTTTCATTAATCCTGTGACTGAGCCTAGTATATGATTGTTCACCCAACCCGGCCATAACCAAACCTAAATTTGCACAAACCATGGTGTTTTATTAGAGCTTACCTTATCCACCAATTGCTTGCTCCATAGCCCAAGAATACAATATCTCTGGTAAATGTATGCATTTAAACTGGAGTGTGTAGTCTAGACCAAGGGAAGGGCTTAGGAGAGAATGGCTAGTTAATTGGCTCCATTAACATTGCACTATATATATAAATGTAGTCAAATAAACTATAATAAAAACAAAAAGAGGTCCCTTTTGCCTCACTCGCTCTTACTGCCAATCATTCAAGCTGATTTTGGATTATATTGTTGGGTATCAATATATCCTTAATTCCAATCACTCCACTGTCTAAACACTGAACGCAGGTATATGCAAAGATGTCTCATTTCTTGAAAATACTTTCTAATATAAAATATTCTTGCCATAGTTTTTATCATAATATAAAATACATTCAACTCCATACATAGAAACATCATCAATACACTTCATCAGTCAATAAAAGTATACAAACACAGGTGTATAATTTAAAAAACAATATTGTGAAATGTTCTAATTGTTACACAATCATATCACAAATTGTCGACACAGCGTTTGGGGGATATGATTTGATACACCCTACCTTCTTCAGGACAAGATATTTAGAACAGAAGTTTATCTTAGGCCTATTGCATTGATCCACCACCTTCTTCAAATTATTCAGGATTGTTCTCGGAATATTATTCTTTATTCTTTAATCTTCTTGATTCCAATAATTTAAGCTATATTTTAATTTACACTTCCACCTTTTTTTGGCAGGAAGAAAACTCCTCCAATGAGATTAGCAGATGTTTCACTTTGTATGGCACTAGTATATTTTTTCAATGTACATCTCTTTTTATTAGATTTATTCTCTCATGGCAGGAACACTCTGTTTCTAATCAGCAATGTTTAATGCCACAACATTGATGGAATCTTTTGTGATCCCTCACGTTCTCTCAGAATGTCACATGCTCGTCATCTCAAACGGGTGATTGTTCGTGTAGAGCAATAAATTTGCAGCATAAATTTAATGCACAACATTTTTCAAAGGCAATATATTTTATATTTTTCAGCTCAGTCATTTTTAATAACTCATTAGGTGTATGCTGAATGTGTCACCACACTAATTTATCATACCTTTTCACTCATTTTAGATATAAAATCTGTTTTTAATTATGGGAGTGGTCATGGGTTTTTTCATACCACATACTACATTTTAGTGAATTATGTATGCTCTGTCATTATGTCACATTAAAAAAAAATCATTTGGCCTAGGGAACCAGCAAAGTTACTGTCTGACTATAAACCAGGTGTTTTCACTGAGTACTACAATTCATTATCGATGTCATTTAGGGGTCACCAGGGGTGAGACCCCTGGTTTGTCCCTTGTGACCCCTAGCAATGGCTGTGTAACCCCTGGCCTCAGAGGTGACAAAATCAGTACCAGGTACTCAGGGGAGCTCGTCCTTATGGAGATTGGTTGGGGCTCTTCTTTCTTTGTTTTCTGTAACTTGGTTATTACACTAATAATGAATAACACTGTATTATTCACCATTATTGCAAAGAAACCTGGAGTAAATGTTGCTGGAATATGGTCATGCTGGCATCTTCGGTAAGTAAAACATGCTTTGAAATTTTTTAGTGTGCATGCTTGCGGATGAAAGTGTGTTTATGTGAGAGACAGTGTGTTTATGTGTGAATGTGTGTATGTGCAAGGGTCTGAGTGAAAATAAAGGTTGAATGACGTGTGATGTCACTTCCACTACCTTTGGCCGTTTGGTGAATTGAAGTCTAATGTTCTTTGTTTGCTTTTTCTTTGGCTCATCCAGCTGCTGCTGCCAGAAGCCATTCCTCATTGGCTGGCAGGAGATAGTAGTTTGGCTGTGCCTCTAAAAGATACTGGTGGCTGGTTATCCTGGAGGAGGAAGTAGAGGCCTCAGTCTAGAGTCACCAGCTGGAGAGATCTTGGCCGTGCCATCGCTGCCATTGCAGGCAGACGAGGTCCGAAGCCACCACTCAACCATAGATGCCCTCCTACAGACACTGATCAAAGCCCTGGAGGAAGTCATGAATGCCACCGCCAACTGCTATAAAACCAGTAGGACTTTTTGAAAGAGGCTGGAGGCCTTGTGGGCATTTTATTTGTAGAAAGGGGTAGGCCTATTGCTGGAGGAGAGGGTGGTAAGGACAGTTGGGGGAAGGGTGTTTAGGGTTTATGGAAAGGGGATGGCTTTGTTGCAGGAGGTGAAGGTGGGAATTTAGACATTTGTTGTTGATTTGTTTCTGTTTGTTTAATATATGTTTTTAATTCACTATTAGGCATTACTGATTAGTGTAACATCACTGTTAATTAAACAGGAGCCCCACCAACAAAGTGACAAGAAAGGCTGAGCATTGCATCTAGCAGATCACAAATGAAATGTCCAACTGTGTCCATTAAGTACCACCCTATAAAACCAACAATTTGCAGAGGTTGGCAGAGAAGTTAAAGCTGTTGTTGCTATGGGTTTAGAAGTCGGCGATGGTGTTTGTTGTTGCTGCCAAGAGCGAGAGCCAACAGCACTACCCTCTCTTTAAGTTGGAGGGTGCCATAGGGACCCTAAGGGAGATAGTGGGTAGACAAATAAAGAAATTAGATTATTGCTGGTGCCCCTCCAGGAGCAATGGGAAGCAGAAGGCAGACAAAAATCAAATGAATGAACTAAATACTTGCTAGTGACCCTCAAAGGTCTTTGGGGACCCTATGGGAGGCATGCACAATCCAAATACATTCATTAAAAAAATACTAGTGCCCTTCCAGGGCCATTGAGACCCTATGGGATATGGGGCAGGCAATAATTGAAATACATATGTAAATAATGGCTAGTATGGCTCCAGGTCCTACAGGGAGTAGGGACCCTAACAGAGGTGGAGAGGCAAGCAAAAATTGAATAAAGGAAATAAATATTTTCTGTTGCCCGTCCTGGGCCCATGAGAGGCTATGGGGAATTGTTAGTGCTCCTCCAGGGCCTATGGGGACTTTATATGAGGCAGGGGCAGACAGAAATGGTATAAATACATTAAATAGTTGCTGGTACCCAACAACTGAGTAGTCACTGAAACAAAGCCAAAATGTCCACCATACACACATAGACTCACTGGCTCCCCAAAATGGTGGTTGCCACATCACCAGCAAAAAAGGAGTATTAGAAAGCAAATTTAAAGTTGCCACCAAACAGACACATGCTACCACACAGACTACAAAGAATGGCCACTGCTGCATGGTCAGCAAAAGAGTTGGCATGGAGAACAACGACAAAATGTACACATAATGGGCGCTACCAAATGAAGACATGGAGAACAATGAGCATGGTTGCTCTATCCTACCTTGAGTAACCACACCAAAAGTATCTTGTAATATTGTAGGGAAAAGATAGTTCTAGTCTATATATTATGGACCCAAAACGTGTTCTTCGGTGGGCCTTTACTCACCACTGCTAACTCTGCGATGTCAGAAAGTAAACAAAAAAAATGCCCAACATCAAAGAGTGGGAGGCAACATCAATTATCCTTCCAAAATGCTTTTAACATTTTTTTTAAGTTAAACACAATATTTACTGTCACACATACACAAACTCACTCACACAAATAGTTGGCAAGCACATGGGGAAGAAGATGGCTAAGAACAGAGGAACATGGCTGGTTCAATGGGCCTAGAGGAACTCTGACCCTGGCACCAAAAACCGCATGCAGACAAAATATCCCAATATTTTTGCTTTTAATACAAGGCCACCCACAAGCTCATACAATGATTGAAAAAACTATAGTACAGCAGTAGTGAGAATGTATAAAATACATTACAAATACACTGAAGGTCTACTTCAGGGTAGACTAGGCCCCAAACAGTAAAACACCACAGTTAACAAATCTGTACAAAATTCACAAACAACACAAGGAAATGGAAAACGTGTTCATAACCGCAAACCTCCACCATCCCAAAAATGTACCAACATTGGGGCATATTAGCAAGAACCTTGTTAAAATTATCGCCGTTTTAGCGGCAGGAAACTGCCACTAAAACGGCGATAATGGGCTTGCTAATATGTGTTATAGAATTCCAATGGAAGCCCAGGTTAGATGTTCAGGACATCTAACCTGGGCTTCTATTGTATTATTTTTTTCTCTATGATGATTGCATTTATGCACTATGCCGCTTTAATGCGAGTAGAGCTATAACATGCATTTCCCTGCTTTGAAAACATGGAGATGTTGCATTTAACCAGCTAGACTTTGATGGGGCTAACACTACAAATGCATGTCTCAAATTAGAATTTTTTCAAATAGAACTTTTTCCCAACAGTAACAGTATGTCACCAATGAAAACAGCAGATATTGCACAAGCATGTAAGAAAAGTAAACTCCATTCTTGAACCATGGCACTTGCAAACGTCTCTCTCTTCCAACCTGTTGTCAACCCATTTTACATGCTAACCTTAGTCTCTTCTTTATATCATGTGCAATAATTGCTCATAAAAAGGCACATCTGCCAGCACCCTACAAAAGGTTGTGAAAGATATAAAAGCAAGAAAATCAAACATAGTAAAGTACAGATGGTCAAAAATTATTTTCTAACAGTTGTCAAAAAGAGACAGTGAACTGCAACTCAGTTCCAGGGCTGCTCCACAAAAGTGGGCCAAAAGAATAAAGAACCATGTTATGTGCATTAGGTTTCATGGTAATTTCAAGATTTGAAGAATAAAAGACTGAGTCCTACACAACACAGGTTGACCACCACAATGTTTTCCTGCCCATAATAACCTTATTTGAACACATTAGGCCAGTAAAAATGGTGAGGCCACCATGGGAGCATGCAACTGAACATGCTAAACACAGAGCTCAGTAACAGATGTCTCAATTCTTCAGCATACAACCACACACTGCATGGACTGCGTCATAACCATTATAACCACTCCTTAACACCTTCCAGCAAATTACGTAGTTCCTGTTTAGAGTCTGCCCAGACCCACGAGGGTCCTAATGTGTGGAATATCAAAGACACTACATCTCCCCTTCGTTAAATAAAAAGTACAAATAACATTAACATCTTATTTCCTCAATGAGTAGTCGAGACGCTAGCACTGGTTCGACCAGATCGGGTGGTGTGAGGTAGAGGTGCACCTTTATTCGGCACCAGTGCCAGATGCTTGGACTGGACATTCAGGTGGGGTTGCCTCACTCATGATTTCAGGAGCTAATGAACATTGAGGTAGATGTTTCAAAGTGTGACAATTCTCATGTGATAGACTTTTCCAGGGTGATGCGCTGTCGCCATGTGTCTTTTTCACACTACAACCCTCAAAGGGTGGACAGCAAACGGAGTGCCCATTTTCCGCTTCTGTTTCTGTTCGACCAGTACTCAGTCTCCTCTGTTGAAGGTTGTTTCCTGGGCACGCTGGCGCTGATCATCATATATTTTCATGTTGCACTTTCAAGAAGTGTCTATGATACGAAACTTCTCTCTTTAGGGTGCCCATAATCGTTCAACAAGACTTTGGAGACAGTGTATTGTGCTCTTTTGATGCTTGAAATTGGGTCAAACAGAAAACTCCTTGAAGTCTTTGCTAATAAAAGGTGGGCCATTATTAGATTTGAGAATAGCGGGGATACCACACACTGCAAAGATGTCATCAAACCACTCAATGACTTTGTTATGGATTGTGGAAGATAGGTCTTCCACCAAAGGAAAATGCGAATATTCATCAATGACTACCATGAGTTGATGTCCATTTCCTAGAGGGTTAAAGAAATCAACTCCGAATCACTGCCAGGCATGCCAATGACGATCAGACACTGTCAAAGGATGCTGCGTCACCTTGATTGATAATTATTTACAAAGGTAGGATATTTTCAGTACCCAGGCGAGGGAACCATACTCGATCTCTTATGGGTCTTTTAGTGTTGCAATGCCACGATGTCCTTAATCGGCCAGCTCTATGACTTCTAGCCTCAGGCTCTCAGGTATGATGATTTTCAAACCTCTCAATATGATACAATCTCGGGCGACAGATAATCATCACATCCATTTTGGAATTTTGGAATTCAACATCATCAGCAAAGGGTTGAATGTTTCTCTTCCAGAATTGGGTCATAATGAGTACTTTGAGTATAAGCATGTTTTTATCTGCTTTAGTAGCAGCAACAATCTGTGCAATGGATAGAGCTGCTGCTGTACTGGACCTCACAATGAAGTATAGATACTCTCCAGCTGCTTTGGAGGTTGTATTGTTGCATTGTAGTGGCACTCGTGAAAAGTAATCTGCGGGGATTTGATCTTTCCCCGACTTGTGCACAATTGCATAGAGATATATTCTTGCAGTCGCAACCCCCACCCACCTCTCGATGTGAGGGTGCATCTTAGCTTTCGGGTTTCCAAAGATAGCGAGCAATGCCTGGTGATCCATAATGACAGTGAAGTGTTTTCCATACAGAAATAAATGAAAGTGTTTGCAGGCTCACACCACAGCCAGACTCTTTTTACCAGCTGTGAATAGGCACGTTCTGTTTCAGATAAGCTTCTACTGCAATAGGCCACAATGTGTCTCTGAACAGTCGGATGGCCATTATGTTGAGCGAGAATCACCCCTTGGCCTACCGGGATCACATCTACTGTGATTTCAGTATGTAACTTTAGGGTCAAAATAGGCCATTTTGGTTGCATGCTCAAATGTATGTTTATTGTGCTTGAAACATTGCCGCATTCAGGAGACCACTGGAATGGGACATTCTACATTGTTAAGTCTCTCAATCGGGCACTCACTGTAGCAAAGTCACAAATGTATCTTGAACCATAACTGGCCATGCCTAAGAAGGATTGCATCATGGTTACATCTTGTGGGGGCAAGTAGATGACAGTGCTTACACCTTATCTGGGTCAGGAGTAATTCCCCAATCGGAGAATATGTGACCAAAAAATATAAGTTTGGTCCTGTGAAAGTCACACTTTGCCGCATTCAGTATGAAACCTGCATCAGCAAGTAACTGGCACACTTGTATAAGCGATTTTTCATGTTCCTTTTGTGTTGTCCCAAGTACCAGTATTTTATCACTGTAATTGAAAGCATGTGTAACAGATTGAATTACACGGCGAATACCATTCTGATAAATCTCAGTAGCCGAAGATGCTCCAAAACTCAGTCTTTTGCATCTGAGCAAACCAACATGAGTCGAAAAAGTAGTAATATACCTATAGTTCTTTTACAGCTCGAGTTTATGGTATCTTCTGTTCAAGTCAAGATGGGAGAAGACTATGGATCCATTCAGCTAAGTGATCATGTCTGCTATGTGATGACTGGGATTTCTTTCCCTCTCGATTGCTTTGCTGGCCTGGCACATATCAACACAAATGCGCAAGGCACCTCCACTGTCCCTTTTCAGCACCACAAGTATGGGTGAAACCCACTGCGTGTAACTGGTGAAGTGTTCAATGATGTCATGCTTCAGCAGTGTTTCTTGTTCTTTCTCAACAGCTTCTTTCAAGAGAAAAGTGAATCTGATGTGTCGTTGGGCAAACAGACAAATGTCCTCATTAATATGAATTTAGACATTCATTTTCTTGCTGCGCCATGAAACAAAGACAGGAACTGAATCATGATTCCAGACTGGGAACAGAAGTTGTAGATGAGAGATATCAGTCCTATGTCAGCAGCAGTGGCAAAGCTAAACAGGCATGCACTCAATGAAGCTCCCTGAAGAACATAAATCTGTGCTTGCACTGATGTTGTTTTGTGTTTGCTGATTGCTGTAAATGACCCTTGATTCTGTCGCGATTTAGCAGCAGCCCAAGTGTATACCTTTGTGTTTGATGGGATAAGGTGTGGCACAAGAGATAAGCTTTTAAACTCTTCTACTAGCATGATGATAATTGATGTACTACTGTCTTTAATGAAGGTCATGGGGCAACCGTTCACCTTTAATATGATTTTAGGACAGAGTCCAAATGAATTTCATCGCACCATTTACTGATTACTCTTTGATTTTTGATCTTCTTTGCAAGCTGCTAATCCTACATGTGCATGCCACACTTTAGTCGATATCATCAAAGCACATCCGTCTTTTTCACTATTGCTTGACAATGATGTTAAAGTGCCTCTGTAAGATGTACTTGATGATCATCAACTTTGCTTAGTTTTTACTTAATGTACTTCATGTTGCCTTAGACCTTGTGGGCATGGTGAGAATGCTTCTGGAACCTTCTGGCATCCATTTTCCCTTTTTCTTTTGATGCATTGAAGGGCCGATTATGATCGCGGTTTTCCCGCATCCTCCGGGCCGGCGGAAGCCACCGCCGGCCCGGAGGATGCAGGAAAACCGCTGCGGAGCCTCCAAAGACCCACCGCCAAATTAGGATGGCGGTGGGTCTGGGATTCCGTCCGCAGCTTCTCCGCCGTGGTCGCCTTCCGACCGTGGCGGAAAAGCTCTAACATGGCTGGCGGTGTCTATCAGACACCGCCAGCCATATTAGGATGGTGGGAATGTAATGCTTTTCCACGGCGTCTTTTCCGCTGTGGAAAAGCATACGTAGTTTCACTTAGGGGGCCCGTTGCGGGCCCCCTGGGTGAAGGGGGGGTGGGGGGTGCACATGGGCGTGCACAAAGCAGCAGGCACCGCGCGGTGCCTGCCGCTTTGTGCACGCAAATGCGATGCATGCATTTTTAACATTGCGGCGGGTGCAGCTTGAAGCTGCACCCGCCGCAATGTTAAAGATAGAGGATGTGACCGCCACCCTGGCGGTCACATCCTAATTTGCTCGGAGGGAACGCCGCAGCCCATGCGGACGTTCCCTCCTCCACAGGGGTCGCGGACGGACTCAAGTCCATCCGCGATCCTAATTGACCCTTAGTTACTCTTTCACGCTGCAGACCGTCATGAAGTGGTTTCTTTCCTGCAGCTTCTACATATCTGTTCTATTGCGGGACATTTACCTTAATGGGGAGATGACAACCCAAATCGGTACCATAACTTTTTCTTCCGGGACATCACCATGTGTGTATCTACTTTATGCTTGTGTTTGCTTTTCATGATCAATGCTGATTTGTTATGCGCTGGTCCAGCTTCCATCTCATCAGCTTGTCGATCTCTTGTTCTGCTCTTGGAGCCATTAATAGATTTTCTAAACTGGGTGTCTCTCTTAACATGCATCTCCTCAAGGCATCTAAAAGACAGCCATTAATGACTCTTAGGTGCATGGCTTCTTCATCATTAAAGTCACAAAACTTCCAGTGTTTGATAAGTGCATCAAGTATTTCAACAAGCTCATGCATCATTTCACCAGCCTATTGCTGTGCTTGGTTGAAGATGTACCTTTCACAGTCGACATTCGGCATCGTACTGAACTTGGCTTCCAACACTTCTTTTATCTTTTGGTATGACATTGCATCTGTTTGTGAGACTTTCTTTAATACTTCTTTCACTCCATTATCAGCAAGATTTTTCAAATACTTAATGATTTTCTTGTTGTCTTTTTCTTCTAGTTCATTTATGAAATAATCACATTTTTTGATCCATGCAGCTTACGGGGTACAGATGTCCCATTTCCTGGGCATGCCAAACAGGGTGGTGGCTTCAGGAATGTATCCGAGGTGTATATTACCGTGAGTACATTTTCCGTTTTTTTGGTTTCACTGAAATCCATTGTTTTTAATATAAATCTTAAAAAGGGCTTACATCCTGCCCCCTCGCTTTCCTGCCTTTTTTTAGGTTCCTGTGCTTGCCAGTTACTGTTTCCCCATTTCTATTGACTGTAGCAATTGTGTCTGCATTTGCCAATGCTTGTTCCTCTTTTGCTTTTCCTATTAGTTTCCCATACCCGAAATCCTGTCAACATCCGCTTTGGTGGAACTATTTTTTTCAAAAAGTCCTGCCTCTTTCTGCTTTTTCGTCTTGTAGCCCGAATTATATAGCTTATCACCTGGAGAGATTAAGTGATTTGACCAGAATCACAGAATGTTGCAGCGCTGAGACAAGAACCAAGATCCCCAGCTCCCAAGTCAGCAGCTCTGGCCACTGTGCCAAATAGTCTCCACTCCCATGACACTTGTTAGTGATTATTGTTGCTGTAAAGAGAACTGGATTTCATTTCTTAGAGTGCGACTTTAAGAACAGGCTAGGTGGTCTGAAAAAGGTTGAGAGACACCATATTCTTTGTCAAAACAGAAACTTTGCTAGAGGGAAATAATGCTGGGTGCAGATTCTTAATTATAATCTTGAGTGATGTCTGCCATGCAAACCTCCTGACACCCTATCTGCAGGCAGTGCTCGGGTTTTTACTGTCCTGAAAATAATCATAGTTGACTCCATAGAAAATCTATCTTTTCGTTTTACACTTTTCAGTTAATACTTTTCAAACTTGCCATTTATATGGCACGTACAGATGTAGGAAGTTCATGATTGCCATGATTACTATTTTTGTAAATTTGAAAAATATAAAAAGGAAATTCCCCTTAACAAAAACATATTTTGGGCATTGGTTGACTCACAATCCAAAGTCTCAGAATCAAATGCTCGTTTTATATTTTCATGTGCAGCCTCTGACCACATTTTCCATCGTTAGCATCTGACAGTTAACACTTGGCAACAGCCTCTTTCCTCCCTTGCATATTTTAGGTGGAAGAGATGCACTTACTACTTTATATTGTTTTGCAATCTTGTATTGCTAAATGTGTCCCAAAGGCACGAGAACCAGATGTTGCATTTTTTTGTGGTATGGTGAATTAGGTGATTTTGCCAGAATCACAGGATGTTGAGCCCAGACCAGGACTCAACCCTGTTTCTCTAGTTTCACTGTTGGTAGCTCTGACCATTGGGCCATGTCTCCTCCCCTTTATGTGAAACCATCACACCAGAGTTTCCACGTAATGCAAGAAGTGCCTTTCTCACAGGTAAAATATGTCAGTGACCAGCAAGGAGGGAGGAAATTAGCACCGTCCCACTGATAGATTTTTGTTGTGAAAAATTGTCAAGTGACAGAAATTACAATGTAATATAAAATCACTGAATAATTCTGTAATTTTGCACTGGGCGACATTAGGATGTCCAAAAACGTGTTGGGTAGAACTTCTCATTTAACAAGCTTCCAAACAATATTGACAGTTGTTTATGTTTATTTAAATTGCTCTTGTTTTTGTTCTGCTGGCAGAATACTTCCAAATAACCGTACAATATATTACAGGGTATTCCTTTCCTCTGGTTGTTCCCACCCTCAGTTCCTGCCCCCTGGGAGACTTTTGCAGAATGCTTCCTGGAGGAGTCTCATTTCACCATGTTTGGTACAGCCATGACCATGCGTGAGTGGTCTACCTTCAAAGTCAAAGCCTGCGCTAATGCAATCATGAAACAGCGGTTCCTGTTTTCAAACAAGCTCTTATTCCTGAGGCAGAAATAGCTAACCCTCGAGTTACCCCAACGAATGGAAAAGTCAAAAACATCAAGTTAGCAAAGCAAACAAACAGAATGCCCCAGTTCCTAAGCAATTAAAGGACATTTTCATCTGAAACAAAGAGCTTCTCTCTTCTGTTACTCCAAGGAAGAAGTACCGAAACACACATTTTAAAGCATTGTGTAAATGCAGAACTCAGACTAACACTTTAAAAAATATGCATGTTGCTGGGCAGATCCAGGAGAGAATTCTGAGTTGCTCATGGTAGGAAGTCTGCATGTTTTTGCTGAATTACCAACCTGCACAATTTTACTAGTTCAGGAACACATAGAATGCTTTTCCACTGCCATTTTCCAACTACAAAAAAAAACAATGGAAAATGTGTGTGGAAAGAAATATTGGAAATTGGGAAAGGCATGCAGTAACAGCTACTATGGGCCTGATTTATATCTTGGCGAAAGGGAATACTCCATCACAAACATGACTGATATCTGTCCGCTGTCTTATGATTCCATTATATCCTATGGAGATCGTAATAGTGGAGAGGTGTGGTGCAGTGGAGAGGTGTTGTGCAAGTGGAGAGGTGTGGTACAGTGTCCAGGGCAGCTGACTTCGGAGCACTGGGTTCACAGTTCGATCCCCGGCTTTGGCTGCAGCTCAGCTCAGCTCAGCACCATGTGACTCTGGGCAATAACTCACTTAATTTCCATGATGGCACCCAGCGCTTTGAGACCCGTAAGGGTGAGAAGTTTGCGCTTTACGAATATGGATTTATTTAATATGGCGGATGAGATATCCGTCATGTTTGGTACAAAGTATTCCATCCTCTGAGATCTAAATAGAGCCCTAAGTTTGGTAACGAGGGTGGAGATACCAGACATAATCGCAAACACTGGGTGTGCAATTATGAGAAAATGTTATCTGACACCTGCAATGAGCCATAGGTTGCCATACCATCAGATCAAGGTATGGTTCAGAGACAAAAGAGTGGTCTTGAAAATGAATATGCTACCATTGTTGTACTCACTACTTTAAAACTTTTATTTCCAATATTAACTCATGTTTTTTCTTTATGGTAAGTCAGTCAGTCAAAGATCTTTATTCGGAATAAAAACATCCATAAAAGTACATAACAAATACAATGGCAAAAATGGCAAAAAATACAGTACAAGGATAAACAACCAAAAATGTGGTCTGTCTAGTTTACAACAATGCAAGTACGTGTTAAAAAAGACAGTATATACAATTTAAAAGATGTAAAAATAGCGACAGCTATGAAGTATAGGACAGAGGAAAAACAAAATCCAAACAAATATATGTACAAATTTACAAATGTGCAAATTGATGAAAAATACAAGGTGCGATGTGCAATGTGCAAATTTTCAACAGTCAATATGCAAGGTTGCTCGTGAGCGGACTGCAACTTTAAGGAAGCAGCTCACTCTAAATATTATTTCGTCTGTTCCTAACATTAGTAGATTCCTCAACGCTGTCTTAAAATCTAACAGGTCGTGTTTCCGACAGTATGGCATTAAATAGTGCACAGTAAACAGTTTGTAAAAATCGCAAAAGAACATAAAGTGCATAAGGCTTTGTTTCATGATCGGATTACATGGGCAACCTAAGGTTTCCAGATGTTTATTGTAGCCCAAAGGAAAGTTTAATAGATTTACAATGCTCCCGTCCCGGAAACGGAACAGTAAACTTCTATTCCATCTACCGAGATTTAAACGTAGATATTTCTGGGGCGGGGCAGAGTAACTAGCAGAGGGCTCTAAATAGCCCATATACTTTACGACTGTACACTTTGAAAGATTTTTACTTTCCCGTTCTTCTCTATAGAGGTTATACAGAGCCCTTTGAATGGATTTCTTATGTGAACGGTCTATAAGATTAGGAGAAGTAAACAGATGTCCTTGCCCTACGCTTATTAGACAATCATTTACCGCTTTCAACCATGGTATGCAATGTGCCCTGTCACATTTTAAACAGTCTGAGATTATGTCTCGAGTCAATGTAGCTGCAGGGTTCATCCATGTCTTTAACCAGAAAAGGGGGGCCTAGATCTAACAAAGTCCTCTATATAGGGAATATTTAATTCACTGTGGCATATATAATTTGACAATACAGTAAAGGGGGTGGTGATGGACAGAGTATTCCGAATTAATGAAGAACACTCCTACCCAGTCAACAGATCAGGGCTTGATCCATCACCGTTTTTTAGCTCACTGCACCATCCCAGTTCAGAACCTGGCTATATGCAAATTAGTCTGTCCCTGGCCCAGTGCATCATGGGAACAGAGCAGACCAAACTACCAAGCCAATTCTTTCACTGGGAGTATATAGGTGTGGCAGGGTATACTCAGACATGAGTCCCTTGCTCACTGCTCCATCAGGATTCAAGCAAGCCGGGCCGACGAGGCTGAAATGCCAGAAACCGGTCCCCGGTAGCTTGTCTCCTTTCTGGTGAAGAATTGGCTTGGTAGTTTGGTCTGCCCTGTTCCCATGATGCACTGGGCCAGGGACGGACTAATTTGCATATAGCCAGGTTCTGAGCTGGGATGGGGCAGTGAGCTAAATAACGGTGATGGATCAAGCCCTGATCTTTGGACTGGGTAAGAGTGGTCTGCTTAATTCAGACACTCTGTTCATCACCACCCCCTTTTCTGAATCGTTTTTGGCCACTATAGGTGTGGCAGGGTATACTCAGACATGAGTCCCTTGCTCACTCCTTCATCAGGATTCAAGCAAGCTGGGCCGACGAGGCTGAAATGCCAGAAACCGGTTCCCAGTAGCTTGTCTCCTTTCTGGTGAAGAATTGGCTTGGTTGTTTGGTCTGCCCTGTTCCCATGATGCACTGGGCCAGGGACGGACTAATTTGCATATAGCCAGGTTCTGAGCTGGGATGGGGCAGTGAGCTAAATAACGGTGATGGATCAAGCCCTGATCTTTGGACTGGGTAAGAGTGGTCTGCTTAATTCAGACACTCTGTTCATCACCACCCCCTTTTCTGAATCGTTTTTGGCCACTATAGGTGTCGCAGGGTATACTCAGACATGAGTCCCTTGCTCACTGCTCCATCAGGATTCAAGCAAGCTGGGCCGACGAGGCTGAAATGCCAGAAACCGGTTCCCGGTAGCTTGTCTCCTTTCTGGTGAAGAATTGGCTTGGTTGTTTGGTCTGCCCTGTTCCCATGATGCACTGGGCCAGGGACGGACTAATTTGCAATCTAGCCAGGTTCTGAGCTGGGATGGGGCAGTGAGCTAAATAACGGTGATGGATCAAGCCCTGATCTTTGGACTGGGTAAGAGTGGTCTGCTTAATTCAGACACTCTGTTCATCACCACCCCCTTTTCTGAATCGTTTTTGGCCACTATAGGTGTGGCAGGGTATACTCAGACATGAGTCCCTTGCTCACTGCTCCATCAGGATTCAAGCAAGCCGGGCCGACGAGGCTGAAATGCCAGAAACCGGTCCCCGGTAGCTTGTCTCCTTTCTGGTGAAGAATTGGCTTGGTAGTTTGGTCTGCCCTGTTCCCATGATGCACTGGGCCAGGGACGGACTAATTTGCATATAGCCAGGTTCTGAGCTGGGATGGGGCAGTGAGCTAAATAACGGTGATGGATCAAGCCCTGATCTTTGGACTGGGTAAGAGTGGTCTGCTTAATTCAGACACTCTGTTCATCACCACCCCCTTTTCTGAATCGTTTTTGACCACTATAGGTGTGGCAGGGTATACTCAGACATGAGTCCCTTGCTCACTGCTCCATCAGGATTCAAGCAAGCGGGGCCGACGAGGCTGAAATGCCAGAAACCGGTCCCCGGTAGCTTGTCTCATTTCTGGTGAAGAATTGGCTTGGTAGTTTGGTCTGCCCTGTTCCCATGATGCACTGGGCCAGGGACGGACTAATTTGCATATAGCCAGGTTCTGAGCTGGGATGGGGCAGTGAGCTAAATAACGGTGATGGATCAAGCCCTGATCTTTGGACTGGGTAAGAGTGGTCTGCTTAATTCAGACACTCTGTTCATCACCACCCCCTTTTCTGAATCGTTTTTGGCCACTATAGGTGTGGTAGGGTATACTCAGACATGAGTCCTTTGCTCACTGCTCCATCAGGATTCAAGCAAGCCGGGCCGACGAGGCTGAAATGCCAGAAACCGGTCCCCAGTAGCTTGTCTCCTTTCTGGTGAAGAATTGGCTTGGTAGTTTGGTCTGCCCTGTTCCCATGATGCACTGGGCCAGGGACGGACTAATTTGCATATAGCCAGGTTCTGAGCTGGGATGGGGCAGTGAGCTAAATAACGGTGATGGATCAAGCCCTGATCTTTGGACTGGGTAAGAGTGGTCTGCTTAATTCAGACACTCTGTTCATCACCACACCCTTTTCTGAATCGTTTTTGGCCACTATAGGTGTGGCAGGGTATACTCAGACATGAGTCCCTTGCTCACTGCTCCATCAGGATTCAAGCAAGCCGGGCCGACGAGGCTGAAATGCCAGAAACCGGTCCCCGGTAGCTTGTCTCCTTTCTGGTGAAGAATTGGCTTGGTAGTTTGGTCTGCCCTGTTCCCATGATGCACTGGGCCAGGGACGGACTAATTTGCATATAGCCAGGTTCTGAGCTGGGATGGGGCAGTGAGCTAAATAACGGTGATGGATCAAGCCCTGATCTTTGGACTGGGTAAGAGTGGTCTGCTTAATTCAGACACACTGTTCATCACCACCCCCTTTTCTGAATCGCATATATAATTTGAGGCGCAGATAACTCCACCCAACACCTTCCGACAGAATCTATTTTCTTCTGTCTGGATATGGAGACAATTTGTATGTCCCCATACCTCTGCGCCATAAGTGCCTGTAGGGATGCACTGGGTTTGGTAGATCTTCAGTAATGGCGTAATCACATCGGCATGGTTGGGTTGGCGTAGAGAAATTATTGAGTTGATCGCTTTACCCAATTTATTCCTCGCGTAAGAAACATGTGGTTGCCAAGAACCAGTGTTTGAAAACAACAGCCCCAAATATGGGAAAGTGCAGGTGCTTTTTAGAACATTTTCCCCTGAGATAATCTCAATAATTTTATACATTTTTGGACCACAGGTCATAATGAGGGATTTTTGTAAATTAGTGGTTAAACCTAAGTCAGCCATAAAGCTAACAAAGCCTGAAATTAAAATACGCAGTGCCTTTGGAGTGCGGCCCATTAGGACCGCATCATCTGCGTAAAGGAGGGTGGGTATGGGGGTGCCATTTACATACGGTACATCTTTTGTTAGGGTACTCAGTGAGCTACTCAGTTCATTAATGTATAAAATAAAAAGCAGAGGGGCCAGAACACAACCCTGTCTGACCCCCCTACCGATTAAAATGTTGCTAGAGACTTCACCAGTGCAGTTATTACGCACACGGGCTCTTAAGTCGCTATGAAGATAAGATAAAAAGTGAACCAGGTAATCATCTAAACCATAATCGAGTAGGACGGACCATAAACGGGAGCGATTTACGAAATCAAAAGCTGAACTCAAATCCATGAAACCAAAATATAAAGGGGATTTTTTAGCGATGGTATATTTAGCCATTATTAAGTTTAGGTTCAAACATTGTTCTACCGTGCCCACATTACTACGGAAACCTAGCTGGCTCGGGTGTAAAATGGAACTTTACTCCGCCCAAGTTCTAATTCTTTTAAAGATTACCCTACCCAAGACTTTTAGGGTGTTATCAATTAATGATATTGGGCGGTAGCACCCAGGATCCAGCCTGTCGCCTTTTTTAAAAATGGGCACGATAGTACTGTTGGACCATGTTTCAGGGATAGATTCATATGTTAGGTTATTAAATACATTGCACAGCAGCGGGGCCCAAAAATTAATTACACATTTTAATTGGTCGATGGAAAGACCGTCTGGGCCAGGGGCTTTAGTACCGGCAGATTCTGCAATGGCATCCTCTACCTCAAGCAATGTAATGTTCAGAGGAGTTGGAGGGGGAAGGGTTACTGCGGGGTTCCCAGATGCAGCATAGATCTTCGAGAAGTGGTCAACCCATTAATTGGTGATATATTTGAACCAAGGGATCTTAGGTTCTTTACCTCCCTCCAAAACCCTGGAGTATCTTTTAGGGCGGCCGTACGTACAAGGGATTCCCAATGATCTTTAACTAATTCATTGGATCTAATGCGAAGGGTGGATTTATACCTTGCTCTCAGAAGCCTTACCCGGGAAATATCCCGCGGTTCGGCCATGAGTGCAGCCCTTAGATCACGGTTTGCCTTTGAGCAGGAGGCATCAAACCATCTTGGGGCTTCCTCAGCTTTCCTGGATACTGGCTTGGAGATCTCGCTTTTTATTGCGGAGTAAAGTTCACAGATTGATTTAATCATATTGCCCTCGCAGCTATCAATGGCAAGACAATTCGAGATCAATACAGGATATTTATTAATCACGCTGGCCAAAACACCCCTGTTATCCGCCCCCCTCCAAACAACCCTTAATCTATCCATCGAGGCTTCCAGATTTGTTGCCCCGATTTCGCTATGTAGTATTTTTCCCCCTAACAATTTTAGGTAAATCACGATTGGGTAGTGATCACTAAATACGTTGCACACTACCTCGGCTTTTAATAAAACATCAGCAAGGGAAGGCGAAACAAATATATAATCGATTGTTGTTGCACTCCCGTGGCCGATGTAAGTTGGGACCGGGCCAGTGCTTATATCACTACCGGCAAACTCCATAGAGTTTACGAGTTCTCTAGTTGCAAGGAGATCAGATAGTTCTACACCTCTCCTGCAAGGGGGGTTCCTTGAATGAATGTGTGCATTGAAATCCCCTCCTAAACAAATACCATCAAACTTCCCGTATTTCCGTCCCTCCACTATTTCATCAATACAATTAAACAAGTCCAGAAAATTACGATTGGGATGAGATAAAAAATCATTGTTGTAAAAATTAATCAGACATAATTTTACCTCTCTTGTATATATCAATGCCATAAAACTTGGGTTATTAATTTGTATTACTTCAGTTTTTACTTCTGCAGTTATCTTTACCCAAATTGATAAACCCCCACTAGGACGGCCTAAAGGAGGGGTCGGTACAATCCTGTTGTGGCAACTATACCCTTCAAATAACAGATGAGTTGTGCACCAGGTTTCCTGAAACATTAAAACATCATAATGATTTGCCCAGTCTTTCCAGGCTTTAATTTCCATTTTTGCCTTCAGCCCAGCAATGTTCCAGCTTATAATGGAAAGGTTCTCGTTAAGCCGTGGGCAAACATCATGGACAGACACCTGGGCAATTACTATTGGGTTAGCCGATGGATCACAATGTAGGTTTAGTGGCAAAGGAAAGTCAGATAATATCGAACACTCTTCAAACTCTACATTCTTTAAAAATTCAACATTGGGCGCCACTGCAACTGGGTCTTCCTGAATTGCTGGCAGTCAGTCTAAAGTGCCCTGGTCAGAAAGTGCCGAGAATCTATTATGTAACGGAAACAAAGGTGGTGGTTGCAACATTCTGTGTGGGGGTCTGTAAAAATAACTCAGAGGTAAGGGGGTCACCACAGTGGTTGGGCCATGCTGAGTATAATTCCTATTTAATACGAATTTTACTATGCCCGGGTTCCTAAAGTTGATTGTGATACAATCCCCGTTAATGTTTTTAAACAGAGGTCCAACCCAGGTCACCCGGCGTGTAGAAAGAATTTCATTTGATATATCATAGCCGACCCCCTTATGTTTAGTTAACCAGTCAATGCATTTGTTATGTAACTGGACCCAATATTCTCCTTGACCCTCCCTAAGCGGTGGTATACCAGCCAAAACCAAAACATATGGGCAAGACTCAGGAGGAAGATGTAAGGCAGGACCTTGGTGTTTTATCGGCCTGTTGTCCTCCGGTTGTCCTCTGTGCTGTCCCGGGCTTGAAAGTACTTTCTGCTTGGCTATACCGCTGGGGGGGTTACTCTTCTTGGTATTGATTGTGGTGTTAAGTAGACCGGAAGATGGTGAAGGAATGGATGGCGAAATTGTGGGGGAGTGGTTTTGCCTTGTATTTACTTCCACCGGTGGTAATGTGGATATAGAGAGGGTACTAGCATTTGATACCCCTATGACCCCTTTGGTTGTAACTGATTTACAGTTTTTGATGGAATCTCCGCTAGGTAGGGCGCAAGTGATAGATTATAAGTCTTTTAACAAGCGTTCACCTCTAATTTGGTCTAGGCAAACCATACCTTTCCTCTTAGCCTCGTCATTTTTCATAAGGGTTTCCAGTCTATCAAACCTCTTAAAAATGATATTAAATTGTTTGATCATTTGACCTTCTAGTTGTTTAAAAATTGTGTCAGCAATGGTCTCTATGAGATTTCCCTTTGGTTTGGATTAGTGAGCATTTTCGTTAGGGAAATCAGTCTGTGTACAGATGGAGTTTGTGCCCTCATTTGTTATAATAGTACCGCAATATTCCCCTGAGTCAGAACAAACTGTTGGGACCCCTGTTTGACGCTTCTTCCCCCTAGTCCACATACTCTGTGGTGTTGGCTGGTCATTACTCCTAGGAGGCTGCTTCCTCTTATTTTTTTCAGACTTAGCTGGGCCCCTTTTACGTTTTGCTCCAGTGATCTCAGTATTTGTAGAGGGTGGCGCTGATTGGGACGCAGGGTCACAGACAACGACAGTAGCTATGTCAGGGGTATTTCCCTCTTGTAATGATTCAGATGAGCTGACCACAGGGATGGATTTCACCACGATAACTTCTGGGAGTAAAGGTATGGTATTTTTAGGGCTAACAGTAGTAGTCGGTTGGCTGATATTTTGGGAAACCAATGACAGCCTCCTCTCAGTCTCTGCAATCTCATTGAAGGCATTGTCCAAAAGACTCTCAAAAGAGAGTTGGAAGGATGCAGGATCTACAGTAGCCTGTGTGACTATATTGGAAGTGGTACTGGTGGTAATGTTACGTTTCCCCATAATAGAGACGCCTGGCTCACCTTTAAATGGAAGTTAGGTGGGTGGCCCGCCCGACCACTGTTGACCTCTGAGGGCCTCAGAGGACCAGCCCTTTCCCCGGGCTTAGCCCGCGCGCGTCCCGCGACGCGGGAGATGTTCTGCGCTGTTATAGCGCCTGCGGGCGCAGCAGGAGCGTCACGGGAGCGCCGGGATGCCGGGGCTGCTGGGGGATGTAGTCCCTCCGACGCGGCTGGTCTCGCTATAGCCGTTCCCCTCACTGCAAGATGTCCGCGTTGCTGGCCGTTCCCCTCACGGCTGAGATGTCTCTGAAGTCGGCCGTTCCCCTCACGGCAGGTAAGGCTTTCAGGAAGTGTCCCCACTCGATGCTCCGCGCTGTTATAGCGCCTGCGGGCGCAGCAGGAGCGTCACGGGAGCGCCGGGATGCCGGGGCTGCTGGGGGATGTAGTCCCTCCGACGCGGCTGGTCTCGCTATAGCCGTTCCCCTCACGGCAAGATGTCCGCGTTGCTGGCCGTTCCCCTCACGGCTGAGATGTCTCTGAAGTCGGCCGTTCCCCTCACGGCAGGTAAGGCTTTCAGGAAGTGTCCCCACTCGATGCTCCGCGCTGTTATAGCGCCTGCGGGCGCAGCAGGAGCGTCACGGGAGCGCCGGGATGCCGGGGCTGCTGGGGGATGTAGTCCCTCCGACGCGGCTGGTCTCGCTATAGCCGTTCCCCTCACTGCAAGATGTCCGCGTTGCTGGCCGTTCCCCTCACGGCTGAGATGTCTCTGAAGTCGGCCGTTCCCCTCACGGCAGGTAAGGCTTTCAGGAAGTGTTTATGGTAAGAGAAGTATTCTGTCACAGAAATAGCTACTTTATAGTTAGGGTATTTTTAGGTTTCACCTGTACAGCACTTGTGCTGTGCTTGTGAAATTTCTTGTATTTAATATATCTTAACATGGAGCTGTTGCCAATTCCCACTCTGAATGACTGTATTCATTTGCTTTTGGGTGGAACTTTTTTTGTTATCTTCCACTGGCTGCACGCTTTCACTGTCAGGTTAAGATCTCTTCCCATGAAAGGCAGACAGCTTCTAACAGTATGCTGGAATGCTTGCTTTTTATTACTTAGTTGTGTAAAGCAGATGCTTTAGCTTTAGAACGTTTGTAGCATTTCTATTCAGGCCTCAGTACCTTTCTTTGCACTTTGTAGACATTATCAAATTCATTTTTTCAACTTAATCTATTTAGTCATTATGATCAAATTCGATGTTAAAAAAGGTCATCTTTCAAGAGCTATGCTATATTTTATCAATGATGACTTGTCAGAACTCTACTTAACACATACTATTGCTGTTATATAAATTAATTCTATTTCCCTCTTTCAATTCATTTTTCAACATGTTTCTATTATTTTCCAGCATTATACCACTAGTAACAGCACAATATATTGTCTTTTTGTACATAAACAAGTCATAACATTTTGCCAGACTTTCTATAACTTATATTGTACAACTACTCAGCAAGCTACAACTTACAACAAAAAACAGTTCATTATTAATCACATAGGCGAAACCTAAGGCATTTACCAATGCTTGTTGTACCTGGTTGTTATTACCTTTGTCTTTTGGCATCACCTGAATAATCGCTCTGTGTTTTCGCGCTGTGCAGTCTCTCTGTTGGCAGTCTTACCAAAAGGTTTCTAGTGGGCTTTTCAAATGTGCTCCTCTGCAGGGCCTGCAGCTACTTATATGGCTGCGAATGGGCTAGAGTGGGGCTTTTACTCCACATCCACCAACTGCAGACTTCTTTACATCGATTTGGGGCGCACTGTTGCAAACTCTCAGGGAGAGCAGCCTTGTTTCTTTGGGGCACATTATGCCATGCTCATCGCCAGATGTAGTGTCTTCTCCAGCATGAGAGCATTCAACTGAACATGCCACACACAGAGCTCTGTAACAGACACCTTTATTCTTCAGCATCATAATAATGAATAATAATTATTTAACATTTGTAAGGCGTGACGAGTCATCCCCAGGGGGATCTCTCGGCACCCGGCAATACAGAGAAAACAGGCCCATTGGCCAGCCTCTGCTCCTAAAACAGCCAGGTCTTTAGGCTCTTTTTGAAGTAAACCAGGGATTTACTGCCCCACAGGCCAGATGTGAAAAAGCCCGCCCTCCCATTCTCACTTTGTTGATTTTGCATGGGGCTAAGAGATTTTGGTTGCTGGAGGCTTGGATCTTCAACCACATACTGCATGCACTGCGCCATAACCGATTACCACGCCTTAACACTTCCCAGCTAATAACATAGTTCCTGGATAGAGTTCGCCCAGAACCACTAGGGTCCAACCGCTAGGAAAATCAAAGACACTACACACCCCACCCTAATTTGCCCGTGTAGCGAGACTTTGGTTAATTTTGATTTTTGGCCTTAACACACAGCAATCATGGCTGCATTCTGAGGGCTCACTATGACATGCCCCATTAAAATGAGGGAGTGCTTCTTTAGCATAGTGCTGGCACACATTTATCTTAATTACAGAGAGAGGTGTGCATGCTTCTGTGGTTCTTTCTGTAATACCAAAATGCTTAGGGGGCACACAGAGTCAGAGCGCAGGCCCAATGCACCCTGGGGCACATTCTGTAATACAGCTTCTGCTCCGGCATGCTCTGAACTAGTCTAAGGTTGGAAGCATATTGCCTGCCAGTAACAGACAAAAAGAAAGAAAACTGCATTCCATTGCTGGCCAGTGGCTTTTTTCCCAAGGTGTCTATTTTATTATACCCATGAATTTTAAAGTGAACATCCACAGCAGATTCGGGATTCACCTTGATTTTGCAGATGTTCTATGCTTTGTGATGCATTAATCATGACAATAGCTGTTTACAGAAGACCAGAGGATGTGGTTATAAGGAGCAGAACTGTGCATCCTGCTGCTCAAATTGTACAGCGTTTTCCTACAGAGGAGGATTGAGCGCTGAGGAACTGAGAAGCGTTTCCGTGATTGTAAACAAGCTAAGAGGCAGGCTCTGAATTTTATTTATTGTCTGCTTAACCCCTTCCATGCGTCTGGCGACCAGGAGCAGTTCGACGTCACGGTGGGCATGTGCTCCCGGCCGTCCTAGCACCCACCCATGGGGGAAGCGATGGCTCTCTCCTGTGGGCTGTCCTTTCTGGTGTCTCCACCGGGGAAGACAGGGGAAGCCCTTCCCCTGCATCCCCCGCTACTCTCTACATGTCATCTAATGAAGTCAGCGAGGTAGGCGCGCTGACTTCCTTAGAGGATTCCAGATGCACTGGAAGCCATTTGCTTCCAGTGCACCTGGAGGAGAGCAGGTAAGTTTCTGCTCGGGGAGGGTGGGGGGTTTGTTGTAAAAGGCATGGAGGAAAAGAAAGGGTTTTCCTTTCCTCTGATGTTTTTTTTAAAGCATTCTTGCTGCACAATTGTTCTGGGGCATGATCGTGCAGCAGGAATGCCTATTTTGTGTGGCTGAGCAGCCCCTTGGGCAAGGGTCGCTCCCCTTAGGGGATAAATATGTTTATTTGGTTCGCCCCCTTTGGGGGGGGGCAGATCGGAGTATTTTTTTTATTTTTTTTAAAAATATGTGTGTGCCACTGGGGATTTGTTTTTTTAAATGGCCTTTGTGTGTCGGGGAGCGGCCAATTTGTTTAGATGGGTCTGAACCCCTGGGGGGGGGCTGATCGAATTTAAAATAAATAAAAAAGTAGCTGTGTGCCCACTAGACCACCAGTGATTTTTTTTAGATTATGTTTTTGGGGATCATTTATTTTGGCAGTTTCAGCCTTGTGATTCTAGGCTGAGCAGAAGCCATTAGACTCCAGGGATTGTTATAGTCTTGTTTGGGTGCTCCTCTTTGGGGAGCATTTATTTTGGCCATTTCTTACCACTTGGAAGGGCAGATCAACCCATTTAAACAATTAATTTATTGTATGCCCACTAGGCCACCAGGGATTGTTTTAGTGTTGTTGGGAGCGGCCCCTTGGGAAAAGGTTGCTCCCTTTTATGGGATGAATATTGTGGTAGTTTCTGCCCCCTTTAGTTTTCAGGCCCATCTGTCCCTTAGGGGGCAGAAGCCACTAGACACCAGGGCTTTTTAAATGTTGGTGTTGGGGAGTGACCCCTTGGGCAAGGTTTGCTTCCCCTTTATGAGGGTGAATTTTTTGGCTGTTTCTGCTCCCCGTGGGGGCAGTTCGGCCCACCTACCACCTTTGTTTGGCTGGTGAATAGTGTGTGGACTAGTGCATTATTTGAATATGTGATTGTAATGTTTTATTTCTCCTTTCTATTCTAGTGCAAAGCTTTTGATTCTTGTTTGCGGTTTCGGCAGTGGTTGATCTGCAGTTTTGTGTAGTTGCATTTTGTTGGTAAGAATTTCTTTTTGTTGTGTTTACTCCAAATGAATATTAATGTCATGCATGAATGACTTTTTTGTAAGTGGCATCATAATAGAAGCATATTTAGTTAGTGTTTTGAGCATGGAATTCTTTGTGATGTAAAAACCAGGTTGTTTTGCAATAGGTAATTTTTGCAATTTGTTTTGCAATAGGTAATTTTGAAGTCACCTTAATAGGTTTTGGGTCCTTGACCTACACTCACGAGTGAGGTAACATTTTTATCAGGAGAACTAGGGGGACGCTGGGTGGTATGAAATATGTGGATCCACGCAGATTCCAGAACTTTCCTACTCAGAAATTTGAGAAAAAGTGAATTTTCCAGCTAAATTTGAGGTTTGCAGGGGATGCTGGGTAGGAAAATGTTGGGGGACCCACGCAAGCCTTACCTTGCTGGACTCACCCAGGTGTCTAATTTTCAGAAATGTGCAGGTTTGGTAGTTTTCCCTAGATGGCCGCCGAGCCCGGGCCAAAAACTCATGGGTCCCCCTTGCAAAACCAGGTTTTTTTGTGATTGGTCATTTTGATGTCGCCTCAATAGGTTTTGGGCCATTGCCTGTACTTGATCCACCCACACAATTGAGGTACCATTTTTCTCAGAAGACTTTGGGGGACGCGGAGTGGGTGGGATTTTGTGGATCCACACAGGTTCCAGAACTTTCCACCACAGAAATGTGAGGAAAATTAGTTTTTGGGACGAATTCTTAGGTTTTCAAGGGGTTCTGGATAACAGAACCTGGGGCCTCATTTATGAGGCCGTGCGTCACTTTTACTCTGCCGGTGCGTCACTTTTTGTGACGCACCAGCAGCGTAAAGAATCTGCCTTGTTGCACCATATTTATGTGAAAGGACACATTGCTGGAGTTGCGTCACTTTTGTGACGCACTCCAGCAATGCGTCACTTTTGCGCCATACAGATACGTCAGAAATACTGACATATCTGTAACTCCTTTCGCCATGATGCATCATACTGTAAATATGGCACATCATTGGTGTCGCAAGGAGGGCGCAGTGAAAAGTGACGCATCGCTGTTTTCACGCAGCGATGTGTCACTTTTCATAAATGAGGCCCCTGGTGGGAGCCAGTCAAGCCACACCATCCTGGATTCCCCTGGGTGCCTAGTTTTAAAAAATGTATAGGTTTGCTCGGTTTACCTCAGTGCCGGCAAAGCTAGGGTTAAAAATCTACAGCTTGGCACTTTGCAAAAAAAGTGTCAGTTTTCACTGTGAAAATGTGTCCACACTGCGTTTTGGGCCATTTCCTGTCGCGGGCAGTAGGCCTACCAACACATTGAGGTACCATTTTTCTCAGAAGAATTTTGGGGACGCGGGTGGGTGGAATTTTGTGGATCTACGCAGATTCCAGAACTTTCAAAACAGAAATGTGAGGAAAATGTTTTTGGGACAAATTCTTTGGTTTGCAAGGGATTCTGGGTAACAGAACCTGGTAGAGCCAGTCAAGTCACCCCATCCTGGATTCCCCTGTGTGTTTAGTTTTTAAAAATGTATAGGTTTGCTAGGTTTTCCTAGGTGTCGGCAGAGCTAGGGTTCAAAATCTACAGCTTGGCATTTTGCATAAAAAGGGTCCGTTTTCAATGTGACAATGTAGTGGGTCGATGTTGGGTTTTGGGCCATTTCCTGTCGCGGGTACTAGGCCTACCCACACAAGTGAGGTACCATTTTTCCCGGAAGACATAAGGGAACGGGGGGAGGGTAGAATTGTGTGGATCCGAGTAGATTCCAGAACTTTCCACCACAGAAAATTGAGTAAAATTTGTTTTTTGGACACATTTTGAGGTTTGCAAGGGATTCTAGCTAACAGAACCTGGTAAGAGCGAGGCAAGTGACCCCATCCTGGATTTCCCTGGGTATCTAGGGCCCGATGTAGGTAATCTCGATTTACCTACTAGTAGGTAAATGGGATGTAGGTAATTTCTCTTTTTAAATTACCGAATTCGGTAAAATTCGGTAATTACCGAATCGGTATTTACTGATTCAGTAATTCCCATTCATTCCTATGGGCCTGGAAGCCCATAGGAATGAATGTCAAGTACCGAATCGGTAAATACCGATTCGGTAATTGGGGGAAACATTGAAGGGTGGCAGGGTGTCACTTTAACACCCTGTTGCACCCCTTAATCGTGTATGGGTGCACATGTTGCAGACATACATGCCCTAAGGGCATGTATGTCTGCAACATGGCAGCGTTTGAAAAGTAGAAAAAATGCTTTTTCAAGGCTTTTCATTATTTACCACCTAGTTATTCTTAAAGCCCTGTAGCACCGATTACAGTGCTACCTACATCTCATAATACAGATTCGGTAATTTTACAGAATCGGTAATTTTACCGAATCTGTGAAATTACCGAATCTGTATTTTAGGTGGCCCTACATCTCATTTTCTAAATACCGGTCGGTAACGGCCGAAATTACCGAATTTCGGCCGTTACTGACCGGTATTTGCCTACCTACATCTGGCCCTAAGTCTTCAAAAATGTATAGGTTTGTTAGGTTTCCCTAGGTGCCGGCAGAGCTAGGGTTCAAAGTCTACAGCTTGGCACTTTGCAAAAAGAGGGTCTGTTTTCAATGTGAAATTGTAGTGTGTCTATGTTGCATTTTTGTCAGTTTCCTGTTGCGGGCACTAGGCCTACCAACACAAGTGAGGTACCATTTTTCTCGGAAGACTTTGGAAAACGCGGGGTAGGTGGAATTTTGTGGTTCCACCCAGATTCCAGAACTTTCTACCACAGAAATATGAGGAAAATTAGTTTTTTTGACAAATTGTGAGGTTTGCAGGGGATTCTGGGTAACAGAACCTGGTGAGAGTTAATCAAGTGACCCCATCCTGGATTTCCCTTGGTGTCTAGTTTTCAAAAATGTATAGATTTGCTGGGTTTCCCTGGTGCCGGCAGAGCTAGGGTTCAAAATCTACAGCTTGGCACTTTGCAAAAAAAGGGTCAGTTTTCACTGTGAAAATGTGATGTGTCCACGTTGCGTTTTGAGCCATTTCCTGTTACGGCTACTAGGCCTACCCACACACTTGAGGTATCATGTTTCTCAGAATACTTTAGGTAATGTGGCGTGGGGGGAATTTTGTGGATCCACGCAGGTTCCAGAACTTTCCACCAGAGAAATGTGAGGAAAATGTGTTTTTTTAGACACATTTTTAGGTTTGCAAGGGATTCTGGGTAACAGAACCTGGTGAAAGCTGGTCAAGTCACCCCATCCTGGATTTCCCTCGGTGTCTAGTTTTAAAAAATGTATAGATTTGCTGGATTTTTCCTAGGTGCAGGCAGAGCTAGGGTTCAAAATCTACAGCTTGGCATTTTGCAAAAAATAGGATCAGTTTTCACTATAAAAGTGTGTCCACTTTGCGTTTTGGGCCATTTCCTGTCACGGACATAGGCCTATTCAGGTACCATTTTTATCGGGAGACTTAGGGTAACACAGAATTGTAAAGCAACTGTTATTACCTATTAACTTTCGATGCATTTCTGCCTTCCAAATGAAAGACACTGTGTGAAAAAGAAGTCATTTTAAAAAATGGCCTATAATTCTCATGCTAGTATTGGTACTCATAATTTCGGAAATGTGGAAATATCTACTGTTTCTAAACTCTATATTTTGTTCCAATTTCAGAAATACATAGGTGTCTTTCATATGTATATATTTTCCCAAATGAATTGCTATATACCCGGTACATAATGACAAGCATTTGCAATGCAATAGGTCTCGCATTAGGAAAGTTTGAGTTATTTGTCTTGTACATGACAAATTTGTTATTTATGTGTTATTTTTGAAAATTGTGAAATTAATAGCTTTGTCATTTACAATGCTAATACTTTTTTTTTGACAATGTGACACCTATATCATTTTTAATTCAACATGTTTTGTATTTACGTGACTTAGAAGTATTGATTTTACAAATAACAATGTTTTTTTATTTTTAAATAATTAATACTTAAATAAAAATTAGGTGGAGTTGGATTTGGAGGGTGGGGTTGGAGTTGGAGGGTGGAGTTGGAGTTGGAGGGTGGGATTTGAGGCTGGAGTTGGAGTTGGATGGTGTATTTGGAGGGTGTATTTGGAGGGTGGAGTTGGAGGGTGGAGTTGGAGTGTGTATTTGGAGGGTTGTTTTGGAGGGTGGAGTTGGAGGGTGGATTTGGAGGCTGGATTTGGAGGTTGGAGTTGGATGGTGGAGTTGTAGGGTGGAGTTGGATTTTGAGGGTGGAGTTGGAGTCTAGTTGTAGTTTGCGGGTGGATTTGAATTTGGAGGGTGGATTTGGAGGCTGGATTTGGAGGCTGGAGTTGTAGTTGGAGGGTGCATTTGTAAGGTGTATTTGGATGTTGGAGTTGGAGGGTGGAGTTGGATGGTGTTTTTGGAGGGTGGTGTTGGAGGGTGGATTTGTAGTTGGACGGTGGAGTTGGAAGGTGGATTTGGAGTGTTGAGTTGGAGGGTGTAGTTGGGTGGTGGAGTTAGAGGGTGTAGTCGGAGGATGGATTTGGAGGGTGTAGTAGTACTTGGATGGTGGATTTGGATGGTGGATTTGGATGGTGGATTTGGATGGTGGATTTTGAGGGTGGATTTTGAGGGTGGAGTTGGAGGGTAGAGTGGTGGGCGGGAAGAGTGGTGGCGCTAGAGTGTGGGTGCTAGAGTGTGGGCGCTAGAGTGTGTGAGCTAGAGGGGTGCTGCCTAGGGTGGTGGATAGGGTGGTGGCGGATAGGGTGGTGGCGGATAGAGTGGTGGCGGATAGAGTGGTGGCGTATAGAGTGGTAGAGTGTTGGTGGAGAGAGTGGTAGAGTGGTGGCGGTAGAAGGCTGTAGTGTGTGTGAGAGAGAGAAAGTGTGTGTGTGTGAGAGAGAGTGTGTGTGTGTGAGAGAGTGTGTGTGTGTGAGAGAGAGAGTATGTGTGAGAGAGAGAGTGTGTGTGTGAGAGAGAGTGTGTGTGTGTGAGAGATAGAGTGTGTGTGTGAGAGAGAGAGTGTGTGTGTGTGTGAGAGAGAGTGTGTGTGTGTGAGAGAGAGAGAGTGTGTGTGAGAGAGAGAGTGTGTGTGTGTGTGTGAGAGAGAGAGTGTATGTGTGTGAGAGAGAGAGTGTTTGTGAGCGTGTGTGTGGGAGAGAGAGTGTGTGTGAGAGAGAGAGTGTGTGTGAGAGAGAGAGAGTGTGTGTGTGAGAGAGAGAGTGTGTAAGTGTGAGAGAGAGTGTGTATGTGTGAGAGAGAGTGTGAGAGAGAGAGTGTGAGAGAGAGAGTGTGAGAGAGAGTATGAGAGAGAGAGTGTGAGAGATAGAGTGAGAGAGAGTGTGTGAGAGAGAGTGTGTGTGTGAGAGAGAGAGTGTGTGTGAGAGAGAGATGACATGCAAGAACAGAGAAGAAAAAATAAAACAAAGTAAAAGGGGCGCAGAGTACTTTAAACTGGAGAATCCAAGAATGCGTGGGCAGATGGGGAATGCTAGAAGGAAGAGTGGAAGAGAACCAGGGGAAAGAAAAGGGGAAGGAGAGATCTGCAGAATGAGCAAGGGTAGAGAAGTGGAGTAGAAAAGGGGGGCGTGAAGGATAGAGAGGTGAAGAAAGTGAGAGAGGACGGGGAGAAATGTTGGAGGATAAAGATGAGGGGAGTGAAAGCTGGATGGAGAAAGAAGGGGTGCTCGTGGAAGGAATAGCTTGAAAGAGTGCGTGTGCACGGCCCGGGGAGGAGTGAACGAGAGGGGGTGACATGGTGTGCGAGGGAGGAGTGAAATCCGAGCACGAGGAACCGAGCTCCGCCTATAATGGATTCTTCCAGATGTTTATTATAAATTGGAGACAAAGCGCTGCCAAAGGGTCAGGCTGCAAACAACAGGGATGCCTGCCAGAGCCAATGAGAGGGAGCAAGTCGGGGAGGGGCTGGCTCGAGGGCATGACAGGCCGGTGATAAATGGAAGAACGAATAGAGGAGGGAGGGATAGGATACGAGAGTGAGAGAAAATGGAAAGGAGGACGAGAATGCTCGAGAGCGAAATGGGAAACCAAAGGCGGCGCTAAGAGGAAGAGGGCAAGCTAGGGAGAAGAAATGGAGAGATTGGCAGAGGAAGGACCGAGGAACACGCAGGGAGGGCGGAAGCGGGACTGAGCACGGAAAACACATAGGGGCGAAAAGAGAGGGGTTGAGCAGGGCAAAAGTTCGCTCCGAGTGAAAAGAAGCAGAAGGAAGAAACAGTAGGAAGAGAACGAGGAAAAGGGCAAAAGAGAGAGCAGGAAACAAAGAAAGACTGTGATTAAGAAGTGGAGAAACGGAGACCAAAGGAAAGGGAGACGAAGGGTGAGGAGAAAAAGCATAGAGACAAGCATTGGCCGTGAAAGTGCGTAAAGACACGAGCAGGAGATGGTGATGGTGGAAGGGAGGGAGGGAATGTTCAACACGGGGAGATGCAGTGCAAAGCTGCAAGTAACTCGAGAACGTTATTGTAAACAAGCTCTTGGCATTAGGATAGGAGAGTGAGAGAAAATGGAAAGGAGGACTGGGAATGCTTGAAAGCGAATTGGGAAACCAAAGGCGGCACTAGGAGGAAGAGGGCGAGCTAGGGAGTAGAAATGGAGAGATCGGCAGAGGAAGGACAGAGGAACATGCAGGGAGGGCGGAAGTGGGACTGAGCACAGAAAAAACATAGGGGTGAAAAGAGAGGGGGAGAGCAGGGCAAACGTTCACTCCGAGTGAAAAGAAGCAGAAGGAAGAAACAGTAGGAAGAGAACGAGGAAAAGGGCCAAAGAGAGAGCAGGAAACAAAGAAAGACAGTGATTAAGAAGTAGAGAAAGGAAAGGGAGATGGGTGAGGAGAAAAAGCGTAGAGACAAGCATTGGCCGTGAAAGTGCGTAAAAACACGAGCAGGAGATGGTGATGGTGGCAGTGCAAAGCTGTAAGTAACACGAGAACGTTATTGTAAACAAGCTTTTGGCATTGCTGTGGGGGGGCGGAGCGGGAGCGCAATGCTTTGAAGTCTGATGTTGGGGGGCGGTGGAGCAGCTTGGGAGTGCATTCCATTGAAGTCTGGTGCGAGGCTGATGGGTTTGACGTGCACGCGCGTCTCACATGACTGGATCACATGAACCGCACGTAATTCGCGCTTGGTCAAGAGTTTGTTTCGCCTACTATATACTCGCTATTAATCCCTGCGGGATGTAATAGCGAGACCTAAAAAACCATTGCAAGATGCTGCTCAGTTATTGGCTCTGGGTTCGTCGGGTTCTTGGTGAACCTGCAAGTCCTATATATCCCCACAAGCAGAAAGGTCCAGCGGATGTAACGGTATATTGCTTTCAAAAAGCTGTTACATTAGAAGAAGTTACAAGTGAAAACGTTGGCAGAAATGACTGTTTTTTTTCAAATAATTTTCAATTTTTCCTATATTTAATTGTTAGTTTCTATAAAGAAAGCTTTAATGATCTACACAAAAGACCCCTTGCTGAATTCAGAAATGTGTCTACGTTTCTGAAATGTATAGCTGTCCAGTATCCATTATTGCTTTCATACCCATTTCTACCATTAACTGGAAGAAGGTTTAAAGGAAAAAAAATAGTAAAAATAGGCTACATTCCAGAAAAAGGCCAAAACTGTTTAAACAATGTTGGTTTTATGACAAAAGTCTGTCAGTCCCTAAAAGCTGGGAACACAGTGATTTCAGCCCCAGAAACCCTTTGTTGATACCATTTGCAGGGAAAAAAAACAGACGCTTTCATTTGCAGCACTTTTCTCCCATTTGTAGCTGTATTTTTGCTCATTTTTTAGTCCCCTCCAGTGGAATCCACAAATGCTGGGTACCTTTAGAATCCCCATGATGTTGGAAGAAAAGGACGCAAATGTGGCATGGATACCTTATGTGGTCAAAAAGTTACAACCCCACAAACAACCCCAAATAGCGAAAATAGGCTTAGCACGGGGGAAAAGGCCTAGCAACTAAGGGGTTAAGGGCTAATATACTCATTGTTTTTCACTTACTTTTCATCATAGATAATTAAGAGCTGCATACTTAATAACTGAACAGCAAACTAAACACTAGCTATTTAAGCAAGTAATGATTTCATGGAATGGAAAATGCTTTTTTTTAGTTATCTATGATATTACTGTGATTTGAATGTACTTTATGAAAATGTATTTTGATGCAAAAATTGCGAAAAGAAGTATGTGAAAGGTTAAAGCAATTACTGTTAGACGAATGGGGGCCTGTGTTTGGTCAATAATAGCATTACATTCCCCCATTTGGTCCTCTTCAGTTGTTAATTTCCATGAAAGTCAATAAATTAATCCAACAAAGACGGACCTGCTCATCCCATTTCCACAATGAAAAGTATTTAATTGGTGTATAGAATTTAAACATTTCTATTTCCAAGATCAAAATACCTCTTATAGACAAGAAATAGAGGTATTCATTTTTAATGACCTCCACTCATAATATAATGAACAGACTTTGTCATGAAATAACATTTTTCTTCACTAGCATGAACGAAGGTTCCCTATATGGGAGTCTCTGACAGTCTTTAGGGCATATATCGGGAATGGAGATATTGAATCCTCTATATAGGTACCTGCACACAGAGTACTGCTGAGGAATCAGATTAGCCATTTTCTCAATGTCAGTTTCTTCCACTCCCAGATACTTTTACAGTTCTTCATTTTTACAACTTGATGAAAGAGACCTGATTGTTCAAGTGGTGAGTGACATCAAATGTCAACTAGGAGAATATGCTCAATCAATTCCAGTGGTGGCTCTTCCGCCAAGGTGGAGGAGCATTGCCCCACTGCATTTTTGGCAGCCGATAAAATTAAAATAAAATGATAACACCATGTTATTATTATTTTATTTTTCCAGTTTATGGGGCGGGCGGGGCCTGGCTGTGTTACAGTCAGCAAGGGGAGGAGTGGTGGGCACTTAAATGGGCATGATTGATTGGCTGGCCGTCTTGGCCCGGCCAAACAGTCATGTGCACTTTGCATGTTCCCCACCAGGCTATAATACACAGCCTGGTGAGGAAAATGCACAGACTCTCACTGATTGCTTGAGTGCCGAATCACCGTGCTCAAACCAATTACGCTTCACTGTAGCATTGTGATTGGCTGGGGGGGCCTGTTTGTGCTTCCTGCTTCAAGTAGAAACAGAAGAGGACAACCTGAGGTAAGGCGGCGGTCCGGGAGCAAGGTTAGTCATTTTATAAATGTATTTTTCTATCTGACCCCGCCTACCCTTGCTACTTGGTGGCAGCCGCCACTGATCAATTCAATAATAAGTCTCTTCCCTGAAAATAATATTGAATAACAGATGATAGAACAAACCAGCAGTCTTGTGGGTTCCAGGGTTGCCAGTTTGAGTCATTTGCGCTGCATTCAGCTATGGAATTGCTGAAAGTACATGCTGTATCAGATCAATCAAGGGTTCAGGTTGGGTCCTTGGCCTTAAGCAGTGAAAGTTAAAACAACCAGCAACATAATAGACTGCTTATGTCGGAAGTAGTTTGTAAGAAATTGGGTTGTTGGTTGACCGGGGTGTGAACCCTGGTCAAGCAGCAACCACAAACCTTGCCAAGCTGAGACACACGCCAACCCTAAATTAACCTGTGCTCATCCTCTGGTAACTTAGTCTTAGGCTTAATTAAGAGGTGATGTGTAAAGTATTTGTGCAACACTTCAAATGGTAATAAAGTGAAAAACACAGCACAAAAAAATCCCACACCATGTTAGAATAATAGTGTTGTCTTTAATAAGTAAAACAAGACCAAAACGACAAAAATCCAAACACTAGAACTGGAAATCCGCAATTTTAAATATTGTAGTGAAAATAGCTCCAAAAAGAACAACGCGCCAACTTTGGATATCGGGACAAAGTCACAAATTGACGTCGACTGCGAAAGAGCACGGGCCAGCTACAGGGACCCAGTTAAGCCTGCTGAACAAAGTACCTTAAATCCTGGGTTGCAGAGCGTTTCAAGGATCTGCACAGCAGATGTGCCACCCAGAAAAGTGATGTGCCAGTTCTGAGGTGCTGTGAGACTGAGATGCGAGTTCTCGCATCGTTGTCAAGGATCCCATCAACAAGGACTTGCGATGCGAAGTCCGGTGTCATGGATACGTTGTGCAGCCAAGGAGATGCATCTGTTTTGAGAAGCTGCGAGGATGCGATGCGGAGTCAGGCCTCATTGTCAAGGTTGCAGTTGTTGGGGGATACAAGGGTCAGAGCTGAGGATGCAACACACCGTGGACATTCTGGAGAGGCTGTAGACTGTGGCAGTGATGCAGGTCTTCCATGCTGCAGCAGTGAGGCATCGCTTCTGCTCAGGGTTCCACCATGCAACAGAAGAGATGCATCAGTCCTGCTGGATCCACAGGGACTGGAAGAGCACCTTAGGCCCACTTCAATGGATCAAGGACTGAGATGGCGCCACCTGGCAGGGTACACTCACAGAGTCCAGGTGCTGGGATCAAGGTTGTTGGAGCCTTCTGTCCCTGAGCCTCAAGTCAGGAGGCCAGCCAACTAGCCCCTGGAGTCACTCTGATGGTCTTGGGTTCAACAGTTGCAGGGCCAGTCCATCTCACCCAGGCAAGAGGGCTGAAGGCAGGAGGTCAGCACAGCAGGGCAGCAGTCCTTCAGAATGGCAGTCCAGCGGAGTGGCAGTCCTTTCAGTAGCACAGCAGTCCTTCTTCCTAGCAGAGTATCCACAGGTCCAGAGGTATACTGATGAGTAGGGTGGGCAGAGTTCGCAGAGTTCCACTCCGTGAAAATCTGCGGAGTGAAAAGAAAACTCAGTGACCTCTGTCTCACTCCATATGAGTAGGCGGAGTTGTGCTTGGCTGGCCGTTCACACTGATTGGTGCAATTAGCATGCTCTGTGTAGCAACACATTTGCAAACGGCACCACACAGTCAACCGTGCACGCGGCCATTTTTTTTCCTATTATGTGCATGGTGCTGGGCCTACTTCTGAATCCTAGCTATATCTTTGCCATCCTAACTTTATTCAACTTATCCTCCCCTGTTATACATTTATTTCCCTAGTGTATATATTTGTGTTGGTTTATTTTACATTTATGCCTCTTTTTTTTAAATATCCTGGTACGTTTATTACTTTCCCCTACCTTCCACAAACTTCCTAATTTCACCAATTCTAATCAATTCCTTAGCTACCTCCTTTCTTTCTTTTTTTTCATATTCATCCAGCGCCATGCCAGAGTGTGGGAGATGCGTTGTCAGTGCAGAGAACTGCACGCCCTGTGGGTGCTGGCGCCACAAGGGGATGTAGCCATCACACCATTCTTAGCAAGGAGGAGGAGGAGGCCGCACTAACTCATTTTTGTGCAACTCCACCTCCCCTCCACACTAGCAGTAGGTAGCAGACCTGGAGTGGGTATGGCCTGCAGGAGCGTCAGCTGTTGTGGGGGAGGGTGCGCGGTGGCATTCATCAATGCACTGGGGTTCGGCGCACCCAGCAGCAGCAGATGCACCGCTGGGCAGACATCCTGGACCAGGAGAGGGACCTGCTTGACCTGCTGGGTGTCCAGGTTTGCAGACTTGGTGAGCACTAGTACTTAATTATTCCTGTTTTGTTGTGTCCTATCCTATAATGCAATTTTTTTACAAATAGCATGCTGCTCACGCTCAAAGGTAAGTTACGTTCACATAACTCTATGAAGGGTATGTGATCCAATTTGAGCAAGCCAGGTGCTACCTAGTTCTGCTTGCTGCTGTAGGGACCTGCTTCGGTTGATTAGGTAAGAAGTTATCCTGAATCCTCTGTCCTCCTGCCACTAAGATAGTGGTACTGTGGTAGTAGTAGTAATATAATAGTAAGTTAGTGTTCTCTGCGCCGGAGGCGTGCCAGAGGCAAGCCCGTCTGTGCCTATCGGCGCTTGGACCACGCCCAGCACCAGACCCCGCGAACGCCACACTGCCAGACTCCGCTACAACGCTAGCACTCTCCATGCACTCAACACCAGCCGAAACCACAGCTGCTTCCTGGCCGCCCCAAAATGCACCCACAGACCCTTCTCCTGCCATACCTGCAGCTTCACCTGCGACAGAGCCACCAAACTGCCAAAGACCGGGCCCAAACACCTCTGCTGCATACTCCTGAACACCCGCTCTGCACGCAAACACGCTGTCGGGCTCTGGGACCTGCTCGACACCTCCGCCCCTGACGTTGCCTTCCTGACCGAGACCTGGTGGAACAACTCCTCGGTGCCCGAAATCGCCATAGCCATCCCGGATGGCTACAAGATCACCCGCAGGGACCGCACCAACAGAAGCGGAGGAGGAATAGCTATTGTCCACAAGTCCACCCTCAAGATCTCCACCCACTCAGTCGACACCCTCAATACCGCCGAACACCTACACTTCCAGATCCACACCGACCCCAACACCACCCTCAGAGAAACCCTCGTCTACAGACCCCCCGGACCCCGGGCACAGTTCAGTGGCTCCATCGCTGACCTCGCCAGCACCCACGCACTCGCCTCCATGGACTACATCATCCTCGGGGACCTGGACTTCCATCTCGAGAACAACAACGACGACAACTCCGCCACCCTGATCGGCAACCTCGCCAAACTCGGCCTCAGACAACTCATCACCGCACCCACCCACACCGCCGGCCACACGCTTGACCCCATCTTCTCAACAAACACTCATGTCTCCTTCGACATACCACCGAACTCCACTGGAACAACCACCGCTGTATCCATTTCACCTTCAAGAAACCCACCACACACTACCGAACCCAACAGTTGCCCCGCCGATGCTGGAGCAAAGTCACAGAGGACCAGCTGAACACCACCCTCGCCCAGAACCTGCCAACCGACCCCACCGACCCAGACGCCGCCGCCCTTAACCTCAGACAGTGGAACGACGACTGCGCCAACATCCTCGCCCCTCTCAAGAAACCCCCCAACAGCCGCACCAGCAAGAAAGCCACCTTGTTCACCGAAGAGCTCCAGACCTCCAAACGAGCATGCCGGAAACTGGAAAAGAAATGGCTACACAAACGAACACTGGACAGACACGCAGCCCACAAGGACGCCACCCACAGACATCACCACCTCATCAGATTAGCCAAGAGATCTTCCCTCAAAGCCCGCCTGGACAACAACGCACACGACAGCAAAGAGCTCTTCAGCATCGTTAAGGAACTCTCCAACCCCAGCGCCAATGTCAATGACATCCCGCCCTCACAAGTACTGTGCAACTCGCTGGCCACCTTCCTCCACCGCAAGATCGCTAACATCCACGACAGCTTCAACACCTCGACCATCCCAACAACTCCAGTCCTCACCCACCCGACGAACACCACCCACATCAACGGCCTGACCTCCTGGACCAATGGCAATAACGACGAGACACCCAAGATCATGAACTCCATCCACTCAGGATCACCATCAGACTGCTGCCCACACCACATACTCAACAAAGCAGACGCAGCCATCGTACCACAACCACGGAAGGTCATCAACATCTCCTTTGAGACAGCTACTTTACTGGGAAGCTGGAAGCATGCCAAAATCAACGCCCTTCTCAAGAAGCCCAAAGCAGACCCCAAGGACCTCACGAACTTCCGGCCCATCTCCCTGCTCCTGCTCCCGGCGAAGGTCATCGAGAAAAATCGTCAACATGCAACTGACCCGCCACCTCGAGGACAACAACATCCTAGACCCATCCCAGTCCGGATTCAGAAGAAACCACAGCACGAGACAGCCCTCATTGCCACCACAAACGACATCAGGCACCAACTAGACAACGGTGAAACATTAGCCCTCATCCTCCTGGACCTCTCAGCTGCCTTCAACACGGTCTGCCACCGCACACTAAAGACATGCCTCCAAGAAGCCGGAACCCAAGAGAAGGCCCTCGACTGGACCACGTGCTTCCTCACCGGCAGAACTCAGAGCGTCTGACTCCCACCCTCCCGATCCGAAGCCACCGACATTATCTGCGGTGTACC
Source organism: Lissotriton helveticus (assembly GCF_964261635.1). Classification (NCBI taxonomy): domain Eukaryota; kingdom Metazoa; phylum Chordata; class Amphibia; order Caudata; family Salamandridae; genus Lissotriton; species Lissotriton helveticus. Next base: position 445,013,995 of record NC_136069.1, read on the forward strand.
CAATGGCTCATCCCTCAGCCCAACACTGTTCAACGACTACATGGCCGCCCTCGCACAAGTGGCCCGCAAGCACGACCTCAACATCATCTCCTACGCCGATGACACCCAGCTCATCCTCACCGAGGACCCGCACACCGCCAAAACCAACCTCCACGAGGGAATGAAGGACGTCCCTGAATGAATGAGGAGCAGACGACCGAAGCTGAACTCAGACAAGACGGAGATCTTCATCCTTGGACCGACCCCCTCAGCTTGGGATAACTCCTGGTGGCCGACCACGCTGGGAACAGCACCAACACCCCCTAATCTTGCACGCAACCTAGGAATCATACTTGGTTCTTCCCTCTCCATTTCGAAACAGGTCAACGCCATCACCTCCTCCTGCTACAACACCCTCCGCATGCTCCGCAGGATCTACAAGTGGATCCCCTCCGAAACAAGAAAAACAGTGACACAGACCCTCGTCAGCAGCAGCCTGGACTTCGGCAACGCACTCTATGCAGGAATCCCGGCTAAACACCTGCAACAACTGCAACCCATCCAAAACGCTCCCTCGCCGCAGCCACATCACCCCCCACCTGAGAGACCTAAACTGGCTCCCTGTCGACAAGAGGATCACCTTCAAGCTCCTTACCCATGCACACAAAGCACTCCACAACACCGGACCAGCCTACCTTAACAGCAGAATCAGCTTCTACACCCACACCCACCAGCTCCGCTCCACCAGCCTTGCCCTCGCCGCTGTCCCCCGCATCCAACGAACGAACTCCGGAAGCAGATCCTTCTCCTTCCTCGCCGCCAAGACCTGGAACACCTTCCCTACCCACCTACGACAGACCCAAGACCTACTCACCTTCAGAAGCCTCCTCAAGACCTGGCTCTTCGAGCAGTAGTGGCACCCCCTCCCCCAGCACCTTGAGACCCTCATGGGTAAGTAGTGCGCTTTACAAGTACTGATTGATTGATTGATTGATTGTCTTTATTTTTATGTAGCTTGTACAGTCCCAAGCAATGCTGCGGTGGACTGCTCTGCTGGCCCAATAAGTTCTTGTTAATATTATTTATTTATATAACTTTTACCTCTCTCTATTAGATACATTTTTCCTCTTTCATATTATACTGTGACTTTTTTTTCAATGCTTGTCGTTTCTATTTAATGTTTATTGTTGTTACTTACCCCACCCTGCATTATCCTTTTTTTAATATTTCTTGTTTCTCTAGCTGACTTCCTCCTATCTGCAGCTTAAGCTTTCTTCTGATGGGTTATGCTGCCCCTCTCCACTAGGTTAAGTAGTCTACTATGAAGATTGCAGTTTGCAGACCCAAGCAAGCTCTTCTACGCTAGTTTGTGGAGAAGGTTTTCTATTTTTTGCTCAAGGTCAAATGACAAGAAAGTGGCCATAGTTATAGTGACTCCCTCAATGATGTGCTTTATGTTTTATCATTCATAATCCAAGCAGTTTTCAAGACAGTGCTGTATGGCTGGAGAGTAGTATGAGGATGATCTCATTGCATTTGCCAACCAAAACCATCTGTCCTTATTTGACCAATTTATTCTACCCCATTATTGCACAATAAATGACTCATAATAATCATATCTCTGCCCCTCCATTATGGTTAGCTTGACTACTGGCTTTTATAGCACTGTCAGCCAACAAAAGGCATAAAGTGATATTTTAAATGGGAGACAAGATAGTGCAAACTGAACTGTAGGGGGATCTGGCATCTAAAATGTGTAATGTTTTTTCTAACCGCACACACCACCAGTGATGGGGCCAGCAGCACCTGTGCACTAGTAGCAGCTGAAGGGAGAGTCTCTATGGTGGCAGGAATGGGTGACGGTAAGGCACAATGCTTGGTTATTGACAATTACCAGTATACCCACTGTATTTGTTAAGTGAAGCAGATCCCACCAATCCTCATTCACCTGGGACCTCCCAGCCCATGGCACTTTGCGAGTCGCAACCCATGGGTCATGACCCTACCCAACTTTACAAGCCCCTTACGCCAGATTTGTGCCGCCGTTATGTCACTTTTGTGGCGCAGCGGCAGAGCAAAGCCAGCGCCATGCTGCAGGCTATTTACAATGTGACGCATCTAGAGGGATGCGTCACATTGTAAAGCCCTGCACCACATGTGGGCATTCCTGCACAGGGGGCGTGGGGTGTTCCGGCGCAGGAAGGCCTCTGAAAAGTGGCTGAGTGAAATCTACAAGATTTCACTCAGTCACTGTTACGGCCATCCTGTGTCAAAACCCTGCGCCTGCTTGAAGCAGGAGTGAGGATTGACACAGCATGTTAGAGATAGGAGCACCCCGAGCCTTGCTGGAGCTGCATCGTGCTTGTGACGCAATTGCAGCAATGCGCCGCCTTTCTGCGGGGGGTGCAACATGCATCCGCCCATCCGTGCGCCAATGTGAACCACATTGTAAATGCGGCGCATCAGTGGTGACGCACTGGTTGACAGACGCGTCTCAACTCTTCTGGCGCATCCCTGGTGATTAGCAGAGATGTGCCAGAAGTACTAAATCTGCCCCCAAGTGTTTGCACAGAGCATTTTTTATAATGTGTCTGTTTCAATTTGTTTCCTTTCTTGACATAGCTACTCCTGCTGTTCTACCACTACTGACCCACAGGAGACCGTTGCCCGGCTCTGATGGCAGAGACTGGAGGTCACGACAGAGCACTATCAATGGCTGGTGGACAAGTAGGGCTCAGCACAAGCCCCTGCGCCTGGGCCCAGTTCCACTGGGAAGCCGTCTATTCCTCCATGCCACAACAGTATCACTGGCAGCTTGGGGCTACTCGTACTCATCCCTGTGCTACTCCCCTTTCAGTCCGGCTCCACCATCATCGCGTGCTGTACAAGCTGGTGCACTTGGGCCTTTGAATGTGCGGGAAACGAGAAGTCCTGCGGATTGTTAAACAGAAACTGCAATGTAGGGTCAAGGAGAAGGACAGAGCTTCATGAGGAGTGTGACAAGAAGACTCAGAGGCAGAGTAAAAAACAAGATGACTCAGAGTTTCACTTTTGTCCCCAGTGCAACACAAACACTCAGCAGCATTTCCCAAATCAATGCCCTTTTCTCCATTCCACATAGCTGAGTACTAGGCCTAAGATTAATGGTTTCCCTTTGAAGTTGATAACTTCCTTCTTCTAGCTGCTGTTGAGGTAGTTCCAGCCTGAGTTCTTCCATCCTCCTCCTGACTATCAGTAACTCCATCCCAGTCCCGACCCAAACAAGATAGACGTGCAGTGCACTGCTGTTTAAGAAAACTGTACGTAAATCTTGCTAAGTGTGAGAGGGCCAATCACCTTCACGAAAAAGGATCACCCATCAGACACCAAACATTGCAATTTATCAAAATCAAATGTACTATTAAGTGAAGATCCTCCCTCACTGTTTGCCACCATATAAATCATCAATCAGCACTCACAATGACTCACTCATTGTTGCAATAGTTGTAGGCACCTCTTCCAATATAAGCACGAGCAGGTTGGTTAGTAGGTACACAATTGTATCTTTGATGAAAGCAATATGTTTGAATTCGATATTGGCACTCCTGAAAATCAATGATCTTCTGGGGCAGCCTTGCTAGGTGATGCAATAAAGGATCAGCATGTGAGGGAGGCAGGCATTGTCTACAATGTCATGAAGAAATAGTGGAGGCTTCTTCACTGCACACTGGCACAACTGCAAACCGGCCACATATGTGACCAGAAAATGGTGGGGCAGCATAACTCTGACTGAAATATAATGTTCACCTAGCTGTTTTTTTTTTCGAAAAGAAAGACGTTCAACAATAGATACATTTTTTGATGGCACTGACATACTCAGTTGGGAAGTAGAGCTTGTCTTCAAACTCAGACCCAGAAGTTGATCAGCTAGCACTTGATTATGAACAATCGTCCTCCTCCAGTGTTGTTTCTATGAAATACTTTTTTATTTTGATCATGGTAAATCTCTCGGAGTTTTGAGGCAAGAGACTGGTCTTTCTCACTGTAACATCTGTGCCAGCTGCACTGAACACATGCTCAGCAGACACACTTGCTACAGGTCATTTCAGATACTTTATTGCTAGCCTGCTGAGCTCTGGCCATCGGTGGATCTTCCCATTCTAATACATCAATGGGATTTCAATCAATCAATCAATCAAAGAATTTGTAAAGCGCACTACATACCTGCGAGGGTCTCAAGGTGCTGGGGGGAAGGCTGCTGCTAGTGGTCGAAGAGCCAGGTCTTGAGTAGTCTCCTGAAGGTCAGCGGGTCTTCAGTTTGTCGTAGGAGGAGGGGGAGGGAGTTCCAGGTTTTGGTGGCACGGTAGGAGAAGGACCTGCCCCCGGAAGTGGTTCTGTGGATGCGTGGGACGGCGGCCAGAGACAGGTCAGCGGAGCGGAGTTTCCTGTTGGGTACGTAGAATGAGAGTCGGTCGTTGAGGTAGGCAGGGCCGGTGTTGTGAAGTGCCTTGTGTGCGTGGGTCAGGAGTTTGAAGTTGATTCTCTTGTCTACGGGGAGACAGTGCAGGATTCTCAGGTGGGGGGAGATGTGGTCTCGGCGCGGTACATCGAGGATCAGGCGTGCAGCGGCGTTCTGGATTCTTTGAAGTCTGTTGATGAGATTGGACGGGGCTCCGGCGTAGAGGGCGTTGCCGAAGTCAAGTCTGCTGCTGATGAGGGCGTGGGTGACGGTTTTACGTGTGTCTGTCAGGATCCATCTGTAGATCATGCGGAGCATGCGGAGGATGTGGAAGCAGGTGGAGGATACTGCGTTGACTTGGTTGGTCATGCTGAGCTTCGGGTCGAGGATGACTCCAGGGTTGCATGAGTGGTCGGTAGGTGTGGGAGGTACCCAGTGATGCAGGCCACCAGGAGTTGTCCCATTCTGAGGGGTTGGGCCCGAGGATGAGGATCTCTGTCTTGTCCATGTTCAGTTTGAGCCGGCTTTCTCGCATCCAGTTGGCGACGGCCTTCTTACCACCGTGGAGGTTGGCTTTGGCGCAGAGGGGATCCTTGGTGAGGGAGAGGTTCAGCTGTGTGTTGTCGGCGTAGGAGATTATGTTGAGGTCGTGTAGTCTGCTGATGCGTGCGAGTGGTGCCATGTAGACGTTGAAAAGCGTTGGGCTGAGGGATGATCCTTGTGGGACACCGTGGATGGTCTTGGTGATTCCAGAGTGGTACGGGGGAGGCGGATCCTTTGGGTTCTGTCGGAGAGGAAGGAGGTGATTCAGTCCAGGGCCTTGTCACGGATCCCTGCGTCGTGGAGGCGTGTGCGTAGTATGTGATGGCAGATGGTGTCGAAGGTGGCGGAGAGGTCCAGGAGGATGAGGGCTGCTGCCTCGCCGTTGTCGAGTAGGAGTCTGATGTCATCTGTGGCAGCGATGAGGGCGGTCTCGGTGCTGTGGTTCCTGTGGAAGCCTGACTGGGAGGGGTCGAGGATGCTGTTGTCTTCCAGGTATCGGGTAAGTTGGGTGTTAACGATCTTCTCGATGACCTTGGCTGGGAACGGAAGCAGGGAGATGGGTCAGAAGTTCTTGTGGTCGCTCGGGTCTGCCTTGGGTTTTTTCAGCAGGGTGTTGATCTCGGCGTGCTTTCAGCTCTCAGGGAAGATTGCCGTATCGAAGGAGAGGTTGATGATGTTACGCAGGTAGGGTGCGATGGAGCTGGCAGCTTTGTTGACGACGTGGTGGGGGAGAGGGTCGGATGGGGCGCCTGAGTGGATTGTGCTCATGGTCTTGATAGTGTCCTCGGTGTTCACGTTGGTCCACGTAGTGAGGTGGTCGTGTTCGGTGGGGTTCGGTGGGTCCGGTGTGGTGAGGTTAGCAGGGATGGTCCGAGGAATGAGGCTGTCATGAATGTCGATGATCTTGTTGTGGAAGAAGGCAGCAAGGGCATCGCACAGGGCTTGAGACAGCGGGATGTCGTTGGTGCAGGAGCCGGGGTTAGAGAGCTCCTTCACGATGTTGAAGAGCTTCTTGCTGTTGTGTACGTTGTTGTCGAGGCGGTCTTTGAAGGCGGCCTTCTTAGTAGTCCTGATGACGTTGTGGTGGTTGCGGATGGCGTCTTTGTGGGCTGCGCGGCTGTCGGGTGTCTTCTCCTTGTGCCAGATGTTTCCCAGTTTCCGACAGGTGCGCTTGGAGGCTAGGAGTTCTGGGGTGAACCAGCTGGCTCTCTGGCTGGTGTCCCTGTTGGTGCGCTGTCTTATAGGGGCCAGGGTGTTGGTGCAGTTTTCCATCCAGAGTCTGAGGATGCGGGCCCCCTCCTCGGGGTCGGTGGGGTTAGTCGGTGGGTTCAGTTCGAGGTGTGTCTGTAGGAGTTCCTTGGTGACCTTGCCCCAGCGACGTTGGGGGATCTGAAGGATGCGGTGACATGTGACGGGTTTCTGGAAGGTGAAATGGATGCAGCGGTGGTCGGTCCAGGTGAGTTCGGAGGCGTGGCTGAAGGCAACGTGGGGGCTGGAGGAGAAGATGGCATCGAGCGTGTGGCCTGCGATGTTGGTAGGTAGGTACTGTGACGATCTGTGTCAGTCTGAGGGTGGTGAGGTTGTCGATCAGGGTGGAGGAGTTGCTGTCATTGTTGTTTTCCAGGTGGTAGTTCAGGTCGCCGAGGAGGATCGAGTCGGTGGAGGTCAGTGCGTGCGTGCTGATGAAGTCGGCGATGGAGTTGCAGAATTGGGGACGGGGTCCGGGTGGTCTGTAGACGAGGGTGCCTCTTAGGGTGGTCTTGGGGTCCATGTGGATCTGGAAGAGCATGTGTTCGGCGGTGTTTGACCCACATACACCTCTTTTGGATCATCCAGATACTCCCGGACATTCTCTGAATCGTCGCTCGTGCTGCCACTTGCTCAAACTTTTTTGCCATTGCCTCAGCACTGGACATAAGCTCTACCATTTGATACCAATTCAATGCAGAGGTTGGGTCTGATCCTTCTGTTGCAGTTGTTGCGGGTGCTCTGGTTGCCGGTGTTGGCAATTGTGAGACAATAGAACCCTCTTTGGAAGTTGAAGGCGGCACCCCAGAACTGCGGAGTGGGACTCTAAGTTTCAGCAATTCTTCTACCAGGTGTCTGGCTCACTCAACAATCCCTCTCTTATATTTTGAAACATCGCCTTTAGAAAAAGGAATGAGTGGTAAGAATTCTTTTGTATTGTGGATCACTTAGTGTGGCACAGATGTACTCTTTGGACCAGATGATGTCATTTTGCAGCCTTGTATTACAAGTCAAGCAAAAGATTAATCTCTCAACCAAGGCATGCGTTTCTGTGTATTCATTCACACCTGTGAGTACGAACCTTTCAGGCACCTTTTTCAGCTGGTCCTGTAGCAGATGCAACAACGGGATAGCTTGGTGCATTATACTGTCCTCCTTGATAACTTTGCATGTGAAAACCTCAAAAGGGAGTACTTCTGTATCAGGCATTTAACTAGGCCCCATTTGTTCATATCCATGGTCATTTTTTTCCAATTGCATCTCCTCCTCTTTGAATGATATAGTGATTGTTCTGTTTATACTGCTCAAATAGATGTTTCAACATGTAATAAGTTGGTTTCCAATGTGTTGGCACCTCCTGTATTGAGGCTTTCAATGGTACTTTATCAGCACTCTGAATAATCTGCACTGCTTCTGAGCTTTAAAAGAGTAGCTAAAATGAGTACACATTGTTCTGCAGGTAGGCAGTATGTTTCTAACGATGTCTTCTTTTTCTAGAAAGTCTTGCACAATCAGGTTGATGCAATGTTCCAAACACTTGACCCTGAAATAGCCACCGACTGCAATGGCCTTGACAACATTACTACCATTGTACATGGCAACAGATCCAATTCTGAGACCTCTGGATTGCAGCCACTCAAACTGCTTTATGGGATTTCTCCATGGTGAATATGGCTACTGTTGCATACTGCCGAAAGCTCTTCAATACTTCCTTGAAGGCCAAGACTTGTAGATAGCTTTTGCTTTTGCTTTACCCCCGCAAAAGATATCCAGTGTGCAGTAATGCACATGTAATCAGTCACGGATAACTGGTCTGTCATCAGGTGGATCGTGTGAATAACACTTTGCTGCAAAGCTTGTCCAACCAATTGCAGCACATCGTGATGCAGCACTAGAACAGCAACTCTGGATAGATAGGTTCAACTTGGAGCCTGAAATTTTGGGCAGATGGCTCCCACAAATTCTAAGAATCATACTCCTTCCACAAAAGAAAAATGGAGTAGGTCCAGTACTAAGGTTTTTGCCAGCTTCCCATTGCACAGACATGCCATGACGTGGTTGCAGTCGTAGGACTCCTCCTGCCTAAACATGCCCATAATAGCAGCCAGCATTTTCTTTATTGTACTTATGAGAAGTAAATGGTGGTAGACTCAGTGTGAGTCATCGGGGCAACCACTGTATGCTGTGGTGTCCCCATCTGACTCTGCGTCTCCTTGTGTCATTGTGAAGTCACTGAGTCGGGTGATTCTGCTGGTGCACTGCTGGAGACAGGGCTGCTTAGTGTGAGGATATCATCATCTTCTTCCTTGGACTTGTATCTGATGTTCCACCTCCTCCCCTTCACCACCATGACCATAACAGCATTTCTTTTAAGGTGATTCTCCCACCGGATTGCATGATGTTTTTTCATATGGGTCGTCTGGCCTCCAGTACTGTAATGTGAACCAGGCTTCCCACGATGAACATTTGTGTGGCAAATGGTACATATTGCAATGTGCTCCCCGTGTGCTAACCATAAAAAAGGCCGAAACTGGGGAGAAGTACTTTTCACTGGGCCACTTCCAATGGCTGAAGAGGAATATTAAGGTAGGTGGGCATGTTGTCGATTGCTTCTCTGCAGTGCATACTTCTTCTGAGGTTGGGGTTGGTGCAGGTCTGAGCTGGGACTTTGCAAATATGGGAGCTGGTGGTACTACCATTGCCACATCCCTTGGAGCAGGTTGAATAGTAATGTCACCTTCCTCAATGACTAACTCGTTGTCATCCTCCTCATCAACCACTTGCATAATTCTAAGGCTTTCACTAATTTTTCTTTTCCCTTGCCTCTCTTGGTGTCTCCCGTACTCTGTCAGGGTCCACTCCATGTCCCTATCATCATCATCATCAGAAGTTGTGCTTGGAGAAGATGGTGGATTAGAACCCTTCCCCTTCCTTGCTGGAGATCTGGGAGCCAATGATTTTAAAAGAGGAGGTTCTTGCTCAGCAGAAAGCTAGACCTCCTGTTCTGCTCCAACTTCAGGAAAATGTACCATTGCTGGCTGCTGCTGCTGTCCACTTTGCTCTGTTTCCTGAAATGATTGGGTACTACTTTGCGAAAGGGATAAATCCAATTCATCACTGCTTGTCGCCATGATTGCAGTAGCTGCCTCACTGACAGACATGGTCTTGGGCTTAGGTTGGGTTTGTGCTGTTGATGCAGGAGTGGAGCTCCCAGGATCCTCCCGGGGGCCGGTTTGGCAGGCACACGTCTCCGTAAAAAGGTTGTGGTCCACACGCTACTGGTGGATATCTGCTTTTTCTCACTGACCACTTTCTTGGAATTAACTTTCTTTGGGGCAATCTTAAAGCTCTCAGTTGGCAGTGACACTAAGCTGCACATTCGGAAGAGATTGAAGGATTGACATCACTGTACAGGCCTTCTGTTTGACAGTACTGGGGGTGATGTATCTTCTTCTCTTGTGTACTTAAAAGCAAACAAGCAAAAAATCATTTTGTGTAACATGGCACTGTCGCAGTTTGAAGTAGTACAGACAAATGCAATATTAGTGTGGTTGGTTACTTAGCTACTAATAAATCAGCTGCTTTAAAGTCAAACTACACAAGCATACCATAAAACTATTTCAAATCAGGATCACAAGACATTCAGCTGTAGCTCTTTGCTTTATGTCCATATATTCTAAAAGAGATGCCCGTGACACTCAGAAACTCCCTGGGTAAATACAATAATAATTTTTTTATTTTAATTAAGGTTGGTGTGCTTCTATGGCAGGGAATGTGGTCCAGGGGGAAATTGAATAATCTTTAAAAAAAGATTGATGCTGATGCAGTGCACATCAGCCAGGGTGCCCAGGAGGAAATGGAATTATACTTAAAAAAAAAACTGAATGCTGCTGAGAGGCTGTGCACCTATGATGGATGGATGGAAAAATATACAAATAAAAAAGTATAAAAAATTAAAGCATTTGAATAAAGAAAACTTTTTTTAAACAAAAATAAAAATTGTATTTTTTATATTAAAAATTACAATAAAAATAAACATTACAAAAATACAAATGAAAAACTAAAATACAAAAATAAAATGAAACAAAAAAAATGATCAATAATTGCGAATGTTGTATGGTAGGATGAGAAGAAACCTTTGTGAGGCAAGGAGATCAAAAATATATGTGGTTTTTTTTAAATGCATACAATATAAGAGCACTGTTCATCGAAATCATATTCTTAATATAATTATACTATAATGATCCTCAAGTATAGTATTAAGCTGATATCACATCCATCCATGCAAGCCTATGGCAAAGACACACTGTCTGGATGCACAAAATGGCTGCCAGCCAGAGCCACATGATCAAACAACAACAGCAAGCAAGGAGGCATAGGGAACAAAGAACACATGCAAGCCTATGGCAACGTCACACTGGCTTGATGCACAAAATGGCTGTCAGCCAGTGCCACATGGTCAAACAACAACAGTGAGCAAGGAGGCATAGGGAACAAAGAACACATGCAAACCAAGGCAAAGGCACACTGGCTTGACGTACAAAATGGCTGTCAGCCAGTGCAACATGGTCAAACAACAACAGTGAGCAAGAAGGCATGTGGAACAAAGAACACATGCAAGCCTATGGCAAAGGCACACAGGTTGGACACACAAAATGGCTGCCAGCCAGTGCCTTTTGGTCAAACAACAACAGTGAGCAAGGAGACATGGGGAACAAGGAGAACACATTCAGGCCAATGGACACAGATTCCATAAAATGTCCCCTGCCACATGGCACGTAGAACAAAGACAAATGGAGGCCTATGGCAAGTGCACTCACTGGCCAGACAAAGATGGCACGGTAACAGTGAAGAAAACACAACCATTAATTTAGCAATGTCAAAACCAAAAATTAACTGAGCTATTGAATATTTCCAACAACAAACATCCTCCTAAGGAATCAAATATTACCCTACATATATACTTTTTGTGCACAAAAAGTAAAATGCAAAAGAAACCATATTTTAATTTAATCCAATGCCATTCCAGCCCTAAATGATGTTTAAAAACAACATATCCCATAGAAACAGTTGTTTCATGTACCCATGACTTGGACTGGCTTTGGTCTCTTGACTGGATGGCCCCTTGGCTGACTAGGCCACATAGTAAAATAAATAAATATTGCAAATTTAACAAACATGGAGAAAATGTAATAATTCTTATTCCCTGCACACATCAAATCAACAGTTTAACATGTGTACTGTTCAAAAACATAAAACAAAATTCCTCTGGTCTTTTCTTTGTTTTTAATTCCAAATGCCCAGCCAACAAGTGTTTCGTCAAAGGGGAAGACCCCACGACTTCTTCAGGGTTCTAACAATATGACTATCACTGTGTCAATGTACAAATACGATAGAAAAAACATATATAATGGAGAAAAATAATTCACCAAAGCGTGGAAACCCTAGAAATTGAAGTGCCAACATAAATGCAAATTCAGAATATATACCAAATAGTGTTCACCCATGCAAAAAATCTCCAGTGCAACGGGCGAGAAACAGGTAATATACGGCCAACATACTTCAAGAAGTAAATTAAAACATGGGAAATTCACAAGAGCCATAAGCATGTGTTAAAGCACACCAACGGCTCCCTACCTGTCAGGCTCTCTATTCTCTTGTTACTTTCGCCTAAGAGGGGGATCAAAGGTGTTGGTATTTCTAGAACCATTAGTAAAACATTTGGTGACAGAGGATAACGTTATTTGTCAAAAATACCCATTAATAAAACACCCTCACCTCTCTGGCAGTTCTACTTCCGACCCGGCTGGTCTATTTTCAAAAGTATCCTCTTGTAAGTGATAAAGTATATATTTCTGACATTAATCTAATGCTCTAGTCTGGAGCCCAACTGAGTGACCATAAATGCAGAGTCGCTCTCCAAGTCTCACCTGCAAAAATATTTTGCGTGTTCACCTGACTGTCGATAAGGTTGGGTTCACAACGCTATCAGTAATTTCTTGCATTCTGTCCTGTTAAGTTAAAATCAAAAATGTATTTGCCGGTTCCATCCCCTTCATATCAACAAGCTCATATTTGATATTCTAGAATTCTTAAAGCAACGAAGCCTACCTGAAAGCGAGTACACTCTGTCCTAGTACGTAGAGTCAGCACTGTGTTCCAAGTCGTGAACCAGAAGCGGAAAGAGCCACCCAGACCCCGTATTTTATCATCAAGGAGCTACGGCCACCAGAGCGGTGATCTCCCTATCTTCAGAATACAATAGTCATTCATCTCTTGCATAATATTGAGATACAAATATCACACGGATCAGTCTGTAATGTAAAATGTTTTGCTAAGTCTCGATATGGTATAATGTACTATTGAAGTTGCCATGAAAGTGTCAGGGTATGGTGTGTGGTATAATCAGTACTTAAAACAAATTAGTTATGTTTCTGGGGGGGTAGTAACTTAAATAAAAACCACCTGTACGATGCCATCAACAGTGATTGAAATGAAACTAGGAGAATTGTCCTTCCTGCTGAAGATGTATGAGATATCAGGAGATAGAGCTGAATATAATTTGTAAGAGAAGTAAATTGTTGAAAGCAAACGGAAATAAAGTCCCTGATCCATTCAGATTCATGAGCCCCGTACCAGATGGTATCAAAGCCGCTATTTGTTGCTATCTGAGATCATGCAGCAGCTTTTAGGGTGTGTGGCAGAAAAGTGTAATGATATACGAATGACAAGAGTCACCCACGCACCCATGTGCGGCTGATAAATACTGGAAGACAAAGCCACCCCAGGTCACATTATCAGAAACAAGCCTGCAAATATATACAGAACAAACAGCATGTGTATACTTTGTCCATATTCCCATATTCACAGTAATCAACGTAATCTTATTCCACAAGTACACGCTATTCTTATGCAGATACAGTTCAACCCCCTCAGATCTTCTCAAGTCCCAAATTACAACATAGAATTCTCATGAGCATATCTTTGATATTGTTATCACATGAATGGATCTTCATTACCCATCAAAATATTCATAGTATAATATCCAAACTCCTCATTTGTCCGCGTAGCATTTGTCATGCATTTGACCCTAATGGAGTTGCATTCGATATATAGCCATAAAATTCAAAATATTATACAGAAACACTCAATATGTACATGTGGTCATAGTTCATTCCCCCCAAAAATATTGCATCTCATAATGGGTACAATTTAATAGCGCAAACCCTCAGAGAGGGTACCAGGGAATTGAGACTCAGACAGGCGGAGACAATGTGGATGGTGCGTCTAAAAACAGTTGAATGTGGCCTCAACACTGATCATGAGATGCAATATTTTTTGGGGGATTGTACTATGACCACACTGAGTGTTTCTGTTTAATATTTCGAATTTTATGGGAATGTATCGAATAAGATTACGTAGATTACTTATCATGGTTACCAGACCCAGGATTAAGGAATGAAATATTAAGGGCTAGGGTGGGATTTAAGCCAATCTATTCATCCAACCCAAAGAGGATTAGGGTGCAGCATTATAGTGGTCTCTGCCCCTGACCCTTGAAAGTTAAATGTACCCTTATACATATTCTTGTGGACTGCGTCTTTTATTTTGCAAATCGAATTACGTTTTTAAGACCTTTGTTTTTTAAATATGATGCCCTCCATAGTAATAAAGCTGTGGAGCTATTGTCTGAAATGTGTTATCTCAATGTGGCAGCTTGAATTGATCTTTTTTTACGACTTGTCGAACAGAATTTTAATTATGAAATGTAGTGGGTTGGGGGGTAGGGTAGTCAGGAGGGGGGTCCTTTATTGTTTTAATTGTAAAGTGTGCCTTTTTTAGAATGCTTTATGGACAAATGTTGAAATAAACGTGTTTTTGAACCCTATAGAAAATGTTGTTTAATTAAATGAACTCATCTCAACGTTTCATTGTTCTATCTATCTATCTATCTATCTATCTATCTATCTATCTATCTATCTATCTATCTATCTATCTATCTATCTATCTATCTATCTATCTACCTATCTATCTATCTATCTATCTATCTATTATATATTTATATCTCATGTTAGAAATTCTAATATAATAAAATATAATACATATTATTCAAAATACTAATTATTTGCTGATAAAATATTTTAATAACCTTTTTTCAATTTGGAAATAAATGTAATTTTATTTTAAAAAACAAATAATTTAAATAATTTAAATGAGTTCTATACATACCTCTTTGTAATTTTTAATACATAATAATTAAACATAACCATTTTTCTGTAGGTGCTTTTTCAATCAATATTTAGAACAATGTTAATTTTATTTAATATATTTAAATTAATTAGATATTTAATTCAAAGTTAAATTATTAGAGTTGTTTCCATTTTTATTTAGATCTTCATTAAAATACATAAAAAAGATCAATTTATATTAATATTAAACATGAAAAGAATTGTATGTTAAATATCAATACATCATAAGCTTAAAGTTGCATTACATCTTTAATCAATTAAAAATTATGAACATTTATTAAATATGCCACAAGGATACATTTTGCACTAAATTATAAAGCAATATGACAGACTCACATTTTGTATAGTTAAGTGTAATTCATATAATGTTGCTGAAATTTGACATATTTACGCGGAAACAAATTGAACAAGTTTTGCACACACTAGATTTTTGGCAAATACAGTATAGTTGTTAGTTTAGTTGTTAGGCGCTGTGATCTAGTGCATTCTCCATGTATGGAAAGCCTTTTGCTAACCAGCAACAGTTCTCTGTGACCAAAACCAGCCTTTCCTTACTTAACGTCAACTAAGAGCGAACCGGTTTTGAGTGCTAAGCCCCCAAGCCTGATGACTACTAAGCTGTAAAGCATGCATCCTGACAGTATGCCATTCATATCTGCACTCTCCTGTCATATATATTGGCATGGCTACTGCTGTAATTCAGAAATAGCCTGCCACATAGCAATCCTCAGCAACATGTGCCCCACCACACAACTACCACTTCAAGCTAACTTGAATATGTCTTTAGATAAATCACACTTTATAATTCTTGCAACTATACACATTGTGCACCAATTCATACAGCTCACCACACCACTACCAATCACATATAACTCACAGGCAATAGCTGGTATTATATATATAAGGTTGATTTTAGATGAAAGTCTTGCAGTGCTATCATCATGCACAGCACATCCTTCGCCTCAAACTCTTTATGTAACTGTGGGCATTATTTATATATTGACAGAGAGGGTACTCCTTCACACCAGTGATGGAGTTTCCTCCCCGCCAATACAGTGGTTCACCCGCCAAATTTAATTGCAGGCAGACACTAAGTTTGGCCTTGGTGGAGACTATTCTATCTCCGCCATGGCCAAGCTACTCTGATAGCCCTGGGGAATATGGGCCATCAGAGAAATGACTACATGTCTATCCGCCCAATTTAGGTGGGAGGACATGTAGTCAGTTTTTGCTGTTCTTTACTGCCAAGTAAAACCTTGTGATAAGCAACAGTAAAATCATTGTATAGGTCTCCCCACCAGGGGAGAAGACTCCCATGGCAAAGGGAGCATTATATTTTTTCTTTTCAAAATAAAAATCCCCCCAAAAAAATGTTTGCTACAGGGCTGCATCTTGGTAGCAAAGAGTAAAATTATTTGACAGGAACAGTCGTGACGGCAGTTACTGCCAATGCCTTTAGTAATGACCGCCTGCTTGGCGGTCATTTATAAATGTGTTGGGTGGCCTGTCAGTCATGATGATGGAATGATATATTCTGTACTCATGGTGGAACGGTGGACCACCCACCTTTATATAAATTAGGCCCTAAATCATGCTATCAAGCTGAGGATTGCATATTTGATGCCATCTTTAAGCTACTGACTCTCTTCATCCAGACACTGAGGGGTCGATTCAAATCTCGGTAGGTCAGTCCTCCGAGACGTGTCAGTAGCCTCACCTTACGGCCGAACCGTACCAGGAGCAGGCGAGGAAATACGATGCAGAAAATTGCCAAATTCCCAACCGACACGCACGCTCCGACTCCATCCACAAGTTCTGTCTGAGCCTGACCCGGAAACACTCAATTCGTGCCGCACGGCACCATAAACACTGCTACTTCAGGCCGGTCAAGTAGGATGCCTATTTCCTACATTCCGGACAGGTCGCCACGTACAGCACGTCACAGCACCCGGAAGAGCTGCATATTAAGTATGAATCGTGCCAGTAACACAATCCACAGATTCGAAATGGAGCAGTTAGCAACAGTTCGAGACGGAGAATGAATCCAATCGCGCAGGTCATACCAGTCCTGTACATATATGACCGGATTAGGAACAGTTGCGGACGGCGCAGGCGGGAAGTCGGATACCCACCATACAAACAAACAACACTTGCCCACCCATACAGCCACCCCACCCATATGTGTCATGTTGCCTATCACTGATGCCACCCCACCCATATGTGCCATGTTGCCTATCACTGATGCCACTCCACCCATATGTGTAATGTTGCCTATCACTGATGCCTCCCCACCCATATGTGTCATGTTGCCTAACACTGATGCCACCCCACCCATAGGGGCATGTTGCCTATCACTAATGCCACCCAACCCATAGGGGCATGTTGCCTATTACTAATGCCACCCCACCCATAGGGGCATGTTGCCTATCACTGATGCCACCCCACCCATAGGGGCATGTTGCCCACCCATACTGCCACCCCTCCCTTATGTGTCATGTTGCCTATCACTAATGCCACCCCACCCATAGGGGCATGTTGCCTATCACTAATGCCACCCCACCCATAGGGGAATGTTGCCCACCCATACTGTCACCCCACCTATATGTGTCATGTTGCCCATCACTGATGCCACCCCACCCATAGGGGCATGTTGCCCACCCATACTGCCACCCCACCCATATGTGTCATGTTGCCTATCACTGATGTCACCCCATCCATATGTGTCATGTCGCCTATCACTGATGCCACCCCAATCATAGGGGCATGTTGCCTATCACTAATGCCACCCCACCCATATGTGTCATGTTGCCTATCACTGATGCCACCCCACCCATATGTGTCATGTTGTCTGTCACTGATGCCACCCCACCCAAATATGTCATGTTGCCTATCACTGATGCCACCCCACCCATAGAGGCATGTTGCCCTCCCATACTGCCACCCCACCCATATGTGTCATGTTGCCTATCATTGATGCCACCCCACCCATAGGGGCATGTTGGCTATCACTAATGCCACCCCACCCATATGAGTCATGTTGCCTATCACTGATGCCACCCCACCCATAGGGGCATATTACCTATCACTACTGCCTCACCCACCCATAGGGGTCAGTGTGTCTGACAATATTGACACCCCCACCTATAGGTTGGATGATGCGCCACAAATCCATCAAACATCAACCACAGGTATGTCAGCCAAATACATTTCCCCACAACATCAAGCCAACAGTGTGTAGTGCCTGACAAATATCCCCAACAGTGATAACCAAAAATGCTCTATTCAGCAAATTAACATCTGAACGGGAAAATCCAAAATGTAATGTAGTCCAATGTCCTCTCATAAAACAAAGTCCAATGAGGATGTGAGTGACACCTGTCACCCATTGCTTGCCTGCACTGCTAAGGACTGGGGAAATCCACTTTGAGGGGCATACATGGGGCAGGCCAGGCACCGCAGGGACAGGATCAGGGCTGATCAGAAGGAGGCTGTGAAGGTGTGGTGGATGCAGGAGAGTCAGTGGCAACTGCAGTGGAGGTGTTCGACATGGTCTGTGCTGTCACAACTGTGGGGCACAACTCTGATGGGGTGGGTGCTGGAAAACACTGCAGTGGGCAGGTCAGGTAAAGTGGACATGGTCCCCACTGCAGTGCCCATGTCAGACTGGGTGGTCGTGGACTCCACTGCAGTGCCTAACCCCCCCTAAGGGGTGCAGGTGAGGTTGGCAGGACAGCTGGGGGGGGGGCACGGTCCCCACAGTAGTTGCAGTAACAGACAGACTGGTGGTGGTGTCAGTGGAAGAGCAAGTGGGAGTTGAGGAGGGCCTGAGCATTTTGTGGATGATGTATCTGTGGGTGGGGGAACCTGTGGTGTGCTGACCTGGGGGATGAAGGAAGGAGACTGTGCAGTGGAGCTGGGGGTGGGGGTGTCATCCTCTGAGCTGCTGTGGTACTCAGCTGAGGTGGATGGTGCTGAGGACTCCTCGGTGTGGTTCCCCTCACCCTCAATGCCACTGGGTCCCCTCCGACTCCTCAGTTGCTGGCCCAGGCTGGCTCTGCGGCTCCTCTAGTTCTGTGGCGCTGTCTCCTGTGCCCATGGATGTATCTGCATATAAGTAGGAAAAGAAGGCCCACATTAGTCGCCTGCACTGACTGCACACAACACCGTCAATACAGCACATTACAGGGCATGCACTGGCATCCTTAGCTGATATTTGCTCAAAAAGCCCACACAGATGAACATAGGGCAATAGCCAGTCTGAACATCAACCATGGCACCCATATCCCTCCTGGACCTGTGCCCAGATGTCTGTTGCATGCTGGCTGATAATACCCCAAAGTGATAATTGAAGGCGTGGCGCCCAGCTAGTGTTTTGAAATGTTCATGTGATTTTTAGATGATTTTGGTTAGGTTGTGGGTGCTCCAACAAGTGACGTAACCGTGTGTGTACGTCGTGGTTGATTGCTGGTTGAGTGCGTTACTAGAAGTGTAAACGCATCCTTGAAACTGGGCACACCGTTCGGGTTCGTCATGAAAAGACAGACTCCGTTTTTACTTATGCCAATCAGTTGTTTGATCAATCGTTAGTTGAAAAAGTTCAAAGAATCCTAAATTCCAATTTTTTGTTCATTCACAAGAAAATCATTATTGGTGATTTCAAGACGGGCTCCGATGCATTTCGGGCAGGAAATGCCCTTTGTCAAGGAGCTATTCCTTATGCATTTAAGATGTCGTGTTTTTAGAGTGCAGGAATAGTTGAATCGGCTCAGGAAACCGCGGCAGAGTCGACCAACTCGGAGCCCGTCTTGAAATCACCAATAATGATTTTCTTGTGAATGAACAAAAAATTGGAATTTATGATTCTTTGAACTTTTTCAACTAACGATTGATCAAACAATTCATTGGCATAAGTAAAAACGGAGTCTGTCTTTTCATGACGAACCCGAACGATGTGCCCAGTTTCAAGGATGCGTTTACACTTCTAATAACGCACTCAACCAGCAATACCCCAAAGTGCACACATGCACAACATACACAGTTGTTGTACATGCAAATGACCATGTAGAAGTTCATTACTATTAGCATACATCACATCACATGGCAATCACTCAAAACAGGTGTCAGGATGAATGTATGCCCAGACTCACATTTCACAATCTTGTGATGCCTAGAAGCACAACACACAATGATGTCCTTACGTCCTGAAAGTTAATGACACAATGGGGTGCATGGGGCACCTCTGACTCCAATGCAGGATCCCTCTTCTCAAGTGAATGCCCTGGCACAGACATGCATGGTAAGTCAGTCTTCACTGTCACTGGCAATGCATCCGGACGGCACAACATCAGTCTGCACTGCGTCACATTTATAGGTCATGCCCATACCAAACTCTGCAGCTGACAAGTGCACCAGTCTGTCCCCAGCCACACACTGTTCTTGGAGTATGATGAACCTACATCACTAAAATCTGACATATGAGATACTGCAAACACAGCTACCTGAACATGAGCACCTCACAGTCTGCTGATAATGACACACAGCTGCGTGAAAGTCACTGTTGCATACAGCATTGTGCACATTGAACTGACCACACTCCTATATGTTGCACAGGTATCATCCCCATTGTCACAAAACTACAAAACCCATTCTCTAAGGGCAAGCAATATAGAGTATGTCAAACGCTATGGTTTCCTCCTCAGCGTAATGTATACCTCACCATATCCTGTATTATTTCTACAACAGAACCTCTTTATTTCATATGGTCATCTGCACAACTCTCTTGCCTATCGTTTAAAAAAACCTCTGTTTCCACTGACAGTCCTCCAGAAGGAAAAATTACCTAGTCTAAACAGGCCAGGTAATGCAGCAGCCAGCTTCTTTTTGTAAGCATAACACACTGAATCAAAATGAAAAAAATGTAAAAAATGTGATGGAGATAAAGTGACACCTCACGGGCGAACCACCAAAGGGGTAACTGGCAGGTACTCACCAGATAAGCCCACTGTTCTCATCATTGGCAGTCACCTTATCTCATAAAGGAACCAAAGTAGTGTCCCAAAACAAGTGTCCAAACAAAACAACAATAAAGTGGGTGCAAAAGAGTGATAGCGGATTACACTCTAAAGTAGTGACGACGAAAGGTTAAAATTGACAGGCACACCTTTCACACGATAATTTTATTATTCACTAGGGGTGAACTGTCAAATCAAAAATGTGTGCAGGTTGCTATCTATGCATACCCGTTTCACATGCCAACATGTTTCATTGCCTCCAAATTATGGCAAATTCTTCGGGGCTAGACAAGACCGTCATAGCACCAGAGTTGGACACAACATTCTAAAAGAACTGTCAATGGAAAACAAAGGAGAAATGCGACACTGTGTTAGACACCCACTACCGCCTGCCCACATTGCTCACAAACTCTGACAATGTACAGGACCCTAAATGCACTCAAAATGATATATTTACCCTCGCTAAGCTCATGTCTCTCATACCAGCTTGCGAGTGGGTATTTAGGTCAAAGTGGACTCCTTATGTAAATCCTTCTTCCTGACTATCCCGTGGTCGTTGTATCGATCTGTATATCATGAAAAAAACACACGAAAGATATACAACACACAATGTACTGCATAGTTCTTTTCAAGTTTTATTGTGTTTTTAACCGCATGCACGCTAGCGGAATTCTGCTCCTGTGCTGAGATTTTTAAAACCGCATGTTTCATGACGAGCTGGGCTCGTCATGAGCGTGCGAGGAGGCTACCTCATGACGAGCCCAGCTCGTCATGAGCGTCGAAGGGGTTAAAAAAAGTTCTTTCAAAAAAACATTATTCTCTTAAAAAACCAGTAACCAATCGTGCCCTTTGTCCCTGAATCTATATTTCACAGATCGTAACGGCTCATGGATCTGAACAATTGTCTGCCTGCTGGCAGCCACTGAATTTATTAGCATAACTACCTTCATCGCAAACTCATAGCGGCAATCCAATTGCCGTGCCGGTCCGGATTACGCCGGCACACTCTAAGTGTCATATCTATCCACCAATAACTTCTTTTACTTCATAGATACAGTGCCATATTATATCCATATCTATATTTTGCCTCTATCACATCACAGGCATACCATAACCATTATCTTAAAATCTGGGCTAAAGTTCACCGCAAACACTGTGACACCTCCAGCCACCCTGCATTCTCTCGGCCCCCCTACTCCTCACCAGTATGGGCTTGTAGCAACGCGGCATCTCATCCCACAGTCCGCCATCATGCTGGTCTGGTTAAAAAACAATAGTGAGATGTAGACAGCGGTCTACACGCAGTGTGCACTGTTCCATGAAAAGCTTATTTTCAATTCCTGAATTCAAAAACTTAGAAATAAATATACATACTACTCTTTATAAACTCATGTCTTTTTAGTGATCAAAAGTACTTATCAGTTTTCATAATTTTGTTATACGTTCAAAAAATAACATAATAGTTTACTATTACATCATACATGTATTTTCATACATTCATATTCATGACAACAATACTATTTACAATAAACTTAATGTTCTGATTGTCAATAACAGATTCAATTTCGTTTTTTGGTAATATGTAATCCTTAAATGAATAAACTCTGATGAAGCGCCGCCCAATGCATTTCGGGAAATATGGTTCCCTTCGTCAGGGGAAAAATCCTACAAAGTACAAAGACATTGATAAATATCTAACATATAAACATCTCATAGTTAGTAGATAAACTCAATGGGGGAACATAATTGTAATTGGTAAAACATAATAGAAATCCATTAAATCTAATCACCAAGACGTGAATAACTGGTAGTGATTTGTAAAACATAATAGAAGACCATTAAATCTAATCAGCAAAACGTTCTTATTATTCACAAATTATTACTATTTTACAAAACCTCTCATAAATTCAACATCGTAGCATATTATCCTCAACCTGAATTATAACATCATATGACACTAACAAGGTTTATTTAGGAAACCTAGATTCATTTGAGTTGATAAAAATCCATCCCATGTTGTACATAAATAATATGTAATGTGTACCTGCGCGTGTTAATTCCAAAATGCTGCCTATTGGTGACTTAAATGTCGTGCGGGCATCTCACGTTGCTAATTTGAAAAGTTAATATGACAGCACATTATTCCTGTCCACGTTGTATGTGACTTGATCTCATTAATCATGAAAATAATCGATGTCGTATCTTATAAATACCATACTACTGTCGGGATATTAACCCTCTACTCTAATTATTAAATCAATAATACATCACATCTACAGTGAATAATCATGGTAAAATTCCCAAACTTCCGCTTCTTAAATATACCTGTAGTCCTAAACTGACGATGTTAATCTTTCAATAGACTAGTGATAAGAGGTTGCAGAAACCTACACTAGTGATGTGTATACCTCCCTTTCCCGGTTAAAAAACACCCATATGGTGCGGCGCAGTCACGTGACAACGTGAATTGCGTCAAAATGCAGCCGCCATTTTGGGTAGGGACTTCCGTCCTCTACGTTACTAGCGCCGAGGGTGTGACTCGTAATACGTATAATTGATACAGTACAGAGAGAAAGAAATGCACCTATACTATAAAAGGGCAATCAGCTCTTCTATGTTTATATTTTTTTCTTCTTCCCACGTTAAAAATGCCCAATTGATTCTACAGTCTGGCCATGTAAGTGCAGGGCCCTCACCTGTTGGAGCTGCCATGTTATAGTGGACAAACAAAATATTATATATTACGGCAGCATATTGCTGCAAGACCCACTATGTATGCAGTATATGTTGTGTAAAGGGAACATATAGCAAATAAGTATGGGGCTTTCAAATAATGGAACGGAGTTCCTGTAGTGTGATATGTCCCAGTCAATGGCGAAGGACAATTCACTTTCTCATAACACATATAATCTGTTACTTGAAGTAGTCATTTGTAAACAACTCCACATTAATGTTTGTCTTTTTCTCATTTTACTCACACATGAGGGTCTAATGCAATTTTACAGGGTTCCCAGGTTTTCTGGAATAAACCATTTTGATGGAACACACAAGGTGCTCCAAAAACTGACACCAAGGAACAGCGCCAGGCATTTCAGACGTCACTGAAAAGAGAATTTCACCCAACTTTGTTCCATTCAATAATTTCATTCAGACCTTGCTGGTCACTCTTTTCTTGATAGATCTATCTAGCTTCTTTTGACAGGAGAATCTTTTCGACATTCTGGGGGTTGCCTAATACTTTCTCTAAGACTACCCACGTAAAGCCGTGTTTGGCATTGTGACAATGTTGAACCAATTTAGTTATCAGCTTCCCGACCCTGCTGGTGCTGAGATGTTCCTGCATCCTCGTCTTTACTTTTCTAGACGTAAGGCCTATATATTGCAGGCCACATTCGCAAAGCAATCTGTACACCATGTTAGTGGTGTTACAATTAGTGAAATGGTTAAGGAACCACTCCCTCCCTGATTTTAGTGTTACACTCGTAGTCTTTTTAGTTAGGGGACACACATACCACGTCCCACATGGGAAGTGTCCTTCTAGGATAGTAGTTTCATTCATTTTCAATGCAGGGGGGTCCCGGGTATGGACCAATTTGTCTTCGAGATTACTTGATCTCTTGAATGCACACCTCGGTGGTGGCATAACAAAATCCTTGCATGATAGTAAGGACCAATGTTTCCGAATGGATTGTCTAATTTTTTAAGCCAGCGGGTCAAAAGTCATAACGACTGGAACACAGTCATTTTTCTCTTTCACATTCTTCTCCAGAAGGGCACTGCGAAGGGTATTGAGGGCTCTTTTTTTAGCTTGTTTTATCGTCCACGGGGGGTAGTTTCTTTGCTCTAATTTTTATGGCAGTGCCTGTGATTGTTCCATATATACCTTGGTCGAGTAACAGTTCCTCCTATAACGCAGGAATTGCACTACTGGGAGATTATCCCGTAGGGCCCTGGGATGGTAGGAATCATAGAGTAAGAGGGAGTTTCTATCGGTTAGTTTTTGATGAACTCGTGCAGTGATTACTCCATCTTTCACTTCTATTACAAGGTCTAAATAAATAGCCATATTATGGCTATAAGACCACGTAAATTTGAGGCTGGCATCCTGCTGATTAAGCCAGTCCAAAAACTGCAAGAGCACATCCTCCGTGCCTGTCCAGATGCAGAGCACGTCGTCAATATACCTCTTCCAGAGGCGTAGGTTCCTCTGGAAGGGGTTGGTGGATGGATAGACGACGTGCTCCTCAAATTGTCCGAAGTAAATACATGACAGGCTGGGTGCCATAGTGGCCCCCATTGAAGATCCCGATGTTTGGAGATACAGTGATCTTTATAACAAAAGTAATTCCTTGTGAGAGCTAACTCTACACATTGCATTACGAAAGATTGTGGTACATCATAAAACCATTCCTGATTGCCCAGTGGGCGCGCCCCTGCCACCAGCGTGGCATCCTGGAGGATACAGGTGTAGAGTGACTCTATGTCAATCGTAATGAGGAATTCATGTTCCTCTTCAAAAGACATACCGTCCAAGATATTAAGGACCTATGTAGTATCTTTGACAAACGGCTGTTGGTTGATCACTGATTCTCTTAGAAAATAATCTGCGTACTGTGACAGAGGTTCCAAAACTGATTGTAACCCCGACACAATTGGTCGTCCAGGCGGAGGGCGTGTAGGCTTATGAATTTTTGGGAGGACATAGAAGGCAGGAGTTCTTGGATGTTCATTAACCAAGAACTCTGCCTCCTTAACAGAAATCCTTAGCTACAACCACCATCTCCCTTATGATCTTTAATAGGTCTTGCGCAGGGTCCTGACTCAGTGGCCTATAGTTGGTACGTACTGTCAAGAGTCTCATGACTTCAGCGTGGTAATCCTCAGAGTTTAAACAACTACCGGCCCTCCCTTGTCGGCTGTTTTTATAGTCAAGGAGTGGTTGTTTTGCAAATATTTAACTGCCATCCATTCCTCTTTGGTCATGTTGTTGTATTTGTAACTATTCTCTTATGTTTCGAGACTCATGATATCTTGTAATACTTTTGCCTCAAAGACCGTAACTTCTGGACCTATAGAGGTGGAAGGAGGACAAAATGACGATGGCCTGTTCAAGTCTGTCCCAAAAAAAGGGGCGCTCTCAAGTCCCTTGTTTAAGACCTTCTCTTCATGGACAGTCAGGGTGTAATCAGACTGGTTGACCACGATATTATTTAAGTTTGATTTCTCCCCCGGCTGCGGGTTACTCTTGGGGAGAAAGATTTCTATTGCGGAGGCTGGTTGCCCCTCCCTCGGCCTCGTCCTGTCTGCCCTCCCCCTCTGTTGGTCCTCTGCCCCCGTCCTAAAAAAGACCTGAGAAGCACACCAAGATCTTCGTTATTACGATCTTGTTGATTAAATTTCATCCTGTTGCCTTGCTGACCCTCCTCTTCTTCTTCACTGGAAGTGTTGTCAAAAGTCCAGATGTTGGGGGTACGTCTAGTCTGTTGTGTACCCCCTCTACCCCTGGGACGTCCTCCTTGTTTAGATTGCTCCAGACCAGCTTGGTAATAGCCCTCGTTTATATACGGAAATGCCCACTCATACAAGTATCGTTCGAGGTTGCGTTGTAAACCCTTTATTTTTTGGTTGATCATGTAATTTTTATAATCACTTAAATCTTCTTGGATTCTGCTCAGTTGCTCCTTGGTATCAGTCAAAGTGGTGTCTCATTTTATACTTTCTTCTAACTCCAAAATCTCTTGGAGCAGTTCTTCACTTAACCTCTTAGCAGTACTTATTAACAATATAAGCCAGTCTCGTGTGCATTTGTTAGCTATGAAGCTCCAATCGAGCCTGAACTTACTATCATCAAGAAAGATGGGAGGTTCGATCTTCACTAAAAGACTAGCTGGGGCGGCCCCTGCTCTATAATACACCGTCATAAGGGCCCCATGGAGCGCAACCATGACTTGTTTTTTCTTTAAAGTACTTAATTTGTCCCACTCCTCTCTGGCTGAAACACTGCTTAATAGGGGGGCATCAGGAAACAGGGAGGGTCAATAAAAACTTTACGCACGTATTGACACTGTGGTTGTCCCTTCCCTGCCCACAGGTTCCATTTTTTAAATTTGTCCGTAGGGTTTCAAGCCTGTGTGCTGCTGTGTTCCCCGTTTTCCCTTTGAGTATAAGAGTAAAAATGTCTCTAGATGGAGAAAAATTGTTTAGCGTTCACTGATGAACAAATAGAGGCCATCTTATCAGGACCCTCCCTGTTTCCTGACGCCCCACTTCTTGTGTGGCACTCCCAGGCTGGGCACGGGTTCATGGGGACAGATCAGTTTTTGGGTTGTGCACCTCACAAATGTAATGGCCAAGTGTTTGCTTATGGGCATGAGGCATGGACACAGTACCAGTTTGAAGATGTGTATGACCTGTCACATACACCATGAGTACAGAGTTGCATGTCATGTACATCACAGCAAGACCCATGGCCACAATCATGATGTATCCCCACAGTCTGTGTGCATGTTGTATCTCTGATGTTTGTGGTTCTATGTCCCCAATGTGAGACAGTGTCCACCATGTTCTTTTTGCAACCACATTTATGCTGTGTGTGTGCCTCAGGGACTTCCACTACTTGTGTGCCTCATGATTGGTTGTGGGATGTCCATGATACACAATGTCATTCCATTGCACATATGGCAATACAGGGACCATGGCTATCTCCCAGACATGGAGTTGTGATGCCTGTGAAACATCAATTCTGACTTGTCACTGTGTTATACATTTTTAACGTGACAGCAGTAGATAGGTACTGTGCCACAGCCCAATGATTTGCCATTGCACTCCATGGAACTCATGTACACATGTCTCATTGATATGTGAGATGATGGGCATAAAGGTGACATATGTGTCCATAACCAACAGCACACACCTCAGGTAATTGTGTATTGCTATGATGTATTATGTGATTCTTTCTCAAGGTGAGTGCCACATGGGTAGCTGAATGTATAATCTTACTTTACCCATCTCTGTACTGCAGGGCA
Source organism: Lissotriton helveticus (assembly GCF_964261635.1). Classification (NCBI taxonomy): domain Eukaryota; kingdom Metazoa; phylum Chordata; class Amphibia; order Caudata; family Salamandridae; genus Lissotriton; species Lissotriton helveticus. Next base: position 445,041,488 of record NC_136069.1, read on the forward strand.
CCAGCAGTCCATAGACTGTTCCCTGACCTTGAGACCATGGTGGAATGCGACAGCATCCAACGGTACCACTTCACCAGGAGACTGATCAATGAGTTGGCGGAGCATTAGGCACCACATCTGCTACCTGGCCGGATATACCCGACAGCACTGACACCAAAGTTGGAGGTGATGGCATCCCTGCACTTCTTTGCCACCGGTACCTTCTAACACACTGTGGCTAGTGCTGGTGGCATGTCACAAACTATATTCAGCCATGTGCTTCGTGATGTCTTAGAGGGGATGTTGAATTACCTAGATTCCTACATCAAGTTTCCTAGCCCGGGGAACTCGCTGACATTAAGGATGCCTTTTATAGACTGGGGAGGATGGCAAACGTGATTGGATTAATCGATGGCACACATGTGGCCCTGATACCACCACTGGCACATGAACAGACATACCGGAACAGGAAACATTACAACTCAATCAATGCTCTGGTGATATGTCTGGCGGACATGGTGATCACATATGTGTGTGTACGTTTCCCTTGTTCTGGGCACGATGCATATATCTTGAGGAGGAGTCGCATACCGTTGATGATGTCACAGAATCCAAACCAGCATGCCTGGCTTGTTGGTGTGTACTGTTTACCATTGTGTGTGTTTGGTAATGTTGTCTCCCACCCCCTTACCATACTCAACTAATGTGTAATTCTTTGTATATAGGTGACTCTGGATACCCCAACATGCCTTGGTTGATGACACCCCTCAGGAACCCTGTGACAGCATCCGAGATGCGGTACAATGAGGCACATGGCAGAACCAGGTGAGTGACTGAGCATACCTTTGTCTCCTGAAAAGCCACTTCTGCTGCCTGGACAAGACCAGAGGGGCTCTCCCATATGAGTTTGCAAAGGTGTGCAAGATCATCATCGTCTGCTGCATGCTCCACAACATGGCAGTGCGGAAGAAGGTGTCTCTCATACAGGACGACGATGACCAACATCCACCACCTGTGGAGGATCCTGGCCTGGGCCACGAGGCCAGTGATGATGATGAGGGTGACGTCCGCACACAGCTCATCAACAACCTCTTCAGCTGAATGTGAGTTCACAGGGTTGTCATGTCAATGTCATGAGTTAGCCTGTGATGTGTTTGTGCAGCTCAGTTGCTGTTGAAGTTTGTCTGTGTGGTACTTGACTGGATGCGTGCAGTGATGTGTCCTGTCAGATGGTCTGTCGTCCACAATAGTGTTGACATGCTAAGTTGTTACTGTGTAGATTTCTTGTGACATGTTTTGTGCATGAGTATTGCATTTCCATCATGTTCTGGTGTGCTTCTGACTGTCTCATTTCTGTCCTTCCCAGGTTACTTTGCCAGTTGCTTGGTCAAGTGTGACACACAACAACCATAATCCAATGCCAGGGTGGAACTTCTAGTATGCCATCATGTGATGTACCACACACCCATGAAGCTTAATTTGACAAAACGTAGTGACTGTATGCCCACTGTAAGGTGGATTAACCTTGCTATTGTTGTGTTTCTGATTTGTATTGAACCTGTGCTTCACTTAGTTATGTGTGTTACCTGTCTTCACACATCTGACTGACATTTGGTTACCTCACCTGTGGGCTTGTTAGCATTGACTGTGGAAAGGTGTGGTGTCTGTGCCGTCCACCGTATATCTGGCTAACATCTTTGTAGGCAATGTGTCACATGTCCATGGTGAGTATGTGTTGTGGGGCCCTATGGGTGTGTCTCCCTCATATGTGTCCCATCAACAAAAGATACGTTCCGTTGGCCCCCCTATTCCAGATATTATTGGCCTTCCAGGTCGGGTTGTCATGCTCTTATGTATCTTGGGCAATATATATATATCAATTTCAGAAATATAGTCTACATTGTCCATAAGGATAATGTTTCCCCCCGGGTCTGCCTCTTTACTACCACATTCCTGTGGCTAGAGAGTAATTTAAGTGCTTTCTTCTCATCTGCTCTTAGATTGTCCACATGTCCCAAGTATGTACCATGTATTTTATCCTCAAGTTTATACAAATCGTTGGTAACTGCTTTATAAAACCAGTCTATTAGATTGTCAGACACAGATGGCGGAAAGCATGTTGATTTGAACCTCAACCTGCTCTCAGTTTGAAGGTTGCTCTCAATATCAAGATCCTCCGTGAGTTCTGTTATGCTAGGCACACGTTCCAAACTGTCATCCAGTCCCAACAGCATTTGCACATCTTGTATTTCTTTGATTGTCTGTCCCCTCTTAGCAACAGTATACACAGGTATTGTGAACAATTTTTATTAGCATCAAAAAACTTTTTAAGTTTCAATCTCTGGATAAACTTATACAGGCAAGTCAGTCAGTCAGTCAGTCAATCTTTATTCGGGTACCACAGTACCCATAAAAGCACAATATAAATATACATTACATACATATTAAAATTTTAACCAGTCCAATAGTCTAAATACATTCAGGCAAGCCTTGTGCTGGGAGTTTTAGATGAATCAATTGAAATTTGGAAACAAAAGATTACTGAGAAACAAGAAGACTAATTGTTTTGGATTCCAATTTCTAGATTGGTAGTGTTGACACTGTCTCTGAGTAAAATAATTGGGGTTATTCATACCCACAGATGAGATATACTTGTAAATGACTAATTAATGACTAATGGTGTGCTGTGAGAATTAAAACCCTAGTTTTCTTTTGTTGAATTTGTGGCACATCCAGGTGTGCCAGTTACACCTCTGGGTAGTAGGTGTTTAGGGTTAACCAAAGCACCCAGATTTATGACTCTGAGCTCAATTTGTTGACTTCCACGCCTCTATAAATTTATAACGAAACATGCTTTCTATCTATTGAATGTATGGACATTTCCCGGTCAGGGAAAACTACTACCTGTTTTTTTATAAAATTTTTAAAGTGAGTCCAGGCACTTCATTTTCTCTGCATGCGTGGTCTGAGTAGGGAAACCTACCAGAGTTACATTAACTAAATTGAATAATAGCGGCTATTGCAAGCTTTGAGGATGAAGGGGACAAGGTTGTCAATGATAGCTTTTCAGACAAGGGGATCCAGAATAAACAAACATTAACTAAAGATGATAAACCAAAGGGCCTAAAACAATTATTTATTAAACTGGAAAGACTCCGCAAATCGGAATTATCCAGATGGTGGGACCTCACCACTTTAAAGAAGTACATAGAAATCAAACAAATACCTAGGGGACTTAGGGTCATAATCTTCCCAATATTTGAAGATCTTGACCCAGATCTACTTGGGGAGTGGGAGTACCTAATATCAGGATCTTCTTTTGGCATGATGGATATTCTTATTCGACATGCTGAGCGGAAAAGAGCAAAATTACTCACAGAGATAGAAGCAGTTGAGGATGAAATCAAACGTCTGAATATGACAGAGACAACAGAAAAAAACTTTAAAATATTGAAGGAAGTACTAAGCGCACATCAAAATTATATCAGAGACAAAAAGGTAAGGAAACTTAAGAGAGATGAAACAGATTACAAAAATGGCAGAGTATTTAATTTTACCAAGCGATTCGATTAGATCAAACCAAGGATGGGAGTGACTGCCCTGAAAGATACAAGAACTGATACTGCTGTATCAGTTAGGGAATCGGAACTCTCAAGTGGAATGTTTGAAATGAGTGATAGGAGAAGTGACTCATCTTCCATTGCTGAACAAAGTGAAAATAATGCCACTGGTTCGTCTTTTTTATTAGAACTAGAGCGTTATCGCAAAGGAACAAAATCAGGATTCAACAAAAAGAACATAGGAGGAAAAGAATCAGGAGGGGGGGCAGAAAAAACAAAGCAGAGCAGAATCAAAGAGTCACCAGATAAGTATCACGAGTGCAGAGAAAATAGAAAGTGCAAAGAACACTAGTTCGATGAGTTTGACGGATGGAACAACTACCTATGATAATAGTGTACATGAGGATGTTACTATTGTTAATTTGCCTCATTTTGCCCTAACAGAGTGTGAAGAGATTGTGTTAAAGAAAGGACTACGTTTTTGTCCCATGTCAAAACCAGACTTTACTTTGTTACACATTGACCTCTATAAGTTTATCCGGATATTGAAACTTAAAACGTTTTTGGATGCTTATAAAAAACTGTGCTCAATACCTGTGTATACTATTGCTAAGAGGGGACAAGAAATCAAAGAAATACAAGATGTGCAAATGCTGTTGGGACTGGATGACAGTTTGGAATTTGTGCCTAGCACAACAGAACTCATGGAGGATCTGATTATTGAAAGCAACCTTCAAACTGATAGCAGGTTGAGGATGAAATCAACATTCTTTCCGCCATCTTTGTCTGACAATCTAATAGACTGTTTTTATAAAGCAGTTACCAATGATTTGTATAAACTTGAGGATAAAATACATGGTACATACTTGGAACATGTGGACAATCTAAGAGCAGATGAGAGGAAAGCACTTAAATTACTCTCTAGCCACAGGAATGTGGTAGTAAAGGAGGCGGACAAGGGCGCAAACATTGTCCTTATGGACAATGTAGACTATATTTCTGAAATTGATTGTCAACTAGCAGACAAGGATTCATATACACATTTTGTGCACAATCCCATGGTGGATGTAAATCAGCGACTAGAAAAGGTCCTTAAATAATGGCACATATATGGGTCTAATTTCTGATCTGGAATTGAGATATCTGTTTATTCCTAACCCCAGGGCGACATACATATATACATTGCCGAAGATACATAAGAGCATGACAACCCCACCTGGAAGGCCAATTATATTTGGAATAGGGGGCCAATTGAACGTATCTCTGAATACATAGACATATCATTGCAACCGATAGTCCGCAACCTCCCCTCATTTATCGAAGATACCAAGGACCTTCTCAATAAACTTGAGGATCTTGTGTGGATGGAGGATTTTACCTTGGTAACTTTAGACGTCTGTGCCCTCTACACAAGCATTCCAATAGACAAGGGTATGGAAGCACTACTCTACTTTCTATTGAAACGTGATGCCACCCTGTATGAGCACACGCAGATGATCAAAGACTTAACACTCTTCACATTAGACAGTAACTTCTTTAAACACAATGAGGCCTGGTATCAACAACACCCAGGAGTTGCAATGGGTGCTAAGTTTTCACCATCATTTGCAAACATATATATGGGCTTCTTTGAGGAGCACCATATTTGGAAACACTGCCCACCTGAACTAACGAACCACATCATCTACTGGGGTTGATTTATCAACGACATTTTTATGGTGTGGGGGGTGATGACTCTGATCTGAGATTATTCCTGGAATACATTAGCCAAAACCAATACAATCTTAGCTTTACATCTAAGGCCAGCCACAGGAGTGTGGATTTCCTGGATGTTACTTTGTTTATTGAGAATGGTAAACTAGAGTGAAACTTTATTGAAAGGATACAGCATGTAATGCTGTGTTACATGCTAGTAGTGCCCATCCTTCCTCACAGATTGACGCAATCCCATTTGGCGAGATGACCAGATTGTGACACAATTGCAGTACAGAAAGCAGATTCCAACTGGAGTTGGTCAAGTTGAAAAGCAGATTCCTAGCCAGGGTCTATGACAAGTCAGTACTTGATAAAGCACATGCCAGGATTAATAAGATCTCTAGATCTGACCTACTGAAGCGTAAGTGCAAGAAGGCAAACAACTCCAAGAATGACAAGGTATCCTTCATCACTCAGTATAATTCACATAGTGCACAGGTATATAAGACTCTAAGGAGACACTGGGAGCTACTTAAACTTGACCACAATTTAGACTCATATGTGTCAAACAAACCTCGCATGGTGTACAAAAGAGGCAAAACCCTGAAGAATATGTTGAGTCCTTCGATCATTTCAAGTCCTGTATCCACTAACACCAACATATGGCTACCTGAGAAACCAAAGGGCTTCTACAAATGCACTATGTGCAATGTATGCCAGTTTGCAGATGATAAGAAAAAAGCCTTCTGATAAAACAGCAGGCAGACACACTACATACAGGATTTCATAAACAGTGATACTAAATCTACAGTTTATTGCATTGTATGTCAATGTAATTTAATTTACATTGGCAGTATGATAAGACCTCTCAAAGAGAGGATACAAGAGCGTGTGAGAGCTATTAGAAACCACAATGCCATTTACCCATTAGCAGTCCACTATAATGAGGTTCATGCTAACTCAGAAATAATGTCGCTGAAATTTCACGGAGTGGCTTTGGTAGGGCCTAATCCTAGGGGTGGCAAAGAATTGCTGCCCTGAGGAAACTAGAGCCTAAGTGGCTCATCAAACTGAGGGCGGTGGATAGGGGTCTGAACACTGACCGGGAGTCACATGTGTTTCTACAGGAATGAGCAATGCAACAAATGGTATTTTCTATTGTATGAAGATGAGTCTCACAAATTGCCATATATTGTATGATGGGACAGCAATGCGTATAATAACTTTTCATTAGCACTGTTCTTATTGGTAAGGGGAGTGGCCATTTTGAAGGAGGAACAGCTATGATTATACTCTCATGCAAACTATTGTGGCTCTGAACACACTGACTATCTTTATCCCTTTGATTTCTGCTTCTCTTGTGCTGTAAACTGAATGTTTCTCTGGGTGTTGGGCTCAAGTAATTAACTAGGAATGGGAAGGTTCCTGTGTATTTCACTCCATTGGTAAAACTACACTCTATGAATGATGGCAGGTGTTTACCTTCAGGTTGTAAACAGAAATGATGTTTCGCTTTGAGACTATGCTGGCACAACGTTGTACAGTGTAGTTAGAGTGGGTATGCTCCAGTGCAATTACTTTTCCTCATCACAGGATAGTTTGTAATGTGATTCTATACCTGTTTCTCAAACATTAGCGTGTTCAGTGTGCATACAACAGTATCCCGACGGGTGCATGGGGAGTTTAATATGGCCGCCAATTATTATGAAGTGGACAAACAATTTGGGTGTCCATTTGGTTGGGGCAGACTACGGGCTGTGGCTCCGTGCTGGAACTGCATATCTGTATTATTTTCTTCTTCGATGGTAGAATTGGATAATACTTGTTGGGAGTTGCTGGTGAAACATCCAATTGCTCCCACCAAGGGATGTTCCGACTATAATTATGACGCCAAATGTTTTTTGCATTAACTTAGCACCACTAACGCACATGTTAGTATTTCGTCTGTATGTCGGCGATGTCTCTATATTTTGGCTAGCTATATTTTGCGTATTCATACGTGATAGCGTTTTAGCATCATTTAGATTTAGGAGCTATGAGACGAATATCAATACTACTATTATAAAGGAAGAATTTTGAGGCTTTGAGGCGGGTAAATTCGGGAACCACAGCGCCAATCCACACACCCAATACATCGTTGGAATCCTCAAGGTGTGCAGATGGACATAGGCTATATAAATTTAAAAAATACGTCATATTTAAAAAATTTACTTTTAAAAAAAAGTAGTCCCCTCGAAGTAGCGCCGGCCGCGACCTGCGTGCTGACGTCGTCCAGGAGCGCGAGGAGGAGCGGCGTCGAGGAACGCGAGGAGGAGCGGCGGACATGGCACGGGGAGGAGCACTGACGAGCGGCACACAGTCGATGAGCAGCAGCAGACCGGCGGAGCGGCGAGAAGCACTGAACTAAGGAGCGGCGGCTGAGGTAAGGCTCCGGGGGACAATGTCGGGGCAGGCGGGGGTCGGGGCAGGCGGGGGATGGGGAGTTACAACAAAAAGGCTCCGGGGGACAATGTCGGGGCAGGCGGGGGTCGGGGCAGGCGGGGGACCCTCTGGCATAATTGTGCTCAAGCTCCCGACTCCCGCCGGCCGCTCCATACTCTGTGAACTCCTACTCTTATACCTGCAACCTCTGCTCATCCTCGCCTCCCTGCAAACAGAGTGCCAGAGCCCCACTTACCCAGAAAGCTCCCCAGTGCCTCAGGCGCTACTGTTGGCCACCACTGCAACACTGGGCCTCTGGCATAATTGTGTGAGGTAAGCCTCCGGAGGACAATGTCAGGGCAGGCGGGGGTCGGAGCAGCCGGGGGACGGGGCGGACGGGGGCCCGGGCTGCTGGCCAATGTCGGGGCAGGCGGGGTCGGGGAAGCCTGATTGCTCCCGGACAAGGTCGGGACGGGCTGCTAGTATATCTATATATCAGTGTGGACTGATCAATACGGCCGCCAAACAATACGCGAGGGCAGTGGAAGCCAGTATTGTCAATTCAATAAAGATTAATTGACGTGACTACCATGGGCGGTACCCTTTGTATGGAGTTAACGTCCTAGTTGGCTTTACATTGTAGCTACCTATGTTGTGGCAACCATAGTAGTAGCACTGTTTGTATTACTAATTGTCGATGTTTCGTGAGCATAAGAGGAACTATTTCCCTATGTGTCCTCGATTAAAATGCGCCTTTTGTGGATTAACTATGGCAGTATGGGGAGACTAAGATGGCTGTGAAGCAACACGCTAAGGCGGAGGTGACATGCTGATACTTTGATTTGGATAAAGTCATGTGATCACTAGAGGCGGAAGTTTTGGCTGTATTTAAAGTACACTATGGCGCCATTACTGTGTACCAAGTACGGATAGGACGAGACGCGCGTTCTGTGTTGGAGAAGATTTATTTGAGGTGAGAGAATTAAGGGGGTACAGTAGATTTGGACTTGCTATATATACTTTTCTAGATTGACTTTGTAGGTCTAAACTTACTACGGTTGGACCACAGACGGTAAAGGGGAATTTTGGAAGCAGTGCAGGGGATGATTTGTGAGCCTGCTTAGGGTTTTTCAACTCCACACTGTGAGTGATACTACTCAGTGAGTTGTTGTGAATGCATTGCCAATTTTGTGGTAAGTGGAGGTTCTTATCTTTTGTGTTCTTCCCAGCATGCCCTCAATTCCCTCCTTCTGACTCTGCTTCCCTGTGAGGGTGTGTGCCTGTGCTGACAAGATGGCTGACAGTGGAGTTCTGGTGTTTGGTGGTGGTCAATTCCCAGCGGGGCCTTGTGCTCCCCACAACAGTGCCCAGTCCCAGACTACTTTCCAGGTCATTTCCAGCCCCTATGAGGTGAGCATTCTTCAGAGAGGTGTTGGTGGTCCAATTGGGAGGGGGGGTATTATCTGTGACAACAACCCCATCATGCTTTTGTATACCCTCACTTCACCGGCATGCCCACTATTCCTTCCTGTCAGTCAGCTTCACTGTGAGATAGTGGTTGTGGTGGCAAGAATGTCTGACAGTGTTTACTTTGATTAGTGCCACTGACTTGCCCTATTTGTAGCTAGGTATGTACATGTCATGACACGCTTACAAATCACTATGATGTGGCCATTATTGTGTTTGTCTGACTAGCATACACTTCTTGAGCTGATTGACTTTTGTTTACTATGCCTTTGCTATCAGTGCATGGTTTCACTGTCCCCTTAATGGTGATGTGTCTGTATTGCGACACAATATTGAGTATATTTGTTGTATATTCACCAGGCTCTGGTATGTCAGCTAGGCCATGGACGCTCTCTGGTGGGAGGATGTCCCACACCTTCTCCTCCCAGGACCTGAAGTAGACTGGTTTGGCAGGAGTGCCACCGCCAGTGCGCTCATTCAAGGCATGTTCCTTCTGGAGGAGCTTCTTCACCCTCCTGCGCACGTCAAACCACCTGTTCTGGATGTCGGTCTTTGTGCAAAGCACTGGTGCTTGTGCGTTCACCTTGTCCACGATCCTCTCCCACATCTTGGTTTTCTGTGACATGGGCGTCCTTTGTACCAATGTGCCAAACAAATGTGGCTCCACTCTGAGGATCTCATCTACCAATTTTTCTAGCTCAGTGTCTGTGAACTGTGGATTCTTCTTAGGGGGCATGGTGATGGGTGGTGGTGAGGAGTAATGTGGGTGGGTGGTTGGGTGCAAGTGAGGGTGGGTGGGTGTCTGTTTTGGTAGGTGTATTTGTGAGAGCTTTTGGAGGGATGCTGATGGTGTGTGTGTATCTGTGGTTTGTGTCTCAAGTTGTTCTGTGCTGGCTGCTTTGTTGTATTTGCAAAGGATCATGGTAGTGTATTTTTGCCTTTTTATAGGTGGAGTTGTGGGTGTGTCTTTGTGTTTTTATTAATTTTTTTATTTATTGACTTTGTCATTGCTTGACTGGTTCTTTTTTTGTGTTTTTCACAATGTTGTTTGTGGGCATGTTGGAGAATTTCTTCTGACCAAGTCGGACGCTCATGTTGGCTTGTGCGGCCTGCTCCGTGTCTTTTATGCTGATTTTGTTCTGTGTTGCATGTGGGTCAGCCGCGGTGGTCTCTCTCGCTTTAGGTACGTTTTTGGGCCGTGTCGGTCATGCGGCTTGGGCTCCGTGTGAATCGGTCGGGTTTCATGCGTATTGCATCGTACTGTGAGTGTCAGATGATGCGGTACGTATCGGTCGGGTTCCTTCCTGGTTCGTGTCGGTCAGTGCAGGCCGTGTCCAAATTCCGGCCGAATTACTGATTTCTGTACAGCTCGGTCCTACGGCTTGGTTTCCGTACGGTTCGGTTGTAGTTCACAGGCTTTACATCGTACTGCACAGGTCGTACAGTGCCTGTAGGTGTCAGTCGGACTCCGTTTCCGGGACGAGTCGGTCGGTCCTATTTCCGACCTGAATCGAATCGGCCGCTAAAAGGCTAACAAGCGCGAGTGTGTAAAGAAAAAGTATTTCTTTACCTAAAGAATTTGCTTGCATACCTCTGATTTACTTGAAACATTTTTTTTAAAACACATTAACTTCCCACCTGCACTAGGAGGCATGCATCATGCTAGGGGTGCTCCTTGGCAAACTTATTTAGGTGGGTGTTTGTTATATCTGCATTCTTTATTAGAACCTTTGATGTATTAGAATATGTTGTAAGGTTGCCACAGTAATGGAATCTATTGCAATATTGCCAGGTGATGATTGTATTCTAGTCAGTACTTTTACTTCCGCTGGAAGAGACATACATGTTTCCCGTGAGTGGAATAAAGAAGTTCACTTTATCTTATCCTTGTTTGGATTGATACTACAGCGGGTCATCCAGAGCTCTATGTTGTGTTTGTTTGTGGATGTGGAAGAGTCAGGGGGAATATGAAATTAAACAAAGAATAGCATCAATAATGAAATGTTTCTAATGCTGGATCCTGCCATATACAAGGTTATATACAGCTGAAGAGAATCGGGTGCACAATAGTTTTAGAGTACCTTCCTCATCTTTATAAAAAAGGTGAACATATCATCAAACAAACTGCAGCTCTTTTCTCCTTCATTCTATATTAAGCCTCAAGGCATTGTGTGCATCAGTGCATCCTTGACATTCTCTATGTGTGGCACTGAAGAGAATTATATTCAGAATGAGAAAGTCATGACTTTCTGCTTTGAACTCTCTTTACAACTTCCCTCGTACCCATGTGCTTGCAAACCTACAATCATCTCTTGGGTATGTTTACTCTGTGTAGGAGAATTTTCCCTAGTGCAGATTGTTAGTTTTGATGCTCTATGCTCTGAAGGATTTCCTTCTTGATTAAACATTTTTGATCGAACGCATCAAAGAATACTGTCATTAAAACAGATTATTGTATCTCCCCCAGTTGTTCTATGCTGTATCCCTAATCAAAATCAAATGCCAATTTCCATTATTACTAACTTATTGTCTTGTTCTTGTTGAACTCCATTCATTTTGGTCTTAATAGTCACTCAGTCCCTGTAAGCATGCTAATCTAATTGATCAGGATCCGGAACCCTTGTAGTTGACATACAATTCAAATTCAAGCAAAACCCCGTATAGGCTTTCTAGACCCTTTGGAAAGCACCCCTTCCTGTACAAAAGTAATCCTGCGTATAATGCAGGCACCCATGCACTATGGTGCAAAGGTACCTGCCTTAGCGCTAGGCTGCCCACGGTGTGCCAGCACAAGGAGAGGGCAGAAATGCTCCATACCTTTGTAAATATAGAGCATTTCTGCCCTCTCCCTTTCACACAAGTTAGCACAGCAACTTTGATTGTTTCCCTGCAGGTTGTGAATGTTTAGTAAATGTGCCTCAAATCGTTTAGGTATCTGGACGCAGGTTTGAAACCCTTTGACAAGTATGATTAAGGCCTCTAGGGCTGGATTATTGTACAGGTGCAAGTCCCAAGTTTGCACCAATGCTCATAATCGCAGGGTGTGGCAAATGAAGATCAGTGTATTAGACCCCTTTGCTAAAGGAAAAATGGTACTCTGGCATGCTCTTTCACGCTAACCCAGACCATAAAAGGAAGGAACAGAAGTTCATCCATTGCACAGTGTTTCTATAAATACTGACCTCTTGATTCTCGTTGTGTACAGGGTCTAAAGGTCCATAAAAGGGTGTGTGCAATCAAAAACTGATCCAAACAACTGTATGGACCATGAGGGCAACCATCATAGACCGAGGTGCAGTGTGCATCAGTACTGTCAATGTACTCATGTTGCTTTATCAGTATCCTTTTGGGGGCACAGGACTGCTTTTGGAGAAGGCTCAAGGATGTCATGAAGGGGGGAGAAATCAATTTTGACTCAACCCCCCCATGGAAGCTTTATCAAATGATGTGAGGGACCCTCAGTGCCCAGGACCATCTTAACACCATTATAGGCCCCGGGCAAAGCAGGGCACTGGGCCCTGCCTACACAACCTCTCAAGAGCATAAAAATGTTGAACAGAAAATAAGTGTTAAATTCTGGTTTGGATGGGGCCCTTATGCTAGTGGGGCCCCCGGTCAACTGCCAAGTGTGCCCCTGCATTAAGACGGCAATGTAATGTAATAATGTTTATTTTATAGTAAAATAAAACCATAACAAAAAGGCATAAAATCATTTAATAAAACAATATGAATCACTTCATCATCTGAGACTCAATAAATACTGTAATCACATTATTCCATTCTTTAGATAACCTATACAGTACCCTTATGAAAATACCAATTGCCTTGATGTAACCCAGTCCAACATCAGCTCCATCAATCAGATTAAACTAATCTTATAACCCTAAAATACACATACTATATAATGTAATCCAAAAACAGATTCAGCTGTGTGTACATCAGGCTAGATTATACTTTTTAGGGCTCAATTAAAATAATGCCATTCCTTTACTTGAGGAGAGCCGATGGAGCAATTTAATCTAAAGGACAAGCTGTGTGTAGTCTCCAAAACTTGCCTTACTTAGGCTACCAATACTTCTCTCAACCCCCAATCCCTGTCCGCCATAAATGTCCACCGTCTCTAAGCTCAGCTCGAATGAACACATCTAAAAAGCGACGCAGAAGTTATTTCGGAGGAACTGCTCCTGCTCTAGTATTCAACAGTATTTTGTTTAATATATTCACAAATTTACCACATCTCCCCAGCCCACCAGGAGAGCTGCAGCTGAAGCAAAAGACGGATGCCTGTGCACAAGAGTGAATGCACTCTGCCGGAAAAATGGGTTTTAGCAGTAGTCTCCTTTGTTGCTCTAAGGCAGCGCACCAGTATAACAAATGTAACCAAGATTCCTGATAATTATTGCATACCCTACACATAAATTCACCCCGCAACCTGCCAAACAAGGGGTAAAATCTCTTTTTGGTAACACAAGCACTCTCATATATAGGATTTGGTCCCGAGTATTTGCGTTAATGAGATACAAGAAATAGTTTTGTGGCTCATCCTTGCCTCTCAACAGACCGTATACCCTGTTCCCAGGAGGACTTCATTTGCTTATTGGTAGTTGCTTTCCATGTCCAATAAGGAGTGGCACCGAACCCCCAAAGCAAACTCCTCACTCTTGAGTAACAAAACCGCCTCTTTAAGTTGGCCAGACCAAGGGTTCCCCAATTTTTCGTAGATCGAGTGCAAGCCATTTTTTAAGGAATGCTTGGGGGCCCTTACAAACCTGATATATTATTTTAACAATGAAACCTTACAATCTATTGATTGAATTTTTAACCCCATTAGCCCGGAGCGTCGGACGTGTCGCGGCTGATGGAATATTTATTTATATACTCTAATATGGCATAGCTCTAATGCTTCGTCCAACGCTCCTGAATAGGCAAGATGCCCGTACTGAAAAGCTGGGAGTAAGATGGCCTTTATAACTCTTAAAATAGGTGAAGCAGAAGCGCTATTTAATAGATGATTCAGCTGTCCAATTCTGTAAGTAATGGCTGCTGCTTTCATACTAAATTCTTCAACAAGGGCTGCTGCAGAGCCAGATTAAGTAAACCACACACCCAGATATTTATAATGCCTTGCTGTGGTGATGGTCTGACCTTCCAATGTCCAGGTTGCCCACTTTTTCCTACGATAGCTCCCGAATATCAGGACTTTAGTTTTGAGCTGGTTAACCAATAAATGGTTTGCCTTGTTACACCTTCCCAAGGCATTTAAAGCACTTTGCAACTCCGATTTGGTATGATCCATGACCACTATATCATTGGTATATTGGAGTATTTGTAATCAAACTGAGCTTAGATTAGGGTGGACAAAGCTATAGCCCTCCAAAGCCTTTCCTAGATCTGCTGAATATTAAATTAAACAACAATGGTGCCAGCATGCAACCCTGTTTTAACCCTCATGTCATTTTTACTTTATGAGTTACTGTTGTTGCACTCGTTTTTACTATAACCCATGCCTCTGTGTATAGTGATAGGATGGCTCTTAGCAAGTTCGATGGTATACACCAGCTCACAAGCTTCCTCGTTAAAATGGCACTGTCTACCCTATCAAACGCAGCACTATAATCTATAAAGCAACACAGGAGAGATGGTATGTTCTTCTGGGTGGCATTATGCCTAAGGACAGAGATAGCTTGTATACTGTCTATCGTAGAAGCACCAGACCTGAGCCCTGTTTAAAAAAAGTGCATTATACCCTCCAATGCCACCCAATATTCTAATTGGTCTAGTAAAATTTGTACCTACACTTTTGCCTCAATATCCAATAAGGCAACTAATCTATAATTTGCAGCTTCCGTCCTATCGCCGCTCTTAGATATGGGTCATAAAATGGATCCTCTCCAACCATCCGGTATATCAGCGCTTAGGAAGCAATGATTATAAAGTGCTGACAACACTTCTGCCCAAACTTCATGTGCCTCCTTAGAAAGGCCAGCTGGAAGCCCATTTGGGCCCACGGCTCCATTAGCTTTCAGTTTTACTAACACTTTTGCCACCTTTCGCCTATCTGTTAGTTTGCGCTCAGCCCCCAGGTCTCATCTCCGTTCTGGCCCCTTCCTTCCTCCACTACTGATTGATGATGTTGGCTTAATTTGGCTACCCCTGACTTTTCTTTAAAAGATAGAGTTGGGAGGAGGGCCCAATAACCCCGGTTAGATTGTCCGCCTGTGCCACATACAGCTCAACAATGTGCCATACCCAGGCTGATTCTGAGACCCCATTTTCCCTGCCCATATTCTCATTTTTTTATTTATTAAATTGTGCTTGGTTTGAATCCTTTAATAGCTGAAAGATTGTGACCCAATACTTATTCTTTCTTTCCTTCTGAATCTCCCAAACGAGTTTGTTACTTGTTTTCTTTGCCAGTTTCACTGCTGCAGCTATTTTATTTGAGGGATTGCATTGGTGCACATGCCGCGCTTTATGCAGCGTTTGTCTAGATTCGATACTAGCCTTGCAAAAATTGCCTGGCCTTACTAGTGTGTGTCCCCCCTTCTGCTGATTGTGACCACCCTCCTGCTCTAATATAAGCGTTCGTAAGTTCACCTTAAGCCTTCACCACTTTTGTAAAAAAAAACTAAATGGTTTGTGCTAATATTAGCCACCAGATCTTGTAGCCATGTACTAACATGGGATATATGTGCGGTAACCCATTTTATTTTTCTAACCAGCTTCTCTCCTTCCTCTCCAGAAGAATTACCCACATTAATAGTTTTATCAGTTGGATTCAAGGCTAGGCTCAACGTGCTTCTTAAAGGAATGTGGTCACTTTCTGCTCTAATTGTAATGCCAAAGTGATTTAAGCTTGCAGCCAAGCTAGTAAATAAAAAAGTGGAGTCGATAGTTGATACATTTTATCAGACTGGCTGAAGTATCAACTCCCTATTTCTCAACTCATATTCTGGCTGAGCGGATATTAACTTGTAGTTGTCCATAAAACCATTTATTCCAAAGTCAGTCATTTCCTTTAAGCCACCATTAGACTTTTCAACCAACCCCCTAATGTTAAAGTCACCAGTAATAATAAATTCACAATTTGGGTATTCAAAAAAGAGATCTTCAAGGAATTCGAGAAACTGATCTACCATGATTGTCCTTTCCTTCCTGGAACCATTCAGATAGCAATTAGCCACTATCATACCCAGTTGTCTATTGATAGTTTTCAGACCACAAATGCAGATCACTTGGGTTGCTGAACAGTTACTATCGAGAGCTGTCACCGACAGTTTCGCACTATGCTTGATGAATATTGACAGACGCCCTGGTGGGCGAACAAATTGGCTCTGCCGCGATGCAGCAGTGAATATCTCATAGATGCCTAAAAGCATGGTAGGCGTCAGAGCCCAAGTTTCTTGAAGGCATAAAATGTCACCTATAGCCAGGTCTGGTGGCTCAGTGGACTAAAGCATCCACTTCAGGGGCCTGAGTTTGACCTCAAGGTCACAGATTCAAATCCCGGCGAGTTCACTCAGCTTTTCATCCATCTAAGGTCGATAAAACGTACCACAGAGTTTGGTAACAATGAACATCTGTTATTCAGCGTCAAGAGACCCTTCTGGGTGAACTGTGCTAAACACATATGTTATGCTATGTTACCCAAATACTTGTGCCCTTGCTCACTTCTCAATAATTGTTTGAGCCCTGCAACATTCCATGAGATTATAGTTAATTCAGAGATTGACATCCTTTTTGGCTGTTTTGAGCAGCAAGAATTAACTAACACATTCAGCTCCGGCGTCCCATTTAGTTGACGAATACTCTCATCAGGACTGTTGCATATGGCCCGGAGAGCTATGAATGGCTGTTGCCCATTGCACTGCCTCCTGTCCAGTGTAATCTTTAGGGCTAAATCTCACCTTCCTCAGGTTATGCGAACAAACAACCTTTAGTGAATTTGATCTTCTGGACTACACTGGTTCCCACTAACTACTTCCGTCTGATGTACCCATAAGAACACTGTGGGTTAACTGTTTTTTGGGCGGGTTTAATAGAACATACAGGTATTTTGGCAGGGTGGATTTCACAAGTTCGATCCCCCAATCTGCGAAGGTTTCTTTTTCACCCCACACTGCATCTCTCAGAGGTCCACTCCTCCATGAAGTGCACAAGGCGGCTCCTGTGCCAATCGACCCATCCAATACAATTTTTACCCATAGCAAATCATCTGAGATAATGTGGGTCAGGGCTGGAACATGGGGCCACAGTTTTAGCAGGTTTCCCAATTTAGCGTATCCTGAGGGCCCCTTGGAGTACACCTGGGAATAAAAACCAGTTCCGAAGGATCACTTGCCTTCGCCCCTATCTTGCCCAGGTGGACAGGTCTAGTCACCCCTTGTTTAGTCGAATTAGTGGCCTCAATCTCCACCTTACTTTCTACTCTATTCCAGTTGAATCTTGTCCCCTGGGTTGGGGGCTTGTTTTCGTTGGCAAGAGCCTTGGGTTCCACTTGAGATTGCCACCTCCTGCCTCCCAAACCCTTGCGTTGTACTCTCCCCAGGTGCCATGTGGGGGTTTGTTGATGGAATTTTCACCTGGGGGGTCCTGGAATACATATATGCAATAACATACAACATTTTAAAAATAAACCATTTTAATTACAAATAAAAAAATTAACACCATAACAATTTATAATTTGCAAACATTATATTGCACATTAATAATTATGAATATTATCATTTTACTAAACAAAAACATAATATTAATGTAAACAATATAAAGTAAACTATAAAATGTTACAATTAAAACATATACTATTCCCACTACAATTTATACAAAAATAGGCAAAGACTCAGGAGTGGTAAAATTTACTAATCCCTCTCCACGCAGTGCAACAGTAGGTACACTGTTGAATTACAAAGGTGTTAAAATTACTATTCCCACTCCAGTCAGTGCAACTGTAGGATAATTGTTGGGATGTGGAGGGGTCAAATTTAGTATTGCTACTCCAGTCAGTGCACTAGTAGAGAAAGTGTTAGATTTTGGAGGGATAAAAATTACTATTTCCACTCCAGTAGGTGCAACAGAAGGGAAAGTGTTGGATTGCGGAGGGGTCCAATGTACTATTCCCACTTCAGTCAGTGCAACAATAGGGAAAGTGTTGGATTGCAGAGGGGTAAAATGTACTATTACCACTACATTCAGAATAACAGTAGGGGAAGTATTGGATTGCTGAGAGGTAACATTTACTCTTCCCGCTATAGTCAGTGCAATAGTCGTGAAAGTGTTGTAGTGCGGAGGGGTAAAATGTACTATTCCCACTCCAGTCACTGCAATCATAGGCAAAGTGTTGGATTGCGGAGGGGTAAATTTACTATTCCCATTCCAGTTAATGGGTCAGTAGGGAAAGTGTTGGATTGCTGAGGGGTTAAAATGTTCTATTCTCTCTTTAGCCAGTGCAAGATTAGGAAAAGTGTTGGATTGTGTTGGGGAGGGGGAGTAACATTTACTATTCCCACTCCAGTCAGTGCAACAGTAGGGAAAAATGCTCTAGTCCCAACCCATTCAGTGCAACAGTGGGGAAAGCGCTGGGTTGCGAAGGGGTCAAATTTACTATTCCCTCTCCAGTCAGTGCAACTTTAGAAACATACTAATTAACTTGAACAAAATAAAATTATTTCAAAAACATTCAAAATATAAAAAATATAAATATGTTAATATACAATATCTACTTTTTATTAACATTAAATAAATAAAATATATATTACAATGTTTAATGTAGATATTAGCGTACTACAAATATTATTATAATTAAAATACAAAACTATATTCTCAAAATAATATCAACTAATACACTGTTAAATACATTTATAATAATAAACAACATAATTATAAAACATTAGTTAACTATTTTTAAATGTATTATGACTTAACTTTCTAGCCTATATTTCTACAAGTACACAACACATATCTAAATTATTACTTCAAATGATATAATTTTCACATTTTACATGATTAAATATGTATTAAAAAATGAACAATAAATAAAAATTACCAAAATAATTATACTTAACTACCCCCCCCCCACCCTTTATCAATGCAAAACAAACACACCTAGGGGTCTATTAGGATGGTGGGCGGATCGCCATTTCTGTCCGCTTGCCTTATATTTCCCCCTTGCCATATTACGATGGCAGTGGGGACCCAGGCAGACGGAACGACGGCCTGCCAGTTTTCCGCCAGTAGGCAATCCACCTGATTGCCTACTGGGCAGAAAAGACCTGCAATATGGCAGCGGTGCCTTCCAGGCACTACCATCCATATTACGATGATGACGGTCTCATGCCTTTCCATGCCAGACACTTCGCCATGGAAAGGCATATGGTCTTTACTTTGGGGGCCAGTTGTGAGCCCCAAGGGGGTAGTGGGGTGGGTGGCTGCACTTGGGGGGGTACACATGGTACTCCCGACATTTGCAGGCAAATGCACAACATGCCCTTTTAACATTGTGTTGGGTGTGGGATACAGCTTCGCCCGCCACAATGTTAAATATACAGGATGCGACCGCCAAGGTGGCGGTCGCATAGTAGTAGGCACAGAGGGACCACCACACCACTGGCGGCCGGTCCCAGGACTGTGTTCGCCATCCTAATAGACCCCCCAATATGTAAATTAAAAAAAATATTATGTACATTATTTTCATAGTTGTCAATTAAAAAATATTATTAATAATTAACTATAAAAAAAGTAATTAACTTCCTAACCTTTACACCTACAAATGCCACAACTCACACCTAATATATAATGCAAAGAATATCTTAATTACATATTTTACATCATTATTTTTCATTTCAATAATTATTATAAACTTACAGTATTAATTAATTCTTATAATTAATTGTGTACACACCGTTTACTTATACAAAGACAACACACACACCCAAGAAATATCTATTGTATTACACAATGTATATAACTAAGTAATAATCTAATTATTATATTAATTAACAATTAATAATTAATTAATTAATAATTAATATACTTCCCATCCTAGACCCCTACAAAACACACAGCCTGCACCTGAAACGTAATTTCAAAGATAGTAATCATAGAATTAACATAAATAATTATCTTTTTTTAAACAATTTTTATTTGCATTTACATTTTTTATATACCATGATTTACCCCCCCACCCCCCACCCCTGCAGAACAGGTAGCACAATCTAGTTTACTGTTAATTTTAACAGATATGGAGAAAAGTATATATATTTGTACAATGAACATTTGCACTAACAAATTGAAAACATAGTATAAGCAAATAGAGAGGGAGACATTAGATATAAAACCAGCGCGGTTGAAGCATTTCACTCCTCATGCATCCAATCTAGCAAAGGAGCCCATATCAACAAACCCTTATTCCGCTTTGTCCTCCCTTTGTTTCTATAAATCGCTACTTCTATGTTGCAACAGCCTGGTTCTCCATTCTACAAACGATGGTGCTAATGGATCTATCCAGGCTGACGCAATGCACAATCTGAAAACAGCCATAGCAATGAAGATAAGCCTGTGCATTGAATGGGGTCGATGTGTGTTTGATGTACCTAATAGAATTTCTTCAGTTGAAATATTAATACGGCAATGTGCGAGGAGGGAAAGAAAGTCAGAGATTGTCGATATGATATTCCCTAGTAAAGGACAAGTAGCAAACATGTGAATTGAATCTGCTGATGGAAGGGAGCACCTCGGACGGACAGTGTGTCTTAGATCCGTTCCCCCATTTTGCTAATTTGCCTGGGGTATAATAAAGTGAAAAAAATGTTTTATAAAATTGTGCTTGGAGATTCATGGACATTAGAGTTGATATTGACATCTCTAAGGCTTCCAGAGAGGTTCGAGGAGAGATGCCAAGTCTACTCTGCCATGCCACCGTATGTTTCTCCAGATCGTCAGGCATCAGTAAATTAAGCCCTTCATAAATCTCACCAATTTTAGGGATTTTTTATAGATAGTAATTTATCCATAATTTGCCATGGTTGAAATTTAATGCGTCCTCCCCCTTTCTTTAAAATAAAATCCTGCACTTGGAGATATTTAAAGAAATCTCTGTTAGATAATTTAAATTCGGTTTTTAGTTCCTCAAACAACTTTATACCATTCGCAGAGAAAAAGCACCCGAGTTGTTTTATCCCCAATACGGCCCATCTATTCAAAACTAAATCTTGAAATATTTCCGGTAGATCTAAATTCTGCGTTATAGGTGTATAAAAAGAATACCGGCCTAACCCAGTTAATTTTTTTACATTCCGCAATACTTTAATGGTGCTAGAGATAGTCTTGAATTTCACCTTTTTAAAGTAATCATCGTTTAGGTGCCGCCATAAGCAACCTGCACAGCCGTCACCCAGAATAAGTTCTTGCGGGGTGGGAATATTATGGACGTCTATGTCTCCTTTTATAAGGTATGCGCTGTATCGCAGCACTGTTGCCCAATAATACAATTTAAAGTTTGGAAGTGTCAATCCCCCTCGATCTCTAGTTAAAGTAGGCCACCTGAGTGCTCTTCGCGGGTTGTGATATCCCCATATAAATCGTGAAAACAAATTATCTATATTTTTAAAAATTGCTTAGAAGAATTCAAGGTTAATTGAACGAAAATAATAGAGAAACTTCGGGAAGAATAGCATTTTAACGACATTAACTCTCCCCCCAATAGTAAGCTGTAGATTATGAAGGCGCCGTAGTTCTTTCTTGGAGCGACTTGTGAGAGGGTTAAGATTATCGTTGACAATGTTTGTAATATTAGCATCAATACTCACGCCTAGGTAGATTGCTTTATTAATTATTCTTGGGTCTTGCATCGTGATTTTATTATTAATAATGATCTGGGTTTTACTACTGTTTAGTTTATAGCCTGAAACTTTACCAAAAGCATGGGCTTCTCGTTCTATCCACATTATGGCGTTATTGGGGTCACCTGTAGTAATAGCTATATCGTCAGCATATGCTAGACATTTAGTTTTTACGTTACGGACTTGAATTGAGGGAATAGAGTTGTTATTTTCCAAATTGTTAATAAACACATCAATATAGATAGCAAAGAGAAGGGGCGAGCAAGGGCAGCCCTGTCTTGAACCACGTGTTATGGCGAAACTTTCAGATAAAGCCCCGTTAATTAAAACATGCGCGCTGGAGTTTACATAGAGCTGTTGAATTGCTGTTAGATAATGTCCGCCAATCCCACAGTTTGATAGGGCCGCCCACAGGAATTTCCAGGAGACCCTATCAAACGCTTTCTCCGCGTCGAGCAGTATGAGGGCCATAGGGTCTCCTGTGACACCCGTATAATCAAAAAGGGAAATAACCCTTTGAATATGATCAGTCGTGGACCTGCCTGGAACAAAGCCATGTTGTTTTTCCGAAACGATATTGTGAATTACAGGTGCCAGTCGATCTGCTAGTATTTTTGAATAGATTTTAGAATCCCCATTAATCAGTGTAATTGGTCGATATGAGCCCAATTCTTTCACATCTTTGTTTTTTTAAGGAAATACTATAATCTTGGCAATGGACCATGACCTGGGCGGATTCCCCCCAGAGAAGATATTTTGAAAGAGGGGAGTTACAATATTCTCAAGTTGAGGGGCGAATGTAAGATAAAAATCAGTTGGAATTCCGTCCATGCCTGCTGCCTTCCCGGTGGCCAGGCTCTTAATTGCCAAGAGTATTTCATCATAGGTGATTGGGCCATCTAACATCTCCTGCTCAATAGTTTCCAGGTGCGGCGGGGTAAATGATTCCAAATACATAATGGGATCACCACATTCGATATTATCCTCGTGATAGAGGTTCTTATAGAACTTTTGAAACGATGTTCTTATTTCAGATGGATCTGATCTTAGGCCTAAATCCGGGTCCCTATTTTCTTTAATTAGAGCAAAAGATGTTTCTTCGTGGGTTCTGACAGCTAGTTGGTGGCCAATTTTTTTCCCCAGCTCGTAGATTTTACCCTTGTTGATATTAGCTTTAATAGCTGCTCTATCAATTAAAATTGACAAGATTTTATTTTTAACAATAGCGACTTTGTGCTCCGCATTAGCAATTGGACTACCTTCCTGAATCGTTTTAATAAGTCCTTCTTCTGCTTTACATAGATCTTCTTCTAGTGATATTATTTTTATTTTTTTGATTTTATTGTGATGAAAGGAGAATTTCATAGTTTCGCCCCAAACCCCGGCCTTCAGAGTGTCCCACACAATGTCGATAGCGGTCGACCCGATATTATCTGATATGAAAGCGGGGATCCAAGTTCTCATATGTGAATTATATGCATTATTAAATAGTAAAGCTCTTTCGAAAGTCCATGTATTTGTATTAGATTTTTCAGGACCCTTCATTAAGTTAATCTTAAGCGGGTTGTGGTCTGACAAAATTCTGGGCATTTTGTTGATTTGACATGTAGAGCGCAAGCTATTTGAGAGAAGCAGATAGTCTAGTCTTACATGTTTTGAGTGTGGAAAATATTAATAGGTATAACCAGGGTCGCCCGGGTGGTCCATGGCCCAGCCATCTAAAAGGCCGTGTTGTAAACATAGATCTTTAAGAGCAAAAAAAACTTTTGGTTTCCTGCCTTGATAGATAAACCCAGGATCTGTGGACCAATTACAGGGTAGATGAATATTAAAATCTCCACAGAGAATCAAAGGAAGGGTCCAGTGAAATAGCTCGTTAGACACCTTAATCAGTACCTCCGGATTATCAATGATATCCGCATATATTGTACATATCTTAAGTTTGCTTGCCCCATTATTGAAATTGCATTCAGTAATTGCAAATCTACCTAAAGTATCCGCTTTTGAGCAGGGAAATTGTAGCCCCCCACCCTTTGCTAAAATTGCGACCCCCCTGGTACGTGTCCCCTGTGATGTAGCTGCAATAAGTCGGTAACCTAAAGATTTTAGTAGATATTGTTGCGACCCTTCAATATGTGTCTCTTGGAGACATACGATATTCGACCCTGAGGTTCTTAGGCCTTCTGCGTTTTTTTGTCTTTTTTTAATATCATTGAGGCCGCATATATTCAATGATAATATACAGATCCTAGCCATTAAAGTTTTTCTTTATAAACTCTGATAAATAAACCCCCTATTTTGTTAGTTCTTTCTATATTGCTAAGGTTAATATACTCCATGTGTATCATAAGGGTAAATATTATTATTATTTTTTTTTTTTTTTTTTTAGCCTTTGGTTCTCCTCCCTCCCTTCCTTTCCCCCAACCTGTTCTGCCCCCCCTACCTGGATGTCCCTGCACACTCACCCCCCCTTCCCACCCAAAGCCCCCCAACCCCCCACTCCCCTTTCCATCCAATGAGGCACCCCAGGTGCGTTGGTACCCGGGTGTGGGTGTCCATGTGATCCGCCCATGTTAGCACCCTTTCCCCGTCCTAACCCTGTGTTTCTAAAGTCTGGTAGTTAAACTTTAAGTGGTTATGTAGTTAACAAATTCGGCAATTATTACATTTATCATCCTCCGTACGCTGTTTCTCCCCCAAGTGTGCTTATGTTAGAGTCACAGGGTTCACAATACTCGATGTACGTTATCAGTCCATGTTTGTGCTTGAGCTAGTTTTTCCAGGCTTCCTTGCCCCAACTTCTGTTTTTTCTCTCAGGTAATCTTGGGCTTGAACCTCACTAGTAAAGCTTCGCGTTTGACCTTTATATATCATTTTCAGTCTCGCTGGGTTCTGGAGATAGACAGTAGCTCCAAGGTTTTCAAATGGTTTAAACAGTTGACGCATCCTCCATCTTCTTTCTACCGGCGGATGTGCAAAATCCGCTCTTACAAAAAAAATGTATTCTTTATGTTCCCGCTGATTGGTTGGTCTTGCGATATCATATATAGCTTCTCTGAGCAGAAAGTTTCCGAAATTAATTAACATAGCCCTCGGGTATTGTGGTGACTTCTGAGGATATTTGGGTAGCATCAAGGGAAATCGATGGGCCCGTTGTACCTCCTTGTCCATATCCCAAGCCTCAAGTTCAGGAAATGCAGTTTTTAGGAGGCCAATCATAGATCCTCTTGCGTTATTTCCCTCAAAACCTTCTGGAATTCCCGAAAATCTCAGATTGTTCCTTCTGGATCTATTTTCTGTGTCCTCCACTTTTAGCATTAGATCCCTTATGATTCCATCATGTTCTTTTTCTTTCTTGAGAAGTTCAGCAACATCTGTTTCCAAATACTCGGTGCGAGTTTCTACCGAACCCATTCTTTCAGAGATTTCTATACAGGTGTTGCCTACTTTCTTAATTGCGCCTTGTAATTTTCCAATGGCCACATGGTTTCTCTGACTATCTTTTTTCACATCAGCGTGGAAATTTTTGATAGAGCTTAAGACTTCGTTCAATGATGGTTCAGGTAGAATACGGGGACTTCCCTTCGGCTTCCGAGTTCTTCCCTCACTTTCCTGCATGTTATGATGTTCTTCAATTGATTTGCCCGTATTTCTCTCAGATGGGCTTTTCCGTGACTGTTTTGTTATTGTTTTTTTAGCGTGATCGGTGTTGATGCCTGGATCGGTGGTCTCTTCGGCTGTATAACTTCCTTGGTGTTTTGTCCTCCTTTTTGCCAGGTGTTTCTTTGATTTTACGCTATGTCTGGTTTTGTCAGATATACGAGAGTCGTAGGATCCTTGCCCATCATGCGTTTCTTCGTCAGGAAAATCTACATTGCTCGCTGAGCTCTCTGTCACGTCGCTTGATTCACTAGAAACGGACATCCCAGTCTCGTAGATGTCTGAGTCCGATACATTCTCAGTAGCTAAAATATTTAGCGGTGACGGATGGTTCTCTGGCAATAATGCATAATTTTGTATTTCTGAAGCTCCGGTAGGCTCTATGTTATCCACTACCCCTGATGATGATGATTTGACCTCACCGGGTATTTTAGCCAGATCACTCAATTTGTTTTTATCGATTGACTTACAGTCGGAGTTTACATTAGTTGTTAACTTGTTTTGGCTTTCTTTTGACTATGGGCTGAATATTTCCGAGATACTAGACTGAGAAATTGATGACATTGATGCCGTGCCTGTGGCTTTTGCTGACGCTTTCAAGTTCTTTATAGCCTGCAACCGTTGTACTTTTTTGGCCCGTAAGGCTATTTCTGTAGTGTTTGCCGGTTCTCTGCTCTTATCATCTGTGTTTTCTTTCAGTTTAGTTCTGGCCTTATCCTTTTCCTTTTCTTTTTGAAAGTTTCTCCTAACTCGCTCTGGGCCTTCGAGCGTTTCCTGCCCTAAGTTTCTTTCAGTATTGGACTCGGCGTTGTTTTCTTTAGCTTTGGCACCTCTAGTTTCTGGTCCTTGCCCCATGTATCTATTCCTGTTTTTTTTCCTTGGAGAAACAGATACGATCTGGGTATGAGGGTTTCCAAGGCTGACAGTGGTGCCATGAGAGTTTAGGTCTTTGATTTTTTGGGTTTCCCCATTTTCAGGATGATCGAGCCTCGAGGTGCTGGGCGCCGATGCACCCACAATGCCGTCGACATTATCTTTCTCCAATCCATGGGTGCATGCTCTGGGGGATTCAACCATCGTCAACCCCATTTGCCCTTCTATCTCAGGATTTCCATGGCTCCCGTCACTACAGGCCATGTCCTCGAGTTGGGAATGTACTAGGATATTTGTGCGTTCAGTACACCCTGCTGAATCTCCCAGTGTTAACGCTAAATCTGAATATCGGTCAGATTTCAGTTTTGGTCTCAGTTTGGGTCTTTTTTCTGCTGTCGTATTTTCTACAGCCACTTTTTCTACAGCCCCTATTGAAACTGCAACTGTATTTGAGGCTGATTCTATATCGCCAGTCACACCTTCCCTGGCACCATTTACCTCCTGAATATCTTGTGGGTGGTAAAGAGTCCGGTCTAACTCGATTTTGGTTCTCTTGGCCTCATAAATAGTGCAGAAGATCAAAAATACATGTGTTTCAGACCCCCACCGAAGATTGCTTTGCACCATGCACTTTTTGCGCGCCAGATTATTTTTTTGCTCTTTACTTCTAGGCTCAAAGTTTGTTTTCTTCTTGTGCTGCTGCTTTGGGTTTATTCTTAGTCTTTCCCCCTGAGTCACGCAGCACCGACTCATGCAGTCTCCTTTACAATATCTTAATTTGTGACTCAGACTCTTCATCAGC
This sequence comes from Lissotriton helveticus, assembly GCF_964261635.1. Lineage (NCBI taxonomy): Eukaryota > Metazoa > Chordata > Amphibia > Caudata > Salamandridae > Lissotriton > Lissotriton helveticus. The sequence goes on from NC_136069.1 coordinate 445,068,781, forward strand.
CTCTGCCGAACAGCTCCCATGTATAACATTCGTCATCAGCAATCAGCAATCGATTTAATAAATTTCCGTAGCTGCAACCAATCAGAGAGCACGCTCACTCCCAATGCGTGGTATTTGTGTGCCAACGTCGTGTCAGCAGATGACGTGCTGACAGATGGACAGGCCGGCGTTGAGCGGTGAGTTGCAGCAAGAGAGTGATGAGCGATGTGCCCAACCCGCTGGCCTGGAGGGTTAGAGTCGATGTGAGGCTAGAAGCTGAAAAGCCGTGCACGGGGAGTGGAGGCAGAGCAGTAGTAAATCCCCCCCTACCTCCCGAACTGTTATTTCACTTCGAGTTCTCTGCCGTGAGCCGTGAGCGTTAAAGACCTGGTAAGAGCGTCATGAACTTAGCTGCTTCATCTGGGTTGTTTCCTATTGGATTCCCCCCCAGGTTAACTCGGCATAACTTAACTCTCAGTTAGCACGGAAAACGACAGGCAGGCAGGAAGGCGATGCAGGGTAAGCAGGCATGTGCCGAAGTGCTAATAGAAAAAAACTGTAAAAACGGCAAGGAGTGTCAGCCCGTTTAATGTCTGTCTTTAGGAGATTTCAAAAGGAGATGAATTAAGGCCGCTCTTTACTTATGCCCTCTTTATGGTGGAAGCAGAGTAGCAGAGTAAATAAATTATGGCCGGGGATAGCCGAAAACAGCATTTAGCAGTCTATAACGTTGATAGCGTTTATGAAGATCAAGACAAAGTCAAAAAAAAAACTTCCGGCCGCCTCCGCTACCACAGTTAGTTAGTTCATTTTTCGCCTTGGCCCGTCTTCAGTATTCAGATGTTGTCCGCCGAGTTCATAGCATGTGGTATACGGTACACTTTGGCTGCAAGGCGCTGTAACCTTGACCTCTCACTCAGACGCCATCTTGCCTCTCAATACAAAAGCACTTGCTGCTGGCGACTAGGAAACATAAATAATTATCAACTAAAAAAAAAAATATTAAATTAAAAATGAATTATTAATTATCTGCACCTCTATAAACCCCACAACCCAAAATGGTATTAAAAATAAAAAAATATATAAAATAAAATTTAAAAACTACTAACAATTAAAAAATTATATTAAACAACATTAACAATAATCAAACAAACATTTTATAACATTTAGAATTAAAATGCATACTAAAATACATAAAAATTATTGAAAAACGATATTTTAACAATATTTTTGTGAACTATATGAATGATTTCTATATTTTTGTAACCTATATTAATGATTTCAACACTGCTAAAATCGATATTACTTACCCGCAAAATCGATATTCTTGACAACAATATTCTTGCACATGATATTTCTGGGTGACGATATTTCAGACTCAACAGTTCTTTAATAAAGCCTTCCCTCCTTGTCACTGCCACCACTGCCATCACTGACTGGCACAGCATACCTTATTTTAAACCTATTTATGATTGTGTTACTTTTTCCTCCTAGTGTATGATTTTGAGGATTTATGACCTTACACTTTTCATTTGAGCATTTTTACTTTTTATCGTGATATGGGTTATTTGCTTATATGAGCAGCATTATGTTTCTACAAAAAGGCTGAAAATTAGTTACATTACTCAGTGTGACGGGTGAAATTACAATAACATAAATCAGAGTGGGTGATCGACCATTGCTCAATGGTTCCTTTGTTATGTGTTGACATGTACAAGGAATCATTTAGGCAAGTTGCGTGGCAGTTTCACAAAAATCTATGGAGTATATACACAAGAAGATGTGATAACTAGCGCAAGAGTAGCATAAGGCAACTTTCAACATCGCAGCCCATCGCGTGAAAATAACCCTGTGTCAATGTGGAATTCACAACACAGCGGTAGCATGCGATAGTCTGCCGAAACCGCGGACAATGTCCGCGATACAACCACCTCGATGGAGACAAAAACACAAACCACAACACCAAAAAACCTGCGAAGGGCCCAAGCGCGATGAGGAAACCAGCGATAAGCAGCGCCAGGCCTGCAAAACACACCTGACAGGTTGGAAAAATCACCTAAAGGTAGAAAAAACACCCAAACATAAACTGACCACAACCCAAGCACCATGGAGGCAGCCGGAGCAGGCGCAGAGGACGAGCGCAACCCCACAATCACCCCGGACAACCAGCCCAGGACCTCAGGGACAGGAAAGGGAAAGGACAAATAGTAGAGGAAGACGAAGTTCAGTCCGCAGGCGAACAGGATCATAGTGACGGAGGTGATGGAACACCATCAACAACTGCTCCTCACCGCCAACGTGTCATTGGGCACCAAAAACGGAATATGGCGAGACATCGTGGACAAAGTGAATGCCGTCAGGGAGCACAAGAGGACAATGGATGAGGTCAAGAGGCGATGGAATGACATTAAGCGGCGGACCAAAGAGAAACTCTATGCCAACCGGAAGGCAGCAACGCAGACTGGAGGTGGGGGCTCAGTGCCACAGCTCGAGCTGGATGACATAAATGAGCTGGTGTCGTCAGTCATCAGTGTGGAGACTTTGGCCAAAGTTAGGGGATCGGACACTGCTCGACAGGACACAACACAACCCCAACAGGTTGAGTGACCACCAGGTACTGGGAGGACGGGAGGAGATGGGCACAATGGCACACATGCACAATCAAGCAGAGCACAGTGCACACCCACAATGACTCTGGGTCCTCTCCCAGATCTACAGACTGTCACAATGCACAATGCCATGCTGTCTGAATGTCAACATGTACCATGCGGCTACATACGTGTGGTCACATCCTAATACACCATCTCCCCTTCATATCGCATGGGCACCGTCAACACCTCCTGCAGAGCAATCTCAGCCACTCTTAACTGATGACGAGGAGGACAACACCAGCATCGACACCCAAGCCATCCACGACATCATGGACCTCCTCCGCAACTCTCCTCCAGGATCAGGTCAGGCCAGCTGCATCGAGGAGACCCCACCCACTGCCCAAAGCACCCAGCAGGAGGCACCCACAGCCCCGGCACCCCCCAAGACCCTCATGAACAACATATGGCCTTCCAACTCCGTGTTCTGCAGTGCCAGAGGGAAACCACAGAGCAGGTGCGGTTGGGCTTTGGCAACATGGCAACCAAACTTGACACCATCCTTGGGTGTGTAGCCCGCTACATGGTCTCAAACGAGCCCTGACTGACATCGCTGGAGTCATGATGCAGAGAGAAGAACACCGGTCCGCTTAGAGTGGCTCCAGCGATACCAGCCTTGAGCTGCCACCGATGCGGAGGCTCATGGAGGACATGGTGGGGATGGAGGCAGAAAGGATGGCAGCCACCGCTGAATATCAGCAGAATGTAGCTGGGATCTACCATTCGCTGCAGATCCTGATCATGGCCTTGCTGCCACAAGGTGTGGCGATGTTGAGTGCTGCTGCCCCCACACCATCCAATCTCTGCCCCCTGGTATGGCCATGCCTCCCTGAGGTGTCAGTGCCACACAGTGTGGCAGATAGGCCACCTCCGGCACCTGAGGTGTTAGTGCCACACAGTGCGGCAGATAGACCACCTCCAGCACCTGAGGTGTCAGTGCCTCCCTGTGCCGCAGACGGTACAGCAACACCCCCAGGTGGGGCAGGGCACATATCCAGGAACGAGGACATGGATGGGCTTGTGATTAGAAGGACTCAGTAGCATTCATTTCCGCCATCTGACCTGTTCCTGGTTGGTCCCGCAAGTGGCCTCATGACCTTCCACTCACCCCTGATTTCATTCAGATGCACTCACCTTGGACAGCGACATGGACCGCCACATCCTGTTTGATGACCAATGACACAGCAACCAGACTGCGGACTGCACCCCTACTCTTCTGCAGTACTTGTCTTCCACGGATGGACTCTGGCTGGCCCTCCACGGGCCCAGATGGTGTGGTGTATTCGGCAGTGCCCTGTACCGCTCCAGCTGCGGAAAAGCACAGGATGTGCAATAAACATCCAGTGACGCACTGCTGTTTCATGTCTTTCCTCATTCATGTATGTATGTGTGGATGAATGTAGGGACTCTGATTTCCCTTGCATCAATGATGCACACCCTGTGGGATGGCAGCCAGAGGGTGCAACATGGCAATTTGTGTCACGGGTCCCATGGACACCACAACAGAGACACAAGCATCAGCCACTTTCTTGTCCGGAAATGGACTACACCACACCCAGTGTCCACGACTCATTTTTGCAAGCCCTGTTTTGGCGTACGGCAAGCCAGGCCTCCCTGCTCACGCTCCGGGGGGGCTTCATTGCTACCCGTCGCAGGAGTATTTGCTGGTGGTGTGCAGGTCACTGGTCTAGTTGTCAGCATGTCACAGCCATTCCCTGCACACACACCACACACACCCGGCACAGGCATCACAGGCCATGAGACCCCGCAAATATAAGGGGCTGACGTCATCACATACCCCTCTGCCGGTGGTGGCTGGATGGCGGGCCCGAGGCTTTGCGGCCGGCTCGGGCCTGCCACCATGTGGCGCTGACTGGGTTGGCGCAGGGTTTGTGGTAGTCGCTGTGTTGCGGCCTGCACAGGCACCTCACCGCGGGACGCTGACTGGGGTTGGACAGGGTTTGTGGCAGACGTTGCATTACGGCCGGCAAAGGCACCCCGCCACTGGACGGTGACTTAGGGTGCACTGAGTCATTGGCACCTTGAGCTGCTGAGCGGGTGTGCAGCCTGCGACGATGGCCCGTCCTGGCGGTCCGGACTGCCCAAGATTTGGGTGCCTTGCTGGACCGCAGTGTAGGCCGCAACAGCGTCCTGCGCGGGCCTACCTCAACGTGGCCCCGCTTCCAGGATCACAGAGTTAGTGGCACCCATTGGGTTGAGCGGCTGTGCAGGCTGCGATGTTGCCAGGTGCCCTGGTTCATACCATGCCATGGTTTAATATAGTCCCAGCACCAGACGTGTTACCTGGTGGGCCAGCGCAGTGTGTATGCATGGTGCCGAGGGTGCCATGTCTGCGGGCCCTGGCTTTGTGGCTTGCAGCGGCACATGGTGAGACCTGCAGCCAACACATGGGTGGCGGAAGGTGAGCAGTGTGGCCCGGGTGTGCATGGTCGGGCATGCTCCGATGGGTGGCGGGAGGGGCTGGGATGCCTCTACCTGGGTGTGCATGGGCGAGCGGGCGATGTTGTCTTGCGCAAGTGTGTGTACTGTGCCAGTCATGTCTCCGGACACTGTGTCAGATGACGGATCTGACTCAGAAGTGGGACCTCCTGGGCTGTTATACGTACTGGCAAGTGGTTGGAGACACATCGGTGGCAGCAGGTGAGCTGTGTGGCCTGAGTGGCCAGAGTGTGCAGGGTCAGCTCTCTCTCTCTCTCCCTCTCTTCTACTCTCTCTCTCTCTCCCACTCTCTTCAATTCTCTCTCTCTCTCTCCCCCTCTTTTCTCTCCCTCTCTCTCTCCCTCTCTCTTCTACTCTCCCTCTCCCCCTCTCTTCTTCTCTCTCTCTCTCTCTATCTCCCCCTCTCTTCTACTCTCTTTCTCTCTCTCTTCTTCTCCTCTATCTCTCTCTCCCACTCTCTTCTTCTCTCTCTCTCTCTCTCTCTCGCTCTCTTCTAATCTCTCTCTCTCCCCCTCTCTCCTTCGCTCTCTCTCTGTCCTTTGATGTGTGCAGGACACTCCTTCTCATCATGTTTTTTGTCTTGCAGGCTGTGACCTACAGAATGTGTCGAGGAGAGCCGCTGTGTATCTTAATTTGATTTCTCTGTTGTTTCAATAAAGTTTCATTGTTTGCTTCAATAGTGAATGTGTGATGGTCATTTCTGTGCCGACACACCCATGTCACCAGTTGTGATTGTGCGACATCAGGCTGATTGTTTGGTACATGTTTAGGTGTAGCTGATGTGGCATGTCTTTGCCTGGAGTAGGCCCGGGGGGGGGTCCTGGGTGTGGTGGTGGTGGATGATGTGGCCCTCTTGGGTGTCCAGTGGGCATAATCAGTTGCTCCATGGCATCTGTTCCCCATCCGATGACGCCCTGGGCTGGGCTCCCTATTGTGGTGCATGCTGCTGTCCGACTTTACAAAAGGTGTACATTTCCTGCTGCTATCGCGCCTTATCGCATGTTTTGTGTTAATATCGCTGATCTGTCTGGTTGTTGTGAATGTTGAGGTGTGGTGTTGTCGTGGCTTTTTGCACGGGAACGCCTACTCTGCATCTCATTAGCGACAGTTGCGGGGGTCCTCTGTGGTGGTGTTTTTTGCGGCTGCTATCGCTGGAAAACTAGTGCTGTGGGCTGTTAGCACCTGCTTGTGAATGGGGAGGTAAATTTATCACGTCTTTGGCTGCGATAAAGTGACGTTAATTTGGCGATAGTCCTTGTGAATATGCCCCTATGTGCAATGTTGATATAGTTTGTCTAGGTTAAAACTACGTAAGATGGTGAAAAACACTTGTTATTCGAAATTCAGTGTTGCTAATAGATAACGTATGCAAAACGAATGCCAAGGCCTATCCCGGTCCTCTATGGAAAGGCCTATTACAGACTCGGCTCTGCAGCTCTGTGCAATTGCTCTTGAAGCGCAGCCATAAAGAGCACGATATTGCATCTGCTTGCAGAATTTCCAGTTTTTTTTAATGCTTTCATTGTGATCTGGAATTGTGTTGAATCTGAGGAGTTCAAAATGGTCCACAAATTGGTTGGCAAATTACAGCGCGCGCCAGCCGCTCAATCTGCGGCGCGGCGGAGTACACAATTGTCATGAATGTGAAATGAGGATGCCATCCTTTGAAAGGGGGGTGGGGGTGGCTGTGTTCTGCTTTGGTCGTCCCTGCCTTGCTGCTCGGTCTCTCTAATCACGCTGCTCGCTTCGAGCCCGATGCGCTATATCGATTCGCTTCGGAGTTCAAGCTAAGTGGCGCATCGCTGTAGAGAAAAAAAACTGCGACTTGCAGTGATTATGAAAGAAACTAAATGCATATTTGAAAACTCATTACACAAGAAAGGATTCGGTGCTGCTGGAAGCTGGTCATATTTTAGTTCACGTTGGTGTTTGGGGTGGCAATAAGTTGCACAAAGTTGAGAATTAAAAAAAAATTAAACATGTTTTCAACATCTAGGCTGCTGAAAAAGCTGTGTCCCGCGATAATTGATACCCTGATATCCGAATAGTGTACAGGGAATTAATGAAACGAGGATGTTCGACATGCCTGTCTTTTTCGCGCCAAAAGTAATTGTCAACCGAATATCCCTAAGGATGAAGTATATGGGAAGAAGCCATCTCTTAGAAAGCGTGCCTCACTGGGGACACTGTAAAGCGCCTTTATAGAATTTTACGATGAAATCCTCTCTCCAACCACTAACTACGAATTGATCTAAGGATGGCTTTTCGTCATTACAAGAAACATAGTGGTGGAAATATATTTTATTGAGCAAATATTTTGGAATGCACTCAAAGACTTAACAGAAAGTAATCATACAAACAACGAACGTTGTAGCGTACACTACGCTTTAGTGTGCAACGATTGTATATCATATTGGTGAACAGCTGGTCACCAATGTTACATAAGACCCAATGTGCACACCTTTACAGCCCCCGGACTTCCAATGTAAACACTATTCAACAATAATTCACAGTTCCTTGGAATTAAGTTGATGCTCTTCAGATTACTTTATCGAAGATATATGATGTCAGGGTTCACAAAAATGCTGCTTAACATTCGCGAAATTTGCGTCTGACAATACGAAAATCTTATTTAAACAGTCATATTCAAGGCCCAATGAATTTCGGAAAACCCTCCATCAGGGGTAACTATACAATAGAAATATGAAACAAGAAGGTTCAATTAGGACACCTCATAGGGACGTTGGAAAGGGGCGTGATTGCGACACCGTATCATATGCAACACGCAGTTAATATTTCTTTGTGCTTTACAGGACTCCTCACCAGAGGCATCCATGATGAAAATATGGGTGATGACCTTCCATACATCAGATACCCGCAGGTGATGACTAATCACCCAACTATGTTTTGTCATACAACCTCAAACCGTGATAATGGTGATTCATCAATAATTTGTCGTAAACAGGTGGCCGTAGAAACATGATGTGGAAAACAATCTTTAAAGTTCCTCGTCATGTTTGTAAGTAAGACAGCACCCAGGGGTCATTGTCAGTTATCATGGTTTCTCATCACACTTGTTCACTTGGATCTCAGGCAGGAATAGAAGTCACACGAGGTCACTGAGAAGGAGAGTCTTTAAGCGCTTGCGAAAAGCTAACAGTGAATGACAATTTCTAAGATCAATTGGGAGCTCATTCCAGAGCTTAGGGCCCAGGTAAGAAATGGAGCGACCCCTTATATGAACGAGACTAAACCTGGGGACTGAAAACAGTGAGAGACTGGAGGATCTCAAATGTTGAGCCGGCACATAAGGTGTTATCAATATTTGAATATAGGAGGGAGCAAGGCCACATTTGACCAGAAACATGTAACATAGGGCCTGAAACTCAATGCGCCTATTGACTTTAAGCCAATGGAGTTGGTGGAGCAGAGGAAACGCAGAGGCGCATCTAGGCAGATGGAACAAAAAGACGTGCAGCAGCATTCTGAATGACCTGCGACTAGTGGTCTGAGGCTTTATCTGCCGCCAGATACAGCACATTGCCATAGTCCAGCCTGGATATCACCAGAGCCTGCAAACTGTTCTCTGAGCTGCCGGTGGAATGAGCCAGAAGATATTTTTGATCCATTTAAGACCAGCAAAGCAGGATGCCGTGACCCTGGACACCTGAGGTTTAATTGAAAGGTTTTTATCAATAATGAAACCCAAGATTTTGACTTTTGTGCCAGAGGCAGGCAAAGGGTTCAGATGGTCAGGCCAATGTTTCATTTCCCTAAGCTCAGGGTTATTACCCAGAACAAGCACCTCGGTTTTAGTGCAGTTTAGCTTCAGGGCATTACTTCATCCATGAGGAGACATTACTCAAGCTAAGCTGAAGCAGGGAGGTATCTTGGTGCTGGGCAGTGGAAAGTGAAAAGATAATCTTAGTATCCTCGGCATAAGAAAAGATAGTCAGTCAACAATGTCAGCCAAAGGGCGATCATATATGTTAAAACGCAAAGGGCTCAAAATAGAACCCTGAAACACTCCAGTAGTTAAAGCTAGGGCATTAGATCGTACTTCATTTGAAAAGACCTGGAAGGCTATACTGCCTCTGTGGCTGTTGGTTCAGTCTCGGTGTGTTAACTTGTAACTTTCGGGGATGGCGGTGTGTCTTGTATGGGACGGAGACAGGATATAGCCAGGTTTCTGTGAGGAAGATGGTGTCTGGGGTGAGGGAATGGATCATGTTTCCAGACCTCCTTGATGTGTTTCCAGAGTGAACTTACATTGAGTAGGATGCACTGGAGTTGTGATGCCGGACTTCACCTTTGATATAGGTCGTAATGACCGAAATGCTTCAGGATTGTTGTCCGCTTTGAAATACATTGATGGAATTGCCAATTTGTGAGTGCGCCTTTCCTTTGTGCAGAAGGATTTGTTTGGTCATATTTTGTGGGTTGGTCCTGCCGGGGAGGACGCACCACCCGAAAAGAGCGACACATTGCCCCTGTGGACCAACTGGGTGTGAGTGGATGGACGCTGTGGGTAATTGCTACCACCTCGGACTGGCAGAGCTAAGGCTCCGCGCAGCCTTTAAAATGCGACTATCTCAGAACAAATTTGGAGAACAATGAGCAATGTAAATGGACAGAAAAAGACTGGCATCACCCACTGGAGGGTTTCAAATAATTCAAACTAACATTGGTAACCACAAGTCCCAGAATGCACCTGATTTGCATCCACTGAGGAGGTCCAATGGGGGCCAACATTATAAATTAGGCAATCGGAAGGAGGGTTACCATGATGTTAATGCTGGACTTCACCTTTGATGAAAGGTCAAAATGACCGAAACGTGTCAGGATTGTCGTCCATTTTGAAATAAATTGATGGAATTGCCAATTTGTGAGTGTGCCTTTCCTTTGTGCAGAAGGATTTGTTTGGTCATATTTTGCGGCTTGGTCCTGCCGCTGAGGGCGCACCACCCGAAAAGAGTACCACCTTGCCCCTGTGGAGCAACTCTGTGTGAGTCGAAGGACGTTGTGGGGTAATGGCTGCCGCCTCAGACTGGCCAAGGTAGGGGTCCGCACCGCCTTTAAAATGGGACTGTCCCAGAACAAATTTGGAGAACAATGAGCAATAAAAACGGACAGTAAAAGACTGGCAGCACCCACTGGAGGGTTTCAAATCATTCAAACTAACATTGGTAACACGAGTCCCAGAATGCACCCGATTTGCATCCACTGAGGAGGTCTAATGGGGGCAAACATTATAAATTAGGCAATTGGATGAAGGGTTACCATGATGTTAATGCAGGACTTCACCTTTGATAGAGGTTATAATGACCGAAACGCGTCAGGCTTGTCGTCCGTTTTGAAATAAATTGCTGGAATTCCAATTTGCAAATTTGTGAGTGCGCCTTTACTTTGTGCAGAAGGATTTGTTTGGTAATATTTTCCGGCTTGGTCCTGCCGCTGAGGATGCACCACCCGAAAGGAGTGCCACATTGCCCTTGTGGGCCAACTGTGTGTGAGTCGAAGGACACTGTGGGGTAATGGCTGCCGCCTCAGACTGGCCAAGGTAGGGTTCCGCCCGCCTTTAAAATGGGACTGTCATGGAACAAATTTGGAGAACAATGAGCAATGAAAATGGACTTTTTATGTATACAAGGGAACCCAATAAGTGCCTTTGGACCATGGGTAAACGACTATTAAAGAAAACAGGGGTCCTTAGGAAAATCCAAATAGAAAAACAATAGAATTACAGACCACAATCGGTGCTATAATCAGGTTTCCAGACCCAGCCGGGTAAGGAATGTTTATTTTAGAATCAAAAAGGATTTGGTAGACCTAGAGATGGTCATATACAAACATTTAGATAGGGCACAATCCTGTACCTATCCCAAGAATAGAAAGAACATATAGTGAGAAAAAATAGGTAAGTGAAGAAAAAGTTTTTCAGGCAAGAGGTTTGGAGCCAACAGTCGCTTGCAAATTATTAAACAATTATGACAAGTTTCGACATACAGTATTTACAGAATGGAATACAATTAATTTTCTGTAATACTGTTCAAGCGTCAACGTTTCGATCCCCTGGCTCCTAATGAACCGGGATCATCATCAGGACTATATTGATCATTGCCTGTTTTTATTTCGAATGCCTGCTGAGTTAGTTTGGTAGTCTAGGTCAGGCGCTTGCGAACATGGATATCAGAGAAGGTCGTTACCTTATCTCGGTCGGATTTGGGAGCGAATTGGCGGTTTTCCAAGGGTTGGTGAGTCCGTATTTCCTTGGGTTCTTGCGCCGTGTGGATTCGGCGTTCAAGTTGCTTGAGTAGCAGTATGTTCAGTGGAGGGTGGATGGTGGAGACACGGTGGTCTCTCTCCTCATCGCAGTCAGCGAGAATCCGCTGCTCTGTTGGTAACGACCTTCTCTGATATCCATGTTCGCAAGCGCCTGACCTAAACTACCAAACTAACTCAGCAGGCATTCGAAATAATAACAGGCAATGATCAATATAGTCCTGATGATGATCCCGGTTCATTAGGAGCCAGGGGATCGAAACGTTGACGCTTGAACAGTATTACAGAAAATTAATTGTATTCCATTCTGTAAATACTGTATGTCGAAACTTGTCATAATTGTTTAATAATTTGCAAGCGACTGTTGGCTCCAAACCTCTTGCCTGAAAAACTTTTTCTTCACTTACCTATTTTTTCTCACTATATGTTCTTTCTATTCTTGGGATAGGTACAGGATTGTGCCCTATCTAAATGTTTGTATATGACCATCTCTAGGTCTACCAAATCCTTTTTGATTCTAAAATAAACATTCCTCACCCGGCTGGGTCTGGAAACCTGATTATAGCACCGATTGTGGTCTGTAATTCTATTGTTTTTCTATTTGGATTTTCCTAAGGACCCCTGTTTTCTTTAATAACAATGAAAATGGACAACAAAAGACTGGCATCACCCACTGGAGGGTTTCAAATCATTCAAACTAACATTGGTAACCACAAGTCCCAGAATGCACCTGATTTGCATCCAATGAGGAGGTCCAATGAGGGTCAACATTATAAATTAGGCAATCATATGAAGGGTTACCATGGTAATAGTGCTGGGCTTCACCTTTGATAAAGGTCGTAATGAAAAAAACGTGTCAGGTTTGTCGTCTGTTTTGAAATAAATTGTAAGGGTGGGTGGTAAATTATGTTCCGCTTGCAAAATTGGCGAAATTTCAGCAGTTCCACGCGGAACGTGGAATTCCCGAAAATTCCACGATCCGTAGTGTACCGGAATTCATGGGCATTGTTGAGCATTGAGTAGAGGTATTGCACAAAACTGTTGCATCTTCTTTGGATAAATATGCTAGGCAGGATTCATTCTGGCACGTTGCTCCTGTCACACAAATGATTAAACCTCAACAGGAAGCACTTACATATAAAGCAGGTGCCCGAGTTGAAGCTCAAATTCAGCAACAAATTATTCAGCCCAAAAAATCTGTGAGCACGGTTGAGGCTGAGCAGGTGTGCTTTCTTCTCCCCAGATCTACAGTCAAAAATTTGCTGTGATCCTTGATGGAGGTCTTTGCATTCATGACTTTCTCGAGCGCAATCCTCGTGTAGTTCCTGTAACCAGGAGGTTCTTTCTCCTCATCTGCTGCTCTGATCGTTCTCTGACCTTTTATAAACAAGAGGCATGTGAACTCGCATAAAAGCCCCGCCCCACGCACACTAGTGGCATGCAACGTCTTCCCACCCTTTACCCAATATGATGGACAGCTCACTCAAGGGACCCTGGAGCCTTTCGGTACGGTGGCAAAGTTACAGACACACATGGTCACTGATGGAGACAACAATTCTTCTGGCGGCACAGCAATTCCGCAAGCTCGTGGAATTCTGCGTGCTCGCAGAGTTTTTTTGCTGTTTCGCGGAACTTTGCGTAGCACGACTGTGCAAATTCCGCCCACTCCTAATAAATTGATGGAATTGCCAAATTGTGAGTGCGCCTTTCCTTTGTGCAGAAGGATTTGTTTGGAGATATATATCTCGATTGATCGTCAAACTTTGTTGGATGAAATCAACAAAATAAATGAAGAGCTTGATAAATCAGAACTGAAAGACTTTATAACCTAATCGCGCAGTGAAATCGGTGAAAGACTGCATAAAGCGCATAAATTTGCCCACGACCAAGTGGACTATGAGCAAGGGCAAATATACACTTTTGCGTGGAAGTTTGAACACGCAAAGAAGCTAAAATTTGAGGACAAAAGATCAAATAGAAGCATTAACACAATACAGCAGCAAAGCCACACATTGCAAGCAACGGAACGTGAAGTAGATACGGAATCACTTACGAGCACATCAGGCTCCGAATATAGCAACAGTGGAGGGCTTAATCCTAAAATTGTGTTAAGTTTGGGTGAAGAAATTGATTTTTTAGTGGAAGATTGACAACAAACTCTCCGTCCGATGAATCGAAACAATCAAACAAAAAAAAGAGTAACGCAAGGAGTAGAGCAAGGAAAAAAAGCAACCAAAGAAAAAGCAACAATGGTACAGGAAGCAGCTGTAAACAATCTGACAAACACTAATCTGTCCAATATCACCCTCACACAAGCAGAGAAACAGTTTCTTTAATTGGGACTCAATTACTGTCTAGAGAGCCCATTCAACTACGCTAGTACCAGGATTGATATATTCTGTTTTATAAGGAACTTTAAGTTCAAAAAGTTCTTTACAAACAAAGCGGGGAATGTGAATCTGAATGTACCCCCGAGGTCAATATCAACACTGACAACCCACCAATACTCCAAGCATCAGATGCTAGGACTCATTTGACTCTTCATGAACTAGGCACATCCATGAATAATTCACAACAACTAAATGATACATGTGAATTAAGTACTCAAAATCACCTATAAAGAATTGATATTCCACAAAAGGGTGCAGGAAAAGTCCATTCAAACAAAAGAGCACCTTCATTCCTATCATGCCGAAAGACGCCATAGACATTTTCCATGAGTGTGTTACAGAGGATTTGAAATGATTGTGTCACACAACAAATAAGAAAAATAGACACAAAGAAAGTTACAATGAAGTGCAATATGTGAAACTGATGAAAAAATTGAGTGACAACCAAGAAATAATAAATCAGATAAGGGAGGCAATATTGTCTTATGGCCTAAAAAAGACTACATCACGGAAGACATGAGACAATTGAACAATGAGAACTGCTACAAGAGGTCGAATTTGAATGCATACAAAAAGGCTAAAGAAGATTTGAATAAACAACTTTTTCAATACAAAAGAGAGGGATTGATTTCAGCAACAGAATTCAACTTTCTACATATTGAATGCCCAGTCATTCCAATTATGTACCTAATCCCCAAAGTGCACAAAATGGTCTCTCCAACACCAGGCAGACCCATTATTTCTGCTATAAATAGTGTCAGCGAATACATTTCACAATAAGTAGACTACTACTTGCAGGATTTTGTCAAGAACTTACCTAGTTATGTCAAGGACACAGGAGACTTCTTGAACAAATTAAACAACATAGAATGGGAAGACATGCTGGACATGGAGAAATCGGCCATCCTCCTACTCACTGAAACGTGGCTGACCCCTGATTCCGCCCCCGATATAATAGCAGCTCTTCCACCTAATTATTATATTATTCACGCAGATCGTGTCTCGGGGAAAAGAGGAGGAGGAGTCGCGGCTATCATCCGCTCAAACCTGGATGTCACCACTTTGACCTGCCTCACGTTAGCAAACACAGACAATCTAGTGTTAAAAATCGCCTTCTCCCACATGACTATAGCATGTGTTCTTCTGTACAGACCCCCCAATTCGATGCCATAATTCCCTATGGCCCTGAGTGATCAAGTTGCTAATTTAGCACTTGACCATGACAGGATTTTTTTAGTAGGTGACCTAAACTATTGGTTTAATGATGCCATGGAAAGCCCTCAATCAGCCAAACTGACTGATCTTATGTCCAATTTAAATTGTAGTCAATTCGTGCTCTCCCCGACCCACTGCAAGGGTCACATCCTAGACCAGGTGTGGACCAATACCACCTGTGTCACAACTCCGTCAATCCTGCCATGTCTTTGGTCAGACCACCGAATTCTTAAATTCAAATTATGTCTTGTCCCCGCTAGAATCATCACACCGGCCACAGGCGGACTAGCCAGGAATTGGAATGCTATGGATAAAACTGCATTCCTACAGTCACTAGCCAATACCACTCCCCCCCTTCATAGTGATATCAATTCTTCGGTATCCACTCTCACAGGCTGGCTATTAGCTGCTATTGATCGTTACGCCCCTTATAAAAAAGTCAGATTGGCACGGCGAGCTGATGCCCATAGATGGTTCTCCCCTGACTTAAAATCCAGGAAACTGGCTTTGCGGCAGTTGGAATGCCAATGGCGTCGCAAATATGACCCTGAACTAAAAATCAAATACACAAGGGCCAGGAAGGAGTATATGAATGCCATTTCCACTGCAAAGGCGGCTTACTTCTCGTCTCGAATCCTTAAATCCTCAAATAGATTGAAGGATATTTTCTCGATTCTTAACAAGCTGACGAATCTGGACAATGTCCGCCCCAAGATAACTCCCACCCAGTCTCTCTGTGACTCACTTAACACGTACTTCAGTGAAAAAATAGTAGACATCAAAGCTAGCATCCCCCAGCCTGCGACCCCTATTACTATCGGCATGGCAATTAAGAAGGGTCCGGACACTCTTAGTAGCTTCACGCTCATAACACAGGATCAACTTCTGGAACTACTAACAAGAGTCGAATCCGGTGCCCACTCGGATAGCTGCCCCCCTACATCCTGAAAGAGTGTTTTTCCGCTTTCCCGGCCCCTGCTCTTACACTCTTGAATGACTCCCTGACTTCCTGCCTAGTTCCTCTAGCGTTTAAGGAAGCCATAGTCATACCGCTTCTGAAAAAATCCGGGGCTGACCCAGCCTGTAAGGCTAACTACCGGCCCATCTCTCTGTTGCCCTATTTGGCAAAAGTTCTGGAGGCCCACGTAGCTAAATGCCTCTCGAACTTCCTTGAGGAGTCTTGCTGCTTTGATCCCCATCAGGCAGGCTTCCGGCCGGCACACTCAACAGAGGCAGTGGTAACCAGAGTCCTGGATACGCTGCGGGACAGTGCAGATAGACGTTCTCCGCAGGCGCTGGTGCTCCTGGATTTGTCGGGCGCGTTCGACACGGTCGATCACAACATCTTGATCGACCGTGTTGAGCAGGCCGGCATACGGGACACGGCAGCCTGCTGGTTGAGGTCCTTTCTGGAGAATCGCACTCAAGCAGTACGTCTTGGAGACCTAGCTGGTGCCAAACAGTCCACTACATGTGGAGTGCCACAGGGCTCCTCCCTGTCACCCCACCTGTTCAATCTATACATCCTTCCTTTGATTCAGACCCTCAGAGACAAGCAGGTGAAGGTTTTCAACTATGCAGATGATTTACAACTGCTTTTCACAATCAACAACTCTGAAAACGCAATCTTGCACTTCCAATCAAACATGAGGTTCATCAAGGCATGGATGGATCAACACCAGCTGAAACTGAACCCGGGGAAAACCGAGTTGGTCCTTACTGGGGATAGCGCCAAGTACTGGGGCCCCCACTATTGGCCACCGGATTTAGGTCAAGCTCCGACCCCTTCTCCATCGGCTAAAACACTTAGGGTCACCGTGGACCGCGATCTCTCATTAAAAGCACAAGTGGGCCAGGTGGTCTCCAAATGCTGTTTCCAACTAAAAAAAAATCGGAAGTTCCGGCGTCTACTTACTCTGGAGGCAATTACCCAGGTTGTGATCACCACCGTTCTGTCCCATCTGGACTTTGCGAACTCCATATATCTAGGTCTCCCCATCTACCTGTCTAAACGGCTTCAGTTGGTACAGAACTATGCCGCTAGGTTGATTTTGAATCAACCTAGGTGGCATGCAGCTACTCCTCTATTCAAGAAACTGCATTGGCTCCCTGTCACCCAATGCTGCGCCTTTAAAACAGGATGTATGATTTTCAAATCCTTGTACTGCAAAAGTCCCAAATTCATTGATCAACTAATTACTAAGTACGTACCATCTCGCAATCTACGCTCTTCTCATCAGGGCCTCCTCCAGACGCTCCCTTTTAAACTTAAACGTTCTGGTAGCCGCAGGTTTGCAATTCTGGCTCCCCGCTTGTGGAACACCTTCCCTCTCGAGATTCGGATCTCTCAGGACTTCCTCTCATTTCGGAAAGCCTTGAAGACCTGCCTCTGCAGACAAGCATTTCAATAAACTCTTCACTCCTCATCCACGTTATGTTATTGTTGATCTCAGCGCCAAGAAACCAATCGGTGTTAGTGAGCTTAACAAATGCCTTATTAACATAACATAACATAACATAACATAACATAACATAACATAACAAGAAGGCCTGATTTTAATAACACTTGACATTTAGTCGCTTTATACAAGCATCAACCAATGAAACCGGACTCAATGCAGTCAAGTTCTTTTTAGAAAAGAGACCATGTGAATATTATGGGCACAACAAAATGTTACATGATTTAATTTCTTGTTGTCTAAATAACAATTTTTTCATGTTTGGAAAAGAGACCCTAAAACAGGTAAGGGGTGTGGCTATGGGATCCTGTTTCTCCCCCAGCTATGCTTGTTTACATGTAGGCTGGTGGGAGAAACAGGTCCTAACAAAAGTGCATAATGTGCATCATGCACTTCACTGGCTACGATACATAGATGATGTATTTATTGTGTGGGATGGAGATGAGGAAGGCGCACAAGAGTTTGTTAGAACTTCGAATGATTATTCCAGCAACCTCATCTTTACATCTAAAATAGGCAGTACCAAAATTGACTTTTTAGATGTACAAATTGTAGTCAATGACCACAGATTAGAAACATCATTGTTTAGAAAAGCCACAGCAGGAAATAGCATATTGCATGCCAATAGCAGATATCAAAAACACCTCATAGACAGCATACCTTATGGTGAGGCACTCAGACTCAAACGCATCTGTAGTCCATCACAAGAGTTTAACAGATGCACTCAAGAAATGTTAATGAGACTGAGAGAGAGAGGCTACAGTGAAAAAGTTCTCACCAAGGCAGTAAGAAAAGCACAAGAGAGTCTGTATTACTCTCAAAGGATGAGATGGGGGCAACTCCAACGAGGAGGACAGTCCCCGCCTCATTATGACTTATAGCAAACAAGAAAAGAAAATTACGTTGATCATCATAAAAAATTGGCCTATAGTCTTGACCGATGGGGTGCTAGGTAGCAGACTTCCTGAGTTACCGAAAATAACATACAGAAAACCGAGATCAATGAGGAGTCAACTAGTGAAAATGAGCACAGAACTGAGCATAGCTAATACATGGCTTAAGCTAAGGCTAGGTTTTCACAAATGCTCTTCTTGCCGAGCTTGCAAGCTCGGCATCAACACAACTCATTATAGTACTCCATTCTCAGATATGAGTGTGTCTATCAAAGGCAGTTTTGCTGCAGAACTTAGTATGCTGCATATGTTCTGACATGCACCTGTTTCTTGCGTTATGTGGGGAGCACAAAGCTACAGGTGCATGTCAGAATTTTGCAGCCTCTCAGGGCGATCGTGAACAATGACAATGCATATCCGGTCGCAAGACATTTTAAAGCCGCACACAACAACGATTTGAAGTGTCTTACTTACTACGTGATCAATGGGGTTGCCCCGCTGAGAAGGGGTGGCAACAGGAAGAAACTGCTAAGGAAATTAGAGACACTTATCATTTTGGAATTAGACAGCAAGGAACCAAATGATTTCAATACTACTGAGGATATGTACAATTATTTATGAGTAATATGAACAAGGTTGTTTTCTGTTATAATCATCATGTTGTTCAAAAAGTTCTGATATCGGCGGGTTTAATTATGATGTAATACGAAGGGTCAGTTCATCTTTTTGCACATGTAAATATGAGAGTGGAGATTTATCGAGGGAAGCAAGATGGCGGAGTGAAGACGCCACGGAGAGAACACTCCACAGTGAACCCCTGACCCTCGAACCTGAACCTGAAAATACTCGATGAGCTTTTACAATTTTGTAAAATGAGCGGACCGTCGAGCTAAAGATGCAGAGAAGTTTGTTATTTTTGAATGCCATAGAGGCTGTTCATGGCTACAAGACCTTCTGACCTTCAGTGACAAGCAGTCATTGCTCATTTCATTATCGGCGCTGCACTGTAACTCCCCGACAGACTGACATAATCAACAGAACGTACCTGCGAGCCATCTCCTTGCCTGTCATCTGCCCGCCTGGTTCGGAGTCTGAGCTCTCTGGCCTGTGGAGGCGCACGGCTGGTCGCAGGACACACTGGGAGTGAGGGGCAGCGGAACACGAAGCGAGCTGAGGAGCATGAAGAGCGAAGGGGAGGAGTGATCAGGCATTTCGAAAACCGGCTGTGCCGGGGAGAGGAGAAACTGCAGAAGATAATCTCCATCTCCTCTTCACCAGCTCCGGTCCATACCAACGCTGATGCTAATGTCAATACTTCATCTTTGGATTTAATCCTAAAAACATTAATGGACCATCGCCAAGAGGTACAAGAGAACTTCCGACAACTAAGAGAAGATAACACTAAATTGCACAGCTCCCTCCAGGAAGTTACCAATAAACTAAGTGGCGTGACAAAAGAAATTGAGGAAATACAACAAAGAGTTGTGGAAGTGGAGGAAACCCTTGCTACTACCTCTACTTCATCTGATCGCCATAATGAGGAAATAGGGGCTCTGCAGAATAAGGTTGAGGACCTGGAAAATCGACAGAGGCGGCAGAACTTGAGACTCTTTGGGATACCTGAGGGATCTGAGGGAGCTGATGCAAGGGCCTACATGGTAAAGATTTTACAGAGGGCTTTCCCGGACTTGGGTGATTGGGACTGGGACTCACACCTGCAGCGGGTACATAGATTACCTATTATCCCTAGAACCCAAGAGAGTAAATATCCACGGCCCTTCTTAATCTATTTTGGGAACTATCTGCTGCGACAAGCAGTCTCAATGAAAGCTAGGCCAAATACTCCAGTTACAATTGATAATATAACCTTTTTTGTTAAATCTGACCTTAGCAAGGTCACTATGGACAAAAGATGGGGACTACGTAAACTGATCAATTCCTTCAAGTCCCATGGAGCAATGGCCTATCTACAAGAACCTGCTCGCCTCAAAGTTATTAAATCTGGACACATTTACTTCTTCCATGATGTCAAAGAGGCGGAGCATTCCTTGGAGTGGTGATGGTCCTGAGAAGATTGTGGCAGCATGTCCGGCGACCTAATGATATTTTCCCTACTGATGATGGCAGAAGCCTGAAACACGTGTCTAGGGATACGCGAGAAAAAAATATTGGCACTGGCCTTGAACTTTATGAATTTTGAACTGATCGAAAAATCACAATGAACTACATCTACCAAGATGCAATAGAGGTAATTCAGCTGGGATATGTCCGCGGTGCTCCCTCCCCCATGTCTTTACAATTGATAATATAACCTTTTTTGTTAAATCTGACCTTAGCAAGGTCACTATGGACAAAAGATGGGGACTACGTAAACTGATCGATTCCTTCAAGTCCCATGGAGCAATGGCCTATCTACAAGAACCTGCTCGCCTCAAAGTTATTAAATCTGGACACAGTTACTTCTTCCATGATGTCAAAGAGGCGGAGCATTTTCTATCAAAAATGGATTTAAAAACTTAACTAAAAGCAAATGGATTAGAACGAAATGAGGCAAAGGGAAAAGAGAAAAAAAAAAAGAAGGGGGGGAGGGGAAAAAAAAAGGGAGATAATTTAGTATGGGTATTACCGTTGTTTATAACTCACTAGGGTTATTTTTTCTTCTTTTCATTTCACCTTTTGGCTGATGGTCATTCTATATGTTGGTAATAAAGAGGGCTCGGGTTCCTGTGGAACTCTCTCAGGGTGGCTGCCCTTCTAACGGCAGCAGAAGATAGAGGGGGGCTTCCGGGTAGGTACAGGGGGGAGGGAGCCAGTGAGATGGAAGGGAGGCAAGGGTGGAGGGGTGGATGGAGAGGCGGGAGAAAAAGAAAAGGACAAGGCAAGGTTTAAGGTGGTTAACGTTAGAAACTGTAGACAGGTAATGTTAATGCAATTAATGAGAGGTACAGAACGTTTTTCCTTATTAAGAATTTATAATGTTGCAATTTAGGTGCTTAGCTTGGAATGTTTCAGGCTTGAATAATAAGAACAAAAGGCGTATGGTGTATGAGGAACTTAAAATGTACAATCCACATTTAATTATGTTATCAGAAACGCATATTTGTTTTAAAGACAAAAAAATACTGAGTCAACTGGGATACGAAGTGGTGGTGTGTACTACTTTCAATGCTCCAATTAGAGGAGTCGCAATTTTGAAGAAAAAGCAACCATGGGGGGTAGTGATTAGAACTGCTTCGGACAATGGAGGCCGGTAGGCCATTACTCAAATACAGGTCGAGAACTGTAAATTTGTTTTCTGTGCTATATATGGGCCAAATACTGATGATCCGCGCATTTTGATTGGTTAAATATTGAATTGCTCTCATGGGAGGGGGAACTTATTATGATGGGGGACTAAAACTGCGTGTTAAACTATGAACTGGATGTGACTAAGAGAGATCTATTCAGACGTATGCGTAAAACTAGGGCGGCGATATTAGAATTAGCTCGGATACACAATGTAAAAGATGTATGAAGGAACTTGCATCCAGATCAACCTGGCTATACGTTCTACTCCTCACCCCACAAACTGTATTCACGAATAGATTTGGCATGGGCATCAGACGAGGTAATTGAGGTTGGACGTATGGAGATCTTCCCAAAGGTCTCGTCGGACCACAACCCAATTTTATTGTCATTCAGTATAATACAAAAGGATCCGGAAGTTAGATTGTTTACCTTTCCTAGATATATATTAGCAGACGCAGTCTATGTCGGAACACTGAAGGTGCATATCAAAGAATTTATTGAAATCAATCTAGGAAGTGCATCACTTTTATCAGTGTGGGATGCTTGTAAAGCCTCTATCAGGGGTCACGTGCAACAGTATGTATATAAACAAAATGCAGAACAAAGGAAAAAGGATAAGATTGTTACAAATGGTATTATGCAGCTGGAAAAACAATTAGCTGACAATTTGAGAGCTGGTGGTTTGGGGGCGGATGATATTGAACAATTAGAAACTAAATTAGTGACTGCACGTTCGATCCTTAAATGTGCTTTAAGGGAAAATAATTGCCGAAAGTTGCTCAAATATAAATTGGCACAATATGAATGTGGGGATAAGGTAGGAAAGGCCCTGGCTTACAAGGTGGCAGATGACCGAGCTACAACATTAGTTAAATCCATAAAAGGCCCTAATAATATATTTTACACTCAGCCAGTACAAATAATGGATCAGTTTGTAACATACTATAAAAATCTATACACTCCAGAGGGTAGCTGTACAGAAAGGCAGACACAAAGGTATATTAATAAAAAATCTCCCAGTTTGTGAATACTTAGATCAGGAAAGTGTTAACAGGCTCGAGGAAGAAGTTACGCTAAAGGAACTACATTATGCTGTCACTTCTCTCCCATCTAACAAAGCTGCTGGTGAGGATACTCTCCCCATAGAATTATTTGCGCAGACGAAATCTTACCACTTTTATGTTTAGTTATTAATTTAATTGGTGTTACTGGGCAGGTACCAGAATCGTGGAATACAGCTAAAATTATGTTTTTTCTTAAAAAAAAAAAATCACAAGCAGAATGCGGCTCTTATCGCCCTATATCACTGATTAACGCAGACGCTAAAGCATACTCCAAGATATTGGCTCTTCGCATGGCCCCACTTATGCCGTTGTTGGTAAATGAGCAACAACATGGTTTCGTAGCAGGGAGGGACATTACTGTCCATGTTAACATGGCGATCACCGCTTTTGATGTTGCAGCAACTAACCACACCCCACTCGGGATGATACTTTTAGACGCAGAGAAGGCGTTTGACCGAGGGGGGTGGGATTACTTATGGGGGGTGATGAAACAATACGACTTTAAAGGACGTTTTTTAAGAAGTATACAAACTTTGTATAAAGATCCTAATGCCAAGATCAGCTATGCAGGGGCTGATTCACCTAAATTTTCAATCTTACGGGGGACACGGCAGGGGTGCCCTCTGTCACCCCTACTCTTCGCTCTTTCCATGGAGCCGTTTATCAATGCCCTTCAAGAGCAAGTCAAAATAAAACCCATACATCATGAAGATAAAATCTTGAAAATCACTGCTTATGCCGATGACTTAGCCATTTATACTACCAATGTGGCAGAAGCACTAATAGGGATATCAGAAGAAGCCAAGAATTTTGGGGATATCGCAGGTTACAAACTTAATATAAATAAAACGCAGGTTATAATGAATTATCAGTCTGATCCCCAAATTCCAGGACATTGCCTGGCTGCGCTTTACTTAGGGGTTAAAATTTCTTCAAAGATCTCCGATATAAACTCGTTAAACTATGAACCTTTATTGAAAGAAGTGGCAGCTCTTTTAAAAAAGTGGCATAAGATTCCGCTTAACTTGCTGGGACGAATGAATTTGATTAACATGAATGTCCTGCCTAAATTCTTATATCTTTTTCGTTGTATTCCTCTGCGCGTTAATAATTTGTTTTTTAAAAAGTTGGACAGTATTATTAATAGTTTTCTGTGGGGCTATAAGAAGCCTCGAAGATCGATGGCAATTCTGAAATTACCATTGGAAAAAGGAGGTCTTAATTTCCCTGATTTTAGAGCCTACTTTTTTGCTTCCTTTTTTAACCGGCTTCGTAGTCTGTTTACTAGCTATAATCAATTTTTCTTTCATCAATTTATGCTTGGCTGAGATGCAAAACAATTTTTGGCAAAGGTGCAGGACCCCAATTATTTTAAACGTGTTAAATTCAAGACTGCACGGGACGCAGTACGTATCTGGAATATGATTATGATAAATTGTGAAACTTCTTTTTTTCACACTGATTTGTTACTTTGGGGTAATCCTGGACTCCCAGGAATTTTTAGTGATAATACAGGACGAGATTGGGCTGAATACGGTATTCTAAAATTGGGAGACTTATACGGTTCAAGTGGCTTCCTACAATTTGAAACTTTGAAACTTTTGTTCAAATTACCGGAAATGATGCGCTTCAAGTATATTCAAATAAGGGACTATTTAATTCGTAGGATGAACTTGATATCTGTAAGTAGCTCAGATATATGGAGCTGTTTTTACTCAACAAATCGAAAATCACTAATTAGTATGGGTTATAAGTGTTTAAACCAAAACAAGATGGATGAAACTCCTCGATTAGCGATAAAATGGACCTCCATATTAGGATTTAATGTGACAACTCAGAATATCTCAAACGCTTTAGTAAACATCAACAGAGTAACTCATTCATCTAGTCTAATGCTTCAATCCTACAGAACAATATCTCATTTATATTATACACCTCTAAGAATCTCCAAATGGGCACAAAACACTTTGAGCAGTGACCGTACTAAATGCCCTAAGTGTGGGCTGATGGCTGCAGATATTGTACATATGATTTATACTTGTCCGGTATTAACAGGGTATTGGTCTGTAATAGAAAATATTTTATATAAGCAAAAAGTGATCAGCTCTGCATTATCAGCTACCTCAATTTTACTTGCTATATACCCATCTAGCACTACCAACACAGATTTGTTAAATATACTTCTGACCTGCGCTAGATTGGTTATTGCGAGAGCTTGGATCTCCCCGAACCCTCCTCATACAATGGAATGGTGGGCGTTAGTTAATGAGATCTATACCATGGAGGGTTCAATTGCAAGGAACCGACGAATAAAAGCAACCGGGAAGTTTGTTAAAATTTGGGGCACTTTCTTAGAATAGTATATGACTACAGAAGACATTAACAATAGTAGGCCTCAGGGAATATATATCTGTGTTTTTCCAATTTGTCATTATGGATCCAGGACTATACATAACTTCTCCATTCGCTTTTTTGTTCTGTTTTATGACTATATTCGAAGGATGTGCAATGCAAAGAGTCTGGCGTTATTTTATTTGTATTCAGATCTGTACCGTTACTTGATTATATATTATATGTTTTGTTAAAAATGTATTCGTTGATCTCCTTGCCCTGCTTGTCAAATAAAAAAAAAAAAGAGAGTGGAGATTTATCTTGGGGTTTCGGAGCATATGTCTATTTGTACAGTTTTTTAGACACACTTTTTAATATTGCCGATATTACTTGCACAGTCCAGTGTTTTAATAGAATTCTAGGTTATGTTTTTTTAAGTCCAAGGTTTTTTTATTATAATTATAAACACAATTTGTTAAGATATTTTTGAAGCACTAAGCACTTTAATATTACCACTTGTTTACATATGAGAACGGATCAAGACGTGTTGTTTCAACAACAACTCGGCCAAGGTTTGGGTTGTAAGCTAGTTGACAATGAATCAAAATGCATTTATGCAGACAAATATTTTTTATATGTATTTATTTACATTTATTGACATTTATGTTCTTATGTGGATTAGCAACAAGACTAATTACGACATGACAATGAACATTTGGCAGAAATCAATTTGAAGACAATTTTGCTGCCAGGCGATAGACCCATATTCTTGCAAATTTGCACAAATTGCTAAGTTTTGCACAATGATTTTAAACATATTTATTAATTTATCTATTTATTGATTAATTCATTTATGTATTTGGGTATGCCATGCTTTCCACATTGATATTAGAATATGCAATGTTTTTAATATTAATGTATTTATTGTTTGCATTGTCACTTTAAACATCAAGCATTTAAGCTGTTTACAATTATGAGCATGTCTTACTATACAAGTATTTCTTCACAAGGCTGTCACAATGCATATGCCGGTGTATGAAATATTTCTTCTTTGTTTATGCAAGTGGTCACGTGACTCACGAAAGGGTTGGACACCAAGACAACATTAAAACAATGGAGAACTCTAGCTTTCTAGTCGTAGAGGGAAAGATCAATAAACATTTTCCTGCCTCTTCCGTTTGGGCCCATCTCTCTCTTTTTGCCACAAAGGAAGTTTGGAGAGATTGATTTGAAGGAATATATATATGCACCAGTAGGAAGTTATAGTTAGGACCAAGTTTCCATAGGAAAAGCGTGTTTTTTTGTCAATAACTTTGGCGTCGCTTGACAAATCTTCACAGAATATTCAAAACACTTCCCCTTTCTGTTTCAGCTGCTGTGTAGAAAGTTTCAAGGTGATCCGTGAAGTGGAGCCAGAGAAAAAAAGGGGGCCCTAAAATGCGTTTTCACCAGGTTACCGCTAGGGGGATTTTTGAGTTTTTGAACATGTCTACAGCCCAAACAGCGTAATAGAATTACACCAAATTTGGCAGAAAGCTAGATGTTGGTCCAGAAAGTGTGCTTTTTCTGATTTGGTGCACATCCACTCAGTAGTTTCCGAGATATTTTAGTTAAAAAAGTATAGATTTCTGGAGTCCTTGCATTGAACTTGGGATCCTACTGAAATTTGATTGGCTGCCAACACTTCAACCAGAAAGTGCT
Source organism: Lissotriton helveticus (assembly GCF_964261635.1). Taxonomy (NCBI): domain Eukaryota; kingdom Metazoa; phylum Chordata; class Amphibia; order Caudata; family Salamandridae; genus Lissotriton; species Lissotriton helveticus. Next base: position 445,095,491 of record NC_136069.1, read on the forward strand.
GGCAGCCATCTTGGGACTCGGCCTGAAGCAGAGTCCTACTAAAAATGCAAAAAAAAAGGGGGTAGGTTTGAAATACCCAGGCCCCCTAGGCACATGTGCCACAGGGATGCTGTGAGGTCAAAAAAACTATTTAAAAAAACAAAATTCCTGCTGGATCTGAGGATTTTGCTGAAAGTTTTTAAAAATTAAAGTACAAGCTCCCACGCTTCTTTTCTAATTGGCCCCGGGTGGGCCAGGTCCTGGGGACCACCACCTCCCTGGGCTTTTGTCATATTGAATTCAGTGGACGCACATTCCCCCCGGAGATAGGAAGAAAGGAAGGGGACCGCACTGCTTCCTCCTAGATCCACACATGGCCCTGGGGACCGCCACCCCAGGAGGCCAGCTCCTGCTATCTCCCCGGGTGCCCAGCCTTGGGACAAATCTGTTTGTCATGGCTTGGAGGCAGCATTACTGCTCCAGCCAATCCATAGCAAACTGCTCCGCTTTCAGCAAGTGAGAGCATGTTTCTCTCACTTGCTCAAAGCGGAGAGCAATTACTTTTACACACAGGGAGCTGCGTGTTAGCAGCTTCCTATTTTTTATAAGCAATGCTGGCTCCCGTAGGAGGTGGGGAGCGGTAGTGACCACGGGCGCCTTGAGGCTCTCCCTTTGGTACTCAACACTAAAATTTGGGTGCCCTGAGTGGGACCAGGGCACACACAACAGAGGCTGGTCCCAAGAGGATGGGGTCTCTGGTGCCAAAATGGGCCCAGGAGTGGGGCCGTGCGACCCCCTCCCTTTATTTAAAAAAATGTAATAAAAAGGCCGGCCCCTGGGGATTGGGTCCCCGGGGGCGAAATTGGCCTGGGAGGGGAGCCTTCCTGTTACCACCAGTAAGTTCTACACAGTGAGATTACTGAGAGATCTTTAGATGCCACACCCCATTCTCCACCACTCTGCAAACATGCCTCCTAACGCACTGCTGGTTGAGGAATGAAGTCCCCTTGGATGCTGAGAGTCCTTTTGGGCTGACAAGCCCTTCTGTTACCTTCAGTAAGTCCCATGCAGCCTGATTGCTGAGAGGACTTTGGAGACCACGACCAGTTTCTCCACCACTCTGCAAATGCACCTCCTGGTGCACTGCAGGTTGGGGGAGGAAATCCCCTTGGCTCCAGAGGGTCCTTGGGGGCCAACAAGCCCTCTTGTCACTTCCAGTAAGTCCCACAGAGCCTGATGGCTGAGAGGTTTTCGGATGCCATGCACCATTTCTCAACCACTCTGCAAACACGTCTCCTGGTGCACTGCTGGTTGGGAGATTAAGTCCTTTTGGATGCTGAGGGTTCTTGAAGGGCCAGAAGCTCTCCTATTACATCCAGTAACTCTGACACAGCAGGATTCCTGAGAGCTGGTCCAAGGCCCTGCCTTTTCTCCACCACTCTGCAAACGCGACAACTAGCTAAAATGATAGAAATTAACAGAAAAAAACAAAGGGTACAGGGACATTATAGTTAGGAAATAGAATAACAAAATAACCTTAGAAATTCACAGAAAAAAACAAAGGTTTCAGGGATTTATAAAAGATGTAAAATTCAACAGTTATAGGTCTCTGGGTCAACTATCATTTACACCCCAGCAATGCACTGCTTATGATCTCACATATTACATCACTGCATGCATGTATAAGTGGATGTGTAACTGTGTGGGTGAGTGGCTGTATTAGTGAGTGAGTGGGTGTGTCAGTGTCTTTATGGCTGAGTGAGTGGCAGTGTGAAAGGCTCTATGGGTGGGTAAGTGGGTGTGTAGTGACTGTATGAGTGAGTTGGTGTCTGAATGGCTGTATGAATGAGTGACTAGGTGTATACATGGCTGTATGAGTGAGCGAGTGGCTGTTTCAGTGGGTGTTTGGTTAAGTGAATTGATGTGTGAGTACCTGTATTGGACAGTGAGTGTCTGTGTGAATGGTTATATGGGTGAGTGAGCAGATGTGTGAATGCCTATATGGATGGGCCCATGGGTATGTAAGAGTTTGTGTGGGTGTGTGAGTGCTTTCATTGGCTGAGTGAGTGGCTGTGTTGAGAGGCTGTATGGGTGAATGAGTGGGTGTGTGAGTGACTGTGTAGGTACATATGTGGTTGTGTGAGTACATGTATGGTTGAGTATGTGGCTATGTGACTGACTGTACTGTGAGTGACTGATTGAATGTGTAGCTGTATAGGTGAGCGAAAGGTTGTGTAAGTGGCTGTACAAGTAAGTGAGTGAGTGGTGCTATGGAGAAGTGAGTAAATGTATGTATGAGTATTGCTATGGGTCTGTGAACGTGTATGTCAGTGGGTGTGTGAGTGGACATATGAGAAGATGTATGGGGTTGTGAGTGGGTGTATCAGTGGTTCTGTGTATGATATCATCAGTTTTTCAAGATCGGGTACTTTGAAATATACACAGAGACACAGCGTAGAACAAATATACAGAAGCCAATCTTGAAGATCATGAGAACTATATTCCACACCATTCTAAGACTCGCTAAAGAGCCTGAACATATTAATTAAAAAAAATGCATATAATATATCAAATACCCTGGATAATAAATACTTCATAATATATAGAGAAAAGCCTATATAAGAGCGAGATCCTCTATACATAGAGGCACTTATAAAAGAACAAACAATATAATAAGGATCTGGAACATCAAGCACTTTACAGTGCCTTTGAATAAATCATGTAGACGTTTAAATATCATCTTTCTCTACACTCTAATTAGACATTTCGCGTAAGCTACAGGTTTTAGCGAATTTTTCAACCGCACAAGAGGAGCCATAAAGTAAAGAAATTTGATTACCTATTGTCGATAAGTCCCATGCAAACACAGAAATAGAGAAAGTTGAGACGGTCCCCTTACGAAGGCAAGTCAGCCGAAACGCGTGTAGCGTCCAACTACCGCCAGCCTTTCCTTTGTCTATGATCTATTTTGGATCTTTCTTCTGTACATAAATGTGTATTGAAACACTTTGGCTAATCATTTGCATAAACTAACTGTACTGTTTTCTTTTGAATATATGACTATGTTGTATTTCTCTTTATGCATTGATGATTTTAACTATTTATCATGAATCATTGAAAATAATGTTTTGATATTCAGATATAATAAACAAAACGAAAAGAAAACGTTTTTTGAAAAAAAAATGGGTGAATATGATTATGGTCATTGAATTAAAATGATGCACAATGTTTTTTGTAGAATCATATTTATGTTGTCCTGGAATTTGGAATTTTTTCGATTATTGTACACTTGCTTCTAGCTCCTTTTTTTCCGCCTTGATATCATCAGTGATGTCATTTGCGATGTCATTGTTGATGTCATGAGTGATGTCACTGACCATATCATGGGTGATGTAATATGTGAGGTTATAAGCAGTGTATTAAGGGGGCATACATTTGTACACACACAGATATATATATATATGTATATATATATATATATATATATATATATATATATATATATATATATATATATATATATATAACCAATACGCTAATTCATATGACGATAGTTAAGAATGCTCGAGCCCAGTATTTTCTTGCAGCCTGAGATTTATTTAGAACATGCAAACAAGGAACATGCGTCCATCTTGTAACGGTTTCTGGCACAGTTTAAATGTCAAAAGGCGCAGTGTAAGTACACATAAATTCAACATTACAACAACATAATTATATGGCCTCATTCTGTATTTGTATACTCATTCCTGAAATTATACAAATCTAAGTATCGCGGAAAATTACAGCGAAGTGATATTTAAATTATAATGGCAATATAGAAACCACTTGATCCACTTATTTCTATATTGCCATTATAATTTAAATATCGCTGCACGGTAATTTTCTGCGATACTTAGCTACTGTGCCAGAAACCGTTACAAGATGGCCGTCACAAAAATGAGTGTAGTGACTGGTAGTCCTATTTCACTTATTATTATTTGCACTATGTATAACATTGTGACAAGCAGCTCGTTTACCCGTGACATAGGTGTTCTACACCAAAACGCGTCGGGCATGTTCCTTGTTTGCATGTTCTAAATAAATCTCATGCTGCAAGAAAATACTGGGCTTGAGCATTCTTGACTATCGTCATATGAATTAGTGTTTTGGATACCAGGGGGTCGCGACCCCGCTCAGAGCCCGCCGCCATCAAAAGGCAGAGAGACTCGCAAACTTTTGGTGATATATATATATATATATATATATATATATATACATATCACCACCATTCACCTCCCTCCTGATAAGGATGTAGAGCCACACTCACAACGTTTTGCTTGAAGCAATTTATTCGACTGTTGGGGCTGATAACCTGACGCGTTTCGTTTACTCCTGTAAACTTCCTCAAAGGTCGGCCCACGCAGACAGGAAATGTTCTAGGGTCCCAGTAGATCTTGTTTTAAATCCTTGCCGGCCCTCTAGTAGACATTCACAATGTGCCAGTGGCCAGGCATGATGGACGATGTAGTCCCGCATATCCTGTTCTCTGCGCTGTTCTTTTTCAAGATGTTGCCTTTGTTTTTTCGGTGTCGCAGGAATGCAGAGAATTCCAGAAATGTTGTGCCAGTTGCAGTCCGTAATTTTTCGTGCTGCTTTGGAGCCATACCTAACTCGGGTATTTGGTGGCAGCCTCTTACCCTTGAATTCGTTTTACCGAGAAGACAAAGTTTTGGTCCAAGGTCGGGCAAAGTGGGACGCTCTCGCTGGCTGTGCGTAGCTCTTGCGGCAGGACCACACCGCTATATATCACCACCATTCACCTCCATCCTGATAAGGATGTAGAGCCGCACTCACAACGTTTTGCTTGAAGCAATTTATTCGACTGTTGTGGCTGATAACCTGACGCGTTTCGTTTACTCCTGTAAACTTCCTCAAAGGTCGGCCCACGCAGACAGGAAATGTTCTCGGGTCCCAGTAGATCTTGTTTTAAATCCTTGCCGGCCCTCTAGTGGACATCCACAATGTGTCAGTGGCCAGGCATGATGGACGATGTAGTCCCGCATTTCCTGTTCTCTGCGCTGTTCTTTTTCAAGATGTTGCCTTTGTTTTTTTGGTGTCGCAGGAATGCAGAGAATTCCAGAAATGTTGTGCCAGTTGCAGTCCGTAATTTTTCGTGCTGCTTTGGAGCCATACCTAACTGGGGTGTTTGGTGGCAACCCCTTACCCTTGAATTAGTTTTACAGAGTAGACAAAGTTTTGGTCCAAGGTCGGGTAAAGTGGGGCGATCTCGCTGGTTGTGCGTAGTTTTTGCGGCAGGACCACGCCGCTATATATCACCACCATTCACCTCCCTCCTGATAAGGATGTAGAGCCGCACTCACAACGTTTTGCTTGAAGCAATTTATTCGACTGCTGGGGCTGATAACCTGACGCGTTTTGTTTACTCCTGTAAACTTCCTCAAAGGTCGGCCCACGCAGACAGGAAATGTTCTTGGGTCCCAGTAGTATATATATATATATATATATATATATATAATATATATATATATATAATAATATATATATATATAAATATTTAGTTTCCTCCACATGGAACGTAGAGGGACCGAGCCCGTAGTTAGGTGGTGCGTGCCGCCAGTACGTCCAAAACCGGCAAGGCGATTACTTCACACTTTCCCAATAAAACGCGCTCTCGAAGTCAGTTACTGCAAAGTTGGTAGCCATTTATTAGCTCGTTATGCATTTTGACAAAGATTTTTGTCTTGATCACACGAACATAGTCACATTACAGGGTGCATGAATAAAGTGAAACGAAAAAACCTTTCGTAATTGACATGGTAACTGATGACGGACCAATGCTAATAAACTCACCCTCTCGCCAAGTCCAGTGTCAGACATATTGTAATGTGCAATTATTAAACATACAGTGTTGAATCATAACACGACTTAGAACATTGCCAGTTTAAATGATAATATAAAAGTTTATGTACACTGACTTAATGTTTCCTACCAAATTTGTAATTTCGTACAATACAAATGGAAAAATGCATGCAAAGTGTTTCTTAAATACACTTCTTTGCTCACAATAAACTAACATTAGTACTGTGATTTATCAGTGAGATAATACTTAGTATCGTGCATAGATATACGCCTTTTTAATCGCGTACTTCTATCTATACTTAGAGCTCTAGGGCAAGCCAGGTTACTTTCACTCAATCTGTGGCGGCCATCTTGCATCTTGCATGGTCAAGAAAAGAGTCATGGAGCACCTGAGAGCCATTACGAATATGAATATCCATTATTCTATTGCCAGACATTTTACGGAACATCATCAGTCTAATCATGCCCTACTAAGTTTCTTTGCTTAAGAACAGGTAGCATTGGGGATTAGAGGAGGCAATAGGGAGTTGGCACTCAGGCAGAAAGAATCAAAATGGATACTGGAATTAGAAACCAAGTACCCAGGGGGTCATACTCTCGATGATGAATTAGCTGTTCACCTCCATACTGAGTAGGGTAGAATCTTTATGTTGGTCATCTAATGATGTATTTAATACTGTAACTGTAAGATATCGTATTAGAATGTGAATATTTGTGTCTTTTTATGAAACTTTATTTATGACTTTTTTCTTTCTGTGATTTTCTCTTTCTGAGGAGGAAAGGAAGGGGCCCACCACCGCGTTGTCACTTCACGGGCTTCCTCCCCTTTTCTTTCACCATGCATGGGTGAACACTTAATACAGATAAGAGACTTCATTCAAAAAATCCTACAATTTTTAATTTTCACTTGTAGAGTTACTCTTAGTTATCTTTCTAGCACCTTATTCACTATCTAATTGAGACTAGGGGTATATCTTGATACAGACTTTTGCATACGAACTTATAGGTGGGGCCATACAATCTGGAGGAATTGACTGTTCTCCCGTTCAGATTAAATTTAGGTGCATTCAAATTATTGAATTGTGTTATCTTAATCTGTATTGGAATTGAATGTATTGGGCACTAGACCGCACACATAGCAAGATATAGATACATCTGTATCTTAATAATACTGTGAGAGAAATAATTGGGCTCAATCAGTAGGCTCTTTATGCATATGGCCACTAGACCGATCGAAACATATGAACCATATCCAACTTGGAATATACAGGTGTGTTAGATTTATTGCAATAAGATACCTCACACATACATCCTTAAATAACTCCCGTACAGGGCACCGAAAGCAGTAGAAATCTTGGGACGTAACGCATTGTTGAATAAACTTTAAACCACTACCAAGATTGCCGCTACAGATCGAGTTAAAGTAACCTGGCTTGCCCTAGAGCTCTAAGTATAGATAGAAGTACGCGATTAAAAAGGCGTATAACTATGCACAATACTAAGTATTATCTCACTGATAAATCACAGTACTAATGTTAGTTTATTGTGAGCAAAGAAGTGTATTTAAGAAACACTTTGCGTGCATTTTTCCGTTTGTATTGTACGAAATTACAAATGTGGTAGGAAACATTAAGTCAGTGTACATAAACTTTTGTATTATCATTTAGACTGGCACTGTTCTAAGACGTGTTATGATTCAACACTGTATGTTTCATAATTGCGCATTACAATATGTATGACACTGGACTTGGCGAGAGGGTGAGTTTATTAGCATTGGTCCGTCATCAGTTACCATGTCAATTAAGAAAGTTTTTTTTTCGTTTCACTTTATTTATGCACGCTGTAATGTGACTATGTTCGTGTGAGTAAGACAAAATTCTTTGGCGAAACGCGTAATGAGCTAATAAATAGCTACCAACTTCGCAGTAACTGACTTCTAGAGTGCGATTTATTGGGAATGTGTACAGTAATATATCAATATTTATAGGTATAGATATATAGATCAGGCTTTACCAATGAGGAGCTCTTGAGCTACTGGTAGCTCTCCAGCCACCTTTAAATAGTTCTCCTGTCTGCAGCTCAGCCAACTTAATAAGAAAACTTTTCTTGGTTGAAACATTGTATTATGCCAAAATTATATATTCAAGACAAAAATGTGTATATTTTCAGAACTCATGTGCTGATAAGTGCAGACAAATGGCTGAATTTCTAAAATATATTTAAAGAATGATGTAGGGCCACTTATTTCTGTTATCATTACTTCTGTGCCAGGGGTATTGCAGCTGTTTTGTATTACCTGTGTAGAAGAATTCCATTTTTTTTTTACAGCGCTAATAATTTTACATATAGTGGCTACTAGTATCTAATCTTATCTGATGCGATCATCATTACTCAAAAAATATTAGTAGCTCGCAATGATTTTCCTTGAACACAATTAGTTTTTATTGTACAAAAGGTTAAGACTCCTGATATATAAGATAAGATTACATATTAGTGACCACCATACGTACAATTTAAATATATATATATATATATATATATATATATATATATATATTTATATATATATATATAACACGTCAGGCACTGCTGGCGCTGGATGCTCTTGCTTCTTGCTTTAATTTGAACACGCTGATGGGAGAGTAAGCCCCGCACCTTTGGGTAACAGTGGACTTTGCATAAATTACGGCCAACCCGACCGAAGGGCGCACCACCGTGGATCCTAACGGCTCTGCTGCCGGTCTAAGATCATTGCAACAGATACATCTGGCGTTTGCTTGAAAGGGTGAGAACTGAGAAGAAGCACCTGTGAATTGGTACTATTTTGCTTGGTGTCTGCTAGCAGCCCACTGGGGTTTCATGTTAAGGACTACCAGTCCCAGAAGGCTTTGTGGTTATGATACTCACCTGAGTGCAATATTTGAATATATATGGGAGTATTTTGGGAGTCCTTTTGTTGGCAGTCGTTGAGTACGCAGCAAGCCTCAGAAGAAGGGCGTAGCCCGAAACGCGTAAGGCACTGTCGGCGCTGGATGCTCCTGCTTCTTACTTTAATTTGAACGCGTTGATGGGAGAGTGAGCACCGCACCTTTGGGTAACTGTGGACTTTATATATATATATATATATATATATATACCTATATATATATGTATATATATTACTGCTCCAGAACTGCTGCTGTTGTACCTCGGATGAAATAAATCTATACAAATTAGCCAGCTATCGTGGTCCGCGCTCTCTTCTTTCTCATGGCATGGGAGAATGGTGAAGGAGTTACCTGCAAAATATATATATATATATATATATATATATTTCGTCCAACTCCTTTATGAAAAGGAAATGAGTCCGCACTCTCGGAAAAACTTTCCCAGTTTCTTTTTATTTTCCAATCATCATACTCCAAAAATACACCAGCACGAAACCAACGTGTTTCACAACAAACAGTTGCTTGATCACCGCGTTGGTTTCGTGCTGGTGTATTTTTGGAGTATGATGATTGGAAAATAAAAAGAAACTGGGAAAGTTTTTCCGAGAGTGCGGACTCATTTCCTTTTCATAAAGGAGTTGGACGATATATTACAAAAGCGGGGCTCTGCTTAGGAGTCCGCACCGATGGAAAGAGCGCCAGAGGGTTGCGAAACGGAGCCGAATTGGTGGATATATATATATATATATATATATATATATATATATATATATATATATATATATATATATATAACTGCTCCAGAACCCCAAAATAGCGAGTCACTCCCCAGGCGGGTGCTGCATACGCGTTGGTGTGCCGCGAAAATTATGAAAGTTCACAAATCCTCTCCAAATCCTCGGGAAGGAAAGTAGCACTCAGGCATTTTCAGCAAAGCGATATTTATTATCAAGACAGACGCGTTTCGGGAGAACTCCCTTCCTCGGTGTCACAAAGTAACGCGCTGCGCGGCGCCATCTTAATAACAGGCACAACATCATCAAAACAAACGAGGGGCAATCAGCGCATCGCACAATGACGGGCACCATTTTGCAAGTATAATAACAGTGCGTTCATCACATTGAGCATCACATGTATCTTCATTTTAATTTATAATGCGATATAAGCATGTCATGCCCAGTATAGTGCTTGAAAATGACAATTTAGTCATGTTCTGTTCGATGTTGCCGTGGATCGGCTATGGCCCCTAAAGTTTGCTCCAACCCCTCAAAGTACACAAAAATTCTCAATTGATCCATGTGTCTGTGTCATTAATAATATCGAATGCGACTGAGACTGTTAAAAATACATTAGTGATCTATCTGTGTATCTCTGATCCAATCCAAAACATTCTTTTAAAATTACATTGTCTCAAAAAACGTGATTCCCAAATAATAAAACATGCATCTGAACAAAAACCAAAGTCAGAAACACGAGTGTTGCTCAATCGCAATTAAGGGCAAGTTGCACAGTTTGTCCCATGCTTTACTGTCATAGTGCCTGCCTCCTGCTTCCTCAACTACCCAGATGTACTGCCAATTCCTCTCCACTATTCAGACCCCCTGGGACCTTGGTCTGCATGTCTACTATGTACCGGGACTCCAGACTCCGTGATCTCTGCATTCTGTCCCCTCCTCTCGGATTCTCCGGTACACAGTCCAGGCAGAAGTATTGAAGTAAATTTCTGTCACTCTTATGTTTTATTGCGAAATGTCGAGCCACCGGATAGGAAAAACCCTTATTCGCGATGGCACGTATATGTTCAAGAATTCTCAATTTCACTGGATTATTCGTGCTCCCTACGTATTTTAGACCGCAGGGACACCTTAAGCAATAGATGGCAAAAGTAGTGTGACAGGACATGAATTTATTGATTTTCTTTCCTCCCTGGCACCCCTTTACCTCATAGGATAAGGTTCTTCTACTGAAGGTGCATACCTTGTTCAGATGTTTTATTATTTGGGGATCAAGTTTTTTGAGACAATGTAATGTTAAAAGAATGTTTTGGATTGATTTGACTTAAAGCTTTAAAATTCATCTTCCGCTGTATTTCTTTCAACTTGTGCCATATTCATTCTCATCGTACATCGTACATGTGTAAATACGAAATAATTCTTAAGATGACTTGGTTTTTATATGCGTACGTCGAACCTGCTCGGTCTCTGACAGCTATGATACCAGAATGGGTGAGGCAGGTGTCGAACACAGGCATTATGGACCTAGCAGTTCTCAACATCCCTATTAGTCAACCAAGGGTACGAGATATTCAAAACGTGTCCAGTTAATCATTGCAGTGAATACTAGCTAGCGTATCTAATACAACCGTATAATTGCGGGCTCCACATCTAACATCAGTTGCCAGGTTAAATACCATTCTGCTCTAACAGTGACATGGTTGAATCCTAGTTCTAAGCACATTTTTCTCACGCCATCAGTTGCAATGTTAAATACCAAAATGACACAAATAACAATAATAACAATAATAACAGATTCTAAGTAATCAAGATCGCATTCATGGCATTCTACCAACATGTAGTTCATGTTTCCAATGTCATCTGTTCAAATGTGTACGATCGCATACCATCAACAATTTGTGATGCATACATATCTCTCAGGTGCTGTAAGGTGCTTTACTGTACAAAAAGTGCTCCGTGATTCTGCGTTGAAAAGGGTAGGAGTGCCAGTGAAAGTGGATACAGTGATTGGGCCCCTTCCTTTTCATCTGTTAAGAGAAAAAATAAATAAGATAGAATTAGTGAAGTGATATTAAAATTTTAAAAACATAGTCATCAAGACTTTCTGGTATTGCTACGAATTGCAGACTAGTTAAAAGCGCTTCAGGCAAGAGAAAGAAAGGAAGAAGGACCATAGACTACAAGGGAGGGAATAGTCGAGGCTCTATAGTCTAAATGTACATGTTACATCATGCTGCCTTTAATCATGTCACAGATGGTCCAGCACCACAGAGGTCCCTATGTCCTTAAATGGACTGCTAACTCCTCATCTTGATTAAGACCACCCGGGTCTTTGGTCTGGAACTCGATGATTTATTTTGATTCCTTTTGTCTTAGTTTGAGTTCTCTGTTTCCTCCCCTTGGGTTCCTTTCTATCTGTTCAAGAATGAAGAATCTAATTTCAGAAGGATTTGAGAAATGCATATCCCTGAAATGCCTAGCTACAGGGTATTTCTCATCCTTATGAATTATTGCACGATAGTGTTCCAGACCGCGTTTTTTAGCTAGCAGTGTCGTTCTTCCTATATACCACTTATTGCATGGACATACTATTACATAGATAGCAAAAGTGGTACTACAGGTGAGAAATTGGGTTATTTCTTTCTGAGTCCCATTGTAACTGACCTCGTTGGTAAAGCGGCTCTTCTTGCAGGCCTTGCAATGGTCTCAAGGGAAAAATCCCTTGAGGCCATGTTGGTGTCCTGTTGTATAATTAGTGATGTCACTGTGGACAAGCATGTCTCTTATACTTCTGCCTTTTCTATAGGTCACACGTGGTCTTTTTGATATTTCTTCAACAAAAACAGTGTCACATTTTAATATATCCCAGTTCTTGCACAGTATCTTATGTACATTTTTAGACTCAGAGTTAAATGTCATGATCAACCGGGTATTATATTCTTTGTCTTCTTCCGTGGCATCCTTATTGTCAGTTAGGGTGTCCTGCCTGTTAATTTTATCTGCCTTTTCCTTCGCTTTGCGGAGCACCCAGTTAGGATAGCCTCTTGCCATAAAGCGTGCCAACATAACTTTGCATTCCTGCTGATATGCCATATCAGTGTTGAAGTTCCTTTTTGCCCTCAGCAGTTCACCATAAGGGATGCTCCATTTCAGGGGCTCCGGGTGACTGCTGAGGGCATGTAGGATGCTGTTTCCTGAACAAAGAGGTGGAGATTTTGTTGTCAACAATTTCTATTCTTACATCTAAATACTCAACTGCCTCTTTGCTCATGTTGTATGTAAGGGATATGTTCTTATCATTTTTGTTGAAATGGTTGATGAATTGTTTCGCCATCTTATCTTTTCCCTTCCAAATGACGAACAAATCGTCAATATACCTCCACCACTTAATAACATGTTCTAGATATCCTGCATAGGCAGAGTCGGCAAAGATCTCCTGCTCCCAGCTCCCCAGAAAGAGGTTCACGAAACTGGGAGCAAAGCACGAACCCATTCCGGTGCCAATCACCTGCCTGTACAGGACACCATCGAACAAAAAGATGTTATTGGTGAGGCAGTGTTCTATCATATTCAAAAGCATTTTGCTGTGTTCCCTGAATCTCAAGTGGCGTAGTTTGAGGAATTGATTACAGACATTATATATATATATATATATATTTTTTTTTTTTTGGTTTGAAACACTTATGCATATCTGCCTAATGGCATACTACTGAAGGCAAGTGCCCATACTATTAACCAACCGGTTGGTAGAGTACTGTGAGTAGAAAGAGTCTCAGATGCTTATGACATGAAATATTATATCTGATGGGAGAGGAAGTCCCTAACGTATACATTATGTCCTTTGGGCATCTCCCGTCCATCATCCACTTTGGTTTTGCTTTGTTCGCCCCAAGTTGGCAGGGTATGCCCAGACTTGGGTCCCTTGCTCACTTTGCCACTGAATTCAAGCTAGCCTGACTGATGACAGCTGATTAGCCAGAAACCGGTCCCAGCATGCTTGTTTCCAGTCCAGGGAAGACATGGCTTGGCAGTTCGGGTTGGGCTGTTCCCATGAGGCACAGGGACAGACTGATTTGCATATGGCCATGTTTGAACTGGGGTGGCGGAGTGAGTTTAAGAATGATGATGGATTAAACCCAGATCAGTTGACTGGGGGTGAGTGCTTGCAATTTTCAACACTCCGACCATCATCCCCTTTAGTTTTGCTTTGTTTGCCTTAAGTTGGCAGGGTATGCCCAGACGTGGGTCCCTTGCTCACTTTCTTATCTTATCTTAAGTGGAATTTATAGAGCGCACTGACACCATAAGTTTCCTGGCGCTGAGAGAAAGAGTGCGGAAATTGTAGAGGGAGGGCTAACCAGATTGGGTGAAGAGCCGAGTTTTCAGGAGTTTCCTAAAATTCAGTAGGGAGCCACTGGATTTAACTGAGAGAGGGAGAGAGTTCCAGAGTTTAGGAACCAAATAGGCAAACCTGCGGACACCAAATTTTTTGAGTTTTACTTTGGGGGTGACCAGCAGGTTGAGATGCGCCGAGCGAAGGTTGCGCACCGGACGGTGTGGCAAGATCAGAGTCTAAAGAAAGTTAGGGCTGGTGCAGTGAAGGGCCTTGAAAGTCATGCAGCCAATCTTGAAAGCCGCCCTTTGCCCAACTGGTAGCCAGTGGAGTTTTCGTAGGAGTGGTTTCGCAGATTCCCATTTGGGGGTTTTATGGATGAGTGTGGCAGCCTGGTTCTGCACAATTTGGAGACGGCGGAGGAGCGACAGGGGGAGACCATGGTAGAGGGAGTTCGAAAAGTTGAGGCGGGATAGCACTAGGGAGATCACGACCTGGACCAATGCCGCATGTGGTAACAGGTGGACAATTTTGAGAATTTTCCGCAGTTGAAACATGCAGGAGGAGATCACGGCACCAACTTGGGCCTTAATAGAGAGCTCCACGTCAATGGATTCCACTGGATTCAAGCTAGCCTGGCTGATGACGGCTGATTAGCCAGAAACCGGTCCCAGGATGCTTGTTTCCAGTCCAGGGAAGACATAGCCTGGCAGTTTGGGCTGGACTTTTCCCATGAGGCACAGGGTCAGACTGATTTGCATATGGCCATGTCTGAACTGGGATGGCGGAGTAAGCTAAAGAATAATTATGGATTAAACCCAGATCAGTTGACTGGGGGTGAGTGCTTGCCATGTTCAACCTCCGTCCATCATCCACTTTGGTTTTGCCATCCCCCAAGTTAGACATGGTGTCATTAAATTTGTGCCCTTCCACATTATTGGTTAATCCTTCTAGTGGCCCCATGTGTAATAAGTGACAGGTTCCAGCATTGTGTGACCACCAAGTTTCTGGTGTGTGATCAAGACTGCCTGTGAGTTTATCCCTTGAGTGTGCGCTTAATTTTGTTTTATGCAGAATATATATATATAGAATATATATATATATATATATATATATATATATATATATATATATATATATATATATATATATATATATATATATATATATATATATATATATATATATATATATATATATTATTTTTCACTGGGGAAACAAATGTTACTGGGACGTTATAGTTAGGCTCAGATTTCACTGGTACAAAACCAGTGAAATTCAGCAGTTATAATTAGCTGAGCTAAATATAACTCGACCCCCCGCAATGCACTGCTGATGTCCTAACATATTACATCACTAATGACCTTGCCCGCACTTTGTTTTTTAAAAACATTGTTCGACAGAATACGTGGATCCAGCGCAACTTATGGCAATTTCTTTTTTTTTTAAAACACCTTTTTGCCCCTGCGGTACCCCTCCTAGAGGCCCAGGGGGTCTAAGATGTTGCTATCCTTTTATTTTTAATTTTGTTTATGTGACTTGGTTCAAGAGATGGTTGCCAAAACTATCGGGCTTGAAGTGTTGCCAGCCAGTCAGATCTCAGCACATGATCGGGAGGGGTCGCGGAACATCCACTTCTCCAGAAATACAACTGGAAATGTCTTTAAATAACTCCAAAACTACTGAACGGACACACACCATTTAACAAAAGGGGCACTTTCTGGACCAACAGCTCCCTTTTCTTCTAAATTTGGTGTAATTCCGTTCAGCAGTTTGGGCTGTAGCTGTGTCTAAAGTTTCCTATGGAAATGAACATGGAAAAAAACGTGTTTTGGGACTCCCCCTTTTTCTCGGCCCCGCTTGACGGATCACCCCAAAATGTTCAATACAGCAGTTGAAATGAGTGGCAAATTAGTTTTGAAAAGGAGCCAGGACACAGCCGTTCTCAATGCTAAACAATTTCTGGTACCCCCATAGCTTCCATATCAGACACTGGCATTTGAACTGGAGGATACCTATCTCAGAAACTGCATAATTAATAAATCTACACCCATCTGGGTCGCAACAGGCCATAGCTCCTTGTGGCTTACACAGTTATAGGCACTCAAATTGTCCATAAATGACGGATAAATAGTACAATTTTTAGCTACTTTTATCATTAGTACCAATCTCTTTACAGAAGCCATACTCTATATCAAATAAATCCTCATTCTCTTCCTCCCAGCTTTCAAACCTTGATAACAAAATTTACCTTCACCAAGGAGTCTGAAAAAGAGATAGGTCTATAATTCTTAAGGTCTGTTCTTGAACATAAATGCAACTAACATGGTCTATCCAATTGTGCGCGGGAATCAAAGCTTATATAAAAGGGAATTATGCCACCGTGAAATAAGGGGAATTCATTATTTTCCAGAAGGCTGTGCAATCTTTCAGCTTACTAGCTTAATCTAGAGCCTCCTACCCTTCTTCTTTAATTACTTTTTACTGTCTCCTTTATGTACACATATAATGAAGCCAGCACCTTTACACTTCATCAGGTTCCTTGGGAGCTCTTTTACGAGCCTCTCTTAACTTTTTATGTGCTTTGGTGCACTCTGAGTCAAACCAGCCCAGAGGTTCATTACACATGTCATTTTGTGGTCTAGATAAGGCCTTCATAATTCCACTCAAAATCATAACAAAAGCATTGCCTTTAACCCTCTTGTTTTTCTGAATGTGTTCTTGTTCGCCATAGCACTCTGTGCATATTATCACTGCTAACCAATGCTAAAATGCTTGTGCCCTCTCCCTAAGATAGAATACAACTGGCCTACATCTAACTGGCACATTTAATTTACTTACAAGCCTCTAGTAAATGGTACTACTTGTACCCAGGGTATATAAATTCCATGCTACTAATGGGCCTGCAGAACTCATTGTGACACACATTAAAGTAGCCCTGTCCCAGGCCTGCCATTCCAGCCTGTAGTGCAGTTTTAAACTGCTATTTCGACCTGGCAAGAATAATCTTTTATCAGACCTAAACCTTCCTTTTTAATACTATAGGTCACCCTTGAAGTAGGCCTTGAAAGCTCATAGGGCAGGCTGCATGGTATTGAAAAAGTAGGACATGTGCACTTATGCTGTACATGTCCTGGTAGTTAAACTCCTAAAGTTGGTATTCACTATTGTAAGGCTTACCTGTTCTATAGACGTACATTGGGTTGGCTTATTACATTTAACAAGTGATAACTGTGGATTTGGAGCAGGTTAAAGAACACCTCTTGGTTTCTTCTCAATTGTAATTTGAATCCTCTTCAATGGCAAAGTTAGATTTTAAGGTAAATTGTAAAAATGCCACATTTAAAAGTTGCCAGTTTTGAGCCCAAATCCACTGTGCCTTTCTTCCAATAGCCTGGGTGACATGTCTCTGCTTTTGTGGGTTGTGCATTGCTGCCAGACAGTGAGACAAGTGGGACTAGGTGTGAACATTGCAGGCCATCCTGCCAAGATAGTTGGGGGGTGAGGCTGTACCCAGCCCTGTTCACACTTCAAAGGGATTTGCCTCTTGCACACACAAAGAAACCTTACACCAGGCCTGCCTATGCTTTAGTTACACGAGTCATTTCGGGGCCAAGTTCAGAAAGGAGAAAGGGGAGATTAAAGGGGCACCGCCTAACCAAAGGATGGCACTGGGGGTAACCGGTGGTACTCTCTGACCCTAAATATGATCACGTCTAGAGCTATGGAAAATTCAGAAAAAGGACTGCCCTGTTCTTCCGCTGTGATGCTGCCATGCTGCCTGAGGAAGGGGGAATGGACCTGCCCCTTGAACCCAGGACCATTCGAACAAATCCAAGAGATAGCTGACTGGCCTCCTGTGTGAGCTACAAGGACACAAAAAACTCCAGAGACCATGCTACGTACCTGCTGCTGATTCTGGTTTCTGCTTGATAGAGTCCTAGCCCCTCAAGGGTTGCCGCCTCAGGTCCTGGGCCCTTGGGTTGGTGCTAAAATAAAAAAACCTGGTACATACATTTTTTCATCAAACACTGAGAACTGACGGGAGACAGGGACCTATTTGCAAGCTGATTCGATGAAGGTGCAGTGCCAGTGGGATCGAATGTGCCGCAGCTCCCATTCCGTTCTTTGCTACAGCAGCAAATCCCTTTCAATAGAAACTCTTGCTAATGGTATTTAGCTTTGTGGAGACCTCTGCGGCTATAGCCATGTCCTGCTGGGGTATTTTGAGCTCCATAAAAACTTCTAAGTCTGAAGATTGAAATCTTCACTAGGCTCAACTGCGACCAGCACCCCATCAATGATGATTACCTCCTTGACCTGAAAATCTAGCTTTTCCTGCCATCATTAATGACTTCACCAAAACTTAGTCCAGCACTCCCATTCATTGACTACTCATCCTCGGATGCAGCCTGGTGCCTTGCCTCTCTTAGGGCCCCATTAGGATGACGGGCGGACATTGTCTGCCCGCCAACCTATCGGAGAACGTGACCGCCCGCCATAAGGGCGGGGGTCCCGTGGGGGGAATTAGGATGTGCCCGCCACAGTGACGGGCACATCCTGTAGTTTTAGCATTGTGGCGGGCGGTGCACTCTGCACCACCCGCCACAATGCTAAAAATGCTTTTACGCATTTGCATATGCAAAGTGGCAGGCCCCGCGCGGTGCCTGCCGCTTTGTACATGCAAATGAAGGGGGTACCATAGGTACCCCTCCTGTGCACCCCCACCTCGGCCTTCACCAGGGGGGCTCGCAAGGGCTCCCCAAAGCAAAGACCGCCTGCCTTTCCGTGGCGGCATCGCCGCCGCGGAAAGGCACCTATTTTCGAGCATCCAAATATGGCTGGCAGTGTCTGATAGACACCGCGACCATATGAACCCTTTTTCGCCCCGGCAGAAAGGCGACCGGGGCGGAAAAGTGGTGGGCGGTGTTTGCCTCTGCTGCGGTCCCCCCTGCCATTGTAATGTGGCGGGGGGGAAAAGGGTGAAGGACGGGCATCTCTGCCGGGCTGATCGCCACCTACACCATGGCGGTGGTGATCCGCCTGACATGGTAATGACCCCCTTAGACTCTACAGTCTCAAGAACTTTTCTATAAATTCCTTGTAAATCAAAAGGTAAGTCAAGACCATACCCAGTCCACCCATCCTCGTTTTGACCCACACTCTATCACAGTCAGCCTTAACTTTTGACTTTGACCTGGTCTTGCACTTCCAGATACCGAAGGGTTGTGGCTTTTTCTTTTTGACACTAGATTTCTCTAAAAACTGTAAAAAATAATAACTCCTGTGCTGCTAATTGGATTTTGTTCATTTTGTTGTCATTTTATTTTATAAAATGTCATTTATTTGTCAACATCTGTTTGGGTTTATTCTTGTGTGGTATTTTCACTTTATACATTGTACACATTGCCTCTAAGTTAAGCCTAACTGCTTTGTGTCAATCTACCAGAGGGTTAAGCTGAGTTTATTATAGTGATTGATTGTGGTTCTCCCTGACAAGGATTGTGTATATAATCTGAGTGGGGTTTCCACCACTTTCAAATAATATCCCAATTCCTTCCAGATCTCAACTAACATGAGATTTTCTATGACTTATTGTGTAACTATATGCTCTGAAGTTACCTTGATTCCATTTTATCATTACACCATTTCTTCTTCCGACCTCAAGATTCTCAGGACTCACAACAGATTTTGTTTGTCAAATAATCATTTCAATATCACAGGATGGCAAATTAGGTCATTCAAGACCTTCCTCACTGTTAGCGCTGACCTGAAATTGACTACCATACATTTACATATCGATGTTTTCGAGCCCTTCCCTAACCAGGGTACCCTGCAAGCCATATTCATTTTTTCAAAAAGTCACCAATGTGACTCATGCAATACTCTATCCAGTGAATAACCATATTTCTGAACTCCACACAGCCCTCTTTCTGTTTACCCTTAAAAGTCTGAAAAACTTATAAAACAATTAAAAATGGTGTCGCTTCGAGGGGTTGTTATAGGTGACTTGATGGAAAATTTGTGATGCTAGTTTTCCCATTATAACGAAGTGGGGCATTTTTGTCCTTAAAAACTAAGCCCTCACATGGTGGCTCAGAACAGCCCTCTTGATTTAATGTTGTAACAGATTCAGAGTTGATGGATGTAACATTCAGGCCCTGACTCAATGAGTTACTTTCAGAGATTTAACTAATTTTAAACACTTATTCATGGTGACTTCCAAGCACAAAAACCTGCTACAAATGTAATCGTCATAGACTTGCTAAGACCCTCTAAAGCTATAAAACTAGTTTCCATTCTATCTGACAATGCTTCGTATCAAGTTATCAATTCCTTCTGTTCAATAATCCCTTTATGACTCCCATAGCTACGTTTATACCACTCAGAGTCATTTACTGATAAATTAGTTCTTTATTGGGAAGAACAGGGTCTGAATTTCTTTTTCTTGGAAGGAGGTGAGTTTTGAAGTCATAGGCAGCAATGCTGGATCAATTGACTGTGAGTTGTTAAAAAGACATGGGTTAGTGCACAGAGGTGATTTGATAAAATGCTTTGAACTCATCGGCTGTGGAGTCCACAATTAGTGGCAATACCGGGGTACCAGGAACTGCTCACTGTGTAGCTACTACTCTTTCTTCAATGCTATTAATTTCTTTATTAATGACACCCACAGGGCTTGTTACAAAATGTATACTAAAGGATGAGGAGGATGTGCTTTCCTTACTGATACAGGTGTGACAGATTGCTGTTTGCCCATGTTCAAAAACCGAGGGGGTGGCCCATCCCAGCCTCTGTCTGGCTCTGACGGCTGCAGTCCGGCCTGCCCTGGTCCGGTCTTTTTTTGGGCAGAGCCTGTGCATGTCCTATGAGTGATGGTGCTAATGGAATGGATATCACCTTTTATAGTGCCACTTTGGTAGATAGCCTCACCTCCTCCAGTTCAGTGCAAGGTGGATTCTGGACCATAGCATCACCTTGGTGGTAACTCAAACAACTGAAGCATCCCCAATATGTCAAATAAGGGATGCTAGCCATCCATGCTAGCTAAAATGTGTTACATGAATAAACAGGTGTGGTATGGGCCACTATTATTCTAGGGATAGTGTTTCCACCTGACACCCTTGGCATGGCATTCCACCAAACGTTTTGCCTACACCACTCTTGTTTGCTTAATTTATTTCTGTTGGTTTTGGCACGCTGAGTGCTTTACCAATGTTAACCAGTGCTAGAGTGCTTGTCCTCTCTCCTTCAAACATGGTAAAAGTGGACTACACCTAATTGGTATATTTATTTTACCTCTGAGTCCCTAGTAAATGGCACTACCAGTATTCAGGACCTGTAAATTAAATGCTGCTAGTGGTCAGCAGAATTCATTGTATCACCCACTAAAGTAGCACATTGAAACATGCCTCAGGCTTGCCACTGCAGCCTGCAGTGCAGTTGTAAACTGCCATTTTGATCTGACAAAATAAATCTTTTGCCAAGCCTAATTATTCCTTTTCAATACTTATAAGTTACCCCTAAGATAGGCCCCAAAGGCTCATAGGCAGGGTGCATTGTATTTAGAAAATAGGGCATGTTTAATTGAGTTCCTTTGTGTCCCAGCATTCCTAAAGCGTTTTTTCATTGTTGTAAGGCCTACCTCTTCCATTAACTAACACTGTGTTACCTTATTAGATTTAATAGGTGGTAACTTTAGATTGGGATCAGCTAGAGGTATTATGTTTACACTCAAATGAGTTGTAATTTCAAATCCTCATTAACATTAAAGTCAGATTTTAAATCACATTCTAAAAAGGCCACTTTTAGAAAGTTGGTGTTTAATTGTTCCAACCAACTGTCCTGGATCACATGACTGTGAATGGCTCTGCTGTTGGGATTTATGTATTGCTTCCAGACAGTGAGGCAAAGGGGGCGTCATGATGGCAAGATGAATGTAGAGGGGCTATATCCAGCCCCACTTACACTTCAAAGGGTTTTTCTTAAAGCATACACAATGGAACCTGACACCAGGCCTGCCCTGCCTTTTGTCACCCCAGATAGTTTGGAGCCTTGAACAAGGAAATAACTTTTTCAGAACAAATATTGGGGTTAGGACATGGAGTCCTCCCTCACAAAGAATGGCACCAGGTATAAATACTAGACCTTCAGACCCACTGAGCATAACACTTCTGCACAAAAGAGGACTGTTTGCTGTCTGAAGAAGGTAGGTTAGACCTGCTTGCCTTGGTGCCAGGCTACCCAGAGCAACTCCAGGGGTCAGTTGGCTGACCTCATGTCTAAACTACAGGGACACAGCAGGCTTCAAAGGCTTCCCTGCAGCTGATCAGCTGCAACTGGACTTGTCAGGACCTTCTGTGCCCCGCTGCTGGCCTCCACCAGAGTGATCCCTGATCCCCAAGGGGAATCTCTACAGGCCCTGAAAACTTGGCTATCATCTATGGAAGCTCCTGAAGAAGAAAAGCTGAAAATCCAAAAGTTTGGTCACCTTGTGACTGCGAATTGGTCCATTCCCTCCAAAATTCTGCTGCTGTTATGACCACCAATGCGAAGCAACGACAAGACCTGCTCTTCGTATTGACAGTGACCTTTCATAATGACTGGCAATATGAGACCTGCACTTAATGCTACAGCAGCGACAGCCCACTTTGACTACCATCATGAAGCTCCAGCGATGACCAGATCTTCATACTACAGCAAAGACCATCTACAACACTCAACATGCTCTTCGCTCCCAAAGACTCCTCTGTGCGGACTCCTCCATTGTGAACAGAACTCTTCGCTCCAGACTAGAGTAGTACGTTTTCATCAGGACTAACCTGGTCTCTGTATCCGACCAGCGCTCCATCATGGTCAGCTGAACTTGTTATTTTTCCTTGGTCTAGCATGACCAGATGACCACGAGTAGCACTTTGTGTTTTTAGGTGTTATTTTCACTTAAAACTTAAAAATTGAACATCTCTGGTTCTACGGATTGGGTCTCAGCCATTCTGGTATCATACTTTTTTTGCTCTATTTTTTTTAAATTGGTTTGGAATTGTTCTTGTGTTGTCACTATATTACTGTTTGTGTGCTGCATAAATATTTTACACATAATCTCTTCATTAATCCTGACTGCTTTTGTGCCAAGCTTCCAGAGAATTCAGCACAGGCTAATTTAGTGAATTTTGTGGTGCACCCTGGTAAGGGTTGTGGTTGTTGTCTGAGTGGGTCTTCCTCAACCAATAACCCAATTTCTTACAAATAGGCTATCAAGCGGCATATAGCGTTCCATAAAAGCCAAATAAATTTGATCAAAATAGAATTCATCCGGGATGGGTTTCACCTACAGAGAAAGGATTGGCTAAGAGAATTTTCTTCCTAAAAGGCTGCATAATTCTAGTGTGAATATTATTTATCAACACTAGTAGGGTCATGTCAGATCACATAACATCACACATGTAGGGACCAGTTACATACCATACAAATGAGAACTTGAAAACTGAAACATTTGATCTCGTTTTCAAAGAGCATATGCCAATAAAGGCAATGGAACTATGGCATGGTATTTAAATTGTAGGCAGAGCAAAACCTGGTGTGGGCCTGGAAGAAGCCTTTACACTCCTGCACAATAAAATCTAAGGGTGCACTTGAAGAAGCAGAATTATCTTACAATAATACACAAATATCCAAGTGTGGACATGTAATCAGCTAGATAGTTGGGGCACGTTCAAATCAAATCAGATCTAAAGACTTTATAATTAGATTTTTACAGAGCAAGCTCTCAAGCCCACATGATGACCATTTTGAGATTTCTTCAATGTTCACTTTTCATCACCATGCATATGTCTTACGCATTGCTGTGTAACCGGTGACAATTAATTTCATAGCAATGGTTGAAATCGGTTTAGTAGGTTTGGAGAAATTAAGGTACAAACATATTTGTAAATCTGGACAGTTGGGTTTGACACACGGTCACCTCCAAAAATAATGCGTTTTGATTGGTCTAGAGGGCTTTTTTCCTTTGGGCTTTCTCACTACCTCAGGAGTGCAATCCTGCATGAGCGAGCAACCTATTGGCCACTACAGGGACTTAGTCCTCTGTCATGAAAAAATACATAAGGGGTAGGGTGGGGATGCACTGTCCCCTTTGGCCTTGTGGGTGAGGTCTAAGATGGAATCATCCTGGGGTCAAACGTACATTTCTAAAAAGAATTTCCTGCTGTGAGCCTGCTTTTGTTATTATTATAATCCCTGGGATGAGCCAGGACCCGTGGGTCATAGTTTTAAAGTATTTGAGAAGGGGGTTGTGAGTGAGTCATTCTTGCGCCCCATGGACCCTATCCTCCAGGCCGAATATAAATTAAACTAAAGAGGGGGAGAGGCCCCCCTCCCCATGACTCAATGTGACCATGGGGACCCTATCCAACAAGCCCTTTCTAAAAAACATCTAGCTCAGATTTGCGGTGGATCCGCAAATCTACTGTAAATATTTTATTTAAAAGGGCAAGAACTTCCATGGTTTGAAAAACAGCTCCAGGGTGGTCAGGGCCTGGAGGTCAGTGATTTGATTTTTTTGGGGTAGGAGGCACGTGGCTCCCCTCCCCGAGCTTTTTTCTGGCCCCGTGGATCCCAACTCCCAGACTGCATTTACTTTACAGGGGACGGGGTACGCAACGCCTCTCCCCAACCCATTATCAGGCCCTCAGACCCCATCCCCCAGGACTGTATTTACTGAAAAGGGCAGTGAGGTAGGCAGCCCCCCTCCCCGAACCTCCTTCAGGTACCGGGGATCCCTTCCCCAGGGCTGTTTAAACATTATACGGGAGGGGGCACACAGCTTCCCCCAGAGTCATGGTATTGGCCCAGGGTCCCCATTCCCCATGGCCGGTTCAATTGCGGTGTTCTGGTGACACCAACTATAGGGACACCATAGTTTTACTGCTCGCGTGAGCATGGGCATGGAAGTTTAATGCAGTAAGTTGTGCATGCCAGGTGGGAGCATGAAAGATTCCAAGGGCAGGCACACAAATAATTGCTCCCACCCAATGGTGGGAGCAGTGCTGGGTCCCACCGCACCCAGGATATGTGCTGGTAGGGGAGCCAAGGGGCTGTGGGGTCTTAGTTTTCCCCAGTGTAGTGGGGTGCCCTGTATGAGCACTGGGACACTCCAATCCTAAAATAAAAGATAAAGACGCAGGCTCCAGTGATTACACAGAGCCAGTGGGGCTGCAGGGGCCCCGGGCCCTCCCCTAGGCCTAAAAAATATTAAAAAGATGGTGTGTGAGGCTCTTGGTGGGCACCAGGGTACCACAGTATTAAAAATAACATTTCAATAAATGTGTTTCTGGCTCCTCCGCAGCACAATGGAACGCTTGCTGGGAGCCAGATGGGCTGCTGGGGTACTAGGGCTCCCCCCGCAGCCCACAGAAAAAGTTAAAGATGTGGTGACCATGAAACAAAACAAAAAAATGACGAACAATAAATGACGGGCACAGTGGCTAACTTATTATTCACTGCCCCAAGATAGGCATGCCCCATAATGCCCAGTGAGGGATCTAACTGACTTTATTGAGCCTGGTGGTCCCCTAGAAGGGGCAAATGCACCACTACACATTGTTCTAATGTTGTGGGGTGCTGCAGTGTGGAAAGCAGCCTTGCAGCAACATTAAACAAACTGTAAGTCTAGATCATTAAACCCATCACCCCAAGAAAATTCACCATATTTTTTTTAAAGCACTCCTAGCTGGATCTCTATGCTCTTTAGCAGAAATGGAGGGCAATCTTATGGCTGTTTTTATGGCTCCATATTGTGGGGTGAAAAAAATTTAAATCAAAGACTCTAAGACTTGTTGATGTTTTTTTAACAAAATGTTTACAATTTTATCAAAGGGGGGTTGGGCAGTGTGGAGTTGGGCACCAGCAGAAGGCTGGACACAGGGTTTGGCTGCAGGTCATTAAACTCTATATTTTTTGGCGCTACTAACAACATCAAATAATCTTGCGATATAATTTTCAGTTAAATTCTAATTCCTTATAGAAATTATTTGAGAGATTAAATTTCCTCAAATATCGCCACTTTAGCAAGAGTGTTTGGCAGTAAAGAAAAAACACAAATAACTTAAATGTTACCTATTTTAGCATACATTTTTGATAAAAATATAATTGTGCCTATCTGAAATCTTCATCCAGAATATACTTCAGGCAACACTATAAATCACGAGAGACAAAGCATCAAGTGAGTCATGATGACCCTCCCCTCCGCCAACAATGGTAAGAAATATCATATGATACTCTGCACAGCTGCATGTATGGTTAGGCCTTGGTATGTTTTCATTTGTACTTGTTATATTTTAACTAAAACAGTATACAAGAAGTTAAATGTGTACGGTATGTTAAAATCACATTGAAAAGAACTCATGACTGTTAGTAGAGTTATTTCCCTATGTGAAATAATTATTACATGCATCTGCCTGGCAGTAAAACATAGTTTTCCCATGTCAATGTTACTGTATTGTGGTAATAAACTCTGATTTCATTTTTGTACTGTTGTTATAAATGTGCGAATGCACTTTTAGTATAGCCTTTGCTCTAAACAACATTCGTCTTTGAGCTACATTTATTTCCACTGCCATACCATAAATACATATATCAATTTGTCACTCACTCACTCTCAGTTGTAACAAGCAATTTAGTGCATCTTACAAACCTAAACATCTTCCCTGTGGAAAATACATCTCCAATAAAAAGCGAATTTCTGGTTCTTTATTAAGCTGTTCATGCAAATGTGTTACCTGCTCATACCCCTCTATTAGGGACAGGGTCTGCTGGACCACTCTCTTGATGGAGGGATCATTATCTTGACACTGTGCCGATGCTGCTGGTTCCAGTTAAAGGGCACAAGGAAGGTAGAAAATAACAAGTTCCAGTTAGCCCTGTTCTTTTTTCCCCATAGTTTTACATCTTTTTAACTTCGTTTCTTAACTGTACTGTTCAGTGGGCAGCTCTACACCACCGTTTGCAGATGTTAATGCTACTAATCATGGAAAACAAGGTATAATCGTCTTTTAAGTAAGCAAAAGTCTCTTTGCAACATCGGTTGTGTTTCTCCCGCTTGCTCCCCTGTCACATCCTGGCCTCTGAACTTTGTAGCATACAGCAAATGTAAGCAGTAAGTAATTGGCTCCACTTCCTCGTGCATTCCATACTGATGTCTTCTTCTGAAGAACGAATTCTTACTAACAATGCAGTCTTTCGCAATCCTCCTAGGTTTCCTGGCGTCTCCCAAGCAGTTATTCAATCATTAGGCAGCTGTCTGGAAAACTAACATCCAATCAACAATTTATCACTACCCAGTGGACAAGTCTAGCCTGTTGTGGAAATTCTAAGCAACAACAAGCAAATGCATTGCCTTATAGGTCAAATGCAAGTTGACATGTGAACACTATCTAAAAACTGTACATTTACAATTGTTTGTATGCAGTGCATTATCACATAATTCCTTTTGCCAGTAAAATCTACCCTATATATGCCTTACCTTTAGGTCAGTACCTTTCCTAAAGAGCACGTTGGCAAAATTAGGAAATGAGTAGAACCCAGCTCCTTTAAAGTAACCTGCTTCAGGTAAGCAAAGGTGTCAATCTATGTAATGATGTGAGTAGGAGATCCTTCTAACCTCTACTGCACTCCATGAAACTGCTCATATCTATCCATTTTATCTCATCTGAGGGTCAGGACCAGTATTCTTTTGCCACAGTTCATTTCTTTTACTTAAAAAAAGATGTACTATTGTTACAATGCAATAACCCCAGAAACCAGTTACGGTTCCAGTCACTTGTCGACTGTATCCTTGCACTTGCACAGCTCTCTCTTGTGTGGCCTACTTAATCTATACATATAACACATAAATACATAGTGCTAGATTTATCAAGGACTAACATTGCCCTCTTGTTGCATAAGTTGGCGCAAGGGCAACGCTTGCCCTTAAATAAGATTTACTATGCCATGCAGAGCCACCTTGCATGACTCTGCGTGGCATAGTAACACAAGGAAAAACAAGTCACATCTTTCAATACTCTACCCTGCGAAGGCATTCCATGGGTGTAATGTGTTCCCATGCACCCACCCAAGGCTTTGGCACATTTCCAGACTTACTAACACTAGTAAACCTGGCAAAATGTGAAATGTCCTGAATTTGCCTGAGTATGCAAGCATAATTAACTTCTGTGAAGACTAGTTTACACTCCAAAGAAATAAAATGAAAATATTACAGCAAACAGTGCATTCGTCAACGTAAGTTCCGAAAATTAGCTGTAGAGCTAGAGGTATTCCAGTCAGTTCAATTGCAGATTGAATATAATGTTCCAGAGTGCATACATAATCTCTTTTCATTGATATTTATTATTTAATTTTATTTTTCCACTTTGCCCCTTCCAAGTAGCTTTTCATGTACATATTTATGAACATGAATATACTAGGAAGTGACTTTATCTGTATTATAAACTGCCCCCCTCCCCGGTACATAGGATCCATTCCCCAAGGCCAGGTCCAAAACACATGTGGTACTCATCTCGGTGTGTCATACTTATTTAAGTCATGCAGGTCCTAAGGTCTCCTTGTCATCCCATATCAATGCTAAAAGTGTTTTCCCACTGTGTTTACCAGCATTCCTCTATCCTCCTAGAGATTGCCTGGGGGTTTTCTCATCTTTCCTAATGTGCGCAAAAAACATGCAGCTGGGTCCTATGAGAGAATGAAAGGAAGGGTCAAGATTTTAAGACTCTTTCGAGACACTGCATATATCTGATCTGTTTAATATCCAGGGTGGTGGGAGGCATGACTCTATGCCTTGTTAAGTGCAATGCCTTGGTAGCCGCAACCCCCTGGCTCAGGATTAGAGTCCCATAGCTGCCAAGTTTCCCATGTACCATGCGTGATTGGCTGCTCAAGTTCAGGTTTTTTTCTTTGAATTGTGGGACTTGCACTCCTGTTTTATAATGCAATAAACAAGACTACAAGTCCCAGAATTTAAAGAAAAAACTCAGAGCAGCACATCATGCATGGACCTGGGAAACTTGGCAGTGCTGAAGTTCCTCCTTGTCCTAATAAAGATGGCAGCAAAGAGGTGTGATCTGTCATATATCACAGACTTATTGCCTTGCAATGAGTTCAGGGCATTGCTGACTTCTTAGCTCTTTTGCATCATCATTGCTGACATGAACTGTTGAGACTGTGAGTAACCTAGGGCGCCTCACCACAGAACAGAGAGAGCGTAGCTCTATCCCACCCTGCACTGGAGTCTTAATATATCCCATTTCTTTTGTATTAAAAACTTTAGTAGGGAGTCACACCCTGTCATCTGACCCCGTAGAACAGGCAGCCAAAGTCCAGCACCAAGGTCTGCTATATACAGTTGATCCTCACAATGCCGATGTTTGTTGCACTAGCATGGCCCTGGAACTATAGCTACTGTGTAAAGGGGTGAAGAGCAGTGGAGCAGCACATTATTCTGATACCTGCTAGCCATGGTGGTGCTCATTCTGAGGCAGTTGCAGGCCTCTTTTCTGCCAGGCATGCTGGTCAACTGCTAACTATGATCTCTGGCATACTGAGAAGTTATTGCTTCAGTGCAATCTGGCCTTACATGGACTTACGTACTGGACTTGCCTGAGGCCCCCGTGCTGAGGGAAACGACAGAGCCCTCTGGTTAGACTTATAAGATCAAGCAGCTGGATAGGCTCCTGATCTAGCAGTACGGAATCCGGAGCCCAATTGGAGTTACAGATCCTTAGTGCTGGAGCCTGACCATGATATCCACGGCCTTCCTTTTTTGGACAATCACTTGCCCTTCCCAGTGAATGCATAGTTGCTGTTGAGGATAGCAGGGGTGTCACCAAATGTGGAGTGCGTAGGGCACTCTCAAATAGATAGTGCTAAACTGCAGGGCTTAGAGCATGCTCACTTTCAGTGTATTGCGGCTGTCTGACATGGCAGTGGGCCAACCTGCTCCCCCTTTACCCTCCTGCTTCCCTTTTCATAGTTTTCCCAGCTTGCCATGGTTGGACTGAGTAGGAGGTGGACTGTGGCTGTGAGGTATTTGATTGCCATCTTGCACCTTTGAACTGCACCCACTATCTAGATAGCCATGGAGTACTTCCTTGCTGTAATGGATGCAGCTATGGGGAAGGGCAACAAGGGGACAGTCTAAGTAGTCAAAGATAGATAAATATGCAAAAGTGATCCAGGGGCCTGTCTATAGGCAGAGTATGGAGCAAAACCTGTTGTGCGGCCACTTTTTGCCAGGAACTTTAACTCCATGGACCGTGATGCTTTGCTAATTGTGGCATCATAGAAAGAAAAGATATCTTATGATTCCACATGGGTGCTGATTTGAAAGGAATCAATTGATTTTCTTAGTCAGCTCAATGGCTTATTACATCTATATGCAAGTGAGTCCCACAATGGATGTCATCCCCCATGAAAGTATGGTAACTGTGCTTCCAATTCGTGCCATTCTCTTTACTTAGTGAGAGTCAGAGACCTTAATGTTTATATGAAAACATTTTGCTCCTCCTAGATTCAATGCCTACACATTTCGGTCTCCTAGGTTTGGGACACTAATACAAGGAGATCTTTCTCAGGGCCAAATAATTGGTGGGAGTGTGGGTATATGTGTTTTTCCTCCCAGGACAAGTATCCCCTCCAGTGGTGAATAAAACCCAAACAATGCATTATCACCTGCTCTTGTTTTTTCATGCCATAATACACGTGTACATTTTCAGACTACAAAATGGAAAACAAAACCTTTACAAGATGACGCCTTTATAGGTGGGACTGGCTCAGGTTTCCTAAGGTAAACTAGAAAAGTGTTGTGAATGTATTAAAGGAATATGCAAGGTGCTAAGCCTCTGTGTGAGGATTTACTAATTTCTGTACACCTTACATTGCTACTGAGTAAGTGTGCCTAGTCTCTTGGTTGCAACATCTTGTGAAAGAGTACTTGCCTCTTTTAAATCTTGAAGTATGTGCCTTACTTCTATCTCTGTTACATGTGCGAGGTGGTGTGTTCTCTGACATTATTTACCATAATGTTTTCTGTAGTGGCCCTCCCATAACAAGCATTTGCATAATATTTAGTACATTTCCAATTCACGTTATGATTACTTGTGCTTTCTTGGCTATATGTGTCTCCCATGTGACAAAGCAATTGTTTGCCTGTCTGTGATGTGAGATATGTGACTCAATCTGTCGTTCTTTCTGAAAGTGTCATAATTTTAAAATGAATTAATATGTTAAAACATTTGTTTTGTTTGCTAATATTGTTTTAACATTCTTGAAAACATTTTACATTTATATTTCCATAAGTGCTGTGTCTTTAAGTTGGGCGTGATGTATTTCTCCTTGATATTGTTAGGATGTAGGTCAGCTGGGCTTTCCGTTTCTACAGGTGAGAACATATTTGTTTTAGTTACATGTAGTCCAGCGGAGTTTCATTTTCGTGCATGTGTTCACTTTTATTCATGTGTAAAATAGTGAGGTTTGGTGCTCTTTTTATAGTCCTCACTTAATCATGTTTATATTTTTATTAGTCAGTTTCTTTTATGGTAAATGTGATAGTGTGTAGTTTGATTTTTTTAAATGTATTACCTTTTTGGGTGGATGCTAATTAGTGTTTCTGGTTCACTTTTAAATATGAGCATTTGTTGGATTGTTGCATTATTAATATATTTTAACTGTTCTATTTAATAATTGTTGTTTTAATGTAGTATTAATTTATTAATTTACTTGTGTGGTTCATTCATTTATTATGGTTTCATATTTATTTAATTAAAAAGCAAAGAAGTTTATCATGTAAAATTTTTGCTTTGATATTTTTTATAATATCTATCTATCTATCTATCTATGTATGTGTGTGTATATATATATATATATATATATATGTATGTGTGTGTGTGTGTGTATATTACCTACTGGCGGTCGCCAGTAGGTATATATAGTTAGGATTTTTTCTCTATGGGATTTTTGAAAATTCTATGTCTAATAACTTTGGCGTTTGTGGAATTGGCTGAAATTTTCAGGAAAATGGCACATTTTGTTTCTGAGCAGCCCCTGAAAATTGGGGGGGGTTCGTCCAGGGGGGGTCGAGAAAAAAGGGGGGTCCCAAAACGTGTTTTTAACATTGAGTTTTCCATAGGGCGGTTGGCCTCACTTTTAGCCCGAATGGCTGAATGGATTTGCACGAAACTTGGCAAAATTGTAGGGACTGGTAGCCCGATGTGCCTTTTGTAGGTCTCAATATATGTGCTCCAGTGGATTTTGAGAAATTAACGTTTAAAAAAAGATATATATCTGTAACAGCGGACCGGGCAGCGCTCCGGTTCGCGGACTTTTCGCGCAACGGAGCTTTGTGAAGCGAAGCTGATTGGTTCTCCGGCGTCTGTAAACATTCCAAACAGTCCGTAGCGGCCGCCATCTTGTCTCTCGGTAGGATCGAGAGACAAGAGGAGGCCAAAGCGAAGGGGCAAATGACCATAAGGGGGCATAGTAGATTCTCGCTGACCCCCTAGGTTTGATGTGGAGGTTTTAAAAGGGCCCCGCGGGGCAAAAAAAAAAATAATAATAATCGAACGGCTGAATGGATTTGCACGAAACTTGGCAAAATTGTAGGGACTGGTAGCCCGATGTGCCTTTGCTAGGTCTCAATATATGTGCTCCAGTGGATTTTGAGAAATTAACGTTCAAAAAAAGATATATATCTGTAACAGCGCTCCGCTTCGCGTACTTTTCGCGTTACGGAGCTTTGCGAAGCTGATTGGTTCTTCGGCGTCTGTAAACATTCCAAACAGTCCGTAGCGGCCGCCATCTTGTCTCTCGGTAGGATCGAGAGACAAGAGGAGGCCAAAGCGAAGGGGCAAATGACCATAAGGGGGCATAGTAGATCCTCCCTGACCCCCTAGGTTTGATGTGGAGGCTTTAAAAGGGTCTCGCAGGGCAAAAAAAAAATATATATCGTTTTTTTAGTTTTTTTGCGTGGAGTGCGCCTGGTTCGCGAACCGGGAAGCGTTCTGGGGAGCGTACTTTCTTGAAAATTAGTGAAAAAAGTTAGAGTAAAATAATAATTGTGAGTGATCAGATGTAGGGTAGCTCTGAGAAGAGCTTTTGGGTTTATGGTACATTTAGGTACTTATAAGTAGGTACAAATGCACATTCTTAAATTCAGAATGAAAATTCTGTTGCCCTCATCTGAGAAGTGAACTCCATCTCCTCTGTAGATATCTTGCATGTAGTAACGCAAGTTATTGTTGTACAGGGAGCCCATTCCATGGTCTCTCATGTAAGCTGAAACAGATTTGTTTACATGCTTCCTCGATTTCTCAATTTGTGGACAAAATTGGTTCGACCACCTCCATTTTTGTCTTTGGCATATATTTGAATATACCAAGGCAGTCTGAGGAAAAAGTGCCATCAATTGCTCAAAGGTGTCCTTTAAAAGCATTTCCAGACCTACCCCAGTCAAAGTGCCCAAATCATTACCTCCACAGTGCACAATTAACAGGTCAGGTTTTGGCAAATGCATAAAGGTTTTCACCAATGGTATCAATTGGTGACATTTTAATCCTCTGTGGCCAAACCACTTAATTTCCACATCTTGTAAATTGAGGTTAGGTAAATTCCTGTTGTCAGCGTACCTCTGAGCCCAATAGATGTAACTATGTCCAACAATCCAGACAGAAAACATGGCGAGAGAAGGTTCTCCTGCAGTCAGATGAAGTGTGGCAATGAAATGGCAGTTGAAAAAATGAGAGTGTAAAATGAAAAAAACTGAGGAGTTTCTGTGTTAATGAAGCAGTAAGAGTGATTGGTGGATTTTGATTGCTGAAAACAGAAAGTTAGGGTGCATGGATGAGTTCGTTGAAAGATGTATTTTGAGTGGCGAAGAAAAAATCATTAAATGAAAGATTGCACTGGATATGCAGGTGCACTGAGAGTTCAGAGTTCAATTGCAACATTGTTGTGTGAACTTGGAAACACCAGAGGTCTTGCAAGAGGTGGTTGCTATGCAGAAAAAGCAGAGAGGGGGCAGAGGGGGGAAGGGTTTTGATTTGAAAAAAGTGAGGGAAGAGTTTTGATTGGGTGACATGAGAGATATGTGTGAAGAATTACAGCATTTCTGTGCTTTTGATAGCTGCAGACTCTGGAGTGCATACCTTTTGCTCTGCTGAAGACAAATTGGTGTGTTTCTGAGACTGTTTTGAAACTCAAAGTATTTGCTAAGGTGAGAAAAGATTTCTTTAATTTAGATAGAAAATAGTGTGCTTTAAGGAGAAAATTATGAAGAAAGTTGTGTTTTTCAAATGTTGCTTTGTCTCAAGTGTTTTACAAATAGATTTTGTTTCTTTGAGAAATTGTAATTGGAGAAAATGTGAAGTATTAGTACTGACAGGGTTTTTATGTGCATAGGAGCTGTGGAGTGTTTTCAAATTATGACTTGTAAATCGTTTTTGAGAAAAAGCAATGGTTTTAATATTGATGACAAGGACATAATGGTGTCTGCTTCTTTATAAGGTAATTGAGAGTCTCTGATGTTATTTTTCCCATTTCAATGTAAGAAGTTTGTCTGTGGAGCAAATTGCTTGTAAATATGCTCCCACCTGTGCATGGCAAATTTAGATTTTGAATGTTTGCGTTACATAGGCATGTTAAAGGTGACTGAAACATGCTGCAAAGGCAATCAAAAAACGCTTTTATGTGTCTTAAGGACATTTTAAGTCATTTCCCCATGTGCAGTGTTTTCAAATTATGAGTTGAAAATCGTTTTTGAGGTAAAGGAATGTTTTCAAAATTTATGTGCGCCATATGCCCCCAAATTTCTTTTTCAGGGGTGCAGCAGGGTGTTCTTGAGACACCCCTGCACCCTCGGAAAAATTCGTAATTTGCGATGAGGTAATTGCTAATCGCAAATTGCACCTTCATTCCTATGGGCCTCCTGCTGCATGGAAATGAATGGGTAATTTGTAATTAGCAAATAGCTCATCGCAAACTAGGAATGGTAAAGAATCGCTATTTATTCCTTAAAGTTCGCTATTTAGGAAATGCAAAAAACTTTGATGATACATATGGCGGTTCATCTCTAACAAGATAAGAAGCATAGGGATAGATTTATGATGACTGGCGCATCACCAGGGATGTGTTAGTCATTCTGTGCCGCTGTTCCGTCACCTATGGTGTGCTGCATTTACAATGCGGCGCATCATGGGGCAAAAACAGCACAGATGCGTGACGTATCTGTGCCGTAAAGGTGGCGCATTGCTGGAGTTGTATCGCAAGTGTGATGAAGCTCCAGCAAGGCTCAGGGGTGCCCCTGTCGCAGGGTTTCTGTTCTCACACAGAACTGTGGACAGAGGATTGGAACCTCGGCGAATTAGGGTGCCCCAAAACTCACCTTAGTAATCAAAAACCCCTTAGCAAGCTAGGTACAGTGTCACATTGGATATAACAAACTCTCAATGTTTAGACAATCCAGAATATGAACTTATAGTACCTCAGGATACGTGGAACTCATGAACAGTCGGTCGTTATATATTTCTTAGAAACCAGAACATGGAGTTAAGAAGAACACATGTGTATTTGAAATGTTTATTTACTAATGCCGTCTTCTCAGGCGTAGTATCTTAGATAATACAAGTACACATATTATCAGTAGCAAAATTACCAGCATAGTTACTAGTACATAAAAAGCGAATGGGGACAGTATGTTAACATGCTGTAAATGAATAAGAGTTAGCAACACTTATAAGCAGCCGCGGGCCGTGGAGGGAGTTACGGTGGGGCAGGGAGGCGGGGAGGGGGAGGGGCAGGGTGGAGAGGGCTCGTGTGCAGAAGTTGCAAAAAAGGAAAAATGGCGTTTAAACCGGTAATGAGCCCATGCTAACTTAACACGGTGTAAAGATATCCAGGATCTACATGACACCTCCCCATGATCCGGAAACGAACTGAATAAGATAATAGAAGTGCCATCTCATGAGAGCAGATTGCAACTTTATATGTGCACGGTCCGCAAGGTAAAACATTAAAAACTAGCAAAATTTAATGCTAAAGAAAAATAAAACAGCCAACTACTTTATCGAGGCTTAAGCCAATTGGCAAGCTAAATAATAAAAACTTGACAAATAAGTCAATGAATTGTCAATGAAATGCTAGTACTCAGCATATCAAACATGAAAAAGGTCTATGACATAACTGTGTATGCAAAATAAGCTGCAACAGCCTCCAATAGGAAGTCACCGTCTTCATCCGAAAAGAGTTCAGCCATCCAATTTAAAAGCGGAAAAGAACATACGTGCTCTCCCAGCACCGGATCCTCTATCACCATCAGAGGACAGCTCGGTGGGTTTTCAAGAAAGCTCTGTTCCAAGAAAGACTGTGTTGCCGCCAGTAAATTCCAGGGACCAATTAGTCCATGCATCAATGCCACAGCCATAATCCTTTCGCCAGGACAAACCAACTCGTGAGTAATGATAGGAGTCATCAGCTGATTAAAGTCGACGTCAGGAGAAACCGGTCCGCAGAGACACAAATCAATGGCCCAATCGAAATCACAGGTCAGGCAGTGAAATACAGGCTGGACACAGGTGAAGTAGGAGAATCGAAAAGATAATCCATATGCCGTGCTTAATATCGGCAACGGCATTGTGCCATAATATTCAAGCATGCGATTGCGGAACAGCGTCAGCAGCTGCAGGGCGGGAGCTTGCACAGGAGGGACATCCATATTTAAAAATGTAAAAAAGCACAAGAGCGTCCGTTGGTAATGCAAGTAAAAATGGGAATCCACCAAGCACAGTGGAAAAAATAGAATGAAAGAAAGCAGGGATGACTCCAAAGATTTTCTCAAATGAAGTCACGAGACCACTGGTAACAACTTTAAAAAAGTGCGCCAGGCCCTTTGTGGAGGACGCGTTAAAGATAGTCCGAACCATGTCGCTGAAATGCAAAGGCGAATCAGTATTTAAAAGGGTGTTCGCTATGTGAAGCACGAAAGTTTCACGGGCCGAACTCAAGGCCACCTCTCTCTGAGACAAAAGAGCTCTTATTCTTGCCATGCCGTTGAAATGTACTCCCAAGGTTGGTATTTGTGGCCAGATTGAAAACTCCCTATGTTCATGTGTGGGAGGAAATAGAACATTTCTGCAGCAAATAACCCGTTCACTTACTGTTACGATAAAAGGAATACTTTTAATTAACCCAGAACAATCTTCATTATTGAGCATCAAATAACTACCATTTTCCAACAACTTGAACGTGGGGATGATAGCAGGAACTGGCGTGCCTTGCAACACGCAAGCCATATTTGGTCGGTGTTTGTTGCATGAACCGTGTAACTGTATGTGCCTACACATTAGTGAATGATCTGGCGTCTCAGTGCATTCCTCTCCATTCAGATAAACTTCTTGATCATCTTTGAAAATCTGTATGTGTATGGAAGCGACCAGACCTCATGAAGAAAACCACTACCTAAAGGTTCATAACGACCTATTGGTATATATTTCATACAATTTGAAAACCTATATAAAGCAAAAGGCAGCGTTATTAAACCGTGGATAAGGCACGTTGCCAAAGCAGCCAACCTTTTGGATTTATACTGGAAATGTTAAAGGAAGAATTACGGAGTAGGGCCTGTAAATCTTTAATGGACAACCGAGTAAAATTACTCCAACCATCATATTCCTCTAACTCCGGGATAGTAGGGGTGTTTAATTTTTTAGAAGTAGCCAATCCAAAGCATTTGGTCTGGGAAATTGTTTCATTCACAAACAACATATGATTTGGGATGAGACATGCACGGTGCAAAGCCTCAGTGCCTTGTACCTGCCAGGTTCGTGAACCCCAAACTGATGTAGATCCTGGATATCTTTACACTGTGTTAAGTTAGCATGGGCTCATTACTGGTTTAAACGCCATTTTTCCTTTTTTGCAACTTCTGCACACGACACTTAGTTGTTGCTTTAGCTTTCAGCCTACCTGCGTCAAGATCTATGCCTGCTTCAAGCAGGCGCAGGGTTTTGATGCAGCTTTGTCCTATCTGATTGTAAATGCGGCACACCGTGGGTGGCAGAGCAGCGGTGCACGTTAACTGGTGCATCCCTGGGGATGTGCTAGTTAATATAAATCTGCCCCTTTACATTTAATTATGTGCAGGGGACACAGAGTCGGTGAGGTTTATCCAAGGTTAAGAAGAGATGAGTCCTGTTCAGTGAAAAATTGGAGATAGGCTTCATCTCCTCTGCTCCTCAGCATCGTTGGACATGGTTAAATAATAGCTGCAAAATGTTACTCTTGTTAAACAATTTTACTATTATAATCTCTGAGATTTGTCTCTTACTGTGCAACATCTCATTGTTGTTATCTTTCTTTAAAGATAAAGACAACATCAACATGAGCGACAATCAGCAATCAGTTGATTTCGATCTCATCATTGAACTCGTAATTGAAACATCAGTGGATGTTGATCACTTGGATGATTTCAATCCTGAGGATGAAGAAGAACGTGATGAGGATGCAGATTTGTCAGAATTGTATGACATAGGATGGGAAGCTGACGTGCTTGAGCCTATGGAACTATAAACATTTATTTTATAAATTTATAATAAATAAAAAGTAAATATGTAAACCGTTTAATTTAAAAATAAAGACACCTTCAAAAACAGGTTATGTGTAGTGTCTTCAATAAAATATTAAAATATGGTCATAAAATTAGATCAGATTCATATATAAAACAGCACAGGTAAAATGAATATAAATTCCATTTCTTTTCTGCTATTTCTGTATTCTAAATTTGCCATGTACAAAAAATTCTTCTATGTAAATATGTTAAGTAGTGTGTTAAGTTTTTGATGACTGTTATTAATTTACTGTTGGGTAATAGTGGTTAATAACATTTTTTATTATATTTTACCACAGATTCAACTGCAGATTATTTCAAGATTTTAGGATGCCAAGCAAAGAAAGAGTGAGAAAGTCTGCAAAACGTCAAAGACAGCAGGTGAATGAAAAAAAGCAGCAGTCCTCTAACAAAAAGATTTGTCAAGTCACCAAGAAAGCACCGGGTAAGAGTACAAAAACATTCATAAGAAATATCTCTAGTAAAAAAAATATTACTACAGAAAATGTTTCAGTCCAGAAAAGGAGAAGCAATTCAAACGGTAAGGAAAGGCCAATGAGAAATGTTACTGCTAGAGTAAGAGATAACTCTATGCATGAAAGTAGAAGGAAACAACAGTTTAGGGACATTCGTAAACGAATGTTCCGCAACAGGATAATTGTCAATTTGTTAAAAAATATTAAGAAAGGTCAACAGAAAGTGTTTTTTTATAAGAGAAAAAAAATAGTTGAGAAAGTTATTGATCAGG
Source organism: Lissotriton helveticus (assembly GCF_964261635.1). NCBI lineage: Eukaryota > Metazoa > Chordata > Amphibia > Caudata > Salamandridae > Lissotriton > Lissotriton helveticus. The sequence goes on from NC_136069.1 coordinate 445,134,714, forward strand.
CATTTGAAATTAAACGTAAGTTATTTATTTTGACAATCAATAGAATTAGGAAGCTAAACAAGGCAATTTATGATTTCAAAAGAAATAGTAGATGGAAGAGAATAGTTAATCGTAGTAATTTTTGTGAAGTTTTTTCTGGAGAATGGATGCATAGTTCAAGCTCTGAGGCATTTTTTAATGAGGAGAGTTATTTCCAGGATAATGATTTGGTGCATGCAGTTGACACCAGTGGTCGAGCTTATGAAGTGAAAGATGGTTGTCCAGTTGAAAAAGAAAAACTTGTGACAACAGAGATAGAAGAGGTGTTAGGTAATGAGGTTTTAGGGAGACGTCCTAACGGTCCTGTGTACACCTGGAAGTGTAGTAGTATTTGCAGTGTACGACAGGATTCCATCAATTTGCTTTGTGATTTTATACGGTCATTTAATAAGAAAAGTTTGAAGCAGAAAATGAAGTTGTTGCAAGAATTAGATCCTTGCAGAGTGCGAGAAGTGATAGGTTTGCATGGTCATTCACTGGCTTGTCTTTCCAGGAGAGTATGCCAGAGTGTTTTTCATCATTTCAGGATGCTAGCAGTGCATCATAATAAAGTGAGGAAATTAGTTAGAATGTTGTATTATGCTAAGAGTCCAGCAATTATGCTTAAACAATTATGCGCTGCTCTTTTGCATGGTTCTGAAATAGATGTGAAGAATATATGTGAAGAAATTGAGTTTTGTTACTTTGGAAGTAAAGAGGAGAATGTTGAAATTGACCAAGAAGAAGAGAGTAATGTGGAAGATAGTGTACAGGTTTCCAGTACAGATAATTTCCAGAGGGAAATTGCGACGTTTGAGGTGAAATCAAGTGAGAGGCCAAATTTCACTTGTGTGTGTTGTCGACGCACTTATTATAAGAATCAGACTAAGTTAGTGGATTTATATGGAAAAAGTGAAAGGGAAAATAATAGTGAATGGAAGGATTTTACAACATACTTGATGGTAGAAAATTGTTTTGATTTGGGATTGGATCAACGTGTGTGTACTTATTGTTGTAACAAATTAAATCAAAACCAGATGCCTGCTAGAGCAGTTCATATTAATCTGGAATTGGTTGAGATTCCTTCTGAATTGAAGGATTTAAATACTTATGAATCTATTTTGATTCAAAGTATCCATCCCTTTCAGGCTATTGTAAGAATGGAGCCAAAGACAGGGAAATTGCCTCCATCAGATTTACAGAGAGGATTAAAGGGAAGAGTTGTTTATTTGCCTCTAGATTTGAAGAAAAACATTAACACAATTGGAGTAGAAAAAGTGGAAGAGGAACCTCTTGTTATCTTAGTTAATGGGGTTCCGACAAAGAATAAGAAAATATGGCAAGATTTAGTAGATGTTAGGAAAGTCAAAAGGGCAACATTGTATTTGAAAAAATATAATAAATACTATAAAAATGTATATGTTGCAGAAGAGGAAGTAAGTGAGGAAGAGGATAGCGATTTGTGTGCTGGTCAAATTGAGAAAGTAGAACCCTGTACTAGTGAAGAAATATATGAACATTATAGTGTTCATCCTTTGCATTCCAAGGAAGTCATGGGGAATGCTATTGAGTTGTTTCAAATGAAACAAGCGAAAGGGAGTCCCATTAGTGTTTGGGAGGGAAGTTTGGAAGCTCGGTGTTTCCCACAGCTTTTTCCAACAGGTCAGGGAGGAAGATATGATGAGCGACCTCATCAAATTCCTGCTTCTGAATACCGGACTTTGCGATTGTATGCAGGAGATCCTAGGTTTCGACAATGCATTCCTTATTTGTTTCATCTCCTGTTTGAAAGCGATCTGTCTGGACTGTCATATGCAGTGAACCACATCTTGAAAAGTGGTATACACATGCAAAACATCTCGGCAAGTGACTTTATGGATAAAGTCAATGTCCAAGACAGTATTTTGGATTCTCACCTGATTAATCTCATGGCGTGTCAGCGTGGTACTAATGAGTACTGGTACCGTCGTCATGGTGATTTAAAATGTATGCTGAGGAACTTAGGAACTCCCACATGGTTCCTCACTTTGAGCTGTGCTGAGTATGGCTGGGAAGACTTACTTGAATTTCTACGAGAGGCAAATGCTAACGTAGAAAACATCGAATTCAAGACACCCGGAGAACTGTGCTCTTTGGATCCAGTCAATGTATGTAGGTACTTCAATCATAGATTTGAAGGTATGATGTCTTTCATCATGAATAAGAAGAATCCACCTCTTGGAGAGGTGTTGGATTTCTTCTGGAGGAAGGAGTACCAAGCAAGAGGTGCTCCTCATATACATATGTTGCTGTGGATCAAGGATGCACCTAAATTTGGAACGGATGCAGAAGACTCAGTGATGAGTTTCATAGAACAGTATTCTACGTGTGCTGTTCCAAACGCAAAGGAGAAAAAAAGCCTAAGAGAAAAAGTTCTACGTTTCCAAAGCCATCGATGTGGAAAGTACTGTCGTCGTAAATTCCGGAACAAAGACAAGTTCTACACCAAATGTCGTTTCGGCTTTCCACGACTGGTGATTTCTAAAGGAAGAGTGAACAGTTTGATGTCTTCGCTGCGACATAATGTGATGAAGAAATCACCTAAAAACACATACAATTTGAAGAGGAACGAAGAGTCTAAGTACATCAACGACTACAACCCGGTGATTTTGTCCATGTGGAATGCTAACATGGATATACAGTTTGTGGCTGATAACTGTATGGCTGTGGCTCGGTATGTGACATCTTACATCACCAAAAAAGAGAAGACAGAATTGAAGGATATGTGGGAGGACATTTCCCATGAAAAGAGCCTCAGCAAGAAGTTGTACAGTTTCAGTCTGAAGATGTTGTCGCATCGAGAAATCGGAGCTTACGAATGTTCTGACCGGTTGTCTTCAGCAAGTCTCTATGCCAAGTCCAGGAGTATCGTTTGGGCGAGTGTTGGTCTTGCTGCAACGCGTAATCGAGTTCTGAAACCTGTGCGGGAAATTGAGTATTTGGCGGAAAAGGAGCCAAACAGTACCGACATTTTGAAGAGCAACATGTTGGATACATATTATCCAAATCGAAGCAGTCACCTCGAGAATGTTTGTCTGTATGAGGTTCTTCAAAATTACATATTCAAGAGGAACATCAAAGAAGATACTGAGAAAGGAGTGTATGCTGTAATAGGAAGTGAGGGATGTCTGGTCAAGCAAAGAAAATGCCACTTGATAAACCATCGAAAATTGAGTGGCGAATCTCCTGAAAAAAAGGAGTTTTTCTATTTAGCACTTTTGCAACTTTTTAAGCCTTGGCGTGCAGAAGAGGAACTGCTTGGAAATTTCCTTTGTTACGAAGACTCATTCAATGCTGCCAAGGAGACCATAGAATGTCCTGCTTTTCCCAAATATGTAGAAATGTTGAATGTGGAAATTGAGCAGGAAGCAACGATTGCAGCCGAGATTGCCAGAGACAGTTCTCAGGACAGTCAGAGTTCTGCTTCATTGAGTCAGGATCCACTAGGAGGACCTCTTATCGAAAATGAAGCTGCCACTGCTATGAATGAAGTGGAAAGAGCCATGGCACATGCTCAGGAGGATGCGGTTAACTTAGAAGAGTTGGAAAGACAACTCAACGTTGAGCAGAGGAAAATATATGACGAACTTACCATGCAAATTGATCATGGATTAAGTCATGACAAGAAAGAGTGCTCATGTACGTCGTTGAAGCCTGTCCGACTGTACGTGAGTGGAGAAGCGGGAACTGGAAAAAGTTTCCTTATTAAAGCAATTTCATGTTATTTGCAGGAAAGGACAGAGTCATCGCTGTCTTGTGTTGTCACCGCTCCAACTGGACTGGCAGCACATAACATTAAAGGGATTACTTTACATCGTTTACTGATGCTGCCAGTGGAGCATGACAACAAATTAGAATATCACAAGCTATCTGGAGATGCTTGTTTTGAAGTTTCAAGAGTCTTGAGGAAAATGAAACTTCTTATCATTGACGAAGTAAGCATGGTTTCCAATGTCATGCTTGCCTTTGTGCATTTGAGAATGCAAGAAGTTCTCAAAACAGAGTATGATGTGTTATTTGGTGGCAAACACATCATTGTTTTCGGAGATCTTCTGCAGCTGACACCAGTGAAAGGGCAACCTGTGTTCAAAATGCTCACGCATGAAGATACCAGGAAGTGCTTAGGGAGCATTGGCAACGTCAATATATGGTTAAACTTCAATTATGCTGAACTGCATGAAAATATGCGTCAGGCAAAGGATGAAGTTTACAAGACTATTCTACAAGATGTTAGAATTGGAAAAGTGACCGAGCATGGGAAAGAAGCTTTACATGCACGATTACTGACAAATTTATATCCAGACGAAGATGTTGTGCCTGAGAATATTTTTCAGAAAGTTACTGAGAAAAAATCTGGAATATGTTTGATGCCAACTCTTGCAGAATGTGCCAAATTCAACAACAAAATGTTGCATTTAGAAAAGCAAGAGATTGTGAAACTGGAAGCTATTGACAGAGTAGAGCATATGGGATCAACAATTATTTTGTCTGAGAATCTGAAAACAAAATTGGATTCATTAGAGAAGAGTATATCTAAAACTGCGGGTTTTGAAAAGACTCTGAATGTGTGCTTGAACTGCCGTATAATTTTAAGAAGGAATTTACATGTTGAAAGAGGTCTGGTAAATGGATCAATGGGTAATGTTGTTGATTTTGTAAAATACAGAAATAGAGATGGAATTGAATTTTTAAAAATTAAATTTGATGGCATTGAGGAAGTACAGCTAATTGCTCGTTGTTCTGCTAGATTTTTGCTTGTAAAAGACTTATATGTTCGTCGTAAGCAGTTTCCTGTTTGCTTGGCATATGCGGTGACAATCCATAAATCGCAAGGTTTAAGTGTAGACTGTGCATTGGTGAATATTGGCAGTTCTGTGTTCAAGGAGGGTATGGCATATGTGGCATTGTCACGAGTTAGAACTTTATCGGGATTGTACTTGATTGAGTGTGATGTCACAAACATTTGTGCGGATCTAGATTGTGTTAAGGAATACAATAGGTTAAGAAGAGAGTATGCGCCACATTTGCCTCAGTATCCTTTGTTTGAGAAACGTGTGGTAGGCCGGAAACGAAGAAATGTGACCAATACTGTGGAGGTTGTAGCAAAAAGACGAAAAGTCGATGAACCTGAAATTATAAGCAGAAACAAAAAGGATTCTGTTGAAGATGTTGTTGGTTTTCAATTTGAAAACAGTTCTGGTGTCAACTGCTATGCTAATGTAGTGGTTAATGTTTTGTTTTCTCTAGAAAATGTAAAAGAAGAGATTGTGGTCAATTCTGATCAAAGATTTTGCAGTTTGTTAAATTCTGTGTTAGAGAAATGTAGCACTGATAGAACAAACATAGAAAGTGTGTCTGAAATTCGAAATCTGTTAGACAGATGTTCAGGCCAAACACAATTCTCTCAAAATAGTCAGCAAGATTGTCAGGAGTTTTTAATGTATATGCTTGATGTATTGCATGATGAAGGTGTAGATGTAGATCACCTGTTTGGGCTTTCTTATCAATGGCAGCATGACTGCGAGAACTGTAGGGTATCAAGTACTACTAGTGTAGACTCAGAAAGATTTATATATTTAACTTTGCCAGACAGTAAATCAGTCTCTTTTAATAAGCTAGTAAAAGCAGCTGATCACAACATGGAGTGTAGCCAATGTAAATCTGAAATGATGTCCACATTATTTATACGAACATATGGCCAGTATGTAATTTTAATGTTCCAACGATGTAGGCCTGATGGAACAAAATTGACAACTTTAATTAAAAATTTGGTGGCTTCACAGTTGTCAATATCAGGAAGGACTTTTGTAACTGTAGCAATTATATATCATGATGGTCCTTCAATAACATCAGGACATTATACAGCTTATTTAAAGTGTAGAAATGGCGGGTCATTCTGCAATGATTCTGTTTTAATTTTCAAAAAAAAATTGCCGTATGACCTTAAAAACTCTTACCTGGTGTTTTTAAAACCAAAATTTTAGGGAAAGAATCTCGGGATGTGCTCTGAGGAATTTCAAGAAGTTCTAATGGCTCCTACACGATTTGGCCTTGAGGATAAGTGTAGTACAGAGACATAACTTCTTACCATAACACTGGACGTCATGGAGAAATACGTGCACTTTGAATGAGTTCAGAAAAACTGTTTCTTTTTATAAGCTAATTGAAGCAGCCAATCAAAACATGGAGTAGACGGAATGTAAGTCTGCAATGCTGTCTACTGTTTTACATTGCTTTGTCATTAAAAGTGATGTAGAGAATTAAATAATTGTACTAGTCATAAAGGTAGTGAAAGCCTGCTTCATAGTAAGCAGTATCAGTGTGATAGGAAATGTAGAACATGATTGAGCAAGAAGGGGAAGATATTACTAGTCCAGGATTGTGAAAATGATCTTCAACATTTTAATTGTGAAAGTTGCGGAAATACAACATGACGGGATTGGCTTAAAAGAATTCTAAGAGTTATAAATGGCTCAGACACGATTTGGCCTTGTGGAAACGTGTGGTAGAGAGCGAGAAGTCATTTATTGTATGTAACATGTTTTTGAAAACGATGGAGGTTTTCTTTCAGAAAGTGGCGGGTTGAAAGTAATAACAGCACAACAGAGTGTAAGCTGTTCATAGGACATCCTTGGCCGTCATGGAAAGTAAGTTAACTTTAAAGAGTTCTGAATTCTGATTTGTTATGTTGTATGGGTTTTTTAAACACAATCATTTTGATTGCGTTTTTTTTTCCCCGCTGTTATATGATGAATACCTTCAAGTCACTGTTTTAGTGAAATTTGATACATTCTGAGAACAGCAAAAATAAACCATTTAACATGTATAATTAATTCTGTTCTGTTTGCATTTATGATGTACATGTAGAACTGTGTAGGAGGCATGGAGAAGGTGAGGCTTCTGTAAGTGTCAAAGTTGTTGCATACAGTGCTCATATTCTACGTAGTCTTTTATATTTCATTACTTTCACTGTTTCTGACTGATCTAAAAAATTTTTTTTAAAAAGAACAGTAAGTATAAGGGAAGGAAACAGACAGTTATGTTAAAAGAAACACAGCTATAGGGAATAAACTAGGGATACTGTTACCCGCAATCCTCTGCTGATGATGTCACTGAGCATGTCATGAATGATGTAATATGTGACATCATCAGCAGTGGATTACGGGTAATAGTATCTCTAGTTTACTCCCCTATAGCTGTCTTTCTTTTAACATAACTGTCTGTTTCCTTCCCTTATACTTACTGTTCTTTTTTTTTTTTTTAATTTTGGGTTCGCTTCCGGTTCGCGTACCGGGGAGCGAACTGGGAAGCGAACTAAGAGAAATAGAGGTTGGCACAGTTCCAAATATTGTACCAATTTTTTAATAACGGGGAGGTAGTTCTGAAAAGAACTTTTTTTTTATTGTTTTTGTTTTATATTTTTTTTATTATTTTTCTGAACATTTTTATATATTTTTTTGGTTTTTTTTCGGAGGGGGCAACGAAAACGATTCATTGTAAAGGGCTCAACAGGAGCAACAAAACAAAAAAAAAGAATTTATTATTTGGGGCGTTTCGTACAAACTTGCATATGATAGTCAATAGCTCTGTTGATCAGAGTGATGCTACTTTCTCCGTAGCAAATGAATCCACTGCAATGTACGCAGACTTGTTTTACTTCACGAAATCTCGTTTGTATATTTGGCACCATCTCCCTGCCCTCTGGTCCCGTTACTTCCGGTACAACAGATCTTCTGGCCATAATAGGGAGATTATCTAGGTCGTTACGAAACTGTGCAGCACTGTAGTTGTTAGGATGCCACCTAGTCATATGGCGATGCATTGTGTAGTTTCCGAAACTGTATTTTTTGTCGGTCCCTCTGGACAGTCTATCTTGACATATAAGGCAAGTTACGTATCTTGCATTTACTTTTTTCTGACCTTTGGGAATTTAAAAAAATTGCCAAATTAAGTTTTCTTTCCGGTGAGACGTCCTGGGCTCCTCAGGCAAAAAGTGCCTCTCTTCGTGCTCGTCGTCCTGTTCCTCTTCTTCCTCTTCTTCCTCCTCTTGCTGAATGATAACTTCAGCAGGTGGTCCTCTCTTCCTTGGATGTGGTGGAGGTGGTGGGGAAGCACCAGCTGAAGCTACTAAAGAAGCCATTGCTCACTGGTAACAAAGGGTCTTTCTCTCACAATGATGAAAGTCAGAGTGAGGAAAGAAGGAGGGATTTTCATCATTTGGGAAAAACAATAGTTCTCAACCAATGAAAAGTGTTCATTTTAGATTATATGACCTAGTCTTACATCATTAGGAAACCAAAAGTGAAATGAACCAATGAAAAGTGTTATTACCAAGTCACATGACCTGCTGTGTTTACGTTACGCGCTTTGCAGGGCCTCCCGGTTTGCTTCCAGAAACCTGTGCTTTGCGACTCGGTAAGCGTACCAGTTCGCTAACGTAGCACGTCATATGACGTATCACGCGACAACGCGAAACGTCATGCGGACGGGAGGCGTCACGATGTTGTTTTCTAACGCTGCAGTTGCGGTAAAGAAACGTTTACCGGCTCGCGGTCTATTTCGCGGCATCAAGGTCAGCTAACGGGAAGCTTCCCGATTCGCGAAGCGGGAACGAAGAAAAAAAAATATTTAAAAAAAAAGTTATTAATAAACATATAAAATATATTTTTGGATTTAAAGAAGAATACATTTTACAGCTACAGATATTAGCTGTTAAAAAACCAATGAAATTCACTGAAAAAACCATAGGTTATAGACCATATATAGTTAGGAATTAGCATTTACAAAACCTTGAAAATTCACTGAAAAAACCATAGGTTATAGACCATATATAGTTAGGAATTAGCATTTAGAAAACCTTATTTTACTCACACAAAACCATTGAAATTCCATATATAGTTAGTTGCACTAACTATATATCGCGCACCTGCAATCCACTGCTGATGATGTCACATATTACATCATTCATGACATGGTCAGTGACATCACTGATGACATCACTGATGACATCTCAAATGACATCACTGATGACATCACTGATGACATCTCAAATGACATCACTGATGACATCATGACACACCAATACCAGTTACTACATACGCACTCACTGATTCCTACGTCTACACACACATTCACTCATTCACCCATACAATCACTCATACATACAGTCACTCATTATTACAACACTATCATATGCACTCATACACCTATGCAGACAGTCACACACTGCCACTCATCCATGGAGTTACTCACACACCAAGTCAGTCCTGTAAAGAATCAATCACACTTCCATTTCTTCATCTATACAGTTAAACACAGAACACCATACTTCAGTGACATCACTGATGACATCACTAATGACATCTGAAATGACATCACTGATGACATCTCAAATGACATCACTGATGACATCATGACACACCAATACCAGTTACTACATACGCACTCACTGATTCGTACGTCTACACACACATTCACTCATTCACCCATACAATTATTCATACATACAGTCACTTATTATTAGAACACTATCATATGCACTCATACACCTAGTCAGTCCTGTGAAGAATCAATCACACTTCGATTTTCTCATCTATAGTTAAACACAGAACACCATACTTTTCACACATATACTAACACATACTTACTCTCTTATACAATCACTGATACAAGTACACATTGATATGCACAGAGTCACACACCTCCCAGCCAGCCACACACACACTCAGTCTTCCATACATCCAGTCATTCTTCAATATGTAAAACGTGTTTAAACTTTACAAAAACACACAGACACTAGATGATGTCATCAGTGATGTCATTTGAGATGTCATCAGTGATGTCATCAGTGATGTCACTGACCATGTCATGAATGATGTAATATGTGACATCATCAGCAGTGGATTGCAGGTGCGCGATATATAGTTAGTGCAACTAACTATATATGGAATTTCAATGGTTTTGTGTGAGTAAAATAAGGTTTTCTAAATGCTAATTCCTAACTATATATGGTCTATAACCTATGGTTTTTTCAGTGAATATATATATATATATCTTTAAAGAGTAGACATTTTGTGTTTCAATATTTATATGGTCGATTTTGTTACATTTAGATATTTTTTACACCAATATTTTTGTCATCAATATTTCTGTTATTTTTAGTTGAGTATGGTGTGGCGATATTTCTGTAAGCAATATTATTTTTACAATGTTTAGGTGAGCTGCATGGTGATTAACTAGTTAAAAAGTGAATTTATGGTGGTTTAGTGTCTATTGTTCGGTGACGTTTCACTTGGACCCCTACCCTCAGTATCCTCAATAGGATTCACTCTGCATTGTTCACTGCTTTTCCAAAGTGGCACACTGCCATGCTACATTCATGTGGTATGCCATATTATATATGCACAAGAAGCAGAGCATTGTGGCACTCCATTACTATGTTGAGTGCTTGCCGTTGCTTGGGTAAGTGAATTTTGCATTTTTAACTGTCTTCATTTAAACAGGTCCTAGGTTTAGAAATAGGCAAGTTTATAGGTCACGAAATTCTGCATGGCACTTATGGAATCCAGAGACAAACCTAAATAAAGGCAGCAAGTTAAAAACAGATTTTTTTTCTCTGACGCCCAAGCCCTGCCACCAAGGTTTAAAAGTTGTATAATGAGTTAGTCATTCAGCCAGCCCTAATATTCACAATAGAAATATCTGGTGGCTCTACAGTGATCTCTACTCTTGCTTGGACTCAATGGAAGTCAAACTCCAAGGTCCCAGTCTAATAGTAAATCGTCTACTTTACAATGCGCCCCACTGAAATAGTGTGAATAGTGTCTGATGTTATGCACTCCATTCCAGTTTTGAAAGATGAGGGCTGCTTGGCTGTTCTCTCAGGAATTGTTCGAGAGAATCCCAGAGCCCTGAACCATATAATCTTGATGAACACTCACCCATGCTTTTGTGACATTGTTGGCAGATTTTTTGTGTATTGTATACTCTGAGGTTCATAGTTTTTCATTAAAGTAGGGTAACCTTTACAGGTTAACTAGCTCCTTTCATTAGAATGCTGTGGGTAAAGTAAGCGGAAGAATGACTTTCATCCGCATTTTATAGGGCAGTTAATAAAAGCCACTGAGGCATACGGACCTTCAGTGTGGCAGAAAAGGTACTAATTCGCGGCAGAGCACTCTTTCCGCCACATGCTATATCAGACCCAGAATAACTACTCTAGAGCTCATCCCCAGTACCAAAGGATCAGCATCACCACCACAACTTGTATTTACTCAGGCAGCATTTGCAGACTCCTCGTTGTATGTTTCAGTGGGCATCCTTCCTTGGAATCCTCACTTGGTGCCTCAAGTTGTGGATGCTTCTGTCACTACAGTGGGACAAGCAGTCCTTCCTCTTGGGAAGGACTCTATTCCATGCCTCAGTGACTCACAAGGAGTTATGTCAAAAGTATATTGCTGTGCACTTCCCTATACTATTCAAGTCCTTATTGACATAGCGGCAAAGATACAGATGCCAAAACACATAGCTCCCTACAACGAGAAGATACTCCCTTAGCCATTCGTGACTTGGAAAAGAACAGTTTGTTTATGAAGTTAGGGCATTAATCACAAAGGGCCTCTGCACTCATGACAGAGGCTCCAGCATTGTGGCTGGGCCAGGCACTTCTTGCGGTACTTCCACACGGAATTTTCATATTGAAAAGGTCCTGCCACAAGTGTAAGCCCCCTCCATGACTGTAGGGCCTCAGCCACGAGTGCAGAGCCCCTTTGTGAATTGGGCCCTTAGTTCTGAATTTCTGAGTCCTGCACCAGCCATTGTGCCAGACACAGGCGCCCACACACATGAGCACTAGTACACACTCTCATGTGCAAAGACACTCAGATGCACAGCGCTCTTTGCACATAACGTGTATTTGCAAAAGCGCTCATTGACCCCTTGGGATATCGCAGCACTGAGTAATAGATGTTTATTGTTACCCAACTTAATGGTATTCATTTGATCGAATTAGGAAGGATGAAAGGCGTGGTGAAGCTGCAGATATTTGAACACACAGTTTAGCACATACACATGCTTGTACACATGTTTGCCAAATGTCACAGAGACCCGGGAAAGCTTCATATGTCCTTATACTGTCTCTTATTGCCCTAAGTGACTCTGTACATCTACTGATTTTGGAGCCCCTCTTGGCCTTTCAATGGATGTACGACATTACAACGCATGCTTTTACATCGCATGCTTTTACAACGCGAGTTTTACAACACATACCATTACAACGCATAGTGCTTTGGGGCGCTGGATAGTGATTTATTTAATTTACTATTCCAACTCCAGTCCCCGTGGATAGTAGGGAAGGTGTTGGATAGTAAATTAAATATATTCCCTATCCTAGAGCGCCCCCCAGCGCAATGCGTTGTAATGGTTTGCATTGTAAAAGCTACGATGTAAAAGCACTGCGTGGTAAAAGTTGCGTTGTAAGTGATGTTCCCCCCTTTCAATCTCTTGGGTGTCTGATATCCTTCTTCTGCACCCAATTAGCTCGCCACTTGGTGGCTGTGTGTGTGTGTGTGTGTGTGTGTGTGTGTGTAGTTGGGCTGTCCCCGATAGGGTGTCATGTCTTAGGGCTGCTATTGGTTGTGGAATAGTTGGTTTCGACCCTCACTACACTGGTACCTACTCTTTGACTATATTTTGCCAGACTGGTCTAGGTAACATAAGGCAGTGTTGTCACTAACTAGGATCTATCTTTAAACTGTTTTGTCTTTTGAGTGCCCTTGAATCATTCATGGGGTACTTCTCCTGGGATCAGTATTCCATTTCCATGGAATGCCTATCCTCAAAAGGTTACTGCCCCGAGGCCTTGATCTAAGTTTCTGTGATACACAAATGTATTGCCTATGAATCTATCATAGAGGGGTTGAAGCAGGTGTTGTACTGTAGACGCCAGTCTTGTGTTTTCACGCTCTTTACATTGGGATGTTTTCTGGGCAACAGATACTTCTGGGATGGAAGTGTAGGATGGGGGAGAGTTGGAGTAGATTAGTTGTTGGTGTGTTAGAGTTAACAGTGGCAAGATATAATCTGTTAAAACCTTTTATCTTGAGTTACATGTATGCAATGGATGAGACCTGTCAGACTTAGGGTGGTCTTCACCCAAACTTTTTGCCTACTCCGCTCCTGTTTTTTGAATTTTGTTTTTGTTGGCTTTATGACTCTGTGCACTTTACTACTGCTAACCAGTGCTAAAGTGCTCGTGGTGGGACTTTATGCCTACTGGAATGTATCTGTGAGCAAGTTAAGGTTAGGAGCTTCACAGATCGGGGCCACAAGTGTGGAGAAGGTTTCCCCATGGGTCATTCCAGTGGATCAACACAGTGTAGGCAGATCATTCCAATTGAATTCAGAGAATCGTAAAAGTGACAAGTGCCTGTGCATAACAGGGCCTTTGTCCAAGCTATATTGACTAAGTGGGGAAGCCCATCAAGTTGCTAATTAGTCTACCCTGGCTTGTGGGTGGATAAGGGTCTTGATGAACTTTGCCCCTTCTGCAGGGCCATTCCCATACATTTTACCTTTACACTCCTGTTTTCTGAAACCATTTTTGTTGGCTTAAATGACTCTGCGCACTTTACCACTTTCCTAAAATCATTTTTCACTACTGCAAGGTGTGCCTCTCTTATATAGTAACATTGGATTACCTATTACATTTCTAATGTATTTTTAATAGAAGAGTGAATTTTTAAGTCACATTTCTGAAAATGAAACGTTTAGAAAGTTGGCATTTTCTTGACCTAACCATTTTGTGCTTGCAGTCTGCATCCTGGGTCACTTGAGTGTGAATTTATGGTAGATAGTCTTTGTGTATTCCTCCCAGACAGTGAGACAAATGGAGATTGGGTGTTGATAGGATCAGCCATTCTGCTAGGATGTGTGTTATGTTATGTTATGTTAGTAACTTTTATTCAGCGCACAGCTGCCCCAGCGAAGGGGCGTCCTGGCGCCTGATCCAGTACCACAACACAACAAATCACCGCTGAAAAGAAACACAATCAGTCACCAGAGGTGAACAAATAGGTTTTAATCGCGCGTCTGAAAAGAATCAGGCTATTAAGGACACGGATGTGGACAGGAAGGGAGTTCCATAATCCGGCCGCCATGACTCGAAATGAACGGCCGCCCATCCTACTCAGTCTGAATCTAGGCACACTCACTAGATGAAGAGATTCCGACCTGAGAGACCGCCTGGGAACATACGGGGAGACAAGACCCATCAAGGCAGGAGGTGACGAAAATTTCAAGATCTTGAATGTCAGACAGAGTGCCTTGAATTTAATTCTCTGTCTGACCGGCAGCCAATGAAGGGAGGTTAAAACTGCAGATACAGAGCACCGTCTCGGGAGGCCCACAATGGCCCGCGCAGCGGCATTCTGCACCCTCTGCAGTCTGGTGGCCTCGGCCTGGTTGACACCAAGCAACAGAGCACTCCCATAGTCCAGCCGAGAGAGAATCGCGGCTTGGACCACCAGTTGCCGAGTTGGGGGGTTGAAGAATTTGAGGACTGGTCTCAGTCCTCGCAGAATACCATAGCAGGTAGCTGCAATCTTCTTAGTATGGCTGGTAAAAGAGAGATTGGAATCCAGCCAGACCCCCAAGTTCTTTACTTCGGCCGCTGGGATGGGAGTCACCCCCAATTCAATAGGCCACCATTGATCACCCCACAGTTCCGCTTGCTTTCCTAAGATCAGGACTTCGGTTTTCTTAGCGTTTAACTGCAAGCAGTTAGTACGCATCCAATTCGCCACGGCTAAAAGCCCTGCGCGAAACCTGGGGGCAGTCACCTCAGGGTCCCCACTGAGTGTCACCGCCAGCTGCGTGTCGTCGGCATACGATGTCATAGTTAAGCCAGTTTGTCTGACGACAGCAGCCAGCGGTTTCACATACAGGTTAAACAAAGTGGGGCTAAGCGCAGAGCCCTGAGGTACTCCTAGTCCCAAAGAGTGGAAAGAGGACTGACCAGGTGGAATGGCCACTTTAAAAAACCGGTCCGAAAGGAAGGAGCGGAACCATTGAAGAGCTTTCCCCTCAAGACCCACTTCCTCCAGCCTCCGCAGCAGAATGTCATGAGACACCGTGTCGAATGCGGCGCTCAGGTCTAACAAAAGGAGCGCCGCTGTCTGCCCCGCATCCCGCACCGAACGCAGATGTTCGCTCATAAAGAGCAGCGCAGTTTCGGTGCTGTGTTGTGCGCGAAAACCATTCTGACTCTCGTCAAGAATATTATTGCGAGAGAGATGGGCAGACAAGATGGAATTTACGTGTGCCTCAGTGACCTTGGCGGTCCAGGGCAGGAGGGAGATGGGGCGGTAGTTCTCAGGTAACAGAGGGTCAAGACTAGGCTTCTTCAAAATGGGGCTGACCACTGCTTGCTTCCAGGAGGCAGGAACCACGCCCTCAACTAGTGAGAGGTTGATCAACTCCAAAATCGGCTCACGGCATAGAGGCGGGAGAAGGGTAATAAACTCTGGCTTCAAAGGGTCTAGAGGAGAGCCAGATTTGATTTTGAGGCTCAGAGTATCAAACGCCTCAACCGATAAAGCAGGTAAGGAGGACAGAGGTTCGCAATCCGAAACTCTTACAGCCCTGGGCTCGTCATCTTGCACAGATGGCAAAAACCCTCGGTAGATTACCCGCACCTTCTCCACGAAAAAGGATGCCAAGCTTTCACAGTGGGAGTCCGTGCAGATTGCTAGCGAGGTGGCCCGTTTACCCATCAGATCTTTAAGCACCCTGAATATTAATTTAGATGGGTTGGGGCTGTTTGAAAACTCAGAGGCATAATATGCCGCCCGGGCATGACAGATAGCTCTGTGATCGATCTTAAGCTGGGTGAAATACAGTGATTTTAATGTGGGCTCGAAGGATTTCCTCCACGCCCTCTCAGCTTGCCGGCAAGTTCTCTTGAGCTCGGCAAGGGTCTCATTATACCATGGGCTGCGAGTTTTAGCATGACATTTCGACCAGCGCATTGGTATAAGAGAATCAAGAGCAGTATGGACCCAGTTACAGAACTGTTCGTATCCCTGTTCCACATTTGACAGGATGCCCAAGGGCTGAGCCTCCAAGATTTTAACGAATTCCTCCATTTTAAGCTTACGCCAGTTTCTTTTAAGGGTCAGCCTGTCTACAGGTTTAAATTGTTGGTCATCCAGGGGACATGACACTTTAACCAACAGATGATCAGTCCAGCCCACCACCATCGGGTCAGATACCCTAGCCCGAACCAAGGTGGTAAAGAACGGGTCAAGGATATGACCTCCTATATGCGTGGGGGCGGTGACTAGTTGGTTCAGTTGCATGGCTTCAAGGTCCGCTATCAAGGAGCTAATAGGTAAAGAAGACGTCTGATCAAGATGTATATTCAGATCGCCAACGATGTTAAAGTTAGCATATTTAAAAGCTGACGAGTTGACCAAGTCAACGAGAGCGGCCTTGAAGACCGTGTCATTCCCTGGCGGGCGATAAATAAGCAGGCCACTAAAAGTGAACTGATGACTGACAGTGACCTTAAAAGAGGCGCTCTCGCACATCGGCAGATCAAGAGCTTTCCAATCCGCCGGGAAGCAAGATTTTATCGCCATGGCTATACCTCCTCCTCTAGAAGTACGGTTCAAAGTGAACACCGTATAGGTGGAAGGAAAAGCCAGATTTATTATGGCAGAGTCGGTGTCCTGTAACCAGGTCTCAGTGAGAAAAATAAGGTCAGGTGAGTCCTTATCAATCATATCACGAAGGGACTGATGGTGCTTGACCAATGATCTCACATTAAGGCTCCATATACTAATTGCTCGCTCAGAGTAGTCAATACGAGTGTGTGGAGTAGATCTTACAGTGGAGCACACCCCGATGGGGGAATCCAAAGAGAAACTGCCACAGGAACAGACATGAGGGCCCGAAAGAGGAAGCACCCGATCATGTGTACAAGCCAATAAACCGTCCCTAATGAAGAGGAGATCGGCGCGATTGTACCTGAACGGCGCGATGGAATCCATGATGAAATGAGAGCAGAGAGCCAGAGTCCTGCGCCCGCACCCGCTACCTCAACGCGGACGAGCGCAGACGGGCAGGACTCTGGCACGACTCCGGCACAGCGCAGGCGTCACCACTGCGCGTCCCGCTGCGCGGGAGAGGACGACTTTAAATAGGCGTGTCAAAAGTCAGCTCGAGCGTGGCGACGCTCCAAGATGGCGCCCGCAGGAAGTAGTACTCACCCAACCTAAAATGGCGCCCACTGAAATCCACCCCGGGACCCGGACCCGCCAAATAGCGGTGATCGTTCCACAAAATTATGTTGCAAGTGAGAGGACTTGAGCCCAGACAAAAGCGGTGAGTTAAAAGCAGGGGATACTACAAATTAAAAGTACAAACGAAATACAATAAAGGTACAGTTTTAAAAGTGCAGCGCACTGGCAGCGCGACCTGCGCAAATGCAGCAAAGGATCTAAGCAGGAAGCGCACGAGTCCGCCTTAAATAGGCGTGTCAAAAGTCAGCTCGAGCGTGGGGACGCTCCAAGATGGCGCCCGCAGGAAGTAGTACTCACCCAACCTAAAATGGCGCCCACTGAAATCCACCCCGGGACCCGGACCCGCCAAATAGCGGTGATCGTTCCACAAAATTATGTTGCAAGTGAGAGGACTTGAGCCCAGACAAAAGCGGTGAGTTAAAAGCAGTGGATACTACAAATTAAAAGTACAAACGAAATACAATAAAGGTACAGTTTTAAAAGTGCAGCGCACTGGCAGCGCGACCTGCGCAAATGCAGCAAAGGATCTAAGCAGGAAGCGCACGAGTCCGCCTTAAATAGGCGTGTCAAAAGTCAGCTCGAGCGTGGGGACGCTCCAAGATGGCGCCCGCAAGAAGTAGTACTCACCCAACCTAAAATGGCGCCCACTGAAATCCACCCCGGGACCCGGACCCGCCAAATAGCGGTGATCGTTCCACAAAATTATGTTGCAAGTGAGAGGACTTGAGCCCAGACAAAAGCGGTGAGTTAAAAGCAGGGGATACTACAAATTAAAAGTACAAACGAAATACAATAAAGGTACAGTTTTAAAAGTGCAGCGCACTGGCAGCGCGACCTGCGCAAATGCAGCAAAGGATCTAAGCAGGAAGCGCACGAGTCCGCCTTAAATAGGCGTGTCAAAAGTCAGCTCGAGCGTGGGGACGCTCCAAGATGGCGCCCGCAGGAAGTAGTACTCACCCAACCTAAAATGGCGCCCACTGAAATCCACCCCGGGACCCAGACCCGCCAAATAGCGGTGATCGTTCCACAAAATTATGTTGCAAGTGAGAGGACTTGAGCCCAGACAAAAGCGGTGAGTTAAAAGCAGGGGATACTACAAATTAAAAGTACAAACGAAATACAATAAAGGTACAGTTATAAAAGTGCAGCGCACTGGCAGCGCGACCTGCGCAAATGCAGCAAAGGATCTAAGCAGGAAGCGCACGAGTCCGCCTTAAATAGGCGTGTCAAAAGTCAGCTCGAGCGTGGGGACGCTCCAAGATGGCGCCCGCAGGAAGTAGTACTCACCCAACCTAAAATGGCGCCCACTGAAATCCACCCCGGGACCCGGACCCGCCAAATAGCGGTGATCGTTCCACAAAATTATGTTGCAAGTGAGAGGACTTGAGCCCAGACAAAAGCGGTGAGTTAAAAGCAGGGGATACTACAAATTAAAAGTACAAACGAAATACAATAAAGGTACAGTTTTAAAAGTGCAGCGCACTGGCAGCGCGACCTGCGCAAATGCAGCAAAGGATCTAAGCAGGAAGCGCACGAGTCCGCCTTAAATAGGGGTGTGGGTGGGTGCCCCAGTTACATTTCAAAGGAGCTACCTCCGGCTCACACACAAGGAGTTTCTCACCAGTCTTATGTTATCATAAACCTCTTGGAGCGTGCCTGGATCTGCAACCGGATCTTGCAACTGTATATGCCGTAGCCCTGCCAGCCTCTGCTGGAGTGAATTCCTTATCCTCAAGAGGTGGCAGGAATTGGAGAGCAGAGCAAATACTTCATACTGTCCCCAGGAATAAAAAAGGCGCCACAATTGAAAAGCCTCTACTAGGTCTTCCAAATGTAGATGGAATCGTCGGCCTATAACAGTCTTGATAATCAACCAGATGAAATTGACACACAGCCCATGTCTTTTGGCAGCAGGTCAGGTTAAACTCATAATAAATGTAACCCAATCTCGATTATCCAATTTTGCTTTAATCCCTGAAACGTTCCAGGACTCCAAAGTAATCTTAACAAAACTGGTTAAGTCCTGTATCATAGTATTAGTATTAACAAATCACTGCCTATCAATAATGGGATGTATACTCATATATCAATTCCATAGATGGATTGATGAAAAAAAGCTTAGGGGAGATGAAGTATAACTATTTAGGAATCAATCAGTATCTTTAACTGACTCAAGAGGGGTGAAATGGTTAAACATCGAAATATGATATTCCCGCTCAAAAGCACTAAGGTGACTCATGACAGAGTCAGCATGATCTAAGTTTCCTTTCAAACTTGGTCTGTAGAAATAACCTAAGGGGGTGGATTTTAATTTACTATGTTCCGCTTTAAAGAAATGTAAACCAGCAAGTACATTCGGTGCTGCTTTGCCCATTCTAAAATTGGCCACTACAAATCAAAGCAAGATATCTGACCATTTCCCATGCATTCCACTGTTCTTACCATAATAATGTCTTCAAACAATTGCTACATACATCCCACCCTTTTAGCCACCAAATGTACCACCTTTTTTTTTAATCTGGCAACGCTTCTGGTTGATTAACTCATAACAAATTAGTAAATTTCAAAATGATAAGATGCGGTGTTGGCTCACCATGTAGTTGTAATCTCTAAAGCCTATTGGCAAGGGGTAATGGGCATATGATATTCAGAGACAATTCTGAGGGTGGTGCTTGCAAGATTCTCAGATTATGTTGTAGAAAGGCACCCCATCACACACCAGAATTAGACAAAGGAAGGGTTACCACTTTTCATCACATTGTGGGTTAGTAGTCTCATGCCTCCCTGTTTCAAGCTAACCATATGCTTTTGCTGGTATAAGGTCATATGGATGATATTCTTTGGAACATCCTGTCACTGGAGTGAAGAAATTGTTTTTAAATCACTGATCGAATCATTCAGCTATGTGATCATTCATTTCTCAGCTTATCATGCAGAGAATCAAACAGGCACGTCGTCTAACTACACTAATCCACAGTTAATCTGCATGGTCAGGAATTGGTGTTAAATTGATATCTGATCCCTATCCCACGCCGCTTCTGTTCTGCATTGACTTCTAATAGGGCCATACCCTTTTGGTGGCAACTTAGCTTTCTGTCAACTAGTACAGGATGATTTTTTCATTTTTCTGTAGGTGGGAAGAAGGCAAAGAAGAGGTAAGGGGGTTTTTAAGCAAGGGTTCATGGGCAGTGACTGGTCTGTTGCGTTTATTAAGTACACCGTTGTCTAAAACCTTAGGGGTAGTTGATGAATGAACAACCTTCACAACTGGTCATTTCCTCCAACCTTTCATCAACATTTATAATTTCATCATTAATTACCTCCATTCTGCTAGATAAGAAATGTGCCATAGATAGAGGCTACAGCACATAGGTCCTTACTTCCTACATGAATATCACTTCATAGTGATCAGTAAATCAGAAGAGTCCTAAATTAAGTCTCCTAAATCAAAGTGCCTCTTCCGGGCTCAGACAGGCTCATGTGAGCCCATCTTAAGACTGGCACAGCCTGTGTGTGTCCCACACAGTAGGACACTGGAGTGCACTGGAGTACAGTTAATAGTGCCAAAGTTGTTTCGACCCACCTCCTCGATCATCAAAGTAACAAGTGGGTTATGGCCTCCTGGCCGAAGACAATGTCAAAGTGTCCCATGCAGCAGGATCCAGGAGCACACTTTCTGGTGCCCAAGTTGTTTGGCCTTAACCACTCCACAAACAAAAGTGTCAAGTGCAGTATGGACCTCATAATTTTCCAAGTGCCAGTACCCTGCCAGAGCATCCTGTGCAGCGGGAGGCAGGAACACTCTCAATGGCTCCCCAGTTTGGCCCCATCAAAGTGGCAAGTGCAGTATGGACCTCATAGTCATTCTGGGCACATGACAATGTCAGAGCACCCAATACAGTGGAAGACAGGGGCTTGCTTTATGGTGTCCAAGCTCTTTGACCCCATCTTCTTCACATTCAAAGTGCGAAGTGCAGTAAGGACCTGTTAGACCGGTCAGCCTTAGAGTGATCTTCCTCCAAACATTTTGCCTTCACTCCTTCTGATTTGCTAAATTCATTTTTGTTGGACTTAGCACTCTGCACACTTTACCATGGTTAAAGTGCTTGTGTTTCCCCTTTAAATATGATAAAATTGTCTTGCACCCGATTGAACCATTTAATTTGCTTGTAAGTCCCTAGTTAAGGTAGCCAGGCCTACAAATGAAATACTAATAGTTGGCCTGCAGCACGGATTGGGCCACCCACTCAAGTAGTCTTTTAAAACATGTCCCAGGCCTACCTGTGTGTCCAGTTTTAAATAGCCATTTTGACCTGGCAAAATAAACTTCTTAATAGATAAAAGTCACCACTAGGGTAGGCCCTAAACACTCGATAAGGCAAGGTGCAGTGTATTTAAAAAGTTGGACATGAACATTTAGGTTTTGCATGTCCTGGTAGTGAAATACTCCAAATCCCTATTTCGATACTGTGAGGTCTTCCTCTCCCATAAAATAACGTTGGCTTACATTGATACAATCAGTAGGAAAGTCATGTTTGGTGTCTGAGGCATTGTAATTTAAAACCCTTGTTAATGGAAAAGTCGCAATTCAGAAAATTCCCCTCCTAGCCCAGAGACAATGTCAACAAGTCAGCACAGTGGGAGATAAAAGAGTGCTTTATTGTGCCCAAGTTGTTTGACCAAATCTCCTCCACAAATAAAGAGAGGAGTCGTGCACCTTGCAGTGTGAAGCGTAACTTGATAGAGGGTGTGGCCAAAATATGATCCCACACTTGTTTGAATGGGTTACTAATGCGCCCTTTCTTAAGGAGAATGATATCACACATTACATAAAAGTTTTATTATCATTAGATAAGGAACTTTATGAGTAGTGACTGAGCTGAAGTAAAATAGTTGTGTGAATAGCTTAGTATTATCTCCGAGAATTGTGCTCGGGAATCGGGGTGCAAGAATGATGAGAGGGTGAATTTGATAAGATTTTAATGTGGAATAAAGAGCTTGAATTTATGAAGTCTGGCACATATTCTATTTTGCAACATTATATCCTTAAATGTAAGCTTGTACATCTTTCTGTTTTAATCAATTGTTTATTGTTAACTATTTAGTATCGATTCGTTTTTTTGAGTAAGCAAAGTATTAAAATGATGCTTGACTTAATTTTCTGTCTCCGTCTAGAACCTGGAACCAGACCTCACTGAATACATTTTTGCATGAGCTGGGATTTGCATTAGCTTTACTCGCTGGACGCTGGACGTTATCTTGAAATGTGAGATTATACTGTCGAGGCTACCTTGACATCATTGCTTCAGGGAACGAAAATGGGGGTCTAATGAACAAAAGACTGAATATATGAAGCTCTACTTTTTATGCTTGAAATGTATACAAAAATTGGCTATTTTATTCCACTGTACAGACCTATTCAGTGTGCGCTGTTGCTGAAGAATATTGTCAATGAATACAGTATTAGCAAAGCCAATAGCTCAGCCTTTTAGAGACAAGTCCTATTGGCTTTGTTATCTATAATCTTTGGCTGAGATATTGTGACATCCTGCCCTGTGGACCCAGCACTGACTCTGAAGTGATCCATGGCAAAGAGACAAGCCTCTCTTGGGCAGACAAAGAATGTATTGAGAGCCCACAGTCTCATCACATTATCCCCAGAGCTCCAGCTCACTCACCTTTTCGTAGTTCGCCTGCTGTCAAGAGACTATGATAAAAAAAATCATTTATAAAGATCACCGGGGGAGGTTGCTATTGCTTGCTCCTGTAAGCACTGTGGTCCTCACAAATCGACATCAGGTCTTATCTTCATTCAAGTCATACAGGCCCACACTGACAGCGATGGTGCACGGATGAAGGCCACACAAGCATCTATTTGAACCCATTTATGGAAGATGGGAAATCTAGAGTCAAATCTTATAGAAAAAGTTATAAACCAGGCTAGGACAGTCCTAAACGCATAAACATAGTAAAATGCATTGCAAAATGCTACCTCTTGAAAAAACTACATAATGATGTGCAAAATATATTGAACTATTACAGTTTGTCGAAAACAAAGTAAAAAGTAATTATAGTTCAGAAACTATAATTATACTTATCTCCGGCAACGTTTATTACAATTGATCGATTAGAATCGAAAAATAAGAACTGATTCACAAAATCATTCATGAGTACGGGAAATATTATCATAGGAGTACTTTTTAACCTACTCTCACATGCTAATAAACATGCAAATAGGGCACAGCTCATTTTGTTTGTACTAAAAGTGTATGAATGTTCCATGAATATCACCATTTTCTCCACATATGAGATGTTTTAGGACCATTTCACATGTAAGAGTATGTAAAGGAGCACAACATAAGCATTACATTATGTACCCCAAAGTGCCTTCGTGAATTGGCCCCAGTGACATTATTTATTTTATGTACCGTGTTTTAACGTTGTACACTTAGGGCCTGATGATGAGTTTAGGTGCTATTTTTCACACCTGATACATAAAAATTAAGCATGGGCTGAAGATTTGTTCCGCTCACGAAATTTGTGGATTTTTGGCAATTTTGCGTTCCGCGAATCGCGCGAAATTGCCAAACAATCCGCAATTCGCAAGTTTGCGAATTTATTTTTGCTTGTTCGCTCTTCAAAAAAACAATCTCGCGCGTGCAGCGTTGACTTACCTTGATTCTGAGTTTGCCGAGTTGTTTTCCTCCCGCGAACAAGATAGTCGCGCCCAAAAACGCCCGCATGGGTAAATTCGCGGTAGCCGCGTTGAAAAAAAGCCCCGCGAACACGCCAAAATAAAAAAATTCGCAAGTTTGTGGTTATGTTATTTATTGGGTGCGATAAATAACACATATTGCTAGTTGGTGGGGAGTAACGTGCGGATTTGGCGGTTAATGCAGCAAAATTCACATGATACGGTAGACATTGGATGCTTTCCCCCGAAAAATTCCGGCAGGTAAAACCTGCCGACATTTAATGAAGGTTGAGGTATTTAACATATCTGATAATTAGAGCTTGCGTTAAATTCCTACCATCTCGAAATTCCATCCCGTGTGTAAACAGGGGTTTATGCATCTGTCTGAATATAATGACCAACTCGTAATCAGAGCCTAAGGTGTGATTAGCAGTTTGAAGGCCTAGAAAGCGCTTGACTTGGAAGTGTTTCCATTATCATGATTTTTAAGGCTGCTGTTCAGCACATGCTTTTTTCACCAAAGACCCATCTGTTTATCATGACTAAAGCTGACAAATGCAGTGAAGGCAGGCAGGCATCAGCTATTTGTCACAGCTGGCATGTATTTTGACAGTAATGGAAGAACAGGGAGGGAGATCAATTTGTGATTTAAGTTGTGAGGTTTTTCTTTGCGCAGGGATGCTTTTATCTATAGAACCTCACCAGTAGGCCAGTCAGAATATAGAAAATCCAGCTTTCTTTCTGATCTGTAACAGACAGGTTTTCTACAATGTAAGAATGCTCAGGACCCTTCAAAAAAAGAGAAAAATATGCAATGTTCGTATTCAGATTGTGAAAACATAGTCCCAAACAACTGAACAGAACATGTCAACTCAGATTCGAACACGATCCAAAATGCAAGAGGCAACACGGGAAAGTCAGATGAATGTGTCAGCCATCTAAATAAAAATACGTGCACTCATTAAGATTGACGAGCTGCCTACATACGAGGATCTAATTACTTATTAGGAAATATTACAATATGCCAGCAGAGATTCCAATGTGCAGGTAAAAAAAAAATGAAAAGCATTGTGGAATATGCATATATACCTTTATGGGTCACATTTACAAGTGGAATTAGTATTACAAACATTTCAGTTCTCTTTCGAAGATTTCGAACATTAGATTTAGCCTGATAGCCTTTGGTATAGAGCTCTCAGTCTATCTATCTATCTATCTATCTATCTATCTATCTATCTATCTATCTATCTATCTATCTATCTATCTATCTATCTATCTATCTATCTATCTATCTATCTATCTATCTATCTATCTATCTATCTATCTATCTATCTATCTATCTATCTGTCTATCTATCTTATTTCGAATTATATTGCATTTAGTTTAAAAAGATTTTTGCCAACAATAGTTATAACACTTTTCATGTAATGAAAGAAGACAGATTACTTAATGGAAATGTGAAGAAAAATGGAAATATGAAGAAGAATGTGGTCCGATTGTTGTGAACTTAAATGTAAGAAAGACATTGATTTGTGTATGTGGGTGGTAGTGATGGTAAGCAGTGTGCACTGAGTATCTGATCAGAGCGGTCTCTGCTGTACCACAGATTTAGAAGATGAACAAAATTGCAGCCCTCCATGAAATCCACAATGGGACGTTGAATTACATTTTTCATTTGCTCTGATGATCAGCTCTCATTTTACATGCAATCAGATGTTTCTTTGCTGCTGTGGTAGTAATTCACCTGGCGCTGCATGCTGCCCTGTTCTGTCCGTTTGCATTCAGCTAGAACTCTAAAAACTAAACAACACTAAGGGCCCTATTATGAGTCTGGCGGTCCGAGGACCGGCATACTCATGGTGACGCAGCGGTAGCAGATGTAGCTGCTGACACATCGGCGGTCCCACCATAGGTATAGGAGCAGTGGTCAGGGTCAGGCTTTTCGTGGTGGTTCCACTGCCATGAAAATCCTGGTGGAGAGGAAACAAAGGGGTCCCTACAGGCACCCTCTGTGTCTCAACATATGTGTATGCACACAGGGGGTCATAACATGTGCCCCCCTGTGTGGGAAACATCCTTTACAACGCAACTTTTACCACGCAGTGCCTTTACGACGCAACTTTTACAATGCAAACCATTACAACGCATTGCGCTGGGGGGGCGCTCTAGGATAGGGAATAGGTTTCATTTACTATCCAACACCTTCCCTACTATCCACGGGGACTGGAGTTGGAATAGTAAATTAAACTATTCACTATCCAGCGCCCCAAAGCACTATGCGTTGTAAAGGCATGCGTTGTAAAAACAGCGTTGTAAAGGCATGCGTGGTAAAAGCATGCGTTGTAATGTCATACATCCCCCCTGTGTGCATGCACATAGGTTCCTACACAGCATGAACTTTGAAGTCCGTGCCCTGCAGGGACCTTGTAGTGCGGTCCCATTGTGGTGCATTTTCTAATGGCACTGCTGCCTTTAAAAGAGGCACCGCCATAGGACCTTCATGCCACCCGCCTGCCAGACTACGAAAGCGTCGTAATCTGGCAGGTGGCGCATATTTTGGCAGAGTGGTGATGCAGTGGTTTGTACCGCTGCACCACCGCTCCGCCCAAAACTTGTAATCAGGGACTAAATGGTTGTGAGGTTAAAGAAAGGGAGCATAGAGAAATCTTGAGGGAAATGCATATACTTTACTCCTTCTATGAAGCTTGCATGTATCAATCAACAATGTGCATTATTAATAGTGTGCTGAGCGAGCAATCAATTGACTAATTAGCATGTGTACCCTGGCATGGAGCTATTGCTTTTGAAACCATTTTGGTATGAGCTGTTAAAGTGTGTTTTCTTGGTTTCTGCTGACTAGAACTTAGCCAGGCCTCAAGGCCATCTTGTTCAAAGTGGATGTCACATTCACTGTTTATTATATCCTCTGCACATAGTCAAGCAAGTCATGTTTGTTTATTTCTGATTGACCCTCTTCTGGAAGAAAACTCGCTAGCATGGGCTCACTAATGTAACATTTTTCCAATGATCTTCCACTTGCAAGCTGTAGCGCATTAATTCACAATGGTTTACTGTTGTTTATTTAACTAGTTTGTTCTGACACATACGGATGATAATAAGTCAGAAGCTCTGAATCAATATTTATTCAAAGGTTTAGCGCTTAGGTGATAGGGTTGTATAAAGATTTTTAAATCTGTATTCTCATTTGTTAAAAATGTATTTCTTTGCTCACACCAAAATGATTCTATAATTTACATATTGTTCTATAGGGATATTTCCTATATATGCCCTCGATTTTGGGGGTGATCCAGATCTTTTCTGAGAACATTCCTATGCTACTAGGAAAGCTGTCTGATTTCTTACTGATTATATTTGGGACTTGATCTATTTTTGATTTTGCCTGTTATTCTGCATTGTCCTATTACTGAGAGCTTTAATAGTAATGCATGTATGCATTATTTTAAATAGGATTTGTTGAATTTAGCCTTTCTGTAGTGTTTACCTTTTACATTTTTGTAATAAATCTTCATAAATTTCGAAGTTTGCTCTAAAACTCACCTATTGAGTCAGTCCTTTCTTTTTTGACTGAGGTTCTGATATGCTCATTTTGTGCTTTATCTTTGGCACATTGCCGCATGAAATTGAGGTTAACACCATACCCATTCCACCTCAAACATGGGTGTGTTTTTGAGGTGTAAGATCTTAGGGGTACAATGCGCACACATCTTTTTCATAAGTTCTTTTAGATATAATGTCCGTTCATTCCTTTAAAAAAAATTATTTTATGAAACAAAGCAAGCTTAAGTAATAAGCATTATACAATATACATCTATAGCATTTATCAGACATATCAACCATCCAGTCAATGAATCCCCACTTCTGAAACATAAAATATGCGTGGAGCCCTGCAGCACCTGTTGGGGCACGTCCCTGAGCCCCAGGTAAAATCCCCCGGTGTTCCATACAAGTCCCATCCCAAGCCTCTATATGCTGTCCATGGACCCCATATTTTTCCTCATTTTCTCGGACAGCCCCGGCTTTGGTATACCACCTGCTCTGCACTGCTGCACCAATCCATATCACTGAGCCAGGCAGACACTGTCGGAGGTTTGGGTGTTCCCCAGCCTTGTGCTATGTTTCTCTTAACAACCCCCCCGCCCCAACCAGAGCCAACCATACTCTGGCCCACTTGGGCCATGTTAATTCTCCCTTTACACACAGATTGTGCCATCTGGGCTCAAGGAGAACTCGTTCATTTGTAACAGCTTCCATTACAAAACTCATTCATTTGTAACAGCTTCCATTACCTGGGTAACACCCTTCCAAAATTTCTGGATCATGGGACAGGACCACAAAATATGGAAATAAGAACCCTTCTTGCCACATCCGCTGAGACAATCTGTAAAGCCCCCTCCCTTAACATGCACATGTGCCATTCTCGAGGCATATGGCCTGTGAAGGATACGGAGTTGGACCAGGTGGAATCGCGCTCTGACAGCTATTTCCCTAGGGCATTGGATGGCCTCTGCCCAGTCGTCATCCTCTACATCCCCACATCTGTTTTCCAAGCCTCCCGCAATGGGCCCAAACAATCAAGACTGTTGTTCACCAGCTTTTTATATGTTAATGAGACCGCCTTCTGAATCGCGGGGTCCAAGAGTAACCTGTCCTCCAATGGGTATATTCTGGAAGCCTTGTCCCATCTTTTACGTGGCTGTGGAGCGCCGAAAGCAGCTAGCAATAACAAAGGAATTCTCCTTTACCCATCTGGAAGCACGCCTGCAAACTATCAAAGATTATCATGGTTCCACCTCTCCAGACCTATCCTAGCAAGTTAATGCCTATAAGGCTCCACCTCCAGAACCCTACCAGTCTATGTACTTCTTTGAGGAAATTCCCCTCCCATAGCGGGGTCTGTCCGGTGAGTTTCTGTTCCCATCCCGTCATTCTAGTTGCCCTGTGCCAAATATCTATGACCATTTTTGTATGTGGTGGTAAATGTGACGAGCCCCCACCCTTATGATAAAGTTCTCCCAAATGACTGCCCGGGCCCAATGTCAGTCTGTCCACCCTATAAGCTGGTTCCTCTAGTGGGGAAAAGACCCAACCATTGATATGGATAAGATGGGCTGCCCAGTAGTACTTTCTAATGTCTGGGACTGCTAGCCCCCCCTCATAACACCCTTCTGCAGTTTCTTAAGCGCAATTCTGGGACTGCCCCCTCCCCCACAACAGCAGGTGCAATTCAGAATCTATTGTGCCAAAAAAGAAATCTGGAACATGATAAGGAGTGTTCTGTAGGACAAATAGTAGGTGCGGAAGGGCCATCACCTTGAAGAGATAGCCCGTCCCATGAGGAAAACAGGGATCTCCCTCGAGTGCTTCACGTCCTCCCACAATTGGGATAGCTGCTCCTGCAGGTTCAGTTGCGTAACATCCACCTCATCCTTGGTGATCCAAATGCCCAGGTATTTAAATTTATCCTGAATTTTCAGTTCCGAACATGAGGACATTAGGATGGGAGGGTCCCTCGCAAGAGGAAAAACCAGAGACTTGTCTTCATTCACTCTATACCCAGAGTAGGAGCCAACGGATCGTATGATATGAATAAGCAGATGAAAGATCTGTAGGGGTCGGTGTGCGTACAGAAGGATATTGTTTGCATATAACGGAATACGCTCTTCCCAGCCCCCTCCAAAGCCGATCCCCGTCATCCTTGGGTCTCTCCTAATCCAAGCCGGCAAGGGCTCAAGTGCCAGTGCAAAATGCATCGGGGACAGAGGACATCCCTGTCGTGTCTCCCTAAGCAGCGCAAAGGCTCTGGAAATAGCCCTGTTAACTTGCACCCTGGCCATCGGGCGGTACATAACAACCGAATCCACCGTTGTAGTCGCGGGCCAATGCCCATCTTCCCAAGTACAACAAAAAGTTAGGACCATTCGATACTATCAAAATCCATCCTCTCATCAAGAGAGAGGAGGGCACCTGGGACCTCTGGCTGCCTTTGGGTGATATACATGACTCCAAATAAGCATCTCAGATTCAATCTTGTACTCCTATGGGGCATAAACCCGGATTGGTCTGGATGAATCAAAGATTGTATAACCGGACCCAACCGATTCGCAACAATTTTGGCTAAAACTTTAGCCTCGAAGTTTAAGAGGGATATAGGTCTGTAGGAGCCACAGAGATCGGGTGGTTTCCCTTTCTTAAGGAGAACCACAATAGTAGCCATTTGCATATCTTCCGGTAGTTGTCCATTCTCGGAAGCCTCCTTAAACATATCTAACATGTATGGAGCCAATTTGCCCACCACACATTTAAACATTTCTGTGGGGAGTCCAATCGGGCCCGCTGCTTCCCCAGATTGCAAATCTCTCATGGCACCCTCTACCTCCTCCAAGTGGAAATCAGAGTCAAGCGCCTCCCTGTCCTCGAGGCCAAGGGATGGCAGAGATATGTCTTGCAGCAATTGGTCACATTTCGATTCCCCCTTCGTGGATTGGGATTGGTAAACATTTTCAAAATGTTTGGCAAAAATTTCCATCAGGGCAGCCCCGGTACCTCCCTGCGTCACCGCTTGAGACCAAATCTCTGACACACAATTGCGCATCCTGTACCTGCGTCCCAGCCAGGCGATTAGTTTCTTGGCTTTATCCCTGAGATCATATACTCTACGTTGTGTAGCAATTTCGTGAGCCTGAGCCGCGCCTTTAGCAAGGTCACGCAGAGACCGTTCTTTAAGTTTGAGGTAGTGCTTGAATCCACTGACCTCCCCTGTAGCGTCGGTTATGGAGCGCTCCAGGGAAATTATGTCCTGTTCGAGCTCCTTGCATTGGCGACGTTTCTCTTTGCATTGCAGACCGCATTCCGCCAGCACAAAATCCCTTGCCACAGCCTTGTTGGCCTCCCAGAGAACAATGGTGGAACTAAGGGAACCCACATTTTCTGTAAAGTATAATTCTGTGCATTCCTTGAACCGTTCCTGGAATTCCTAGTCTCAGAACATAAAGGGATCCAACCTGGGGGCAGAGACCAATCACTGACCGGACCCTGTAATCGGACTTCCACAGGTGAATGGTCAGAGATGCCCCTTGCCCTATGACACCCACTCTGGAAAAGCTGTGACGCAGTAGTGTGTGTTGAAATATAATCCAGTTGAGGTCCACTGCCAAGTGCTGCAGAAATATGAGTCTATTGTTTAGTGCTAGGGGTGTGGCTTCTCCTGAGATCCACCAGACCCAGAGAACTCGCTGAAGAGAACAATGGATGAGGCCCCTTCATCCCAGAGGGAGGAATATCCCTATTGAGTTCTGGTATCATAGTATCATTCTTGTCCCCTCCCATGAGTAGCTGGCCTGTTGGAAAATCCAATAAAAGCTGACTGAGTGCAGGAAAAGTGATGTTGTGCAATCGCAGGGGAACATACACTGCGCATATGTTAACTGCCTGACCCTGAGGCACTTGCCTGATAGGGCCACATATCGCCCCAGTGGGCCGCACCATGTACTCTGTATCACTAGAGGGATCACATTTTTGATGAGTATACCTACCCCCCTGGACCCGGAGGTAAACCTAGCGTGGGTCTGTAATGTATATCCATAACTATTCAGGGTCAAGTACCCATTT
Source organism: Lissotriton helveticus (assembly GCF_964261635.1). Classification (NCBI taxonomy): domain Eukaryota; kingdom Metazoa; phylum Chordata; class Amphibia; order Caudata; family Salamandridae; genus Lissotriton; species Lissotriton helveticus. The sequence goes on from NC_136069.1 coordinate 445,166,394, forward strand.
CCTCGGAGATGTGTCTCCTGAAGGAGAACTATATCTGAGTAGTGCTTGTGCAAGTATTGAAGGACCATAGTACGTTTAATTTTGTTACCCAGACCATTAACATTCCAGGAAAGGATAGTCAGTTTGTTACTGGGTCATGTAGCCATGTATTCAGTCAGTATGGACCCCCTCTCTCCCAACAATGTGGGACCCCCCACGTACAGCGCCACCCGCCTGCAGCATGTTGTCTTCTGACACAATATGGCATTACAGCTGAAGCAAGAACTCAACAGATAACAAAACGGAAAACAAAAAGAAAAACCCCTAACAATATCCCCCCACCCTGCTGGCCTGCCCAGTAGGTCTAGAACTACCCACATCCCCAACAGCAGAGCGCCTGTTGCCCCAAGAGCCAACAAGTAAAGTAGGGCTGTCTGACACCCCCACACAGTAATGCACCCTCCATGGCCAACCACCGCGCCCCATATCGCATCATAATGCTGGAGTATCCCATTCAGTGTCTCAGCCGAGCATGTCCCAATCATCTACCCCACAGGGTCTCGCATCCTAGTAGCAGACATGAAAGACAATACCTGCAGTCCTAGCAGAATTACAATGCTATTCAACATTTTGTCCAGAGTCTTGCTTTCCAGGAGATTGTGTCCTTCACTCACAGGGCTAACAGGCCGGGAGCTCCTGGACCTGGATGCAGACCTTCCCCTCTCCTTGCGACTTGGTGGAGATTCCAAAGTGCGGAAGCGGCTCCCGCGCCAGTACCCATCAGTGCGACAAGTAGATGGCCGATGGGAGCCCCCATCAAGCCATTGTTGGACCTCCGTCGGCGACTAAAAAAACAGGGACTTGTCATTGTCTATGACTTTGAGTATAGCTGGAAAAAAATCATGGATTTTATCCCTTTTTCACGGAGAGCTCTTTTCACTTGATCAAAAGTGTGCCGCTCCAGTTGCACTCGTTCCGTGAAATCTGGGAAAAAACTGATGGTCGAGTTCTCTAAGGGTAGGTCTCCGCGTGTTCTGGCCACCTGCAGAATGGCATCCCAGTCTCCGAAGTTGAAAACGCGTACAATAATCGTCGGGAAGGCACCCCAGGTTTCGGGATCGGGGCCATGTGCACTCTCTCCACAGTGAAATGCGAGGATAGTCTCTCAGGCTTATGATAGTTCAGGATAAGGTCTTCATTAAAAATATATACAAGCACTGGCCTTCCGCCCTCTCGGGCACTCCCACCACCCTAATGTTGTTGCAGCGGGCCCCCCCTCCTGGTGATCCAACCTCAGGGCCATCAGCTTGTGTTGATGCAATAATTTTTGCACCCACTCATCCAGCTTGCACGTCGCCGACTGTAGTTCCCCCACATTTTTCTTCTGTCGCAGTGACTCTCTCTGTGGTTTTTCGCATGTCGGCCCTCATCAAGTTCATTTCTAAGGTGACCTTATCTATCTTGGTTTCCAAGGTTGCGCCCAGAGACTGGATCGTCATCATGATGGAGCCAAGGATGGGTTCTTCACCCCCAGTCGCCCTTTCCTCAAGTGCGAGCTGGCTTGGGACAGCATATTTGTCCAACTTGTTCGACTGTACCGCAACCGGGGCCCCCTTCGGCTTTGTCATGATTAGAAGCATGTTTTCAAGGGACAGGGAGCCCCTGTCTCTCCATGCCAGCCAACTGCGGGCGGCCCCTGAAATAAAGACCTGCACACCAAGACAGGAGATATAGCCAGTTGGACACGCTTACTCCCTTTGTTTTCTGGTGTAATAAAATCCACACAACTGGCTCACAAAACTTATGTCCTTCACAACCCTGGCCCAAGGAGAACAAAAAAAGAAAGACAAATCTTGGCTACCGATGGCAGGGGTCACAGAATCGTCAGCGCTCTGTTCCAGTCTCTGGCCTCACTGCCCAGTCGAGAGTCAAACGTTGAGCCATCAGCACTTCAGCACTGCCTTACCCCTCACT